>NW_023425350.1:31750726-33094476 GCF_014108415.1 Molossus molossus | reverse complement strand
TGAATGATCTAAACCACATAAGAGATAAGGACTGAGAGAGTAGATAAAAAACCATATATGGTCATAAATAAATTTTTTTAAAATTATATATGATCTATAAGAAACCCACTTTAAATATAAAGATATAGCCCTGGCTGGTTTGCTCAGTGGTTAGAGCATTGGCCCACAGACCGAAGGGCCTTGTGTTCAATTCCAGTCAAGGGCACGTACCTGGGTTGCAGGTTTGATCCCCGGCCCTGGTTGGGGTTGTGCAGAAGGCAACCAATCAATGTGTCTCTCTTGCATCGATGTTTCTCTCTCTCTCACTCCCTCCTTTCCTCTCTATCAGAAAATCAACAATAAAATGTCCTCAGGTGAGGATTAAAAATATGTATATATATTTTATATATATATTATATATATATTTATATATATATATTTATACTTTTCAAGTAACGGATAGAGAAAGATATATCATGATAACACCAATCAAAAGAAAGCTGAAGTAACTGTTAATTTCAGACAAAACCAATTTCAAAACAGGGGAAACTATTATGGTAATAGTAATAATGTTAATAATGTTCATATAAATATCAAGGAAAATTATTAATGATAAAAGGATCAATTCTCCAAGAAAACATAACAATTCTGAGTGTATACATACTGAACAACATAGTGCCAAAGTAGGTGAGGCAAAAACTGATAGAATTGCAAGGAGAAATAGACAAATCCACTATTATAGTCAGAGATTTGCACATCTTCTATTAGCAACTGCAGATTCATTAGACAGAAAATCAGTAAGAATATAGTTGAACTGAACAGCACCAACAATAAACTGGATGTCATTGAAATTTATATAATACTTCATCCAACAACAGTCAAATAAACATTCTTTCCATTCTTACATGGGATATTCACCAAAATAGACCACATTCTGGGCTATAAAACACATGGTAACAAATTTAAAAGAACAGAATTCATAACATGTATGCTCTCAAACCACAATGTAATTAATAATAGAAAGATAGGTGGAAATCCCAAAATATTTGAAGATTCACAACACACTTATAAATAACACACTACTCAAAGTATGTCTCAAAAATGTTTTAAATATTTGGAACTAAATGAAAATAACAACTTATCAAAATTTGTGGGATGCAGTGAAAGCAATGCTAAGAAGACAATTTACAGTATTGAGTTCAAATATTAGAAAAAGAGCCCTGGCCGGCGGTACAGAGAGACCCGGGTTCGGTTCCCGCTAAGGGCACGTACCTCGGTTGCAGTTTGTCCCCGGCCCTGGTTGGTCGTGAGGGTGGCAGCCACTCGATGTGTCCCTTCACATCGATGTTTCTCTCTCTCTCTCTTCCCCTCTCTCCCTCCCGCTCTATCTGAACAAAAAATGGAAAAATGTCCTCGGGTGAGGATAAAAATATATATATATATATTAGAAAAGGAGAACAATCTAAAGTTAATCATCTAATTCTCTACCTTAATACACTTGAGAAAGAAAAACAATATAAACCTAAACCAAGCAGTTAAAATAATATAAGTTAGAGCAGAAATCAGTAAGATTGAAGACAGAAAATTAGAGAAAATTGGTGAAACCAAAAGCTAGTTCTTTGAAAAGATCATATTTACCTTTGGAATATTTCTTTTTAAATTGCCTTATCTCTTTACCAAATGATATATTTTTTTTCTTTCTTTCTTTCTTTTTTTTTTTATTAGTGAGAGGGAGAGAGGGAGGAAGAGAGAGAAACATCGATGTGAGAGAGACACATTAATTGGCTGCCACCCACACGATCCCAACCGGGGCTGGGGACAAACTGCAACTGAGGTACATGCCCTTAGTGGGAACCAAATCCAGGTCTCTCTGGACTGCAGGCCAACACTCTACCCGCAGAGCCAAACTGGCCAGGGCCCAAATGATAATTTACACACTATAAACTTACCCATTGTAAGTGTGTACAGTTATATCAACTCTGTCCAATAGAATTTTGTGCTTGGTAGAAATGTTCTATAATATGCAAAATCCAATCAGTAGCAACTAGCCACATGTGGCTGTTGAGCACCCAAAATGTGGCTAGTGTAACCTAGGAAATATATTTTTTATTTTGTATAGTTTTTAATTAAGGTAAAATTCACATAATGTAAACCTTACCAATTTAACCGTTTTAAAGTATACTATTCACTGGCCTTTACTACATTCACAATATTATATAACCATCTCTATATGGTTGCAAAACATTTCATCACCCCAAAACAAAACCCCAACCCATCAAGCGGTAACCCTCACTCTCCCCTTCTTCTCTCAGGCATTGGTAACCTCTAATCAGCTTTCTATCCCTTCGAATTTGCCTATTTTGGATCTTTTACATAAACAGAATCATACAATATGTGACCTTTTGTATCTAACTTCTTGCACTTAGCATGTTTTCAACCCACGTTGTAGCATGTGTCATTGCTAATCCTTTTGTAGGAATATATCACATTTTGTTTATCCATTCATCAATTGATGGACACTTGGGTTGTTTCCACTTATTGGTTATTGTACATAATGTTGCTATAAACATTCATACCAACTTTTGTTTGAATATCTGTTTTCATTTTGGTAGGGGGAAGGTATATACCTAGGAATGAAATTGCTTGGTCATGTGATAATATTATGTTTAACTTTTTGAGAAACTGCCAAGCTGTATCGGTTTACTTTCCCATGAGTGATGTACAAGGGTTCCAATTGGTCAGCATCCTTGTCAACGCTTGTTATTTTCTTTTCCTTTCTCTTTTAATTATATCCATTGTAGAGGATGTGAAGTAGTATCTCATTGTGGTTCTGGTTTGCATTTCTCTGATGACTGACAATATTAAGCACGTTTCATTTGCTTATTGACCACTTATGTATCTTCTTTGGAGAAATGGCTATTTGGCCCTTTGCCCATTTTGGAATTGGGTTGTTTGTCTTTTGTTACTGAGTTGCAAGTGTCCTTATTCTACTATGGATACTAGACCATTATAAGATATAGAATTTTTAAATATTTTCTTCTATTCTGTTGATTGCCTTTTCACTTTCTTAATGATATACTTTGATGCACAAAAGTTTTTCATTTGTAGGATGTCCAATTTATCTATTTTCTCTTTTGTTACTTGTACTTTTGTTGTCATATCTAAAACTCCATTGCCAGCCCTGGCTGGTTTGGCTCAGTGGTTAGAGGATGGGCCCATGGACTAAAGGATTGAGGGTTTGATTTCCCATCAAGGGCTTGGACCTGGGTTGCAGGTTCAATCCCTAGCCCCAGGTGGGATTGTACAGAAGGCAGGCAACTGATCAATGTGTCTCTCTCACAATAATGTTTCTCTCTCTCTCTCTCTCTAAAAGTCAGTGGAAAGGGTGTCTAGGGGGAAAGTAGGAGAAACATCTGCAACAAAAATTAATTAATTAATAAAAAATTAATGGAAAAATATCCTCGGGTGAGGAGTAACAAAAAAATAAATAAATAATAGAAAAACAAATAAAACTTCATTGCTAAATGAAGTTTTCTGAGGTCATGAATATTTACCCCTCTGTTTTCTTCCAAGAGTTTTATCATTTTAGCTCTTACATTTAGGTCTTTGTTCTATTTTGAGTTAAAATTTATATATGGTGTGAGCAGAGGTCCAACTTCAATTTTTTGCATGTGGCTATCCAGTTGTCCCAGCACCATTTGTTGAAAAGATTATTATTTCCTCTTCGAATCATTTTGGCACCATTCAACTGACATAGATTTATGAGTTTATTTCTGGACATTCAATTCTATTTCACTGATAAATATATTCATGTTCTTATATGAATGCCACATTGTTTTGTTAACTGTAGCTTTGCAGTAATATCATTTTAAGAAGCTTACATTTAAGTAGCTACATGTGATTAATGATTACCATATTGGAGACCAGAGAATTAGATGATTTTTAGTTAATTCATACAGTTGTATAACCACTACCACAATCAAAATTTAGAACACTTTTATCATGGGGTCATTTAAAATTTTTAATTTCACCCCGCTGGTACAGCTCAGTGGTTGAGTATCGACCCATGTACCAGGAGGTTGCCAGTTCTATTTCCAGTCAGGGCACATGCCCAGGTTGTGGGCCAAATCCCCAGTGGAAGGCATGCAAGAGGCGGCCAATCGATGTTCTCTCTCATTGATGTTTCTATCGCTTTTTCTCTCTCCCTTCCTCTCTCTAAAATCAATAAAGAAAAAAATTTTTTTTATTTTTATTTCTGTTAATTCTTCTTTTTACTCTCATGATTTTTGGTCTCACTGCAATAAAGTTTAACCACTATCCAGCTTTTATGTATATGTATAACTTTTAAATTCTTATAAAAAGTCATAACATTTTAGATTAATTTATTGGCTGCTTTTTTCTATGTTAATTAATTAATTCCTTTTGTTGTTGTTGTTAATCCTTATTTGATGATATTTTTCTATTGATTTTTTTAGAGAGAGTGGAAGGGAGGGAGGGGAAGAGAGAGAGAGAAGCATTGATGTGAGAGAGACATATCAATTGGTTGCCTCCTGTACATGCCCTGAACAGGGCCGGGATCAAACCTACAACCTAGGTACATTCCCTTGACTGAAATCAAACCCAAAACCCTTCAGTGCTTGGGCCAAAGCTCTAACCACTGAGCAACACTGGCTAGGGCTAATTAATCCCTTTGTAAATTAATAAATATTAATTTATTTGACTGCTAGCTGAGATTGGGGCAAAAAAATGAGAATTTTGCTTGATACTTTTATCATTATGTAGTGTCCTTCTTCATTTCTTATAGCCTTTGTTTTAAAGTCTGTTTTGTATAATATAAGTATTACTACCCCAGCTTTTCTTTTCTTTTTTTGCATTTGCATGAAATATCTTTTTCTATCCCTTTACTTTTAGTCTGTGTATGTTTTTCATTCTGAGGTGGGTCATTTGTAGACAGCATATATATGGGTCTTGTTTTCTTATTCATTCAGCTACCCTATGTTTTTGATTGGAGCATTTAAGCCATTTGCATTTAAAGTGATTATTGATAGGTACATATTTACTGCCATTTTATTCTTTATAACTGTGTTCCTCTTTTTTCCCTTTCTTCTTCTTAAAGAAGATCCTTTAGCCCTGGCCAGTTTGGCTTAGCGGTTAGAGTGTCGGCCTGCGGTCCAGAGAGACCCGGGTTTGGTTCCCGCTAAGGGCACATAATTCGGTTGCAGTTTGTCCCCGGCCCTGGTTGAGTCGTGAGGGTGGCAGCCACTCGATGTGTCCCTTCACATCGATGTTTCTCTCTCTCTCTCTCTTCCTCTCTCTCCCTCCCACTGTATCTGTACAAAAAATGGAAAAATATCCTCGGGTGAGGATAAAAAAAAAAAAAAAAAGAAGATCCTTTAACATTTTTTGTAATACTAGTTTGGCGGTAATGAACTCCTTTAGCTTTTTCTTGTCTGGGAAGCCATGCCGGATCCCCATGCTCCACAAGTGGTCAGCACTCAGATAATCAAGAGCTTGCTGGGTTAAGACAATATCCTGGTCTCCAGAAGGACTGTCTCAACCCTGTGGTTCACAGCAGGCTCCCTGGCAGCTACAGACCAAATCAGTGAGGTTTATAAATATGCCTGACCAACACAGCAGTGGCGTTTCAACTCACAGAATTCTCTGTGTTTAAAGTCTCTTCTGGAAGCACAGGGAGAAAGAAGGTAGTTTAGTTATTTAATTTCTTTTTGACAAAACCAAACCCTTGTAGTGATTATTTAGTCAGAGTTGAAGCCCAACCGAGGCAGAAATGTGGTTTTCATTCTAGCTTTATTTTGATCCTGTGTTCATTTTTTTTTTTTTCCTTTGCAGGGGAAACAAGGGGAAGCCATAAAACCCCTCTTGGCACTATGTGTGTTGTACTTAGTCCTTGGCCAAAGAGAGTTTTATGGGAAAGTTTGCTCTGTGCCAGTGAAGCATTTTCTTTTTCATCGTTTTAAAAACAAAAACAAAAACATTAAGTAAAACAAAATCTCTCATCTCCTCCCACCAAAATAAAAAAGACAGAAAGGAGGAGGTGGAGAAGAAAGAGGAGGAGAAAAGAAAAACCCATAGAGCCACAGTGCTGCTTGTCTTAATATGAAAGTTTTCATAATTTAGTCCTTCCCCAAAATTAATGCATAGGACTGATTGCAGTTATGAAACATTGAAAACTTTGGCTTTTCAGCCACTAAACGTCCTGTTCAGATATCCTTGGAGGAAAGCCAAAAAGGATTGAAATTTTCTGAAAGACTAAAAGATGGTTATCTTCTTTGGCTCTACTGTTTGACTCTAAATTTCTAGCTTTTGAAAAAAGTAGAATAATGCATTTTAGATGGCAACAGTTTTTTCCTTCTTAAAATTATGTTAAATTATGTTCATATACTCACATGCCATCTCATTTTTTAGAGTAAATGCAATAATCTGCAGCCTTTCTAGGCTTATTTTAATGATGCAGGGGATTGAGTTCCCCTCATCTGCCACCAAAAATCTGGAGTTTTACCTTTTGATGAGATTTTCCTGAAATAAAATGCAAATGCTCTTTGTTTTTGTTTTGTTTTGTTTTGTTTTTATGAAGAAGAGAGAGAGAGAAACATCGATGTGAGAGAGACACATTGAGAGGTTGCCACCTACACAACCCCTACCGGGGCCAGGGACAAAGTGCAACCAAGGTACGTGCTCTAAGCGGGAACCGAACCTGAGACTCTCTGGTCCGCAGTTGGACGCTCTAACCGCTAAGCCAAACCAGCCAGGGCTAAACTGCAAATACTCTTAAAGGTTAATACTAATCACTGTTACCTTAGCATGAAGGACTTTACCAGGCCTCCTCTCCAGGGATAGTTTTAACAGGAAGAAGTCACGTTCTGCTGGGATCCAGTCTTGACGAGGGAACCGAGAAGGAAGATGGAAGGAGAAGGGAGAAGGTACAGAACCTGTGACACAACCAGAAAACAGGCACAATGCTGTCTAGTGTACACCCTTCAAGAATGCATCTTTGTTTTATGCTTTCTTTCTTCTTCCAACAAAATAAGTGAATTTTTTCTCAGTAAGAATAAAGTTGGGGTAAGGATTAAAAAACATATTTTGGGCCCTGGCCAGTTTGGCTCAGCGGTTAGAGCATCAGCCTGTGGTCCAGAGGGACCCAGGTTTGGTTCCTACTGAGGGCGTGTACCTCGGATGCAGTTTGTCCCTGGCCCCGGTTGGGGTCATGCAGGTGGCAGCCACTTGATGTGTCCCTTTCACATCGATGTTTTTCTCTCTCTCTTCTCTCCCTCCCACTCTATCTGAACAAAAATGGAAAAATGTCCTCGAGTGAGGATAAAAAACAAACAAACACATAATTTGGAAGAGAAATACTAGGGATAAAACAGTTCACAAGGAGGTATAGCCTGGCAAGGACACACACTTGGGGTCCTTCAAGACTGAGAAGTCATCTTCTACTATCTCTGCAGAGAGAGCCAAAGGCTTCCAAAGATAGTGTTAAGACCTTATCCTGGCCTAACTGCTCAGCTGCTCAGCTCTTCCTGGGCCTTGTCAACTGTTTGTCTTCCAATCTAGGCAAAGGCACAACCCATACCACTTCCACCACTGTGAGAGTAGTTTTCATACAGCTCTGACTCTCTCTCAACTTCTGTGAAACAATTGATCTGCTGCAATTCTGATTTCTAACCAGATCTTTCCTGGAAAACCAAGATTACAAGAATATTTATAAATAAGAATAAAGGTATTTAGTTAATCATATCCTAAATAAGAAAAAAATACATTTGTTTTTTTTCTCCTAAAACCAAATAAATATTGACTAACAAATATTTCAAGATTCTCTTTTCAAAATACTGGTCATGATTTTTTTAAAGCTTAATTATGGACCCAGAGTCAATATAGCTTTGCATGTAGTTTTAAAAACTCTCAGAAAAAAATTTTAAAAAATAAAAATAAATAAAAACTCTTTGAGCCCATGTAAAATACCTAGATGGACACAATGTTTTGTTATAGTAGGTATTCAGTTAGCATTGATCAATTAATTACATTTATTGACTCCATCCTCTCTTACTCTGCTGCATTTTTTTGAGGTAAAATGAGACTATTATCAAGAGCTCAGTTACCCTCTCAGCTTTCTCAAAGAGACACAAATTTCAACAAGAGTCAAATTAAACTAAAGAAGACTGAAAAGGAGTACAAGAACCTCTTGTGTTTTGGTTTTTGACCTCCTATTTTGTGACCACTGCCTGATTTCCTTTGAGGGCTTGGAATTGTGTCCACTCTTTAAAGAAAATGGGATGAAATTAATTAACTCCTTTTAAAAATACTAAAATGCCTAACACGCTTATTAGTTCTAAAGAAGCAAAATCAAAACTAAGGCCCAAATAATTTTTTGAAAGACTCAAATGCTGTGAAGAGTAAATCTGACCCAGAGTCCCACTCAAGTTGGCAAAGAAAACATCTCCTCCCTCCACCTTCCCTGGAAACACTTATCTGTCCCCTGCCTTGATCCAGTTTTGCAAGGTAAGGGCTGACACCAGGATAGGATACTAGAGCAAAGGGAAAACAGAAAGTGGACACACAAATGCATTTCATTGTATACCTGAGTGTCATGGGTCCATGTGTGGCTTTTTATTTCTGAAAATTTCATTTCAGAACTCATTGAGGACCCCTGTCCTCAACATCCTCATCTTGAAATTGGGAGGGAAATTCCTTCACTTCCAAGCTGATCCCTAGCAACTTTTACTGAGAAGATTGGCAAAGCACAACTCCTTTCTTGACTATAAGAAACTGGTTGAAAATATTAATATCTTGGTACAAATCAGAGCTGTTTAGAACGTGTTTCAATAAAGCTGAAGTGGGATTCTATCTGCATTTAGGCCAGGTGTTTACCAACTTCTTCTGGAAAGGTCCACTCCATCTTCACTAAAGAACTCTGACTTTGTAGTGTGAAAGCAGCCATAGTAGACAATATATAAATGAATGGCCATGGCCATATCCCAGTAAAAATTTATTTATGAAGATTATATAGATGGTGGGGTTTAGCTTTGGTCTGTAGGCCATAGTTTGCTGACCCTTAATTTAGACAAAAATAATATTGATAAATACAATAACAATAAATATAATAATTAACAACTGAGATGGCCGACCAATCAGAATAGACAAAGCATAGGTGTATACTGGTTAAAAACAACTAGTGATCACCCCCATGTTACAGATTTGGGAACTGGGACTTAAGATAGAGTAGTAAATTGTCTTAGATTATATAAACAGTCCATATAGTAGGGCTTGGGTTTTCATACATGTGATCTGACTCCAGAGCCCACACTTGACATGTGCTTCTTAGGCCAGAGGGACTTTGTTTCCATTGCAAGCATGAATCCCTATCTGTTGCTTAGGTACAAGCATGTCTGGGCAAGAGTAAGCCATTCATACCACTTTCAAAAATATTCAAAACACAGGTAAGCCATAGCTACTTAGAAATATTTTAGTATGTTGATAGTTAGATTAAAAATAACTTAAATTTTTAAATGTGAATTCCTTTAGCTTCCATCTAACTTGAATTCTTTCCCTTTTTCTATCTGTATGGCTATTCTCACACTTCCCTCTCTGCTCCAGTCTGTGTTCAAATGTTGCCTTACTGTGGGGGCTTCCTGAAATCAGTTAATAAAATAGCAGCTCATGCTCTGCATTTTCTGTCTCTCTTGCCTTGCTTTATTTTTCTCCATAACACTGAATACCATCTGACATACTATGTTATTTATTTATTTATTTATTTATTTATTTATTTATTTATTTATTTATTTTCTCTCTCCGAGTTAGAATGTGAGCTCCACAAAGTTAGGGCCTTTTTTTTTGTTGGCTATATCCTCAGCACCTAGAATAGCACTTCTTGAATGACTGAATGAATACCGTGTATAGCAGACAGGCCACATGATACAACAAGAAAAAGCACTGGATTTAGAGCAAGAGGTGGGCTGGAATCCCAGCTCTCCCACTTACTTGTTGCGTGACCTCGAACACGCTAACCACTGAAAGCCTCGGAGGCTGCAGGAAGAGCAAAAGCCCTGAGATGGGAAAATGTTAGACAGGGTAGGGTGGCACAGAGAGCAGGCAGAACATGGTAAGAGATGAGGTAAAGATTGAGGGGCCGATTTTAAGAACTTTGAGTTTTGCTCTGAATGAGAAGAGAAGTTGATTGAAGGATGTGACACAGAGGAATAATGTTATCTGTTTAAAGGAATAATGTTATCTGTTATCTGAGGATGAGAACAGAGGCAGAAAGACCAATTAGGAAGCTTCTGAAGTAATCCAGGTGGGAGATAATAGTGGCTTGGGCCAAGTTAGTAGTAGTGGAGGTGGTGAAAGATCATCAGATTCTGGATATATTTTGAAGACATAGACAATGAGATGTGTTGATGGTTTGGGTGTGAAATGTGAGAGGAAAAGAAGAGTCAACAATGATTCCAAGTATTTGGGGAAGAACTATGAAAGGAGCAGGTGTGGGATGAGGGAATCAAAAATGTGTTTTATGTCCATCTAAATTTAAGAAGATTATTAGACGTCCAAGTCGAGATGTCAGGCTGTCGGTGGATAGATGATTCTGGCATTCATGGGAGAGGTATAAGGATATAAATTTGAATAATGTTGATAGAAAAGTCAGAAGTCTTTATCCTGGCTGCTAGTAAGAATCACCTAAAGAGCTTTAAAAAGAAAATTTTTTTTATTGTGGTAAAATGCACATAACAAAATATATCATCTTAACCATCTTTTAAAATACAGTCATCCCTCGCCACTTTGCGCTTCAACTTTTGTGGCTTCACTCTATCGTGTGTGTTTCAAATATATTCATTAAAACGTTGATCAAGACAGTGAAAATGATACAGCACGCACTCGGTTGTCTGAGTCAATTATACACCCCTATATTACAATTAAAATTAAAATTACTGTATGTATGGACTGTAGGCCTATGTATTCGAGCACCCCAGGAATCCTTCAACACCAGGTGCAACTACTAGAGTCTGGAACAGATTAACCGCAATAAATGAGGGACGGCTGTATATATATCTGGGCTCCAACCAAATGGAATGAGAATTTCTTGATGGAAGGACTAGTCACCAATATTTTTAACAAAGATACCAAATGTCTAGACTTGGAAAGGTGAGGAAAAAACATAAAGGAAATAGGAAAGAAACAGCATATGACATAGGAGGAAACCAAACAAGTAGAATATCCCCAAAGTTAAGTACAAAAGTACTTTAAGAAGATGGTAGTAATAAACTGTGTTGGGTCAGGTAAGATGAGTACTGCAAAAAAATAATCAAATTTAGCAAAATGTACATCATTTTCCTTGACAAGCCAAAGTAAGGCAAAAGAGGACTACATATAAATCGAACAAACCAATGTAGTCACTAAGAAAACAGAGCTCTTCCTTTTTTTTTTATGGAGAATATGCCTTAATCTCTTTCCTGTAACAACACCAAACAAATGCTTAACTTATCCTTTAAAGGTTAAGAAATTTGAGCTTTGCCAGACCCGAAAACAGAGGGAATTCAAAGACGTGAGCTGTCCATTGAGAAAGATCTGCTGCTTGAGTTCAAGTCCATGCTTTCCAGATGTTTCCTCTTGTCCTCCAGAGTCACTTCCTACTTGCTGACCCTGAATCTGGGCTCAATTTATTCATAATTCTTGTTGGAGGCATCCACTGTTTAAGTAAGAGCTTTTTTCCAAACCACACTAAGGAACTGATGTTTTTTCCCCACCTTGTTCCACTCCCAAGGGACAGAAACTATGACGAGGAGCAAGGATGAAATCAAGGATACATGTAGAATATAATGTGGGGAACACATAAGAGGGTGATGTCAAAATTCTCATCTTTCTTGTTATTCACTCACTTCTTCCTCTTTACATTATCAGGATTATGTATTTCAAACAGGCGCCTAGGGGTGCCTCCTGCTCCTAGAGTAGGATCCAGAAGATATATAGGCTTTTCTAGAGGGCCAAGAGGTCCTACCCAGTTCATCAAAACAGGAAACAAGATTGGAATCTGAGGCTAAAACCCTAGTGGATAATAAAGAGGGGAATTTTCAGAGCAGATGTTCACTGTGGGGGCTATCTCTGTGGCGTGGACTAAATGCTTGTGTCCCTCCAAAATTCCTATGTTGCAGCCTTAATCCTTAGTGTGATGGTATTACTACACTTGGAGGTGGAGTCTTTGATAGGTAGTTAGAATTAGATTAGCTCATGAGAGTGGAGCCCTCATGATGGGATTAGTGTCCTTATAAGAAGAGACACAAGAGATATGTTTGTTGTTTAAGCCACCCAGTCTATGGTATTTTGTGATAGCAGCCCAAGCTGACTAAGACACTGTGGGTACCTTAGATGGTTCAAGTGACTTAGATGCCCTTAGAAATTATAACTAAGCCCTGGCCAGTTTGTCTCAGTAGTCAGAGCATCAGCCCACGGACCAGAGAGTCCAGGGTTCAGTTCCCGCTAAGGGCACGTACCTCAGTTGCGGTTTGTCCTCAGCCCCAATTGGGGTTGTGTGGGTGGCAGCCAGTTGATGTGTCCCTCTCAAAATGATGTTTCTCTCTCTCTCTCTCTCTTCCTCCCTCACTCCCTCCCTCCCTCTCTATCTGAAGATAAATGCAGAAGAAAATGTCCTCAGGTGAGGATTAAAAAAAGAAAGAAAAAAAGAAATTTAACTAACATTTTTCAGAAAAGGGTCCATAGTTCTCATCAGAGAGTCAAAGGACTAAATATGTGGCTGCCCCCCCCCCAAATTAAAGTGTGACGCTTGTGTTCTTATGCTGTAGGAATACAATAAACTTCAGGATTGGAGATCCCAGTCTTGGCCTTTATTCTTACTTAAAGACATGACCAATATCTAACAGTCATACCAAATATGATGAAATACAAAAGATTCAAAAGGATACACACATTTTTCTTTTTTTCTTTCTTTTTTTTTAAACTTTGTTGTTGAAAGTATTACAGATGTCCCCTACCTTTTCCCCCACATTAGGAGGGAGCCCCTCCTCCCCGCTCCCACCCTCCTCCTGCCTTCCAAGCACTATTGTCTGTGTCCATTGGTTATGGATCTATGCATATAGGTTCTTTGGTTTCTCTCTTCCCACCCTCACCCTTCCCTTTGAGGTTCATCAGTCTAACAACCAATATGTAACTCTTAATCCCCTCACCTTTTTTGCTCATCTCCCCAAACCCCCCTCCCATCTGGCATCCAACAAAAAGTTCTCTGTATCTATGAATCTGTTTCTGTTTTCCTTGTTCATTTTGTTTATAGATTCAATTGTTGATAGATATGTATTTATTGCCATTTTATTGTTCATATTTTTTATCTTCTTCAAGAAGACCCTTCAACATTTCATATAATACTGGTTTGGTGGTGTTGAACTCCCTTAACTTTTTCTTGTCTGAGAAACTCTTGATATGTCCACCTATTCCAAATGACAGCTTTGTAGGATAGAGTAATCTTGGTTGTAGGTCCTTGATTTTCACCGCTTTGAATATTTCTGGCCACTCCCTTCTGGCCTGCAAAGTTTCTTTTGAGAAATCGGCCAACAGTCTTATGGGAGCTCCCTTGCAGGTAACTAACTGCTTTTCTCTTGCTGCTTTTAAGATTCTCTCTTTGTCTTTAAACTTTTGCATTTTGATTATGATGTGTCTTGATGTGGGCCTCCTTGTGTTCATCTTGTTTGGGACTCTCTATGCTTCTGGGACTTGTATGTCTGTTTCCTTCACCAAGTTAGGGAAGGACATAAAGAATAGAATAACTTAGCCCTGGCCGGTTTGGCTCAGCGGTTAGAGCGTCGGCCTGCGGTCCTGAGAGACCCGGGTTCGGTTCCCGCTAAGGGCGCATACCTCGATTGCAGTTTGTTCCCGGCCCTGGTCGGTTGTGCGGGTGGCAGCCACTCGATGTGTCCCTTTCACGTCGATGTTTCTCTCTCTCTCTCTGTTCCTCTCTCTTCCTCCCACTCTACCTGAACAAAAAATGGAAAAATGTCCTCGGGTGAGGATAAAAAAAAAAAAAAGAATAGAATAACTTAAAAAACCACCACCCAAAGAGGGTTACTATTAACATTTTAGTGTTTTGTGTTTTTTTTTTTTCAGATTATTTTGCTATGCATGTAGAACAGGAGAAATATTTTAAAACAATATTAATGTGTTTTTCTCTTTTGCACTTCCTTATATGTCACCACCCCTCATTCTGTATAAAGCATCCTTTTTTCTTAGACGATAAGAATTCTTACAGCAGGAATACAAAGAGTGGAAAGAGCCAATATTCAGTTTTTACTTCTGAAATAAGACTTCGATCAGACATTAAATGTTTCAAAAGACCAACTTTGAGAACAGAGAAAAAAATTTTTTTAATGATTTTACTTCTCATTAACACAAGATGAGACAGAGCCAGTCAACTAAATCACAGAGTTTTGCTAAAAGCCAAGAGTAGAGAAATCACAGGATGAAGGAAGTGTACTTGAGGAGGGCATGGCCAGGGCAGGAGGGGAAACTTTTGATCAGAGGATTATGGGAAAAAAGAAAATAGGGGAAAGAGAAGCAGACAGTCAGGTGTATTCTGAAATGCTATGCTCTGGACTGAATTCCCTGAGGGCAAAGCATATTGAACAGTTAGGGGTAAGCTGAAGCCAAGGGAGCCTTTGCCCTGCCCCCCAAAAGAAACCTAGGAGGAGACTGTTGCTCAGGGAGATTCCACACTAGGATATGTTAGGTGGTGAGCAATAGTAGAACAACAGTGGCATGTGACTAGACAGACTAGGCAGAACAGCAATCCCAAACTGGCCTTGTCTCCCCTGTGACATAGAAGGAGTCCCTCCAGGGTAAATCCAAAAATTTGACAAGCATTAGTTGGGGAGCAGCTAGTGTTCATTGACCAGACCAGCTCCCCTGCAGTGGAAACCCACCCCAACTCAATGCCATGAGGACAGGTGAGCACTCCCACACATAAGAAGCCACCTTGTGAAGGAGGAGGGATAGGAGAGAAATAACCTTGGCAGGGAATTGAACTTTGAATTGATTAATATTTACCTGTGAGAGACAATTTTAAATCAAAATAGACTATTAAACTACTAGAGACTATTTAATCTGGAGGAGACTGAGATATCTTCGTTTGAAAGAGTGGAAGTGTATGGGAAGATTTTATCGGTTAAGAAAGTAAAGAAGCCACATGCTCTTGCTTCTCAGTAGAGCAGTGTCCTCCTTAGAGCTTATGCTTTTGGCAAAATGAAATAAATAAAAATGTACAAATATTTTTAGCACACATACTTTTGTAACCTGATGTTTTTCCCTTTACAATATTGTTTATTTTTTGGTTTGTTTACATTTTCTTTCCCCCAACTAGGCTATAAATTTCTCAAGGACAAGGACAGTATTTTCTATTTCTTTGTATCTACTTCAGTGCTGAGCACAAAGCAGACACTCCGTGTTACTGCCACCCAAAACATTTCTAGTTCTCTCCCTATACACTTGCACTTTTTAAAAAAAATCTTGAAGCAAGCAGATAGTTTGGTAGAAAAGGCCAGTAGAAAGAGCATTGAACGGGTACCTGAGTTCTTGTCCTATCAGTCACTGACTTTAGACAAGTCACTTCACCTCTTACTCTCACTTTCTCTACCTGTAAATTGTAGATCAGCGATAGTGCCTTCACTTCCTTATATGCATATATGAGACTCAAAGGGAAATTAATACGAAAAAAAATTCTGAGATGTCAGGAAAGTAAGAGAAAGAAACAGAAGAGTTAGCCTGTTAGTAGCTGTGGACCAGCTTTGACAAAAGACTGCTTACATTCTTGTATATCTGTTGGAATTTAGGATTAGCTTCCAGGCAGCTATTTCCAAAAAAGAGACTAGCCAGGTGCCCTTGAACCCCAGAAGCCCCTGCCATCCTGACCCCAGGAGCCTCCACTTCTTATTTACACATGAATTTTCGAATCTGCTGCCCAGGGTTAATCCACAGGAGTGAATACTTCTTTCTTGTGGACTCTGCACCTATCCCAGAGTTGGCCCCACTTCAGCTTCTCCCACTCCCTTTGTCAATGGCTAATGTTAAATTCTTTCAGAACTCCTTACATCTCTCCCCAACCCCAACTTGATGTATAAAAATGCTCAACAACTCCAGGATGTGAATATATTGTCTTTCTACCTAGCCATGCTGCTGGTGGTTCAGACTTCAAGGCATAGCACCTGGTCTTTTCATACTAGCAATGGTCTAATAAACGTTCCTTTTGAAAAGAGACTTTCAGCCCTGGTTGGTGTAGCTCAGTTGGCTGAGTGCCATCTCATGTATAGAAGGGTTGCGGGTTTGATTCCCGGTCAGAGCAAATGCCCTGGTAGCAGGCTCGATCCCCGGTAGGGTGAATTGAGGAGGTGGCCAATTGATGTTTCATTCTCATGTCGATTTTTCTCTCTCTCTCTCTCTCTAAAGAATCAATAAAAATCTTTTTTAAAAAAAGAGAGACTTTCAGCAGTGGAAGTTAAAATTTTTTGTTTAACTAAATGTACACAAAATCACTAGGAAAGGAATGCAAAATGATCAATGTTTAATCCTAATCTAATTTAACAAGTGATTCAGACTAGAAACCTCAAGATGAGGTCAGGCTTTCTTTTCAGGCTTCTCTCCTTATTCAACTTTCCTCCAAATCTATTGCTACAGCATCACCCCCAGCCTCACCCAACCCCCACCATCAGCTCTTTGTGCAGCAGCCAGACTGAAGTCAATGATCTTCCAGTAAATACTTGTTTTTAAAGAACAACTGAAAGATTTTTACTTAGCTGACTTGTGACTGTTCCCTAGATGGGAAAGACAAAGATGGGAAAGAGTTATTTAGAGACAGGAAAACAGTAAGGGCATTTTTTCATTCTAACAGTGATTAAATATCATTAATCCTTTCTACTTCCGCAGTTAGCAGGTGTTACAGGTCTTGATTGAAAACAAATAAAAGTAAGAATTTTCTCCACACACCAATAGTCTTAACTTGGCATACGCAAGCTGTGTAGCCAGGACATTATCAGGCAAGGCACTGCACTTCGATTCCTCACCAGGAGGCTTACGTAACATGCTCTGTGGTATGTGTAATATGGCTCGAGCCTCAATAAAACCTACAGCTTGCCTACAGTGGTTTCAGATTCTAACGCAACCATGATCCTAAATAATTCTGTGATTTTAAAAATCCAATTCCAACGTAAGTATCTACCAGTCACTATTTTTTTTTTCTACCAGTCACTATTTAAACAGATCTCTGAGAAATATCTTCTTGAAATATAGAGTATTTTTTAATGTTGAACAATTATTCATTCACTTAGGAAACATTAATGAGTATTTGTTACGTGCCAAAAGTTGTGCTAGGTGAATAATGAGTCAATCTCACTTTAATAGGGAATCTCACTTTAACAGGGAAAATATTTATGTCAAACAAGTCCTTGTTCTACACTGTAGTAAGTACAATCATAAATGTTCACGGGCCTAGAGGAAGGAGGACCCAGAGCACCTAGATTAGGTGCTACAGGAAAGGATTTATGGAAGAGGCCCTAGAGCTGGATGTTTTCATTCATGCATTCATGCCACAAATACTTACTGCACTCTCTGTGTCAGGCACTGTTCTAGGTGCTGGGAATATAGTAGTGAACAAAACAGATGAAAACCTCTGTCCTCAAGACCTTACATTCTTGTATAGACAATAATACAGATAAGTAAATACATGCCTTATTTATCTAACTAGTGAGAACTGCTGTGCTAAGGAATAAACTTAGACCACAAATGTTGATTTGAAATTGTAGATGAGAAGGCCATGGAAAGTCTCATTGAGAAGGTGACTTTTAATATTTGAAAAGAGTGTGAGAACAACCCATGAGGATACCATGGGACAATAAGGCAGAGGAAACAGCAAGCACAAAGGCCCTGAAGTAGACACATCCATGGAGCATTTGAGGAAGAGCAAGGTCAGTACCCCTGGAGTAGATTGAGGGAGGGGAAGAGTATCAGGGAAATGAAATTGAAAAGACAATTAATGAGGAGGACAGACGGGGCAGAAATTTGTTGGAAGTTTCTGAGCAAGGCATAACATAATCTGAGAAAACACTGCATGGTATGTTCACAGGGGCAAGAGCAAACAAGACCAGTTGGGATGTCATTGCTGTGGTCCAGATGAAAGATGGTGGTTTTGGACCAGGGTGGTAAAAAATGGTCAAATTCTGGGTATATTTTGAAGGTTGAGTTAACACAATTTGCTGACAGATTGGATATGAAATGTGAGGCAAAGGAATCAGAAAAGCACCAAAATATTTTTGGCCTCATCAACTACAAGGATAGAGTTGCTGTCAACTGAAATGGGGCATAACGGAAAGAATTGATTTAGGGGGATAGATCTAGAGTTCAACTTTGAACATGTTAAGTTTGAGATTGCTATGCTATGTAATTAAGAATATCAAATAAACAGTTGAATACTTAAGTCTAGAGTTAAATGAAGAGAAGTTGGATATGGAGACATAAATTTGGGTATCATCAGCCCTAGCGAACTTGGCTCAGCGGTTAGAGCATCAGCCTGTGGACCAGAGAGTCTGGGGTCCGGTTCCCACTAGGAGCACATAACTCGGTTGCAGTTTGTCCACTTCCCTCCTCCCTGTTGGTGTCGTGTGGGTGGCAACCAGTCGATATGTCTCTCACATCGATGTTTCTCTCTCTCTCTTCCCCCCTCTCTCCCTCTAGCTCTATATGAAGATAAAATGCGAAAATGTACTCAGGTGAGGATAAAAAAACTGAGGCCTCAGCATCATATAGATTAAATGTAACACCATGAGTTTGGATAAAATAACCTAAAGGGAAAGAGGATATAAAAGAAAATAAAGACTTCCAGTCAAGAAGGCGGCATAGGTAAACGCAGTATCGTGTCCTCCCACAACCACATCAAAGTTACAACTAAACTACAGAAAAACCATCATTCAAAACTGCCTGAAATCGAGCTGAATGGAAGTCCTACAACTACGGAATTAAAGAAGCAGCCACATCCAGACTGGTAAGAGGGGCAGAGGTGGACGAACTGGTCCCACACCCACGTGTGGCAAATAAAAATCAGGAGGACACCTCGGCTGGGAAGGTCCTCCCTGAGGACTGAGGGGTCCCTGTCCCACACCAGGCACCCTGCTCAGGGTTCCAGTGCCAGAAAGAGAATCCCCATAACTTCTGGCTGGAAAAACCAGTGGGAACTGAGGCTCAGGGAAGCTGACACGGCTGGAGCCCCAGGCAGCTCCTCTTAAAGGATCTGCGAACGGACTTATCGGACTCTCTCCCTCTAAGCTTGGAGGGGAGGCAGCTCGATGGGCACCAGAGACAAACAGGGAAGAACTGAGCTGTTTGGCACTGGAGCGAGGGCTAGAGAGGGGGATTTCTCTGGGACAGACGTGCTATCAGAGGCCTTTGTTCCTTTGATGAGCCCTTCCCTGGGGCGGCAGACAGCTACCATATCTGGAACTCCAGCAACCTGGCTCACACTGGTAGCCCCGCCCTGGTGATTCCCTGAGGCCCCGCCCCACCCAACTTTCAAGCCCACCCAAGCTGTTTCCAAAGGCTTTACCATAGGATTGGCCTGTTTTGGATCCTGCTTCAGGTTTTCCTAAATTCTTTCAAACGAGCAGCATCTGGTCTCAGCTATCCCCATGCCTACTGTGTTAAGTAATACACAGAAACAAACACAGGGAGGAAGCGAAAATGAGGAGACAAAGAAACAGGTCCCAAATGAAAGAACAGAAAAAATCTCCAGGAAAAGAACTAAGCGAAATGGAGATAAGCAACCTAACAGATGCTGAGTTCAAAACACTGCTTATAAGGATGCTCAATGAACTTAGTGAGAACCTCAGTGAACTTAGTGAGAGCCTCAAGAGCATAAAAAAGGACCAGTCAGAAATGAAGGATGCACAGTCAGAAGTGAAGGAGGCATTAACTGAAATAAAGAATAATTTACACAGCCCTGGCCGGTTTGGCTCAGCGGTTGGAGCGTCGGCCTGCGGTACAGAGAGACCCGGGTTCGGTTCCCACTAAGGGCACGTACCTCGGTTGCAGTTTGTCCCCGGCCCTGGTCGGTCGTGTGGGTGGCAGCTACTCGATGTGTCCCTTCACATCAATGTTTCTCTCTCTCTCTCTCTTCCTCTCTCTCCCTCCCGCTCTATCTGAACAAAAAAAAAATGGAAAAATGTCCTCGGGTGAGGATAAATAAAAAAAAAAAGAATAATTTACACAGATTCAATAGTAGAGTAGGTAAAGCCAAGAAGCAAACCATCGATTTGAAATATAAGGAAGCAAAAAACACCCAATCAGAACAGCAAAAAGAAAAAAGAATCAAAAAAAAAAAAAAATGAGGATAGTGTAAGGAACCTCTGGGACAACTTCAAGAGTGCCAACGTTTGCATCTTGGGGATGCCAGAAGGAGAAGAGAGAGAACAAGAAATCAAAAACCTATCTGAAACAATAATGGCATAAAACTTCCCTAACTTAGTGAATGAAACAGACATACATGTCCAGGAAGCACAGAGAGTCCCAAACAAGATGAACCCCAAGAGGCCCACACCAAGATACATCATCATCAAAATGCAAAAGGTTCAAGACAAAGAGAGAATTTTAAAAGCAGCAAGAGAGCTGCCCTGGCCGGTTTGGCTCAGCAGTTAGAGCATTGGCCTGTAGTCCAGAGAGACCCAAGTTCAGTTCCGGCTAAGGGCATGTACCTTGGTTGCTGTTTGTCCTTGGCCCTGGTTGGGTCGTGCAGGTGGCAACCACTCGAAGTGTCCCTTTCACATCAATGTTTCTCTCTCTCTCTCTTCCTCGCTCTCCCTCCCACTCTATCTGAACAACAACAAAAAAATGTCCTTGGATGAGGAAAAAAAAGCAACAAGAGAAAAGCAGTTAGTTACCTACAAGGGAGTTCCCATAAGACTGTCAGCTGATTTCTCAAAAGAAACTCTGCAGGCAAGAAAGGAGTGGTAAGAAATTTTCAGAGTGATGAAAAGCAAGAACCTACAATCAAGATTACTCTATCCTGCAAAGCTGTCATTTAGAATCAATGGCTATATAAAGAGTTTCCCAGACAAGAAAAAGTTAAAGGAGTTCATCACCACCAAACCATTATTATATGAAACGATAAAGGGTCTCTTTGAAGAAAAAGATAAAATATATGAACAAACAAAATAGCAATGAATACATATCTATCGACAGTAGAATCTACAAACAAAATGAACAGGCAGAACAGAAACATTCTTATAGATACAGAGAACATTTTGTTGGTTGCTAGATGGAAGGGGGGTTGGAGGAATGGATGAAAAAGGTGAAGGGATTAAGAAGACCAAATTGGTTGCTAGACTGACAAACCTCAAAGGGAAGGGGGGTTTGGAGGGTGGGAAGAAATAAACCAAAGAACTTACATGCATATATGCATAACCAATGGACACAGACAACAGTGTGGGAAAAGGCAGGAGGGGGGCAGGAGTGGGGAGGAGGGGTCAATGGGGTAAAAATGAGGAACATCAGTAATACATTCAACAATAAAGATAAAAAAAAAATGAAAGAAAAGAAAGAAGAATAAAAGAAGAAAAGAAAAACATCCTAGACAGAGGGGAAAACATACATGATGACAAGAGGGTAAGGACAGCCCTGGCCGGTTTGGTTCAGCAATAAAGTGGTGGCCCGCGGACCAGTGAGTCACCAGTTCCATTCCAGCTAAGAGCACGTATCTCCATTGCGGTTAATCCCCCGAGCCTGGTCTGGGTCATACGGGAGGCAACCAGTTCACATCAATGTTTCTCTCTCCCCCCCTCCCCCACTGTATCTGAAGATAAATACAAAAATATACTCGGGTGAGGATTAAAAAAAAAAGAGGGTATGGACAGAAATTAGTTAAGCTAGAACAGGATTTGGCAAACTTCTCTGTAAAAAGCTAAATAAACGTTTTAGACTTTGAGGGTCTTATTGTCTCTGTCGCAATTACTCCACTCTGCCATCATAGCATGAAAGCAGCCATAGACAACACTTAAATGAATGAGAATGGCTGTGTTCAAATTAAAGTTTATTTGTGGACACTGAAAGTTGAATTTAACATAATTTTTATATATCACAAATATCACTCATCTTTTTATTCTTTTTACCTATTTAAATATTCAAAAACCATCTTAGCTCACAGACTATACAAAAACTAGCATCAGGCCAGATTTAGTCCACAGGCTACTATCCTTTGCCAACTTTTGAGTTAGACTATAAGGTACAGTCAGAAACCAGTGGAAAATGAAATTACAGAAGTAGTCAAAGTTTACCTCATGAATTAGAAATATTAGGTATAAAGTGACTGGTACATGGTGTGCATTCAATAAATGGTAGATATCATTATTGATTTGATGGGTTATATAAAGGGAATTAGCAGACAACTTTAAGGAAGTGAGATTTATAATAAAAACTGAGACCTGAAATCACAGGACTTAGCAATAGCTAAACCAAGACAGGGAAGAGGATAAATGAGGTTTAACAGCCTTGGTGATAGGTACTATAGAAATGCACACATGGATGACAAGATGTAATGATACTTACGTTTACAAAACATATGGAAAGTCATTGTTATTGTAGAAATGATTTATTTGCAGCCTATGAATTAAGATTTTAAATTATTAATACAAAAGTTGCTTCAAAGCAAATAAACCATATTTCTCTGATATAGGAGCTTCTTTAATTTTATGCAAGCTTATCAAACAAGAGATAAACCAATGTCTGAGTTTAAAACATTCCCATCCCGGACAACAAACTGGGGACAGGGCAGGGAGGGAGGGGGAGGGAGGAATTAGTTGGGGGGGGGGGAAGAAACATCTGTAACAAAAATTAATTAATAAAAAAATGAATAAATTTAAAAAAATAAAATAAAATAAAACATTTCCATCCCATTCAGAATCACCAGGCAGAATGTAAGCAGTGTAGTAAAGTGAACTACTAACCCTTCCCACCAAACCACCTCATTTCTATCAGAGCAGAAGTTCCCATTTTTCTTGTTCTCCTGCTGGTTACTAGCTGGGGGAACTTAGCCCAAGCCTCACTCTTATCTTCTGTAAAATGAAACTATTAATGTATTTACCCATTTGGAAGCTGATGAACAAACTACCTTTTGGTTCCTTTCTAGTATTTTTTATCAAAAAAAAAAAATCTGCCTAGTGACCTGTCCTGCAAGATTCTCTAATTACCATTATTTTAAAATAAATGTTATTTTATTGCTTTGTAAATGTAAGATATGCTTATTATAGAAAATATGAAAAATACTGAAAAGGAGAAAAACAGTCATATATGTGGACAAACCTCAAGAATGTCACTATAAAAATTTGAAAGTGCCCAGACGGTGTGACCCAGTGGATTGAGCATCGTCCCATGGACTGAGAGATCCTGGTTCAATTCCCAGTCAGGGCACATGCCAGGGTTGCAGGCTTGATCCCCAAGAGAGGATGTGCAGGAGGCAGCCTACTGATGTATCTCTCTCACATCATGTTTCCATTTCTCTCTCCCTTCTTCTCTCTCTCTAAAAAAAAAAAAATCAATAAAAAAAATATTTAAATTTTGGAAATGATATCCTGGCCAGGTGGCTCAGTTGGTTGGAATGTCGTCCCATACACCAAAATATTGTGGGTTTGATTCCCAGTCAGGGAACATACCTAGGTTGTGGGTTCAATCCTCAGTTGGGGCACGTACGGGAGGCAACTGATTGATGATTCTCTTTCATATCAATGTTTCTCTCTCTCTCTCTCTCTCTCTCTCTCTCTCTCTCCCCTCTCCCCCTCCCCCCCTCACTCCCTCCTTCCCCCTTTCCTCTCTCTCTACAATCAATTTTAAAATATTTTTTGAAGTGACATCAAAAATACAACTAAACTACAGAACAACTATCATTAAGAAGTGCCTGAAATTTAGCTGAATGGAATTCCTACAACTAAGGATATAAAGAAGCAGCCACATCAAGGCAGAGCTGGCAGGCAAGAGCCATATTGGAATCTCCATCAATCTGTCTATCACTGTTTGCCCCACCCTGGTGATTCCCTGAAACCCCTGCCCCACCAACTTGCCGGCCCACCCAAGCTGTTTCCAGTGGCATTTCCATACCAATGGCCTGTCTTGGCTCATGCTACAGACTTGCCTAAAATATCTCAAAAAAGCAGTATCTGGCCTCAGTGTGCCCCGTACCTCTCACTAAGAGGCCCCAGGCCTGGCACTAGCAACAGCCAGCCTTGATTTGCAGCTTGGCCTCTCCTGGTACCTCCAAACCCAGAACAAGTAGCAGCCATCTGCAGACCACTTTGTAGCTCATGCTGGGTGGTTCCAGGCAAAAAACAGTCAGTAACTGACTTTGTCTTGCACCTCCCGGTAGGTCCAGGAGTCAGCACACCTAGTAGACAACTTCAGACATGTCAAAGCACTACCCAACCACCTCCACAAGTGACACACTGAAGTGGCAGACTCAGCAGGCACTAAGTCCTGCTCCGTGGAGTAGGCCACTGCACAGCTCACCCTCAGTGTTGCAGCCAATCCTTGTAGCAGATGATCCTGGGGATAAATCCCTCCCATTGATGTACCAACAGCAACCAAAGCTCAACTACAACAAGAGGTTGTACACAACCCAGATGGGGTGGGGGTACATCTGGAATGCCCCTCTCAGTTGAATGGGGAAGCTGTGCCACTGGACCCTACAGGACACCTACTACATTAGGCTACTTTACCAAGCCTGGGAAATGTAGCAGCTCTATCTAACACATAGAAACAAACACAGAGAGGCTGCCAAAATGAGGAGACAAAGAAACATGACCCAAATGAAAAGACAGAATAAAACTCCAGGAAAAGAACTAAACAAAATGGAGATAAGCAATCTACTAGATGTAAAGTTCAAAACACTGGTCATAAGGGTGCTTAATGAACTTAGTGAGAACTTCAATAGCATAAAATAGAACATGGAAACCATAAAAAAAGAACCAGTCAGAAATGTAGGCAACACTAACTAACCTAACTAAAATTAATAATTTAAAGGGAATCAACAGTAGAGTAGATGAAGCCGAGAATCAAAACAGTGATTTGGAATATAAGGAAGCAAAAAACACCCAATCAGAACAGCAAAAAGAAAAAATAATCCAAAAAAAAATGAGGATAGTGTAAGGAGCCTCTGGGGCAACTTCAACAGTATCAACATTCACATAATGAGGGTACTGGAAGGAAACAAGAAAGAGCAAGAAATTAAAAACCTATTTGAAAAAATGACAGAAAATTTCCCTATTAAAGGAAATAGACATAAAAGTCCAGGAAGCAGAGAGTCCCAAACAGGATGAATCCAAAGAGGCCCACACCAAGACACATCATCATTAAAATGGAAAAAGTTAAAGACAAAGAAAGAATCTTAAAAGCAACAGGAGAAAAGTAATTAGTTACCTACAAATGAGCTCCCATAAGACTGTCAGCTGTTTTCTCAACAGAAACTTTGCAGGCCAGAAGGGATTGGCAAGAAATATTCAAAATGATGAAAAGTAACTAGCTACAAAAAATATTACTTTATCCAGCAAAGCTATCATTTAGAATTGAAGGACATACAGAGACCTTCCCAGACAAGGAAAAACTAAAGGAGTTCATAACCACCAAACCAGTATTGCATGAAATGTTAAAGTGCGTCACTAATCATCAGACAGATGCAAATTAAAACAACTATGAGGTATCACTTCACACCTGTCAAAATGGCCACCATCAACAAATCAACAAGTGTTGGCGAGGGTGTAGAGAAAAGGGGACTCTAGTACACTGCTGGTGGGAATGCAGACTGGTGCAGCCACTATGGAAAACAATATGGAAAACACTATGGTGTTACCTCAAAAAGTTAAAAATTGAACTGCCATTTGTCCCAGTGACCCCACTTCTAGGAATATACCCTAAGAAGCTTGAACACCAATCAGAAAGAATATATGTACCCCTATGTTCATAGCAGCACTATTTATAATAGCAAAGATATGGAAACAATCGAAGTGTCCATCAGTAGATGAGTGGATAGAAAAGCTGTGGTACATGTACACAATGGAATACTATGCAGCTGTACAAAAGAAAGATCTCTTATCCTTTGAGATGACATGGAGGGACCTGGAGAGTATTATGCTAAGCGAAACAAGCCAAGCAGAGAAAAACAAATATTACAGGATCTTACTTATTTGTGGAATATAATGAACTAAACAAGCTGCTGAACAAAATTGACCCAGAGACATAGAGGTAGGGTACAGACTGAGAAACCCCAGAAGAAGAGGGGTTGGAGGGAAAGAGGTAAACCACAGAACTTGTATGCATGTACACATAACCAATGTACATAGACAACAAAGCTGGGGAAGGGGTGGGGGAGATAGGGAGGAGGGTGTCAATGGGAGAAAAAGGAGAAACATCTGTAACAAAAAAAATTAATAAAAATCACTTAAAATAAATAAATAAACAACGAAGTGTGTGTTCTGAAAGAAGAAAAGGAAAAAAATCAAAATATGAACAAGGAAATGGCAATAAATACATATCTATCAACAATTGAATCTAAAAAAAAAAACAAAATAAACAAGCAGAACAGAAACAGTCTCATAAATACAGAAAACATTTTGACAGTTGCCACATGGGAAGGGGGTTGGGGGGGACAGGTGAAAAAGGTGAAGGAATTAAGAAGTACAAATTGGCCCTGGCCGGTTTGGCTCAGCGGTTAGAGCGTCGGCCTGCAGTCCAGAGAGACCCGGGTTCGGTTCCCGCTACGGGCACGTACCTCTGTTGCAGTTTGCCCCTGGCCCTGGTTGGGTTGTGTGGGTGGCAACCACTCGTTGTGTCCCTTTCACGTCAATGTTTTTCTCTCTCTCTCTTTCCCCCTCCCACTCTATCTGAACAAAAAATGGAAAAATGTCCTCGGTTGAGGATAAAAAAAAAAAGAAGTACAAATTGGTTGTTACAGAATAGTCAGTCATGAGGATGCAAAGTACAGCACAGGGAATATAGTCAATAATACTCTAATAACTATGTATGTTGTCAGATGGATATGAGATTTATCAGAATTATCACTTAGTAAGTTATATAATGTCTAATCACTGGGGTGTACACCTGAAACTAATGTAATATTATATGTCAACTGTAATTGAGAAATTTAAAAAGTGATTAAAATAAATAAATAAAAACTTGAAGTATTTTTGTCTTTGTATAATGATTATTATATTGTAAATTTCCAAACTTTTTATCACCACAAAATTTGAACTCCCAGCCTGCCATAGAAATAATCTGAAAACCCAAGAACACATTAATATTATGTAACAGAAATTTTTCTTCAGTACATAAAACAAAACTTCATAGTCCACCAACAATATATGATTAAAACTCTTGAGGACGTGCTTCAGGACTATTTGTTGAATACTTCAAAATAAAATCAGCATTCCATTTTTAAAGAACAGCTGGCTGTGACTCCTCTGCAGTTTTGGATTTATGGCCCCTTCTGATTCTTAGCTGTAATTAATTTACTGGAAAGATTTTATGAGGCTGAATTAACAATGAAAACACACAGTTGTATGATAAAAGTCTGTTTTGTTATTTTTCATGTCTCTATATTTTTTAAAATCATAACTATTTTTCAAAGAGGCTGTTAGATACAGATCAAATTATATTACATGGCAACTATAAAGCTCCTCTAAAGCCATCATAAAAACATTCTCAAGAATCAACTTACAGCCTACAAATGAACTTTAAGGGATATTTGACATGATAAAAATTCCAGTCTAACAAGGAATTGTCCCTTAAAGATTGTTTAGAAAGGAACTAGAGCTATGATAATAAATTAACACATGGCTATTGAGCATTTCCTGGCTGTTGCTTCAGTTCTCATGTTTCTGTCTAGCTCTTCACAATATTATTGTGAAGAAGGAAAGGCACAAGTTGTTAATGATTTCTGCGCCTGTTGTTTTGTCCACATTCTCCAGAAAGCCCTCTCAAGACTGTTCTTTGGAATCAGGCTTTATATGTGCACTCCAAGTGAAAGCTAGACACTTGTCAGTGAATTCAATGTCAGTGTCAATTGTCAAGGTCCAGGAACCATTCTGTGAAAGGCAGTTTGGTACAGAAGAAAGAGCAATGGACTAAGATTCTGGGTCCTAATTCTGACCCTACCACTTATTAGTTTTATGTGCCTTGGCTATTTACTTAAACTGTATGAGCTTTCATTTCCATATCTGTCAAATGAGGATAATAATAACTGTCCTGCCTCTCTCTCAGGGTTGTTGTGAAGAACAAATAAAATACTGCAGGTAAAAGTGCTTTTAAAAGTCTGCTAAATAAATGTCGAGTTTTTATGTTTGTTTTCTTTTGTTTTGTTTTTTGGTTTTTGGTTAATCCTTACCTGAGGATATTTTTCCATTGATTTTTGATGAAGTGGAAGGGAGGCAGGGAGAGAGAGAGAGAGACATCAGTTGGTTGCCTCCTGCATGACTCTGACTGGAGCTGGAGATCAAACCTGCAACCCTTGACCAGGAATAGAATCGGAAACCCTTTGGTCTCAGAGCCGACGCTAACCGCTGAGCCAAACTGGCCAGGGCTAAATGTTGATTTTTTTAAAACTGTGGTAAAATATACATAAAAAATTTACCATTTTAGGTGTGAAGTTCATTGACATTAAGTATGTTTACAGTGTTGCGCAATCATCACAACCATCCATCTCCAGATCTTTTTCATTTTCCCAAACTAAAACTCTAACCATTAAACAATAACTCCCCATTTCCCTTACTCCCCAACCTCTGGCAACCATCATTCTATTTTCTATCTTTATGAATTTGACTACTCTAAGTACTTCATATAAATGAATCATATAATATTTGTCCTTGGTGTCTGGCTTATTTCACTTAGCATAACATTTTCAAGGTTCATCCATGTGGTAGCATGTTTCAGAAACTCCTTTCTTTTTAAGACTGAATAATATTCCATTGTATATATAAACCATATTTTGTTTTTCTTTTCATCTGTTAGAGGAAATTTGGGTTGTCTCCCCCTTTGGGCTATTGTGAATATACTGCTATAAACTTTGGTGTACAAATATGTTTGAGTGCCTGCTTTCAATTCTTTTGGATAGACACCAAGTAGTGGAATTACTGGATCATATGGTAATTTTATGTTTAATTTTTTTAGAAACTTCCAAACTATTTTCCACAAAGGCTGCATCATTTTACATTCCTATCAACAGTGCACAAGGGTTCTAATTCCTCCTACATCCTCACTGGTACTGATATTATATATATTTTTTCATATATATATAAAATATGTATATGAAATATATATAACCATTATATATAAAATATATATATGAAAATATACACATATAGATGTAATATGTGCTATCCTAATGGTTATGAAATGGTATCTCGTTGTTTTGATTTACATTTTTCTAACAATTAGTGATGCTGAGCATCTTTCATGTGCCTATTGGACATCTGTTTTCTTTGCCCAATTATTTATTTATTTATTTAAAAGGTATTTTTATTTTATTTTATTTATTTATTTATTTACCTATTTATTGTTAATCTTTACCTGAGGATATTTTTTCCATTGATTTTTTTTAGAGAGAATGGAAGGGAAGGGGAAGAGAGAGAGAAACATCGATGTGAGAGAGACACATCGATTGGTTGCCTCCTGCACAGAGCCCCAACAGGGGCCAGGGTTCAAACCTGAAACCCAGGTATGTGCCTTTGACTGGGAATTGAACCCTCGACCCTCTGATGTGCCGGCCAATGCTCTAACCACTGAACCATGCCAGCCAGGGCCTTTTGCCCAATTTTTAATTGTGTTGTTTGCGTTTTGTTGTTATCGTTGAGTTCTAGGTGTTCTTTCTATATTCTGGATATCAATCCTTTGTCACATATACAAATATTTTCTCCCATTCTATGAGATGCCAAATACTTTTATTTATTTATTTATTTATTTATTTTTATCCTCACCTGAGGACATTTTTCCATTTTTTTGTTCAGATAGAGTCGGAGAGAGAGAGAGAGAAACATCGACATGAAAGAAACACATAGAGTGGTTGCCACCCGCATGACCAACAAGGGCCAGGGACAAACTTCAACAGAAGTATGCGCCCTTAGTGGGAACTGAACCCGGGACTCTCTGGACAACAGGCTGACACTCTAACCACTGAGCCAAACCTGCCAGGGTGTCAAATATTTTTATTTTTATTCATGTACCAGATTCTACAAAAAACAGGCTCAATTTTTACACCATGGAGCTTTAGAAACTAAAAACACTCCCAAACAGACTTCCTCTATATTAACATGATACCATAGTTTAAAGACCAGATTTAATTGGCCGCTTTTTTCTTTCAGTTTAAGTACTAAAAAAATTAAAGAATTTGAAACTTCCCCTACTCACAACCTGTCTCAGTAGTATATTTAATTTAGCAGCAAGTTGGGAAGTGATTTTCTTTACCTACTTACACAGTATTTAGGTAGATTAACAGATTTGACAACAGAAAACCTAAAGCTCTATATGCTTGAAGGAAGAATATAAAGATGCTTTTGAAAAATAACACTTTCTGCTTGTGCTTTGTCATTTACCATCCACAAAGAAAAGATGAACAAGCCATATTCTAGCCAAGAATAATCACCCTCTCCAGAGGCAAACTTAAATTTTGTGTAGGTGGAAATAACATTCAAAAACATATCAAACACCTACAGGTCTTTCATTCAGTTATTTACTTTACAAACTTGATAGATTCCACTCTGTGTTAGGTGCTGGATATATAAAAATGAATGGCATACTTCCTGCCCTCAAGGAACTCTCCCACTGGTGGAAAAATATAACCAAGTAAACAGACAATTACAATACAATGTGGTGAGTACCAGGGAGCCCTAGGAGTGTTTCCATTATGTATAATTCACAGGTAACTGCTGTGATGAATATCTCAGAAGTATCAAGCCTACTGCTAATATATAGTGGCTTATGAAATCTATTATGAATATAAAATCTTATGAAATGTTAATTACTGCTATTACATTCTTGGTATTTTTTAGTACTAAGAAATAAGGTATATAACCACATAGGATTTTGTGTCTAAAATTTTTTAAACTTTTCATTATAAAATAATTAATTCTTATTATAGAGAGTCCAAGCAACACAGAACTCACCAGAGATACCCATCATTAATGGTTCACTATGTCCTATTTCATCTAAGATGCCATTGACTCTAAGATGCAGCCTAAAGACAAAGATGCTAAAAAGTGGAGAGAAAAAAAAGAATTTTAGTAAGCATTGAAGTCTTGGGTCTATATAAGCGCAGGGCAGAGACATCAAGGCAGTCCTGAGCAAACTGTACAGGAGAATCAGCAAAAAAAAAAAAACTGGCTTGTATGATTAAAAGAGGATTATACTCATTTTCATACTAAAGTTTTGTATGTCTAGGTGCTGTGTATTGCCCTAAGGCATAAGCATTCCAAAAATCCCTGGCTCTTAGAAGATGCTCCCAAAGTTTGTTCCCAGAGTTGTGCTAGCACCTTATGAGTAGGTTAAGGAATATGATCCTCACCCTTTGGAAGATTTATTCTGTATTACTCAAGTGAACCTTTGCCCAGAAGAAGATAAATCTCTAGTTTCTGAAACATTGGTCAATAAATATATATTGGTCCCACATGGACTTAACAGATATCAAAGAGCATATGGCTCTTTTTTTTTAATTCATTGTCCCATATTTATTACCTCTCCTAAAATTCAAAGCGTTTTAGCACTGGCCAGCATAGCTTAGTTGGTTGGGCGTTATCCTGTGCACTGAAAGGTTGTTGGTTCAATTCCTGGTCAAGGCACATGCCCAGGTTTCAGGCTCGATCCCCAATAGGGAGCATGCAGGAGGCAGCCGATGAATGTTTCTCTTTTCCTCTCTCTTTAAAAATCAACGAAAACAGCCCTGGCCAGTTTGGCTCAGCGGTTAGAGGTCAGCCTATAGTCCAGAGAGACCCAGGTTCGGTTCCTGCTAAGGGCGCATACCTCGGTTGCAGTTTGTCCCTGGCCCTGGATGGGTCGTGTGGCTGGCAACCACTCGATGTGTCCCTTTCATGTTAATGTTTCTCTCTCTCTCTCTTCCTCTCTCTCCCTCCCACTCTATCTGAACAAAAAATGGAAAAATGTCCTCGGGTGAGGATAAAAAAAATAATAAAAAATCAACAAAAACAGGCTCATAGATACAGGGAACATTTTGACGGTAGTCAGATGAAAGGGGTGTTAGGGAGATGGGTGAAAAAGGTAAAGGGGTTTAGAAGTACAAATTAGTAGTTATAGTGTAGTCATGGGGGTATAAACTACAGCATAGGGAATATAGTCAATAATATTCTAATAACTATATTTGATGTCAGATGGGCATGATGTTTTTCAGGATGATCACTGAATAGGTTTTATGATATCTAATCACTGGGGTATACACCTGAAACTGATATAATATTGTATGTCAACTACAATCGAAAAATAAAAAATGATTTTAAAACATAAAAAAATCTTTAGAAAATAATAAATAGCCCTGGCTGGTTTGGCTCAACAGTTAGAGTTTTGGCCCTCAGACCAAAGAGTTGTAGATTTGATTCCGGTCAAGGGCAGGTACCTCGGTTGCAGTTCGGTCCCCTGCCCTGATCGGGGTCATGCAGAAAGCAACCAGTTAATGTGTGTCTCTCACATCGATGTTTCTCACCTCTCTCTCTCTCTCTCTCTCTCTCTCCCACTCTGTCTGAAAATGAATGGACAAATATATCCTCGGGTGAAGATTAATAATAATAATAAATATATAAATAAATAAATTTTTAAAAATTTTAAGGAATGAAAAATGTTGGGATGCAACCTGTCCAACTGTCAGATCGCTTTGTTTTAGAAACATTAAGGAGGCAGCATGGTATAACAGAGTAGTACAATAAGAAGAAATGTGTATGGAGACCTAGGTGCTAGTCTTAGATCTGCTAATTAGACATGTAATTTTAGATAAATAACTTAACCTCTCTAGACCTCTCCCATCTCTAATTGCTCCATCTAGTACATAGGTTATTGTGAAGATCAAAAGAAATCATAAATGCAGAAGCACTTCAAAAAATGTAGCACATGCATGTTATAAGGTATTATTAATACATACATTAATTATTGGTCTGTAATACCACTCTTAGATTCAGGCAAGAGGAGCCCTTGTCCTGAGCCCTGTACTTCAGAGGGCCCTGCATATCACGAACACAAATGCATACAAATTTATTAAATATTTACCAACATTTTCTTTTTTTTCTTTTTTAACTCATCTTCATTGTTGAATGTATTACAGATGTCCCCCCCCTTTTTTCCCCATTGACCCCCTCCTCCCCAATCCCACACCCTTCCTGCCTTCCCCATACCATTGTCAGTGTTCACTGATTATGCAAATATGCATAGACGTTCTTTGGTTTATTTCATCCCGCTCTCCCTCCCCCCTTCCCTTTGAGGTTCATCAGTCTAACAAACAATTTATACTTCTTAATTCCTTCATCTTTTTCACCCATCTCTCCAGCCCCCACCCATCTGGCAAGCAACAAAAAGTTCTCTGTATCTATGAATCTGTTTCTGTTCTGCTTGCTCATTTTGTTTGTAGATTCAATTATTAGTAGATATGTATCAATTGCCATTTTATTGTTCATATTTTTGTTCTTCTTCTCCTTCAAACAGACCCTTCAACATTTCATATAATACTGGTTTGATGGTGGTGAACTCCTTTAGCTTTTTCTTGTCTGGGAAACTCTTGATATGTCCACCTATTGTAAATGATAGCCTTGCAAGATAGAGTAATCTTGGTTGTAGGTCATTGCTTTTTATCACCTTGAATATCTCTTGCCACTCCCTTCTGGCCTGCAAAGTTTCTTTTGAGAAATTGGCTGAAAGTCTTATGGGAGCTCCTTTGTAGGTAACGAACTGTTTTTCTCTTGCTGCTTTTAAGATTCACTCTTTGTCTTTAACCTTTGGCATTTTGATGATGATGTGTCTTGGTGTGGACCTCTTTGGGTTCATCTTGTTTGGGACTCTCTGTGCTTCCTGCACTTGGATGTCTGTTTCCTTCACCAAGTTAGGGAATTTTTCTGTCATCATTTTTTCAAATAGGTTTTCAATTTCTTGTTCTCTCTCTTCTCCTTCTGGCACCCCTATGATGCAAATATTGGCATGCTTGAAATAGTCCCAGAGGTTCTTTACACTATCCTCATTTTTTTGGATTCTTTTTTCGTTTTGCTGTTCTGATTGGGTGTTTTTTGCTTCCTTATATTCCAAATGGACTATTGATTCCCTGTAAATTATTATTTATTTCAGTTAGTGCATCCTTTATTTCTGACTGGTCCTTTTTCATGTTGTTGATGTTCTCACTAAGTTCCTTGGAGGTCTTTTTAAGTTCCTTGAAGATCTTACTAAGTTTCTTGAGTGTCTCACCAAGTTCCTTGAGCAACCTTATAACCAGTGTCTTGAATTCTGCATCTGATTGATTGATTACCTCCATTTTGTTTAGTTCTTTTCCTGGAGTTTTGTTCTTTTCTTTCACTTGAGACATGTCTCTTTGTCTCCTCATTTTGGCTGCTTCCCTGTGATTGTTTCTATGTATTAGGTAGAGTTGCTATGTCTCCTATGTTTTGTAGAGTGGCCTATTGTTGTAGGTGTCCTGTGGGATCCAGTGGCACAGCCTCCCTGATCACCCCAGCTGGGCCTTGAGGTGCACCCCTAGTGTGGACTGTACACCCTTCTTTTCTAATTGAGTCTTGATTGCTGTTGGCACGTCAATGGAAGGGACTTACTCAGACTGATCAGCTGCAAGGACTGGCTGTGCCCACTGGCCACTGGTCTCTGACTACCTTAGAGAATCAGCTGTGTAGGGGCCTACCACATAGAACAAGACTTACTTTATCAGGGCTTTTGTACCCACTAAGGCTACTCCTTGAGTGTGTCACTTGTGGAGGAGGTTGGGTGGTGGTGCTTTGACATGGTTTGAAGCTGTCCACTGTGGGTGCTGGCTCTGGGGCAAGGTCAGTTACTGCCTGTGTTATACCCAAGGCCACCAAGTATAAGCTACAAAATCTGCCGATGACTTTCTCTTGTGCTGGGCTTGAAGGTGCCCAGGAAAAGCCAAGTTGTGAACCAAGGTTGGCTGCTTCTAGTGCCAGGCCTGGGGCCACTTAACGAGAGGTTCGAGACTCACTGAGAGGCAGTTGCTGCTTGTTTGGAGATTTTAGGAAAATCTGAAGCAGGATCCAAGACAGGCCAATCCTATGGTAACGCCTTTGGAAACAGCTTGGGTGGGCCTGAAAGTTGGGTAAGGCAGGGCCTTAAGGAATCATTGGGGCGGGACAAACAGTATGAGCCAGGTTGCTGGAGTCCCAGATATGGCAGCTGTCTGCCGCCCCACGGAAGGATTCACCAAAGGAACTAAGGTCTCCACCAGCACGTCTGTCTGTGCCTCTCCAGCCCTCATTCTGAGGCCAAACTGTTCAGGTCTTCCCTGTATGTCTCTGGTGCCCCTCAAACTGCCTCCCTTCCAAGCTTAGAGGAAGCAAGTTTGAATGAGTTCATGCGCAGGCCCTTTAAGAGGAGCTGCTTGGGGCTCTAACAGCCTCAGCCTCCCTCAGCCTCAGTTCTCGCTGGTGTTTTGCAGTCTGAAGTTAAGGGGACAACTTATCTTCCTGGCACTGAGCTGGGCACCTGGTGTGGGAAGGGGACCCCTCACTCCTCAGGAAGAACCTTCCCAGCTGAGGTATTGCTCCTGGTTTTTATTCACCACACATGGGTGTGGGACCAGCCCATCCGTGCCTCTGCCCCTCCTACCAGTTTTGATGTGGCTGCTTCTTTAATTTTGTAGTTGTAGGACTTTCATTCAGCTTGATTTCAGGTGGTTTTGAATGATGGTTGTGCTGTAGTTTTGTTGTAATTTTGATGTGGTTGTGGGAGGAGGCGATACCACGTTTACCTATGCCGCCATCTTGACTGCTACCAACATTTTCTTAAAAGACATCTCCTCAATTCTGACTATAACAACGGCATTCTTTGGAGTGATTCAAAGATTATATACAGTATTTTCTGGATCTGACTCAGATTAAACACATTAAATTTGACCTCACAACCACTCTGGGTTAACAATGGAGATGCCATTTAAATAATGTTAAAGTAGTTAGATTTAATTTAGATATGAGAGTGAGATGAACTAGGATAGTTAAATGAAACAATAGAAGATCCTTAAATAAAGAAATGTGGTCTATAGTAGAAAAAAAGTTTATTTTGTGCTACAAACATTTTAGAAAAACATTATATAGTTTTGCTGGACATCACACTTGGGGCTCAGACATATCTGAACATTTTACTCAAGGCCGGAACTACATGTGTTCATGGTTATGTTGACTGCCCATAGACCAGTGACCAAGAAAGCCATCATCTCTTTAGCAAAAATAGATGAGATCAAGTTATAATCCTTTCAGGGAAGACCTTAGGACTGGTTTGAGATAACTGGTCATCCATATCAAGGGTGTTCTGTAGAGAATTCTTTTGTAACCCCAACCTCTTATTTAATACAAATATTAGGCTTTATGACAATTCGTATAGAAAGTTTAAGATCTCCTATCTTCTATATGATGGGGACATATAGTTTCATATTTCATTTGCATCCAATCCCCAAACTAAAAAATGGAAATGGGTGAAGGGATTAAGATAATTATCTAGACACCAACTAACAGTCTAGATAACCAACTAACAATTTTTTTTTTTATTCCTTTTTTTTGTCCATGGCAGGACTGTATTTTATTTTATTTATTTGTTTTATTAATTTATTTTTGTTATAGATGTTTCTCCTTTTTCCCCCATTGACACCCTCCTCCCGATCCCCGCCCCCATACCCAGCATTATTGTCTATGTCCATGGTTACGCATACATGCATATAAGTTCTATGGTTTATCTCTTCCCTTACCCCCTACATCCTCCTTTGAGGTTTGTCAGTTTGTACCCTACTTCTATTTCTCTGGGTTTATTTTGTTCATCAGCTTGTTTTGTTCATTGTATTCCACAAATAAGTGAGATCATATAATATTTGTCTTTCTCTGATTGGCTTGTTTCACTTAGGATAATACTCTCCAGGTCCCTCCATGTCATCTCAAAGGATAAGAGATCTTTATTTCGTATAGCTGCATAGTATTCCATTGTGTATATGTACCACAGCTTTTTTATCCACTTGTTTATTTTTTATTTTATTTATTTATTTATTTATTTTTTATCCTCACCCAAGGACATTTTTTCATTTTTTGTTCAAACAAAGTGGTAAATGTTTCCACTTTTTTATATCTTCCTATATTTCTTATTTCAATGTCCTGTAGTTTTCTGAGAAGGGAGAGAAAGAAAGAGAGAGAGAGAGAAACATCAATGTGAAAGGTACTCATCGAGTGGCTGCCACCTGCACAACCCAACCAGGGCCGGGGACAAACTGCAACCGAGTTACATGACCTTAGCAGGAACCGAACCCCAGGTCTCTCTGGTCCGCAGGCCGACGCTCTAACCACTGAGCAAAACTGGCCAGGGCTATCCACTTGTTTATTGATGGACAGTTAGGCTGTTTCCAGATCTTAGCAAAAGTAAATAGTGCTACTATGAACATAGGGGTACATATATTCTTTCTGATTGGTGTTTCGGGCTTCTTAGGGTATATTGCTAGAAGTGGGATAACTGGGTCAAATGACAGTTCAATTTTTAATTTTTTGAGGAAACACCATATTGTTTTCATAGTGGCTGCACCAGTCTGCATTCCCACCAGCAATGTACTAGAGTCCCCTTTTCTCCACACCCTTGCCAGCACTTGTTGGTTGATGATTTGTTGATGGCAGACATTCTGGCAGGTGTGAGGTGACACTCATAGTCATTTTAATTTGCATCTCTCTGATGATTAGTGATGCTGAACATTTTTTCATATGTCTCTTGGCCATTTGTATGTCCTGTTTGAAGAGCTGTCTATTTAGGTCCTCTGCCCATTTTTAAATTGGATTCTTTGTCTTCCTTTGTTAAGTTGTATGATCACTCTATATATTTTGGAAATTAACCCCTTATCTGATGTATCATTGGCAATTATGCTCTCCCATACAATGGGTTCCCTTTCCATTTTGATGCTTGTTTCTTTTGCTGTGCAGAAGCTTTTTAGTTTGATTTAATCACATGTGTCAATTTTTTCCTTTGTTTCTCTTGCTTTAGGCATTGGATCAGTGAAAATTCTGCTGCATGTGATGTCTGAAATTTTGTTGCCTACATTTTCTTCTAAGAATTTTATGGATTCACAAGTCACATTTAAATCATTTATCCTTTTTGAGTTTATTCTTGTGGTGTATGGTGTAAGTTAGTGGTCTAGCTTCATTTTTTTTTTGCATGTAGCTGTCCAATTTTCCCAATACCATTTATTAAAGAGGCTGTCTTTACTGTATGCTCTGGCCACCTTTGTCAAATATTACTTGAGCATAATGTCTTGGGTCAATTTCTCGGTTCTCCATTCTGTTCCATTGATCTATCTGCCTGTTCTTGTGCCAGTACCAGGTTGTTTTGATTACAGTGGCTTTGTAGTATAACCTGATATCTGGTATTGTGATCCCTCCCCTTTTGTTCTTCTTTTTCAAAATTACTGTGGCTATTTGGGGGTCTCTTATGGTTCCATATAAATGTTTGGAGTATTCATTCTAGATCTGTGAAATATGCCATTGGTACTTTAATAGGGATTGAATTGAATCTCTAGATTGCTTTGGGTAGTATGGAAATTTTGATGATGTTGATTTTTCCAATCCATGAACATGGTATATGTTTCCATTTGTTTATATCTTCCTATATTTCTTATTTTAATGTTCTGTAGTTTTCTGAGAACAGATCTTTTAACTCCTTGGTTAAACTTATTCCTAGATATTTTTGTTGTTGTTGCAATGGTAAATGGAATTGTTTTTTGTTTGTTTGTTTCCCTTTCTGAGTGTTCATTATTGGTGTATAAGAATGCCATCGATTTCTGGATGTTAATTTTGTATCCTGCTACTTTGCCAAATTCACTTATTATATCTAGTAGATTTTTGATGGACTTATTAGGGTTTTCTATGTACAGTATCATGTCATTGGCAAATACTGACAATTTCACTTCCTCCTTTCTGATTTGGATCTCTTTTATTTTTTTTCTCCTTTTCTAATTGCTGTGGCTAAGACTATGTTAAATAAGAGTGGCAAAAGTGAGCATCCCTGTCTTGTTCCTGTTCTTAAGGGAAATGCTTTCAGTTTTTCCCCATTGAGTATGATGTTGGCTGTAGGTTCTTCATATATAGCCTTCATTATGTCGAGATATGATCCCTCTATTCTCACATTGCTGAGCATTTTTATCAGAAATGGATGCCGGATTTTGTCGAATGCTTTTTCGGTATCTATTGATATGATCATATGGTTTTTATCTTTCATTTTGTTTATGTATTGTATCAAATTTATTGATTTGCAAATATTATATCATCCTTGCATCCCTGGGATGAATCCCACTTGGTCATGATGATTAATTTTTTTGATGTATTGCTGGATCTGAATTGCTAATATTTTGTTAAGGATTTTGGCATCTATGTTCATCAGGGATATTGGCCTGTAGTTTTCTTTGTAATGTCTTTATATGGTTTTGGAATTAGAATTATGCTGGCCTCATAAAATGAGTTTGAAAGTCTTCCTTCTTCTTGAATTTTTTGGAATAGTTTGAGGAGAATGGGTGTTAGATCTTCCTTGAATGTTCAGTAAAACTCCCCCATGAAGCCGTCTGGGCCTGGGCTTTTGTTTTCTGGGAGTTTCTTGATTATATCTTCAATTTTCTTAGTTGTTCAAGTTTTCTGTCTCCTCACGGTTCAGTTTTGGGAGACCATGTGTTTCTAGAAATTTGTCCATTTCACCTAGATTGTCTTATTTGTTGGCGTATAATTGTAGTATTTTTTAATGATCCTTTGTATTTCTGTGCTGTCAGTTGTTACTTCTCCTCTTTTTTGTTTCTGATTTTGTTTATTTGGATCCTCTCTTTTTGTTTTTTGGTGAGTCTGACTAAGGGTCTATCAATTTTGTTTATCTTTTCAAAGAACCAGCTCTTTGTTTCATTGATCTTTTGAATTGCTTTTTTAGTTTCTATGCTGTTTATTTCTGCTCTGACCTTTACTATTTCTTCCCTTCTACTCGCTCTGGGTTTTTCTTTTTGTTTACTTTCTAGTTCTTTCTTTTATTTTTTATTTATCCTCACCTGACTTTTTATTTATTTATCTTCAGATAGAGTGGGAGGGAGAGAGGGAAGAAGAGAGAGAGAGAGAGAGAGAGAGAGAAACATAGATGTGAGAGAGACACATCAACTGGTTGCCACCCACACAACCCCAACCGGGGCCGGGGACGAACTGCAACTGAGGTACGTGCCCTTAGCAGGAACCGAACCCAAGACTCTCTGGTCCACAGGCCGACACTCTAACCACTGAGCCAAACCGACCAGAGCTACTTTTTAGTTCTTTAAGTTGTAGGGTTAGAAAATCAATTAGAAATTTTTCTTGTTTCTTGAGGTAAGCCTGTAGTGCTATGAACTTCCCTCTCAGGACTGCTTTCACTGCATCCCATAGATTTTGTGTTGTTCATTTTAATTGGTTTCCAGGAAGTTTTAATTTCTTCTTTGATCTCCTTGGCACCCCATTCATTGTTTAATAACAGTCTATTTAGCCTCCATGTGTTTGAATGTTTCTGTGTGTTTTTGTTGTAATTGATTTCTAGTTTCATGCCATTGTGATCTAAGAAGATGCTTGATATGATTTCATTCTTCTTGAACTTGTAGAGAATTACTTGTAGACTTGAACTTGTAGAGTTTGTGTCCTAACATGTGATCTGTCTTTGAGAAGGTCCCATGTGCACTTTGGAAGAATGTGACTTCTGCAGTTTTGGGGTGTAATTCTATGTAGATATTTATTTACTCTATTTGATCTAGTGCATCATTTAGAGTCTATGTTTCCTTGTTAATTTTTTGTCTAGAGGATCTATCCAGAGATGTCAGCAGGGTATTGTAGTCCCCTGCTATGATTGTGTTGCTGTTGATTTCTCCTTTGAAGTCCTCCAGAAGTTTTTAAATGTATTTTGGTGCTCCTATGTTGGGTACATATATGTTTACCAAGGTTGTATCATCCTGTTGGATAGATCCTTTCAATACTATGTAGTAGCCTTCTTGGTCTCTAGTTATGGCCTTCATTTTGAAGTCTATTTTATCAGATATGAGTGTTGCTACCACAGCTTTTATTTTCCTGTTTGTTAGCTTGGAAAAATTTTTTTCATCTCTTCACTTTCAACCTGTGTGAGTCTTTTGTTGTGAGGTGGGTCTCTTGTAAACAATATATATATGAGTCATGCCTTCTTATCCATTCAACTACTCTGTGTCTTTTGATTGGAGCATTTAATCCATTTACATTTAAGGTTACTATAGATATTTAAAATTTTTATAGATGTTCCCTGTTTCTCCCCCTTTTCCCACCTCCACCAAGTCCCCACCCCCAACAATTATTTTGTTTTGTGTAAACTATCTGTATGTTCCTACTTAAAAGTCCTTTGTCTTTTTGAATTAACTATGTGATAGCTCAAATCTCTACATGTAGCAACACTTTCTGAATCTTGAAAAAAACATATCTCCAGTAAAGTATGTTCATACCATATTCTTCAATTCTAAGACACTTTTGACTGTGGGACTGACAAAAAATGTAGTAACCACTTTTTTTTAGGAAAAAAAAAAAGACGCTAAAATTAATTTCAAGTTCAGAAACATTATGGGGGTATGCCTTAGAATTGAGAAAACACTAAAATAGCATTTTTAAAGTGTACTTCAGAATAAATAAATTTATTATAATTTTTATGGGAGGCAGAGGGGATGACAAAGGCAGGAAAAGTTGTACATGTGGGTAATTATGTAGGAATAGCATGGTGGCCCTCAGTTCTAGTCATAAAGACATAGCATGAGAGATGAGGATCTAGCAAGGAGGAGACCCAAGAGTGGGGAGAAGGGGGTTTGAAAGCAATTAGAGGTCATACAGCAGTGGAGCATAAAGACACATTACAGCAGGAAACTTGTCTATAGCTGGCTCTGCCTCCAAATACTCCTAAATAACCAGAAACCTATAAGAAGTTATTAAGGCGAACCCTTGCTATAACTTTGTCCCTTAGTTTATTGTCAAAATCTACCAACCAGCCTGGCTGGTGTGGCTCATTGGTTGAGCATCAACCCAACCACCAAGAGGTTGCTGGTTCAATTCCTGGTCAGGGCATATGCCCAGATTGAGGCATGCAGGAGGCAGCCAATCAATGTTCTCTCTCATCAATGTTTCTCTCTCTCTCTCTCTCTCTCTCTCTCTCTCTCTCTCTCTCTCCCCCTCTCCCTTCCTCTCTCTCTAAAACCAATAAAGAAAAAATACTAATAATATAAAACCAACCCACCAGGCAAAGCGCAAGACCTTTCAGTTAGTCTTCTTGAGAAACAGGAATGAGTGTTGTGCCTCCTGGAACATTTAAAATGATATTTAATAGCATTTTAGTGTAATGTTAAAATTTTTTAACTTAATTGTGAAAAGTGCAAAATGTTTTGAGACTAAATACCAGAGGGTAGAGTCATTAGGTGTTACTGTATTTACCCAATAATTGGCTCTTTTCCTATAATGGATGAATGTCTGTTTCAGAATGGAAAAATAAATTAAACAGAAAACAAATTCCCTACATAAAGGTCATATGAGCTCTTTGTAACTAGGCATGAGGTATTACAGTAACTTTACTGAGCACCTGGTATTTAGTTCAGGTGATTTGCTTCACTCTGTAAATGCCAATAACTATCATTTGTAAGTTTGAACTATTATAATGGTCACTTGCAAGTAATAATAGCATCCTGATTCTCTGACTGGAAAAAACAAAATGAAAACTATGTGACTCAATAGGGAAAATAAATGTAAATATCCTTTAACAGTTTGGAACTAGGAACAGTGTTTGAAAACAGAGAAGAAAAAAGAAAAAAAGGCAGTCAGGGCCTTCTTGGCAGTTTTGATTCTGTCTTCAGCACTTCCAAAGTCTACCTAGGTATAAGCTGCTGCAAAACATCTTTGATGTGTCTTTGTTCTTCATTCCCAACTCCTTCCTAGGTAAGGAGAACAGTTTGCTTTTTACATGTTGTTCTATTTCTTTCTTTCTTCTTCTTTTTTTTAATCCTCACCTGAAGATATTTTTCTATTTATCCTCAGATGGAGTGAGAGAGAGAGAGAGAGAGAAAAACATCGACATGAGAGGGACACATCGACTGGTTGCCTCCTGCACGACCCTGACCAGGGCCGGGCCACAACCAAGGTATGTGCTCTTGGCCGGAATTGAACCCGCGATTCATTGGTCCAAGGGCCAACCGCTGAGCCAAACCAGCCAGGGCTGTTGTTCTATTTCTTAAGCCCTGGGTAAGAGGATAGCAGATGGTAACCAAAGGAAATGCCTCCTTCATTCATTGAGCTATTATATGCCAGGCACTATGCTGGACATCATGGAACCAAAGATGACTAGGGTAAAGTCCCTGCTCTTCAGAAGTTTTAATGTGGTGGTGGGGGCAGAGTAGGGGGAAATCAGGGATCGGGACCAGACAAGTAAACATCTTTAGGCTACTGGGTATTGATTACAGGTAGGGAATACCAAACAAGATTACTTAAATCAGCCTCTGGTGAGTGTCTTGAGGTGGGAGGTGGTGCAGCAATGGTGTGCTAGAAGGCCTTCCTGGAAAGAAAGCACAGAATTCAAAGTCTTAACCAATGAGTAGGAATTAGCCAGTTGAAATGCAGCAAAGAAATGTGAAAGAGCCTTTTTGGCAGAAGGGACAGAAATAAAATTGGCAGAAGTTGGTGAGTCATTAGGTAGGAGCTGGGTCAAAAAGAGAAAGAGAAATATCATAGATAAACAGGTAGAAGCTGCAAAAGAGCAGGCTGAGCAGTCAGGATCAGGTTTTAATCAGATCTTTCTTATGTCAGCTCTGCTTTGGGAAATGCCCCCTCCCTTTGTTCATTAGTCCCGTTGTCCTGGCTTCTAACTTGGCTCTAGTAAAGGACAGACCAATAACTAACCTCTGGGTTTGGCACTTTAGCAAGTAACCATCTTCCTAGCCTCCTCCCCACTCTTCATCCCTGACATTCATTCCTTTGAAACCTCTTTATTCAGTGCATTTTACTGCTTGTTTGGCTGTTGTTCCACATGCCTAACATGCAGTTAAATTAAACTTGGTTTTATACTAATTGATCTTTCTTTGCTAGAAAGAATACACTCACCTCAAATAAGAATTTAGTTCTTCTTTTTTTTTTTAATTATTTCCAAAAAATAGCTAAGAGCCAAGGGCTAAGGGCCAAGAAAGCCAATAACTACGAAAATAGATTTTGTTGGTTGCCTCCTCATTGTCTTTGCCCTGATTTCTCTCCTCCACAGTACCTTCATTTTCATTTGAGGAATCCAGCCCACCCCATGCAATCCATGTGCTTCCAGAGAAGCTGACCCCCTGCCTGGTTAGTTAAAGCCAAGCATTACATTCCATCTTCCCATGCACAGCTTTTGGCTCCAAAGCAGGCACGTGATTTAAACAAATAAATATAAGGATACTTGCTGGACTGCTGGGATCAAGTCAATTTCTCTAGGTGTGGAACATGTACTTTTTGGAGCTGTTGGCAATCATCTTGTGATCATGAGAGTTGCCAGCACTTTAAGATAAAGCTGGCATTTCAGAAGGCAGAGTGGAAAGATGGAAAGAAACTGAACCCTTAGTGACTAAAGATTTAGAGAAATAATCCTTAGTGATATAAACTAACCCAAAAGCCTGCCCTACCTCAGGCTTTGACTTTTAAATGTCATGAACCAGTACATTCTTTTAGTATTTAAACCAGTTTGAGTTGTGCTTTTTTGTTACTTGCAACATAAAATATTTTATGTATATAGCTACTATTTATTGAGAGCCTACTATGTGCCAGGCATTATCACTGGTGTACTATAAAGATTAATTCTCACAATCATATTTTTTCTTTTTTAATTTTGGTAAAATATACATAATATAAGATTTCTCATTTAGACATTTTTTTCAATCCTCATCCAAGGACATTTTTCTATTTTATCTTCAGATAGAGTGGGAGGGAGGGAGAGAAAGGGAGAAAGAGAGAGAAATATCAACCCGAGAGGGATACATCGACTGTTTGCCTCCCGCACGACCCTGACCAGGGCCAAGGACAAACCGCAAATGAGGTATGTGCCCTTGACCGGAATCGAACCCACGACTCATTGATTTGCAGGCCGATGCTCTAACCACTGAGAAAACTGGCCAGGACCCATTTCAACAATTTAAGGGTACAATTCAGTTGCACAATGTTGTGCAACAATTGCCACTATCTATTTCCAATCACAACCATATGTTGAGATGGGTAGTAATATCCTCATTTTACCAAAAAGGAAACTGATTTTTAGATGAGTATATTACCCAAATCAGACCACCATTAGTGGGATAGTCAGGGTTTAAATACAAGTCTACCTGACTACAAAGCCCATGTTTTTTCTGCTTCATTATAGTGTCAAATTAAATTATCAAACAAGGCCCTGGCCGGTTTGGCTCAGCGGTTAGAGCATCGGCCTACGGTCCAGAGAGACCCGGGGTTCGGTTCCCGCTAAGGACACGTACCTCAGGTACCCGGCCCTGGTTGGGTTGTGTGTACCTCAGGTACCCGGCCCTGGTTGGGTTGTGTGGGTGGCAGCCACTCGATGTGTCCCTTTCACGTCGATGTTTCTCTCTCTCTCCCTCCCACTCTATCTGAACAAAAAATGGAAAAATGTCCTCAGGTGAGGATATAAAAAAAAAAATTATCAAGCAAGGAAACAGGAAATATTGGTCAAATTACCAGCCCAGGGTCCACAACACAGAGATTAAGATGAAAACCAGGCAAGGGACAAAAAGTGATCAGAATCCAAGTCATCAAAGGTAGGTTACTAGAGATTGGAGTCAAGAAGAATAGGGGAAACAATTTCGTTTCAGGAAGTAGAATTTGAAAGGGGCTCATCAGTGGAGATTGCAAGAATATCTGGCTGTATTTGTGCACCCTACCCTCAATTGTAGGCGAACAGTTCTTGCCCTACCCACTTGCTTCTCCCAAAGGATTCTGGCTTGAAGACTAATAACAAACTATATTTTAAAACAAAAATACCTCAATTTCATGTTAAGCATTCATTAAAATAAGTCACATAATAAAGTTGATCCATATCAAGAGGGAGAAACATCCTGTGGTGGGGCCTGGTCCTTTAAATGCAGTATTTAATGACTGGAAAGCTCTATTACCTTCTTGTTAGGACAAGATGGATTCCAAGTAGTGTTCCCTAAAAAAAAATTACAAGCTTCTATGCTAAAAGCTATCCACCTTTGATGAGTATCTCTTGTTTACCTTTTAACTAAGGGTTTTTAACTAGGGCTATTAGAACTCTAGAGGGTGTTTAATCTGTTGATCTGTTTGTTTTAAAAAGTCTTACCCCTTTCATTTGTGATCCTAGGTAAGTAGTAGCTTGGAGGGTTTGACTTACACAAAAAGACCAGTTCCCTAATTTTCAATTTCCGTAAGTGAATTTCTACAGTGTCAGAGGTTGTCTGGAAGTAGAGGAGGGGAAGTTATGAGAATGGATTGAGTAAGACTCCCTATTGTTTTCACACCCCAAAATCTGGACCTCCACACAAAGACCCTTTCTCCAACTGGGTAGTGAACAAAAATATTAATATTTTCTCAATAATTTTTCAGTATATAAGTCTAAGTGTTGACCTTAATGATTCATTACACACAATAAAAATAAGGCAGGGCCAGGAGTTCCACAGAGCCTGTCATTTGACATGGTTGACACACACATGTATGAGGCTTATCACCATTCTTGCTCTAGAGCAGCATTTGGGAAGTGGATGTCCATTTATGTGTGTACAGTTTGTTTGGCAATATAGTCTTTTGGAAAATAAAATATAGAAAACTAAGAATTTTTCTTCTTTTAAAAAATGTTTGCTTTGTGTGTGTGTATTTTAACAGACTTTATTTATTTAGAGCAGTTTTCAGTTCACAGTAAAATTGAACACAAAGTACAGATATTTTCCATAGAACCCCTACCTCCACATGCCTAGCCTCCCCCATTATCAACATCTCCCACCAGAATGGTACATTTGTTACAACTGATGAACATACATTGACACATCATTACCATCCAAAGTCCACAGTTTACATTAGAGTTAACTCTTGGTGTTGTACATTCTATGGGTTTGGACAAATGTATAATAATATGAATCCACCATTATGGTATACTACACAATTGTGCCACTCCCCTAAAAATCCTCAGTATTCTGCCTATTCATCCCTTCTTCCTCTCTAATACCTGCCAACCACTAATTCTTTTACTGTTGCCATAGTTTTGCTTTTTATCAGAATGTCATATAGTTGGGTTCATACAGTATTGCAGCCTTTTCATATTGGCTTCCACTGCATTTGAGGTTACTCAATGTCTTTTCATGGCTTGATAGTTCAATCCTTTTTAGTGCTGAATAATATTTTATTATTTTTTATTGTACCTTACTTTATTCATTCACTTACTGAAGGACATTTAGGTTGCTTTCAAATTTTGGCAATTACGAATAAAACTGCTGAAAACATCCATGTGCAGGTTTTTGCATGCTCTTAAGTTTTCAATTTCTTTGAGTAAATTCCAAGGAGTGCGATTGCTGGATTATATGGTAGGAGTATATTTATTTTTGTAAGAAATCTCCAAACTGTCTTCCAAAATGGCTGTACCATTTTGCATGCCCACCAGCAATGAATGAGGGTTCCTGTTGTTTCACATCCTCACCAGTATTTGATGTTGTCAATGTTCTGAATTTTGGCCATTCTTTTTTTTTTTTAATGTGTATTTATTGATTAAAAATTTTTTTCTTTATTGATTTTAGAGAGAGAAGAAGAGAGAGATAGAAACATCCATGAGAGAGAACATCAATTGGCTGCTTCCTGCATGCCCCCCACTGGGGATTGGGCCCACAACCTGGGCATGTGCCCTGACTGGGAATCGAACCTCTTGGTGCATGGATTGATGCTCAACCACTAAGCCACACCAGCCGGGCTGATTTTTTTTTTTTTTAGAGAGAGAGGAAGGGAGAGATAGAAACATAGAATGACTGCCTCCTGCACACCACCTACAGGGGATTGAGCCCGCAGCCCAGGCATGTGCCCTGCCAGGAATCGAGCTGGGACCTCTCAGCGCATGGGGCGATGCTCAATCCACTGAGCCACATGCGCTGGGCTGAATTTTGGCCATTCTAATAGATGTGTTAGTGGGTCTCCTTATCTTTTCAGATTTTACCCTTGTCCTCCTCTCTACCCCCACCACTCCTTGCAACACCTTATTTTTTCAGGAGCCATGGAATTTGAGGGTTGTGCAGTGGGTGGCACAAATTAAACAACATTAGATAAATAATAGAGTGAAAGACTGACAAAGAATTGGCTAAAGTCATGTGGGAGCCCTGGGAAAAGCAGTAATCTGGCATCCCTTCAAACCAATATTCTTTAAGTAGCCTAGGGCAGAGAGAAATTCATTTTCTATTAATATAAAATGTATAGCTCTTTATGGTTAAAATAAAGAATTTATTACATGCATTAAATATAACAATATTTCCACTTATTTGGAACTGTCTTTCATTTCACATCACTTATAACTTGAACAGCAATTGTTAGTCACCAAACATAGAGGTAAATTACAGCGATAAAATCTTACTCAAAAGATATTTACAAGGTGTTTTTTTTTTTCTAGTTTATATATGACAAAAATGGTTCTAACTTTTTTCTTAAGTTCTTGTTCTGTCTTCATTTCTCTTTTGGGAATATCTGAACTAAACAACCTCTTTTAAGACACGTTCATGGCTTTAAAATGTAGAAAATAAGCACATTCCCTTAGAAATGGTATTAGAAATTTTGAGTAAAGTTTCAAACTCAGATCCTACCCTCATCTCTTCTCCTGACTGGCTTATCTGGGGGAACATGCACACCTGTATCTATGTCCCAGTGAGAACCCCAGTACCACTTTATTAGTAAGCAAGTAAATGTTCAAACTTCAAGTAAAGCTTGTGTCATGACTAGATGGAACCAGGAGGTCTAAGTGAAGCCTCTTGCTTTCCAACCCCAAATCTAAATCCTGTGACCCTCTCAAGTGTGCCAGAAGAGAGAAGAGTAAGAGTGAAGATAAGAACAACACTCATGTAGAGAGGTATTAATAGCTGAGCATAAGTCCACCTACCTGACCAGGTGCCAGGATGAGGTTGGCCTGCCAGATCCACAGAGTTAGAAACAGAGAGAGAGGAGAAGGATTAAGCCTCCTTACCAAAGGTAGCTCACCCCCTCTCCCCTACTCCCATCCTACCTCTCCATTTGCTTATGATATAGCTTGCTGCTCCTAAGGGTAGGAAATGAAAAAGCAGGCATGAGAGCCTGTAAGAAATGAAAATTTAGTGTCTTTCAATGTCATGATTTCTCTCTAGTGAAGTGTCCCCAGAGTCTCTGACCAGACTAGTCACTTCTTCTATAAGGAGGATCTAATAAGAGGATAAATATTGTCAGAAGCTTGTGTGAATATATTTTCCTTCATGAGCTGACAGAAATGCAGGGAGACAAGCTGAACAACCCCCACCCCCACATATCTCATTATTTATTTTCTTTTTAACAACTGGGCTTAATAATCAAAACTTTGTTCAACCAATGTTGTCCAACTAGGAGAGATTAGCAAATCCCTCAGTTATTATCCCTGCTCCTCACTGTAACTTCCTGAGACCACTGAGATGCACAGTTAAGCTGGTCCCCTAAAACGTTCTATAATGAGTCATAGCAGGTCATTAAACAATTTAACTTCAATGCCACACTGCAACCTAGGCCAAATAGTCACTCCCTAGTTTATTTCACATCCAAAATCATGTCTAGTCATATTATCCAAAATTGGTCAACAGAAAATATTACTCTTTAAAAAATCTAAATAAAACATAAAGAATGGTTGAAAATGGAACAATGTGAAGTCCTTCCCATCATTAAAGCCCTTCCCAAGTCTAAAATGGATTTCTCTTCCTTCTATAAATTGAATTCCAAAGATCTTTTTTTTATCCTCACCCGAGGATATTTTTTCCTTTTTTTTTTTTGTACAGATAGAGTGGGAGGGAGAGAGAGAGAGAAACATCGATGTGAAGGGACACATCGAGTGGCTGCCACCCGCACGACCAACCAGGGCCGGGGACAAACTGCAACCAAGGTACGTGCCCTTAGCGGGAACCGAACCCGGGTCTCTCCGGACCGCAGGTCGACACTCTAACCGCTGAGCCAAACCGGCCAGGGCGAATTCCAAAGATCTTAAAGTCTAATTTCTATTCTCCCCTATTTCCTCATCTTCTTAGTGCCTGTAGGAGGATTCTCCTGCAAATGCCTTGGGGTTTGGGTTCCTTCAGTAGCCACTGCACCATGAGCCTTCTTCCATTACAATGGGTGCAGGACTTTAGTACTTTCAAAATTGAAGCAATCCACCCAAATCTCTCATACCATAAATGTAGAAGCAAATGTGACTCCTGCAGTAACAGCATTTTGCAAACAAAATGACGTTCCCAGAGCCCAGTATATAGACCCTTGTTGCTGTTGCCTATCAGCGAATGCAGCAGACATGGTATTATCTGGAGTAAGGGGAATAATGCACAGGAAACAAAAGATGAAGAGAGAACATCTTGTTTGTTTCAACTTTGCCAGGATCACTGTTATAACATGGTTTCCAACTATGTGAATTTAAATTAAGTTGGGGTAAATTTCCCATCTAGAGTTTAACCATGCCTGGTGGTGTGGCTCAGTGTTTGAGCATCGACCCATGCACATAGAGGTCACAGATTCAATTCCTGATCAGGGCACATACCCAGGTTGTGGGCAAAATCCCCAGTGGGGCACATGTAGGAGATGGCCAATCCATGTTCTCTCTCATTGAAGTCTCTCTCTCTATCAAATCATTAAAGAAAAAAAAAATTGTAACAAAAATAAAAAAGAAAAAAATTTTTTTTTGCAAAGTTAAATCATGGCACAGGACATAATTGATTTCAATAAGGACATAGTTGACTTCCTACTTGGTTGATTTTCCTCCTTGTTCCCCTCCTCAAAACTAATTTTTTCTAGGGACCCACAATTTCTCTACCCAACTGACCACATCTGAAGTTACAGAGGCAATTCTGATTGATCTAAAGGAATCCCCTCACTTTTGCCAGAGATTAATTAAAATATGGGTATAAGCCCAATTAGGTACAGAGATATGAGGGAGTTTTCAGTGGTTATATCTCCAAAGTCTAGATTACACCCAAATCTTCCTTCTTTCTCTTGGTATCTTTCCCATGTTTTGAACACTTTTATTTCCATTTCCCTTTTGAGTCTGGTGTTTCTGGCCTGGAAGCCAGCCCAGTGTTAAAATGAGCCTGGTCTCTGTCAAGTCATATAGCTTCCTTTTCCATGTGTGAACACAGCACCCCACATTCATAATAGGCAACTTTGTAGTCCATGCTTATATCCTTGCAGGTGATCTTCTCTGGGTATTTGTCCCTCTCCAGCAGGATCCCCAAACTGTTTTTATATCATAATAAATTTTAATTTAAAAATGATGTGATAGATGACAGAGACTTTGAATATACTATGGCAAATATATAATCAGCCTGTAAGATTATAGAGAAAATAAAAAGAGCTAAAAAGAAATATATTTTTGCCCTGGCTGGTCTGGCTCAGCCGTTAGAGTGTCGGCCCACAGACCAAAAAATTGAGGGTTCAATTCCAGTCAAGGGCACATACCTCAGTTGCTGTTTGGTCCCTGGCCCTGGTCGGGATACTGTGGGAGGCAACCAATTGATGTGTCTCTCACCCATGGATGTTTCTCTCTCTTTCTCCCTCCCCCTCCCACTTTATCTGAAGATAAAATGAAAAAATATCTTGGGTGAAGATTTTTAAAAAAGAGATTTTATTTTTTTAGTATTTACTTAGTGTGTGTTTTCCTCACCCAAGGACATATTTGCTGAAGACATTTTTGCATTTATCTTCAGATAGAGCAGGAGGGAGAGAGGGGGTAAGAGAGAGAGAGAAACATCGACGTGAGAGAGACACACTGACTGGTTGCCACCCACACGACCCCAACAGGGGCCGGGGACAAACTGCAACCGAGGTACGTGTCCTTAGCGGGAACCGAACCATGGGCCAATGCTCTAACTGCTGAGCCAAACCAGCCAGGGCACTTAAAGTGTTTTTAAATCTTATTTATATTGTTGACACTATTACAAATGTCCCGCCCCCACCCCTTTGCCCACCTCCACCCAGCCCCAGCACCCCCTTCCTTCTGGCCATCACCACACTGCTGTCTGTGTCTGTGGGTTATGCATATATGTACCTTGGCTAATCCCTTCACCTTCTTTCACCCAGTCCCCCATCCCCTGCCCTCTGACCTCTGTCAGTCCGTTCCATGTATCCACGCCTGTTTCTATTTTGTTCATCAGTTTATTTTGTTCTTTATTTTTTTCTTTATTTTTGCTACAAGTTTCTCCCTTTTCCCCCCAGACACACTCCTCCCTTACCCCCCCACCCACGCCCCAAGCATTGTTATGTCCATTGGTCTCACATACATGCATATAAATTCTTTGGTTTATTTCATCCCTCCCCACATCAACTTATTTTGTTCTTTAGATGTCACTTTCCTCCTCTAAAACTCCTTAGGTCTATTAACCTTGCTTCCAAGAGTCTCTTTCCTGAAATGTATCTTAGCTGAATCATCACTCAACAGATTCCTGAATCAGAAGCTTCTATTGTTGCTTCCAAAAGCCATAATCTCGGGATCATAGAGGGGTCTAATATGTCCTCTGACATGTACTTTTCCCCTAAAACCCCACTTCCTTTAGCTTTCAGAGTAACTTGTGCTACTTTGTGTATTACCTTCTGCCATTTCTTTCTCCACTCCTGTTCTACTTCTTTCTGTCATCCTATCCTCAGATTCTTCAGTCCTTGAGTAACTTGTGCTACTTTGTGTATTACCTTCTGCCATTTCTTTCTCCACTCCTGTTCTACTTCTTTGTCATTCCTATTCCTTTCAAGGAGGCCCAAGTGAGTTTTTACATTTTAACCTGCTACTTAAATGCATCTAATTCTTCCATTAACACAGATAAACCTCCAACTGCTGTTCTTCCGTTCTTTTCTTTCTTTCTCGGCCTATGTATTTGTTTCCTGACCTACTCCTTAGATTCTCTCTTGAGAGGCTCCCATAGTGAAAAAATATCAGTGTATTCTGCATCTGCCACAAGATCCTCAGTTCAAATATGGGGGGCAAAAGTAGGTTATATTTAAGTATCACTTTCTTTTTTTTTTTTTTTTTATCCTCACCCGAGGACATTTTTTCATTTTTTATTCAGATAGAGTGGGAGGGAGAGAGAGGAAGAGAGAGAGAAAGAAACATTGACGCGAAAGAGACACATCGAGTGGCTGCCACCCGCACAACCAACCAGGGCCGGGGACAAACTGCAACCGAGGTACATGCCCCTAGCCAGAACCGAACCCGGGTCTCTCTGGACCACAGGCTGACACTCTAACCGCTGAGCCTAACCGGCCAGGGCTTAAGTATCACTTTCATTGGTCATTGTTAAATTGCTAGCCATCATTACCTAAAAGATAAATCATAAGTAAGTATACAAAATAATAGCAATAATAATGCAAATAAATAATAATACTACAAGAATAAACTGTATTTCATGCACTCGCAACTGTAAGCCTACTTTTGCCCATTCCTGTTTTGCTTGAGTGGAGAAATCCTGCACAGGAGGCCTTCTCCCATCAGTTTCAGCCGGTGCCTGATCTCTACTTACTGTTCTGCCTGAGTCTTTCCTTTGGGGTTGTCTTCCCTGTACCCTTTAAAATTTTTTCTAATACCTTTCCTAGACATATTTCCTTATAACAAAAGTCATACCTGCTTCCTTACATATAATGTGTGTGTAATTTTGATAATCAAGGCCTGAAATAACACCAAAAACAATAACAATAATGGCTAACAGTTTGCCAAGTGCCTACTATGCACCAAGCACTGTTCTAAGCATTTTATAGGTATTAATTTACTTAATTGTCACAAAATCCCATTAAATTAGGTCTGTTATCACCCTCATTTTATAGATACAGAAACTGAAACACAGGGAGATTATGTAATTTGCCCAAACTGAAGCACAGGGAGATTATGTAATTTGCCCAAAGTCAGACAGCCAGTAAGAGTCAGAGCTCCCTCCTGGTATTCTACTCTGACATCTGCCCATACTTCTGTTCACCTACCAGGTTTTCCACTATATAACACACTTTTTTGGTTTGGCCTAGTCTCCTTGAAATGCTTGGAAATTGGGTTCTGCTTTTAAAAAGCAAAAATAAAGATTTACAGCTATTATAGCCCATCCTATATCTTGAACACACTTAATTTCTTTTAATAGTGGCATATCTCTATTATTCCACAGGGAAGGATATTAAATTTCGATTCTATAATTCTTTAAAGATAACCTCTATTATGAGTATCATTGGATTGTATGCTTACCAGGTTTGCCCACATATAAATTTAAATCCTTAGTTCCAAGTTAATTTTCACTTCCTAACTGATAAAATATTATCTGAGCATGTACTAAAGAATGAATTTTGCAGCTTAGTGAGATAAGTCATTCATACTCTAACAAGGATATTTTAAACAGAGCTGGTTATTCCTTCAGGAAAACCTTATTCAGATCAAACTAATTTCCTAAATGACATAAAAGGAGTGAACAGCTTTGAGGGGTCTTATGTAACTGACTGAGTGCCGACAGCTAAGGACTAGAGGACAGAATGACAGAGGAAAGGGAAACTGAATCTTTAAAATAGTGAAAATTATCATTTAAAAATCACAGTAAATATCACCTACCAGGTATTACAATGATTAAAGGACTTATTTTTTCCATACTCGTATTGTGATAGGTTTCATAAACAAATAATTTTAATTATACTAACCTATAAGCACCAGTAATTAGTTGAGAAAAACAAACACAAATGTTCATGAAGGGAGATCAAACCCTAAGGGAATTGAGTCCTCTGAAATTATGCTAAGTGTATACTGAAATCATTCTGGGAGAGTTCTACCCCAAAGAAAAATCCCCTTTGTTTTCTCTCACACATAAATTCTATGAGAGATAATTGACAGAAGTATTTGCTAACACAGGTGGACCTGGTGATGGATAAAACCATCTGGAATATTTTAGGTTTTCACTAGAATTGAGTCTATAATACTTGTGAATAGAAAGGACACCGGACTGACAGGCAGTAACTTTGCTACTAAGTAGTTATGGGATTTGGTTTTGTCACCTCAACTTTCTTTGAATTTTAGTTTCCGAGTATGTCAAATACAGAAATGAGAATTAAATGATCTCCAAGGCCTGTTCTAACAACTCCTAAATTCCACAGTTTAAGTTAAGATGGCTTTGAACACTTTTACACAAAGAAGATTCTAACATTTAATCTCATAAAATAAACTAAGAATATGTAAAAACCAGTTATATGGAGATAGGATAATATTTTTTAATATCTCCCAACTGATGTTCCATTATTGTTCAACTAGTCTCTCGAGCACTCCATCAAGCCATTGTGGCTCCAAGAAAGGGAACAGAGCAGATGCCATCACTGAATGAAGAGGGTTATGGTACATAAGGAATACTTCTGATATAATATGGAGAAAAACCCATCTCTTGTAGCCCTGAGGAGTGATAAAAAAGAAAAGGGGACACGGAGGAGGTATCAGACCCAGTGTTTACTTTCCATCCTTTCTCAGGGTGAAAACTAGAATTGGAGGAGTTCATAAAGATATGGGGACTTCCAAGAAAACTGGGGATAGTGGTTTGTTTCCCTGTGTATGCCTGTGAGAGGTTGAGTCCTCTATGAACTCTGCTTTCAGCTTTACAGCATGCTCAACATGATGTAGGGAGAATGACACAACATTGGTGGAGGAAGGTGGCTCAGTAGAAGAGTCCAAAGCGAGGCTTCTGGCTCATTGAGGACTACACAGGGGATCAAGAAGTTCTCATATATCTCATTGGAAAAGAAAGTGGTGCAGTGAGAATCAATGGACCTGCAAAGACCTACTGTCAGTACAGAGGTTGCAATGTACAGGGCAAAAGGATTTCAACCAACGAACTAGTATGAGATCCGTAAAAAACAGAAATGACTAGTTTTACGTCTGGGACAAGAAGTCCTGCTTTCAGACCATACCAGCTACTCCATACCATTGGACAACACAGGGATTGGCATGCATGCTCAAGCCCTTCCCTGATGCCATGTAAACTTTCCCATTCCTCAGGGCTGCTACCAACCCTGTGAATTAGAAAAAAAGCACTCCTGCCCAGCCAGTGTGGCTCACTGGACTGAGCAGCATCCCATGGACTGAGAGGCCCCGACTCAATTTCCCATCAGGGCACATACCCGGGGTTGGGGGGTCCATCCCCAGGAGAGGGTGTGCAGGAAGCAGCCAATAGATGTTTCTCACATTGATGTTTCTCTCTCTTCCTTCTTCCCTCTCTAAAACACCAATAAAACGTATTTCAAAAAAAGAAAAAAGCACTCCTTTTCTCAAGACACTTTACTTCCATCAGAATATTGTCTTAATATACTGGTTTTGTTGAAACAAGGCATCTTAGTGCTGCATGCCAAAAAACTGTCCTCGACAACTTAGAAATGTAAGGTGCCAAAGATGCGAAAGACATCTCATCTATATCTCATATAGCAATTGACCCCATATATATCTTGGAATGCGAGGGAGGTGGGAAAATACAATCTAAAAGACTTGGCATTTACGTTAAAAAAAAAGATAATGTGGGGCCTTGAGAAGGTTAGAAATAACAGAAAATAAGTTGTGTTTTCTTTGTACATTTAAATTAATAAAGTAAATGTCATACCAAAATACAGTCATTATGACGAAGATTTTTGCCTTTTATTTTTGTATTTCCCATAGCACCTTACATAGTAATACACAGAGGGAGCCAATAAGTGTTTGTTGAAAAAATAAATTTTATAAATCCACTTATATGTATACTTTTTCTTTTCTCCTCTACATTTATTTGAACCAAATCTAAAAGTGTACCCATTTGCACCTAGCTAACAATCATAAAAATCCAGAGTTCTTAAGTTCTAACAGCCCTCCTCTTTAAATATTTTTTTTGATAAGGAAACTTAGATCTAAGTGAAATTCATCTTCAGGACCAAAAAGAGATCATCTGAAAATTACAGAATTTTTAAAAATTGGAAACAGGACTATACAGTCCAAAATAAGTCCTTATTAAGTCCTTATAAATCCGCCCCCAAACCCCCATTCATAAAGGTAAAGTTATTTCCTGGAGTCACATATCAAATCAGGGACTCAAACACCCAACACAATATTGATTCACATCTCCTTGCCCCTCTCCTTTTTCCCAAAATACACTTCTCCCTCTCAACCTTTATCATACTATGTAACTGCTTAATTATCTCAAACCCAGACAGCAAATTGATCAAATTCAAATGAGAAATCACCCAACCATCTGAAAACCAGAGAGTCAGGTATACTGCCAGTTTTACCACATCCATAAAAATGATAAACAAAAGAGAGCAGAAAATTGAGAAAGGGTACTTTTTCAGTCATCACAACAGCTAGGGAATAAAAATGCGTTTTCCTTGGGGAGAGATTATGCTGAGGGGACCAGATACAGATACAAAGGATAATTCCTCTTGGGTTTTTTCTTTTCCTTTGAGTCTGTGGACACTAAAAAAAAATTTTTTTAATCACATAAACACTCATAACCTAAACACATTTACGTCTCACATATTGCCCCGAACATTACAAAGACCACGTCTCCAAAAAGTAAACTGACCAAAGGTCTACTGCCTATTAATCAAAACCTTTTCAAGACCCAGATGACTGCTTTTAAAACTACGATTAGGAACCGTCTCCAAACTTCGGTTACCATGCTCAAACTGGATCTCCAAGGTTTGCAAATACCCTCAGCTCAGCTAAAGGGCACAGAATCTCTAGCGCTCCCTACAGCTCAGACTTTGAACCTACCTACCACAGAAAACCCAAGTTACCAAAGATCAGCTCCTTCGCTCCACTTTTTTTTCCGCTTAAAAAATCGGGTAAAGGTGGGGGGTTGGGGGAAAGCTGAAGCAGCGAACCCAAGGATTAATCACTTCTCCCCATTACATCAGCAGCCCCCGCCCTTTCCTCCGAGAACCTCTTCTCCCAGAATCGGCGCTACGCACTAGCGCTCCCTTCGCCCACCCCCTGCTCTATTATATGCCCTGATACCTCCCCATTATCACCCGCCCCACCACACTCCCCCTTTCCTCCTTCCCCCTCCTTAGCGGAGGAGGGAGGAAACCCGAGAGAGGAAACAGGGCGTTGAAGGAAGGGACTTCGCGATAAGAGCGGCAGCCCCATTGGCCCGAAGGTTGTATGGGCGCTTCCCATTGGTTTCTTGGCCAAATTCCCCGCCCGTCTCCTCCCCGCCCATTCACCCCTCCCCCCGCCGCCCCGTGGCCCTCCCCCGCGGTCCTGGCCAGCCCCGCGACGGGGAGGGACCGACTGGGCGAGTGGAGGCTCCGGTGGTGTCAATGGCTCCTCCTGCCACGGAGCAGCAGCAGAAGCCGCAGCGACGGGGCTGAGGAGGAGGAGAAAAGGTTCCTTTAAGGAGGAGGAACGACGACGCCTCTTTTTCCCCCTATCTCCTCCTTTCACACTCATTTCCCCTTCGCCGAGGAGAGAAGGGGGGGAGGAGAGAGAAGAGGCCGAAGAGAGAAAAAATTCCTCTCAGAAATCTCTTTCAGGGGGTGTGGGGGGAGGAAGAGAAAAAAAAAGCCGGGCGCCCCCTGCTCCCTCCCTCCCTTCTCTCCCTCTCCTTCTCCCTTCCTCACCCGCCCGCCCACTACCCCCGCCGCCGGAGACGCCGCTCGGGAGTCGGCGGGACCGGGGTCTGTCTTCTCAGCCGCCGACGCCGAGCTTCGCCTCGGGATCCCCAGGCGGGCGGACGCCCTTTCTTTCTTTCTCTCGCTCTGCTCGTCTTTCTGTCTTCGTCCCTCGCGGCCGCCCCACCCGGCGGCCTCGGCCTTCCCCGTGCGTCAGGCCCGTCCGCCCGGCCTCGCTCGGTCTCTGTCTCCGCGGGCCTTTCTCTGGCTTCGGGGGCTCGCTCGCCCCCTCCACCCTCACCGTCTCCCCTTCCCCTCGCTCCCTTTCCTTCCTCCTCCTCCTCCCCACCCCCTCCGCCTGCCCGGGAGCTCGCTGTGCGTGTGCGTGTGTGTGTCCCTCCGCCAACGCCGCCACCTCAGCCCGGCAAATGAACTCCGTCCGAGCCGCCAACCGGAGACCCAGGCGAGTGTCGCGGCCGCGCCCGGTGCAGCAACAGCAGCAGCAGCCCCAGCAGCCACCGCCGCAGCCGCCCCAACAGCAGCAGCCGCCGCCGCCGCAGCCGCAGCAGCAGCAGCCTCCGCCGCCGCCGCAGCAGCAGCAGCCTCCGCCGCCGCCACCGCCGCCTCCGCCGCTGCCCCAGGAGCGGAACAACGCCGGCGAGCGGGGTAAGGCCGCGCTCCCTCCCCGCCGGCTCGGGCGCCCGGCCGTTGGGACCTGCGGGAGGGAGGCCGGGGCTTGTGGGGGTGGCCGGAGCGCCCAGGGGGTGGGGGACGGAGGCTGAGTGGAGGCGGGTCCCCCGGTGCCGCAGTGTCAGCCCGACCCGGGCCCCGGCCGGCAGGAAAAGCCGCGGCTTCCCCACTCGCCCTGGCTCTCGCTCAGGCCGCGCTTTGTTTGGTTTCGGTGCTCGGCACCCTCTATTCTCACCCATCCCTTTGGCTTCCCGACTAGCTCACGGACCCCCAGGAGTCTGTTTGTGGCGGGGGTGGGGGGGCGAAAGGTGAGATTTCCCCCTTTTCTGTTACCTTCCCCGGTTTAGTCTCCCCTTTTCTGAGGGGAGGTGGGGGAAACAACTGGGAGTGATCTGGCGGTGGGGCTGGCTGGGGAACTTGTTTTCCCCCTTTTCTCTGTTAGCCTCCCCCTTCCTGTGGAGGAGGGGAAGAGGGGGAATCGGAGTGGTCCGTGGTGTTGGCCGGGGAACTTGTTTCCCCCGCCCCCCCTCCCTAGTCACGGGGTAGGGGGAGCAGCGACTCCTCTCCCAACCCCATAATGTTTGCTGCGCAGTTTGGCTTTAGTTACAGAACCCCTGGCAGGACCCGTTAAATGAAGACCTTTAAATAAATAAATGTAGAATCCATCGGCCATTTCCAGCCCCCTCCCTCGCGTGCAGTGCAGTTACCCTTAACGTTCTATCAACACCCCTCTCTCCTGCCCTCCCCCGGCGAGCCCCCACGCCGCCGTACTACCCTCCATCTCCTAGTGGGGTTTGAACGCCCTTCCTTAGAACTGGCCCCTGGGGGGGGAGGGGGGGTGTGGTGGTGGTGGTGGTGGTGGTGGTGGTAGTAGTGTCCAAGGCCTAGTGAAATGTGTCATTTGGACCCAACTGTGCAGCTCTGTCTGGTAACCACCATTGTCTAAGGGCTGAGGCTCCCGGGGGTTGGATTCTTGCTTTAGCAAAAATAATGTTCAGTTCTACTTTGACGATGTGGTTATTTTGGGAGGTTTATGAGGTTGGGTGTTGCACCTTGGTCTCCAGACGTAACTATTCTCTTTATTAATTAGTTGCTCTCAGTGGGGTGGAGGTCAGTACCATATTTATGTGTACGGTGGTTGTTTTTAGGAGGAGGGGAATTGTTAGGAGACATTTTGCGTGTTTTCGTTGGCGGATTAAGGTTAATTTTACATGCGTTGGTTGTCACACCTCCTTCGATTAAGGGAATTGAGATGAAATGCCTTTTTAAAATACATTCTTTCCTTAAAAACTGTTTCATTGTACTTGGTCAGAATACTTAACCAATGAAAGAGGGAGATGATAATCTGAAAAATAGTTTGAAGGGTTTTCCCTAGTCACTGTTACAGATAGTCCTTGAGAAAGCAGTTTGCTATATGTTGCTCGTAAGAATGTGATGTTTCAAGCCAGGTAGGAGTCTTGTGCAACACTATTGGTAAATGTGTCTTAATGATTCTTTGATACATTTACCAATTTTTTTGTAAGTTAAAAATATTTGTAGTTTCGTCATTTCCTTTGACATTTGCATATTAGGGTTCTTCTGTGTTCCATTCAAATAATAATGAAGTCTCCTTCCAGAATTGGCACTATATATATATATATAGTAGAATTGACAAAACTTTTTGAGAAAACAATGACACTGAATTGAAATTGTAGCACAATATACTATTGTAGATGTACAGCTTTATCAAGATGTACTGATTTAATAGCATTAGCACTGAATCACGTTCTTTCAGCTAAACTTAAAATTTAGTCCCACTGTATTTTTAAATGTTTGTTCTGAATCTCATTTTCACAATTTGTAATTTCAAACTCCCTTGTACTTTTATCTTAGATACTTTTCAGTTGTTTAAAATTATTAGTTACTAAAGTCTGTTTCCTTTTGAAGTAAGTTGACTTGGTTGTTGATAGTCACATGCCAGTCTGAATTTTCTTTTCATTGACGTCCATACACTGACTAAGATATTCATGAATCAACATTTTAGTGTGTACCTAACCAAATGGTAAATCAAATTCACTGTAGAATTGTTGCTTTGCTGCAGCTAGTAGAAATTGTTCTGGAAAATCTATGTTGGCACAGAGGGGAAAACTTACTGATTAGTCTTAAGGGAAAATGCTGTAGATCTTTTAGAGGACAAATAAATAGTCTCAAAATGAAGAAAGAGATGAAGTAAAAGACTAAAAATAATATTTTGCTAGCTTTATGTAAATATGTCATTCTTTGAAAATTGGCATTTTGATTACATTTTTTAAATGTACAGTTCACATAATGATCAGAAGTAAGCCAAGAAGAATGCTTTTATTTTTAAAGTTTTATGAAACATGCTGTCACTATTTCTGGTTTGGATAGGAGGTTTTGTTGTTGTTTAAGAATATACTGGGTTTCATAATTTTGACAAGGTGATTAAGGAACTATAGCTAACGGGGTGTGTGTGTGTGTGCATGTGAGAGAGAGAGAGTGTGTGTGGTTTTACCAACTCTTAATGGATATGTGAACAGGGGTGTGTGTGTGTGCACGTGAGAGAGAGAGAGAGAGAGAGAGAGAGAGAGAGAGAGAGTGTGTGTGTGTGTGGTTTTACCAACTCTTAATGGATATGTGATTCTTGCATTAGAGTTTTGGATAGAGTTATATAATAGTGGATCAGACAACTTTTCAGGTAGGGAATTGAAGTAAGACTCACTGTTTTAAGACAAGTTAATTCAATCTCTATATAAAATCATTTGTTTTACATAAACGATGGGCCTTTGCTCTTTAAGAAATAGTTACAAAATACAGTATATTTTTCAAGCAAAAAAATCTATCAGAACTGGTTTTTAGTTGCTTCTTTGCCTACAGGTTAATTGGTCTGAAAACGTTCTTGACATATCCTTACACACACACACACACACGTTCTTGACATATCCTTACACACACGCGTGTGCGCGCCAGTGTTTGAAGAAGAAACAACCTACTTCATAGAGTTGAAAGCTTATGAGGACTTTTCAAAGCCTTCCATGGGAGAGAATTTCTTACACTAATAATCCACCAATGATTAGTGTTTTTAGTCTTTTAATTTAAATTATTGAGTTTAGGATTTCATGTACCACTTTAAGCTAATAGAAAATAATTTGTGTTCCACATAGGGACACTTCAAAATATATTACAGAATCAGTGAAACTGAAAGTAGTATGGGGTTGAATATTTTATATTTTTCTTTTAAAATGCTAAAAGGATTTTACTTTTTTAACTTGTTATGCATTTCTCTTGATATCTATTTGGTTGGTAGTCTTTTTCTATAAGTAAAGCTTACAAGTCTGCAGAAGTACTATGTATTCTGAGTACTTTTAGTTTTTAGTTGTTAAAATGGATTATTTTGTATAAGCAATACACATACCCACCCTCAGCTATCAAATTCTTCTACCTAAAATCAATACTCTTAGTTTCTCATTTATTATGTTTTACAAAAAATGAAAGTTGACATCTGAAAATAATCTTGATATAGAAGTTTTTGAAAATGGGAGTAATTTTTGTTCTAATTATTGGAAAATTTATAAGATTGTTTTTGAAATGCTGAAATTTTAACTGGTCATTTATAGTTCAAGAAACTTAATGAACACATTATATTAATAGATTTTGCTATTTCTAGTCTGAAGTAAATGTAGAAAGTAAAAACTTAGCCTCTCAATCCCATTTGTATTTGTGGGTTAAAAATATCACCTATGACTCTGAAAGTAAAGAGGTTTTTTTTTAACTGAATTTTGGGAAATAATTCAGTAGTATAGTATTACATAAAATATTCCTGATAGAGCTACATATTTCTAATATGCAACAGCCAGGAAACTCCTTAGTGTTTTAGTTACGCATACTAATTACACTTTCTATGGGATTGTTCTGGCCCATGATATTTTACCTTCAGATTTTCCTACTACTTTATAGAGTAAGGAACTTCTTCAACCTTTTAAGATTGAGATTTCTGGACAAGGAACGTGATTTTTCCTGTTTAGAAATTAAGTACTGTGGGTTACTATTCTCCCATCTGGTGGCTAAACCTTCAAAATACTTATATTCCATGAGAGGAAAGATGCTGCCCAACTGTGCCGTGTGTGTGTGTGTGTGTGTGTGTGTGTGTGTGTGTGTAACCTGTTTTCTCAAAATTTAGAAATTATTTGAGGAATAGAAATGCGATAATGACAGTGGTAGTGTCAGGGTCCTGCTGATAAGGCCTAAGGGTTGTTCCTGTACTACTTTTCTCTCTCTACTGGAAATTTGGGCAAAACCAAAGAACGGCCAGCAATCTTAGAAACCAGGTAAGGCAAAAAGGACCAGTAGATCTTGACTTGTTAGTGAGGACCCTTAGACTCAGATTTAGCAGAATTCAATTTCTTCATTGTTGTTGTTTTATTTCTATTTAAAATTAACTTTGAAAAGAAACAATCTATAAAAATGAGTTATTCAACCTGAATTCTCTTATTCCCTATTTCTTAATGTTGTGTCTCTCTTGCCCCACTGGTCTCTGAAGCGTTATTCTGATTAGATTTTTTTTTTTTTTTTTTTTTTTTATCCTCACCCGAGGACATTTTTCCATTTTTTGTTCAGGTAGAGTGGGAGGGAGAGAGAGGAACAGAGAGAGAGAGAGAAACATCGACGTGAAAGGAACACATCGAGTGGCTGCCACCCGCACAACGACCAGGGCCGGGGACAAACTGCAACCGAGGTACATGCCCTTAGCGGGAACCGAACCTGGGTCTCTCAGGACCGCAGGCCGACGCTCTGACCGCTGAGCCAAACCGGCCAGGGCTGATTAGATTTTTTATTTCACTAATTTATCAGCCCTTTGAATAGTATTCTTGTCTTCCAGAGGACTCTGGTTAATATATGAAATTGCTAGCAAGGTACCCCCAAATTGCAGTTGTTACTTTATGAAAGTAAAATTATAAAGAAGTGTAAAATATAAGGGATGAGACATTTGGGTGGTATGATGGAAAGAGGTCAGAGTTAGACCTATCTAGACTTACTTGGGTTCTGATCCTGGCTACACCACTAAGGAGCTGTTTGATTTGGAGCAAGCAATAACCTCTTGGAGCCTTACTTCATTATCTGTTAAATGGTGGTGATAACACTTGCTTTATGGAAAAATTGTAAGGATAAGAGATAGTAAAGTACCCGGCACATGGTAGATGGTCATAAGTGGCAGTTTTTAAAAATATTAAGGAATGGAATTGGCTGTATATAAAACTAAATCTAAGAGATAAAATGTACACAAGTCATTAAAAAGTTTCTGGTATTCCCCAAAATGTAATATAGGTGACTTGTAATTACATCACTAATCTTACATCTAATGAATTGAAATATTCTTCGAAGAAAGATTAAGGAAACAAGAAATGGAATAGTGGTAAACATTGTTTCTGCTTATGTCCTAGACGCTTTATGTATTATCTCATTTAACCCTTATTCCATAAGATGGACATTACACAACAGTGATTGTGCATAGTAAGTAGCAGAGAAGAATTTCAAAACTGATTTATGTCACCTGGTTTTTCCATAAACAAGGGGAGATAACGAAATAATTTTGGCATAGTGTCTTCATCATTTTCAGAGGAGGAAATAACCTAGCTTTTGTAGCACATCTGCCCCCTGTCACATCCCATCTATCCTATTGGAGACTGAACTCTGTAGTCTGATGCTCTTATTGTTAAATCATCTGGTTTCACATTTTCTGAGTTAACCTTCTAATCATAATTTCACCTCTCGTGTAAATTTGTCTCCAGAAGAGATCGCACTGATTGGCCTGCGTGTTTTTCCAGCTTGTTGATGAGATCACTAAGCACTCATTGTACAAAGAAGGATAGATTTCCCTTGAATTACTCATAAGTTATGAATAAAGGGTGTTATTAGGTCATTTTAGCTCATAGTTATAGACTGGACTGTTTCAGAAAGGAAAAAAATGTGAGTTAAATTAGACTTCAGCGGTAATTTTGATAGGTTTGTGGACTAATTAATCCTTTTCTCACCATAGTTGGGTGTCTTTTTACATGCATGCCTAAGTTGGGTTTTTGTATATGTTTGGTTAGTACAAGATATGTGCTTAAACGTAATCCTTAGAAAATAGAGAAATGAAACCAACTAACTTTCTTTACATAATTTATTTTAGTTGAAGGCAAATATTGAAAATATTTATTTTACTTTGAAAATGATTGCTTTGTGTATTTTTTTTTTTTTTTAATTTTAAAACATCCAAAATAAGATAGCATGTTAAGGCAATGTAAGTTCTGTATGTTAATTGCTTACTTTCCCAATTTCTAAAAATATAGTTGTCAAAAGTTCTGCCCTTCTAACAGATGGCAAATTGTGTGACTTTTAAAAAGGAGGAAAAATACTATTCTCTCAATTGGTGGCTAAGCCTTAAAAAACATTAAGGAATATTTTCACATCTCATGCGAGAAGAGGTGCCCATTCATCTATTTTGTGAAGAGAGCCTACTTTTTTTATTTTCTCAAAGCTCAGAAATTATTTAGTGATAGAGATGCAGTTACAGCCCATATTTTAAAATTATTTTTCTGGTAATAGTGATAATCTTAGTTTCACTATTTCCCTGTTGTGTACCACAAGGCTCATTTTCCAGATGGTTGAGTTGGGTTGTGTCAAAATCTTTGGCTGTTGAAACTTTTTCAGTAGTGTGAAATTAACTGGCTACTAAATGTGTTCAGTGGTATTGGTTTCTTTAGTGCCATGTATTGATAACTGACTTGAATCAATTTAGCCTTTGCTGGCCTGCCAACTCTGGGTTTAGATCTGAGGATTATTTTTTACATTTAAGTATGATTTTGCACCCATGGTCATATATAACATATACAAGACATTGCTTTATGAGAATCTGACACTTGAGAGGAAGAGAAGATAACTATTTTTTATTCACCTGTTATATTTTGAGATGGACAGGGTTGATATACAATATATAATGTCATTAGTAATTGTTTCTTCACACATAATTTATCATATCTTTTGGGGGGGGTGGAGAAAAACAGGCTTTAAGGAAAATTAGAAGTTAGTAAAATTTAACACATGAAAAGTAGGAGTCTTCCAGGTTTGTATCATGGCAGAGAAGAAAGATAAAAGAATACTTGTTTGAAAGAAATGGGAATGGGTGAAGACAATTTATTTTGAAATCTAATATTTGTAGCAAAGGGATCATATGGTAAAAGAGATTGTGAAATCATTCATTGTTCTTTACCTGGAGGGTTATCTAAATGTTAAAAGTAGCCACAGAACTAATTCACAGTTGTGTGCAAATAACTGATATCTTCGCAGTCCTTTGAAATATATTTGCATTTTATTTTATTTTATTTTTTTTTTTCCTCACCCGAGGATATTTTTCCATTTTTTTGTACAGATAGAGTGGGAGGGAGAGAGAGGAAGGGAGAGAGAGAAACATCGACGTGAAGGGACACATCGAGTGGTTGCCACCCGCACGACCAACCAGGGCCGGGGACAAACTGCAACCGAGATATGTGCCCTTAGCGGGAACCGAACCCGGGTCTCTCCGGACCGCAGGCCAATGCTCTAACCGCTGAGCCAAACTGGCCAGGGCATATTTGCATTTTAAAGAAACTGATTGCTTAGTCAAGTTTTGGGTATTTTAGGCCCAGTAAAAGATGAGAGAAACTAGTGATTTGGACAAAGACTTTTTGGGGGCAAAAAGTCCTGAGAGGCAAAATAAGCATGTCAGTGGAGGGGGAAAGTAGAAGATTCTTGCAAGAGTCACTCACCTTACACTTTTATAGTTTTTCCTAATCTGCTTCTGAACCTAAATTTTTTCTTAACGTTTCACTTTTGTTTTTGTTTTTTTTTAAATACTAGTTTTGGGTAAGGGTTGGGATGGAGAGAAGAGAAAAAATTAGAGCAGATGAGAGTGCCGGTAATATGGGTCATTTAAATTAGTAGTGGTCATTTGGATTAGAAACAATCTCTATATAATTATTTCTATCTGTGTATATGTACTATATATAAATATATAGTTACTTAAATTGTCGAAATTGGTCTTGTAATGAAAGTATACAAGTGCACAAACTATTGGTGTACACAGCTTCATGATTTTTTTCACAAAGGGAATACATCTACACCAGTAATACCTAGATCAAGAAATAAAACACTACCAGCATACACTCCTTAGGCCCAGTCACTACCCCCAACCCTATCTTTCTAACAGCTTGGATTAGTTTTGTGTGGTTTTGAACTTTATGTAAATGTTACCACCCTGTATGTATTCCTGTATGTGTGACTTCTTTTTAATATTTATTTGTGAGTTCCATCCATGTTCTTGTTTGTAGCAATAGTTTGTTCATTCTTGTTGCTGTATAGTATTACCTTGTATGAGTATCCTACAATTTATCCAATCTGCAATTGATAGACATAGAGTTGTTTTCGGATTTGGCTGTCAGGAATAGTGCTATTATGAGCATTTTATATATCTATATATATCTTTTGTTGAACCCATGCACACATTACCTACCATTGCTTATCTTTTCCCAAAGGCAAAACTTTCATTCACTTAATTTTTTTATCTTATTTTATTTAAAAAAAATTTTTTTCTTTATTGATTTTAGAGAGAAAGGGAGAGGGTGAGAGAGATAGAAACATCGATTGGGCGCCTCCTGCGTGCCCCCCCACTGGGGATCGGGCCCATAACCTGACCGGGAATCGAACCGGTGACCTCTTGGTGCATGGGTCGATGCTCAACCACTAAGCCACACCAGCTGGGCAAAACTTTCATTTACTTTAAAAGAAGTGGAAGATGAAACAGCTCTAAGACAGATATGAATATGGCTTCTCATGATTATGTTCCTAAAATAACTGATGATTTTATTTCAAATATTAGTGTTTTTCTTAAGTCTTTAGGTATGTCCACTTCTGCATCCTTTAACAGTTAAGTATTAGTCTGGAAGTTTACCCATCAGCTTTAATATATACTTTAGTTTTTCCCAAAGGTCATAGGTTGGGTTATTTTGAGAAGTGGAGAAATCTTTTATGTTTAGGAATTATTTTTTAAAAAACCCTGTGGACTTTAATATGTGATTCTGAGCCTTCATTTAAAAATGTAAAACAAGCCTGGCCCATGTGGCTCAGTGCATTGAGCGTCGTCCCATGGACTGAGAGGTTCCGGTTCGATTCCCAGTTGAGAGGCCTGCAGGAGGCAGCCGATTGATGCTTCTCTCTCATATCGATGTTTCTATCTCTCCCTTTCTCCTCTCTCATATTGATGTTTCTATCTCTCCCTTTCTCTTTCTCTTAAAAAAAAAAATCAATAAAATCATATTAAAAATAAATAAAAAACAAAACGAAAACACCTGTTGTTTCTTTTTGCTGCTGCCATAAATATTTTTGTTCATTTCAGTTTGGAACCCTGTTTTTTATTATGTTTAAGTTTATCCTCTTAACACCTATGAAAATATTTTGCCATTTGTGTGGTTGGTTGGTTCATTTTATTTCTCTTTTTCTGCATATCTTGTTAATTTTTGTTATCTTACATTTTGTTTATTTTAAAATCACAAAACTTTCACAGAAAAATTAGAGTACATTTTGCTCTCAAAGTTGTTTTTCTAATCCTTGACCAGATCTATCAATTACCCATATATAGGAAGAAAGTGTAAAAGTGCCTCTGGCAGCATCATAAATAAGTTCTTCCTCAAGTGAAAGCTTGTGCTCAAGTGCTGGTTAGTGTCTTATAAGCTTGTACCCTCTATGATACAAGTATACCCTGAGAATGACAGCTGGGGCTCTGTTCTTACGGAACTTGTTGCTCAAAACTGGTAATATAGTAGCCTTAGATATCAAGAGAGTAAGATTTCATTATTCCATGTGTGCTCTTTCAGCACCAAGCAGTCCAGTGTTAGTACTAACAATTGTTCTTTCTTGTCTATAACAAACTGTGTGGAAGAAACTGCTACCTTTTTTATAGAGTGGTATCTTAATCTCATTTCTAAGTTAGGAGATTTTGAATAAGGTGATGAGTGAGATGCTCTAAAACTCTATCATTTGAGTTACCAGTATAAATCAGTGAGATCTGAATTTGTTAGCTATTACTATATAGACATAGTTCTTGCCTTTTGGAACTTATAATTGAGATAGAGACTGAATTTAATTAACTTTTAAAATCAAGATGAATTGTAAATAAGTGTGTTGATACTGTTTTCATTGTCTTCTGATGACAGAGGGAGGAAGGGAGGAGGGGGGAGAGAAATTGATTGATACTTTTTAACCAGTCTGTTAGAGTTTTCTGTGAAACACTATTAAGATGATTTGTTAAAACCCCCTGCTGTCTGGTATATGTTCATTGAATTACCTTTGTGTCACACTTAGAAACTTGTTGCAGCCCAAAGATTAAGCTAAGGTATAGCATGTTTATGTAAGTGATTAAGAAAGGAACATGTGCCTAGTGAAGGAAATTACCTGCAGAGTTAGGGTCATTCATCTTGTTTTCATAGTATCATCCTTCTTCATTAAATTCATTGTTTTACCCTTCTATCCTGAAACAAAGTAGGAGCACAAATTTGTTAGATTATGTTGCTAGAATCCAAACTCCTCAATTGAAAAGATAAAACAACCCTTGAAAGGTTCTTCATAGCATGGGTAATCCCACATACCAAGTAATTGTAATTCTCAGGGTACCTTTATGAATTTTTCTAATTCTGTCTTAGTATATCTATTGCTGCATCTGACAGGGAACCTATTCTCTTTTTTTGAATCATCTGATTTGAGAACCTCTTAGCTGAAATCTTGAAAGCTGAAAAACTGGGAGATCTGGGTGTAGTGAATTTGTATAGGGTCTGTAAAGTTGTGTGATTTTATAGGGCTAGAAAAATGTCAAATACCAATCATTAGACATGCGTTGCGTGTGTGTGCGTGCACACACACACACACACAGTGAAACTGTGAATATGCCCTCTTTATTTTGTGAAGTGTCTAAAATTTTTTGGTGAAATGTTAGTAGTAGTGCCTTAGGATGGTGGAAGTGAGGTGATTTTTGTTACTATTTCTACATTTCTTTGTTTTTCAAATATTATATGGAATCTGGAAGGAGGGTGGTTTGTTTTTTTAAAAAATTTAAGTTTTGATTGTGATGTGAATTCATATTATTGCTTGGTTTGATGATATAGGTCCTTTTAAATTCGAATAAAAGCTTAAAACTTTCCATTTTTCAAAGCTATTGTCTTTTAAGTGGTTATTAATTTATGAAAATTTTTAGTTTTGTATTCACAGTAACTTTAGGATAATAATTGATACTATCATTTATAGGTACTGAGGATAATTGATGACCCAAAAGTCAGAATTCAGAATTAAAACAAAATTTGATATTTGAGCTTTGAGCCAATGTTTCTGTCTTTCTAGGATAAGTTTGTGAATATAGATTATGGTAGTAAGTACAAATAGTATTTTAATTACATGCCTGGCTGAATGATGGAAGATGGAAATTTAGTGTGCAAACAACTGGATAATTAGAAAAGAAATTTATTTGATCACAACAGGTGGCTATTTCTTCTGTACCTTGGTTGTATGATATGGACTCAGGTCTATTTGGTAATGTTGTAAGGGGATATATATTTTTTTTTTTTCCACAAAACTGGAATTAGCTCTAAAGAAATTAGCTCTAAATTAGTGGCTCAGTTTATTAACTTGAAAGAGGTGGTTAAGGGAGATTGTTTCATCATTTTCAATAAAGAAAACATACCCTTCCCTTTCTCATATATGGTATTCTAAGACATTTTGGACTGTGGGACCTAATGTGTTTGGGATAAATAAGAAACTACCAATGATTTTCAAAAAATATGGGCTTCTTATGGGGAATAAATAGAGATGGAAAAACTAAGAATGAACATTTTTAAAATGGGCTTTTGAACCTTAAATTTAGTTATTAGATTTGCAGTTAATTTGTCTCACACTTGACTAGTCTTCTGCTCATTTTACAGACTCTTTATAAACGTAAATCAAGTAAAAACAAGCATTTTCCTATTAGAAAGTACATTAAAAACCTTTATTGAAAGAGGTGAACTGTTTGGTTTTTATTTTGTTTTTAAAATAGAGACTATCAATATGGTTTAGAGTAAATCAGTCATTGAATGTAGATTTTAGATAGTAATCAACATAGTTTTATGAAGAACTGATTACAAATGCATTTAAAGTATTTTTCCAAAACAGTGACTTTTGGTAACTGAATAGGTAACAAGAGCAGTCATATCGTTGTTGTGACAGTTGGCAGAAATTTTTTTAGGTTGTGTTATGAAGAAGCTACAACATATAAAAACAGTGCTGTTTGCAGATAGACATTTAGTAAATAGTTGTTTCTGTTTCCCTTTAACTTCTCTGGACCCAGATTTGTTCATATTAAGCATATTAACTTCATAGATTTTATTTTATTTTTTATTTATTTATTTTTTTAAAGTGTATTCTTTTTTTTTTTAATCCTCACCCGAGGACATTTTTCCATTTTTTATTCAGATAGAGCAGGAAGGAGAGAGAGGATGAGAGAGAAACATCGATGTGAAAGGGACACATCAAGTGGCCGCCACCCACACAACCCAACCAGGGCCAGGGACAAACCGCAGCCAAGGTACATGCCCTTAGCGGGAACCAAACCCGGGTCTCTGTGGACCGCAGGCTGACACTCTACCGCTGAGCCAAACTGGCCAGGGCTAACTTCATAGATTTTAAAAAGTGGTATGAGGTTAAGTACCAGAAAAACCAAGAATGAAAATCAAATTATTTTGAATAGTTAAAAAAAAGGAAAGAAAAAAGCAACAAGTGTGCTTTAATCTTTGTAGAAATTACAACAAAAATAATGAGTGTAGTCACTTAAAAATGTTTAGCCAGAACTAAGTATAGCAGCAAGCTATGTGGACTACAGTATAGTTAAACCTAAAGTGTGTGTGCCATGTAAACACATGATAGATTCTGTGTCAGAACAATAAGACTTGTAAAATGTTAAAATGGTTGGAAACATATGCCTAGTAGAAAAATCTAAATATTGTTCTAAAGAGGGACAAGCTAGCCCTGGTCGGTGGCTCAGTTGTTTGGAGTGTCATCCCATACACCAAAAGGTTGTGGGTTTGATTCTTGGTCAGGGCACGTACCTAGACAGCAACCGATCAATGTTTCTCTCTCCCCATCTTCCTCTCCCTCAAAAATCAATTAAAAAACATACCAGGTGAGGATGAAATTAAAGAGAGTTAAGTTAAAGGGTGACCAAACCTTTCACATGGTTGAAAGTAATTCTTAAAAAAAAAATGTTGCTGCCCTGGCTGGTGTGGCTCAGCAGTTAGAGCGTCGGCCCACAGACCAAAGAGCCACGGGTTTGATTCTGATAAAGGGCACGTACCTTGGTTGCAGTTCGGTCCTGGGCCCTGGGCCCTGGGCCCTGGTCAGGGTCGTGCGGGAGGCAACCAGTTGATGTGTCTCTCTCACATCGATGTTTCTCTCTCTCCTCCCCCCCTCCTCCCCCTCCCTCTATATGAAGATAAATGGGAGGAAAAGATTCTTGGGTGAGGATTAAAAAGAAAAAGAAAAATGTTGCTGTTATTTCTCATTATGCTCAGAAGACAGCTAGAGAAACTGAATTTAAACTATTAGATTGGTGATTTAGACTGTATAAAGAATATCTGGGCCCTGGTCAGTTTGGCTCAGCGGTTGGCATCAGCCCGTGGACCAAAGAGTTGCAGGTTCGATTCCAGCCAAGGGCACGTGCCTTGGTTGCAGTTCATCCCCGGCCCTGGTCGGGGTGGTGTGGAGGCAACCAATCAATGTGTCTCTCTCACATAGATGCCCCCACCCCCATTCTATCTAAAGATAATTGGGGAAAAAATATCCTTGGGTGAGGATTTAAAAAAAAAAGAATAGCTGGTTAATTCTAAAACAGATCACTAAGGAAGATTATATGTACTTAACCTTTTTTAGAGGCAGCTATTAATATTAGATATTTTAATTAGTTTTGCATGGTAATTAGAATATTGCAAATAGAAAGTGTAATTTTGAGGTTTATTCACTTCTTTTATTTACTTGTTCAAGGTGGCAGTTGAAATTAGAAGCCAGGTCTCTTGGCTCTCAATCAGTTACCTGTTCTTGTTACAGAATTTTATCATTCTGTTCATTTTTCAGTTTAGTGATTGGTTGAACCTATTTATCTGATAAAGATTTCTGTTATCTTAATTGCATTAAACAAAATTATTTTGTAATACCTGTCTTAAAAAGTGACTTAAAAAGAATATACACCCTGGCTGGTTTAGCTCAGTGGTTAAGAGTGTCAGCCTCCGGACCAAAATGTCACGGGTTCTATTCCTAGTCAAGGGCACATGCTTGGGTTGCAGATTCAATCCCCAGCCCAGTAGGGACACATGCAGGAGGCAACCATTCTTTGTGTCTCTCTCACATCAGTGTTTCTTGCTCACTCTCTCCCCCCCCCCAAAAAAAATCAATGGAAAAAATATCCTCCAGTGATGATTAACAACAACAAAAAGAATATGCAAATAAAATTATAGTTTGTTTCTTATTGACTTCATTTTTTCTCTCTATTATTTTGCTTTAGCTATGACTGGTTGAAAATAAGGCAGTTATATATTATTCATTGGAAGGTAAACCATGTTGATGATAGATTCATGTGATGATTCTCAGTGTAATTGCTTTCAACTGCTTAAAAACTGGTTAATGCTTTTGAAGAGGTAAAGCATAATTCTTCTCCACTGTGAATTCAAGTGTTCGTGTATGATAATGGTGGTATTTCAGAGCAATGAGGAAATAATTTATCAATTAAAAAGTGATAATTGCAACTATCAGTTATTCATTTGCAAAAACATTCAGTTAGTTTCCTACTTTGTTCAGTACCAAGAAATATATTTCAAATGATTAATGAGCTCAATTTTTAAAATTTTTAATTATTTTATTTCAGTGAGAACATTTAACACGAGATATCATCTAACAAGATTTTAAGAGTACAATATAGTATTGATAACTTTAGGTGAGATGTTGTTTATCAGATCTTGAGAATTTACTCATCTTGCATAACTGAATCTTTATGCCTGTTGAATAACAACCCCCATTTCCCCTCCCCGCCAGCCTCTGGCAACCACCATTCTACTCTGCCTCTATAAACTTTACTATTTTAGATACCTCAGTTAAGTAGAATCATGTGGTGTTTATTTGTCTTTTATAATTGGCTTATTTAACGTAGCATAATGTTCTCCAAGTAAGAACCCACAATTTTTATTTATTTTTAAATATGTTTTTATTGATTTTTTAATTTTTATTTTAAGAGAGAGAGGTAAAAACATTGATCAGCTACCTCCTGCATGTTCCCTACTGGGGATTGAGCCCACAACCTGAGCATAAGCCCTGAGCATTTGCCCTGTTTGGGAATTCAACCAGGACCTCTCAGTCCATGGGACAATGCTCCATCCACTGAGTTGCACCAGCCAGGCCCAACAGTTTTTAAAAATCATAAAGAACTAGAAGAAAGTACTTTTTCCTAAGCAAGGCTAAAAGAAATTTTAAAATCATTAAAGCATGATCAGGAAATTGACTTAGTGCTAGTAAAGTTAAGGCAAATGACAGACTGGAAGAAAAAAAGTTGCACCTGATCTAACATAAATGATTAATGTAAGACATGAATTTTCATGAAAAACACTTTAGAGATAAAATATTAATTATTAAGCTAAAACTTATTCTTTTTTTTTTTTTTTGATATTTCGTTCAGATAGAGTGGGAGAGAGAGAAACATCGACGTGAAAAAGACACATCAAGTGGTTGCCACCCTCACAACCCAACCATAGGCAGGGAAAAACTGCAACTGAGGTACATGCCCTTAGCGGGAACCGAACCCGGGTCTCTCTGGACCGCAGGCCGATGCTCTCACTGCTGAGCCAAACCGGCCAGGGCTAAAACTTATTCTTTTTTAAGAAGTACCTTCTGCCCTGGCCAGTTTGGCTCAACAGTTAAGCATTGGCCTGTGGACCAGAGTCCTGGGTTCGGTTCCTGCTAGGGGCACGTACCACAAAAAAAAAAAAAAAAGAAGTACCTCCCATCTCATTCCCGTCCTCATATTTTCATTGTTCTCAGAAGCTACCACTATCATGAATTAGATATGAACCTGTTCATTCCTTTTTAAAATACTTTTACATATACATTTGCATCTGTAAATATTTAGTTCTCAGGTGTTGTAGTTGTTCTTGTGGGAAGGTAAGAACTTGCCTTCGAGATATTTATGGTTCATTGGGGCTAAACAGGAACATAAAACATTCTCTCAAAAGATACTTAATGTGTAAGTTCCAAGTAGTGGTATAAATCATGAGTACTTGGCACTCTAGAAATTTTTAAATGATTGATAAGTAAATTAATAATAGAAGTATATAAACTTGAAAGGAAGAGTCCGTTCTTTTCCTCTTCCCCTGTCCCCAAATATAACTCTTAACTGTGTGTGTCTACTTTTGAATTTTTTAATGCATGTGTATGTAAATACTCATACCATTTTTCACTCAGAAGAAACCACATTGGTCTTGGCCAGTTTGGCTCAGAGGTTGGAGTCGCAGGTTCGATTCCGGTCAGTTTGGCTCAGAGGTTGGAGTCGCAGGTTCGATTCCGGTCAAGGGGACGTACCTTGGTTGCGGTTCGTTCCCGGCCCTGGTTGGGTTGTGTGGGAGGCAACCAGTTGATGTGGCTCAATCACATCGATGTTTCTCTCTCTCTCCCTCCCTCCCTCCCTCCCACTCTATCAGATAAGTAGAAAAATATTCTCTGGTGAGGAATTAAAAAAAAAAGAAACCACACTGTATGTATGTATTTGTAAATTAAGTTTACTTAAATATATTCTAGATGTTTTTCTATATCAGTATAAATATAAAGTTACCTCATTCCTTTTTACAGTTGCAGAATAGTCCATTATATGAATGTACCACAATATATATTAAATGTACCTCTATTGATTATTATTTAGATTCTTTTTTTTTTTTTTTAATAATCCCACTATTAATCTGTGAGATTAAATGTTATTGAATGAATGAATACATGAACTACTTAACAGTATAAGGGAAACTAGTCTGAGTGCTGAAATGATTTGGAAAGACTTCACAGAGAAAATGGATACTTAAACTAGATCTTGAAGAATGAGTATGTTGCAGATTGTGGGGCGGGGTGCGGTGGGGGTGGTATTCTTATTAAGAGCAAATGGGCCAAAGAGCATTGGAAAAGTTACCAGGACACAATTTTTACTCTGTCACCATACTCTGTTCATCTTTCAGTTCACTTTATGTTGGTGTTTCTTTTCCAAAAAGGAAATTAAAGTTGAATTTAGGCACTCTTCTGTCTTTAGGGCTTTACTCTACCACTTGTGGAATAATCTAAATTCTTTTTTTCTTAATCCTCACCTGAGGACATTTTTGCTTTTCTTTTTAGATAGAGCAGGAGGAAGAGAGGGGCAAGAGAGAGAGAAACATCGATGTGAGAGAGACACATCGAGTGGTTACCACCCACACTACCCTAGCCGAGGCTGGGGACAAACTGCAACTAATGTATGTGCCTTTAGCCGGAACCGAACCTAGGACTCTCTGGTCTGTAGGCTGACACTCTAACCACTGAGCCAAACCGGCCAGGACAGAATCTAAATTCTTTAGCCCAGAATTCAAAGTCTTCTATACTTCGGCTGCCCGTTTTTCTTTTATATGGTTTTTCTTTTGACAGACTAAACTAATCTATATATTGTTCTTGAATGAACCATACACATTGCTATTCTCTCTATATTCTATATATAATTTTGTGGTTTTTTTTACACTGATGTAAAATTTTGTACTCAGTTGTTACTTGACTTCAGTATTTGGTCACTTCCTTTTGTGCTCCCATGCCTTCTTGATAGCTACCCATATCCCATCCTAGGGTGCTTGCTATCATTTACAGTTGTTGATAGGTCCATTTATGCTTAATGTGTGAAGGATTATCAGTAAATATTTTATATAGTAGGCTCTTCTATATTCCAAATATTTTGTTTATAATACAGTTTTGGCAATGAAATTTCTGAAAACTTACCAGAATGTATTTTTCTTATTAATAGCTATTTATTATAAGTGTATGGACTTACAATATACAATGGAAATTATGTATAATTAATATATTAAGCATAATAAGAAGAAAATACTTCTGTAAGCACTTAAGTACCAATTAAGCTATCTAGATATCCATGAGAACGCAACACAAGGAATTTTGTGATAATTATAATTATTATAAGTACTATCTAGTAATTGTATTATTTATAGCCACATTTATTGATCACTATGTTCTAGGTAGACACTAAATGCTCATTTTATTCTTACAAAAGCTCCCATATGTTGAGAATATACCCATTTTACATATGAGGAAACAGAAGATTAGGGAATTTAAATAATTCACAAGAGCTAGTAAATGGCAACTGTAGGGTTAGAATCCATGTCTTCCTGATTAAAAACAACCTGAATAAAGTTTGGATTACATATTATGCTGTATCAGTGCCATTATCTCCCATATATAAGTTTTTTGAAATATATTTTTTTAGGAAATTTTTTTTTTTTTCTTGCATGCAAATGATCACCAATGGCACTCCAGTTGCCGTTACTCCTTTTGGAAGGCAGGAGTAAATAAATAATCATATATTTTCCAGGAAAAATTTGAGAGTTCAGAAAAGCATAAAAAGAAATTGGCCCTGCCCTGGCCAGTTTGGCTCAGCGGTTAGAGCGTCGGCCTGCGGTCCGGAGAGACCCGGGTTCGGTTCCCACTAAGGGCACGTACTTCGGTTGCAATTTGTCCCCGGCCCTGGTTGGTCGTGCGAGTGGCAGCCACTCGATGTGTCCCTTCACGTCGATGTTTCTCTCTCTCTCTCCCTTCCTCTCTCTCCCTCCCACTCTATCAAAAAAAAAAATTGGCCCTGGCTGATTTTGCTCAGTGGTTAGAGCGTCGGCCCGCGGACCAGAGTCCCGGGTTTTGGTTCCCGCTAAGGCCGCATACCTTGGCTGCAGTTTTTCCCCACCCCAGTTGGGGTCATGTGGGTGGCAGCCACTTGATGTGTCTCTCTCACATCGATGTTTCTCTGTCTCTTCCTCCCTCTCTCCAACCCGCTCTATCTGAAGATAAATGCAGAAAGAAATGTCCTCAGGTGAGGATAAAAAAATAAAAAAAATTGAAAATTAGCAACAACCAACTAGAGAAAGTAATGCATTTCTTTTGCTATAAATATAATATATAGAAATATATGTAAAATTACATATAATATTTTCATTGGAATTATACTATATATAGTTTTGTGGGGGTTTTCCCCCTTATTTAACATATTGTTTTCCCACTAGAAGTACATATGCATAGATGTATATATTATTTGAAAATTATTCTCATAGCTATGTAATATATTTTATTATGTATGTACTTGAGTCCATTTTATCATTTCCCTGTTAACTGACAAGGAGGTTGCCTCTAGTAAGGAGAAAGTCATCAGGATGGGTGCTATGAGTTCCAGTATTGAGGTTCCCTACCTCTCCAAAACAGCAATGATAGATTAAACAAACACACACAATTGATAATCAGATTTTCAGCATGAATATAGCTGTATAAGTCTGCATCTTGGCCCTCTTAGAGTCATTAAAAAAATAAGAAGGAAAAGAAAACAATGTTTGAACTTCCCATTTTTAGTGAACTAAAAGACATAGTAGGTAGACTCTAAATTTTATTTAAGGGCTATCAGAAGCATCTGAGAAGGGGCAGAAGCTGTGAGCTTAAATATACTTGCTGAAGATGAGGTGTTCACTTTGCAGTTCGAAAGCTAAATCTCTTGTTTATAATGGCAGGATTGGTGACAAATACCTGGTTTGAAAAGGTAGAGCTACATGCACATAGTACCATATGTATAGGAACCAGCTTTTCTTTGTATTCTCTATATAGAATCAAAGGAGGAGTCTTTGGACTGTGAAGCATGTCCTCCCTTCGCTCCACACCAGTAAATAGCTGATTCAGGAAAATCCAACTTATTTTATGATGAAAAATACAAGAGAAAATGACACAACAGTAAAACTCCCAGAGGACAAAGAACATTCGTTAGAAAAATGTCACTACAGAGCAGATGAAAATTGTGATCCAACATTTTACCATACACTTATTTAGAGTTGAGAAAAACTTTAAAAAATTCTCTACGAAAGGAGATCATGAAGCAGAAATGTAGGAACTCTGGGGAGAGATGACAAGGTAACAGGAAAAAAGGAAATGTGAGACGAGAAATATTTTAAATGAAATCAAAGAGCAAACATTAGCAAATGCAGATGAAACTGGAAGGAGCCCAAGGAGGAGCAGACTAGACCCAAGGAAAGCACAATAAAGGACATAAGGATAAAAATAAGAAAAATGGACAAAATGAAATGGAAATAAAGTTTTTTTTAAGTTTTAGAAAATGATACAAAAGGTAATAGATCCAACACACTTAAAAGTGAAACCCCTGTAGTAGAAATTCAGTCCAACAACAAATTGTAATAAGTACAATTAAAATCTCACAGAACTGAAATTTATATATTGAAAGGATACCTCTGCCAAGGAAAACTGACCAGAGTGGTCATAAAGATAAAGATTCCTTTGGGCAGCCAACTATCCTACTCATCGCGTGCACAAAATCTTTTATAAGGGGTTGGTGTCAAGCTGGCCTCAGATTTCTCCACAACATTCAGTACCAGAAATCAGTCGAGCAATGTTTACAAGATAAAAAATTTAAGTGGGAGGCAGATATTTCATATCCAATCATGCCATTCTTCAAGTATAAAAGATAACAAACAGAACTCAGGGAATATTGTTTATATTAGCACTTCTGGAGGAAACTACTGAAATATAAACTTCAGCCAACCGAGAGACATCTGAGGAAAGGATTGATAGTGAGCATTGAATATATATATTCTAGTCCTGAAGACAAAAACAAATGGGGAGGGGAGATCATGATGACAGAACATAATGTTACAGACCCTGGTGATACAGAAGTGATAAAACCTAATAAAATGTGAGAGAAGGAAGTTTATAGATTATACCTCATTGTAATTACTGGTAATCAAAGTATGTAAAAATCACAAATCAAGTAATAGAAGTATAAACATATTTAACACTTCAAAGGAAGCCCTAAAGATAATATTATTGATTAAATCAGGTGTGGAGAGGAAGAGGAAACATTAATTTTGACATTGTTCGTAATAAGGAACTAACTAATAGTTATTATCTCAGGAGATGGAAATCTAGGGGAATTCTGCTAATTTAATTATAAGGGTAACCTCTAGAAGAAAGTATAAACCTTACTAAATATTGAAAGAACTATAAACCCTTTCGAGAAGAAAACATCATATAGTAAAAGAATACTGACAGCCACATACAAAGAGTATGATGAAAGTTCAACAGCTGTATCTGTATATCAATAGCAGCAAATATGGCTAAGCAGAAATTTACAGAAAGTACAAGGAAAAATGGAAACGTCAGTAGTAGGAAATACTTCATTGCAAGACATAAAACAAGCCTTGAACAAATTAAAAGACTATGTTTTCTGGATATGAAGAATAACATTGTAACAGTTCTTATTGAAGTAATTTACAAATTAGTTTTAAAATTAGACATACTAATTCCAAAGTTAATAAGAAAAAAAAGCAAGAATAGCCAAGAAAACTGAAAAATGAAGAGAACTAAGGGAGAACTAGTCTTGTCAGATACTAAGATATAAAGGTAAAATACATAAAACATCACGAATCTAGCCAACAAATACACGATCAGTGGAACAGAATAGAAAACACAAATAGTTTCAAATACATATAAGAATATAATAAAGCTGGTGTCTCATCAGTGTAGAAAAGATCAACTGTTGCATTAACTCTGGAGACAGCTGGATAACCATATGAAAAGTTGAATCTGTATTTTGCACATATACCAAATGGATCAATGAAAAATAAAGCTATGAAAGTAGAAAAAAGCATTAAAGAAGTTTTGCTTGTTGTTTTTTTTTTTAATTTTGATGTGTGGAGGACATTTTAAACTGATTTCAGAATTTATAATCGAATGGATAAAGAAAATGTGATATGTACATACAATGGAATACTATTCAGTCTTTTTTTTTTTAGAGGAAATCCTGTCATATGTACAACGTAGATGAACCTTGAGGACATTATGCTAGATCAGCGGTTCTCAACCTATGGGTCGCAGCCCCTTTGGGGGTTGAATGACCCTTTCACAGGGGTCGCCTAAGACCATCGGAAAACCATATTTCTGATGGCAATTCATAACAGTAGCAAAATTATAGTTATGAAGTAGCAACGAAAATAATTTTATGGTTAGGGGTCACCACAATATGAGGAACTGTATTAAAGGGTCGTGGCATTAGGAAGGTTGAGAACCACTGTGCTAGGTGAAATAAGCCAGTCACAAAAAGACAAGTACTACGTAATTCTACTTAAACGAGGTATCAGGAGTAGTCACATTCTTAGAAAGTAGAATGGTGGGTGCCAGGACCTAGGAGGAGAAGGAAAAGGGGAGTTGTCCAGTAGGTACAGAATTTGTTTTGCAAGATGAAGTTCTAAAGATCTGTTGCACAATTGAACAATTTACATATAGTTAATACTACTATGTTGTATGCTTTAAAATTACTAAGGTGGGCCTGGCCAGAGTAGCTCAGTTGGTTGAGCATTGTCCTGTGTACCAAAAGATTGCTGGTTCAATTCCTAGTCAGGGCACATAACTGGATTGCAGGTTCAATCCCTAGTTGGGATGCATATGGAGGGCAGCCAATCAATGTTTCTCTCTCACATCAATGTCTGTCTGTCTTTGTGTGTGTGTGTGTGTGTGTGTGTGTGTGTGTGTGTGTGTCTGTCTGTCTGTCTGTCTCTCTCTCCCCCCTTCTACCTCCCCCCTTCCTTTCTTGAAGCATGTCCTCGATAAGGATTAAAATATATATGTGTGTATTAAAAGTTATTAAGATGGTAGGTTCAATGTGTGCTTTACCACAAATTTTTAAAAAGCATCAATGTCAAAAACCATATCTGTAAAATCAAAATGCATATTAAAAACTAGCAAAACTTATCTGCAATTCATATCACAAAGGATATCCTGGAAACTCAATTTAAAGATTCTGCAATCCAATAAAAAATGAGTGAAGATATAAATAGGTAATTTATAGACAATTAAATGAAAATGGCTTGTAAGTATATGAGAAGTTGCTGACCTCGTTCACAGTAAGACAAATTCAAATCAAACCAAAATGATATAGTTTATCTATTAGACAAAAGCATAAAAGTTGGATAACATACTCTTGGGGATAAAGGCTGTCTTATACATTGCTATTGAGAATGCAACTGAGAGAACCCCTGTGGAAGGCAATTGGGTGCTATCTCCCAAAATAAAAATGTATTTGCTCTTAAAAACAAAACAAAGATAATCAATCTTTGGACTTAAAAGAACAAAAACTATGTTAAGTAGGGACTAAATATAAATATATGGATCTACCTGAACCTGGTCAATTGCCCTGAACATTCATTTCCTTCAGGAGAGAAACCAGAACTACCTTATATTGGTGGACAAATTGGGAAAGGGAGGTACAGAACCCATTTGTTTAGTAAAGAAACTAGGGGGCTGAGTCAAAAAGGAGCTAAAAAGCATTGTTTGATCATTGTGGAAGGATTTTGCTTCTATAAATTGCATGTTCACAGTGGTGGAAGGAAGCAATAAAAGCCTCCTGGATAAGATCTAGGCCAACCTACCATGACTTACTGACTGGATCTCCAGAAAGAGCCATCTGTAGCAATTATAAGCCTCTTTCTGGAGTGGGTGGCTTGTGTGAAAGATGGTAGCAAATGAAAACTTGTTAGAGAGAGGTAAGCACATAAACATACCCAGCAGTCCCCTGCCCCCTACACATACACACACAACTTCAACTTATAATGAACCAGCAAACAAAAATTCAAGAACACACAAGAAAATGTAACCCTTTAAAAAAAGAAAAGAAAAGGTTAACACCTTAAAAAAGTAAAGAAAATGCTCTGTGTACTGATATGGAAATATCTCCAAGATTTGTTGATTAGTGGGGAAAAAGGGAAATCATAGTACATCATTTATTGTATATTTTCTTTTGTGTGGGAGTTGGGGAGATCATTGATATTCTTATTCAAGTGAATTCTTAGTCTGTGAAGAACATCTTAAAATAACGAAGTATATTTAAGATCCTAAAAGAGATAAAGGAATAATAGCCATAAAAGAAAACCAAAATTGCCCTGGCCAGTGTGACTGGGTTGGAGTGTTGTCCAGAACACCAAAAGGTCATGGGTTCAATTCCCGGTCAGGGCACATACATACCCAGTAGGGGTGCATACAGGAGGCAACCGATTGATGTTTCTCACATCAGTGTTTCTCTCTCTTTCTCTCCCTCACTCCCTCTCTCCCTCCCTCTTTCTTCTCTCCCCCCTTCCCCTCCCTCTCTTCCCATCTCTTTAAAAATCAATGGAAAATGTCCTCAGGTAAGGAAGGATAAGAAAAAAACAATTTAATAGATGCATCATCATAGCAAATAATTGATTTAAAAAATGTTACTAAATCAGGTTTACTATTATAGAACTAAAAAATATTAAAGAATAACAAGAAAGTTATAAAAAGGGGAATGATTACAATGAAGTGAATCTCTTGTTCACAAGAAGTGAATACAGACAGATACTGATAACTTGAGGACATCTTAACAAAAATAAATACTATTTTTTGGCTCTGTAGTCAGACTACCTGGATGGAATTCTAGTTTAGCCCTTACTAGCTGTGTAACATTACAGTTATTTCACCTTCTTGTATCTACATTTCCTTATCTATAAATGGGGGTGACAATAATACCTCCTCATATTATTGTGAGGATTAAGGGAAATACATATAAAGCCATTAGAACACTATTAGTATGTGTAGGCTCTCAATACATGTTTGCTGGTGCTCCTTTTTTTTTTTTTTTTCTTAAGGATAACTACAAAAAGAATAGAAGTAAAATCAGTGGCTTCCAGGCCAGCAGAACTAAAATTTTAAAATGAACAAAGCTTAACCCTCTTATACCCTAGGGATCAGTTGGGCTAATTTTAGTTGTTTTATTCTTTTTGAGCAGTTCTAACTCATAAAAGGGTTGTTCTTTATTGTTTTTAAATTCTCACCCAAGGATACTTTTTTTCCATTTATCTTCAGATAGGTTGGGGGGCGGGGGGAGCATCCACGTGAGAGAGACACAATGATTGGTTGCCTCCCTCATGACCCTCACTAGGGCTGGGGACTGAACTGAAACTGAGGTACCTGCCCTTGACCAGATTCGAACCACCACTCTGGTCTGCGGGCCAACCCTCCAACCGCTGAGCCATACTGGGCAGGGCAGGGGTTTGTATTTCTAAGCCTTATTCTTAGAGATCATCCAAAGAACAGAAAAGGTTTACTTTTTTTTTTTTTTCTATCTTGCAATTACCATTTGAGACCCCCTTTCTATAAATCTAAGGTGCATTATAGGATCTTAGTGATTTACTTTTCTTATATCTTCATATATTTTGCTATTTAATTTTAGGAAAGGACTAAAATAATAAAGCAAGAAAGATGAAATCTCATAGAAGGATGATGCAATAGTGAAATAGTCAGCTTTTCTTTAATTGCATTTCTCAAGTATTACATCTTCCTTTGGAAGTGTATAAAAAAGGATGAGAGACATACAGATCAGAAAATAAATGCAAAAAGAAAATTAGCACTGTAGGCCTGAGCTGTCCAATATGGTAGGCTACTTGCCACATGTGACTATAGTTAAGTTAATTATAATTAATAGAATTTAAGAATTAGTTCCTCAGTCACACTAACCATGAAGTGGTTATGTAGAGGGAATACAACTGTGTTAGCCTCCTTTCACTATGGCTTCCATACAGAACATTTTTATCATTGCAGAAAGTACTGTTGGATATCGCTCTAAATATAGTAAAATTGATCATATAAGAGATAGCAAAATTGATCATGTACATTTAATCTCAGATTATGAGACTTGAGAAAATCAGATCCTGTATGAATTTTCTCAAACTCAAGAATTAGTGAACACACTATATTTCTGATGAATGCATAATATATTTCTAAAGACAAAAAGAACTGTGGTAGCACACTAGCCAATATGGCTCAGTTGGTCGGAGTGTTGTTACCTACACCAAAAGGTGGTGGGTTTCATTCTCAGTCAGGGCACATACCCAGGTTGCAGGTTCATGCCTCAAACTGATCAATGTTTTTCTTTTTCTTTTCTCTCTCTCTCTCTCTCTCTCTCTCTCTCTCTCTCTAAATAAAAAGAACTAGGATGTTCTCTTCCAGTTAGTCTTCAGTGGGAATATTTTGCAAACCTGGTCTGTCCCCCTTTGCTGAAAAAAGCCCTGTGATAGTGTTTTTTCATCTCTTAGGACGTTTGTAAAAAATACTTAGAACAAAGAGGTTTGCTATGTTGAAAGTCTTATTAAAATTTCTAATGAACTTGTCTCTCACTATACCTTTAATCTTCTGTAAATAATTTGTAAAATGACCTGAAAAAATTTTTTTTATTATTATTGATTTTTAGAGAGAGGAAGGGAGAGGGTGAGAGAGAGAAACATCAATGTGAGAGAGAAACATCAATCCGCTACCTCTTGCATACCCCCTACCGGGGATTGTACCCCAAGCCCAAGCATATGCCCTAACCAGGAATTGAACTGGCAACCTTTCAGTGCACAAGAAGATACCCAACCAACTGAGCAACGCTGGCCAGGGCTAAAAAAAATTTTTAAAGAGTAGTACAATAGAATCAACTGGTAAATGGGACATTGAGGGTTAAAGTATGAGAAAAGGGAGAGTGGAAAATAAAAGAAAAGCAAAATAAATGATACAACAAAACCGAAAAAGTAGAAATATAATTAATTACAATTAATGGATAAAATATGGGTGTTTAACAGTTACAATATGTTAAAAAAGAACAGTTAACTGGTATGTGCAAGAGGTATACTCAAAGCAAAGGCATACAGCCCTGGCCAGTTTGGCTCAGCAGTTAGAGCGTTGGCCTGAAGTCCAGAGAGACCCGGGTTCGGTTCCCGCTAAGTGCACGTACCTCAGTTGCAGTTTGTCCCAGGCCCTGGTTGGTCATGCGGGTGGCAACCATTCGATGTGTCCCTCTCACATCAATGTTTCTCTCTCTCTTTCTCTCCCTCCCTCCCACTCTGTCTGAACAAAAAATGGAAAAATGTCCTTGGGTGAGGATAAAAAAAAAAAAGTAAAGGCACACAGATTAAAGGTAAAGGGATGGAGCCCTGGCCGGTTTGGCTCAGGGGTTAGGGCATCGACCTGAGGGCTAATGAGTCGTGGGTTCAATTCTGGTCAAGGGCACGTACCTCAGTTGTGATTCATCCCCAGCCCTGGTTGGGGTCGTGCGGGAGGCAGCCACTCAATGTCATGTTGCTGTTTCTCGCTCTCTCTTCCTCTCTCTCCCTCCCACTCAATCTGAACAAAAATGGTAAAAAGTCCTTGGATGAGGATTAAGGGGAAAAAAAAATTTTTAAAGGATGGAAATGTGGTGAATTGAACTCATGTTTATCTTTGTTTCCTCTTAAAAACCATAGTGTTACAGTAAATAACTTTTAAAAGGCATAAACCTACAAAAACAGAAAGGAGGGAAGAGACAAGAGAAGTTTTTGGCAACTGAAAAATAAATGGGTAGTAACCAACTTAGTATAGTAAAAAACAAGCGAAATCATTGCAAACTCCCCCTCCCCCAAAGACTCAGGAATTATTGCCACAAGTGCCTATGAAGGGTGAGTATCGGACAAGGCTAAATATCAGACTGGTTGTAAAAAGTAATTAGACTTCAGCTTTCTTCCTGCATCCTGTGCAGCTAGGTATTTGCCTTTTCGCCATCAAGGCAAAAAGTTGAAGGTTTTTTTATGGGAGAAAATATATCAGATACGTACAGGTGAGGGTGGGGCCTTCAAACCTAAGATGATGATTAAATGGAAAGTCTGCATATGAAAAGTTGGAAATCACAATGCCTTAACCCTCCTTGCCTCCTTGATTTATAGCTTTATGTCTTCCAGGGAAGAAATTACAAGAAATTCTAACCTGGGAAAACTAACCTGTCTTAAATCATAGACTTTACAGCTTCATCATTGACACTGACACTTTTTGTGTACCTACTTTATTACTCTAAATCAGCAGTTCTCAAATTTTTTTATTTGAGAACCCCTAAGAGCTTTTAAAATGTGAGTTATTGCTATTTACTGTATTATGAATTAAAACAAACATTTTATATATCCCATTAAAAACAATAGTAAATCCATATGTTAACATAATACACTTTTATGAAAAATAACTATTTTCTGACACTAAATAATAGAGTAATATTTTAGCAAACCTGGTATCTAGTTTAATAAAAATTAACTAGATCTTTTTTTTTTTTTATCCTCACCTGAGGACATTTTTCCATTCTTTGTTCAGGTAGAGTGGGAGGGAGAGAGAGGAACAGAGAGAGAGAGAGAGAGAAACATCGATGCGAAAGGAACACATCAAGTGGCTGCCACCCGCACAACCCACCAGGGCTGGGGACAAACCGCAACCGAGGTACATGCCCTTAGCATGGGAACCGAACCTGGGTCTCAGGACCGCAGGCCGACGCTCCAACTGCTGAGCCAAACCGGCCAGGGCTTAACTAGATCTTTATATCTGCTTCTGCATTTAGTCAGATGTGATATCCCATGTCATGTATATAGCCTCTGGAAAAAATCTATGTACTTGTGAGAAAATGAGAGCAAAAATGGCATTTAATATCTAAGTATTAATAATGAAAATAGTTTTGACCTTAATACCCCTCTGCCCCCAAAAGTCATCCCTTAATGACTCTCAGGGATTTCCAAAGCACACTTTGAGAAGAGCTGCTCTACACTAAAGCCCCCCAGTCATAACCCCACACAGATTTCTAAATAGAATTTAGTGCCTTATTCTAATTTATGAACAGCTGGAGATTACCCAACAGTTGAGGAAAACCTGTGACATGAACAATGGAAGCAAAGTAGAAAGATAGACAAGTGACTTGGAAGAAGCAGAAATGACATAGGGAAGAAGAAAATTTGAAAGAAACAGCCTCAGGAGGTTAAAAGAAGCTGTTCTATTTGTGAAACCAGAATTAGGGGTTATAAATAAGGAGCATCGTAGAGCAAAAATGAGCACCAAATTAAAAATATAGAGCAGGTATGAAATGTGAAAGGTATAACTATAAAGTAATGTTTATGATATAGGAGTAGAAAACTACTCGGTAGCCCCTGGCTGGTTTCCATCAGCGATTCAAGTGTTAGCCCAAGGACCAATGAGTCACAGTTCGATTCTGGTCAAGGGCACATACCTCAGGGTGGTGCAGGAGGCAACCAGTCAGCGTGTCTCTTTCATATCAATGTTTCTCTCTCTCTCTCTCTCTCTCTCCTTTCTCTCTCTCTCCTTTCTCCCTCTCTTTTTCTCTCTCCCTTTCTCCCTCTTTCTTCCTCCCTCCTTCCTTCTCTCCCCCGTACCTCCCACTCTATCTGAACATAAATGGAAAAATATCCTGGGGTGAGAATTACAAACAAAAAAAGAAAGAACTACTTTGTATCCCAAACTTCAGAAACACATTGCATGAGTCAAAAAGTGGAATGCATTTGTTTATATCAGAATAAGGAGTCTGTACATTGAAGAGACATCATGGTCAAATGGGAGAAGAGATTTGGAAATGTAAAAAAATAACAAGGGCCCTGGCTGGTTTGACTCAGTGGGTAGAGCATCAGCACACAGATCGAAGGGTCATGGGTTTGATTCCAGATCAAGGACGTGTCATACCTGGGTTGCAGATTCGATCCACCATCCCAGTCGGGGTCATGCAGGAGCCAACTAATTGATGTGTCTCTCTCACATCGATGTTTTTCTCTTACTCCCTTCCTCCCACTCTATCTAAAAGAATTAATGGAAAAAGAGCCTCAGGTGAGGATTAACAACAACAACAAAAAAAATGAATTTAGCATCTAGAAGATTCAAGGAACTCCTAAAAATGAAAAGGAAAAAAACAGCCAACCCACTCAAAAAATACGGAAAGGGCCCTGGCCAGTTTGGCTCAGCGGTTAGAGTGTCGGCCTGCGGTCCGGAGAGACCCGGGTTCGGTTCCCGCTAAGGGCATGTATTTCGGTTGCAGTTTGTCCCCGGCCCTTGTTGGTCGTGCGGGTGGCAGCCACTCGATGTGTCCCTTCACATCGATGTTTCTCTCTCTCTCTCCCTTCCTCTCTCTCCCTCCCATTCTATCTGTACAAAAAATGGAAAAATACCCTCGGGTGAGGATTTAAAAAAAAAAAAAAAATATGGAAAGGTTCTAAAGATGCAATTTATAGAAGGAGGAACCCAAAAGCTAATAAGCCTGTAAAGAGATGTTCAAAATCATTAGTTGACAGAAAAATGTAAATTAAAACAATGAGATACCACTTTATACTAGTTAGTTTGGACAAAATGAGAAAACTGAATACATTATCTATTTTCATAACAAATTACCCTCAAAATTTAGCATCTTAAACATTTATTATCTCACAGATGCTGAAGATCAGGAATCTGATAGCAGTTTAGCTGGGTGGTTCTACCTCAAGGTCTCTCAAGATGTTGCAGTCAAGCTGTCAGCCAGGGCTGCAGTCATTAGAAGATTTGACTGGGGCTGGAATATCTGCTTCTAAAATTGCTTACTCAGATAGCTGTTGGTAGCAGGACTCAGTTTCTTGCTGGTTGTTAGCAGAAGGTCTTAGTTTTCTACTGTTTGAGCTTATCCACGGAGCTGTTTGAGTGGATTCATAATGCTACTCCTAATGACATGGTGTTATTTACTGAATGTTGTGATTCCCTCCTCCTCCCCAAAGTTTATACATTGAGAGTATATTGTTGAACTATAATCCCCAATGTGATGGTATTTGTTTTTGTTTTTTTTTTTATCCTCACCCGAGGATATTTTTCCATTTTTTGTACAGATAGAGTGGGAGGGAGAGAGAGGAAGGGAGAGAGAGTGAGAAACATCGATGTGAAGGGACACATCGAGTGGCTGCCACCCGCACGACCAACCAGGGCCGGGGACAAACTGCAACCGAAGTACGTGCCCTTAGCGGGGACCGAACCCGGGTCTCTCCGGACCGCAGGTCGACGCTCTAACCGCTGAGCCAAACTGGCCAGGGCCCAATGTGATGGTATTTGGAAGAGGGACCTTTGGGAGATGACTAGGTGACAGAATAGAGCCCTCATGAAAAGGATTAGTGCCTTTACAAGAAGAGGCCAGAGCCCGGCTGGTATGGCTCAGTGGTTGAGTGTCAACCCATGCACCAAGAGGTCTCCAGTTCGATTCCCAGTCAGGGCACATGCCCGGTTTGTGGGCCAAATCCCCAGTGGGGGGGCATGTAGGCGGCGGCCAATCGATGTTCTCTCTCATTAATGTTTCTTTCTCTCTCTCCCTCTATCTTCCTCTCTCTCTAAAAATCAATAAAGAAAAAGAATTTTAAAAGAAGAAGCAGTCATAGCTCACTCTTTTTTTCTTGTAAGGATACAAGAAAAAGTCAGCCATCTGCAACCTGGGAGAGGGCCCTCAACCACAACTCAGCCATGCTGGCATTATGATCTTGAACTTCCAGCCTACAGAACTGTGAGAAATAAGATTCTGTTGTTGATAAGCCACTAATTTTATAGTATTTTGTTATAGCAGCCTGAGCTGACTAAGACACAGGACATCTGGCTTCCCCTGGAGCAAATGATCCAAGTGGGGACAAACAGGAAGCCACTGTGCCTTTTATGACCTCCGCTCCCAAACTGCATACTGTCACTTTCTGTTCATTAGAGGCAAGTCACTAAGTCCAGCCAAGGTTAAGGGGAAGGGAATAAGCTTCACTTATGAAAGGAGAAGTATCAAAGAATTTGTGGACTTTGTAAAACTACCATTCTGAATAATTCCAAATGTAATAGGAGTGTACACTCTGCAGTCATTCTGAAGCTCAGTCTAGCAGTACTTAGGTTAAGAATATGAATGCCCTAAAACCCAGAAATTTTGTTTCTAGACACATATCTCAAGATATTGATAAGAATTTCATAGGGGATATGTACATGGATGTTCATTGCAGTATATTATTTGTAGCATCAGGAAGATGGAGGCAGTCTAGATGTCCCATATATCAGCCTGAGTATAGATAGGTAAAATCTGTGGTAGTACATTGTATTAGTTTCCTAGGGCTGCCATAACCAAATACTATAAACTGGGTAACTTAAAACAGATTTATTCACTCACAGTTCTGTTCAAAATCAGTGTATGAACCAAGGCCATGCACCCTCTGAGACTCTGGATAGAATCCTTCCTTTCTTATTCCTAGATTATGGTAGTGGCTATTAATCCTTGGCATCCCTTGGTTTGCATCTGTATCACACCATTGTCTTTGCCTCCATTGTCACATGGCATTCTCCTTGTGTATCTTCACATGGTGTTTTCTTCTTATAGGAACACTAATCTTGTTGAATTAGGGCCTACCCTGTTGACCTCATCTTACTTATTACATACTCAAAGACTATTTCCAAATAAGGTCATATTTATAGATACACCAGGGGTTAGGGCTTCAACGTATCTTTTAGGGACACACTTCACACGTGGACTATTATGTAGCAATCAAAAACACCAGATTAGAGGTACACATGCACATAGTACATAGCAGAAAATGTAAGAAAGAGAAAGAGAATAAGGAGATAGTAATAATAACATTTATGTAAATGAATCTAATCTCCAGAGAAACAAAACCATTAAGATGGAAATCTATATCTATCTATACCTGCCTACCTACCTACTTACCTGTCTAGAGAGAGAGAGAGAGAGAGATTATAAGGGATTGATTCACATGATTATGAAGTTGGGGAAGTTGAAGCCTGCTCTGTGGTCTGGCAGGGTGGAGACCCAGGAGAGTAGATGATACAGATGAAATCCAAAGACAGTCTGCTGGAGAATTCTCTTGCTTGGGGATGCTGGTTTTTGTTGTTGTTCTAATCAAACCTTCAATTGATTGGACGAGGCCCATCCACATTATGGAGGGCAGCCTGGTTATTCAGTGTTTACTGTTTTAATGTTAATCTGGTTCAAAACACCCTCCAAATTGACATGCAAAATTAACCATCATAATTTCACCCCTTATCAAACTGACACCATAAATATTTCCTTAAATCATACTTAGTCTCCAAACAAAGACAATAACAAGGTCATACTTCCACCTAACATGATACAGCTATCCTTTGTACAACCAAAAACACACAAACCCTTTCTCCAGAGGAGGATTCAAAGTCTTTATGTGACATTTACTTTTCTTGATACCCCAATAACTTAAATATTGTGATATTGTTTTTATATATAGTTTATGTTCTATGGTGTAAAGTCATTATATCTTATGTTAAATGATAAAAGGATGAGAGAGGGAAGGAAAACTAAGATATTTACTTGATGTAACACACAGACATATTCATAACAAAATAAGAAAGAAATACTCATGATAGTTATAGCCCTGATTTCTGTAACTGGTCACCTGGTCATGCCTGGTATTCATAACTACTTTCATCCTCTACCTATTTTTTTTAAATCCTCAGCCAAGGACATTTTTATTTATTTTAGAGAGAGGAAAGGGGAGGGAGGAGAGGAAACATACCTGCAAGAAAAAAACATTGATTGCTTGCCTCTTGTATCCACCCCAGCTGGCAACCTAACCCATAACCTAGGTATGTGTCCTGACCGGAAATTGAACCTGAGACCTTTTGGTGTGTGGGTCAGTGCTCCAACCAACTGAGCCACACTGGCCGGGGCCATCTACTCATTCTGCATTACCTTTGCCTTCATCAAGCAACTCAGCTGATCATGGTTCTTTACTGGGTACGGTGACTGAAACTTTCATTCCTGAAGGGTCTGGGCCTTTAAGTACTGTCTGAATCAGGGTGTTGTAGCTTTTCAAAATTTTAATACTAGGGCATAGTAATACTAAGAGATGCCCTTGGGGGTCCTCTGTATTTTATTTTATATTATTTTTAAATTTTTTTTTTTATCTTCACCCGAGAACATTTTTGCACTTACCTTCAGATAGAGCAACAGGAAGAGAGAAAGAGAAACATCGATGTGAGAGAGACACATCGACTGGTTGCTACCCACATGGCCCCAACCAGGGCCGGGGACAAACTGCAACTGAGGAATGCGTGCCCTTCATGGGAACCAAACCCAGAACTCTCTGGTCCGTGGGCAGACGCTCTAACCGCTGAGCCAAACCGGCCAGGGGTGGGTATAATTTTGATTCATTCACACCAGACAGCTATTGTTATGTTGGCTGTTGTCTTTTTTTTTTTTTCCCCGTGGTATGTGTCCCTAGCAGGAACCAAACCCAGGACTCTCTGGTCCACAGGCCGATGCTCAACCGCTGAGCCAAACTGGCCAGGGCTATTGTCCTTTTTTAAATTTAAACTTTTTTTTTGTTTTTTAATCCTCACCCAAGGATTTTTTTTCCATTTTTGTTCAGATAGAATGGGAGGGAGGGAGAGGAAGAGAGGGAGAGAGAAACATCAATGTGAGAGGGACACATCCACTGGTTGCCTCCCACACGACCCCAGTCAGGGCTGGGGACAAACTGCAACCCAGGTATGTGCCCTTGACTGGAATTGAACCCGCAATTCACTGGTCTGCGGGCCAACACTCTAACCACCGAGCAAAACCAGCCAGGGGCCAGGGCAGTCATTTTCTTATTTGACAGTCTTAAGGGAAAAGAGGTCAGTGCCCCTGACTAAATAGTTAGGTATTGCATGTTATAAAAATTCTTGTCCGGCTGGTGTGGCTCAGTGGTTGAGGGTCAACCCATGCACCAAGAGATCTCCAGTTTGATTCCCAGTCAGGACACATGCCCAGGTTATGGGCCTGATCCCCAGTGGGGGGCATGCAGGAAGTGGCCAGTCGATATTCTCTCTCATTGATGTTTCTGTCTCTCTCTCCCTCTCATTTCCTCTCTCTATAAAATCAATAAAGGAAAAAAAATTAATTGAAAATCACTGATTCAGTCAAATATTGAATATAGCCAATAAATTGGTATATAATTACATGTTTAGCAATTTCTCCTTCCAAGCGGAATTAACATCCTGGTGCACTGCTTAAAGTTCTGTCCACAAAGATTTTTTTTCACCACTGTCCTTCAGGGATGTACCAGAGAAAAGCTGTAGTGCCACAGCTGTGTCCACTTGCATGTAAACCAGGCCTGAGTTTTCTCTTTCTCTGTCAGCTGATTGTAGGGAACCCCCTAAGAGGTATTAAGTGTAGGTAGAGAGCAAAGTTAGTGTGGCAAGGATAGGGTTTATGGATATTTGGGCAACATCTTCATGTAACTTACTGTGTCTTCAGGACCTGCTTGGAACCAGTCTCGTATATATTACTTACATTTGATGATGAAATACTACTATACACACCCAACATTATGGCTTGGTGGGTCAGATAACACCCAGTTCATGATGAGTATCTCAGGTCCCATGGTTAAGCATTCAGTCTCTACTAAGGCCCAATAACAGGCCAAGAGCTGTTTCTTAAAAGGAGAATAGTTATCTGCAGAGAAGTCAGGGTTTCACTCTAAATGCCTACAGGCCTGTGCTGCAGTTCTTCTATAGGGGCCTGCCAAAAGTTCTAAACAGCATCCCTGTCTGCCCCTTCAAGCACCATTGGACCTGCTGAATCATATATGGCCCATGTCAGAGCACCTTACACAGTAGATTGGACCTATTGTAGAACCTTCTTTTGTTTGGTGTCCCACTAAAAAAAGGCAACGTTTTAGGTTATTCAGTAAATGGGCCAGAGTAACTTACCTAAATGAGGAACATATTACTTCTAAAATTCAGAGAGGCCAATTAGGTGTTATGTCTCTAGGCATTGTGTGTGTGTGTGTGTGTGTGTGTGTGTGTGTGTGTGTGTATTTAATTGTAGGAGGAACCAGATACAAAAACTTATCTTCTACCTTAGAAGGGGTATCTCAACATTCTTGCACCACTGAACCCATAGATAGTTCACTGAAGTTAAACACCCCTGAATTTTTGTTGGATTTATTTCCTACTTCCTGGCATGTACATATTTTACCAATAAGCCTTGAGTAGTTGCTCTTACGTGCTCACTAGGTCCAACCAGTATAATGGACCACTGGGATATCTTATGAAAGGGAAAGGTGATCAAGATCCTTCATCAAGCCCTGGCCGGTTTGGCTCAGTGGTTAGAGCATTGGCCTGTGGTCCAGGGAGACCCAGGTTCGGTTCCCACTAAGGGCATGTACCTCGGTTGCAGTTTGTCCCCGGCCCTGGTTGGTCCTGCGGGTGGCAGCCACTCGATGTGTCCCTTTCACATCAATGTTTCTCTCTCTCTCTCTCTCTCTCTCTCTCTCTCTCTCTCTCTTCCTCCCACTCTAGCTGGACAAAAAGTGGAGAGATGTCCTCGAATGAGGATAAAAAAATTTTTTAAAAATCCTTCATCAAACCAGGAGTACAAACTAATGCTTGTTTTGTGATAAAGATTCATGATTTAAAACAATTTTTTTCTCTTTATTGATTTTAGAGAGAGAGGAAAGGAGAAGGAGAAAGAGATAGAAACATCAATGAGAAAACATCAATTGGCCACCTCCTGCATACCCCACACTGGGGACTTGGCCCACAACCTGGCCATGTGCCCTAACCGGGGATTGAACCTGTGACTCTTGGTGCACGGGTCTGTGCTCAACCACTGAGCCACAGTGGTCGGGCAAAGATTCATGATTTTCATAATAGTTGCCTTTGTATAAGGAGACTGAAAATGGAAAATAAATACAAGAATTTATACAAATAGACTTGTTAAAGTTAAGTAACTTTTGAAGAAACTAGAATCAAAAGAGCAACAATGTGGAATATGGGTAAGAAAAGTAGAGAAGAATTTTCAGTCTGGGAGGTCCTGCTCTTAAATCCAAGGAATTCCAGAAAAATAAAATGGAGAAAAAGTAATTTAAACAAATATATCAAGAAAATTTCTCTAAACTAAAGGACATAAATTTGTAAATTAGAAAGGCCCACAGAGCATTCATGACAGTGAATGATGAAAGATTTATATTATAGATACAATGAAATTTCAGAACATCCAGGGATAAAGAGAAAAGCCTAACAGGTTCTTAGAGAGATGGGGGAAAGTCATATCAATGATGTGGAGCCAAAATATTGAACTTCTCAAAAATAAACCCAAAAGACATTTATGAGGAAAAATTATTTCTACCTTAGAATTCATTACTTAGGCACACTCAGTCATGTGAAAAATATGAAGCCAAATATTACAGAAAAATGGACACGCCCCCATCATAGTCATACCTCACAAACTTACAGTATAGAAGATTAAACAGTACAATTGACAGGCTTGGTTTAAAACATAGACACCCACACATACACAAACGAGTAAAGCATATGTATTTTCAAGCATACAAAATTCAGGTTACAAAAGTTAAATTTGTATTCACATTGGAAATTTCAACAGATTTCATGGAGTCAGTATCATTTAGAGCATATTCTTAGACCTCATTTCAACTAAATGAGAAATAAGCAACAGTAGTTTGGATTTGTTTGTATGTTTGTTTGTTTTAATCCTCACCCTAGGATATGGTTTACATTGATTCTAGAAAGTGGGGAGGGGGACTACCAATATAAGAGAGAACCGTCAATTGGTTGTCTCACACACATGCCCAGACCAGGATCGAACCTGCAACTGGTCATTCCATGACCAGGAATCAAACCCTTTGGTGCTAGGGACAAATGCTCCAACCACTGAGCGACACCTGTCAGAGCTGCAACAATGGGTTTTAAAATTACATTTACGCCCAGCCAGTGTAGCTTAGTGGTTGAGCATCAACCCTTGCACCAAGAGATCACCAGTTCGATTACCGGTCAGGGCACATGCGCAGGTTGTGGACCCGACCCCCAGTGGAAGGCATGTAGGAGGCAGCCAGTCATGTTCTTTTTCTTTTTTTTTTCTTTTTGTTACAAATGTTTCTTTTTTCCCCATTGACACCCTCCTCCCCATCCCCCTCACCCCGTCCTGAGCTTTATTGTCCATGTCCATTGGTTACATGTACGTGCATATAAGTTCTGTGATTTATCCCCTCCTTCTGAGGGTTGTCAGTCTGTACCCTACTTCCACATATCTGGGTGTACCCTGTTCCTCAGACGGTTTTGTTCATTATATTTTACAAATAAGTGAGATCATATGATACTTGTCTTTCTCTGTTTGGCTTGTTTCGCTTAAAATAATACTTTCCACGTCCCTCCATGTCATCTCAAAGGATAAGAGATCTTTCTTTCTTATAGCTGCATAGTACTCCATTGTGTAATATGTACTACAGCTTTTTTATCCATTCGTCCACTGATGGACATTTGGGCTGTTTCCAGATCTTAGCTATTGTAAATAGTGCTGCTATGTACATGGGGGTACATATATTCTTTCTGATTGGTGTTTCAGGCTTCTTAAGGTATGTTCCTAGAAGCGGGATCACTGGGTCAAATGGCAATTCAATTTTTAATTTTTTGATGTAACACCGTAGTGTTTTCCATAGTGGCTGCATTCCCACCAGCAGTGTACTAGAGTCCCCTTTTCTCCACACCCTCAGCAACACTTGTTGTTTGAGGTGTTCTCTTTCTCTCATTTAGGTTTCTCTTTTCCTCCTCCCTTCCTCTCTCTCTCTAAAATCAATAAAAAAAAATTTAATTACATTTCAAAACTAGATAACTTAAGCGATAAGAGAAAAATCCCTTTAGAAATTACAAAATATTTAGAATCCTTTGACATAAGCACTACACATCAGAACTACAGGTTGAAAATCTTGTGACCAGACAGTTGATTCCTTTAAAAGATTGCATATAAAGTGATTAAGTCTTCAGTTCTTGGAGCTAAAATGCAAAAGAATAAAGCTAAAGACAAAAGAAGCAATAAAAACAAAAAGTAGAAATTAATAAAATTAAAAACAAATAATTAGACCAATGTATAGACTAAAAAACTTCTAACGAGTGATGAAGGAAAAAAGATATAAAACAATATAAATAAGACAAAAAGAAAAGTAACCACAGATACAGTAAGAATTTTAAGGATTCAAAGATAATTCCATGAATACTTTATGCCAATAAATTAGATAACATGAACAATTTTTTAGAAAAATGTAATTTGCTAAAATTAACCTTAGAAATAGATAGTACTAGTAAATTAATCACCAGTAAATGCTACAATGAAAATAAAAACAAATTCCTCTGTACTGCCTCCCCCACCAAAAATAAACCAAACCCAAAATTTTATAGAGATATAGAAGAATTGTCTATTTTATTTTATATTATATTTTATTTTTTCAAATTATATGATATTGGGAATTTTTTATTTAATTAAATTTATTTATTTTTGTTACAGATGTTTCTCCTTTTTCCCCCTCTGATTCCCCCCTGCTCCTACCTCCCCACCCTGTCCTCAGCTTTGTTGTTTATGTCTATTGTTCATGCACACATGCATATAAGTTCTGTGGTTTATCTCTCCCCCACCACCCCCTCTTCTGGGGATTGTCAGTATGTACCCTACTTCCACGTCTCTGGTACTACCCCATTCCTCAGACTGTTAAGTTCATTATATTCCACAGATAAGTGAGATCATGTGATATTTGTCTTTCTCTGTTTGGCTTGTTTCGCTTAGGATAATACTCTCCAGGTCCCTCTATCTCATCTCAAAGGATAAGAGATCTTTCTTTCTTACAGCTGCATAGTACTCCATTGTGTATATGTACTACAGCTTTTTTATCCATTCGTCTACTGATGGACATTTGGGCTGTTTCCAGATCTTAGCTATTGTAAATAGTGCTGCTATGAACATGGGGGTACATATATTCTTTCTGATTGGTGTTTCAGGCTTCTTAGAGTATATTCCTAGAAGTGGGATCACTGGGTCAAATGGCAGTTTAATTTTTAATTTTTTGATGTAACACCGTAGTGTTTTCCATAGTGGCTACACCAATCTGCATTCCCACCAGCAGTGTACTAGAGTCCCCTTTTCTCCATACCTTGCCAACACTTGTTGTTTGATGATTTGTTGATGGCGGCCATTCTGACAGGTGTGAGGTGATACCTCATTGTTGTTTTAATTTGCATATCTCTGATTAGTGATGTTGAACATGTCTTCATATGTCTCTTAGCCATTTGTGTGTCCTGTTTGGAGAGGTGTCTATTGAGTTCCTCTGCCCATTTTTTTTTTTTTTTTTTTTTTATCCTCACCCGAGGACATTTTTCCATTTTTTGTTCAGATAGAGTGGGAGGGAGAGAGAGGAAGAGAGAGAGAGAGAGAAACATCAATGTGAAGGGACACATTGAGTGGCTGCCACCCGCATGACCAACCAGGGCCGGGGACAAATTGCAACCGAAGTACGTGCCCTTAGCGGGAACCAAACCCGGGTCTCTCTGTACCGCAGGCCGATGCTCCAACCGCTTAGCCAAACCGGCCAGGGCCCTCTGCCCATTTTTTAATTGGGTTCTTTGTCTTCCTTTTGTTGAGTTGTATGAGCACTCTATATAAACCCCTTATCTGATATACCATTGGCAATTATGTTCTCCCATACAGTAGATTGCCTTTCCATTTTGATGATTGTATCTTTTGCTGTGCAGAAACTTTTGAGTTTGATGTAGTCCCATGTGTTCATTGTTCCTTTGTTTCTATTGCCTTAGGTGATGTATCAGTGAAAATTCTGCTGTATATGATGTCTAAAATTTTGTTGCCTACATTTTCTTCTAGGATTTTTATGGATTCATGAGTCACATTTAAGTCTTTTTATCCATTTTGAGTTTATTCTTGTGTAGGGTGTAAGTTGATGGTCTAGTTTCATTTTTTTGCGTGTAGCTGTCCATTTTTCCCAACACCATTTATTAAAGAGGCTGTCTTTACTCCACTGTATGTTCTGGCCACCTTTGTCAAATATTAATTGAGCATATTGCCTTGGGTCCATTTCTGGGTTCTCTGTTCTGTTCCTCTGGTCTATATGCCTGTTCTTGTGCCAGTACCAGACTGTTTGATTACAGTGGCTTTGTAGTATAACCTGGAATCTGGTAATGGGATCCCTCCTACCTTGTCCTTGTTTTGCAAGATTGCTGTGGCTATTTGGGGTTTTTTTTTTTTGGTTCCATATGAACTTTTGAAGTATTTGTTCTAGTTCTGTGAAGTATGTCATTGGTATTTTGATGGGGATTGCATTGAAACTCTAGATTGCTTTGGGTAGTATGGACATTTTAATGATGTTAATTCTTTCAATCTATGAACAAGGTATGTGCTTCCACTTTTTTATATCTTCCTTTATTTCTTTGGTTAAGTTTATTTCTAGGTATCTTAATTTTTTTGCCATGATAGTAAATGGGATTGTTTTCTTAGTTGCTCTTTCTGTGAGTTCATCATTGGTGTATAAGAATGCCATCGATTTCTTGACGTTAATTTTGTATCCTGCTACTTTGCCAAATTCATTTATTAAGTTTAGTAAATTTTTAATGGAGTGTTTAGGGTTTTCTACATATAGTATCATGTCATCTGCGAATAATGACAGTTTCACTTCCTCCTTTCCAATTTGGATCCCTTTTATTTTTTCTTCCTGTCTGATTGCTGTGGCTAAGACTTCCAGTATTATGTTAAATAAGAGTGGCGAAAGTGGGTAAGGAATTGTCTATTTTAAAGGACTAATAGTTCAAACAAGTATTTGTAGAGCATTTATACTATATATATTAGTAAAGTAATACAGAAATATTTGATACGCAGAGCAACCAGTGATGGTATAGGAAAAGATCTTAAAAACAGGGATGCCAAAATCTTAAAATATTAGCAAGTTAAATCCAATTTATGTTAAAGAAAGAATACATCACAGCTAGTGTTAATTTCAGAAATACAAAGTTGGTTTAATGCCAGAAGACCTCTTAATGTCACCTGTCACTTCCAACAAATTAAAGGGAAAAAAGTTTTTACCACACTGTTAGAGCAGATATTGAGCATCCACCATCTACCAGGAACTAGGCATTAATGATATAGCAGTGTATAAACCAAAGTCCTGTTTTCATGTAGTCTAGTGTAAAATACCTAGTGTAAGATAAATGATAAATGCTGTGAAGAAACATAAATCAGATAAAGAGGACAGAGTGAGTAACAGTTACTGCTAATAATTATTCATACATTAAATATAAACTCTCTGTCTCCTCTTTTCTTTCCATCTGTGTTCTACTTCAGTCTCTGGCATTTACATTTCCCTAAGCACAATTAGAAGATCTCTACTATGAAATAATCTGATATACACTCCTGTACAGAAAATATGATGACACTGCTAATATTGACTTACCGGGCTGGTAACATCTTGTAATAACTCAGTCTTTATCAGTTGAAGTTTAAAAATTTAAAATTTGTGTTGGAGTGATAATACAAATAAATGTATGGAATATAAATATATAATATATGATATATTTATAATCTAATATAATTGCTTATATAGTTTAGATAAATGTATAGAATAAATATAAATGTATGGAAGTTGTTTCTTAGTAAAGCATGAAACTCAAAGACTGCCAATATATAATTTATTTGTTTACATAGAGCAATTTTACTTTTGTCTCTTGTAAAAGGATTAAAGGAAAAAAGAGGCTGTTTCCCTAGCTTATTAATTAAATTTTGTAGCACTGCCCAGCCGGTGTAGCTCAGTGGTTGAGCATCGATCCATGCACAAAGAGGTCCCGGTTCCATTCCCAGTCGGGGCACATGCCCAGGTTGTGGGTCAAGTCCCCAGTGAGGGGCATGCAGAAGGCGACCAGTCAGTGTTCTCTCTCATCAATGTTTCTCTGTCTCTCCCTCTTCCATCCTCTCTCTCTAAAAAAATCAATAAAAGAAAAGATAAATAGCCCTGGCCGGTTTGGCTCAGCGGTTAGAGCGTCAGCCTGTGCTCCAGAAAGACCCAGGTTCGGTTCCCGCTAAAGGCACACGCCCCAGTTGCAGTTTGTCCCCGGCCCTGGTTGGGTTGTGTGGGTGGCAACCACTCAATGTGTCTCACGTTGATGTTTTTCTCTCTTTCTTTCCCTCCCACTCTATCTGAACAAAAAATGGAAAAATGTCCTTGGGTGAGGATAAAAAGAAAAAGATAAATAAATAAATTTTGTAGCACAGTACCTTTAGTATAGTTCTAAAGTTATGGTAAGTGTATGTCTGGGAGTTTTTAATTTGAATACAGTGCTAAATGAAGCAAAAGTAATGTAAATTAATTTCATATATAACTATTCTTAATTTCTGGTAAGCAAGCTTGAAAATACATCCCAATCAGTCATTATTAAGGTGAACTGTAGAATATCTGTAGCTTTACCATAAAGAAGAAAATCTGTGTACTCCAATAAAAGCCCTAAGCCATGTCTATTAGAGTTTCATAGTGTAGCACTGTATTTGAAGGACTACACTCATTTTCAGAAAAATCTGAACTCTTTAATTGGATTTGGGGCAATCTGTTTGGATATAAATTACCTTTGTTTAATTCCTGCAAAAGTACTAAACTCTCATGCTTTAACTTCATTAAAATAGTACTTTAACTAAGAGTTTCTGCTTTAAAATTTTATTATAGTAATTTTTATATTAATGTATTTTTAATAATTTTTAAAGCAGAATTGTATAAAATAGGTCTGTTTTGTCAGACTCCTAGTTTACCTCAGTATTCTCTCCCCTTAAAATACGAGTTCATTTTTCTAAGATGCCTATGAGACGGAACAGTCAATAATTGGGCAACTTCCCAAAAGATGTGTGCACAAAAAGTCTTTGACTTTGCCTTAACCCATGGTTTCAAATTTGAAACCAGCAGAATGATCTGGTCAATGGAATGTTATCTTTTCTTCTGTACAGTGTTTGTAAAAAATAAATCCAGTTTTTCCCACCATTTTAAATGTGAAATTTCACATAGTCTGAATTCCCAGGTTCCTTTAGCATTTCAGATCATCTGATATCACTGGCTTGAATTCCAGCATGGCAACATTTGGCAGGGTTTAACATTGTAAAAGGGTTGCATGAGCCCTGGCCAGTTTGGCTCAGCGGTTAGAGCGTCGGCCTGTGGTCCAGAGAGACCCAGGTTCGGTTCCCGCTAAGGGCACGTACCTTGGTTGCAGTTTGTCCCCAGCCCTGGTTGGTCGTGCGGGTGGCAGCCACTCGATGTGTCCCTTTCGCATCGATGTTTCTCTCTCTCTCTGTTCCTCTTCTCCCTCCCACTCTACCTGAACAAAAAATGGAAAAATGTCCTCGGGTGAGGATAAAAAAACAAACAAACAAACAAAAAAATAAAATAAAAGGGTTGCATGAGCCATAACTCCCCTTTTCTCTGCATCCTCCACCGTTTCTTACTGTTTCACTTCTCTCACTTTGTTTATGACCTTTGTAGGTATTTAAGTATGTGACCCTTGCTAACTTACTGGCCTATATGCAAAGCCTTTTTTAAAATTTTGTTATTTCTAATTGAGTGTGGCATGGGAAATTAACACTGATTAGGATGAACTAATTTTTTTTTTTTTTAATCCCTGAATTTGGGCTAGCATTTTCATTTCTCTTTCCCTGAGCTATGCAGTCTTTAGTAGAATATGTTTATGTATATATCTGTATAGATACAGATATATATATCTACTTTTTACTGACTTAAAGCATTTTTTTTTTTTTTAGAAAGAGAGGAAGGGAGAGAAATATCAACGTGAGAGCAAAACATTGATCAGGTGCCTCCTGTACAACCCCTAACAGGGATCCAAGCTCACAACCCAGGCATGTGCCCTAACTGGGGATCAAACTGGCAACCTTTCAGTGAGTGCATGGGATGCCCAACCAACGAGCCACACCAACCAGGGTTCCTCTGGAGTCTAGTAGTTTCCATAAGAAGAATGTTGGTGAATTCAGTGAATTTTTTTAAGGTTGTAATTTTGTTTAGTGATATGACTATAAGAATTAACACTGAGCCTGGCCAGTGTGGCTCAGTGCTTGAGAGTCGTCCCATGGACTGAGGGGTCCTGGTTTGATTCCCAATCAGGGCATATGCATGGGTTGTGGGCTCGATCTCCAGCAGGGGGCATGCAGGAGGCAGCTGATCGATGTGTCTGACATTGATGTTCCTATCTCTCTTCCATCCTTTCTCTCTAAAAATCAATAAAAATGTTTTTTAGAAAGAATTAATGTTGAAGGTTTTTAGGCAATTTTGATAGATAGATAGATAGATAGATAGATAGATAGATAGATAGATAGATAGATAGATAATTGTGACATAATACAATTTTGTGAGGCAGACGGTTCCTTAGATATTATGTAATACAGTACCCTTATTTTATAGATCTTATAAAAGGTGATATAAAGAACGTGTTTGAATTACCTGTCATATACATTATTTTTAGGTTCTAAAATACAATTTTGATTTCCCTTTCCCGGCTAATACTTTTCTTAGCTCTCTTTGCTGGTGTTTGTTTTCCTTTTGCTTCCTCATTTGAATTATTCATTATAGCTCATCCTCACAATAATTCTAAGAAGTAGATATTTTTTTGCCATTTTACAGCTGTGGCGAGTGATGCAAAGTAATCTGCCCAAGGTTATACAACTAAGTAAAGAAAAGCTGGGATTTGAAAAAGTTCTTTTGACTCTAATAGCCCATGTTGTTTTCCACTAATGTCTTAAATGTATTTAAGATTCTTATACAAATACAGAGAATGTTTTTGTGATTATTAATTAAAGTTAGATTCGTCATAGTGGCAGGAATCCCAAAGCAATGGTTGTTTAAAAAGGTAGAAGCTTATTCCTCTTTGTTGTGATGCAAGTCTAGAGGTAAGCATATAAGATTGGTTTGAAGGCTCAACCATCCATGACATTAGGGACGTAGGCACTTTTTTTATTACTCCACTATCCTTAAACACATGACTTTTATGGTTCAAAATATGTGCTTCTTTTCCAGTATTCTACCTAGCAGGAAGCAGAAAGGGTAAAGAAGGGTTCTCTTCCTTCCTTTTAGAACTTATCCCAGAGGTCACACCAGGACACTTTTTCTAATATCATCCAGTTGGCTAAAACCTAGATGACCAACTCAGCAGTAAGGAAGGCTGAGAAATGTGGGCTGTATACTAGATGGTCATCTGCTCAACTGAAAGTCTAGGTCTGTCACCGGAAGAGGCGAATAGATTGGGAATAGTAACAATTTCTGTCACAGCGATGTATTTTTTGTTTCAGATTGTTTATTCATAGGTATTTGTTGAACTCTTATGTACCAAACACTGAAAGTGTTAGGTTAATATTTTATTTTTAAATTTTGTTGGCAAAATAAATGAGAAAAGAATATCCCTGTCTCATATAGCAAATAGAGTATAATTAATAACAATACATATGGATTCATTTGAGAATCTATAAAGTAATAATTAAATTTCAAGGCTTTGCCTCTTTTATTTTTTTATTTCCACCATTTATGGGTCAGACTACCTAATTGATATGCATGTTAATTCCCTAGTGCATATGAGTTACTAGTGATTTACCTAACCTCTATAAGGACTTTTATTCATCTTGACAGAAGACCCTATTGCTTATGTATTACATAAATAATTTATTAAATCTAGGTACTTAATAACTATAATGTTACTGTCTTTATGGGTTATTCAGAGGTAGTTTCTATCTGTTTTACTATCTTCATATGGCTTCTCATGAAATAATGTCAGTACTTAAATATTTTTTTAATATTAATGAATAGGATTACTTATTTAGGATGGGTTCTGTTTAACTATCTTAGTTATGATAGTAGTCTTAAAAGCTGAAAATCAGCACAGTCAGGCCTTTGTAAACATGACCAAATTACCAACTTTTAATTTAAATAAATGTAAAATTATAGCAAAAATGCCAGTTTGTAAAAATAGAATAAAACCATAAATTCAGCTTTAGGTTTATCTTTGTGCTGTAGTAAAAGATGGTATATTTCTTCAAAGTCAGCCAGTGCCTTTGAAAAATTTTGTACCATGACACCAAAATACTAGGTGTAATGGGGAAAAAATGTGTGAAACTTTTGAAATAAAGTTATAACTTGACTCAGGAGCTGTTTATAGACCCTTTGTTTTGACCCTTTTATTAAACTAATGCCCTTATTTGGTTATAGGTTTCACTTAAGTTTTCTGTAACTTAAAAATAATAAATGAGCTATTTAAGAGCACTTGTGGAAATTAAACTGTTTGTATTTAATTCTATTTTTTACTAGTCTTAAAGCAGAACATCTATAAAATGAACTAGTGATTATTCTTGACAAATGTGTGTAAAACTTACTATTTAATAATCAGTTCATTAGCTTTCTTATGGTACCAACAGATAGGCAGACTTGAGACAATTTCCATATTGAGACAATTTAACAACAGTGCTTTAGTTTTCTTTTCTTTCTTTCTTTTTTTTTTTTTTTTTATCTTCACCTGAGGACATTTTTTGCATTGATATTCAGACAGAATGGGAGGGAGAGAGGAAGGAAGAGAGAGATAAACATCAATGTGAGAGAGACACATCGAGTGGTTGCCCCTCACATGACCCCAACCAGGGCCGGGACAAACTGCAACCGAGGTACGTGCCCTTAGCGGGAACCGAACCCGGGACTCTGGTCCACAGGCCGATGCTCTAACAGTTCTAACAGCTGAGCCAAACCGGCCAGGGCTGGTTTTATTTTCTATATTGAAACAGGTTTGAAGGCAAGGGTTTTGCACTATTGTATTTGAAGCTAATGTAAATCTTTTGAACTAATAGTTTTAGATTTGTTAGCATTGGTATTGCTGGAGCAATCCTAATAATCACTGTTAAAGAAAGATCCAAAGGAAGAATACGTGCATATTTTGAGATGTGCAGATAACATTTTTATGATGAAGAGTTGCCCCATGGATTAGGTTTGGGTTTTTACTTTTCCCTTTTCCCTGTTTTTCACGTCACTCTGCTTTGTTTAATTCCTTTTGAATTTTAGATTATTACCTCTCTAGTTCAGTGGCTTTCAACCCTGTTTGTAACAGTAGAGCTTTTTCAAAATTCAAGACGCTTTTGGGTTTTGAGTAGCTTAAATCTGACTCAAACTGGCTTAAACAGTAAGAAAACTTATCTCACATGACAAGAAGTTTTGTCTCAAATTAATTCCCCTCAAGTGCCTACCATGGCTGCCTACCATAAATAATGCAACACCTATCCTTATTTGTATCTACTAGGAGAAAAGAGAGAAGGACCTCCCTCTCTTACCAGAATCCCAAAAAAGCAAGTTGCTGCTTGTTGTATATCCTTGGGCGAAGTTGGTTTAGGCCTGCTCATCCTTGAGGGGTATGGAATTACCACAAATAACCAGACTATTCATGTGGTGGGTAGATATTATGAAGTCAATCATATATATGTATTTTTACAAAGTCTACAGGCAACTCATTGCACAAACTAGTTTTGAACACTGCTATACTTCCCAGTTCAACAAATAATAGAGAAAGACCAGATAACTCAGTCGGTTAGTGTTGTCCCAATAAGCCACGGTTGCGGGTTTGATCCTTGGTCAGGGCACATACAGAATCAACCAATGAATGCATAAATAAGTGCAATAACAAATCTCTCTCCCTTACTCTCTCTAAGTAAATAAAGAGAAGGGGGGACAAACATTTTCTTTTTCCATTTTCCAATACAACAACGGACAGTTTGGTTTAACTTACCTTTTTTATTTCTGCCTAGGAGGCTGCAGTTTTGGTTAACTTTGGTTAAGATTCCAGAGTAAAATAAATGTTAATCAAGGATAAGGATTGAAAATTTACATTCATAATTGTCATTAAAATTTATTAACCAGTCATGTGAAATACAGGCAATTTCTAATGCTGTGGCTGCTGTCAGAGATCCTTAGTTGTGTGCTGTTTGGCAAATGAGTTAACCACTCAGCATAATGTTAAAAAGAAGTATTTTGACTATTTGGAATACAGCTGCCCAAAAATCTCATTTATCTTAATGCTAAGAAGCAGAAGCAGCATTACATAGTTCTAAAACCCATGTACTTCACTCTTGGAAAAGTCTTCTCAGCTCCTATTTGGTGCCTGTTTACCCTTACTTTTAAAACAGATATACCTGCCATGCTCGTTCCTTGGTTTATCAGAGAAAAGAGGAGTCTGTAGTTAGGCTCATGGACAGCTGGAAGTGACAGCTAACAACATGACAACAAAGAGGGGAGGGAAAAAATCTATGAACTGCAGGAGTAACATAAGAAACCCAGCAGTTTAGGACAACTTATTTCAGAAAATAACTTTGTACTGATAAATGAGTCCTAAGGGTCACATCATATTACTAAAGAACAGTAGATTAATTTCATGATCCTAATGATTATCTTATAATCAAGAAAACGTTACATTATTTTAAGGATATTCTTGTAAAGGCTAAATTTACTTTAGAAATATTTTCAATTAGAATGATTAAAATTAAATTCTGTTTTGATGCTTAAAAAGGATATAAAACCCTCAGCTATCCTGAAAAAGTAGCTATGAAAACACTTTGTTTGAGGTCCAGAGATTAAAAAGACAGTAAAGTTTTAACTATTTGTACACAAGAGATTGGACCAAAATCTTTCTTGAGGTCTCATTTGTTCATGAATTTATGAAAACATACTATTTTTTTTCTCTGTATAAATCATCTAGCACCTTTCACTTTTAAATATTGCCAAGTTTTCTCCCTCTGCCCAACCTCAATCTGTGCAAATTAGTTTGATCTTGACCTAATTCAGACTGATTTGAAAGAATATATGCACCCCCTTGTTCATTGCAGTGTTAGTTACTATAGCCAAGATTTGGAAGCAGCCCAAGTGTCCCATCAGTAGATGAGTAGGTTAAAAAGTTGTGGTGCATTTACACAGTAGAATACTACTTGGCCACAAAAAATAAGGAAATCTTACCCTTTTCAACAGCATGATGGACTCAGAGAGCCATTATGCTGAGTGAAATTAGCCAGAGAAAGACGAGTACCATATGATTTCATCCATATATGGAGTCTAATGAACAAAATAAACTAACAAAACAGAAACAGACTCATAGATAGAGAACAGACTGACAGCTATCAGAGGGGAAAGGGTGTTGTGGGTCTGGGTGAAAAAGGTGAAGGGATTAAGCAAAACAAAAAACTCATAGACACTGACAACAGTATGGTGATTACCAGAGAGAAAGGGAGGTGAGGGAAGTAGAAGGAGGGCTATAGGGGAAATAAGTGGTGATGGACCATTTCCAAAAGTTGTATATGTTCCATTTTATGGTATTATTTTATACACTAATATACTTCTAATAATAAATATATCTCATAGTATTTAGCATGACTAATTTGCATTTAGACAGCACAGTAGTTAAAAATGTGGTGGTCTGGAGCTAGACTGCCTCTGCTACTTAATACTCTGTGACCTTGGGCAAGATGCTTAACCTCTCTGCCTAGTTTACTCATCTATAAAATAGGATAATAATATATTCCTCATAGAGTTGATACAAGGATTCATTGAATTAACGTATATAAAACACTTGAAACACTAGTGACTGCACTTTTTTTTTTTTATCCTCACCCAAAGACATTTTTCTTTTGATCTTCAGACAGAGTGGGAGGGAGGGAAAGAGAGGGAGAGAGAGAGAGAAACATCAGTGTGAGAGAGACACATCAACTGGCTGCCTCCCGCATGACCCTGACCAGGGCCGGGAACAAACCGCAACCAAGGTACATGCCCTCGACCGGAATCGAACCCACGAATCTTTGGTTCACGGGCCAGCACTCAGCTGCAGAGCCAAACTGACCAGGGCAGTGCCTGCACTTTCAAGTTTTCAGTCTTTAGATATACTAGTAGTACTACTACTACTGTTTACTCCAGTTACTATTATTATCATCATCATCATCATCATCATTTGTGTTTCTTATATAATAAACATTTTTTGAGTCATCTAAATTACTTTTTGTTAAAAATAAATAAATAAAAACATTGTAATTGGAGTCCATTGCCCTAAAAATTATCTTGCTACCACTCACTAGCTTTCTAACCTTCAGCATTTCAGAACTTGAATGGGCCTCAGTAAAACAGGCTATTATTTTTCTTGTCAGGTGATGTCTTGATCAGTAAAATATTACTAGAAATCATGTAGTCCTAGAAATTACGGTCTAACTATGTAACTGGAAAAGGAAGAGAAATGATGATGTTCAGCCTCCCCCATCTCTGTCCATTTTTCTTCCTTCAAAACATAATTTCGGGATGAATTCATATCAAAGGTGTTAAGCATTTAATGTTTGTAAGAGTAGAGCAGTCTTATTCTCATTTTAATCTTTATGCTCTACCCTCCTAATCTGGACTGTTCCTTCTCTATAAAACTGAACTAATGAAAGGAATTTCTAAAAATTTCTAAATTTCATGTAAAATTAGGGACAGGCTAAATTGTTTCCTCTTTAAGTTCTGCATATATGTTAATTTGTGTGTCCTATTTTATACTTTCCTAATACCTTAGTATGGCACTTACTGTATTGCTTTATTTATTTGTTTACATGTGTAGCTTCCCTACTAGATCAAGTAAGTCCCTCAGTCACAGATGTTTATATTTATAGTGACTAGCAAATGACTTATATGAATCTTAGGTTAGCCTAGAATTAAGTTTGTCTTAATTGTTGATTTGGAGCCATGGTTATTCTGATCTTGAATTAATAATGCACTTGATACTCTGGCCATATTAGCTTCTATTTTGGATATACATAATAATGCTACCTTTAACTTACAATGTTGTTCAGTAGAACTTACATATACTTGAAACTACGGAAGTTACTAATTTTAAAAATAATTTTTCTTGTTTGATAAAACAGAAAAAAATAATTATATTATTTTGTGAATTTTTTCACTTTAGTAAGTACTGAAAATGAAAAACTGAAGATAAAAATATGAAACTAGAAGAAAGAATTTTAAAATGTTCCATTTTGGGATGAAGTTATTTTATACTCTTCTTTCCCTGAAAGCAATGGGGGAAAAATGTCTTAGGAGAACAGAATGTGATATGTAGCAAGAAAGAATTAAAATAAAGCTAAATGCCCTGGCTGGTTTGGCTCAGCTGTTAGAGCATCGGCCTACGGTCTGGAGAGACCCAGGTTTGGTTCCCACTAAGGGCACGTACCTCGGTTGCAGTTTGTCCCCAGCCCTGGTTGGGTCGTGTGGGTGGCAACCACTCTATGTGTCCCTTTCACGTCAATGTTTCTCTCTCTCTCTCTCCCTCCCACTCTATCTGAAATATATATATATATATATATATATATTTTTTTTTTTTAATGTCCTTGGGTGAGGATTAAAAAAATAAAATAAACCTAAACTATTCCCAAAAGATGTTAATTCTTGAATTAGTTAGTGGTTGTCAGTTGGTTTTCTTTTATTTCTCATTAAGCTAGAGTTAGAAATTCTTGTCAATTCTGGGACCTACAGACATTTTTTTATATAGTACTGATAATTTTAACATCAGTTTATATTAAATGGCTGTTTCTCAAGAGTTGGATGGCACCTCTACTATGAAACATCAATATTGTACCACATGTAAATGATGATAGCTAATCTACACTTTCTGAATCTCTACTCCTAATACAGTATATTTTCAGAGTGAAAAAATTCTCTAATTCTTTCTCTTCCACCCAAATCATTCACTGGAGTTTGAGATCCATATATTTAGTTTTGCTAAGAATCTCCACTTGAATGTCCCATGGGTACCTCAAAACTCAATATCCAAATCTGAATTCATTTTTTCCCCCTCGCCATTCCTGTCTTGCCCTACCTTAATACAAAGCACCACTATTCATTGGATTGCCCAAATTAAATATTATTCCTGGCTTCTTCCTGTTCTCTACCCCCACCCATATACATTCATTTCAGTCACCAGATTTAATGAATGTATCTTGTGACTACCTCAGATCTACTCCATTCTTCCATTTTTATTACCATAGTTCAAGCCATGTTTATTTCTCAGTTATGTAATTGTCATAGCTTCCTAAGTGGTCTCCCACCACCAGTGCCATCCATTTCCAATTGTTTGTATACTGGCATGTAATCACCCTAAAACACAAATCAAAACTTGCCACTGATTTAAGTAAATTTCATTGATTTAAGTAGGCTATCACTGGCCTTCAAGATAAAATCCAAATTCTTTAAAATGTTTATAGTACCCTTCATAATCTGGCCCCTGCTTCATGATTCAGCCATACAAAACAACTTTCAGTTCTTGAGACCTGTGCTGGAGGTGAGCACCTTCAGTTCTTCATACGTGTTACTTCTCCTGCTTGACTAACTCCCAGTTGTTCCTCTTAGCTTGGACTTTCTTCAAGAAACCTTTATACATATGCCGATCTCATCTAAGACTGGATTAGATATTCTCACGTGTTCCTGTGTCTCTCCTAAGCTCTTGGAGGGCAAAAAAAATATTCTGTTTGGTTGTTTTGTTTCACCAGTACCTCATACAGTGCGTGGCACACGCATTCATTTATACTTTACTCATTGAGCAAATATTTGTTGAACACACTTTAAGCCAATTTAGAATGAATTTATTTAAATTTCTCCTGTTGAACTGAAGCCTCGCGTTTTCAGTATATTTCTTTATAATATCAGAGATTTTGCTTCTGAAGATTATTCAGTGGCCAGAGTGTAAATATATTTTCTTTAACCAGTCTTAGATAATCTATATAGTTCATATTGTGAAAATTCAGCATAAGAGTATGTGCATAACTAGGTGTATGTATGTATGTGTGTATAAATAATACCTGAATACATTAATGGAAGTATAGAACAGTTTCCTCAATAATTAAAATTTTTAAAGTTTGTAACTTTATATATATATATATAAATTTAAATATATATAAAATCAGACACATTTGATCACAGCAAGTCAAGCTTTTATAAAGCAGATTTATACGACTTCACTTCTGGGCTCCCTACCTTAAAGGTTTTAGTGAATTTTTAAATTCAAATATTTAAGCTTTAAGTAAAATATTTAAAAATCATTTAAAGTAAACTTTTGTCTTGGTTTCAGCTTATTTGTGGATTTTTTTCAGTAGTTGGAAAAAAGTTCCGTGGTAGTTCCCAACTGTGTTAGAAACAGTTGCCAAGTATGGTTCTTTACACTGTGAGACTGGGACCTGTTTCTGAGCACAGTTATTAGCACAGATTTGCCTAAATTTCTAATTTGATCTGTGGCTATGGGTAATGTGGAATATGTATAATATTGGTGGGGGGGTCTTCTACAAATTAAATTCCATAAGCTACCCTCTAACCTTAGATTAGTCTATACCCTAAAGTGTATACACTTTAAACCCAGCCAATAGTATAGTTTTTTGTAAATCTTTAAGATAGTAATAAAGGTGTATAAAAATTAAGGTATTCTGCTAGTTTCAAACATATAGAATTAAGTCTCTTCTTGTGTTTAAATGAATCCTAATGGAAATTTTTAATGCTATTTAATATCAAAGACTTCAGATTATTTTTTTAGTTAAGGAAGCATACTTTCTTTTTTCTTTTTTCTTTTTTTTTTTATTTTATCTTTTTTTTTTATCCTCACCCAAGGACATTTTTGCATTTATCTTCAGATAGAGCAGGAGGGAAAGAGGGAGGAAGAGAGAGAAAGACACATTGACTGGTTGCCACCCATACAACCCCAACCAGGGCCGGGGACAAACTGCAACAGCGGAACGTGACCTTAGCGGAAACCAAACCCGGGACTCTCTGATCCAGGGGCCAACACTCTAACCACTGAGCCAAACCAGCCAGGGCAAGGAAGCATACTTATTCTCCAGAAGCCATTGCTTTCTGCTGTGGTTCCTAGTAATAGTGAAGACTATTATAGTTTTATAGGATTTATAGTCAAATCTAAAAAAAATCTAAAATTTTCATATATGTATATATGTGTATAATATCCATTTACATTGCATGAGACTTTTTATTATTTAAGAAGACCAATAAGAATTTAATAAAGGTGTATGCGTGCGAGTACTGTACACTTAGAGTAACCACTAGCCACATGTGGCTATTGAACACTTGAAATATGGCTTGTCTGAATTTGAGGCATGCTGTGTTAAAGATACATAGTGATTTCAAAGATTTAGTAGGAAAAATACAATGTAAAATATATCATAATTTTATACCACATGTTAAAATGATAAATTTTATATAGTGGGTTAAATAAATTACATTAGAATTTATTTAGCCTAGCCAGTGTGGCTCAGTGTTTGAGCATCAACCCATGCACCTAGAAATTGCCCATTTAATTCCTGGTCAGGGCACATGCCTAAGTTGTGGGCCAAATCCCTAATGGGGGTCATGCAGGAGGCGGCCAATTGATGTTCTCTCTCATTAATATTTCTATCTCTCCCTCTCCCTTCCTTTCTCCCTAAAATTAATAAAGAAAAAAATTTTTTTTATTTATTTAACTACTAGAAAATTTTAAATTATTTTAAAATGGTTCACATTCTGTTTCTATTGGAGATAATCTGGTCAAGAACATTTTTTCTAACTGAAAATTAAATTTTCTATAGGATATGGTAGAAATTGAATATTTTAATGTTGAGAGTTATTTTTATTAGTCTTATATTACAGCTTGACATCTAAATATTAGCATTCTAATATTACATGTAAAACTTAAAACTATAAAATTAAATTTTTTAAAACAAAATATTGAGGACTTGTTTTTAAACTTTGTTGTTGGAACAAGCCATAACTAATCCTTCATGATTTCTTGGTTCTTGGTTTGGAGCCAGATAAGCTACCATGGATAATTGAACAAACAATAATCTTCATGTGTACAAAATCTATCTTGGGGAATACTGCTCCATAATTTTAGAAAGGAACAAGAAATAGTGGACGTACATGTAAATGAATTCGTGGAGTTGGAGGTAGGAAGAAGTGGAGCAGTACCTGTCAGGTTTTTGTTTTTTATAAAGTAGTTTGTAAGTCGTCATAGCCTACCAGTAGTGCTGATTTCTGGGGAAAATTCCTTGAATTGAGTAAAATTAAAGGGTTTCCGTAGATGAGAACCAACATTTATTGAATACTTATTGGACAGGGAGCTAAACACTGAGAAAGAATATAAAAGAGGGAAGGGCCTTGCCCCAACAGCTTATAATTTTGTTAGGAAAATAAGGCATATACCAAAAAAGTAAACAACGCAAGGCAGCTATGATATGGTAAAGAATATGTTTGTATAGTCCTGGCTATAGTTTGGCTCAGCAGTTAGAGTGTCGGTCTGCGGACCAATGGAGTCGGGTTGATTCTGGTCAAGGCACGTACCTCCGTTGTGATTCATCCCCTGGTCAGGGTCATGAGGGAGGCACCAGTCGATAAATGTGTCTCTGTGTCTCTCTCATGTCTATGTTTCTCTCTCTTTCTCTCTCTCCCCCTCTCCCCCCTCCCTTTTCCCCCTCTCTCCCTCCCTCCCTTATTGAAGATAAATAGAAAAATATCCTCGGGTAAGGATTTAAAAAAAAGAATATATACAGTACTACAGGAGTTTAAAAGATGAAGAGGACACAAATGACTACAGATTTTTTTTTAAACTTTTTTCTTTGCTGCTTACAATTGTGGCCAAGTGATCTTTTCAGAATGACCCCTGCCCTTGCCGGGTAGCTCAGTTGGTTAGAGCATTGTCCTGATACACCAAGGTTGCGGATTCAATCCCTGGTCAAGGCACACACAAGAATCAACCAATGAATGCATAAATAAGTAGAACAACAAATCAATGTTTTGTTTTTTGCCTCTCTTTCCTTTCCTCTCTCTAAAGTCAGTCAGTTAAAAAAAATTTTTTTAAACATGGCAGAATGACCCCTTGGTAAATACCTTCTGGCACTGTACCTTTATAACTAGTGATGATATCCTTTTTTAAATATGTTTTTATTGATTTTACAAAGTCGGGAAGGGACAGGGGGAGAGAGAGAGACATCGATTGGTTGCCTCCTGTATGCACCCTGACTAGGGATCAAACCAGTGACCTATTGGTGCACAGGACAATGTTCAGCCAACTGAGCCACACTGGCCAGGGCTCAATGGTAATTTATTATGAGAGTTGTATAGAAGTTTAACTCAGCCCTGGCTGGTTTGGCTTAGCGGTTAGAGCATTGGCCTGCGGTCCAGAGAGACCTGGGTTTGGTTCCCACTAAGGGCGTGTGCCTCGGTTGTAGTTTGTCCCCAGCCCTGGTTGGTTGTGCGGGTGGCAGCCACTCAATGTGTCCCTTTCATATCGATGTTTCTCTCCCTCCCTCCCTCCCTCTCCCTGCCTCCCTCCCTCCCTTCCTCTCCCTCCCCCCTCCCTCCCTTCCTCTCCCTCCCCTCCCCCTCCCCCTTCCTCTCTCTCCCCCTCTCTCTTCCTCCCTCTCTCTCTCCCTCTCTCTCCCTCCCACTCTATCTGAACAAAAAAAAAAAAAAAAAAATGGAAAAATGTCCTTGGGTGAGGATTAAAAAAACAAAGAAGAAATTTAACTTCGATTTTTTTTTTAATATGTTTTTATTGATTTTTTTGTTGTTAGAGATAAAAACATTGGTGTGAGAGAGAGAGACACATCTATTCACCGCCTTACGCATCTATTCACCCCCCCCCCCCCCCCCCCCCGGGGACTGTGGATCAAGCCCACAACCCGGGCATGTATCCTGACTGGGAATCCAACTGGGACCTCTCAGTTCATGCAACAACAGTCAGTCCACAGAGCCACACTGGCCAGGCTTAACTTAAGATTCTTTACCTCAGTACAGATAAGAACTTTAATGCAATTCTTTTTATAACTGAGCCTTGAATACTTAGAACAGGACAGTATTCATATATGAATTAGAAGTTGAGATTACATCGGCATTACGTGATTCAAATCATGTAGCTTCATGTATTTGGTGGGAACTTCAGGTTGCAGATGAATTAATCAACACCTTCTCTTTCCTGTTATTACCTCTGAATTCCTTACTTTTCAGTCTTCAGTATTTGCTGTGTTGATGTGAGAAGGAAAGGAGAATTCCAGGGTGGGTAGGTAATAATAATGTCTCCCATTTGTCCTGGCTAGTGTGGTTCGGTGGTTACAGCATCAGCACATGTACCTGAGTTGCAGGTTTGATCCCTGGCCCTGGTTAGAGGTAAGGGCTGTGCAGGAGACAAGCCATCAATGTGTACACATACAAGGATAGAAAATGTGGCCTTCGCCCAGATAGTGTAACAGTGGTTGAGCATCAACCCTTGCACCAAGTGGTCAAAGGTTCTATTACAGGTCAGGGCACATGTCCACATTTCAGGCTTGATCTCCAGCTGGGTACATGCAGGAAGCAGCCAATAGATGTTGATACTTCTCTCCCATGATATTTCTATCTCTCCCTTTCCCTTCCCCTCTCTCTCTCTCAAATCAGTAAAAAACATATTTAAAAAAAGAAAATGTAGCCTTGGACTTTTTCAAAATACTAGGCTGAGGCTTACAGCCTACAACCTGAAAGAACTTCTCTAATTGTGCTTATATATATATTTTTAAACATATTTTTACTGACTTTAGAAAGAGTAAGGGGGAGAGAGAAACATCCATGTGAGAGAGATACATTGATCAGCTGCTTCTTGCATGCCTCCCCACTGAGGAACAAGCCCCACAACCCAGGCATGTGCCCTGAGAATCAATCCACTGACCACACTGGCCGGGGTTATGCTTATATTTTAAAAAGTATCCAATGATAAGACAATCTAAAAGAGAATATAAAATAAGTTTGTAAAATGATTAAAAGAATTTAAAAAGGAAATGAAATATGGTGAAGTAACAGACCAGTATAAAAAAAAGGAACAATAAGCCTCAAAAAAGAAAACGAGAGCAACTTTTAAAATTAAAAATATAATCATAGAAATTAGCTTTACAATCTATAGATTCAGTGCAAAATATCAATGACATATTACACAGAACTAGGACAAATATTTCAAGAGTTCATATGGAATCAAAAAAGACCACAAATAGCCACAGCAATCTTGAAAAACAAGGACAAAGTAGGTGAGATCATAATACTAGATATCAGATTATACTACAAAGCTACTGAAATCAAAACACCCTGGTACTGGCACAAGAACAGGCAGATAGACCAGTGGAACAGAACAGAGAACCCGGAAATTGACCCAAGACATTATGTTCAATTAATATTTGACAAAGGTGGCAAGAACATACAATGGAGTAAAGAGAGCCTCTTTAATAAGTGGTGTTGGGAAAATTGGACAGCTACATGCAAAAAAATGAAGCTAGACCATCAACTTACACCATACACAAGAATGAACTCAAAATGGATAAGACTTAAATATGACTCATGAATCCATAAAAATCCTAGAAGAAAATGTAGGCAACAGAATTTTAGACATCATACACAGCAGAATTTTCACTGATTCATCACCTAAGGCAACAGAAACAAAGGGACAATGAACACATGGGACTACATCAAACTAAAAAGCTTCTGAACAGCAAAAGAAACAACCATCAAAATGGAAATGGAACCCACTGTATGGGAGAGCATAATTGCCCAAATCAGATAAGGGGTTATTTTCCAAAATATATTGAGTGCTCATACAACTCAACAAAAGGAAGACAAGAACCCAATTTAAAAATGGGTAAAGGAGCTAGACACCTCTACAAACAGGACATACAAGACATATGAAGAAATGCTCAACATCACTAATCATCAGAGAGACGCAAATTAAAGCAACAATGGGATATCACCTCACACCTGTCAGAATGGCCGCCATCAACAAATCATCAAACAACAAGTGTTGGCGAGGGTGTGGAGAAAAGGGGACTCTTAGTACACTGCTGGTGGGAATGCAAAATGGTGCCGCCACTATGGAAAACAATATAGTGTTACCTCAAAAAATTAAAAATTGAATTGTCATTTGACCCAGTGATCCCACTTCTAGGAATATACCCTAAGAAGCCTGAAACACCAATCAGGAAGAATATATGTACCCCCATGTTCATAGCAGCACTATTTACAATAGCCAAGATATGGAAACAGCCCAAGTGTCCATCAGTAGACGAATGGATAGGAAATGCTGTAGTACATATACACAATGGAGTACTATGCAGCTCTAAGAAAGAAAGATCTCTTATCCTTTGAGATGAGATAGAGGGACCTGGAGAGTATTATCCTAAGCGAAACAAGCCAAGCAGGGAAAGACAAATATCACATGATCTCACATATTTATGGAATATAATGAACATAACAGTCTGAGGAACAGGGTAGACCCAGAGACGTGGAAGTAGGGTACAGACTGACAACCCTCAGAAGAGAGGGTGGGGGAGAGGGAAGAGATAAACCACAGAACTTATATGCATGTACGCATAACCGATGGACATGAACAACAAAGCTGGGAATAGGGTGGGGGGGTGAGGACCTGTAACATAAATAAATTAATAAAAAAGAAAAGAAATGGACTTTAAGTGGATTAAATAGCATATTAGACAGATATTCTTGCTTTGGCTGAAAAAGAAAGAAAATCGAGTAATAAGTGGTTAAGAAGAAATAAATTTAAAATGTAATGGCCCAGCCCTGGCTGGTTTGGCTCATTGGTTGGAGCATCAGCCTGCAGACCAGAGAGTCCCGGGTTCAGTTCCCGCTAGGAGCACGCCCCCCCCCCCCAAAAGTAAAATGTAATGACCCAGCCCACTGGTGTGGCTCAGTGGATTGAGCCTCATCCCATGGACTGAGAGGTCCTGGTCCAATTCCCAGTCAGGGCACATGCCTGGGTTACGGGCTTGATCCCCCAGTAGGGAGTGTGCAGGAGGCAGCCGATTGATGTTTCTATCTGACCCTTCCCCTCTCTCTAAAACAGTCAATAAAAACATACTTTTTTAAATGTAATGACCCAAAAGTAGAATTTGAAAATACAGGGTTTAAAAATTACTTGCTGATATAAAACAAAACTAAACGTTGTTAGGATATTATTAGCCAAAAATAGATTTTTGAGGCAAAAAAAAAAAAATTATTAAGCGTAATGATGAAAGGAGTAATTCACCAGGAAGAAATAATAGTCTTGACCCTGTATTTCCAAATAACATATCAGAATATATAAAGCAAAATGTACATACTAAAAATAAATGGACTACCTGCAAGTAGAATGGGAAGTTTTTTTGGAAATTTCCTTCAAAAGACAATAGACAAATTAAACCACCGCCAACAAAAGTAAAGGTATAGAATATTTGAACACACAATTAGCAGACTTGATATTTTAGATATATTTAAACTTTACTCTAGAAAATAGAATGTAGATGTTTTTCAAATAGACATGAAACATTTATTGAACACTTTATGTGAGCCAGGCATACTACTGAGTGTTTTGCATGTGTGTTATTTTATTTATATCCTTTCAGCAGCCATAGCAATTACAAGATATTGTTACCATCTTGAATAGTTGAGAAAATTTAGGCTTAAAAATTCTAATTTTCCCAAGGCCTACTGTTGGAAAAACCTGTTGTTTTTTTTTTAATTCTACACTGTTACAACCCCTTATCTTTTAAAAATACCTCCTTTGTAAAATATAGCCAGATAGAGAAACTCACATAAAAGAAATATATAGCTTAATGTGAATTATCATTAAAGTTTAGAATTATTACTGCAATTGGTACTGTAATACCAACAGGTCAAGAAATAGAATTTGGCCCTGGCCGGTTTGGCTCAGCGGTTAGAGCGTTGGCCTGTGGTCCGGAGAGACCTGGGTTCGGTTCCCGCTAAGGGCACATACCTTGGTTGCAGTTTGTCCCCGGCCCTGGTTGGGTCGTGTGGGTGGCAACCACTCGATGTGTTGCTCTCACGTCGATGTTTCTCTCTCTCTCTCTCCCTCTCACTCTATCTGAACAAAATATCGAAAAATGTCCTCGGGTGAGGATTAAAAAAAAAAAAAGAAAAAAAGAAATAGAATTTGTCCTGGCTGATTTGGCTCAGCGGTTAGAGTGTCAGCCCACAGACCAAAGGGTTTCAGGTTCAATTCCCATTCAAGGGTACATTACCTGGGTTGCAGGTTCAATCCCCTGCTGTGGTCAGGGTCCTTCGCTCATGTAGATATCTCTCCCCCTCCCCCCTCCCTCTCCCTAACTTTCTCTAAAAAGCAATAGAAAATAATCTTGGGTGAAGATTTAAAAAAAGAAAGAAATAGAACTTTGCCAGCCACTGCAGAAGCCTTTTATGTGCCCCATTCCAATCATAACTCCGTACTTTCCCACAAAAAGCATTTATATAATCATTTTTCTAGCTTTTTTAAAAAATAATTTTAGCCCTGGCCGGTTTGGCTCAGCGGTTAGAGCATCGGCCTGTGGTCCTGAGAGACCCGGGTTCGGTTCCCGCTAAGGGCGCGTACCTCGGTTGCAGTTTGTCCCCGGCCCTGGTCGGTTGTGCGGGTGGCAGCCACTCGATGTGTTTCTTTCACATCGATGTTTCTCTCTCTCTCTCTGTTCCTCTCTCTCCCTCCCACTCTACCTGAACAAAAAATGAAACTATGTCCTCGAGTGAGGATAAAAAAATAAATAAATAAATAATTGTAATGCCAAAGTGTACGTTCTTAAACAATATGCTTTAGTTTTGCTTATTTTTCCCCACTGATTTCCCATGCAATTGATTTGTTGATGAAACTGGTATAGTTTGGCCTTATAGAGTTTCTTACAGGTTTGATGAGATTCAGATTTGATGTTTCTGTCAAAGCTTCATAGGTGGTGGTAAGTTCTTTTCATCAGAAGACATATAATGTCTGATTGTTGTTCTTTTGGGGATATTATGGATCTATTGATATTCAAGTGTTTAAACCAGTTAACTCTTTTAGAGATTGCAAATTTTCATTATTTCTAATTTTATTATTTTTTCTTTATTTATTGCTAGAATGTTTCTATAGAGATGCTTCCCCTCATCTCATACTTGGACTGGATTACCTCTTAGTTCAGTTTATATAGGAAAGAAAGGGAGGGAGGGAGGAAGATTTGATTATTTCCCATTATTTTTCTTTTTTTATCCTCACCCAGGGACATTTTCCCATATTTTGTTCAGATAGAATGGGAGGGGAAGAGAGAGAGAGAGAAACATGGATGTGAAAGGGACACATCAAGTGGTTGCCACCCGCACTACCCGACCAGGGCCGGGGACAAACTGCAACCAAGGTACGTGCCCTTAGCGGGAACCGAACCCTGGTCTCTCTGGACCACAGGCCGAAGCTCTAACTGCTGAGCCAAACTGGCCAGGGCTCCCATTATTTTTCATTTTTCAAAATGATGAGTTGGTTTTCACTAGAATCTTTGAAAGTAACCTATTTTTTAAAGTATTATTATAAATTCACAGATTTAAATATGTGTCTTTTTGTTAATTCCATTTATTCATAATGTAGCTCAAATTGTGACATCTTTGGCCAGTGGGTGGCTCCCTACTATCATGGAGTTTATATATTAGTAAATATATACACGTAAGAATATGTATGTATAGCCTTAAACTACCCACACTAAACACATTGTTCTATATATTTTTATTTTTTAAATATGTTTTTAATTGCCCTGGCTGGTTTGGCTCAGCGGTTAGAGCGTCAACCTGCGGTCTAGAGAGACCCGGGTTCAGTTCCCGCTAAGGGTGTGTACCTCGGTTGCAGTTTGTCCCCGGCCCTGGTTGGTCATGCGGGTGGCAGCCACTCTGTGTCCCTTTCACGTCGATGTTTCTCTCTCTCTCTCTTTCTTCCTCTCTCTCTCTCCCACTCTATATGAACAAAAAATGGAAAAATGTCCTCGGGTGAGGATAAAAAATAATAATAAATATGTTTTTAATTGATTTTTAGAGAGGAAGTGAGAGAGATGGAAACATTGATGAGAGAGAAGCATCAACATCAGTTGACCCCCTCCTGCACATCCCCTGTTGGGGATCGAGCTCGAAACCCAGTCATATTCTCTGACCTGTAATCAAACTGGCAACTTCTTGGTGCAGGAGTCAATGCTCAGCTACTGAGCTACATCAGCCAGGCTGTGTATTTCAGTTTTAAAACATAACTGTATATTAAAGATAGTTCCTTATCAATCTATATAGAACTGCTTTATATTTTGCAATGACCATGTAATAGTCTTGTATAGCTAGACCATAGTTTATTTAACAACTCTTATTGAACATTTGATTGTTACCTTTTAGTACTAGAAACAGTATACAATAAAAATTTTGGTATGTGCTACTTTGCCCACATGTGTGAATATAGCTGCACAATTCCTATATATGGAATTGTTAAGTAGTTGTTGCCAAATTGCTCTTAGAGCAGTTAAGAACTGTTTTTTCCTTTGTATTTTCCACTGAGCCTTTTTTTTTAAAATACGTTTTTATTGATTTTTTTAGAGAGATACAGAAACATTGATGAGGGAGAAAAACTTTGATCAGCTGCTTTGCTTCCTGCATATACCCTACTGGGGATCGAGCCTGTGACCCGGGCATGTGACCTGACCGGGAATCTAACCAGGACCTCTCAGTTCAAGGGATGACACTCATCTACTGAGCCATACCTGCTGGGCAATATTATCTTTTCATGATACTACTATATGATCAAACTTTTGATCTTTGATAATTTAAACACTCTAAACTTAGAGAAGAGTTAGTGGTACAGAACAGTTTTTCCCCCAATTCTTTCCTAAGTGCCACCCTGTTGTCCTGTCACCTCCTGATTCTTTAGTCTGTATTTCCTACAAACAAGGATATTCTCCTAAATAAATACACTACAGCTATAAAAATCAGAAAGTTGACATTGGCACATTATGTCTTCTAATCTTATATATCCATTTAAGTTTCACTATTGGTCCTGATAGCAACCTTTTAGCAAAAGGATCCAGTTCAGAATCACATGTTGCGTTTAGTTGCTATATCTTTCAGTCTGAAACAGTGATACTTTCCTTAACTTTCAGGACTTTGTCAATTTTGAAGATTATTCAGAACAGATTTGTTTTCTCTGATGTTTCCTCACAGATTTAGGTTATGCATCTTTGTCAGGAATATTATAGGTGTGATGCTGTGTGATTTTGTATGCTATCGGGATGGCACCCTGTTTCAGTTTGTCCCACTGATGATGATGTTCACTTTGAGCACTTGAGTAAGGCAGTATCTTATTGGCATCTCTCCTATAGAGTTACTGTTTTTCCCTTTCTACTTAATAACTTTTTTGTGGGGGAGATACTTCAAACATCCCATTCCTTATCAAACTTATAATACATTTATTTATAGCAGTATGAATTAATTGGTTGCTGTTCATTCAATGGGTTATAATCCGTTCACTATCATGAATTTTGTTGCTCCAACATAATTTTGTTAATGGATGACCATTCAGGCTGACGTCTATGTCATTTTGACATATCCTCATCATTCTTTTAGCACTTTCTGGTTCTGCTACAAGATATTTCAGGCTCATCTTGTATTTCCCCCAACCTAGAATCAGCCATTTCTCCAAAGAGCCTTTATTTCTTCTCTTCTCTCTCTCCCCCTCCCCCTCTCCCTTCCCCTTCCCGAGGATATTTTTCTGTTGGTATTTTTAGATAGAGTGGGAGGGAGAGAGAGATACATCAATTGGCTGCCTCTCACATGACCCTAACCAGGGCCGTGGATCAAACCTGAGACCCTTCAGTCAGTGGGCCCACACTCTAACTGCTGAGCCAAATCAGCCAGGGCCTTTTATTTCTTTTATAGAAAATGTTATTCAGAAGCCAAGCTCCCAAGTGCTGCTCATGTTCACTGGTATTGGAGTGTCACTGTTTCTAGGCTTTCTCTCAGTGGACGTCTATATTTGTTTCTATATCTATTAAAAATCATGAGTGCCAGCCATGTTGATACCTTCCATTCTAGTCTGACAACATAGAGTTTATTCTAGTTTTCTCTTTTTATATTTTAACTCTCTTCTCTGGCTTCCATTATTCTATTTAATTGTTTGATCAGTTTCTCTATTGCATGTAACCAGTCTTTCAGGTCTATTGTCCCCTGTGCTGTGTGATGATGCCCTTTTCTCCCTGCTTTGTCTGACTATTCATTGTAGGCCACCCTACCCTCCATGTAGACTTCCTTCTTTTGACTCTGACACTCCTTGCTAGACTGTCCTTCCCATCCCTCTTGGGCTGTAACCATGTAGTACTCACTTCCTCTCAAGCCCTTCATCAAGTGAACATCCTCCTCACCTGTGTTTTTCATGCCTTTCAAGTTTTGTCATAACCTTGAAAGAGCTTCTCTACTTTAACATTATAAAAAATAATTTTTTTTTGTTTTCGTCTAGTGATTTTTGTTTCCTTTTTTTGTATTTAATTTAATTTATTTTGGAATTTATTTTGAAGTAAGAAATAAAGTAGAAAACCAACATTTCTTTCAGATGGTTATCTTCCAGTTAGCTGGAATTTTATATTAAAGTAATATTCCACCCCCCAAAAAAAGTTTAGGAAGTTTTTTAGATGTTTACTGCATCCATAGAGCTTTTCTTTTTTTTTTTAATGGATGTCATTTTTCACATTGCTTTTGTTTATAACAGATGATGATGTACCTGCAGATATGGTTGCAGAAGAATCAGGTCCTGGTGCACAAAATAGTCCTTACCAACTTCGTAGAAAAACTCTTTTGCCGAAAAGAACAGCGTGTCCTACAAAAAGCAGTATGGAGGTAAATTAAATAGAATTGCTTTTCTTTTTGTAATGAACGAATTGTTAGGAAACAAACAAAAGGAATGTCATCATGTTTTAGAAGTAGTGATTATATATGGTAAAAATACTTGCTTAATTAGTTTTCATTTTGTTTTTGAAGGGTGCCTCAACTTCAACTACAGAAAACTTTGGTCATCGTGCAAAACGTGCAAGAGTATCTGGAAAATCACAAGATCTGGCAGGTATTTGCTATGGGAAAACTAAGGGACAGGGTCAAATAATTTTGTTTGATACCAAATATTAAAATCAAATGTATTACTATTAAGTTAAATGATTACATTTGGGATTGAGAAATGATTATTACCGAGTAAACATGACAACTTGGACCTCTCCCTCTTTGATTTTGTTATATAAAAATACCTTATATATATTTATTTTCACCAGTTTCTGAAATATTGTACATAATAACTAAAGAGAATATTTAAGTCAAGATAAAATAAAATAAATGTGTCATCTATGAAAGCAAAATGTTTATAAAATGATTGTCATCACAAAATAAAAGATGTTCATTAGATTAAATTAAAATTATGCTCAATTTGTTCATTTTATTTTTTAATCCTCACCCGAGGATATGTTTTTATTGATTTTAGAGAGAGAAGCATCTATCAGCTGCCTTCTGTATGTGCCCTGACTGGGGATCCAGCCTGCGACCCTTCAGTGCACTCGCTGGCGCTCCAACCAACTGAGCCACACCAGCCAGGGCAAAATTATGCTTTTGGAAATAATGGGGAAGTCATCACTAACATGATAAATAGGTTGTTTATATTTTATTTGTTAATCTCTTTATAGCAGCACCTGCTGAACAGTATCTTCAAGAGAAACTGCCAGATGAAGTGGTTCTAAAAATCTTCTCTTACTTGCTAGAACAGGATCTTTGTAGAGCAGCTTGCGTGTGTAAACGCTTCAGTGAGCTTGCTAATGATCCAATTTTGTGGTAAGTGAAAATTTATTTCTTATTATCTTGAGAGATATTATTTGCTGTCCAAAATGCTGAAGATGTTAGGGAAGTTGAAGTGTGAATTGGTGATTACAATTAAATAAGGACAAAATTAGATTGTTTATAAATTCTAAGCCACCTGTTGGTCACAAATGTGAGTTGATAATTTAGTGAGAAAATGTGGGTTTTATACATAGCTTTTGTAAAATATTTGGATAATTATATTTATGACCTTAAAATATGCATGCCCTTTGACACAATAATTCCACTTCTGAAAACTTTTTTGCCTTATGTACACATTTTTCATGATGGCATAGTTAATAGTGGGCGGAAATGAGAAATTATGTCAGCAATAAGGAAATAGACTAAGTGAACACAATGTAATGTCTACTTGGAGGGTTGGGGTATGGTTATGAACAGTGATTGTTATAGTTTTTAATAGCATGAGAAAATGCTGTTATTAAAAGTGAAAAAGTGCCCTGGCAGGGTAGCTCAGTTGGTTAGAATGTTGTCTTAATATGCAAGGTTGTGGGTTCAATCTCCAGTCAGGGCACATACAAGAAACAACCAATGAGCCCAGCCAGTGGGGCTCAGTGGTTGAGCATCAGCCCATGCACCAAGAGATTGCCGGTTCGATTCCCAGTCAGGGCACATGCCCAGGTTGTGGGCCTGATCCTCAGTGGGGGGTGTGCAGGAGCTGGCTAATCGATGTTCTCTCTCATTGATGTTTCTCTCTCCCTTCCTCTCTCTCTAAAATCAATAAAGGAAAAAAAAAGAAAGAAAGAAAGAAACAATTAATGAATGCATTAATGGGTGGAGGAGTACTGTACATTGATGTTCTTCCCTCTCCTCTTGTCCCCCCACCCCCATGCAGGAGGCAACCAATTAATGTGTCTCTCTCACATCCATGTGTTTCTCTCTATCTCCCTGCCTCCCTCTCTTTCACTGTTATCTAATAAAAAAAAACCATGGACGAATATCTTCTGGTGAGAATTAACAAACAAATAGTTGAAAATAAATAAATAAAAAGTGAAAGAGCAGAATATAAAATTTTGGTTTTGTGTCCTATATAAATCACAGCTAAAAATGAAACTATAGATAAAACAGCTGGAAGGAAATAACAGCAAACTATTAATAATGAATGTATTGAAAGTATTGGTTATCTCCTTTATACTTTTCTATATTTTACAACAGCTTTTATGGTGCTAACGGTAAACTATTTTGAGTCCTCAAATAATTTTTTGTAGTTATTTAAAAGTTTTTATGAAGAACTCTTTAATTCTTTTTCTACCTTCAGGAAGCGATTATATATGGAAGTATTTGAATATACCCGCCCTATGATGCATCCTGAACCTGGCAAATTCTACCAGATTAATCCAGAAGAATATGAACATCCAAATCCTTGGAAAGAGAGTTTCCAGCAGTTGGTATGAAGTATAAATAGAAATTATTGGTTTATATATTTGTAAATAAAATTTTCTTTATAAAAATTTAAACTCATGCAGGGAGGTATTTATATTGTCATACAAACCTATTTTGTGAACCTTGTGAAAAGGGGGAATATTCCAGGTATCCATGACTTACTTAAACATTTTGCCACACTGCCCTGGCCGGTTTGGCTCAGCGGTTAGAGCATCGGCCTGCGGTCCAGAGAGACCCGGGTTCAGTTCCCGCTAAGGGCATGTACTTCGGTTGCAGTTTGTCCCCGGCCCTGGTTGGTCGTGCGGGTGGCAGCCACTCGATGTGTCCCTTCACATCAATGTTTCTCTCTCTCTCTCTCTTCCTCTCTCTCCCTCCCACTCTATCTGTACAAAAAATGGAAAAATATCCTCGGGTGAGGATAAACAAAAAAAAAAACATTTTGCCACACTCATAACGACAGGTGTAATGACCCTGATGAAGTAATAGTTACTGTAAAGGAATAGATATCACTGAACAAAGACATATATTTAACCTGACAACAAATAAAATAATTAATCTTCCCCGACCGGTGTGGCTCAGTTGTCCCATGGATGAGAGAAAGGTCCCAGTTTGATTCCTGGTCAAAGCACACGCCCCAGTTGCGGGCTTGATCCCCAGTGGGAGGTATGCGGGAGGCAGCCAGTCCATGTTTCTCTCTCACATTGATGTTTCTATCTCTCTCTCCCTTCCTCTCTCTTTAAAAAATCAATGAAAACATACTTTAAAAAAAAGTTTGTAAAAAAATTAATCTCAAGAATAGGTTTCAAGCTAGTGAACATTTTTATCAACCAACAAAATACTCAACAATTTCACTACTGTCATTAATAATTTAAACAGTAACAATAAACATCAGTAGCCTGGGAGCAGTTATATGTTCTATGGATCTGTTTAAATTTTTGTTTAAATTATTAGTGTTCAGTAGTTTTAAAGTTTCAAGTTTAGCTTAATTTTCATATAGTTCCTTACCAAGGTTCTCAGAGGGTGATTTGCTCCCCAGGGGACATTTGGTAACGTCTGGAGACATTTTAATTTTTTTTTTTTTTTTTTTTTTAATCCTCACCCGAGGACATTTTTCCATTTTTTGTACAGATAGAGTGGGAGGGAGAGAGAGGAAGGGAGAGAGAGAGAGAAACATTGACGTGAAGGGACACATCGAGTGGCTGCCACCCGCACGACCAACCAGGGCTGGGGACAAACTGCAACTGAGGTACATGCCCTTAGCGGGAACTGAACCCGGGTCTCTCCGGACCGCAGGCGGACGCACTAACCGCTGAGCCAAACCGGCCAGGGCCATTTTAATTTTTTTTTTTTTTTTTTTGGTATGTGCCCCTAGGGGGAACCGAACCTGGAACTGTCTGGTCCACAGGCGGATGCTCCAACTGCTGAGCCAAACCGACCAGGGCTGGAGACATTTTTAGTTGTCACAACTGGAGAAGAGGATGTTATTGGTAGCTAGTGGGTAGAGACCACGAATGCTGCTAAGCATTCTACAGTGCACACAGAACAGCCCACACAACAAAGGAACTGTCAGTATGTCCCAAATATCAATAATGCTGAGATTGAGAAACCTTATCCTTTCTTACTGGATATTACTGAGTCATAAACTGTTCCAGATTTTACATTGCACTACGCAACAGAAAATTAGTTGGAATAATTTATCTCTTACTAAATATTTAATTTAAAATATTCATACACTACTAAAATAATTAATTTAGAATGTAATTTTTTTTTTTTTTTTTGACATTAAGTATAAAGGTGCACATGTAAAGCCAGGATTTGCTGAACATTTCTACAGTAACCCTGCAAGATATAAAGGAAGAGAAAATATGTTGGTATGTTTAATCTATATTTTTATAGGACTTAAAATGGTAATCTTTCATTTCTATATTGACACTTTATTTTTTTTCTAGTATTATGATACAATTGAAGATGCCCTTGGTGGGGTACAAGAAGCTCATTTTGATGGACTTATCTTTGTTCATTCTGGAATATATACTGATGAATGGATATATATTGAATCTCCAATCACCATGATTGGTGCAGGTATTTTGAAATGCATTGTTAATTAGCATTTTACCAATTTACTTATATAATGGGTTTATAAAATACTAGTGACTTAAAATTTATGTAACTTTGATAATACCTTAAGTGTAGGAAAGAATAAGAATGAAATATCATGCATATTTTATATGATAGAAATAAAAACACGAGTGCTCAGAGATTATGGATCTATTTCTTTTTAAGATGTATATTATTTCTTGATGTCACCACTTTGTTCAACTGCCTCAGTTATTCATTAAGGAAAGAAAAATGTGAGTTTCATCTTAAATATTTTTGTGCTATATAAAAGCTGTTTTTATGCCTGGCTGCTGTGGCTCAGTGGTTGAGTATCGACCCACACACCAAGAGGTCACTGATTTGATTCCTGGTCGGGACACGTGCCCAGGTTGTGGGCCAAATCCCCAGAGAGAGGATGCAGGAGGCGGCCAGTCGATAGTCTCTCATTAGTGTTTCTGTCTGTCTCTCCTACCTTCCTCTGTCTCTAAAATCAATAAAGAAAAAATATTGTTTTTTAATATTTAAAAGCTGCTTTTATGCTGAAGTTTCTAAGAGTAAATATAGTATTTGTCGAAGATTTATGCTGTCTCTGATTTTTTTAAGGATACAGTACATAGACCGTTTTAAGATGGCTAGTAATTATTACTTATTAATAAAATTTGCATTTCTGCCCCTTCTGCTTTCCTCCATTTCCACTGTGAAGAAAAGCGGGGGAGGGGATCAAAAATTTCTGCCTAGTGATTTTTATTACTTTCCAAATCAAGGCCAGTTTTTAAAATAAGTTTATTAAATAAAGAGGTTTCACCCTGGCCGGCTTGGCTCAGCGGTTAGAGCATCGGCCTGTGGTCCAGAGAGACCTGGGTTCGGTTCCCGCTAAGGGCACGTACCTCAGTTGCAGTTTGTCCCTGGCCCTGGTTGGGTTGTGCGGGTGGCAACCACTTGATGTGTCCCTTTCACGTTGATGTTTCTCTCTCTCTCACTCCCTCCCTCCCTCCATCTGAACAAACAATGGAAAAATGTCCTCGGATGAGGATAAAAAAAAATAAAATTAAAGAAATAAATATTGAATACTATTTGTAGTTAAATCTTATTAGAAGTATTATTATACATGCATTTCAGTATGATACTTAAATAATATTTGTATTAACTGTGACTGCCTGTAGTAAAGGCCAGTGAAACATAGTTACCAATAAAAAGAGTGTTGTCCAGCTGGTGTGGCTCAGTGGTTGAGCGGCAATCCATGCAGCAAGGGGTTGCTGGTTCATTTCCCGGTCAGGGCACATGCCCAGGTTGTTGGCCAAATCCCCAGTGGGAGGTGTGCAGGAGGCAGCTAATCCGATGTTCTCTCATCAGTGTTTCTCCCTCTCCCTCCCTCTCTCTCTAAAATCAATAAAGAAAAAAAAATTGCCCTGGCCAATTTGGCTCAGCGGTTAGAGCGTCAGCTTGCAAACCAGAGTCCTGGGATCGGTTTCCATTTAGGGCATGTACTTCGGTTGCAGTTTGTTCCCGGCCCCAGTTGGGGTCGTGTGGGTAGCAACCACTGGATGTGTCTCTCTCACATCGATGTTTCTCCCCCCCAACTCTATCTGAAGATAAATGCAAAAATGTCCTTGGGTGAGGATAAAAAAAAATTAAAATGAGTATTAGTCCTCCCTACTCAATATTAACGACTTTTCAATTTTAAAAAGTTCTGTATTATTAGTTTTATAACAAAGTATTACTGTATTTTAAAAAGTAGTCTTAAAATTTCTATTTCATCTGTCTGGTAAAGGTAATTTGCTTTAAATATCTTATCCACAGCACCTGGAAAAGTAGCAGACAAAGTTATAATTGAAAACACTAGAGATTCAACCTTTGTTTTTATGGAAGGTTCTGAGGATGCTTATGTTGGATATATGACAATAAGGGTAAGAAATTTTAAGATTTAAAATAATATGATGAAATTATTAAAGGCAGTGGTTTTTCTGTTTAACAAAATTTGTACTTTTCAGTTTAACCCTGATGACAAATCTGCTCAACACCACAATGCACACCACTGCTTAGAGATTACAGTAAATTGTAGTCCTATTATTGATCACTGTATCATCAGAAGTACATGTACAGGTTAGTGTTTTCTTTATGTTTTATTATAAAATGAGTCTCTGTATTGTTGCCCAATGGGTTTTTTAATTAAATTGCTTTTCTTATAGTTGGCTCTGCAGTATGTGTTAGTGGTCAAGGAGCATGTCCCACTATCAAGCACTGTAATATCAGCGACTGTGAAAATGTTGGACTTTATATAACAGATCATGCACAGGTATTTTTTTTTTTAATTTTGTGATTTTATTCTTTTAAAATATTTTTTCTAGCTTTACTAATGTTTATTTCTGATTAATTATTGTAGGGAATATATGAGGATAATGAAATTTCCAATAATGCTTTAGCTGGGATTTGGGTTAAAAATCATGGAAACCCAATTATTAGACGGAATCATATTCATCATGGACGTGATGTTGGTGTGTTCACATTTGATCATGGCATGGTAAGAATATTCTTAATAGAAAAGATGACTTCATATCAGGTAAATTTCAAATAGGATTCAGCATTTTGCCGCCACCAAATTATCTGAATTGCAGCGTATAGGTTTAAAAGATTTTTAGCATTATGTTTTTTTTTTTTTGTCCTCACCTGAAGACATTTTTTCTTTTTTTTTTTTTTGGTTCGGATAGAGTGGGAGGGAGAGAGAGAGAAACTTTGACGTGAAAAGAACACATCGAGTGGCTACCACCTGCACGACCAACCAGGCCAGGGACAAACTGCAACTGAGGCACGCACCCTTAGCGGGAACCGGACCCAGGTCTCTCTGGACTGCAGGCCGACGCTCTAACCGCTGAGCCTAACCGGCCAGGGCTAGCATTATGTTTTAAAATCAGTGTGTAGAATTCTGTAATTTCATGGTTCTCACACTATATTCATGTAGAAAAGATGGAGTCCTTAGAGAATTGATGTGACATTTGAGAGGGTTAATGTCTAATCCAGTACTCAAATGTAAGTGTGCATAAAAATCACCCATATGTATTATAAATCAGAATTTTCAAGGATCAGTCCCAGGATCTGTTTTTTTTTTTTTTTTTAAGTTCTTATTGATTTTTTAATTTTGTTTATTTTAGAGAAAGGAAAGGAGAGAGAGAGATAAACATCAATCAGCTGCCTCCTGCTCACCCCCTACTGGGGATCGGGCCAAAACCCAGGCATGTTCCCTGACCAGAAATTGAACTGGGACCTCTCAGTCCATGGGATGATGCTCAACCACTGAGCCATACAGGCTGGGTTGCATTTCTAATAAGCATCATAAGTGATTTTAATACAGATTGTTTATAGACTACACTTTGAAAAACAGTGGTTTCATCATTAGTTTGACTTCCATTTTAGTCCTCTTAAAAATTTTGTTAATTGACATTACTTTAGTAAGAGATGCAGTGATAATAAAATACCAGTTCAAAAACTATTATGCAGCAGTTAATTAGGTGTCTCTATGGGTGGTATGTTTTAAATACTATTGTGTCATTTTACACAATTTTCTAGAGACAGCCTTTTTGAGTTTTCTTGGGCTATTTCAAAATAATGTTCTTGGATGGCTAGTCAGGTATTCTTTTCATTTGATTTTCAAGTCCTAGTACAGCATTGGCATCGTTTTTTGATGAATGAGACATGGGATTGGAGGTGGTGGTGACATGGTAGCACATAGGATATGGTGAAGTTTTATTGCTATTATATGGTATTACTCAAACAACTTAAAAACATTGGATTTACATACACAAATTATAAATTAACGCAGGAAATTTTTTATTTTCATTGTTTGTGCCCAAAACCCTAATGCAGAACTCTTTTTTTTTTTATTCCTAAACTGAGGATATTTTTTTCAGACATCTTCAGACATAGTGGGAGGGGAGAGGAAAAGAGAAACATTGATATGAGAGGGACATATCGATTGGTTGCCTCCTGCACAGACCCCAACCAGGGCTGGGGATAAACCACAATCAAGGTGTGTGCCCTTGGCCTGAATCAAACCAAGGTCCGTGGGCCAATGCTCTAACCATTGCTCAAACCAGCCAGGGCCTAATGCAGAACTCTTTTAAAACTGAACTAGACTATGAGGAATATACCCTTTTATCAAGTTCTGATTATACCTAAATAGTTTCAGACCATTCAGTTCATCATCATTTGTGGGGTAACTTTAACCTGAGAAAAAATACGTATTTAGCCTTGGCCGGTTTAGCTCAGCAGTTAGAGCGTCGGCCTGCGGTCCAGAGAGACCCGGGTTCCCGCTAAGGGCACGTACCTCAGTTGCAGTTTTCCCCAGCCCTGGTTGGGTTGTGCAGGAGGCAGCCACTCGATGTGTCCCTTTCACATCGATGTTTCTCTCTCTCTCTTTCTTCCACTCTATCTGACCAAAAAAAAAAAAAAGGAAAAATGTCCTTGGGTGAGGATTAAAAAATATATACATATGCGCTTACTGCTTGTGTTGTAGCATGGGACTGTTGATAAGAAAGCAGAGTGGAGATTATCATTTGCCCTTCTCTAGCTGAAATAAAGAAATTGACATTTTATTGTAAATTGTAGTTGTGTTCTTCAAAGAGGTGAGGATTTGGGGGATCTGGGCAAAGATTTGGAGGATGTCAAAACATAAGTCTTTAAACTCTGTCCTCCCTTAGAGGACTACATTGGTTATAGTTCCTAAATAGTCTCTTATTTTGTAATGGAACTATATTGTGCTAGTATTTCTTTGCCTGTGTTGCCTTTAGACTGCCCCAGAGTTACATACATTTCAAGTGTCATATTTATGCATGCCTCTGGTCTCATTCACAAATGATTTGAGGTACCAAGATAATTTTAACCTGGGTAAATCTCCTCATTTTTAAAAGACCTATGATGATGATTACTTACTAAAGTTCATCATAATAATGTATTTCTTATCACATAGCCTAATACATTTTATTTTTTATAGATTTGGGTCAAATATTTATAACTTTTTTTTAAAACAACGCTAGGCAGTGCTCAGATGGATATTCCCATTACAGATTAATGAAGAAATTGGTAAGGTAATATAGATTTGTAAGAAAAGGATCGAAATAAAGTATATCTTGGGCCTATTGTGTTTTAGTATTGGGACACAATCCTTTAAAATCCTTTGGTAGACCATTTATCCATTCCAAGTATAGCAGGTCCTCAAATAATAATGCTTTGTTATAATGTTGATAAGGAAAAAAAAGAATCCAGGCTGGAGCCACTGTCTGTGTGGAGTTTGAAAGTTTTCTCCATTTCTACATGGGTTTTCTCCTGGTGCTCCAATTTCCTCCCACATCCATCTCAAAGATGTGCATATTAGGTTGATTGGTATCTAAATCGTGAGTGTGCTCTGAGGTGGAAGGGCGTCCTGTCCAGGTTTGGTTCCTGCTTGCTCCGTGAGTTGCAGATAGGCTCTGGCCACTCGTGACCCTACTGGAATAGGCAGGTTGGAAAATAATTATCTTATTTTTATTAATCTTTGTTAAATGTTATGTATCGCTCACATTTACTTCAATGTCTAACGTATGTGGTTTGTGTCTTAATGTAGAAATTTGGTGATATTTTTGTAACCAGAAATATGCTGTAGGAACTTAACTCTTGCTTATATCTGTTAGCCAGTGGTTAAATTGGTTGCTGTATACATCATTTTGCTTAAAATTGCACTTTCTGAGAACCTATCAACCAACGTTGAGTAAGGACTTAACTATATTCTTTTTATCCAATTTTTTTCTTTATTGATTTTAGAGAGAGAAACATTGATGACAGAGAAATCAGTTGGCTGCCTCCCCCACTGGGGATTTGGCCCACAACCTGGGTTTGGGCCCTGACTGGAAATCGAACCAGTGACCTCTTGTTGCATGGGTCAGTGCTCAACCACTGAGCCACGCCAGCTGGACATTAACTCTTTTCTTTTGGCTTGTCTTTTTTGTGTTGCAGCCCATGATTGGTAGGAGTACATCACTAAAGATAACCTTTTTAAAATTTGACTTTGTCTTCTATAGAACTTAAAAGAACATTGGAATAAACATTTAAACTTGTTTTTGTATTGTCCTCTATCTTTAAACATATACTATTATATTTATATTTTTGTTCTCTGAAATTGTTTTTCATTATCTATGTCATACTTAGAATTTAAATTTCTATATTCATAAAAATGAATCATAAAATATTTTCTACTTTTTTACTTTAAAGAAATTAATCTTTTTGTAAAAATACTACATACCCAGTATAAAAACACCTCTAGGATTTTAAAAGATAAGACTCCAGAGTTTGTCATTATTAATCACATTTAAACTTTGGAATAAAGTATGAACTCCCCTTACCAAAAATGAGGACATAAACATACTTATATTTTAACCTATCTACACCATTACTTAATATTCTTATTTGTCTTCTGTAAAGGTTTATAACATTTATGTTCCTACAGTTATTGGTCTATGTTTACTCTATATTTATTTACCTTTAGACTGTTTATCACAGTTTCGCCATTCCTGAATTTTTTATTTTGATTTATTTTTGAAATAGCTGAGCTTTGTCATCTAGCCATTTTTTATTTTTTAAAGAAAAGTTTCTGGATATTGTAGCTTGAGTTCTTGTCACTTGAGAGTGCCTACCCATTAACTTTTAACTTGGCTGAGTGTACCTATACTTTTTTTTTTTTGAGTTTGACAAATTTATTGGTATTTTAGTAAAGACATTCATCTCAGTCGTTTCTCTCTTATCTTGACCATAGATTAATATTTCGTTTGAGTCAAGAAAAGAATATGCAGGAGAGGGATGTTATTTTTACAGAAAATAGACAAAAACGACAAGTTTGCCTACATTAAAGCAAGTTAAATTCATGTATCTAGATATCATTAAGTCAAGTAAGAAAGAACTGATAGTTCTATATACATTTCCATTGTTTTACTTAGGACTTACTCGAATAAATGAAAGCGAACAAAGTGTTAGGAATGTATACAGACTGCTTCTCTGGAGGGATTACCTTTTAAAAAGAGCTGAGCGAGGCCTTGGCCAGTTTGGCTCAGCGGTTGGAGCATCGGCTTGCGGTCCAGAGAGACCCGGGTTTGGTTCCCGCTGGGGGTGCATACCTCGGTTGCAGTTTGTCCCCGGCCCTCGTTGGGTTGTGCAAGTGGCAGCCACTTGATGTGTCCCTTTCACTTCCATGTTTCTCTCTCTCTCTCCCTCCCTCCCACCCTATCTGAACAAAAAATGGAAAAATGTCCTCAGGTGAGGATAAAAAAAAAGGAGCCGAGTGAGTAGTTACCACCATTAAGACAGTCTGAAGCTGCCTGCAAATTTAACATTGTAGAAGTTTTCAAGGAAATCGTTATACTCCATTTTTATTTTATCTTTACCTTTAAAGATGTGTTTAAGCATCACATTAAAAAAGAATTCATAGCCCTGGCTGGTTTGGCTCAGTGGTTGGAGCATCAGCCTGCGGACCAGAGAGTCCCGGGTTTGGTTCCCGTGAAGGGCATGTACCCAAAATCAAAGAATTCATATACAATACAGAAATACACCACACACACACACACACACAAATCACACCACCAACAACAAATAAATAAAATAAACCTAAAACCCTACAATACATAGCTCTAACAAAATATATGTGGTCAAAGATTCCACAAAATGTTTAAAGATGCATTTTCTTTCCTTTTATTTTCAGTATCTAAAATGTGGTTTTGAGAGGCCATTGGTTAATATGTGCACACTTAAAATAAACCATTTTATTGTGTTAAGAATTCCTGTCTTTATAAGTACAAATCAAATTGGATTTCACAGGTTAGTAACGTAAATGTTATGAGAAAGTTCCAGAAAGTACATCTTTCTCATTTCCCATCTTCACACAATGTTGTTACTTTTTTTGTTACCTTTTCAAAAATAAAAACAGTCAAATATTTAAGTATTATGTATATTTAAGTTTTTTGGTGATGGTTATTTTAAAAGAAACAGCTTCTTAGGACTGGTGGGAATACTTACAGAAACTAAGCTAATAGTAAAAACCAGGAGAAGCACATTCAAAATACTGATTTACTTTGGTAGCAAACATTTGTTCTTCAAAGATTAATAAAGGTAGACAAGACCCATTATGGTGAAGTGGGCTATATCAATTAACAGTTTACAGCAAATTTTTTAAAAAAATTTTTTAAAGCTAGACCTCTGTATCCACTGATAGCAATGCAATATCTAGTTTATGACTTGAAACAAAGCAAATGCCCATTAGGAAAAAAGGCAATATTTTAATTTTATCTGATTTACTTTTAGTCATTACTCCAGTAACACACCCCACTCCCCCTTCTCTGGGAGCCAGAAAGTTTAGGTTAATAAGGGTGTTAAGTTAGAGAGTAATAGCTTGCAGTTTAAACAGACAATAATAACTTTTTGTTTCTCTCTTACTGTGCTAATAGTTGTGTCTAAAGAAATATGCAATTCTTAGAAAGGTACCATTTCTGATTTTCTGTTAATTATCTGTAACCTTTGGAAACTAACCAGATGAAACCACAGAATTAGCAAATGGCTTGAAATCTGTATATAAAACATAAATTACATTTAATTTCAAACTCACATTTATTAGTTTATCACTCAGTCTTAAAAAAAAAAAGTGGCTCCATTCTTTTTTTTTTTTTATCCTCACCCAAGGTCATTTTTCCATTTTTTGTTCAGATAGAGTGGGAGGGTGGGAGGGAGAGAGAGAAACATCAACATGAAAGGGACACATCGAGTGGCTGCCTCCGCCACGACCCAACCAGGGCCGGGGACAAACTGCATCCGAGGCACGTGCCCTTAGCGGAAACCGAACCTGGGTCTCTCTGAATCGCAAGCTGACGCTCTAACTGCTGAGCAAAACCGGCCAGGGCATCTTATACAATTCTTAAAAAGGAAACTCTTCCTTTACACCCACCCACACCCCAATTTCAAAACATGTCATTTCATTGTCTTGGTCATGGACATTTCCAAGATGAGATTTTATATTTCGTTCCCATAGCTTCTGGTTATCAGAAAACCCATGCTTTCCTTTATTAAAGGGGTTTGGTCCTGCTGATTGTTAGTGTATCCCTTCCAAATTTCTTCATCCTCATCTTTGCTTCTGGTGGCATTTCCTCTGGCTTGCTGTCTTCATCTTCATTAAAAGCTGCTGCTACTGCCCTGGCTGGTTTGGGTCGGTGGTTAGTGAGTGTGTCGGCCTGCAGACCAGAGAGTCCCGGGTTCAGTTCCTGCTAAGGGCATGTAGCTGGGTTGCAGTTCATCCCCAGCCCCTGTAGGGGTCGTGTGGGTAGCAACCAGTCGATGTGTCTCTCTCACATTGATGTTTCTCTTTCTCCCTTCCTCTCTCTCTCCCTCCTACTTTATCTGAAGATAAATGCAAAAAATGTCCTTGGGTGAGGATACAAAAAAACCCCTGCTACTGAAAGGGTTTTTGGAGCAAGAGTTGGAACAGTTTCTTTAGGTTCACTTGATCCAAGTTTGATGGATATGGCTGAGGCTTTCTTTGTTGTCGGACTACCTATGGCAAATCCAAGCTTAGAGACTTTTGTAGGCTTTTTTTTAGAGTTCTGCAGCTTCTTCAGCTGATCGCTTCTCAGTGCTGCAACTGGAACTTTCCCCTCCATTACTCCGGTGGCTCCAGCTCGCTGTGGTTTCTCCAGCTTCTCCCTATACCTGTACTTTCTTTCCCTCAGAATTCTGTAGTCATTTTTATATTTCTAACATTGAGTGTGGCAGAGAAGTCCAAGGTTTTGGGGTGTTTTTGTTTGTTTTCCTTTCTGGTGGAGATTTTTTGTTTCACTGTCCTTATGTGGGTTTTGTTGTTGTTAATGTTGTGTTTTACTTATACTTCTCTGTTCATGTGTTCCTTTCTTTAGAAACTTGGCTATCTTCTCTATTATTTACATTGCTGTATTCTTTACTGTCTCTATAGTCTTGTCTCTTTTTTGTTTTTGGTTGGTTTTTATTTCTTTTTTATGTATTTTTGTTTTACGGACTCTTTCTAACAGGATAGTGTAATGAATCCCTATATACCCACCTCCACCAACTGTCAATTCATTGCTGACTTTGTTTCATCTATGTCTTCTCACTCATTCTCTTCTTTATTCTCTGGATTATTTTTTTATTTTTTTATCCTCACCTGAGGACACTTTTGCATTTATCTTCAGATAGAGCGGGAGGGAGAGAGAGGAAGAGAGAGAGAAACATCAACGTGAAAGGAACACATCAAGTGGCTGCCTCCTGCACGACCCAACCAGGGCCAGGGACAAACTGCAACCATGGTACATGCCCTTAGTGGAACCAAACCAGGGTCTCCTGGACCGCAGGCAACTGGCCAGGGCTAAGCTTTTATTTTATTTATTTACTTACTTACTTACTTACTTATTTCCTCGCCCAAGGACATTTTTTCATTTTTTGTTCAGATAGAGTGAAAGGGGGAGAGAGAGAGAAATATCCATGTGAAGGGGACACATCGAGTGGCTGCCTCCCGCATGACCCAACCAGGGCCAGGGACAAAGTGCAACCGAGGTATGTGTCCTTAGTGAAACTGAACCCGGGTCTCTCTGGACCGCAGGCCGGAGTTCTAACCGCTGATCCAAACAGGCCAAGGCTAAGCTTTTATTTTAAATATAGAAGAAGCTATTAGCAATCTGGTATCGTTGGCTACCAGATACCAAACGTTTGTGCCTTTAAAGTTTTGTATAAATGTTGGCACTTTTGTGGTTTGCATTTAAGAGGCAAAGTAGAATTCTTTCTAAATTCTACCTACAGTACTGTATTATTAGACCATTTTGCAGTAAAAGCATCCCTTAACAAAACAGATGCATTTCATTGATAAGTATTTAAAGCAAATTACATTAACCTGAGCCCTTTAACCCAGAATAATGAGATAGGTTCAATCAGTGGTTCTTTCTGAATGTAATAAAATCACAGTTGTAGCACTGGTAGAGGCTTCTGGTTCTAAGATATGAAGGGAAAAAAAAATGTTTGCTGCTTTCTTTTCTTGAAAGTTACCCTAAAACAAAAGATAGAGATTACAGCCCTGGCCAGTTTGGCTCAGCAGTTGAGTGTCAGCCTGCGGGACTAGAGTCCTGGGTTTGGTTCCCGCTAGGGGCACGTACCACAACAACAACAAAAAAAGATACAGCTTACAAACTTAGAAGTAGGAAACATTTTTAACCATGATCTGAATTAAATATGGGAAGTGATCTTGTGCCTTTGACCAGGGCAACCAGTCCAGACTAGAGCAGGTTGTAAAACCTACTTATATTTAGGAAAATAAACTGGTAAACCTAATGGGAATATAAATATATTAAGAGGTAATTTGAACAACTGGCAGCAAGTTTAGATTAGACTATCACTAGAGCTCTAAGCGAAGGAGAAGAACAAGGTAATTACTAACTTCGGGGAAAATAAAAAGTTGTGCAACAAAGTCTATATATATACTATATGGCTCAGCTTTGAATAGCACACTAATCTAACCAAAATTATGATATAACATTGGAAGAATACAGTGTGTGAATGTGTGTAATGGAGGGTAGAAATACAGGAGAGTTAAATTCTCATCTTCCATAATAGTAACTGTCAGGTAATACCTAAAACTGAAAACTCAAGATATAGCAATACAAGTCTTTACTTAATAATATGGAGGTAGGTACACTTGGCTGCTTCGAATCAGTGGTTGGGGCGTCGGCCAAAGGCACATACCTCATTTGTGGTTTATCCCCGGCCTTGATGGGGTCATGCAGGAGGCAACCAGTCAATGTGTCTCTCTCACATCAATGTTTCTCTCTCTCTCTCTCTCCTTCCCTCCCACTCTGTCTGATGATAAATAGAAAAATATCCTCAGGTGAGGATTAAAAACAATAACAATAATAATAATATGGAGGTAGGTCAGAGAATCAGCTAAAAGAATTTAAAGTATGGGCCTCTGGGTAAGGAAAAATAAAGAGAATGGTCTGCTGTTTGCCTAAATAAACTTGTGGATCTAGCTGACTCTCTCGTTGTACAAAATTAAAACCTAAAGAAAACAGAGAAAGAGGATTTCTGCATTTGAATAATGTTTAGTCAATGTGTAGCACAGTATAATTATAGTACTACTGTATGTCTAACTAGGATACCAGTACATGACAGTGGCCTGCTATTGGAATCTTCATGGAAGCCCAATAAATAGCACACCTTTCCCTGCCACATTCTGAGCAAATTAAGAAATAAAGCTGTGAAGTAGCATGAGGAGGATAACATACTATCTTTATTACTCTTAAAGGTCAAGTTGAAAGATACAGCTTAGAATGAGAACCAAATTGGGTGTATTTAACTGAACTTCCAAATTAAATAGGTTTACCCACATGGTCATAGGCAGTATTGATGAGTAGTTGCAGAAAGCATAATACCTTAAGGATAGCTCACTTCCATGAGGAAAAGGGTGAAGCTGAATTGAGTTTACCTGGTTTATTTTTTTCCCAGGTTTACCAATCAGATAAGTCATTTAACACTACTGTATAGAGAGACTAGGAGACTAATTGAGCTCCCTTTTCAATGAAAAGCATTAGAAAAATGTTTATTGCAGTAGAACATCAAGTTATTTTTAGTTTAGCCTCTTTTTAAATTTATTTTTGTTTCTTTGATGCTCAGTTTCACCATTATAGTCTGTATATTCAGCTAATGTACATTTATTTGGTGTAAAATCAAAGAAGAAAAAACTTCTTTATATTCAAAGAAGTTATGTTTTATGTAACCCCCAATTATTATTATTATTTCATTGTTGTTAATCCTCACCCAAGGATACTTCTTCCATTGATTTTTTTTTTTTTTAAGAGAGAGTGGAAGGGGAGGGGGAGAGAGAAACATCGATTGGTTGCCTTCCACACGTGCCCAATCATGACTGGGGATTGAACCTGCAACCCAGTTACTTGCCCTTGACCAGGAATCAAACCCAAGACCCTTCAGTGTGTGGGTCTACACTCTACCTACTGAACCACACCAGCCCAGTCCAACCCCCAATTAAAAAAAAAAAAAAAAAGATAATTCAAATGTAAAATGGTACATTATAGGTAATTGCACTTTATCTCTAGAAAATGAAACCTGAAAACTACTTCTGAAGTTAAATATGTAGTATACTAGAGTATTCAGAATTACATCCTGTTTTAAACTCTTCTGGATTTCTATGGCAAAAAGTTTGTCAAGTCCTACTTGAGTGCTTGCTCTATGTAAAGTTTTGTATAGTTGGATAATTCTCTTCGGGAGCTTATGATCAGCTACAAATGGATATGACAAATATAAAAATAGTACAGGTCAGTACATGGAAGTAGCATAAGAAAATAGTGCTAAAGGGAATTTAACAAGAGGAGAACACATTTAGTGTGTGTGTGTGTGTGTGTGGTGAAAAGTCACAGTTTTTGCTATTTAGTGCTACATGTTGTGCTTTGACTAATTGTTTCTTCCAAGCTAATCAAAGGGTATGAGGACGTTGGAGTACTGCAAAAAATATGGAACACTTCACAAATTTGTGTATTATCCTTGTGCAGGGGGCCATGCTAATTTCTATATCATTCCAGTTAATAGTATGTGTGCTGCCAAAACAGGCATGAGCACATTCTGTTTTTGAAGAGAGAGACAAGGGGAATGAAATGACTTTTAGAAGTGCCATCTTGTAAATAACTTATTTTTTCTCTTAATATTCAATCTTGATTAAGTCTTAGAACTTAAAATAAGAGAATTAGAGTACCTTTATTTTCATTATAAAGTAAATAAAACATGTCCACTATAGAAAATTTACGAAATTCAGAGAAGTATAAAGGATTAAAAAATCATCCATAATACCACTACTCGGATGATCACACCTTCATGTTTCTGTTTAATCCTTCAGATTGTTTTTCTTTAAGTAAAATTGAGATCATATTTAATGTATACTACCTTAAAGTATATACTGTTCTTTTCACTTAACATAACAGTATGTATACCATGAGCGTAAGTCTTCAAAACATTTTATTTATCCGGTTGACTATTATTAGGCTAGGATGAAAATTATTTTTTCTGTAGGCTCTGATTATATCCTTAGGTCAGCTTTTTAGAAGTTAGTTTCTTGGGACATTTTTAAGGCTACAAGGATTTATTTTCCTTAATACTTAACAAATCTTTTGTTGAAGGATAGATATATTTATTGGGTAGTGGTATTTATTTGCATTTATTGAATACGTCTGTCCCTATTTTTCTTTCCTGGCATTGAATATATTCAGACTAATTAGAGGATTTGTAGTTCTGTTGTACTAAAATTAAAACATTTCCTTCCATGTTTATCATTTGAAATTTAGTGTATATCTGTGTTCTTACTCTTGAATATCTCTGATACTTAATTTTGAGGTGTACATTTTTGTTTCTTTTTGGAAACTAGCCTCATCTCCAGGTTTAATTTCTGTATTCTTCAGGGTTACTTTGAAAGTTGCAACATACACAGAAACAGGATAGCAGGCTTTGAAGTAAAAGCCTATGCTAACCCCACAGTGGTTCGATGTGAAATTCATCATGGGCAGACTGGAGGAATATATGTTCACGAAAAAGGAAGAGGACAATTCATAGAGAATAAAATCTATGCAAACAACTTTGCTGGTGTATGGATTACCTCAAATAGTGACCCAACAATAAGGTATTTATATGTATTATGAATGGAAATTACTTTTTTACTTTGTTTTATGTTGTAAGAAAAAGCAAGATACTTAGTTTTAACTCTTAATATTTCTCCTAGACATCTGACTACTATAAAAAGTCTGTGCATCTGAATGAGCATCGCTATTGCATTTATTGTTTTATGTGTTCTATTCCTTTTTTATTGGTGATCTAAGCTATCCACAGATATCACTTTATCACAGATATCATATTTCTAAATGCTGTGATTTTAAATTTAAATTCATCAAAATGCATTATAGATGAGTAAAAGAGCTGTGTGACCTTCTCTTGGAACCAGCCTGTCTCTCTCTTTTTTAAAAAATAGTTTATTGATTTTTTTAGAGAGAGAGGAAGGGAAAGCGAGAGATAGAAACATCAATGAGAGGAAAACATCCATTGGCTGCCTCCTGCACGCCCCCTACTGGGGATCGAGCCCGAAACCTAGGCGTGTGCCCTGACCAGGAATGGTTCATGGGTCAGTGCTCAACCACTGAGTCACACTGGCTGGGCAATAGATCCAGTCTTAAAGATACTGGTTAAGACTGTTGAACAAGCTATATAATTTACTTAAAGAACATGACGTATTTTTGTCAAATTTTGTTTTCCCACTGGTTTTATGAAAGAGTATTGGGGTTTTCATTTTGTTTAATATTCAGCATATGTATCTAGATCAGCTTTTAAAAACTTATTTTGAATGTGTTAGCTGTTTTGAGGGGAGTTTTTAAGAATGCTGTTTTGGCTCAGATTTTAGATAGCTTTTCCAAAGCTTTAGGTCTTAAAACTAGAAGGAAATTTAGAAATCATCTAGTCTGAGTCCCTCATTGGGTGAAATAGGAAACTGAGTATTATAGAAGTTAAATAATTTTTCAAGGTCGCATAACCATGAGTGGCCTTACAATCAGTTGTATAAAACAACAAAGCTTTGCTGAATAGATGCTTATTTTTATTATTTCATGTAATTATAGAGGGAATTCTATATTTAATGGAAATCAAGGGGGAGTTTACATCTTTGGTGATGGAAGAGGCCTTATTGAAGGAAATGACATTTATGGTAAGCATGTGGTTTTCTATAAAATTCTCATTAAAGATTATTCTGTGATATTTATTCACTTAACAAACATTTACTAAATACCTACTATGTACCTGGCATTATGCCAGATACCAGGGATGAAAATATAAACAAGGTAGATAAATAGTTTCAAGGAGTATTTATAGTTTCCTTAAATTAATTCCATTGTTTAACAGATATGGTAGTTTGGTACTTCGGTACTAACTAGAAAGGGAAAATACTTAATCCTCATTAAAACTTTTGAGAGATTAATTCAGCAAACAACTGGATATCTGTGTGCTAGACACTGATATGTTCGTGGACTTTTCTCCTTTGCTAACACCTGATAATACTTACATAAAGCTTACTCAGTGCCAGGCACTATTCTGAGCACCTTATCTAAATTAAGTGATATGATATTCACATCAGCCCTGTGAAGTAGATACTATTAAATATCCCCATTTAGTGATCAAGAAACAAAGGTACAGAGAGATTAAATAACTTACTCAAAGTCACACAGGAAATAGAATTCCTGGAATTTAAAACTATGCAGCCTGGCCAGTAGTCTCTACCCTTAACCACTATACTTATACTGCCTACAATCCTTTGCATCTTTTTACACTTAGTTCCCCTAGTTTTTTCCCATAATATTCATGGGCCATGAATATCTTTCTAAATATTACATATTTTGCAGAATTGTGCTTTTACTAAAATTCTAGTAAGAATTTTTACTGCTATATAATGTAAAACTTTAGTTATGTTTCACTAGGCTCCATATGTTGACATTATAACTTTTACTTTTAAATAGGAAATGCATTAGCAGGAATTCAGATTAGGACGAACAGTTGTCCGATTGTTCGACATAACAAAATTCATGATGGCCAGCATGGTGGGATTTATGTGGTAAGTTCATGAATACAGTTCTAGAATCTCCTACATCAAAACCAGGGGAGAAGAGGAAGGGGCAGAATTATGTCTAGTTTGAGGTAGGCCAACTTTTAGAGTATGAATCTGTGATGGTCTTTAATGAAATGAAATAAGATTCCTGTTCTTTCTGCCAGTATATATAAATGACTTTTAATTTTATAGTGTGTGTAGTGTTCTATAAAATTTAATCAACTGACTCAATTTAGGCATAGGAGATACCCCCTTTTTATTAGTTTTTTATTATAATTGGCAATATGGGCTAAACTCATAACAACAACTGATTGTTGGTCTGAGTTATGTTTGTCGCACTGGAATTTTACCAGTGTGACTACTGTATGAATTTCTGAAATTTTCCAAAAGTAATTATCACTGAAAACACTACGAGTAACAGTAGGCTTAAATATTTTTATCTTCTGATAAAGCACATTTTCATTTGAATTTATGTTGAAACATAATTGAACATCTTCCTCTCTCTCCTTCCCACTCTATCTGAGTAAAAAATGGAAAAATGTCCTCTGGTGAGGATTTAAAAAAAAAAAAAAAAAAAACAGATAAAGAACAAAAATTAAAAGATTTTTTTTGTTAAAACTGTCTTTAAAGAGGGGAATACACTATAAACTATATTTTGCTCATACAAAATATGTATCGTAATCAGTGTATCTTTTATTTAGCATGAGAAAGGACAAGGTGTAATAGAAGAGAATGAAGTTTATAGTAATACTCTGGCTGGAGTCTGGGTGACAACTGGCAGCACTCCAGTACTGAGAAGAAACAGGATACACAGTGGCAAGCAGGTAAGATTTTCTTGGACTCTTATATGGGAAATAATTATTTTGTAAACACTTGTCATTTGCAAAAAAAATTTTTTTTAATTTTAGGTTGGTGTTTATTTTTATGACAATGGACATGGAGTGCTAGAGGACAATGATATCTATAATCATATGTATTCAGGGGTTCAGATAAGGTAAATGTTTTCACATTTGGCTTTCTTTGGGGAGGGAATAGGGAATATGTGGGGTGTGTAGAAATTTTCTTGTTTTTCAGTGCTCAATCTTGATCCTTTTTTTGTGGGTGTATATTTACACTCTATCGTACTCTTGGCTTAATTTGTCAGACTATAACTTTTCTTGGACTAGCTGAGGACAACATTCAGTGTACTCCCATCATACATGGATAGTGGAAAGCTATATAAAAATACTTGTGAGCTATCCCTGGCATGTCATAAGCACCCATAAGTAGGAACTTTTGTTTTTATACTATTTCTGTAAAATTAAGTTTTTCACACCCCTCTTTCCTGTATTTTAGCAGTGTTTGGAGCTATAGTAGTCCTAATCATATAATACAACCCTTGATTTTACATGAGGGGAGTACATAATAATAATAGTTACTTCATCTTACCCCCTCCATTTAGTTTACATATTAAAAAACTATAGCCCTGGCCGGTTTGGCTCAGCGGTTAGAGCGTCAGCCTGTGGTCTGCAGAGACCCAGGTTCAGTTCCCGCTAAGGGCACGTGCCTCAGTTGCAGTCTGTCCCCGGCCCTGGTTGGGTCGTGTGGGTGGCAACCACTCGATATGTCCCTTTCACGTTGATATCTCTCTCTCTCCCTCCCTCCCTCCCACTCTATCTGAACAAAATATCAAAAAATGTCCTCAGGTGAGGATAAAAAACAGACAAAAAAAAAAAAAAACTATATTAATGCCTGGCCGGTTTGGCTCAGCCGTAAGAGCGTCGGCCTGTGTACCAGAGAGGCCTGGGTTTGGTTCCCGCTAAGGGCACATACTTCAGTTGCAGTTTGTCCCCGACCCCAGTTGGGGTTGTGGCAACCACTTGATGTGTCTCTCTCACATGAATGTTTCTCTTTCTCTTTCCTCCCTCTTTCCCTCCTGCTCTATCTCAAGATAAAAATGCAAAAATGTCCTCGGGTGAGGATAAAAAAATTTATAGTAATAATATATAAAGTATAGCTAAGTGTGTTTGTGGGAAATAGATTTAATCTAAATGAAACCAGTTTCGTTTGTGTTTTTTGTTTGTTTTTTTTTAATCCTCATCCGAGGACATTTTTCCATTTTTTGTACAGAGTGGGAGGGAGAGGAGGAAGAGAGAGAGAGGGAAACATCGATGTGAAAGGGACACATCGAGTGGCTGCCACCCACACGACCAACCAGGGCTGGGGACAAACTGCAACCGAGGTACATGCCCTTAGCAGGAACCGAACCCGGGTCTCTCCGGACCGCAGGCGGACGCTCTAACCGCTGAGCCAAACCGGCCAGGGCTCGTTTGTTTTTTGTTTTTTTAATCCTCACCCGAGGACACTTTTCCATATTTTGTTCAGATAGATGGGAGGGAGAGAGAGAGAGAGAGAAACATCGACATGAAAGGGACACATTGAGTGGTTGCCACCTGCACAACCCAACCAGGGCCAGGGACAGACTGCAACCGAGGTACGTGCCCTTAGCAGGAACCGAACCCAGGTCTCTCTGGACTGCAGGCAGACGCTCTAACCGCTGAGCCAAACCGGCCAGGGCGAAACCAGTTTCTTCACTGAAGACTCTCAGAGCATTTTGAAGGACTCCATTGTATAGTTAATTTTTACTGTGATTAATGTGGATTATTCCACTGTTACCTCATCTAACATGGGATGTGGGAGTAGAAGCAATTAAAATGACATTGTTTTGTATTCTATCCATAGGACTGGAAGCAACCCCAAAATTAGGCGCAACAAAATCTGGGGAGGACAGAATGGTGGGATTCTAGTTTATAATTCTGGTATGTATATATAATCTTTAATCTTTTTCTCAGTGCTAATAGTCTTTAGGAATATACTCTCTAAAAAACATAACCTAAATTTTTGCATTTGTAGGTCTGGGCTGTATAGAAGACAATGAAATATTTGACAATGCAATGGCTGGAGTGTGGATTAAGACAGATAGTAACCCTACACTAAGAAGAAATAAAATCCATGATGGAAGAGATGGTGGCATCTGTATATTTAATGGGGGTCGAGGTATTGTTGTTAATTTTGCATTAGTAAAAACCCCAGTTTTTCATTATTCTTCTTCCATATCTTTAACAATCAATGACATTGCTAATTAACATGTTATAAATGAGTGAATCTCAATTTTTTTTCTTATCAAATCTTGAGATGGTTTAGATTAGTGCCTAGAGTTAAAAGAAACAAATGTTTACAGAATTTTTTTTTTCTTTCTATAACCACCTTGAGTGTGCCAGTTGTTAGTAAAGCATTTTTTAAGTAGCAGAATTTGTTCACAGCCTCTCCGGACTTTTTATTATTCAGAAGAGTGATATATTATAATACATTTTAAAGTCAAGTTATAGAAGTAGGTGTGAGAAATTAATTGGTCTGTAAATATATGAAAATGTCTGTAATAGATAAGTATTGCTTTGTACCTGTTTATAACTGTTTGTTAAAGAATGGAATTGATGAAGCTAAGGTATGCTGAATTTGGTATCCATAAAGGTCAACTCACTGTATTGAGGTGAAAGTTTCACAGTCCCTGCCCTTTGCAAAATTCATGTTCATGAAGAAAAACTGGGGAAAATTGTCTAATACAACTTTATCACCATTCCTGAAACGTCAGTAACTCCACATTGTGTACTGAACCTTACATGGAAGGATAGCTAGTTACTGCGACATACCAAGATTTAACCAACAAAATTGACTACTGAGACCAAGCAATGATGATTCTGTTAATGACATAGACTCTCCAAGAGGTTTTATAATGAAGTAACATATCTCTGATAGGAATCTTTACAAGATATAATGAGGAAACAATATAGAATGGTGGTTTTATTTGCAAGGTGCTGAGAAAAGATTCATGGAGTAAAATCATTCTTAAACTGTGTCTTGAAAATTGAGTATTCTCAGAAAATTGGTGGGGGCATGTGGAAAGCAAGCCATTTCAGGTATAGAAAGCATAATTCTTTCACTCTTTCATGTGTTGTTACTAATGGAACACCTCTGTACCAACCACTGTGATACAGATGCTAAAGATACAATGGTGAATAAAACAGTACTACATCCAGAAAGTTTACAGTCTAATGGAGTGGCACATTATAAACAAAAGTCTAAATGAAACTGAAAGTGGTTTATTTATTTAGTAAGGCAAGAGGTACTGGAAGTTAAGGCTGGAGAGGGGGCAGGGCCCAAATCATATGAGGCTTTGTATATACAGTGTGGCATTTGGACTAGATCTAGCAATAGTACTTGAGGAAGTTAGAGGCAGGAACTTAGAATAGTCTTTTCCAGGAGAAATGGAATTTAGAGGTTAGTACGGTGAAATACCAGATGGGTCAGATATCTACAAAAATAAAACCATGTTTCACATCTTTAGGGAGTAGAGAAACACTAGTTCATAGTTAACTATAATTCACTGTATATAAGTAGGTTTTATAGGAGTAATATTTGCTATAATGCTTATTTAGTGCTATGTACTTTTACATGTATTAATTTAATCCTCATAATAACCGTATGTGGTAGGTGATAATTATGTCCATTTTTAAAGACAAGGAAACAGTGATAAGTAAGTTATTTGCCCACTCAGAGTTAGTAAGTGATGGATTCAGTGTTTGAAAACCTGAAGTCTGATTCCTTGGTTGACACTTAGTAATTGTTCAACTACCAGAAGAGAATTAATAATAAATTTGATGGAAGGAAACTGTAAACCTCCCAGAGGAAGTGACATTAGGAAGAAAGAGTACAAGACATTCCAGAAGAGGAAATAGTATCAACCAAAGGTATTAAGGATAAAAATATTCAGAGCATAGGTAAATGTAGTGAGACAAGAAACTTGGGGGAGTATTTTGAAGGTTTTAAATGGCAAGTTAATTTAAAATTGTATTATGTAAGTTTTTTTAATCAGAGAAGGGACATGATAAAAAGCTGTAGGAACCTGGGGAAAATACAGCAGCAGCAGAGACTGCAGTAAAGGAAATTGATCAAAGAATCATAGTAATGGCCAGAAATAATCAGGGCTTAAACTGAAACTTGAGGGCACAAAAGGCTCTAAAAATATTTCAAAGGAATTAATTTTAACTTAGCAATGTTTAGTGATAATCAGCCATGTGCCCGGCACAGAGGATGCAATGGTGAGTAAACTAGACTTGGTCCCTGCAACCATGGAACTTGAAGTTTTTTGGTTAGAATGGTTACCTACAATTTTTTACTAAACCCTACCTTAAATACTGAATTAATAATGAACTTCCTTTTGGCTGAAGAAGTAATTCTGTGAATTTTATAATGCAGTTAAATAAGAAACTTAAAAAACAAAAAAAAAACCTAAATACCACCAAAGAGGCTAGTAAAATTTGTTATATGCATTAGCCTTAATCTGAGGAAATATTTTATTATAGGTCTCCTTGAAGAAAATGATATTTTCAGGAATGCTCAAGCAGGTGTTCTCATCAGCACTAACAGTCATCCAGTCTTAAGGAAAAACAGAATATTTGATGGATTTGCTGCAGGTTTGTATTTTCTTATAGCTTGATTTTTTTTTCTATACATTAAAATGGTTTTTAGTATATTCTTTTTCTTAATAACTAAAGGTGTGCTAAGTGTGCTGCAAAAGTGACTGAAAGCCTGTCTATTAACAATGAGAGTACCTAATGCAAGTTTTGGATTTTTCTACTCTAAGGAAGAACTTGTAAGAAATACTGCTCTTGCTCTTCAGTAGTAATTATGAAACATTAATTGGGATAGAATAAATGCAGGCTTTGTACTGCTCCCATTAGGAATGCAGATAAATTCAATCTCTCTGGCCTCACAAACACATTTTTAAAAATCTTGGTGAAATCCAAATATCATGCGTGTGTGTGTGCGCGCGCGCATCAACTTCTTGCTAGTGAAGATAGTTACTTTTTTATTGTTGTTAATCCTCACCAGAGGATATTTTTCCACTGATTTTTAGATAGGGAGGGAGGAACATCAATGCAAGAGAGACACATTGATTGGTTGCCTCCCACACAACCCCAACCAGAGCCGGGGGACCTAACCTGCAATCCATGTATGTTTCCTTGACCAGAATCAAACCCATGACCCTTTGATCTGAGGCCAACACTTTTTCTTTTTTTATCCTCACCCGAGGACATTTTTCCATTTTTTGTTCAGATAGAGCGGGAGGGAGGGAGAGGAAGAGAGAGAGAGAGAAACATCGATGTGAAAGGGACACATCGAGTGGCTGCCACCCACATGACCAACCAGGGCTGGGGACAAACTGCAACCGAGGTACGCGCCCTTAGCGGGAACCGAACCCGGGTCTCTCTGGACCACAGTCCGACGCTCCAACCGCCAAGCCAAACTGGCCAGGGCTTGAGGCCAACACTCTTAACTGCTGAGCCAAACTGGCCAGGTCAACAATTACTTCTAATATTCCAGCTAACTATCTAGCTCCTTTTCTCTTCAGTATATAACCCCGCTGCTACCTAAACATATTTCTAGGCACTACCCTCTCCTTAGTTTTGCAAAGAAATTTTAAAATGACATTATTAATAAAAGTAGTAAGTTATGGCCCAGCCGGTGTGGCTCAGTGGTTGAGAATTGACCCATGCACCAAGAGGTCACGGTTTGATTCTAGTCAGAGCACATGCCCAGGTTGTGGGCCCGATCTCCAGTGCAGGGCATGCAGGAGGCAGCCAGTCAATGTTCTCGCTCATCGATGTCTCTCTCTCTCCCTTCCTCTCTCAAAATCAATAAAGGGGGAAAAATGTTTTTAAGAAAAAGTTATAAATCATCTTGTACCATGCCATTATAGTGGATTAACAGTGGAAAGTGAATGTTACTATCAGTGATTCAAATAAACATTTGTTTTATTCCCTAGTTAAGAGTTAATACACATTTGATATAAAAGTTGACTGTATTTCAGGTTTCTTTTAAGAAACTATATAAAGTGATGCATCTGCTGTTTAAATTTTACTTCAGGTATTGAAATTACAAATCATGCAACTGCAACACTAGAAGGCAATCAGATTTTTAACAACCGGTTTGGAGGCTTATTTTTAGCATCTGGTGTTAATGTGACAATGAAAGGTATGTTGAGTCTACATTCTGCCTATAAATACACAAAATGTCATGAAAAGATAATAATCACTTCCATAACTTGATTCCTTCTGTTACTCTACAAAGTTAGTAACTCCAGAGAACTATTTTCAAAGAAAAAAAGTATTATTTTGACTTGTTCTAGTTGGAATACCTTGCACAAGGAAAATCCCTTTCTATTCTTAGCTCTTTGACTATTCTATTAGAATAATCCTGTAATCTATTTTTTTATCTTAAGTCTCTGGTCCTCTAGAATTTTACTTTTTTCTTCTTTTATTACAGATAACAAAATAATGAACAATCAAGATGCCATAGAAAAGGCTGTTAGTAGAGGCCAATGTTTATATAAAATATCAAGTTATACCAGCTATCCCATGCATGATTTCTACAGGTATATTTCTAAATTATCTGAGAGTCCAGAAAAAGGGGAAGATGGTGATATTTTTTTCCCTGTATTGCAAAGAGCTAGCATTTTTAGATCCCCCCATGTGTGAGCAAAGGCAGAGTAAATTGGGTATTTACCAGTAGAAGGACAATATAACTATTTGTCCACATTGAGTTCTGTGATCGATCTACTTGGATCCTGTGTTTGGGACCATAAATATGGGGAAAACTTTATAAGTCACTAAGTATTTCATACATCACCATAAATGAGTGGAAATTCCTCTCCCAGAAACTGTTTTAGGTAGCGATGGATAGGAAAGTTTCAATTGTTTTTCTACAACTTACAAATTGTTTTCCTCAGAAGATAGAGCAGGCAGTTCACCTATTCCATTTCAGTTCCTTTATAGAATGTGGACTGGAGCCACAAAACATTTATTTTTTTGGCCCTCTTGTAAGCCAAAGCTCATAGGGTAATAGATACAAAATGCAGTTATTTTGAATAACATGTTTAAGAAAAATAACGTTAAGTTTTTACTTTTTAGATGTCACACTTGTAACACCACAGATCGAAATGCCATATGTGTGAACTGCATTAAGAAGTGCCATCAGGGACATGATGTAGAATTTATTAGACATGATAGGTATGTAGCATACTTGCCTGCTCTATTACCCAGTTATGCCCCCCCGCCCTTGCGTGCTCTGTTACCCAATTATCCTCCCCACCCCCTAATATTTGGGTTTTCCTTTTGCTTTAGGTTTTTCTGTGACTGTGGTGCTGGAACACTGTCTAATCCTTGTACATTAGCTGGTGAGCCTACACATGATACAGATACACTATATGACTCTGCTCCACCTATAGAATCTAATACATTGCAGCACAACTGAATTCCTTCCCTAAAGAAAAAGTTCTGCCATTCTAACATCATAATTTAAAACCTTTTTGGAAGAAGATTTAATACTTGCCCATGCTACAGGAAGAGACTGTATAAAAAATGGATACACGAGGTCAGTTGACACTATGAAGCTCAAGCTACCAAAAAGAAAGTGGCAATATATTGACTCAGGATCTCAAAGCTGGGTGTTTTAGCATTACTGTGTAAAGATTTTTGAAGGGACAGAAGTGAAGAAACAAGCTGCAATTTTGTACAGATACCAACTTCTGAAAAAAAGCTGGTGTTTTTACAACTAGCATTGAATGCAGTCCAATTTGCAGTAGTACTCTCTTCAATAGACAGCAAGCAGCTTTGTTGCTGCCTTTATGGACATGGGTACCAATTGCTTTTTGTAATATGGTAAAAAATGTGAGCTAGCACTTCTGCGTTTCTTTTGATTTTTTTAACATGTATTCAGATTGAGAAATATGATTTTAATGCTTTAATCTCATGTAGTTTGTTTTTTAATTTCAAGCAAAATCTTATTGTACTTGAATGTGCCCTGTTTTGTTAGCACACCTAGACTTGCTGTAACTGTACTCATGTCCCAGTATGTACGTTCTTTCTATGAAAGAGAAAACACTAATCTTAAATTATATCCAGCAATGTTTCTGGTATCCTTTAAGAAAAGTTAAGACTATTATTTCCTTCCCTTCCCTGTGCAGCATTCAAAATCACCCCTAGAAAAGTGAGTGTTTTAATGAGACTTCCTAGGAAGGGATGCACTGTAAAACAAAAGTATTCTTGTAACTCAGTTTTGTGAAAGGTAAAAACTACTATGTTTTAAAGTACACTTTAGAAAGTCTCTTCAAAACAGTCCTGTATTTGAACTCTGTTCATAGTTTTTTTTTGAACAGTTTAGACAAACTGCTGGAAATTAAAACAATTTCCTGCATTAAGCTGAGACAAGTATATATACAGCCCTATACAGTTTCATAGCTTCCCTCCCCCATTTATGTGTATTGGTGACAGTGGGTATAAACAGCCTGAAAGTGTATGCATGTACCATAACATCTAGACTTAATATATTGTGAAGTATTCAATAACCATTATGTAGAAGGTAGATAAGAATTAAAAGGGTTTAATTTCCTAGAAAGAAAATGGAAAAATGGTCATTTTTAAAAAATAAAGTTTATTAGATCATAATGTTGTCTGAATTTACCACCTTTGTCAAAAAGTCAACTCAAAGCTCCTGATGTGTAGTCTATAATTCCTCAGTCAAAGTCAGCAATTTATGGACAGCTTCAGCATCTATAGTCGACCTTTCACTAGCCAGGCAAACTTCCCTTAAAATTAAAAAAAAAAAAGTTTTAGTTCATAATTTTCATAGTGCATCATTCATCCCTCTGTATTGTTTTTATTAAGGTCAGCTGCATGGCAAAGTTATATCCAATTATAATTACCGGAATAATCGCAGTGAATGTGTCATCTTCTCAAATTCTCTTGCTTTTCTATGTCCCCTTTGAATAACCTCCTCTGGAAGATTAGCAAGCCTTGCTGCATTAAAGCCATAGCTTTTAGGGCAAGCTCCCTTAATGAATTTATAAAGGAAGGTAATAGTCTCTTGACTGGGATCTTCACATTCATTTTCTACCATGCATGCCTAAAAATGTGAAATATTAGTTACATTCATATGCTAGCAGTGAATATATCCAATATGATTGTCTTCAAAAACCCAAACAACTTCTGAATAAGCAAAATGCACATACCATGTGTCCTAAGCGCACTGCAACATTTTGAGAATAATCTTCAACTAATGAATGGTAGTGGGTAGAAAACAATGTACGACACTTTATATTCTCCGCAAGTTCTTTAACAACTGCACTTGCTATTGCTGTCCCATCAAATGTTGCAGTACCTCTTCCTGTGAGATTAAAACATGCATAAATGTTATCTACATCCCAAAAAGGGTGTACCTCACAATGGAATGCAAAAAGAACAGAAAAACACACCACACCAAAACATGATACAACAGTAACATGAGAAGCATTCTGTATTTAGGCCCTGTTTAGACAAAAAAAATCACATAAATCACTTAGTTCTTGGAGTGGGGTGCATTTCTTTTAACAGTACTGCCTAAATACCACTGATCTTTAGAAATTTCCTGTTAGTACTCCTTATCCCCACATTACAGCAGCTAAATTCGAACAGGATTAAGAAATTTAATAAAGATTTTTCATTATCTCATCTCCAACTATGAGCCTATGGCACAAAAGTGAGTCCATTCATACCATTTTTAAAAATAAATTGTTTTAAAGACAGCCTTCAAATGGAAATCTTAATAGCTTACCTAATTCATCCACAAGCACCAGCGAATGTGCTGTTGCATGTGTAAGTATACTGGCAGTTTCACTCAATTCAACAAAAAATGTACTTTCACCTTAAAAAAAACAACAAAAAAATGGGTGATCATTTTAAGAATTCTATTGCAACAGTAGTCATGTTATTTATCATGAGCTGTCCAGTGATATTAAAGGTTAAGTCTCATTAGAAATCATAGTATTTTAAGAATTGCATAATGTTTTCAAATGCCTGAAAGCATTCTGCTTCACATACCAAAAATAAATCATCAAATAAAGCCTTATACAGAAAACAACAAACAACCCCTCACCTGACATTATTCTGTCTGAGGCACCAAGTCTAGTAAACACTCTATCAATTGGTGTGAGCCTGCACCCTTCAGCAGGTACATAACAACCCATCTGCGCCATTACAGCTAATAAGCCGGCCTGTGAATGAGGGAGGAAAAGGTCTTTTAATAACTGGTTATTAAAGAATATCACAGACATGTATATAAACAGACATATATAGGCATCTATATATACACAGAAGATAGACTAAACATTAATCTTTCCTAAGAACCATTATGTAGGAAGAATGCAGGCACTGTAAAAGAAAAGAAAAATCTTCACAATCGTAAGTGGGAAAAGTGAGGCTTAGAAGGCAAAGAGGCTTAGAGCCTACCTGGCTTTAAAATGTCAGAGTTTGTATACTAACCCACTACACTAGTTGATTCTCAACTCTGGCTATACATACAATAGAATCACTTGGGAGCTCTCTTTAAAAAACTATTGATTCCTAGAACCAATTCCAGACCAGCTGGATTCATTTTAGAGGATGGAATCCTCCCTGTATATTTTTGTTGAGCTCTGTAGGTCATTTGGTTTTCTGATTAAATACAAAAAGTGTTTGCTTCTGCAACAGATACTAAAATTGAAACAAAACAGAGAAAATTATCATGGCCCTTGCTTAAGGAAGACATAAAGCTTTCCATACTTTTTAGCAAATCTGGTGAACATAAGTATAACATAATACAGGAGAGCAGGAGGATCAGCAAACATTTCTGTCACATACTTGGGTTTTTTCCTATAACCCTGTAAAAATCATGTAAGCCAATCTCTGGTATAAAGAACATAAAAATATGTTTTCCCCAAAAGCAGTTCTCAACAGTTACTAGAGATCACAAATGTTATTTGCATTTCTATCTGAATAAGTCTGTTGGGTTTCTTAAGTTTCTAAGAATGAGTCTAATTGTAGGACAAACCTGCAACATTTGTATAATTTTCATTCATTATGAATACATCTACCTTCAAAGGAAATCAATTCAGGTCAAACAGCTTATGGTTCTTTTACGTAAAAAAATCGTGACCTAAAATCTCCCTCACCTTTTTAATATCTTCTTCCCTTAACATCAGGCAGATATTTGATTGAAAAGAAAAATACAATTCTCGATTTTAGAACACAAGGAGTTTACCCCTTTGATTCTTTCAGTCACTGATTGAATTCTATGTAATTCATGTGCTATTTGGAAAAGGAATAGCCTAAATACGTAATATATTCATTCTTAAACTATTACAAATTACTTTCTTCAACAAAACCTTAACAGTCAGTTTACCTGTCTGATGAGTGTAGACTTGCCTCCCATATTAGGTCCAGTAACAAGCACACAGTAAGCTTTGCCATTTTCCTCTTCTTCCTCACAGCCTATCAGAATATCATTAGGAATAAAGTCATCTCCAAAAAAAGTCTTTGTAATGCAGGGATGGCGTGACCCTTTAAGGTCTAAAAAGACCGGAGTGTCTTCTTTTGGTAACAGAATTACTGGACGACACATAGGACCATCACCACCTCGACTGTAGTTAGCCAAGCACAATAAGACATCTGTTAAAGAGAGAGTCAAAGTGATGTTTCATCATTTTTGAGGTTTCTTTGATAATAAGAGACCCAACTTCCATAAAATGTTTTCCTTTTTGTTTTTTCAGTGGAGGATGGTGTGTTCTACTTCCTGTTTAGACAGGAATAGTAAGCATTCTAGTCAGTGACATCATTATCACTAACTGTACAATACAGTGCTTCCATTAACTATAAATGGAAAGTCATTAGTGTTATAGTACATAAATTCCTTATAGAATTTATAATCCTGAAGTTACTAAGTAACACTTCTTGGGAGAAGCAGAACATTCTGACAATAGGTACTTTTTTTTTTTTTTTTAAAGAGAGAGAAACATCAATGAGAGAGAAATCAATTGGCCACCTCCTGCATGCCCCCCCACTGGGCACACAACCTCGGCATGTGCCCTGACTGGGAATTGAACTGGCAACCTCTTGGTGCACATGGGTTGACGCTCAACCACTGAGCCACACTGGCCAGTCACAATAGGTACAATCTTAAGAGGAAAATTAATTCACCAATTGTGACCACCTGTACTGAGAGGATTTTTTTTTTTTTTTATTTTAGAGAGAGGAAGGGACAGGGGAGAGAGACAAACATCAACGTGAGACATGGATCAATTGCCTCCCATACACACTCCAACGGGATTGAACCCAAAACCTGGGTATGTTACCCTTACAGAGAATTGAACCCGATTGTGTCGCGCAGGGGACGACATCACAACCAACTTAGCCACACCACCAGCCAGGGCAAGGGAGGATTTTAATATACCCACCAAACTGTTTTAAACTGTATTTGGCTTAAGGAAAATGTGACACACAATACAAAGAGATTCTTCTACTCCAGACAGTTGAATTCAGATCACAATTATGTTACAAGTTTGAGTAGACTGCAATAGCTATACTCTTAAAACACACAAAAAAACCTAAACTGTAGAACAGCAAAGTCCAAATACATTGGCCATGAACTATAAAGAAAAAGTTAAGAAGCTGAAAAGGTTACAAAGTTACAAGTACATAAATCAGGGCTCTGATAAATCAATTACAGGAAAAGAAGTGACAATTTGGGCTGAGAAAAAAAGGGAAGATTAGAATCTTTTGAAACACAAAAAATGCAGAGGTTATGAAAAAACTAATCAACGAGCCAAGGATAGTTTCAATTTAGCATAACAAAAATATATTAAAAACATCAAAAACTAAAAATTCAACTGGAAATTGTCTCAGGTCTGGCCAATGTGCATCATTTGGTTGAGTGTGGTACCACTACCAACAGGTCACTCATTGGATTCTGGTCAGGGCACATGCCTGGGTTGAGGACTCAATCCCCAGTAGGAGCATGCAGGAGACAAGTGATCAATGTTTCTCTATTTCTAAAATCAATGACTTTTTTTTTCTAAAGTAAACATTGAAGGCTCTTTTAAAAATTTTGTAAGAGAATCGCCTCATTAAAAGCACTTCTATCAGTCTTTTGTTCAACTATTTAAGACTGAAGGAACACCATAAGGCTACTAATAATTAAGTCTCTACCACAGCTAGTGCGGCTCAGTGAACTGAGAGGTCCCAGTTCGATTCCTGATCAAAGCACATGCCCCAGTTGCAGGTTTGATCCCTAGTGGAGGGCATGCAGAAGGAAGCCAGCTGACCTAGATGTTTCTCTCTCCCTCCTTTCCTCCCTCTCTCTCAAAAAAAATGAATAAAAACATATTTAATGCCCTGCCTGGTTTTGCTCAGTGGTTAGAACATCAGCCCATAAACCAGAGTCACGGGTTTGATTCCAGTCAAGGGCATGCACCTCGGTTGCAGTTCGATCCCCAGCCTTGGTTGAAGTTGGATAGAAGGCAACCAGTCGATGTTTCTCTCTTACATCGATGTTTCTTTCTCTCTCTTTCTCTCCCCCTCTCTCCCTCTCTCTCCCCACTTCCCTCCCTCTCTATCTGAAGATAATTGAAAAAATATCCTTGGGTGAGGATTAAAAAATATACAGTATCTTTTTTTTAAGTTTCCACTGAGCCCTGGCTGGTTTGGCTCAGCGGTTAGAGCATCAGCCCATGGAATGGAGAGACCCGGGTTCAGTTCCCACTAAGGGCACATACACCTCGGTTGCGTTTGTCCCCACGTGTGGGTGGCAACCACTTGATGTGTCTCTCTCATGTTGATGTTTCTCTCTCTCTCTCTCTCTTCCTCCCTCTCTCCCTCCTGCTCTATCTCAAGATAAATGCAAGAATGTTCTCAGGTGAGGATAAAAAGAAAGTTCCCGCCCTGGCCGGTTTGGCTCAGCGGTTAGAGTATCCGCCTGCGGTCCGCAGAGACCCGGGTTCAGTTCCCGCTAAGGGCATGTACCTCGGTTGCAGTTTGTCCCCGGCCCTGGTTGGTCGTGCAGGTGGCAGCCACTCGATGTGTCCCTTTCACATCGATGTTTCCCTCTCTCTCTCTCCCTCTCACTCTGTCTGTACAAAAAAAAAAAAAAAGTCAGTTCCCAGTGAGCCCTGTGGAGTGTCAGCCTGCGGTCCCAAGAGACCTGGGTTTGGTTCCCGTTAAGGGCATGTACCTAGGTTGCAGTTTGTCCCCAGCCCTGTCTGGGTCATGCGGGTGTCAGCCACTTAATGTGTCCCTTTCACGTTGATGTTTCTCTTCCTCTCCCTTCCTCCCACTCTATCTGAACAAAAAAATGGAAAAATGTCCTCGGGTGAGGATAAAGTAAGTTTCCAGTGAACAACTTACATGACTACAGGCAACCTAGTCATTAGTCATTTTGCCTAGTAAGGAGGCAAGTATATGCTATACTTGTCAAAATATATATAACCTTGTTTACTTGTGTTTTAGGGATACGAATCAATAGGGACGCTCCAGTGGATTTAAATTTTAATGCACAACTAGGACACAGGACATTACTATCCAAAGCCTTAGAAGCAAAATTGTTGAAAGTCTTACCCAACACTGCGATGCACTCTACAGCAGCCTGCCAGCTCTTGTAATTTTTATCAAAATTATAGAATAATCGCCGCATGCAATCCTTCAATGATACATCTCTCCGTTCTTCTGCATTTATCAGATTAGCCAGCTTCTTCTCAATAGTTTTGGTCCAGTATCGTTTACAGCCCTTCTTGGTGGATTTCAATTCATATTCTTCTGGCAAATTATGGGTGATGAAATTCTCTGGAATTTCCAACTGGTAACGGTTCCTACCAATCCCCCAATAGACTATGGTCCTACAGCCAATTCGACTGCGCTGTTTCTCCAAGTATTCCAAGAGGCTCTGCTCATTTTCTTTTATGTCAGCAAGAGCTTGGTCATAATCTGAGTCAAATCCTGCTTTGGGAGTAATTACTCCAGTCTTTCGAGCCTTTTCATGGTCAAAAGCTGTATCCCATCGGTTCAGTTCTACAGTTAAATCAGGAAAATGGCCTTTAGGATTTTTAGTCTGCAGAGTAATGACCTGCTTAAGGATTTTAGACTTAAAGTCATTGATGACTTCTTCCATGATCCCTATAATTTTACATATTATTTTGAATCCTTCCAGAGCAGAAAGAAAATCAATAATCTTTTTTTTGCTGTATGTGGTTTCTTCATACATTATAGCCCTGCTATCAGGGTGGTTCTGGCTCTTTAAGGGAGACCCAACATTATGAATTTTACTCAATAGTCTCTCAAGATCTGGAAGCTTCTTTAGAAGATCTACCACCTCAGTGATTTTGTCAGGCACAACCATTAGGTCTTCAATAGCATCTAAACGATCATTGATAGCAAAAGGGTTACACAGTGGGGCACATAGCCACTGCTTTAGGAGCCGCTTCCCAAAAGGAGTATAGCAAGTATCAATCTTCTCTAGTAGGGTACCTTCAGTAGAACCATTTGTTCCATTCAGAAAAATCTCCAAGTTGTTTAATGTCACAGAATCTAGCACCATTCGTTGATTGGCTTTAGAAAAAAGAGCACCAGGTCTTGTAACAGTGACCGTGTCAGAATCCAAGGGAATATATTCCTCAAAATTAGCCATTGATAAAAGCTCCTGATCTATAAGGCATTTTTTGAGGTAGAAGACACAACCACCTAGAGCAGAGAGGGCCAATTCACTCTTCTCTCCTGGTGTCAATCCAATAGAATCAGACTCTGAAGTCATATCTTTGAGCACTTGGGGTAACATCACCCCATTGTCCTCATTTAACTTTTCTGTAAAATACCCTTCTTCAAGGAGAGTTCTCAAAGTTTTGGCTGCATCCCAAAACTGGGAGCCTGGTATCAGACCTTCCTGAAGAGAAGAGGATAATGAACCCTTTAGAATCATCTTAGTTTCTGTTGAGAGATTTCCTTTCTCAAACAAGACTTGTACTGGAGGATAATGCGCCACTAGAGTCCTAAACCTGGAGCAATGGCGATCATCTGAAAACTGACCTATGAAAAACTTTCCCAGTGAGGCATCAACAAAGCATACACCATACACTCGAGTGTGGCCAGAAGTATCTTCCTCTTTTTCTTTGAGGCTAAGAAGATACTTACTGTAGTTTTCAGAGGGGTCCCCTTCCAGCACACTGTATGTCTGTGTACCCTTGGTAATGACCCTACAAATCTCCCTCCTCACCACTCTATCATGTTTAGATATATGTGCCATCTTTCGGCATCTTGCCTCCATCATTTCTGGGGTCTCAGTCTGTTCCACTCGTGCTACTTTATAGCCCTTCTGAACCAGAGAATCTGAGTATCGGCCAAATGCAATTTCAGGGAAACCAGAATGGGCCCAGTTGCCTTTCATGAATACTAGCCCTAGTTCATTGACTCCAATAAGAGCATCCATGTGATACAGCTCATAAAACTTCCCCACCTTATAAAATATGACAAGATCAAAGTTCTGAGACTTAATCTGCCACCATTTCCTCATCCCCGGAGTACAGGAATTAAGGAAATCCTCAGGCACATAGAGTGTAGATGCATCAAAATCCGGATGATCAGGTCGCCTCCTGTGCACATCTCTTCTCTTTTCCTCTTTAAGCCATTCTAAAGTTTCATGATACCAGATAGTAGGGCGACTACTATTATCACATCCTCCACTAATGTGGGCTTGGGATTCAGAATTCTGAGGGGCAGAAAAAGCACTCAGAGTACTCCTGGTCTCTGATGAAATGCCAGTTGCTCGTTTGGTGTTGGGGGGCATTTCCTTCTTTGAACTTTTCCTTTTGAGAGAGCCATTTCCAGTCACCATTCTCTTCCGCTTTGGAACAACTTTGACAGAGCTGTGCAGGCCTTCACTGTCACTATCCCCTACTCCACTGCTTATTTCATCACTGCTTCCTTCCTCCTTAGCATCTGGCTTGAATTCCACATCAGAGCCACCGATGTCACTCTCAGAGTCTGATATGACTCTCCGTTTTTTAATTTGGCGGCTACTTCGCCTGGACCCTTGCACCTTAGGCCGCACTTCCTCTTCACTCTCAATTTCATTATCTTCTTCACTCTTATCTGATGCATAAGTTGCAGCTACCTGGCAGGCAAGGAAAGAGCATTTAAAACCAAAGCAAAATTTGGAAAAGTACAATAATGCTGTGGAATACCTCTCAGTATACTATGAATTCATATACCAAAAGAAAAACCTTCAAAAATAAGAAACTTTCTTTCTCAAGGAATAACAATTTCCTCGGGCGAGGATTAAAAAAAATGGTGCCTGGCCAGTCTGGCTCAACCCATGCACCAAGTGGTTGAGTGTCAACCCATGCATCAAGAGGTCACAGGTTCAATTTCTGATCAAAGCACATGCCCAGATTGTGGGCCAAATCCCCAGTAAAGGGCATTCAGGAGGCAGCCAATCAATGTTCTCTCTCATCAATGATTCTTTCTCTCCCTCAAATCAATAAAGAAAAAAAAAGTTATTTTAAATGTTTTAGCCCTTGCCAGTCTGCCTCAGCAGTTAAGAGTGTCAGGCCTGTGGACCAAAGGGTCATGGGTTTGATTCCCAGTCAAGAACACATATGATTGCAGGTTCGATCCCCAGCCCTGGTTGAGGGATCATGTGGGAGGCAACCAATCCATGTGTCTCTCTCACATTGATGTTTCTCTCTTCCTCCCTCCCACTCACTCTCTCAAAAAAAAAAAAAAAAAAAAAAAAAAAGGAAAAATACATTCTCACTAAGAATGAACACAAAAAAAAGTTTTAAATTAACAAATTATTTGTTCATTTGCTTAACAGGAGTTTATTCACTCAAATAGTGACCATTAACATTTGAAACCAAGGTTGTATTTCAAGGTTACTCAACCTCTATATGTATTAATCCAAAATACAACAAAAAGTACTGGAGCATATAAAGAAATAACTTCCTAAGCTATCAGACACCATGACCAATTTAATCTCTATGTCCTTACCATCCCTAGCTCTCTACACTTCTTACAGCATGTGTCTCCCAAAACTTGAGAACTTAAATGAAATGGGGTGCTAGGATGCAGGCACTCTATGTAATCTAGTTTAACCTACAATCCAGGGAAGCATAGAAGTATGTGTGCATGAGTACTAAAGTATATACAAATATAAAACAAGTGAGTTTCACTTTAAAATGCTCCCCTTTCCATCACTCTCCTCACAAAAAGAACTTACTGCAATGTCTCACCTCCATTTCTTCCTCCTCTGGTTCTGAGGGTTCATCACACACTGCCAATTCAAGCCTCTTAATCTTGTCTTTATTCAAGGCTTCATCTGCACGCTGCATTGCTCTGAGTATTTCAGGCTTTGCACTGTAAAAATGACCTCCTTTCTGGGCTTCCTTTGATTTTGAACCTAAAAATATATAAGAAAGAACTGTTGGCAGAATAGTTGGTTCAACCTCAAATGAACAAGAATGACAAAAAAAAAATCAAGTACAATTTTTAATATACCATTATTTTTAATTACTATAGATAGATTAGTAAAGCCCACAAGGAAGAAATCTTCAGGGCAAAACTACCAGTGAAACTGAAATTGCCCAATTTTCTTCCTTGAACTTGTATTACCCAGGACCACTTAGTTTCTCTCCTAATGACCTAGGACTGTAGCCCTCAACAGTTAAGGCATACCTCTTCAGGTAAGGCATGAGATGTCAAGGGGTTTGAGACCTATTTTTAAAATCCTCACCCAAGGACATTTTTCCATTTATCTTCAGATAGAGTGAAAGGGAGAGAGAGGGAGGGGGGAAAGAAACGAGGGGGAGGGGGAGGAGGGGAGAGCGGAAGGGAGGGGGGGGAGAGAGAGAGAAACATCGACTGGTTGCCTCCCGCACAAACTTGATCAGGGTTAGGAACCGAACCACAACTGGGGTATGTGCCCCAGGTTCATGCCCTTGACCGATATCGAACCTGAGCCTCTTTGGTCTGCAGGCTAGCTGCTAAACCAAACCAGCCAGGGCATGATACCCTTTTTTTAAAAAAAAAAAATTATTTTGGGAAGGCAAAGACTATACTGTCATTTAAATGAAGTTATATTTGCCCTGGCGGGTTGCTCAGCGGTTAGAGCGCTGGCCTGTGGTCCAGAGAGACCCAGGTTCGGTTCCTGCTAAGAGCATGTACCTTGGTTGCAGTCTGTCCCTGGCCCTGGTTGGGTCATGCGGGTGGTAAGCACTCAATGTGTCCCTTTCACATTGATGTTTCTCTCTCTCTCTCTCTCTCTCTCCCTCCCACTATATCTGAACAAAAAACGAAAAAATGTCCTCGGGTGAGGATTAAAAAAAAAAGCGCTATATTAAAAATAAGCTTGTCACCCTGGCCAGTTTGGCTCAGCAGTTGAGCGTCGGCCTGCGGATCAGAGAGTCCCAGGTTCGGTTCCCACTAGGGGCACATACCACAAAAAAAAAAAAAAAGTTTGTCAACACACTGGTTGACTCGTCGTTCCTCAGCTGCAAGTGCTTACAACTCGGAAATGGTGGGATTCGGTGCTATGGAGAAAGTTTTGGTTGAACACAAAAGTGCAATGGAGAAAAAACTGGTAGAATACAAATGTTAATACCAACATAACTGAACTAAAATTAGTTCATTTTCCTGAAGATCTTGAGAACGACATTAGAACTCTTTTTCCTGAATATACCCATCAACTCTTTGGGGACGAAACTGCTTTTGGTTACAAGGGTCTGAAGATCCTGTTAACAATGTTCCGTGTTGAATACGCATCAAAAATTGATGGGAACTTTGTGTAGAGCAGTGGTTCTCAACCTTCCTCATGCCACGACCCTTTAATACAGTTCCTCATGTTGTGGAGACCCCAACCATAAAATTATTTTTGTCGCTACTTCATAACTGTAATTTTGCTACTGTTATGTCTTAGGCGACCCATGTGAAAGGGTCGTTTGACCCCCAAAGGGGTCGCGACCCACAGGGTTGAGAACCACTGGTGTAGAGGCAGACGATGTCAAGGGCAAAATTAGACAAATCATTCCACCTGGATTTTGCACAAACACAAATGATTTTCTTTCTTTGCTGGGAAATGAAGCTGATTTCAACCCATTTGGAACCTTACTCCATACATACTCTGTTCTAAGTCCAACAAGAGAAAACTTTACCTTTCAGATATACAAGACAGACATGATATATAGAAGCTTTTGAGAGTATCAAGCAAGGCTTCAGACCTTTTTGATGTGGTTTATTGAAACTGTTAGCTTTACTGACGTGGATGATGAAAGATGACACTACTTTCTAGTAGTATTAAGGATGGAGCTATGCTCTTTATGACTGTAGACTACATGACAGTCTATAATTACTATGTGTACCCAGACAAAACACAGCCCTGTGTAAGTCAGATGCTGATATTGACTCCCCCTTCAAGGTCAAGGCCAAGGCCATGATGCTCAACTTCTTGAAACAGTTCATAGATATTACACTGTGTCTCCTTCTATTCTTGATATTACAGCAGAAGATCCATCTAAAAGTTATGTGAAATTAAGAGACTCTGTGCTTGTGAAGTTTTGTCAAGATTTGCCCTGTTTTACCCAAAAGTTAGTACAAGGATCCAATGAATATATGGCAATAGAGGCAGAATAAAAGTTCAAAATAGCCCTGGCCAGTTTTGCTCAGCGGTTAGAGCGTCACCCTGCGGTCCACAGAGACCTGGGTTCAGTTCCCACTAAGGGCACATACCTCGGTTGCAGTTTGTCATCACCCCAGCTTGGGTCGTGCAGGTGGCAGCCACTTGATGTGTCCCTTTCACATTGATGTTTCTCTCTCTCTCTCCCCCCCTACCTCCCACTCTATCTGAACAAAAAATGAAAAAATGTCCTCAGTTGAGGATTAAAAAAAAAAAGGTTCAAAATAAATAAGCAACATGCATAGGACATACAAATGGCCAAGAGACATATGAAGAAATGCTCAACATCACTAATTATCAGAGAGATGCAAATTAAAACAACAATGAGGTATCACTTCATACCTGTCAGAATGGCCACCATCGCCCTGGCCGGTTTGGCTCAGCGGTTAGAGCGTCGGCCTGCGGTCCAGAGAGACCAGGGTTCGGTTCCCACTAAGGGCACGTACCTCGGTTGCAGTTTGTCCCCGGCCCTGGTTGGTTGTGCGGATGGCGGCCACTCGATGTGTCCCTTTCACATCCATGTTTCTCTCTCTCTCCCTCCTGCTCTATCTGAACAAAGAATGAAAAGTGTCCTCGGGTGAGGATAAAAAAAAAAAAAAAAAATAGAATGGCCACCATCAACAAATCATCAAACAAGTGTTGGCGAGGGTGTGGAGAAAAGGGGACTCTACGTCAGCCTGCGGTCCACAGAGACCCGGGTTCGGTTCCCGCTAAGGGCATGTACCTTGGCTGCAGTTTGTCCCCGGCCCCGGTTGGGTTGTGTGGGTGGCGGCCACTCGATGTGTCCCTTTCACATCGATGTTTCTCTCTGTTCCTCTCTCTCCTTCCCGCTCTATCTGAGTAAAAAATGGAAAAATGTCCTCGGGTGAGGATAAAAAAAAAAAAAAAAGAGTTAAAGAAAAGGGGACTCTAGTATACTGCTGGTGGGAATGCAGACTGGTGCAGCCACTCTTGAAAACACTACTGTGTTAAATCAAGAAATTAAAAATTGAATTGCCATTTGATCCGGTGATCCCATTTCTAGGAATATACCCTAAGAAGCCTGAAACACCAATCAGAAAGAATATATGTACCCCCGTTTTTTGTTTTTTAATCCTCACCAGAGGACATTTTTCCATTTTGTTCAGATAGAGTGGGAGGGGGAGAGAGGAACAGAGGAGAGAGAGAAACATCGACATGAAAAGGACACATCGAGTGGTTGCCATCCGTACAACCAACCAGGGCGGGGGACAAACTGCAGCTGAGGTACGCGCCCTTAGCGGAAACCGAACCTGGGTCTCTCTGGATCACAGGCCGATGCTCTAACCGCTGAGTCAAACAGGCCAGGGCTGTACCCCCATTTTTATAGCAGCACTATTTACAATAGCTAAGATCTGGAAACAGACCAAGTGTCAGTAGACGAATGGATAAAAAAGTTGTGGTACATATACACAATGGAATACTATGCAGCTGTAAGAAAAAAACATCTCTTATCCTTTGAGATGACATGGAGGGACCTGGAATGTATTATCTTCAGAGAAACAAGCCAAACAGAGAAAGACAAATATCACATGATCTCACTTATTTGTGGAAGATAATGAACATTAAGTCTGAGGAATTGGATAGACCCAGAGACATGGAAGTAGAGTACAGACTGACAACCCTCAGAAGAGGGGGTGGGGGGAAAGGAAGAGATAAACCACAGAACTTCTATGCATGTATGCATAACCGATGCGGACAACAAAGCCGGGTATGAAGTGGGGGGGATGGGGAGGAGGGTATCAATGGGGAAAAAAAGGAGAATCATCTGTAACAAAAATAAATTAATAAAAAATTTAAAACATAAAAATAATAATAATAATAAAAAGCAACATGCTAGGTGGGTTTATGAAATTCTTCAACTACTGATAACTGACCTGAGAAATACTGAATACAGAAGCTGTAGATTGGATATTAAAAGAAGACTAATTAGCCTATATAAGAAAAAGCAGAGATCTTGCTAAAATGAGAAAATGTCTTAGACCAGAAAAACTGACAAACCAGATGAACCAAATAGAAATAAACATGCAACATGAACAGCTGGAAGAATGCTTTCAGGAACTTGTGGAAGATTACCGACATGTTGTTGAATGGCTTGCTCAAGAGTAAAGATTATTCGGCTCTGTACAGAAAATCTGCAAATTTCTGTACATTGTATTGTGAAAATATGTTAATTTTTTTTTTTTTTTTTTTTTTTTTAAATCCTCACCCGAGGATATTTTTCCATTTTTTGTACAGATAGAGTGGGAGGGAGAGAGAGAGAGAAACATTGATGTGAAGGGACACATCGAGTGGCTGCCACCCACACGACCAACCAGGGCCGGGGACAAACTGCAACCGAAGTACGTGCCCTTAGCGGGAACCGAACCCGGGTCTCTCCGAACCGCAGGCCGACGCTCTAACCGCTGAGCCAAACTGGCTAGGGCAAAATATGTTAATTTTAAATCTTGTAACATTTACTTACATTAAAAGTTAACTATCTTTAGCTGGAAAAGGCAGGGGATAAATAAAAATAAGTTTGTCCCCAAGGCAATAAGGATAGATTTTAAAATAACCCTAATAGCCCTGGCCGGTTTGGCTCAGTGATTGGAGCATCGGCCTGCAGACCAGAGAGTCCCAGGTTCGGTTCCCACTGGGGGCACGTACCCCCCCCCCCAAAAAAACAAAAACAAAAAAATAAAATAAAATAACCCTAATGGTCTAGCCAGTGTGGCTCAGTGGTTGAGTGTTGACCCATGCACCAAGAGGTCGCAGGTTTGATTCCCAGTCAGGGCAGCACATGCCCAGGTTGTGGGACCGATATCCAATCATCGATGTTTTTATCTATATCTCCCTCTACCTTCTTTTCTCTCTAAAATCACTAAAGAAAAAAAATATATATATATAAAAAATATATGTAAAAATATAAAAATAAATATATATATGTAAAATAACCCTAATTTTAGGGACCCTAACATTTTGGGAGGGTAACCCAGTTCAGACTTAAAATGTACTCACTTTTTTTTTTCCCAAAGCAGTAGCTCTACTTTAAAATGAAACTCCTCCTTTATTCATTTCATTTTAAAAAGCTGTAACATTGACCCTGGCCAGTTTTGCTCAGTGGTTAGAGCGTTGGCCTGCAGTCCGGGGAGACCCAGGTTCGGTTCCCGCTAAGGGCATATACCTCGGTTACAGTTTGTCCCCAGCCCTGGTTGGGCTGTGCGGGAGGTAGCCACTGGATGTGTCCCTTTCACGTCGATGTTTCTCTCTCTCTCTCTCTCTCTCTGTGTTTCTCTCTCTCTCTCTCCCCCCTCCCTCCCACTCTATCTGAACAATAAATAAATAAATAAAAAAGTAAGTAAATAAATAAATAAAAAGCTGTGACCTTGAACACTGGCTGTTGTGGCTCAGTGATTTAGCACCGACCCATGCACCAAGAGGTTGCTGGTTCAATTCCCGGTCAGGGCAAATGCCCAGGTTGTGGGCCTTGATCCCCAGGGCAGGAGGCGGCCTATCAATGTTCTCTCTCATGATGTCTTTATCTCTCTCCCTCTTCCTTCCTCTCTCTAAAATCAATATAGAAAAATTATAAAAATTCTTTAAAAAAATAAAAATAAAAAGCCATAATATTACCTGGCCGGTGTTGCTCAGTGGATTGAGTGTCATCCCATGGACTGAGAAGTCCAAGTTCAATTCTCGGTCAGGGAACATGCCCAGGTTGCAGGCTCGGTCCCCAGTTGGGGGCATACAGGAGGCAGCCGACCAATATTTATCTCTCACATAGATGTTTCCCTCTCTCCCTTCCTCTTAAAAAAAAAAAAAAAAAATCAATAAACATATTAAAAAATAAAATAAAAAGCTGTAATATTATGACACGTCTATCCACTGAGCAAAACATTATATACAAAAGATCACTAGTCTACTGATACAAAATGTAGTTCTTTTCCAAGAGTCATAACTAGGAATGTCTATTTCCTTCTGCCAAAATATAATTATAATTGGAAAACAAACCTGAATCTGTCTAAATTTAACAGATCCAAACTTCACATTAATTCCTTCTTTCTGTATACTACAACTAATAAGATATTTTAAATTTCCATGAATTTGGCAACTTTTGTGGGCTGCCTAAAATAGAGCTGCAATTTCCATTTCTCTAAAAAGCTGCACCAAAGCTACAAATTACAACAATCAAATTAATTTGGAGAGGAGCTCTAAACTTTCCCCAAAGTGCCTATTGCAGTGGTACTCACCCCCAATCTATCTAATGACATCATTCCCAAAAACTCCTGATGCAGAACTCTACTATACAATTCTAAGGACTGCCCCTGCCCTAAGAAGGCCTATGTTTTTTTACCCATGACTCTTCTGCATGTGTTTTGCAATGATATGGAAATTTAAAGGACAAAGAGCTTTATGTACAGGGGTGACTTTAGAAAATAATGACAACATAAATGGTTACTTTTTAAAATCATTTTCCAAAGCTGTTTAGAATCTCAAAATTACTCCTTGAAAAAGACTTCATTCATCATCTGTTGTAACTCACTCATTTTATATAGTATCAGAAATAAATTACTTTGGCCCTAGCAGCTGTGGTTCAGTAGGTTGGAGCGTTGTCCCATACACCAAAAGACGGGTTCAATTCTGGGTTAGGACATACCCAGGTTGCAGGTTTGATCCCTGGTCGGGGCTTGTATGGGAGGCAACTGATTGATGTTTCTCTCTCTCTCCCTTCCTCTAAGTCAATAAAAAACTTTTTTTTTAAATCCTTACCCCGAGGATATTTTTCTATTTATCTTCAGATAGAGTGAGAAGGAGGGGGAGAGAGAAACATCAACCTGAGAGGGAAACATCAATTGGTTGCCTCCCATACAACCCCTACCAGGGCCAGGGATGAACCGCAACTAAGGTACAATGCCCTCAACTGAAATCAAACCCTCGACTCTTTGGTCCATGGGCCAATGCTCTAATCGCTGAGCCAAACCAACCAGGGCAATGAGCCCAGGGACCAGTGCATCACAGGTTTGATTCGGGTCAAGGGCACATACCTCGGTTACGGTTCGGCCCTGGCCCTGGTTGGGGTAGTGCGGGAGGCAGCCACTGATGTGTCCTTTTCACGTCAATGTTTCTCTCTCTCTCTTCTTCCTACTCTATTTGAACAAAAGTGGAGGGATGTCCTCGGGTGAGGATAAAAAATGACTTTGGTTGGCCAGGATCATACAGCAAATTAGTGGAGAAAACAGAACCAAATTTCCTGATTTATCTTTCCATCCTGCATGTCAGATTTTCATGTCGACTTAACTTTCTTCAGTGTGCAGGTTCAGAATGAGAACTAAGACCAAAAGACGATTTCCAGATATTTCTGGGAAACTGACCCTTGTTCTAATTCCAATGAGTTAAAAAATGTCCTAGCCAGACCCTGGCTGGTGTGATTCAGCTGGATGAAGTATCATCCTGTACAGCAAAGGTATCGGGTTCAATTCCCAGTCAGGGCAACAGATAGACATCTCTCTCACATGTTTCTCTCTCTCTCTCTCTCTAAAAATCAGCTTTAAAAAAATGTTCTAGCTTGGAAAATCTGAGGATAATGGATAAGGACTTGTTCATGCTTGAGTGTATAGTCACTGTATCACACAATCATGCTGTACATGTACTATATAATTCAAGAGACTGACAGGGTGCCCAGGCTAGTTTGGCTCAGTTGCTTGGGCATTATCCCGTGCACCAAAAGGATGCTGGTTCGATTTCTAGTCAGGGTACATGCCCAAGTTGTGGGCCTGATCCCCAGTGGGGGGGGTGCAGGAGGCGGCCTATCGATGTTCTCTCACATAAATATTTCTCATTTCTATGTCCCCCTCTCTCTTCCCCACTAAAAATCAATAAGAATATTTTTTTAAAAAGAGACTGACAGGGTGCACACAACTATCCCAAGCAAAGCTAAACATGTTACTGTAGCCTGCTGGTATCTGTGATAAATATGGCTGGACCTGGGAAGTTTTTTTTTATCCTCACCTGAGGACATTTTTCCATTTTTTGTTCAGAGTGGGAGGGAGAGAGAGAGAGAAATATCGACATGAAAGGGACACATCGAGTGGCCGCCACCCAGACGACCAACCAGCGCCAGGGACAAACTGCAACCGAGGTATGCGCCCTTAGCGGGAACTGAACCCGGGTCTCTCTGGACCGCAGGCCGAAGCTCTAACTGCTAAGCCAAACCGGCCAGGGCTGGACCTGGGAAGTTTGATATGAAAGTGTGCTCATAAGTAAGAATTTTTTAACTTTTTTTTTTTTAATTGAGACTGAGGAAGGAAGAGAAGGAGGGGAAACAGGGATGAAGAAGGAAAGAGACAGAGAGAGAAAGAGAGAGAGACGCCCAGCCAGTGTGACTTAGTGGTTGAGCGTCGACCCATGCACCAAGAGGTCGCCAGTTCGATTCCTGGTCAGGGCACATGCCCATATTGTGGCCAAATCCTCAGTGGGGGGTGTGCAGGAGGCGGCCAATTGATATTCTATCTCATCAATGTTTCTCTCTTTCTCTCTCCCTCCCTCCCTCTAAAATCAATAAAGAAAAAAATTAAAATTAAAATAAAAAAGAGAGAGACGGACATTGACTTGTTTTCCACTTATATATGCAACCTTGGTGTATTAGGATGATGCTCTAACCTACTGAGCAACCCAGCCAGGGCATAGGTGAGGATTCTGAAAGCCAGGTAAGCATACACCTCCATCTATCCTAGAGAATGCTGTTGATCTATGTGCTATGTATCCTGACTGCATTGCCTTTCTTTTTGGTCCTTTAAGATGGACACAATGTTTAATTTACCCTTTTTATATCTGAATTTGATATTTTGGTCCAAATCATGAGACCCAATTATGAAATCATCTTTCCTTTAAGGGGCTGACATTGCTGTAAGTCACTCAAAGGACACAAAAATTCCACTCCACACAAACTAGTTAAAGGTCGAATGCATCTTATCCTTTTCCAATACTAAAGCTTTCACCCCATCACTCCTGCAATTCATTGAGGTAAAACACACTTAATTTCACCGTATGAGAGACACTGATATTTCATGTGTGCAGGCTCTGTAGTTCTCACACAAAAAGATATACCCACACTCTACAAAGTGACTCTCTTACCTGTATATGGCTTTAACAGCCTTCTGCTAACCCAGCCCCTTGTTGGGCTGTCATCAAAAAACTGTACATGAACTCGGGCAGACTTCCCTTTCTCACGGATGAATGTTCCATCAAAAGGGTGGTTGTAAACCAGGCAAGGCCACCAGGGGTAACCCTCCATCTTGGCCCAAACCAAATCACCTGGTGAGAAGTCACAAGAACTGTAGCCAAAAGGAAATACATAACTTGGTTAATATTTGGTTAAATTTCATTAAAGATAATTACCTATGAATAAACAATTTTAAGGAAGGTATTGTTAAAGACTCCTTTGAAGTCTTCTGGCATTTATATTCAAGCATAGAAATTCTATACAATGATTTTTTAAATCTGATTTTCAAGTTATTTAAAACAATAAGCTAATATCACAATATATAAGACATAAAAGACAAACAAATATAATGAATTCTGGTATTAAAGTGAGAAACTTTCTCAGAATCTTTCAGTTATGGAAAAATTCTGGTAGAAAAAGGTATAGATAGACTTAATGTACATTGCTCTCCAAATTACAAATGACATCTATACTACAATGTGGTATATTATCAGGAAATGGATCTAACCCACATTAAACATGTCAACTATGTAATTTGCTAATTGCATTAAATATTACCTCATTAGACTTTGCTTGTTCTCTCTAGTTAAGCTCCTCTATATTCAAAACACTACAAAAGCTACCTAGCACACTACCACCCACCAACTCAAATCAACAGGTAAGTGCCCAAAATATGACATACATATGTCTACAGACTCACAACAGATTCAGTCCTCACTAAAACTGATTTAGCCCTGAAAGCTTCCTGAGAAAGGGAGAAAAGAAAAGGGGAGGTAGAGGGGAGAGGAAGGGGTAGAAGAATCTAGCTAACAGACTACAGAAGGGAGAGGCCACAAAGCCGATAAACCTTGCTCAAGTACTATATATACCAAGATTTTCTAAGCCTGCTTAAAGATTTCCACTGAATAACTACTAAAATAAGTACAATGCAAACAATATTTTGGACATTTAGAATAGTGATCATTAGTCAATTGAGGCCACCTTATTCAGACCCAATCATGAAATTCAAGTATTCCTTTCTTCAAAGTATGTGAGCACAGAAACTTGAGTACAGCCCTGGCCAGTTTGGCTGAGTGGTTGGAACACTGGCCTGTGGACCAGAGAATCCTGGGTTCGGTTCCTGCTAGAGACAAGTACCAAAAAAAAGAAACCGAAGTACAGCTTCTTTGGCTGATGCTTCTTGTCTCAAAAGCCTTTATAGTACACATAGTTTTTTCTCAATTTATAGAAATATATAGCAACCTGTATAAGGTTATACATATTGCCATCAAGCTCACCACATAGGTCATCTTCAAACAGGATGCTGTCTGCACAATTCAAACTTTTTACCATAGCTTCTTCCTTACTAACATATCCATTTATTAACATAAGACAAAGACCCTTATCACTATGCTGTCGTACCAAATGGTTCAAATGGTTGTTTACAAGCCTCCCTATTGTCAAGCAGGCTTTCCCTTAACTCAGGCAAGTAGCCACTTAACTCCAGAGGCTACAGCACTGGTATCAGAAAACCACAAGCTGCCCTGGTCAGGTAGCTCAGTTGGTTAGAGCATCATCTTGATACACCAAGGTTGAGGGCTCAATCCCTGGTCAGGGCACATTACAAGAATCAACCAATGAATGCATAAATAAGTAGAACAACAAATCCATGATTCTCTCCCTCTCTCTAAAATCAATATTAAAACAAAAAAGCCTAGTATCAAGTCTCCATCTTTGAATACTCTGGAAATGGTCCCCATAATAGGAGATCAAGTGTAAATAATGCTCTGCTTTTACATTGTTTATGCTTTTACAGGTCTCCTTGGGTCAGATCTCAAAAAACAAATAAATAGCTGGCCAGCTCTCCCTCTCTTTCCATTCCCTTTGTTACCTTTGCCTTCCTCTCTCCCAGTTCCAAGGGCCCGTCTTCTGCCTCTATAACTTGTTTCCTGAGCCTACGCAGCCCAGCTGGCTCACTTATACTATCTCTGTAACTTTTTATTTTTTTAATCCTCACCCGAGGACATTTTTCCATTTTTGTTCAGATAGAGTGGGAGGGATTGGAGGGAGTGAGGGAAACATCGACGTGAAAGGGACACAGAGTGGCTGCCTCCCGAAGACCCGAACCAGGGCCAGACACGAATCGTAACCAAGGTACGTGCCCTTGACCAGAATCAAACCTGCGACTCACTGGTCCGCGGGCCAAACTGGCCAGGGCTGTAACTTTCTAAATAAACTTTATTATAATTTGAAAAAAAAAAACAGCATATGTTCCCTACTCAATACATAAAGCACAACCATACGATAAATGTGTTTAACATGGATGCAGGAAAAATTAATTCATGTTAAAATAAACATTATTAACACACCATGTATCTCTCACCAAAAAATAGTCCGTTAATCCCTGGCCGGTTTGGCTCAGCGGTTAGAGCGTTGGCCCGCGGACCACAGAGCCCCAGGTTCAGTTCCCGCTAAGGGCATGTACCTCGGTTGCGGTTCTTCCCCAGCCCCACTGGGGTCATGTGGGTGGCAGCCAATCGATGTGTGTCTCTCACATAGATGTTTCTCCCTCTCTCCCTCCCACTCAATCTCAAGATAAATGCAAAAATGTCCTTGGGTGAGGAGTAAAAAAAAAAGTCTGTTATGGAGAATGCATGTGTAGAGGAGGAAAAATATTTTTCCCTCTACCCTTCTGAGTTCTTGGCTGAAACCTTCTGTAATAAAAGATTAACAAGAGAAAAGCAAACAAAAGTCTATTAACATGCAGACCTCCTGTAGACATCAGAGATGCAAAGGAAAACTTAGTAACTCCCAGAGACAACCACCTTAAATATTACCTGCAGTTAAAAACAAAAGAATGATGGAGGGGCACCAGAAAAAGAAGTTAACAAGGGTAAGGATGTTATGCACATTTAAGTCAGTGCCTTCTTCATTAACAAGGGTTTTTGATAATTTCGAGTCATCCTTCTCTTACTGGTAGAGAGGGAAACATCCTTACAAATGGAGATTTCCTTTATAAATGTAAATTTCCTGTGTAGAAGAGCAACTTCTATTGTTTCTCTTATGTCTGCCGTTTCTCCAAAAAAAAAATAAATAATCAGCTCATGATAATTTTTATGCCAAAGAGGCATATTCTAGGGAAGCACATCTTGCTCCTCTTCACACAACTATATAAAGGGTTGCTTAAATGGGGGTGACACTATAGTTATTCTCGGACTTTGAAAAATCGTATAACACTTAAAACTCAGGATATTTCAAATCAACTACTCAGAATCACTAAAAAATTCTGATCTTGGAGTTCTTTATATATTCTGAAGCTCTATTTCTTCATCCTTTCAAACGGCTACCATTACACTTTATGCCTAATACAACACCTGAAATACAGTGAATATGAGCTTTTAAAAATTTTACCCTGTACTCTGACAAACGGAGAGCCAAGACCTGGAATAGCACTGAAATGTCCAGAAAAAGTACACTTCCCGGCAGGCTTCCCCACAATCGCGTTGATACACCAAAGCCCAGGGCCAGATCAAGTATTTAGGGACTCACTCTCAACTCCGAAAATATTATGGTGCCCGATCCTCCCGGGAAACAGTCAACAAATGATGCACTATTTCTTAAGATAACATTTTCTTCAACTCGATGCATACTTCCACGTGTGCCAAAATTAACAGATTTTTGGGTGGATGGGGGGTGGAGAAGGGTATAGTGGGGTAAATGGCGATGGGGAAAACTGTTCACTTGTTTTGGTGTACTTACTATCAACCTATGGGAAGACCCAGGCGGATCCCAGCACTTTCTGCTCCCCCCAACCCCGCCCCTACAACTAGCAATCCTCACTGGGACCAATCAGGCTCCCAGGTTTTGCACTGTGACACACCTCCAGCGCTCTCAGCTGGAGGTCCACCCCCACTCCAAACTCCTGCACAACTCAGAAACCCAGGCCGAGGCCCATTGCCCCCATAGCGTCTTGGCATATGAGCCTCATATCCAAACATCAATTGAGTTCCCCAATCGTCTACTGGAGCCCTAATTCACTAACCCAGCTTTGAAGGGAGAACCCTCTCCTGAACCCACTCGCTGGATGCCCCGCACCCACACCCTTCAGGGTGCCAGCGCGTTCATCCTCCCACAGGCACTTCGTTTTCCCCAACCCCTTCCTTCGCCCCGGGCAGGCACTGTCTCTCTCCTGTCCTGGTATGCATCCCGCAAAGGTGCGTGCAAAGTTCCTTTCTCCGCCCCACCCCCAGTGCTCCCATCTCCCCATTCTCCCCCGCACCCCGAGCAACTTGCGCTCTCTTCTCCACCCAGCCCAACCTAGCGGAATGCATCCCCTTCTCTTCCAACTCTGCGCCTCTCCCCTCCCCCCTCCCTCCTGCAGCCCGTTTCCTCCTATCTTGTTTACAATCCACACCCCCAACGCTCCAAACTCAGCCCCAACATTCTTTCAAGCAAAGTGTGCAGCCCCACTTCCTCCGAGCCCAGGGCCTGGCCACTGCCCCCCGCCCGCAGTCTCCAAGGAAAGTCTCCCTTCCCCCAGCTCCGTGCGTCCCGCCGCCATGCCCCCGCCTGCGACCCCCACCCCCAACCCGCTACCTGGAGGGAACCGCAGGCGCTGTCGATTTCCGCAGCCCTCCGTTGAGGTTCCTCGCCTCGGGCGGCGACGCGGAGCTCGCCAAGGGCCCAGGCCCTGGCTCGTCCTCGCTCCAGGCCGCATCCCCGCTGGGGGAAGGGGAGGCCCTGGTGGTAGCGGCGGCGCCGCCTTCACCTGAGGCCTTGACTGGGGCCTTGTTGGCATTATTCATCCCCGCCGGAGACTTTGGGAAGAAACTGTACAGCGTGCTCTGTCGCGACATAGCGACAGACGGCAAGGCCCAACCGCTCTATCGGACCGAACGACTGAAGGCAGTGCATCGACCGCGCGGCGCCTGCTGGCGGGAAATCTGGGGGGAGGCGCGCGCTGCGCTGGAGGAACTCTGGCCTCAGCCGCCAATCGGCAGGCGCTTCGGTGTGCGCGGGCGGCGTCTCGGCGACGCGCTCCCGGCCCCGCCCCCTCGAGGCGCCAGGCGACGTGGGGAGGGGTGGGGCCGGCGTGCAGAGCGGTGCTTCTGCTATTTGTGCTGCCCCTCGCCTCAGCCCCCGAAGCGGGAAGGCAGTGGGCCTGGTGCGCAGACGCGGGGGCTGGTCTGGACTTGGCACTTCGGCCGGAAGCCGAGCTTACCGGTCGCGAAAAGCCGGGCCTCTCAGGAAGGGGGGGGTGTGGATGGTCTTGGGGGCTGCGAGCTCGGGGCTGGCTCGCGTGTGCCTAGCGCTCGCACTGCGTGGAGGCATGAGTGGCAGAGGTGTTGGGGCAAACGCTAAACCCGCTGAAAAAGAGTGTAGCAGGGAAATGCCTTCCAGCCAGCGGCTGCTTGAGAAATCCTGCGGTTGGAGCCCTTCTGCCAAGGACCTGGAAAATGAAGGACCCAGAGTTTTGTCGGCAGATCAGATCTGTTCACGTTGTATTCGCAAAGCGTTGCACATATTAGGTCTTTGGTGAATACTTGCTAAATGAATGTTAAGTGGCAGGTCCTTGATGTGTTTATGATAAAAACCTGCCCTGGTGCGTTTGGCTCAGCGGTTGGAGCATCGGCCTGCGGTCCAGAGAGACCTGGTTTGGTTCCCGCTAAGGGCACGTACCTCGGTTGCAGTTTGTCCCCGGCCCTGGTTGGGTTGTGCGGTGGCAGCCACTCGATGTGTCCCTTTCACTCGATGTTTCTCTTTCTCCCTCCCTATCTGAACAAAAATGGAAAAATGTCCTCAGGTGAGGATTAAAATTTTTTTAAAATGCCAGCTAGCTTTCCTCCACCAAGCAACAATCCAATCATTTTACATAGATTCGTTAAATCCTGTCAACCTCCAGGTCCTCAGTACTTTATCTGATCCTTTTGGGCCATGTATGTCTCAGAATGCAGGATTTTTTCAGATTTTAGAAGAACAACGTGAATAAAAATACTCCAAATTTGAGAAACAAGTGAGAAGATTGACAACTCTTTGACCCTAACCCCAAACTATAAGTAAATAACTATGGAACCCAGAATTCGGGAAACCAGCCCCAATCAGCAACAGCTGTATTTTGGTAAAAATCTGTGTCAAATCAAGCTCTTAGCTTTGTTAGGGGAAGTTGTGTTCTGCCACACGCTTTTTTTTTTTTTTGGCTAAGCAAATAAAAAAACCAGGTTTGTTTCAGATACATTTGAGAGGTAGTCTTCCCTCCATGGATAGACATGGCACCCCCAGAGAGTCTGGGCAACACCCTGAAATCAGACATTTCTGGAAACAGCAAAACATGGTTATTCACACTAAGTGAGATAAATTCAACCAAGCAGTGTGGTGACTGAGGAAGGAGAGGCAGGTGAAGATGGAAAAGGGTATAGTGGTGATAGAAAATAAAATAATTCAAACAAGTAAATTTTAAAGATTTCATTGGCTTTATTGAATGATTCCTAAATTGGGCAGCATCCCATCTAGCAAGTAGAAAACTCCAGAAAGGGAAAGGTTTTTAGCAGCAGAGAGGGAGTGGGAAAAGGAAGTCATAAATGGAAAAGGATTATTCACCTTCTTTGGGGGACAATAGGTTCTATTAGTAGGATCACATTCTGCTGACCAGGAAATTCCAGACTGGCTTGTTAAGATTACATTCCTGGAGAAAGCTGAAATTGCAATTAGGTTGTTAAGTATTAAACCTTGGTTTGCTGAAGTGGAGCTTAGCACACAAGTGCTTGCATTTTGGGTCTTTTGTTTCTTTTTAACAATATAGATCATAAATAGCCTTAACTCAGCTTGATGGGGGGAAGGGCACAAATAAGAATAGGACCACAGTTGTTTAATGATTATTCACCTGGCTAACTATAGATAAGAGGTTTTCTTATAGACCCTGGGAAACTGGAGGATGTGCTACAAGAAGACAAACAGGGCTATAAAGAAGATAAGATGCCTTAAAGCCCAGATGGTCCATTACTCAGAAAAAAGAAAAAGAAAAACATTTTGAGAGAACAAACAAAGCATAGGACACACTTTGATTTGGTTGCTGTGCCTGTACCCTGACCCCTCTCCAGGAGTTTGCTTCTGGAATGTTGACCATTCTCTGGTCCCCAGGAACTGGCAGAACTGTTTTAACATCATAGAAAATTAACTACCTCGTTATCGGACTTTAAGATCCCCGAAAGGAGCCCTGGCTGGTTTGGCTCAGCGGTTAAAGCGTCGGCCTGCAGTCCAGAGTAGACCCGGGTTCAACTCTATCTGAACAAAAAATGGAAAAATGGCCCTGGCCGGTTTGGCTCAGCAGTTAGAGCGTCGACCTGCGGTCCTGAGAGACCCGGGTTCGGTTCCCGCTAAGGGCGCGTACCTCGGTTGCAGTTTGTCCCCGGCCTGGGTGGCAGCCACTCGATGTGTTCCTTTCACGTCGATGTTTCTCTCTCTCTCTGTTCCTCTCTCTCCCTCCCACTCTACCTGAACAAAAAAATGGGAAAATGTCCTCGGGTGAGGATAAAAAAAAAAGGAAAAATGTCCTCGGGTGAGGATAAAAAAAAGAGAGAGAGAGAAAAAGATCCTAGAAGGAGACACAGGGACCATGGACCCTGCATCCCTTACCCTCTTACCCCTTGCATGCAGCCCCTTTCTTACTTATCTCTAGAACAAAAGATGACCAACTGCTCTCTCCCCATACTGTGGCGTTATTGGAATAAATGCTCATACACGATTCAACCCTGTCTCTGCTTAATTTGGCTCAAGTAGTGACAGGTAGCCTCAGACCCATTGAATCTGGTTTTAAGCTCAGGTCAAAATTTGATACCAGGTGAGTTTACCACAAAGTTTTGGTTTACAGAGGTTTTAGGGTTTCTGAATTAAAGGTAAGGGATTGTTGGTCTGTGTTATATCTCCATTTTATGACTGAAGAAACTGAGTCACAGATGGCTCAAGTAATTTGCCCAAGATCAGCTAGAAAAGTGATGGAGTAGGGCCCTGGCTGGTTTGGCTCAGCGGTTAGAGAGTCGGCCTGTGGTCCAGAGAGACCCGGGTTCAGTTCCCGCTAAGGGCATGTACCTCGGTTGCAGTTTGTCCCCGGCCCTGGTCAGTCGTGTGGGTGGCAACCACTCGATGTGTCCCTTTCACATCGATGTTTCTCTCTCTGTCTCTCTCTCTGTTCCTCTCTCTCCCTCCCACTCTACCCACTCGACCTGAACAAAAAATGGAAAAATGTCCTTGGATGAGGATAAAAAAAACAAAACAAAACAAAACAAAAGTGATGGAGTAGGGATTTAAATCCTATGAAGCTGTTCCTGAAGTCCTGTGTAATTAACAAATGTTATACTTCTTTTAATTTAACATTATTAAGATTTTTAAAATTGATTTTTAGAGAGAAAGGGAGAGGGAGAGAAACCCATATGAGAGTGAAGCATCAATCAACTGCCTCCTGCATGCCCGCTCCCAGGGATCCAGCCAGCAACCTGGGCATGTGCTCTGACCAGTTTTGAAACCAGCAACCTTTCAGTGCATGAGATGATACCCAACCAACTGAGGCACTCTGGCCAGGGTTTAACATCATCTTACTTTATTTAAGCCTCACAACAACCTTGAGTTAGGTTGAACTATTTATGGACATATGTGGACTTTCTTCCTTATAGTTGCAGTGCCCCTCATTTACATATTTAACAAACCAATTCCTGCAATCCTTTATTTGCTTGAAAGAATTACATTTTGTGGGTTTTGCCTTTATAAACCCTGCCTTTCTTTGTCCTCTCCAGAATGCAGTTTAGGTTGCAATCTTTTTGCTCAAATAAATGTTCTTTGTTCTTTATTACAGTCTGAACCTCTTCTTTGATTAATGCATCAAACACACAATCCCTTAGTAGGCAAGATCACCCAGCCATCTCCAGAGGTATATACAGTGTATAGATATAAACAAAGGTTACCCACATAAGAATGAACAGAACAAAATACTTATTCAGAGCCTGCTAGAGCAAGGGAGTCAGCTATTATCACCTGCATTTGGCAGAGACTCAAAGGCAGGCAGAGGAGTAGGAAAGCTTCATAGTGAACAAAGAAAAGGCTTCAAGTGTGCCCTAACTGGAGCTAGTTGGTATGGGAAAGGTGGAGGTGGGCTAGCAGGAAAAGAAGCATGCTCTATGGGCTGGTTTGGGGAACATTTAGCTTTCTCTGATTGGTCCTGAATTTGAAGTGGGAACAAAAAATAGAGAAGCTGACTAGTCATTGACCAGTCATTCCTGGACTGGTTGCTGCAGAGGTGATTTGGCTTCAGTCTGCAGCAACTAACTCAGGAAGTCAGCAGCCAGTCCAAGGAACCAAACCCCTGTAGCAATGCCTTTGAGTTACTGCCAAACACAAATAATGGTGGCTGATTCCCTTGCTGTAGCATGCTCTGAATAAATAGCTGTTGCTTGTTCCCATTTGGGTGGTCTTAACTATTTCCACATGTCTGAGTGAAGAGCCTTCCAGGCAAAGGAAACAACTCCTAAGTGAAGAGCAAACATCCTGAGTTTGGGAACTGCAAGAAGGCCCAAATAGCTGAAAGACAATGAGTCAGGGTGGGGAGCAACAGAACATTAGTTCAGGGAAGAACATGAAGAGCAGATCACCCGAGCCCTTATGGGACTTCAAGCTTTGACTCAAGTAAGCTGGAGAGCAGTTGCAAGTTTTGAGTAGATGTGTTACCTAATCTAACGCAGACTGCTGTGTTGAGAATAGACTAGTATAATAAACAGTAACCAAATTGAGCTGCATTGTTCTCTACGCAGAAGAGTCTGGAAAAGTGGAGAATATGTTCTGCATAAAATCTGGGGGAAAAGGAGCCAGAAGAGCAGGAATTAGTATGTATATCCAAAAGTCTGGACACACTTACTCTGGGATGACTCATGAATGGGGGAGTGTGAAATATCCCTCAAGAGTTAACAGTGTGTGATCTGCACCTGTGCTCCCTAAGCTCCTGTGACACCTTCAACTGAGTTTTTAGTTGTGCCAGGCACTGATGTTGGCACGAGGGATATAGCCATGAACCAGACAGACACATCCAGAGAAAATGGAGACTGCTGAGAAAACAAGCAGTTACAGTATGCCGGTCCCAGGGAGCTCATAGATTATGTTAGATGACTTTGATAAGGATTTAGGCCAGAACCATGATTCCCAAACTGAGCACCAAGGCATCCCAGTGAACAAGAGTAAATTCACAGGGACACCATTGAGTACAGTATATTTAAATTTCATGGGAAACTCCGTGACATTTGTGGGGCACCAGAAAACTACTAACTTAAGGTAGTTCATAATTTTATATTATTTTTTCAACTTTATTGTTGAATGTATTACAGATGTTTCCCGTTTTTCCCCCACTGACCCTCTCCTCCCTTCCCCACACTATTGTCTGTGTCCATTGGTTATGCATATATACATAGAAGTTCTTTGGTTTATCTCTTCCTGCCCTCCCTCCCCCCTTCCCTTTGAGCTTCATCAGTCTAACAACCAATTTGTACTTCTTTTTTTTTTTATCCTCACCCGAGGGTATTTTTCCATTTTTTGTACAGATAGAGTGGGAGGGAGAGAGAGGAAGGGAGAGAGAGAGAGAAACATCGATGTGAAGGGACACATCGAGTGGCTGCCACCCGCACAACCAACCAGGACCGGGGACAAACTGCAACCGAAGTACGTGCCCTTAGCGGGAACCGAACCCGGGTCTCTCTGGACCGCAGGCCGACGCTCTAACCGCTGAGCCAAACTGGCCAGGGCCCAATTTGTACTTCTTAATTCCTTCATCTTTTTCACCCAGCCCCCCAGGCCCCTCCCATCTGGCAAGCAACAAAAAGTTCTCTGTATCTATGTCTGTTTCTGTTCTGCTTCCTCACGTTGTTTGTAGATTCGATTGTTGATAGATATGTATTAATTGCCATTTTGTTGTTCATATTTTTTGCTCTTCTCCTTCAAGAAGGCCCTTCAACATCTCATATAATGCTGGTTTGGTGGTGATGAACTCCTTTAACTTTTCCTTGTCTGGGAAACTCTTGATATGTCCATTGATTCTAAATGATAGCTTTGCAGGAGGATAGAGTAAACTTGGTTTTTCATCACTTTGAATAAATATCTCTTGCCACTCCTTTCTGGCCTGCAAAGTTTCTTTTGAGAAATCAAGTAACAGTCTTATGGGAGTTCCCTTGTAGGTAACTAACTGGCCCTGGCCAGTTTGGCTCAACAGTTAGAGCGTTGGCCTGCGGTCTAGAGAGACCTGGGTTTGGTTCCCGCTAAGGGCACGTACCTTGGTTGCAGTTTGTCCCCGGTCCTGGTTGGGTCGTGCAGGTGGCAGCCACTCGATGTGTACCTTTCAAATAGATGTTTCTCTCTCTCTCTCTCTCTCTTCCTCCCACTCTATCTGAATAAAAAATGAAAAAAAAATGTCCTTGGGTGAGAATAAAAAAAAAAAAAAAAAAAAAGTAGGTAACTAACTGCTTTTCTCTTGCAACATTTAAGATTATTTCTTTGTTGCCCTGGCCCTGGCCGGATTGGCTCAGTGGTTGGAGCATTGGCCTGCGGTCTGGAGAGACCCGGGTTCGGTTCCCGCTAGGGACTCGTACCTCGGTTGCAATTTGTCCCCAGCCCTGGTTGGGTGGTGCGGGTGGCAACCACTCGATGTGTCCCTTTCATGTCAATGTTTCTTTCTCTCTCTCTCTCCCTCCTACTCTATCTGAACAAAATGTCAAAAAATGTCCTCGGGTGAGGATAAAAATAAATAAATAAATAAGATTATTTCTTTGTTGCCCTGGCTGGTTTGGCTCAGTGGTTGGAGCATTGGCCTGTGGACCAAAGAGTCCCGGGTTTGGTTCCCACTAGGGGCATGCACCAAAAAAAAGATTATTTCTTTGTTTTTAACATTTGGCATTTTGATGATGATGTGTCTTGGTGTGGACCTCTTTGGGTTCATCTTGTTTGGGACTCTCTGTGCTTCCTGGGCTTGTATGTCTGTTTCCTTCACCAAGTTAGGAAAGTTTTCTGTCATTTTTTCAAATAGGTTTTCAATTTCTTGCTCGCTCTCTTCTCCTGGCACCCCCATGATGCAAATATTAACACACTTGAAGTTGTCCCAGAGGCTCCTTACACTATCTCCTTACACTATCCTCTTTTTTTTTTTTAATTCTTTTTTCATTTTGCTGTTCTGATTGGGTGTTTTTTGCTTCCTTATATTCCAAATCGATGGTTTGTTTCTTGGCTTTACCTACTCTACTATTGATTCTCTGTAAATTATTCTTTTTTTTTTTTTTTTAAGTTTTACTTATTTATTTATTTATTTTAATCCTCACCTGAGGACATTTTTCCATTTTTTGTTCAGATAGAGGGGAGGGAGGGAGAGGAAGAGAGAGAGAGAAACATTTCGATGTGAAAGGGACACATCGAGTGGCTGCCACCCGCACGACCAACCAGGGCCGGGGACAAACTGCAACCGAGGTACATGCCCTTAGCGGGAACCGAACCCGGGTCTCTCTGGACCGCAGGCTGATGCTCTAACCGCTGAGCCAAACTGGCCAGGGCTGTAAATTATTCTTTATTTCAGTTAGTGCATCCTTCATTTCTGACTGGTCATTTTTTTTTTATCCTCACTCAAGGACATTTTTTCCATTTTTTTGTTTAGATAGAGTGGGAGGGAGAGAGAGGAAGAGAGAGAGAGAGAAACATCGACATGAAAGGAACACATCTAGTGGCTGCCTCCTGCACGACCCAACCAGGGCCAGGGACAAACTGCAACCGTGGTACATGCTCTTAGTGGGAACCGAACCTGGGTCTCTCTGGACAGCAGGCCAACGCTCTAACCACTGAGCCAAACTGGCCAGGGCTGACTGGTCATTTTTTCTGTTGTTGATGTTCTCACTAAGTTCCTTGGTGTTCTCCTTAAGTTCCTTGAAGTTTTCACTAAGTTCCTTGAGCAACCTTATAACCAGCGTTTTGAACTCTGCATCTGATTGATTGGTTATCTCCATTTTGTTTAGTTCCTTTCCTGGAGTTTTGTTCTTTTCTTTCATTTGGAACATGTTTCTTTGTCTCCTCATTTTGGCTGCTTCCTTGTGTTTGTTTCTATGTATTAGGTAGAGTTGCTATGTCTCCTAGGCTTCATAGGGTGACCTATTGTTGTAAGTGTCCTGTAGGATCCAGTGGCACCGCCTCCCTGATCACCCCAGCTGGGCCCTCAAGGTGTGTCCCTAGTGTAGACTGTACACCCTTCTGTTGTAATTGAGTCTTGATTGCTATTAGCATGTCAAAGGGAGGAATTTATTCAGGCTGATCAGCTGCAAGGACTGGCTGTGCCCACTGACCACTGGCCTCTGACTACCTTGGAGGATCAGCTGTGTAGGGGCCCAACACACAGAGCTGGATTTACTTCAGCAGGGTTCTGGCACCCACTGAGTCCACTCATTGAGTGTGTCACTTGTGGAGGTGGTTGGGTGGTGGTGTTTTGATGTGGTCTGAAGCTGTCCACTGGGTGTACTGGCTCTGGGCAATGTCAGCCTCTGCCTGTGTTCTATCCGGCATAAGATTCAAAGTGATCTGCCAAAGGCTGCTTCTTATACTGGGCTTAGACGTGCCCAGGAAAAGCCAAGTTGTGAACCAAGGCTAGCTGCTTCTAGTGCCGGGCCTGGGGCCACTTAACAAGAGGTATGGGGCTTGCTGAGACTAGATGCTGTTTGTTTGAGAGAATTTAGAAAAATCTGAAGCATGATCCAAGACAGACCAATCCTCTGGTAAAGCCTTTGGAAACAGCTTGGGTGGGCCTGAAAGTTGGGTGGGGCAGGTATTCTCGGAATCACCAGGGCGGGGCAAACAGTGTGAGCCAGGTTGCTGGAGTCCCAGATATAGTGGCAGTCTGCTGCCCGGGGGAATGGCTCACCAAAGGATCAGTGGCCTCTGACAGCAAGTCTGTCCAGGAGAAAGCCACCCCTCCAGCTCTCAAACCAATGCCAAACAACTTAGTTCTTCCCCATATGTCGCTGGTGCCTTTCAAGGTACCTCCCCAACACTGAAGCCTGGAAGGTGTGAGTCTGAGTAAGTCCGTGTGAGGGCCCTTTAAGAGGACCTACCTGAGGCTCCAGCAGCTTCAGCCTCCCTCAGCCTCGGTTCCCACTGGTTTTTACAACCAGAAGTTATGGGGACTTCTCTTCCTGGCACTGGAACCCTGAGCTAAGGGCCTGGTATGGGACGGGGACCCCTCACTCCTCAGGGAGGACCTTCCTAGCAGAGTGATCCTATTGTAAACCAACAAGACAGACCAGACTCAGACTCCGAACTGGGTTCAAATTAAGAGAGCTCTATTAGCCATGCGGTGGCCGTCCCATCCTACGCAGAGGAGAGAGCAGCCCCAAGCTCAGAGGGTGGGTTGCTAATATAGTTGTCTTAACCCCTGTTAAGGAATTTGGGCTAAAGGTTTGCGAGCAAGCAAGCACGTCTAGAAGCAGATATCTGTGGTTAGCCGTTATACCTGAGGGAGCAAGCAGTTTTGGTTTGCACAATGTAATGGCTATCTATACAACATAATGGTTATCTATTAACTCTGGCTGCTAGTTCTTGCTATTCTCTTAAAGTCTAGGGGGTAAGGTCTGCCTAATGGAAAAATTTTTACTGTACGTTCACATAGTATGTGTTTGTTCTTTACAATCCTCCTGATTTTTATCCACCACACGTGGGTGTGGGAGCAGCCCATCCACCTCCGCCCCTCCTACCAGCCTCAATGTGGCTGCTTCTTTAACTTCGTAGTTGTAGGACTCCCATTCAGCTCGATTTCAGGCAGTTTTTAATGATGGTTGTGCTGTAGTTTAGTTGTAATTTTGATGTGGTTGTGAGAGGAGGCGATACTGCGTTTACCTACGCCGCCATCTTGACCGGAAGTCCTCGGTAGTTCACAATTTTAATATTAAATCATATTACATTGCTTTCTATGACATTGTTGTGGAGGAAAAAAACATTTCTTCTACCTTCTTAGGTTCAGTTTGGGGATTCTGCAATTTAAATTGACAAAAGACAGGTTAACAAGAGAAAATAAAGGTTTTTATTTTTTTGTTAATCTTCACCCGAGGATATTTTTTTGATTTTTAGAGTGAAAGGGAGGGAGGGAGATAAAGAGAGAGAAACATCGATGTGAGAGAGACACGTTAATTGGTTGCCTCCCACACCACCTTGTCCAGGGCCGGGAATCAAACCTGCAACCCAGGTATGTGCCCTTGACAGGGAATCGAACCTGAGAACCTTCGGTCCGAGGCTGACTCTCTTTTTTATCCACATCTGAGGACATTTTTCCATGTTCCCCACTGGGGATCCAGCCCACAATCTGGGCATGTGCCCTGACCCAGAATCAAACCGGCGACCTTGGTGCATGGTTCGATGCTCAACCACTGAGCCACATGGCCAGGCAGAACATTTATTTATTTAACTTTTTTTTTTCTCCCATTTTTTGTTTAGATAGAGTGGGAGGGAGAGAAAGAGAGTAACATTGACATGAAAGGGACACATCAAGTGGTTGCATCCACACAATCCAGACAGGGCCCGGAACAAACTGCAACTGAGGTACATGCCCTTAGCGGGAACTGAACCCAGGTCTCTCTGGACCACGGGCCAACGCTCTAACCACTGAGCCAAACCGGCCAGAGCTGTACATTTATTTTATTTTATTTTTTTTTATCCTCACCCGAGGACATTTTTTTTTTTGTTCAGATAGAGAGGGAGGGAGAGAGAGGAAGAGAGAGAGAGAGAAACATCGACGTGAAGGGACACATCGAGTGGCTGCCACCCGCACGACCAACCAGGGCCGGGGACAAACTGCAGCCGAGGTATGTGCCCTTAGCGGGAACCAAACCCGGGTCTCTCAGGACCGCAGGCCGATGCTCTAACCGATGAGCCAAACCGGCCAGGGCTGTACATTTATTTTTTAATGCAAAATCAATACACGCTGGAGTGCTCAGTGATGAGTAACTCAAAAGGTTGGTTAGAATTTGGGGCTTATATATCTAACTTAGTGCAGAAAATTAATAAAAACATATTTAAAAATAAATAAATAAAATAATCTTTATACAAACTCTAGGATTGATCCCCATAACATGATATCTTTGTGAAGCTGAGCTTTTGGCATTGTCTGTGGTAAAAAGCAAGTACCATGATGCCCTGGCCGGTTTGGTTCAGCAGTTAGAGTGTTGGCCTGCAGTCGAGAGAGACCTGGGTTCGGTTCCTGCTAAGGGCACGTACCTCGATTGCAGTTTGTCCCCAGCCCTGGTTGGGTCATGCGGGTGGCAACCACTCGATGTGTCCCTTTCACATTGATGTTTCTCTCGCTCTCTCTCTTCCTCCCACTCTATCTGAACAAAAAATGGACAAATGTCCTCTGGTGAGAATAAAAATAAATAAATAAATAATAAAGCAAGCAAGTACCATGAGAAAAATTAATGTGGAATGAGGGTGGTGGTATCCAAATCTGATTCCAAGATGTAAGAAGTTGTGCAATGCCCAGCCTGCACACACAATCCCATTACTATTGTGGATGCTGAGAAACAAGATACCTGCCAAGAAGGGCTCCTGTTGGCTAACTAGGCTCAAAATTTTAAAAAGCCTAGAAGCCATTTCTTTTTCTTTTTTGGTTTATCCTCACTGGAGGATATTTTTCCATTGAGTGGAAAGATGGGTGGGAAGGCGGGGGAGAGAGAGAAAGAGGGAAACATTATGAGAGAGAGACATATCAGTTGGTTGCTTTTCACAGGACCTGGATCAGATATGTGTCCTTGACCAGGAATTAAACCCATGGCCAAAAGGTCATGGGCCAGTGCTCTAACTGCTGGGCCAAAATGGCCAGGGCATAGCAGCCACTTCTAAACAGGGGCCTGCAATCCACGCTGTTGGGAGAAGCCTGCATTAAACTGCCTGACTCCTGCATTAAACTGCCTTTCTGCACTATGTTCCTGTCATTTGAACCAGCCATTATGAAGGAGTTCCTTGAATGGTATTTCAACCAGTAGGACTGAGACTTTCCCCCATTCAATCAGAGTTGTGCAGCTATATCCCCATCAGCATCTTTACCAACCAGTCAGAACTGCTTTGGCAAAAGACTGTGTTTTCCCTGCTGGAGCTGAAACACCAAAGTCTCACAGGACCAGAGCAGAGAGGTGCAGACCAGTGTGGAACAGAGCAGGGCAGAGCAGAGTGGACCAAGAAGGTGAAGCCAACCAGAGCAGAGTGGGGCCACCTCACCCCAGGGCAACTTCACAGCCGTGCTATTCCATAATTGAGCTATGACACTATTGAGCTGTTCCACAGCGTGCTGTATCACAGTTGAGCTGTTTGCACTTAAGTTTTCTTCTTCAGGGCTCCCAAATTGGGGATTCATGTTGACATTGACTTGGCATCAATGCCCATCAGTTGACACTATGTATGGGATATTTAAGAATGAAATAAAAATATTATTTTTTAAAATGTATATGTTTTTTCTTCCTATAGCTACTAAAGTGTTAGGACAGAAATACTTATTGAATTGTATGGACTTAAAACTTAATAAATGGAACTTAAGTATTTCTTTTGGCCTGGGAGTTTAATGAAGATATTAAGAGCACCAGAGGTTTAGGTTTAGGAGCTTCTGGCCTAGTGGTTAAGAGCTCTATACTCAAATTCTGTCCTCAAGCTCTATATCAAAACTTTATGTGTTCAGCCCTGGCCGGTTTGGCTCAGCGGTTGGAGCGTCGGCCTGCGGTCCGGAGAGACCCGGGTTTGGTTCCCGCTAAGGGCACGTACTTCGGTTGCAGTTTGTCCCCGGCCCTGGTTGGTCGTGCGGGTGGCAGCCACTCGATGTGTCCTTTCACATCGATGTTTCTCTCTTTCTCTCCTTCCTCTCTCTCCCTCCCACTCTATCTGTACAAAAAATGGAAAAATACCCTCGGGTGAGGATAAAAAAAAACACAAAGAAAACAACTTTATGTGTTCAAATCCTAGCTGAGCTGCTTACTAACTGCATGATTGTTGGGCAAGTTTTCTAACCTCTCCCTGTGCCTCAGTTTCTTCACCTAGTTGTGATGAGGACTGACTGAAATTGTTACAGAAAGGGGACCTGGCCCTGAGCAGGTCTCCCTAGGGCCGGGCCAGTAGTGTGTGGGTTCTTGACTTCATGCAGGGGAAGTTTCACAGCACAAGTCCAGGTGAATTCTAGGGGACATTTATTAAAGCTGAGGAGGGTGAAACAAGAAAGGGCTGGGAAAATAGGCCTCGGCTGGTCTGCTTTGGCTCTAAGAAGTCAGAGAAGAGGGGGTGGGAGCAGAGAGGAGGGGCCAGTGGGAGGAAACGGGTGGGGGGGACATCTGTAATACTTTCAACAATAAAAATTTATTTATTTTTTAATATTTTTATCCTTACCCAAGGATATTTTTCTATTTATCTTCAGGTAGAGAGAGAGGGAAAAACAGGGAGAGAGAGAGAAACATCGATGTGAGAGAGACACATCAACTGGTTGCCTCCCACACAACCCCAACCAGGGCCGGGAACAAACTGCAACTGAGGTTCGTGTCCTTGGCTGAAATCGAACCCAGGACTCAGTCCACAGGCCGATGCTCTACTTCTGAGCCAAACCAGCCAGGGCCAATAAAGATTTTTTTAAAAAGTAGGAGAAAAGGGGGCCTTGGGGTTTACCTGGGATGAACTGCCACTGCCTTTTGCTGCCCTGATTGCAAGCCTCCTGGGGGCCCTTAGAGTTTCGGAGATGTGTGCCTCTGGGGGAAGAAGGGAGGGGGACAAGTATGCTCCCGGGAGGGAGAACACGTGTTGGCACTGGGACCTTTGTTTTGAGGGGTTTTTTTGTTTTTTTTTTATCCTCACTTGAGGACATTTTTGCATTTATCTTCAGATAGAGCAGGAGGGAGAGAGGGAGGAAGAGAGAGAGAAACATCTATGTGAGAGAGACACATGGACTGGTTGCCATCCACATAACCCAACCGGGGCCGGGGACAAACTACAACTGAACCTGGGTCTCTCTGGCCCGAGGGCTGACGCTCTAACTGCTAAGCCAAACCGGCCAGGGCCACAGATTTATTCTCTTAATTTTATCTGTCCTTGGATGTGATTGGCAAATAGCACTAATTAAATTTCTGCTATCTGTCTCCCTGAGTAGGGTGGTTTAAGCTATTTACCCCCTGGATGGGAGGAGAAGTGCAAACAATTTACTTACTCTTAAGTTTCTTTGGTTTAGAGAACATAGGATTTACTAGATGGCTGCAAACTGCTGTTTAACCATCTGTCTGTTTCCCTATGTCCCGGCTTACTAGCCGGTCTCAAAATGACATTGTAAAGCTCTCAGCACAGTGCCTGCCCCACCATGAACACCAGATAAATGGACAGAGTTATATAAAGGAAAGTCTGCAGGTTTCCAAAAGAATGCAGTGCTCCGCATTCCTTCTCCATCCGTCCAAGGGACGGGCTGACCCAACAATCTTTGCCTTTTTCTCGGGCCTTGAGAAATTAAGTCAAATCTGGAAGAAGGCATTTTGTCAGCCCTGAGTCACCAGGGAGAAGCCTATAGTCTGACTAAGTCAGGCTGTTTTGGCCAGTTGCAAAGGAGACTCTGTATAGCACAGGGAGGAACCTTGGGGCATCTGGCCAAAGGAAAACAAAAGAAAAAGTTATGTGTTTTGGGACAGGGTGGAGTAGGCTCAAAGCAAAGCTGTGTGTATTCAAATCTAGATTGCAAAGTGGACCCAAGGTCCCATTACCTTGGCAACACAAGATAGATGTGGAATAAAGTGTCCAAAAATCCCTTATCTAATTTTGTCTGCCTAGGTTGTAATTCAGAGAAGCTGTTTCTCTGTGTCAAAGTGAGTTAAGGACTCTAGGCAAGACTGGGCTGTTTCACTAATGCAGTTTCACAAGCAAAGTTTCTGTTGGTCTATGATTTTAGAGAACAAGATTTCTCAGTGAAAAAAGAAAGCAGGAGGTGCTGAAAACACAAGACAATATACAGATAATGAATTATAACTTGTACACTTGAAATCTATGTAATCTATTAACCACTGTCACCCCAATACATTCACTAAACATTTAAAAAGAAAGAGCCCTGACTGTCTTGGTCCAGTGGTTAGAGCATCGGCCCACGGGCCAAAGAGTTGTGGGTTCAATTCCAGCCAAGGGCACGTACCTCAGTTGTGGTTCATCCCTGGCCCTGGTCAGGGTCGTGTGGGAGGCAACCAGTTGACACACATTGATGTTTCTCTCTCTCTCTTTCTATCTCCCTCCCACTCTATCTGAAGATAAATGGAAAAATATCCTCGGGTGAGAATTAAAAAAAAAATTTTAAAAGAGAGAGCGAAAACAGTAGTCCTCATGTCACTTTGCAGCTGCAACTTGTCCTTGGGAGAAAATAGTGTTTCCTGTTTAAGATTGTAGCTGGTTTTATCTTTGTTATCCTAGCCCAGTAAATAGCAGGGCACATTTTTAACTTCTCATTCCTTGCTAATTTTTACTTTCTCAGTCCTGAGAAATAAGGAGGGGAGGAACTTTCTGGCAGCCAGGTAGAAGGAGGTGCCAGCTGCAGCCTGCCTTTCCTGAAGCAAGGGGGCAGAAATCAAAGGTGCCTGTGTACGCCTCAGTTGCCCAAGGTGTGGTGGAGGCTCTGAGTGACTGACGGGATGGGCAGGACCTAGACCACCTGGAGAGAGGAAAGACAGACCAGAGGGCTTCCACAACCTGGAGGCACCCCCCCCCCCCATTCCCAGACTTCTCTGAGTTGTTGCTAGCTTTCTTGGAAACTTACATATTATCTCAGACCAAAATCAACACCAGTATGGGGAGAGCTAGCACTGTTTCTCTGGTTTCCAGAGACATCCTGGATGGAATTGCCAGGTGCTTTTCTTTCCTTTTTTTTAATCCTCATTCAAGGACATTTTTGTTCAGATAGAGTGGGAGGGAGAGAGAGAGAGAGAGAGAGAAACATCGATGTGAGAGAGACACATCTAGTGGCAACCACCCACACAACCCCAACCGGGCCGAACTGCAACTGAGGTACATGCCCTTAGCGGGAACTGAACCCAGGTCTCTCTGGACCACGGGCCGATGCCCTAACCACTGAGCAAAACCAGCCAGGGCACCAGGTGCTTTTCTAATTACTAGACTGGCCCTTTCACATTGTATACGGCCTCAGCCTCTGATCTCCCAGGTCTGGTCCAGTCTCCCTTCCCAACTAGCTGCATTCCTGTCCTTTGCCTTCACTGTTCTGGGATCATCCTCACCTTGAAGCCACACAAAACTGGTTTCAATCCTGACATCCTCGACCTCACATATTCTGGCAACCTGGGTAAATTACTTGCACTGTGCCTTGGTTGCCAAATCTGATAAATGGGGATCAACTAATGCCTACCTCACAGGGTTGTTAACAGAAGGAAATGCTCAGTCTCTCTGACTCCAGCTTACTCAAGCCTGCATGGTTCCCAAGGCCTCCAGGCTAATAGCTCCTTCTTTAAACATGCTAATTATTAAAGGAATTCTACTTAGGACTTGAATTTTTACAACAACAGCACTTCCTTGACATAAAAGAAGTCTAAACTCTGTACTTTTTGTTTTGTTAATCTTCACCCTAGAATATTTTTTTCCATTGATTTTTAGAGAAAGTGGAAGGGAGGGAGGAAGGGGGAGAGAGACACACACATCGATTGGTTGCCCCCCACACGTGCCCCGACAGGGGCTGGGATAGAACCTGCAGTCCAGGTACATGCTGTTGACTGGCAATGAAACACAGGACCCTTGGGTGTGAAGGTCAATGCTTTAATTATTGAGCCATACTGGCCAGGGCACGTACTTTTTAAAAATGGATTTGAGCCCTGGCCATTTTGGCTCAGGGGTTAGAGCATCGGCCCGTGGTCCAGAGAGGCCTAGGTTTGGTTCCCCCTAAGGGCATGTACCTCGGTTGCAGTTTGTCCCCGGCCCCGGCCCCGGCTGGGGTTGTGTCGGAGGCAGCCACTCAATGTGTCTCTCTCACATCGATGCTTTTCTCTCTCTCTCCCTCCTGCTCTATCTGAAAATAAATGCAAAAAAACCCCACAAAAAACCAACAATGTCCTCGGGTGAGGATTAAAAAATATATAAAAATAAAAATGGATTTGAGAAAGAAAAGAAAAGAAAAAAAATAAAGATGGATTTGAAGACTAGGACTACCATCTTCTCCATTGGTGCCTTCTTGATCGACAAAGCTGTCCTTACTTCAAACTCTGACATTTTGAGTGTTGGCCTTCTGATGCTTGGGGCGCATGAACTTTGAACTGGTAAGAGGATTATTGAGAGGATGGAATGGAATTAGGTGGTTACCAGGTATATTATGTGTGCCCAGTGAATAGAAAGCCCTTCCCTCCCCACGCCGTTTCTGCCCCTGCAATGCTCTTGCCTCTTGCCTTCACCAGTCCAATCCAGAAAGCCTGTCAGCTCAGCTGAAGTTCCTGCCCTGCCAGGCCCCTCTGAACACACAGTCCCCTCTTATCAGGAGAGTTTCAGTTTCAAAAAACAGCCTCTTCAGGTCACAGACCCCAGGCTGTGGTTTGAGAGCTGCGGCACCAACAGCTGTGGCATGCTGTCCTTGTGACATATCTCAGGTTGTCATTTGCCATTTCACGATGAACCAAAGAATAAGAAACCAGACAAACCCCGCAGGAACTCACTTAGAACCCCAGAGTTGGTATAAAGATTATTTTAAGCTGATGACATTTGAGATTCAACAGAAGCAGATAGAAGCCTTCTCAAATCTTCTCTTATCTGATTAAAAGCAGAAACTTCTGAGAAGTGAAGACTGCCATAAATTCCTTCTTTGGGGTGGGTCTGCTCCCAGAAGAAAGACCAAGAGCAAATGTGCCGTAAATCCCCTCTCCAGGGATATTTTATGACTCTGAAGACAGAGAGACCAGATGCATCTGGGTAGTAAACATACATTGTCACAAACATTCTTATCTCCCTTTGTTCTCCCCAAACCCACTTGTCTTTCCTAAAGAAACCTATTTGTTTTTCCCATAGGAGCCTTTTCTCCTCCTCACTTTTCCCTATGAAGTTGGATACCCCTCAATTCTAACCACCCCTCTGAGTCATTCACTGAGCACTCCCATGGATGTGTGTGACACACCTCTAGACAAACTCTGTCTTTTCTCTTGCTAATTTGTCTTTTCTCAGTTTAATTTGCAGGCCGTATTCACTCCCTTTCTCTTTTTTTACTGTAATATTTTATCTAAAGTTACATAAAAATCAATCAATTGCTTTTATTATGTGACTGTGAAGTATCCACTCTACTGCATCCAAAAAAGAACCAAAAATTACTTTTATAACATTGAAATAAAGTCATTTGTAAAGACAATATCAATTGGGACTGTCTTGCACCATGACTAATCTATTATAAACAAAAGCCAATCTTAAAAACACAATTCCAGATTCAGTGGTTACACTGAGTATAGATAAGAAAGTACAGGCACTCATTGGCTATGCTATACCAAATGCATGAAAAGTAGTTAGTTTTATACTGTAGGCCAGTACACAAAACACAGAGTTTATTCTTATTTATTAATTATTGTATTATTTTCCATATGAACAACTGTAAACCTACTTTTGTCCCACACTGTATAAATAAATAAATCCTATCTCTTTTTTTTCTATATGTGTTCTTAGATTCCTTGTACAAATAACAGAACACTCCTTCCATTCACTTCCATAGAAAGAGATTGAAAAGATTTGATCACCTGGCCAGTGTGGCTCAGTGGTGGAGCATCATCTCATGCACCAAGAGGTCGCTGGTTCGATTCCTGGTCAGGGCACATGCCCAGGTTGTGGGCCCGATCCCCAGTGGGAGGCAGGCAGGAGGCGGCCAGTTGATATTCTCTCTCATCGATGTTTCTCTCTCTCTCTCTCTCAAAGCAATAAAGAAAAAAAAAAGATTTGATCATCAACTCCCAAATTGTATGCTTCTTTTTTTCTACTATCAATTTCCCAACATATGTAACATAAACAGGAAAATCTTTTCAGTAAATTAAGCACAATCTCTCTTGCATGCTATAAAATCCCATTGTACTAGCCCCTCTTGAATCAAGTCTGCCTTACCATCTTCAACAAGAATCATGAATGATTCTTTCTTTACATCTCCCCCACCCCTCAACTCCTAGCCTTTATCATCTGGGCCAACCCCCTCATTGTGTATAAGGAAAAACTGAAAAGTTAAGCTGCTAAACAAGGGAATGATGAAAAGTTTGAACTTTGGAACCCAGATTTATAACCATTGACCAGATGTGTGATCTCAGACAGGCTACTTAATCTGTCTGGGTTTGAAAGAGGCACATTTATGACATGGGGCAAATAACAGTACCCATCTCACTGGGTTGTTTTAAAAATTAAATGAGTTGCCCTGGCTGGTTTGGCTCAGCAGTTAGAGAATCAGCCTGCGGTCCAGAGAGACCCAGGTTCGGTTCCTGCTAAGGGCATGTACCTCTGTTGCAGTTTGTCCCCGGCCCTGGTTGGGTCGTTGAGAGTGGCAGCCACTCAATGTGTCCCTTTCACGTCGATGTTTCTCTCTCTCTGTCTTCCTCTCTCTCCCTCCCACTCTATCTGACCAAAAAAATGAAAAAATGTCCTCAGGTGAGGATTAAAAAAATAATAATAATAAAAAAATTAAACGAGTTAATATCCATAAAGCACTCAGAACTCTCCAGTAGAATAAGCACAATATAATATTTATTTATTTATTTTAAACAGGCACTTGCCTGAGGATGCTCAGTTAGCTAATGATACAAACTGAATGAACACACTTTCCTATCCCTGTGTTAAATAGTACTGCTTGCTCCAGATAAGGTTGCAAAAAGTAACTAAGCAGTTGACTTGTCATGATTACAGGTTGCCTTCCCTGGCCTGTGTGGCTCAGTTGGTTGGAGAGCTGTTCTGTGCACCGGAAGGTCACAGGTTTGATTCTAGTCAGGGCACACACCTAGGTTTGGGTTCCATCCCCAGTTGGGGTGAGTGGCATGTGTGGGAGGCAACCATCAATGTATCTCTCTCTCTCTCCTTTTTCCTCTCCAAAAGCAATTTAAAAAAGAAAAAAAATGTTACAGCTTGCTCATCAAGACTTTCAAGACCCTTGCATCCAGGACTCACTTATCATTAACTCAGAAATTCTACCCCACCCAACCAGTTTTCTCCCTTGCAAGACCCAACCTCAGGACAAGTCTTCAGAGCAAGTCTTTCTGCAGTTCTAGACCCATATGGCCAAGTACCTGGTTGTCTCACAAGCGTCTTGCACTTAATAGAGTCACATGTTGCTTAACAAGTGGGATATGTTCTAAGAAATGCATCATTCAGCGATTTCATCCTTGTGCAGACATCACAGAGTGCACTTACACAAATCTAGATGGGATAGCCTGCTACATACCTAGGCTATATGGTATAGCCTCTTGCTCCTAGGCTACAAGTCCATACAGCATGTTACTTTACAAAACAACACAGGATTAAATCTGCCACAAGAGAAAATGATGCATCAAGAGACAATATGGCTCAGTTGGTTAGAGTGTCTTCCAGTACACCAAGGTTGCAGGTTCAATCATACAAGAATCAACCATGAATGCATCAGTAAGTGGAATAACAAAGCAATGTCTCTCTCTCTTTCTCTCAAATCAATAAATAAAAATTGAAGGAAATAAAAAGAGATGATAAATGTGAGATATATGAGGATGCTGCCAGCATAACACAGCATATTGGTTTATGGGAAACATTTTTTTTTCTCTATTCCCCCACTACCACAAATTATGCAGTTGAGTTTCCCACATTTGGGGAAGTCGCAGGGGTCAGCACATCCTGAGTGCGATGGATAAGCCTCGCCCTGGGAAAACCACCTTCTTGATCATGGTGTCTCCCCTGCCAGGTAAGTATGACATTTTTTTAACAGGTAGAAAGAGTACTTGCTAAAATAACTATGAAAAGTATAGTATAGTACATACATAAACCAGTAACGTAGTCGTTCATTATCATTGTCAGTATTATGCACTGTACATAATGATACCCGCTACACTTTTATACAGCTGGAAGCCCAGCAGGTTTGTTTGCCCCAGCATCGCCATAAACACTTGATAGGAATTTTTCAACCCCCTTATTATCTTATGGGACCACTGTCACATGCGGTCCACTGTTGACCGAAATCTTGTTATGCTGTGCATGACTGTATATTCAAAGCTGGACTCTTGATCCCTCCTCCCAACCTGTCCTGTGCTTCTACTCTGTCTTTATATGTGGCACCTCTCTGATCACCCAGTTGCTCAAATCGGAAACTTTGTTACCTCCTCTTCCTTTACCCTCCACATTCAAAACCTTAGCAATTTCTGCCAGCTCCGCCTCCAAACACAGCACAAAACTGTCCCCTCTCTTCTCCATCACTCCTAGAATCCTCCTACTAAGTTATCTCCCTGCCTTTGCTCTCGTCTCCCTAACATTCATCTAGTCTCTAGGTAATAGCCAAAGTGACCTTTTCAAAAGCACAGTCAGATCATGCTGTCACTCCTACCCTCATTACAACTTTCCAGTGGATTCCTATCACACTTGGAATTCAATCCACATTTCCTCTCACTGGTCCTGCCACTTCTCCAACCTTATTTCCTGCCATCACTTTCCTGGCTCACGACACTCCAGCCATGCTCAGAGCCTTTTCCCCACTTCAGAGCCCAGAACAATGCCCGTGTATATTTGGCCCCTGTGGCAAGTTGATTGCATCAATGGCCCCCTTTCTTCCTGTAATTGTATAGGCCTCTTGCACTTTGTCTCTGGGATCAATGTGCGCCTTGTTTTGGCCAATGGGATGTTAGCAAACATGACTGCAAGCAGAGGTTTAGAAAGCACATGTGTACTCCCACGTGCCCTCCTCAAAAATTGGGCTTATTCTTTCTCGGGTCCTGCCATTGCCATGACAATATACCCCCGCTAAGCTGCTGAAGGGATGTGAGAGGAATGCAGAGAAGAGCTGAGTCAGCCTAGCCGAGGCCATCCACAGCCAGATGAGCAAGGGAGCCAGCCAGGAGCAGCAGAGCCATTTACCTGACCCACAGCTGACTTCAGACTCATAAGTAACCCACCTGAGACCAGAAAAACCAAAACGCCAACCTACAGACTCACAAATAACAATAACTAGTTATAACTTTAACTCACTATGCTTTTGTGTAATTTATTATATAGCATTACAGTGACAATAGATAACTGACAAAGCATTCAATGAATATTTGTTGGCTACATGAGTACCGGTGAATTTTAGACACCAGAGCAAGGCAGGAGATATGGGAGATTCCTCTGGTCTGAAGGGAACTTCTTTATTTTTATTTTTTATTTTTGGTACGTGCCCCCAGCGGGAACCGAACCCTGGACTCTCTGGTCCGCAGGCCGATGCTCCAACCGCTGAGCCAAACTGGCCAGGGCTGAAGGGAACTTCTTGACAGCACATCCCATGTTGGGGGCTTTCTGTGGGTTGCCAGCTCTCCTGCTTTTTTGGCTAAGAAGAAAGGCAGGGGTTAGTGGGAATGTTCCACAATGGAGATACCCAGGATGCTGGTAAGGCCTGTGGACTCTGCCTATATTAGTTTCCTGTTGTTACATAACAAACTACCACACACTGCCCTGGCCCGTTTGCTCAGTGGTTAGAGCATCGGCCTGAGGACTGAAGGGTTGCAGGTCTGATTCCCAGTCAAGGGCACGTACCTGGGTTCCAGGTTCCATCTCTGGCCATGGTTGGGGTTGTGCAGGAGGCAACCAGTCGATGTGTCTCTCTCACATAGATGTTTCTCTCCCTCTCCCCATTCCTTCCTCCCTTCCACTCTGTCTAAAAACCAATGGAAAAAATATCCTCAGGTGAGGAATAATTTAAAAAATATTGCCACAGCCCTGGCCAGTTTGGCTCAGCGGTTAGAGCGTCGGCCTGCGGTCCGGAGAGACCCGGGTTTGGTTCCCGCTAAGGGCACGTACCTCGGTTGCAGTTTGTCCTTGGCCCTGGTTGGTCGTGCGGGTGGCAGCCACTCGATGTGTTCCTTCACGTCGATGTTTCTCTCTCTCTCCCTTCCTCTCTCTCCCTCCCACTCTATCTGTACAAAAAATTGAAAAATATCCTCGGGTGAGGATAAAAAAAAAAAAATATTGCCACATACTTAGTGGTTTAAAACAACACAAATTTATTATCTCCGTTTCTGTGAGGAGTCTGGGCACTGGTTAGCTGTGTCCTCTGGGCGGGGTCTCACCCATTTGAAATCTGGGTGTCAGCCAGGGCTGTGATCTCACTTGTAATTCAAGATTCTTTTCCAAGCTCAGTTTGTTGGCAGAATTCAGTTCCTCACAGTTGTAGGAATAAAGTCCCTGCTTCCTCACTGGCTGTTGGTCAAGGGTCACTCTTAACTCTTAAAGGCTGCCACATACCCCTCCTTGCCACATACCCCTCCATAGGCCCCTCACAACATGGCGCCTTGCTTCCTTCTTGAGGCCAGCAAGAGAGCGTCTCTCTGACACTTTGCCATCACCTTCTTCCTCTCCTTCTTCTTCTTCTTCTTTTTCTTTTCCTTCTTCTTCTTTTTATTATTATTACTATTATTATTTTTTTGGTACATGCCCTTAGCGGGAACCGAACCCGGGACTCTCTGGTCCGCAGGCCGACGCTCCAACCGCTGAGCCAAACTGGCCAGGGCCTTCTTCTTCTTTTTGTTAATCTTTACCAGAGGATATTTTTTCTATCGATTTTTAGAGAAAATGGAGGAGAGGGAGAAAGGGGGAGAAAGAGAGACATCAATGTGAGAAAGACACATTGATTGGTTGCTTCCTGCATATACCCCAACCAGGATGGGGGATAGAACCTGCAATCCAGGTACTTGCCCTTGACCAGGAAGCAAACCCATGACCCTTCAGTGCGCAGGCTGATGCCCTAACCACTGTGCCACACTGGCCAGGTCAAGACACTTTGCCTTCTTTAAAAGGGCTCATCTGATTAGGTCATGCCCATCATGGATGGTCTTCCTTCTGGTTAATTCAATGTTAGCTGCTTAGTAAACTAATCACAGGAGTGATACTGTTATATTCACAGGGTCTGTCCAGACTCAAGGCTGGGAGATGGCACAGGGTGTGGGACATTCTGCCTACCATATTCCCCTGAGGCAGTCCAGGGTCCTGCCTCCAGCAAGAAGGCAAATTGAGGAGATAGAAAGACAAACAATAAGAGACTCTTTACAAAGGTCTGAGCAAGGGCAATAGAAATAAAAAATGGATGATGATGGAGCATATAAGGATAAGAACAATTAGAAGTGAAGGGGAGCTTTGGCTGGTTTGGCTCAGCAGTTAGAGCATCGGCCCGCAGACCAAAGGGTTGTGGGTTCAATTCCTGGTTAAGGGCATGTACCTGTATTGCAGGTTCGATCCCTGGCCCTGGTTGGGGTTGTGCAGGAGGCAACCAATTGATGTGTCTCTCTCACATCAATATTTCTCTCTCTCGCTCTCCCTCCTTCCCTTCCACTCTAAAGAAAAAACAAAAAACAAAAAACAATGGAAAGATATCTTCAGGTGAGGATTAAGATTGCCCGGCCAGTGTGGCTCAGTGGTTGAGCATCAGCCTAGATGACCCAGAGGTCACCAGTTCGATTTCTGGTTGGGGCACATGCCCAGGTTGTGGGCCAAATTCCCAGTGAGGGGGCATGCAGGAGGTGGCCAATCAATGTTCTCTCTTATCGATGTTTCTATCCCCCTCTCCCTTCCTCTCTCTCTAAAATCAATAAAGAAAAAAATTATAAAAAGGAAGTAAAGCCCTGGCCAGTTTGGCTCAGCGGTTAGAGCGTCGGCCTGCGGTCCTGAGAGACCTGGGTTCGGTTCCCGCTAAGGGCGCTACCTCGGTTGCAGTTTGTCCCCGGCCCTGGTGGGTTGTGCGGGTGGCAGCCACTCGATGTGTCCCTTTCACGTCGATGTTTCTCTCTCTCTCTCTGTTCCTCTCTCTCCCTCCCACTCTACCTGAACAAAAAATGGAAAAATGTCCTCGGGTGAGGATAAAAAAAAAAAAAAAAAAGGAAGTAAAGGTGATAGGACATGTCATCCCAAGACATACCATTTTAGCAAAAGGGTTATTTTGAGCTGAAGGCGATAGAGAGTCAACAGGTGCAGGAAGAATTCTCTCCCTCCTCTTATCCGCCTGAAAGGCCATATGTTTCCCTTGTGAAGGTATCTTCCTCTCTCATACCAGGAAAAGAGTGACTCTTATCACGAGAGACAGAGAGTCAGCACTACGATGAATCTGCATAAACAAAACTTACTAAAATAACCCTTATCTTCTGCTGGTTTTCCCCACATACGTAGGGTTTTTTAAAAAAAAATGTATACACACTTAACACAGCTGATAGCTCAATAGATGTTTCTTTCTTTTCAGATTTAACCCATTGGAATTTATAATTATTCAAAGTGTGTACACATTTTTGGGGGGACATCCTGTATTTCCCAGTCACTTCCTCACAATTTATCATCCCTTCAAGCCCAAATCCTCTTCCCTTTGTTAAAATGGTATATAAGCCCCTGAGTCTAACCAGTTCTTTGAATTTCATCTGTGGGGGAGAAACAAACTTTCTTCTACCCTCAAGAAAGTTTAATAATCACATAGACATGAGACAGATTAGCAAGAGAAATAACCAAATTTAATACATACATATGAGTGGGAACATACCTGAGGGACTCAGATACCTCACACACATGAGCGGTTCAGAGCTAGAACGAGAATATGGGATGCCGGCCAGTGAGGCTCAGTGGTCGACCCATTCACCAAGAGGTTGCCAGTTTGATTCCTAGTCAGGGCATCTGCCCAGGTTGTGGGCCCGATCCCCAGAGGGGGGCATGCAGGAGGCAGCCAATTGATGTTCTCTCTCATCGATGTTGATGTTTCTATCTCTCCCTCTCTAAAAATCAATAAAATTAAAAAAAGAAAGAGAATATGGGTATATAAGACACTGAGCTAGGGAAGAGGTGAGGTGCCTTTGGGGCTTCAAAGGGTCATTGCAAGATAATAAGAAGAGCAGATGTTTAGTAAATAAAAGTTTTCCCTGCCATTCAGGTGGGTCAAGAAGGTCATCTATGATAATCTCTTATTATGGACAAAGCCCCTAATTCAAGTTTTCTAGGTTGTTAAAGGGAGGAGCAGACGTTTCTCTTGAGCCTGAAACTAAAATTTCTGTTTGCTCAAAACAATCCACATACCACTGAAGCATATTTTTGGGTGGCTTGTTCTGAAACCCCACATATTTCTTTTCTGTGGACTCCTGTACATATAAATATTTTTTAAAATTATGTGACTGTTTTCTTGTCTTTTCATAATTTAATTTGCAAGCCCTCAAGAACTTAACCTAACAGAGTAGAGGAAAAATTTCTTCTGAAGCCACTACCCCCCATCAACGAAGAGAACATGAATCTCTGAAACTATTAGAAAGTTTTACTTGGGCCTATCTGAAAACTATAGCCCAAGAGCAGAATTTCAAGAAACCTCAAAACAATGGCTCCAACTTTGGAAAAGTCAGGGTGCTTACATAGATGAAGGGTTAAGCCAAAAGTACATCTGGTGTGTTAAAAGTTTCAATTAAGGTACATATGGTTCAAAGATGAACAGTTTTACATCAAATGGAAGGAATGTGTAGGGAAGATAAGGTAGGGTCGTTGTGCCCCCTGGCATCAGGGAGTCTGGGATAGGGTTTGGAAATAATTTAATTACTTCAAAACTCTTTGAGGTGACTTTTATCAGGATGTAGAAAGAACAGGCACTGGTTTCTATAGTCATTGATCTTTTTGGTGCCGAAGCTGCTGTGGAAGATAGACGTGCCTGCCCCCATGGTTTGTAAGTAAGGTATTTTAGAAAGGCTCATTGTTCTCTCGTGGTTACTGATTAACTAAGCACCCTCTCATTTCTTTACCCCTTAGCTCTAAAAGGACAAGGAAAAGAGCCCTTACCAGAACTGGGGGAGCCTGCAGCTGTAGGAGAGGTTGTCCACAAAGCTGCGGCCTCAGGGAGAGAAATGCAGCCACTGCCAACCCTCAGACCAGCAGTGAGGATTTCAGGAGCAACCCTCTTAGCCCTCTGGCTGAACCTAACCTGCAGCCAGAGGGCAAGGGTGGTCTGGTGAAGCCGCAGCCTCCTGCACAGAGCAGGACGGAGAGGGAATACGGAGGGAAGAAGAAGGAGCAGCACAGGCCTTGAGTGTGGGCCTCGGTCCAAAACCCCATAAACCGAGCAGGATGAGTCCTGGCCAAGCTGGCATTACCAGTGCGGTCTTTGGGCCAAATACACAACGAGTGTGAAAGGTCAGCTGAGTCCAGGCAGAGGAGGGGCCCCTGGGGAGATACCACATCACCTTCCCATGTGATTCTGGCTTCTGCAGCTCTCAGAGGAAAGGGCCAGCAGAGGGGTTTCCTTAGCTCCAGTGGTGGGAGGCAGCGGTGCTCCTCAACGCCGGAGAAGAGGCCACAGCGGAGCCTGTTTGCGACCCTCAGCACTTGACAAGTCCTGGTACAGCAGGGCACAGAGAAAGTCCCACAATGTGGAGCCTGTATGACACTAAAGAAAGCTACTAAAAAGCAGAGTTACACAAAGGTAACTATAGGACTCCACCCTAGACACAGACTCCTGCTGATTTTAAATATTTTTCTTTATTGATTTTAGAGAGGAAGGGAGAGGGAGAGAGAGCGAAAATATCAATGAGAAAGAACATCGATTGGTTGCCTCCTGCATGCCCCTCACTGGGGATCAGTCTGCAACCCCGGGTATGTGCCCTGACAAGGAATCTAACCGGTGCACGCATGGGTGGGTGCTCAGCCACTGAGCCACACTGGCTGGGCCTCCTGCTGATTTTAATAAGGCATTCTCCCCCAATGCTGCCCTCAGGTTGGATTTGACTCCCCACACATTGGAGTGGGCAGAGGAGCCAGGAGGCCCGATGGGCGGCAGAGGGTAGGGAGGCACAGGTTTCAACTGTCCTTCCTTTGGTCCTTGAAGTTTTAGGGATTTGAGGATCTGCTTTTTGCAGATCAGCCGCCGGGGGGCGACAGAGTAGCGGACTCAGCCCGGGAATGGACCTCTAGTCCAACTACATGGCTTGAAAAAGGACCTGGGTGGCCCTGAGCCTTGCTCGCCTTCCTGGCTTCCTTCCCGCAGTCCCTGGGAGGACCTCTGCTCTTGGGTAGAGGTCAGAACCGAGAACTGGTGTTCGCACCTGAAGCCTGGTCCCAGTGCAGGGGCTGGGCTGGCTGTGAGTTGCAGGGTGCAGCGCGGCCACCAGGGGTCACTCCTCTCCAGGAGCTTAAACCAGAGACCACGCGGCGTGACTTCACCCCACCTTCTCTCTCTCTCTCTCTCTCTCTCTCTCTCTGGACTCCCCGGTCTGTCCCCCTACCCCAACAGTTCAGCGGCTAGCACCCGCACACTCCTTATCTTGATACTGTGGGATCAGAGGTTTATTGAAGTAGAGTTACCAGGTAAAATACAATTCCAATTTCAGATAAACAATGAATACTTTTTGTGTATAAATATGCCCCACACAAAGTTTGGCTAAATCTGGCTACTCAGTTTGGAGCAGACCCTTGCAAATAGATTCCAACCTCACCATTCACTAAGTGACTGGAGCAATTCTCTTCACTCTTCTGAGCCTCAGTTTTTCAGTCTGTAAAATGGGTGTAACGGCACTTCTTCATTGGACAGTATGAAATCTGTGTACAGGTAAGGTCTCGATAAACTTTAGCATGTTTTATTTTCCTTCCTTCGGTACCATTGATTCTTGACTTTACAGATGTAATATCTTCTAGCTAAATGCTGAACATAAACTGGAGACTGCAAGAGGCTGGAGGCTAGTGGTGAGAAGCCAAACCCTCTACACCCTCAGGGTTACAGTCTGTATTAACATGACTTACTCTTCCACAGTCTTGATCAGCCTGACTTGACTGTTGTAGGAAACTCTTGCTAAGGAGGATAAAAGTTGCAAATAACATCATTGTGAAGGCTAGGAACTTCCTGACAGATTCATTTAAATTTAAATATCCCCCAGGAGACATTTAGACAATGCAGGAGACATTTTTGGTTTTTATGACTGCAGGTGGGGCGGGCTACTGGCATGTTAAATATCCTGCAAGGCACAGGACAGCCCCAAATGTCAAAAGTGCTGAGGTTGAGAAATTCTGATTTAAATGAACATCAAACTGTTCAATTCTTCAGTAGTGTTAAGTCAAATAAATAAACAAGGAGGCCACTAGACTTAGGTGGCACTAATGCTGAGGAAGCCTAAATAAACAGACCCAAATCTAAGCCTGTAAATGCCTCAAAGTTGCAAAATGGAAACCCGAAAACAACCAATCACAAACAGCCAACTAGCCATAAGTTTCTTCATTTGCTTTCACATTTTTCTATAAAAGTTTCACAGCCATGAAAGACTTCTAACCACTTCTGGTTTCGTGCTGTCCAATCAAATCCATTTTATTCAAATAAACTAAAATTTTTAATATGCCTCATTTTATTTTTTATCAGTTTGAAACCCCAAGAGACAGTTTACTCCCCAAGACTCTTCAAAATCTTTGCCTTAAAATCCTAGTCTTGCTATGTTCATCAACTATAAAGTATTATAATATGATCCTCGCTCAATGCTAATCAAGTCCCCGAATGAAAATCCTCACCTCAGCCAGCCTTTGCCCTCCCTCCTTCAAGATGCTCCTAAGACTCTGGCAGTGTTCTGCCTCACCGCAGTGAGAACAGACTTAATTTTGTCCTCAAGATCGTTTTGGTGATCATTTCAAGGAGCCAGTGTCCCATAGGCACCTTTCCGACCGCAACTGGTAAGATTAGCTACTCATGGGTCTGCATTCATGCGTGAGGGGGTGAGGAAGATGGGGACCCAGGCCAGGCCTCCAGGACAGGCCCAGACTGCCAGAATGGGCAGAACCCATCACCACAGCCTCCCTTCTACCCCCGGGTCTGCTCAGGTGTTCAGACTGTGCAAATCCACCAGAGTAAAAAAATAGGGAAGAGACTTGGGTTCTTTTTTTTTTTGGTATGGGCCCCTAGCGGGAATTGAACCTGGGACTCTCTGGTCCACAGGCTGATGCTCCAACCGCTCAGCCAAACCGGCCAGGGCGGGTTCATTTTTTTGTTATTGTTTTTTTAAACATCAACATGAGAGAGACACGTCAACTGGTTGCCTCCCACAGAATCCCAACCAGGGCCAGGAACAAACTGTAACTGAGGTACATGCCCTTGACTGGAATCGAACCCAGGACTCATTGGTCCATGGGCCAGTGCTCTAACGGCTAAAGCCAAACTGGCAAGGCTGGGTTTTTTTCCCCTCTGAAATCCAGTTAACCCACTGGGAGGTCCCTGGCAGGTCTCTTTGAGCCCCTGCCTACAGATGAGGATCCCTGCACAGACACACAAACTGCAGGGCACTCTGAGGACAAAGGGGCAAGGAAGGAATGGCTCCCATTGTTCACCCAGGGAGTTCCAATTCCTGGCCTGGCTCATTTAAAAGTAATTGAAAGAGAAAAAAATAAGTAAAAGTAATTGAAAGATAGAGAAAAGGAAGGAAAAACGAAGAAAGAGGAAGCACCCTGATCCCAGCACCTGTTAACATTTGGTATGTTTCCTTGCCGGTTTACTGCTTCTTCTGAGTCTGCACTGCCTCTGAAGACTCCCTTTCTCTTAAAACTTACACTAAATAAATGTATTTGCTTTTCTTTTGTTAATCTGCCTTTTGTTACAGAGACCCAGCAGCGCATCTAGAAGAGCGGAAAGTAAAAGATATTTTTCCACTTTGATTCTCGAAGGATTTTCTTGTGTCTTTAATTGCAGAGACCCCTTTCAGCGGTCTCACGCCCCATGGCAGTCTTCCGGAACCTTAGACCGTCTGCCGTTGAAACAGCAGCAGGCGTTAGGGGGCAACCAGTGGAGGTACAAATGAGGGTGCAGCTGTTCAGAAGGCAGCGGGAGGCTGGCCTGTCAGCCAGGCCAGTCAGCTGAGGGCTGCCTTTGGAGAGAGACATTCAAGTGAAACAGCAAATGACTTTTCCTAACAGCTCATTCTCTGATTCTGTAGTGAAATATTGCTGGATGTACTTGAATAAACTCTGGGGGCTTGCGAGACACCTCCAAAGAGATTAAAGTGATTTCCCCAGAAAATACCATGACTTGATAGCTCAATAAGGAATGAAAAAGAAAGCATTGCCATATAGGAGAAAATAATTATTTTCTCCTGCTCCTAGGCAGATACTGGGCATTAGAGGCATAGCAGCTGGGAATACAGTCTGTAGAAGAATGGAAAATTTTCATGGGCTTACAGTCTGGAGCTTCTCCCTGATCCACACGGGTCCTGAGACTAAGAGAAGGAAGAGCACGCAGCACCCGCTGCCCGGGGTTCTTACTTTCTCCCAGCTCCAACTCTGGATGAAATGCAAACTTCCTTTCCGCTGAAAGGGCCCTAAGTACGTTCTGGATGTTCTCAGAAGACTGAATTGAAGCACATGGGCTGGACTATCAATTCTTTTTTTTTTTTTCTTTTTAAAAATATTTTTATTGATTTCCAGACAGAGAGCAAGGGAGAGGGACAGAGAGAGAGAAAGATTGATGCAAGAGTGGAATGTCAGCCTCCTCCTTTATACCTCCCACCGGGGATCGAGCCTGCACCTGGGCATGTGCCCTGACCGAGAATTGAACTAGTGACCTCTCAATGCTTAACCACTGAGCCACACCGGCTGGGCTCAGATGCGTTTCTATGTGGCTACTAACTTACCTTCCAAAAGAGTGAGACATTTGCTTTCTGCTTCATAAAGGAAATAAAATGGTTACATGAGAAATACTTTCCCTATGGAAATAAAACACTACTTGCTCATTTTTATGTCTTGTAAATAGTGGAGAACACTTGCTGAAGCTAAACCCGTAGACACTGCAACAGCTTTATTTGTTCATTCTATTTTGAGCTCCATTATTGAAGTAATTTCTGTTGGCAGACATTGTTCTACCAATAATTTTTTGATGTTAAATTTATTTCTTCTTAATGCAATAGATTTGAGCACATCCCTCTCTCAGGATAATGGGGGTGGGGTGCAAGAAGGAGAGATCATGTTCTTAATTGGATTTTGTGTTGATCCAAATGTATACAGATTCATAAATAACCAGGTTTCTACAAAGATTTGGGATCTGAGAGACACAGAAAACTTCCCAAAGGCCCTACTGTCATTCTTGTAATTCCACTGGGACCCTCCTTTTTGAAATAAGAGCTGTATCCTAAGGGCTTATTAAGGATTTGTGTTAGGTGATTTTGAGGACTGTTCAAAGAAGTAGGCTGAGTAAGATAGTGTCAGAAAGTGGAGGTAATTCTGTCAATGGGAATCTTAATATATATATATATATATATATATATATATATATATATATATATATATTTTTAATCCCCACCGGAGGACATTTTTCCATATTTTGTTGATATAGAGTGGGAGCAAGAGAGAGAGAGAGAAACATCGACATGAAAGGGACACATCGAGTGGCTGCCACCCACATGACCCAACCAGGGCCGGGGACAAACTGCAGCCGAGGTACGTGCCCTTAGCAGGAACCGAACCCGGGTCTCTCCGGACCGCAGGCTGATGATCTAACCGCTGAGCCAAACCGGCCAGGGCGGAATCTTAATATTTTTTACCTAGAAAACGGGAAGAATGAAGTGAAGCAAAAGCTGTAATTGGTAAAGAAGTAGCAGCCACTCATATTAGATGAATAGGAAGAATGTTTTTGTGGTTTGGGCCATATTCGTTTCGGTCCATGTTTACACATGATTCCAGGTGAGCAGTCTCGTTTGTTGTCCAGCTCTGACGGGGCTCACAGCGAGTTCTGGTCAGATTGGACATTCTGTGAGAGCGTTTGTGTTCAGCAGCAGATCTCCTCAGCCTGGCTAGGCCAGCACCCAGTTCAGGGGCTGTTTTTCTTTCTCATTGTTATTGCCATTAACAATGGAGTCTTGAGTGTTCATGTTCATCTCTCAGCTTAGAGAAACAGAGGATAAGTCCTGAAACAAATAAGCGTTGACAGAGGAGGAAGCTCATGCACTTAATCTGTAGGAAAGTAAGAGAGATGTGAGGGCAGGATGTCATGACATGGCCCCAGTCATGACATTGCCGCACAGCCACTAGTGTACATGATTATGGCTTTGAATGATCAAGGAGAAGTTAAATGATACCCAGTGAGTTCTTTTTCTTTTTTTTTTTGGTTAATCCTCACCTGAAGATATTTTTTCATTGAAGGGGAAGGAGAGAGAGAGAGAGAGAGAGAGAGGAGAGAGAGAGAGAGAGAGATATCAATTGGCTGCCCCCTGCATGACCCCATCTGGGGTTGGGAATTGAATCTGCATCCCAGGTACCTGCCCTTGACTGGAATCAAACCTGAGGCCCTTTGGTCTGTGGGTCAGTGCTCTAACCACTGAGAAAACTGGCCAGGACTCCACTGAGTTCTTTCTTTAAAGTTTTTTTCTCTTTATTTATTTTTAAAGAGAGAGGAAGGGAGAGGAAGAGAGAGACAGAAACATCGATGAGAGAGAACATCGACTGGCCGCCTCCTGCATGCCCCCCACTGGGGATTGGGCCCACAACCTGGGCATGTGCCCTGACCAGGAATCAAACCGGTGACCAAGTCTTGGTACATGGGTCAACACTCAACCACTGAGCCATACCAGCGGGGCTCCAGTGAGTTCTTTTAAGAGGGCAGTGAAAAAGCAATCCCTTTTACAACTATGATTGTAAAAATCATTAAAATATTTAGTAAAAAGATGTATTTAGCATAGGAGTAGGTATAACCCTCAGCCTTCAGCTTTCCCATTCTGGTGGGAAAGGTCTGAATACTGAGCTCGGGGATCTGTGGTGGATCAGGGACACTGGGACCTTACCTCGTGCAACTCTTGGTCCTCTGGGGAAGCAATTTCCACTGTTGAGAAGTCCCTGATGGAACCCGACAGATCAAGTTCCTGCCCTTGGAGATATGCCAGGCTGATGGAGGAAGAATAGAATCAGGCCAATAGGGGAGGCACAGGCCTTGCTTGTTGGCAGTGGTGGGGACCATAGCTGTGGCTTGGCCTTTATGAGTGGCATGGGGCACAGTAGGCAGAGCTCAGCCTGGCATTTTACTACCAGCCAAAGTGTATGGCTCACAAAGCAGATTTGCTACAAAATTTTGTAATGAGAGGGAACAGTTAAGGTGTAACAGCAAAGATTTGTATACTGAACTTCCAGAAGGGCCATGGCTATGTGATAAGCTGGCTATCAAAAGGCTTAAAAGCTTGAAGTGCCCTTGGAAGAAAAATCAGTGGATCAGTGGTTGTGCAATGTCAGTGGGAGTGTGGAGAGGAGGAGGAAGATTGAGATAAGTACCAGTAACATAAATAGCTAACACTTACCAAGGGCTTACTGTTCTGTTTTCCACGTGTTAGCACAGGCCTCACAAAAAATCCTATGAAATAGGCATTACCATTTTCTTCATTTCACAGAAGAGGAAATTGAAACATAGGGATGTCAAGTAGTTTTCGCATGTTCGAGTAAGAATTGGAGCTAGGACTTGAGTCCGAGCAGTCTGGTCCCAGAGTCTTGCACTAACCATCACCCTACACTAGAATCTACATCTTGATGAGGCGTGAACAGTAGTGTAGAACCTGATTGAGCAGCCACTGCAAGCCTCTGGGTTCCTCAGAAAGTGGTACCTGAAAGCTGATTCTAAAATTTATGTGGAAAGGCAAAATAGCTGGAATAGCTGAAACAATATTGGAGAACTCCCACTAACCGGATTTTCATATTTACTAGAAGTTATAGTGGTCAAGACAGGTGGTACTGGAGAAAGGAGAGACATACAGCTTAGTGAAATAGAATGGAGAGTCCAGAAATATCCACATATATACAGTCTATTGATTTTTGACAAAGATATAAAGATAATTCAACAGAGAAAATACAACTTCTCAAGAAATGCGCCCTGGCCAGTTTGGCTCAGCAGTTAGAGCGTTGGTCCATGGACCAGAGAGACCCGGGTTCAGTTCCCGCTAAGGGCATGTACCTCAGTTGCAATTCGTCCTTGGCCCCAGTTGGGGTCGTGTGGGTGGCAGCCAGTCAATGTGTCTCTCTCACATCGATGTTTCTCTCTCTTCCTCTCTTACTCCCTCCCACTCTATCTGAAGATAAAGGTGAGGATTAAAAAAAAAAAAAAAAAAAAGGAAATGGTGCTGGAACAATTAGATATGCATATGCAAAAAATAAACTTCAATCTATACTTTATACCCTATAAAAATGAGCTCAAAATGGATCTAGACAAATGTAAACAAAACTATAAAACTAGGAGAAAGCACCTGTGGCCTTGAATTGGGCTGAGATTTCTTACACATGACACTAAAAGCATCATCTATAAAAGAAACGATCAATACCTCTAGACTTCATCAAAATGAAGGCTTCTGCTCTTCAAAAGACACTGTTAAAAGAGTGAAAAGACAAGCCACACATCGCGAAAGAATGCTTCCAAAACATATATCTGATCAAAGACTTGAATCCAGAATATATCAATAACTCATAAAACTCAATGGTAAAAACACCTAGTCAACTCAACTTTTAAAAATGGGTAAAACAGTCCAGCCGGTGTGGCTCGGCGGTTGAGCACTGACCCAGGCACCAAGAGGTGGCCGGTTTGGTTCTCAGTCAGGGCACATGCCCGGGTTGTGGGCCTGATCCTGAGTCGGGGGCGTGCAGGAGGCGGCCACTGGATGTTCTCTCTCATCGATGTTTCTATCTCTCTCTCCCTCTCACTTTCTCTCTAAAAAAAATCAATACAGGGAAAAAAAATTAAATAAAAAAAAGCACTAAAATCTTTAAAAAAATTAGGTAAAATATTTGAATAGACACTTCTTCAAAGAGGATATAAAGATAGCAAAAAAGCACAGGCACAGATGTTCAACATAATTAGTCATTAGGGAAATGCAAATTTAAACCACAATGAGATCCACCACACCTACTAGAATGGCTTAAATTAAAAGCCGAGGGAGCCCAAGGTCCCGTGAGGACACAAAGCTCCTACATTGCTAGTGGGCGTGCAAAATACACAGCCTCTCCTGAAAACAGTTCGGCAGTTTTGTATAAAGTTATACATTCTACCACCCGAAAAACCCACTGGCAGGTATTTACCCAAGAGAAACGAAAATCTGTTTATAGCAGCTTTCTTCATAATTGCCAGAAACTGGAAACAACCCAAGTGCCCTCAAGTGGAGCATAGATAAATAAAATGTGGTGCATCTGTACAATGAAACATTATTCAGCAATAAAAAGGAATGAACTATTGATGTATGGAACAGCGTGAATGAATCTCAGTTGCCTTATGCTAGGCGAAAGAAGCCAGATTTACCCACATACTGTATGTTTCCATTTATGTGACATTTGGGGAAAGGCAGAACTATAGGGACAGAAAACAGATCAGTGGTTGCCAGGGACTGTGTTGGGGGACAGGCTGACTACAAAGGGACACAGCAAATTTTTTTGTGGCTGATGGAACTATTCTATATTTTGATTGTGGTAAATGACTGTAGTCAAAACTCACAATACTAGACACTAAAGGGGGTGAATTTTACTACATGTAAATTATACCTTAATTTTTAAAACAAACAAATAAACAAATGGCAGGTTTCAGTAGCTTTTGTGGCATTGACCACAGCTGGTAAATTCTACAAGGGATCTGTCCAGAGTCTGGCCAATTTCCTTAGAAGCTCCGTCAACTGTATTTTTAGGGCAGAGAAAATTTCTAAACATAAGACATTTTGCTACCTGCAAATTGGTGGCTTGAAACCCGAGGGTGACTAGACTCCCCTGAGGCTCTGATCTCCGTGGGGAAAGTGCAAAGGGCAACAGAGAGCAAGCAGGAGTCCAGCTCAGGGGGCAAGCAGCCAGGCCGGCTGATCTTCCAGTTTCCCAGCACTTCTCCAACCCATTCTGATTCCTTTGAGTGACTTTTTCCTTTTTCAAGTGGCCTGGGGAGCTTTCAGTCATGATGACCTTATACCCCAGGAACACACACAGGAGCCATGGTGGTATAGCTAAGCAACTATTCCTTCCACAGGCCACCGTGACTCATTCAGGGTGGGCACATCATCCAAGCAAAGTCAAACAGCACGTTCCTGGAGACTGCTAGAGGTATGTTGGGAGAGAGAATTTTCCCCTTCATAGCAGGTGCAAAATTGGGGATATTTTGAACCAAGGCTACTGGTGGTCATCTTGCCGAGAGAGGGTAATCAACAGAGCTGAGAGCTGGGGAGGGGGCCAGGGCCCTGATAACATGCTCTGAGTCACCGGATCCAGTCACACAGAAAGCAAAAACCACCTCTGAACTGTTCAGTTACCGAACCGTTAAGTAACTTTTCCTCTTAGCTAGTTTCTCTTTACCTAAGAGTCCTCACTGACACACAGTTAAATACTCCCCGTGGTCACGCACTGCTGAGAGTTCCACTCAGGTGAGTTCAGCCGACAGTGACGGACACCTGCTTTGTGCCAGGCACTGAGAACACAGGGCCCACGAAGACCCTGGAGAAACTCAGTTTCATAGAGGAGACAGATGTGTCAGCAGATGGCCGTGTTAGCTAATGTGAGTCACTATCAGAACCCAGAAGCCCAGCACCTTCCCCAGCCTGGGGCTTCAAGGAGGTGACTGCCGAGCAAGTCCCGAAGCGTCACCACGTGGGAAGGGGAAGGAAAGGTCTTTGGGGCAGACGCATAAGCAAGGGGCTGGCAGAGTGAAACAGCATGTCAAGTACAGAGAAACACAAACCTCTGGGTTTTTCTGGAGGAGTGCTGTCCAGTGAAACTCTCTGTGTGGATGAAAATGTTCATTTGTCCGTCCATTATGTAGCTGGTAGCTATTAAGCACTTGGAATGTAAATAGAGCAACTGAGAAGCTAAATTTTAAATTTTATTTCATTTTAATTAAAATTTAAAGAGCTACCTGCAGCTGGTGGCTACCATATGGACAGTGTAGCGCAGCGGTTCTCAACCTGTGGGTTGCGACCCCTTTGGGGGTCAAATGACCCTTTCACAGGGGTCGCCTAAGACATAACAGTAGCAAAATTACAGTTATGAAGTAGCGACAAAAATAATTTTATGGTTGGGGGGTCCTCACAACATGAGGCACTGTATTAAACGGTTGTGGTATTAGGAAAGTTGAGAACCACTGGTAGTGGCTCTAGACAGTGACGTGCAAGGCAGGGGGCGATAAGGAGCAAAGCTGGCCAGGCAAGCTCAGTGAAGGGCTGTGGATGCCGGTTTAAGTATGGACTTTAACCTGGGGGTGATGGGCAGTCTTTGGAGGGCTGCAAACTGAAAGTGAACTGGACCAGGGGCTGGATGGAGCAGAGGAAGACTGAAGACAGGACGCTCCTGTAGCATGAGGGAGAAGTTGTGAGGGTCTGTAATGTGGCAAAGGCAGAGGGCTGGTGAGGAGAGGACTGATTCCTGAGGCTTTAAGAAGATAGGATCAGCGGGATCGAGCAGTCTCTTGGTTTTGGAGGGTGGGAAGGTTTACGAGAAAGATGGAATCTTGGGTGATGGGGCTTGGACAGAGTGCTGCTCCCAGGCAGAGGGACTGGAGGTTTGGAGAGTCCTGAAGCAGTTGCTGAATTCCAAGTCCCCACTTCCCTACAAGGTAGGCTCTGTCAAGGTCGAAGATGTAGGTCAAAGAGACATCTCGCCTGACTACTGTTTCTTGTTAACTTGAAGGATAATATCAACTTCGAAAACTACTCAGTCAGATGGTGAATATTGACACCAATTTCCAAATCACAGGAGTGGGAAGGCTTCCCCCCAAAAACAGAGAGACAGTTTAAAGCCTTTGGCAATTGAGAAAACACCTGAATCATTTATTTATATCTATTTATTTATTATTATTTTTTAATCCTCACCCAAGGATATTTTTCCATTTATCTTCAGACAGAGTAGGAGGGGAAGAGAGAGAGAGAGAAACATTGACATGAGAGAGACGCATCGACTGGTTGCCTCTAGCACCACCCTGACCATGGCCGGGATGAACCACAAATGAGGTATGTGCCCTTGGCTGGAATTGAACCCACAACTCATTGGTCCATGGGCCGACACTCTACCACTGAGCCAAACCAGCCAGGGTCACACCTGAATAATTTAGTAAAGTCAAAGTATCATTGAGAGTCAGAGACTGTCCACTTATTGGGCCTCCTCGTGCAGTGGGTGGGGAGCAAACTTTGTTTAGTTTCAAAACAAGGCTGTGGCCTGGATTTTAGGGTGAAAATGGGAGACCCCAAGACTAGATTTTTTTTGTTTTTATTAATTTATTTTTGTTACAGATGTTTCTCCTTTTTCCCCCATTGACACCCTCCTCCTGATCCCCCCCCCCCAGCATTGTTGTCTTTGTCCATTGGTTATGCATACATGCATATAAGTTCTGTGGTAAGACTAGAAATTTAAAAAACAAAAAACAAAAACAATCAGAGACATTATCCTGTGTCAGAACAGACTGCCATGATTTCCCTGGTTTTCCATTCACTTGTCAAATATCTGTTGAACAACTATTATGTGCCAACGCTCTGCTGGAAGCTGGATCTCTTGGGACAAAAGCCACAGACCTTGCCTTGAAGGAGCTCTACGTTTTGTGGGACGGTTATAAAACAGTGAGCAGCATTCACTGAGACACACCATGTATTCAGGCACTCCGCATTTCATGTGGCCTTAATCCTTCTAACATTCTATGAGGCAAGAACAGTCATGATCCCCAATTTATAGATAAGAAAACAAAGGCACAGAGACCTAAGTAACTTACTCAAGTATCCAGAACCCACTCACTTAAATACTTATCCTAAAACCCAGAAGTAGGCAAAATTTTCTGCTGACAGACGGAATATACAAGTAGACAATGGCTAGACCATACATAAAAGCAGACCTCTGACTCGTTATTTGGAGATGCAGCCAGGAAACCAACTTGTTATCTATAGTAACCAGCCCAGGAAGCCGGCTTTCTATCGATAAGTCAGACTTGCAGGAAGTTAGACCACTATCTCTAGCCACCGGCTCAGAAAGGCAAACAATAACCCCAGCAACAATGACTCCAAATAGCAAAGATTTGATTAATAACTGACAGCTTTCCTAATTTTTGTCCGTGCTTCCAATTTAGGATCAACCATGGAAAGACAAATATGGGTTCCTAACCAATCACATAGGCCGCCACTTCTAGTAGCTTATCTTCAGCCTCCCCATACCACCAATCTCCAGTTCGAGCACACCTGTAGATTCCCTTTTCCACATACAGCTTCCTCAGCCTGCCTTTGAGTCTGCCAGCCACAGTGATGGCAGCTGACTCCCTTGTTTATTTCTCCACTGAAAAGGGCCAGACAGAAAATATGTTTGGCTTTTAGGGCCTTATAGTCTCTGTACTAACTACTCACTACCGTTGTTAGAATGTGAAGGCAGCCACAAAAGTATGAATTGGCAGGGCTGTGTTTCACTAAAACTTCATTTACAAGAACAGTGTTGAGCCGGAACAGGCCATGGCCCTTCGTTTGCTGAATGCGGCTGTAAGCTGTGCTGCTCCTTAGATAAGAATATTACTACAAAGTCCAAGCTTCCAGAAAAAGTATTGACACTTTTCTTTTGTAGAGAAGGGTTTCCTTCCTAAAGCACGTTCCCATCTGTTAGTTAATTTGGTCCAGCCAGGTTATGAGTCCTTTGAGGTTAAAAACCGTGTTCATTCATTTTTCTCTTCTCTGAGAGGTTTACCTAGCTCCCTGCAGGGCACACCACAGATTAGCAACAGATGTGTGTTAAATGAGCCGAATTGAATTAAATCATCACAATGATTTGGTAACATTGGAAGCTTAAAGGTTGCTGCTCCCATTGCACAGACAATAACACAGAGGCACAGATAGTTAAGTGACTGTGGCTGTCGAGTTTTTTTGCAGAGCAGGAATTTAGACCCTGTCTTCGAGCTGCCTCTTGGGCAGGATGGACTCCTCCTCTGCTGGGCTCATTGGAGACCCCCAACGGGGCTGCTGCTGCTGTTCCTTGGTCTATGTGGTTGAATTCTGTGATCTCATAATCTCTTAACACTGAACATATCTTTCTGCCCCCTCCCATTTATCTGTTGTGAAACTTTGGGGAATGAGTCATTCAATAAAATCTAAGGTTTCTAGGCATTGTAGTTTATCCCTTTGAGCCTCAAACAGCTTAGAAAGGTTTGTGTAGAAATCGTCCTGAAGGGCACTGCTCTTGTCTGTCTTCTCCGGCAGATAACCTCGAGGAAAACGTGGCTCTTTCTGCTAAAACAAGAGCCTTGGCTACAGACACTAGTGGCTGGGCTGCGGGCAACTCCAGATGCCCTCAGGACATCCAAAAAGATGTGTGGAGTGGTAAATGACCCAGACTTCTTAGAGGTTATTTTATTATTATTATTATTATTATTATTATTATTATTTTTAATCCCCACTCATTGATTTTTTTTCAGATAGAGTGGGAGTGAGGGAAGAAGGGAGGGAAAGAGAGAGAGAAAAACATTAATGTGAGAGAAACAATCAAGTGGCTGCCCCCTGCACCACCCCAACCAGGGCCAGGGATCCAACTGCAACCAAGGCACGTGCACTTGACCAGAATCGAACTGGTGACTCCCTGGACGCTCTAGCCCAGCAGTTCTCAACCTGTGGGTCGCCACCCCTTTGGAGGTCGAATGACCCTTTCACAGGGGTTACCTAAGACATAACAGTAGCAAAATTACAGTTATGAAGTAGCAATGAAAATAATTTTATGGTTGGGGTCACCACAACATGAGGAACTGTATTAAAGGGTCGCAGCATTAGGAAGGTTGAGAACCACTGCACCGCTGAGCCAAACAGGCCAGGGCTTATTTTAATTACTTACTTATTTAATTATTTCCTTATTGATTTTAGAGAGCGAGGAAGGGAGAGGGAGAGATAGAAACATCTATTGCCTGCCTCCTGCATGTCTCCCACTGGGGATTTGGCCCATAGCCTGGGCATGTGCCCTAACCAGGAATTGAACCGGCGACTTCTTGATGCATGGGTCCACACTCAACCACTGAGCCACACCCGCCGGGCTTATTTTATTTTGAAATAGATGTTTCTGTTTCTTCCTCAGCAGGCTGTTGTCATGTCATTTAATGAAGCTAACCTGAAGGAAGGCTTTTGCCTAAAATAACAACTCTCTCTCCTTGTAATTTTTTTATTGATTTTTTTAAGGGAGAGAGAGAGAGATAGAGAAACATTGATGTGAGAGTGAAACATTGATCGGCTGCCTTTTGCACGTTCCCTACTGGGGATCAAGGTTGAGCCTGCAGCCTGGGCATGTGCCAGGACTGGGAATGAAACCAGCGACCTTTCCTTTCCATGCACAGGGCGATGCCCAACCAACTGAGCCACACCAGCCATGGCATCTCTTATAGTTTGCTAACTCTTTTCCACTTTGGGCTTGAAAACCTGTTAACCAAGCTTGGTTAAAACTTGGCAAGAAAGGTGTTGGGAGGAAACTTTTCCTCTGCTGACTGAGGTCCAGTGTTCAGGGGCCTGCAAATTAACTGACAGTAGACAGAGTAACTGGAGAAAAAAGAACAAGAGTTATGCCTTCAGATGAAGAGGCTCATTGGACATCTAGAAATAGGAGTTTATATACCAACTTAATAGGGGAAAGGGAAGGGGGAGAAAGGGCTCCTATAGGAAGAACAAATGATTGTTTTTTGTTTTTTTGTTTTAGGGAAGACAAATGGACTTTTAGGAAGACAAGTAGAAGGTATGCCAGTTTGTAATGATGTTCATTTGTGCAGTTTCTCATCTGGTGATAATGGTTGGTCTTCCTTGGCGTGAAGCTCCCTGGGAGGAGATTTATGCAGCTTCATTCTCCAAAGATTCTGCCTTTTGATCAGATAGAGAAGCTCCAAAAAGAGCTTCTTTCTGCATCTGCTCTATCTCAATTTTCTTCCGTTTAAAATAATCTTCATACCAACTCTTGGGGGTGGTCAAGTGGGTCCCACAAAGGGAAAATGAGCTCTGGGTGAGGATCAAATAAACACATGAGCTTTAGTGACATCTATGATGATGCTTTAGTCATTAAAATAATGTTCTGATTCTTACCTGTGTTCTGAGTAGGTGACATTGCCAGGTAGCTGAGTAATGAACAGGTCAGGCATTTGTACAGAAATAAATTGTAGACCCCATTTGCAGAGGCCAGCCCTCTGATGTCCAGTCATTTAGAACTGGGGATGTGTCCTCCATCAGTTCCAGGAGGAAGTTAAAAGGTCAGCAGCAGTACAATTACAACTGAGGGATCCTGGGAATGTCAAGTCCTAAAATTCTACCATTAGAGCTTCATTCCTTAGGTTAAAGTTTCCCCCTGTCCTCCAGACTCTACCAAGTGATATTCATTCATTCTCTGGCTCTCTCTTTCTCTTTGTTTCTCTCTCTCTCTCTCCTTCCCTCTCTCATTCTCCCAAAATCTTAAGGGTAAAATGACATAAAATTATAAATGTAAAAAAAGGTATGCAAGAGTATACAGGAAAAGTAAGTCTTCCTCCTATCTCTATGCTACAGACCTGCCCCAGGAATAACTAGTTTTCAATTTCTACATGTATATGCTTTTTGGTTTATTTTTTACACAAATAATAAAATGCCATGCACACTTATTTTCATTTTTACTTTAAACAATACATATTAGAGCCCTGGCCGGTTTGGCTCAGTGGTTGGAGCATCGGCCTGCGGTCCAGAGAGACCCGGGTTCGGTCCCCGCTAAGGGCATATACCTCGGTTGCAGTTTGTCCCCGGCCCTGGTTGGGTTCTGCAGGTGGCAGCCACTCGATGTATCCCTTTCACATTGATGTTTCTCTCTCTCCTCCCACTCTATCTGAGCAAAAAATGGAAAAATGTCCTCGGGTGAGGATAAAAAAAACAAAAACAAACAAACAAAAAACAATACATATTAGAAATCAGTTTATATCAATACCTAAAGAAGTTTTCTGTTCTTATTATGGAATCAGTGGTAATTCATTGCATGAAGGACTGTTATTTATTTAAACTAGCCTCCTGGTGACGTTATCCCGTCTACAGTTGCCATTACAAATGGCATTAAAACTAATACCTTTGTACAGACGTGTTTGCACTCATGTGCAAGCACACCAGTAAGAAAAAAATTTAGAAATGAAATTGCTGGCAAATGGGTATGAAACTTGAATTTGGGGTAGATATTTATGTTCTCCTTTAAAACTGCAGTGTAAAGCCTGCTGCCGAGGCGGGCAGAGAGCGGTATGAATACCGCCTCATGAGAATTTATCTTCTACTAGGTGGAGACAACCCACACACATTTCCCTTTATAAGACAGTTTGGATTACTACACAATAGGCTTTCACAAAATGTGTTGAATTCACTGAAATGAAGAGTGCCAACGAAATCTGAGGTGCTTTGTCTGTAAGTGAAAGAGGAGCAGATCAGAAATCTTTAGTTCAAATCCAGCCTGACCACAACCTCCTGCCCTCCAGCTCGCTCACCGGTTCCACCTGCCCCTCCAGTCTTCCATCTTCTCTGTCTGCTTCCCTCCTGGCTTCACTTCCTTCCCCTCCCAGCTGAGTCCCCGTGTACCATTTCAACTACTTGCCAAGGCCTTCAACTCTGACCAGGTTTTCCCTCCACGCCACCTGCTCTAAAGATCCCAAACTTTGTACCTTCTTCCTGCTCCTTCTTTTAGGTTATGAAGTAATGGCTGGGGAAACCCCAGCCTTGGGGACATCACAGATTCAAGGTAGCCTGTCAGCTGGGTCCATGGCATGGCCTTACAGTCCTTTTGCCTGTTTCTCGCCAGCTCTCTCTTCCATTGCTCGTCCTCTCGTGTCTCTGTCCACTGGGTTGGCCACGCCCAACTCCTCCATCTGGGCTCTGGGTGTCCTGCCGTCTCATTTCTGTGGGAACCCTGCCTGTTATTCCTTTTGTATGTCTATTACTTCCTCATTGTTCATTCTTTCTTCATAATTAACAAACCTGGCTCTAGTAGATGCTCCATAAATCTTTTTATAAAATCAAACTTATTCATGTATAATTTCCAAACAATAACATGCACATTTAGAGTATATACTCATTGAACTTTTTTCTTTATTGATTTTTAGAGAGAGAGGAAGGAAGAGGGAGAGAGAGATAGAAATATCGATGAGAGACAACATGCCTCCAGCATGCCCTCCACTGGGGATCTGGCCCACAACCTGGGCATGTGCCCTGACTGGGAATCGAACTGGCGACCTCTTGGTGCATGGGTTGATGCTCAGCCACTGAGGCACACCAGTCGGGCATATACTCATTGAATTTTGATAAATGCATACTCCCATGTCATCACCCACTGCCCCAGTCAAGATATAGAATTTTCCTATTACCCTAGAAAATTACTTTCTTACTCTTTGTGGTCAATCTATGACCTCCCCTCTCTCCAGGCAACTATTTATAGAAATGGACTCATACAATATGCTTTCTTTTGTCTCTATCTTCTTTCACGCAACATGATTTTGAGATGTCTCCTTGTTGTTGTATGCATTAATGTTTTATTCATTTTTTGTGTTGAGTAATATTTTATCATATAGATATACCACAATCTGTTTATTTCCCTGTTGGAGGGCAGTTTCCAGGTTTGGGCTTGTAGGAATAAGGTAGCTATAAACCTTTGGCCACAAATTCTCTTATGGAGGGATAGTTTTATTTATCTTGGGTAAATGCCTAGGAGTGGAATTGCTGGATCATAGAGTAGGTATATGTTTAACTTTATAAAAATTGCAAACTGTTTTCCAAAGTGGTTATATCATTTTTACACTCCCATGAGCAATTATGAGAATTCCATTTGTTCTACATCTTTGCTAACACTTGTTATTGTCAATCTGAGTTTTAGTCATTCTAGTGAGTGTAAAATGTTATGTCATTGTGGTTTTAATTTGTATTTCGCTGATAACTAATGATGCTGTATACCAATACTTATTGGCCATTTTCATATCTTTTGGAAATGTTTAAGTCTTTTCACTATTTTAAAAAATTGATGTATGAATTAATTCTTTTTTTTTTATTCAGATAGAGCAGGAAGGAGAGAGAGGAAGAGAGAGAAACATCAATGTGAAAGGGACACATCAAGTGGCCGCCACCCACACGACCCAACCAGGGACGGGGACAAACTGCAGCCAAGGTACATGCCCTTAGCGGGAACCGAACCTGGGTCTCTGTGGACCGCAGGCTGACGCTCTAACCGCTGAGCCAAACTGGCCAGGGCTGAATTAATTCTTTATATAACCAGTATATAAATCCTTTGTCAGAATATGAGTTACAAATATGGAGTAGAATATAGACATATCCTAGTCCATGACTTGACTTCTCATTTTCTTTTTAAAATATGTTTTTATTGATTTTTAAATTATTTTTATTATTTTTAAAAATCCTTACCTGAGGATATTTTCCCATTATATTCAGATAGAGTGGGAGGGAGAAAGAGAGAAACATCAATGTGAGAGAGACACAATGACTGGTTGCCTCCCGCACAACCTGGACCAGGGCCAGGGACTCAACTGCAACCGAGGTACATGCCCTTGACCAGAATTGAACCCACAGCTCTTTGGTCTGTGGGCTGATGCACTAACCACTGAGCAAAATTGGCCAGGGCTTAGTGATTTTTTTTTTTTTTTTTTTTTGATATGTGCCCCTAGTGGGAACTGAACCCAGGACTCTATGGTCCGCAGGCTAATGCTCCAACCGCTGAGCCAAACCGGCCAGGGTGGGCTTAGTGATTTTTTTAGAAAGTGAGGAAGGGAGAGAGAGAGAGAGAGAGACATTGATGTGAGAGAGAACATCCATCGGCTGCCTCCTGCACTCCCCCTACCGGGGATCCAGCCCGCAACCCAGGCATGTGCCCTGACCAGAATCCAGCCGGGACCTCTCAGTCTATATGGGATTATGCTCAATCCACTGAGCCACACTGGCTGGGCTACCTTTTCATTTTCTTTTTCTTTTTTTTTTTTTTATCCTCACCCAAGGATACTTTTCCATTTTTTGCTCAGATAGAATGGGAGGGGGAGAGAGAGAGAGAGAAACATCGACATGAAAGGGACACATCGAGTGGTTGCCACCTGCACAACCCATCCAGGACCAGGGACAAACTGCAACCAAGGTACGTGCCCTTAGCGGGAACCGAACCCGGGTCTCTCTGGACCGCAGGCCGATGCTCTAACTGCTGAGCCAAACCAGCCAGGGCTCATTTTCTTAATGATGTCTTTTGATGAACAAAGACATTACCTATCTCCAAAGGTTGCTGTAAGGATTAAAATAGAAAGCCCTAAGCATTCCTGGTTCTGACTATAATCTGTATTCTGATGCTCCTACAAATATCTGCTACCCTGGCTCAGTTGTGCCTGTGGATCTTCAAAAACTCTTTTACCTGATAAAGTTGGTAACCTATTCCATCCCCTGACTCCCAATTTGAACCATTATTGCCTGTGCAACCTCTTTAATACCATGAGAAAAAGAAGACAAAGCTTCTTCACTTTAAGTTCTTTTTTTTTTTTTTTATCCTCACCCGAGGACATTTTTCCATTTTTTGCACAGACAGAGTGGGAGGGAGAGAGAGGAAGAGAGAAAGTGAGAGAAACATCGATGTGAAAGGAACACATCGAGTGGCTGCCACCGCACGACCAACCAGGGCCGGGGACAAACTGCAACCGAAGTACGTGCCCTTAGCGGGAACCGAACCTGGGTCTCTCCGGACCGCAGGCCGATGTTCTAACCGCTGAGCCAAACCGACCAGGGCTTCACTTTAAGTTCTTACTCAACTTCTCCAGTTTCATAGAAATATTCTTTTACAGACTCTGTTCCCTTTATCTCCCACATCTGTATCCCTTATCCCCAGTGTTCTGTGCATGTTTCTGTCATTGCATTCATCACATTACTTTAATCTTTTAAACTATTTTAAAATTATTGAAGTAATATATGTGTTATGGACCAAATTGTATGTCCCCACAAAATCCATAAATTGAAATCCTAACTCCCAAGGTGATGGTATTAGGTGGTGGGACCTTTGGGGGATGATTAGGTCATGGGGATGGCGCCCTCATGAATGAGATTAATGTCTTTGTAACAGAGATCTCAGAGAGCTCTCTTGTCCCTTCCACCATGTGAGGACACAAGAAGACAGCCATGTGCCAACCAGGAAGCAGGTTCTCACCAGACACCAAATCTGTTGGTACCTTGATCTTGGCTTTCCCAGCCTCCAGAACAGTAAGAAATAAATTTGTTGTTTGTAAGCCACCTAGTCTATGGCATTCCATTCTAGCAGCTCAAATAGATGAAGACAATTTATTGATGATTAAAACATTCATGCAAAGAAAGAGGGTACAAATGAGAAATGCGAGTTTTCTGCCCTAGTCAGCCTGGTGCCATCCCAGAGATAACCATTTTAATTTTCTTGTGACTTTTTCCCAAGAAATATTAAATGCCTAGCCCTGGCCGGTTTGACTCAGCGGTTAGCGTCGGCCTGCGGTACAGAGAGACCCGGTTCAGTTCCCGCTAAGGGCATGTACCTCGGTTGCAGTTTGTCCCCGGCCCTGGTTGGTCGTGCGGGTGGCAACCACTCGATGTGTCCCTTCACATCGATGTTTCTCTCTCTCTCTTCCTTTCTCTCCCTCCCGCTCTGTCTGAACAAAAAATGCAAAAATGTCCTCGAGTGAGGATTAAAAAAAAAAAAAAAAAAAGAAATATTATATGCCTAGGTATGTATGTGTGTGCACACACACACCACACACATATATTCTTTTTTGTTTTTCCACGATGGGACCTTGCTCTACAAATTGTTACAGCCACTGTTTTTCCTACTTCATGTGCCCTGTCCACCTCTGCAGATACGACACCTCATTCTTTTCGACAGTTGCTTGGTGTGTCTCTGGGGGGACGCACCAAGGCTTATTACTTCAGTCCTCTCTTGCTGGACATTCAGTTTGGTGTTATCTTTTGCCACTGGGCTAAGCTGTATTTTAATGGTGTGTCTGGGACTGTGTTTTTAATCTAACTGGGGAGGGCAGGGGCTGCATTTTATTTTTGGTTGTATATCCAGCAACTGGCGCTGTCCTTGCCAGGTAGTGAAAGCAATGAACTGGAGTTATTCCTCAGGGTTGCTCCTTCTCCAGGATGGGGGGGGGGGGGGGCACTAGCAAAGAAGGGTCTCCCCAAGTTTAATTTAATTTAATATATTACTTAATCCTGCCTCCTTCTGGTCCAGCTGGCAGGTTAATCCCTTTACCTCTGTCTTCTCCCCTGGATCCTTCAGGTTAGCATGAAATGTGATCTCAGAAGACCTCCCTACTAGGGGCCACAGCCCCTCCCTGTGGCCCACGGCTGTTTTTTCCCTAAGCCTCTCCTAAGGGAACCACTGTTCTCTTGAGCACTGTGTTCTCTTGAGAGTCCTGCCCTGATTCTCCCAGCTTTGCTTCGCAGAGGAAGAGGCCATCCATTCTCTCCCTGAGTTCAAGCCCTGGCACCAATAAACCCCTGGGAAGCATTTACTGATGTTTCCCAGGCCTTTCTCAGCATGAATATTTTACACTTTTGCAGTAAACTAGATCTTCAAAGCAAGAAAGAAGAGTCATCTGTGCCACACGGCTACATGCTGGCAAGGAGCTGGGGTCTGGAGGTGGTGGAAGTGGAGGGGGCTCCTCACCTCTCAGTCCAGTGCAGAAATCAGGTCCCTCACCTGAGCACCCAACCTTCCCCAGCAATGTGAATGGTGGCTGTCACCAGGACAGCAGTAATTCCTGCTCACTGGCTCACCTTTGGGGTGCTCCAAAAGGTCACTTGGATTTCTGCTTTGTCATTTTAGTCTCTGTCTCTGTTTCTGTCCCAATCATTGAATATGAGAGCCCGTCTCTGACACCCTCTCACAGAAAGCTAAATGAAACCAGAGAGATGAAGGGACTGCTCAAGGTCACACCCTGGCTGGCAGATGGGAACACTCACTGAGGGATCCTGACTCACAGCAGGGGGCGCTGTCCACTCCTCGAACTTCAGCCAGAAAGGGCCTGTGCGCTGGCTGGGCTGCTGCAGGCTGACTTCTCCTCCCCTGAGCCCAGGATGATGGGACTGGCTAAAACTTATACAAAAGTTTCTGAACTCCAGTGCTTTACATGTATTCATTTTAAAAATAACTCAACACCCTATAACGTATATTTCCTATTTTACAGATGAGGAAACTGACGCCTGGAGAGGTAGAGTAATCTGCCAAGGTCACATGGTGACAGAGCTGAGGTTCAAGCCCAGGCAAAATAGCTCCAAAGTTCATGCTAACTTCTGTACCATCCTTCTCCTCAAAATAACAAACTATATTAGGCTCTATTCTAAAAGTGTTCATGCAATATTTCATTTAATCCTCATCACTGCTCTGTGAAGAAAATACTCTAATTTGCCCTGGCCGGTTTGGCTCAGCGGTTAGAGCGCCGGCCTGCGGTCCAGAGAGACACGGGTTTGGTTCCCACTAAGGGCGTGTACCTCGGTTGCAGTTTGTCCCCGGCCCTGGTTGGGTCGTGCGGGTGGCAACCACTCGATGTGTCCCTTTCACGTCGATGTTTCTCTCGCTCTCTCCCTCCCACTCTGTCTGAACAAACAAACAAACAAACAAAAAATACTCTAATTGAACCATTTTATAAATTCCTCGGGGGTTCAGATAGGCCAGATAAACTGGTAAAGGTCACTTAGCTGGTGGAGTCAGGAATGAAGGGAACTAGAAATATGTCATTTTGAAAGGTTTTTTTGTCTTTATTGTTTTAGAGAGAGAGGAAGGGAGAGGGAGAGAGAGATAGAAACATCAATGAGACAAAACATCAATTAGCTGCCTCCTGCATGCCCCTCACTGAGGATTTGACCCACAACCTGGGCGTGTGCCCTGACCAGGAATCGAACCAGCAACTTCTTGGTGCATGGGTCGATGCTCAGCCACGGAGCCACACTGACTGGGCTAGAAATATGTCATTTTGGAACAAGGATTATTTTGAGTTGAAGGCAATTAAGAAACAGCAGATGCAGGGATAAAAAAACTCTGCCCTTCTCATACTTGGCTAAAAGCAGGATATTAATTTCCATTTGTAAAGGTGTCTCTCTTCCATGCCAGAAGGAGAAGGACAACTCTTTAAAAACATTTTTAAAAAATTTCTGTATTGATTTTAGAGAGAGAGGAAAGGAGAGGGAGAGAGAGATAGAAACATTGATGATCAAGAACATCAATTGGCTACCGCCTGCATGCCCCCCACTGGGGATTGGGCCCACACCTGGGCATGTAGCCTGACCAGGAATCAAACCAGCAACCTCTTGGTGCATGGGTTGATGCCCACCCATTGAGCCACACTGGCCAGGCAAGAAGGACAACTCTTAAACTCTTGATCACCAGAGACAATTCTAGATTTTTATTAGCCCAGTGATGGCACCAAGAGGAATCTACATAAGAAATCTTACTAAAATAACCCTCATCTTCCATGAGCTTCCTCCCATATATTTACCTTCCCACAGTTTGCCACCTCTAAAAGCCTAAACAACTTCTCTTTTGTCTTGTCCCTTCTCTACAAACGTATTGTTCTTGGTTCAGATGCTGTGTAAGTGCCAAGTTCTAACCACCCCTCTGTTACTCATGGCTGAGTTTCTCCCATGTGTATGCATGCTGCATGCACTAATAAACTGTTTTTCTCTTGTCAAACTGTCTTTTGTCAGTTTGATTTTTAGGGCTCCAGCCACAGAACCTAGGAGGGTAGAGAAAAGAATTTTTCCTGTCCTACAGGACTAAATCCAGATCTGTTGACTGCAAGGTTAGACCGCATACTACCTCAAAAAAGATGCTCAATAAATGGAGAATGAATGAACAAATGGCCCTGTATTAGTTTACTCAGACTGCCATAACAAAATACCATAGGCTGGTTGGCCTAAACAACAGAATTCATTTTCTCACAGTTCTGGAGACTGGGAGGTCCAAGCTCAAGGAGCTAGCTGATTTGGTTCCTGGTTAGAACCCTCTTCCTGGCTTGCAGATGGCCTCCTTCCTGCTGCGTCCTCACCTGGTGGAGAGAAAGCACTCTGTGTCTCTTCCTCTTCTTGTAAGGACAACAGCCCTGTTGGATCAGGGCCTTCACATATGACCTCATTGAACCTTAATTGTCTCGTAAAGACCCTGTCTACAAATACAGTCATATTGGGGGTTAGGGCTTCAATATGTGAATTGGGGGGGGGGGGGGAGGACACAATTCAGAACATAGTAGGTCCTTTTTCTTCCCCCTGGGCAAAGGAAATAATAATGACAATATAACAAGAAACCTGAAAGTCAATCTGTGGGCACTGAGAATAGTTGTTGGGCCCTTCCCTTGGTTGGTCATGGGAAACCACCATGGGAGAAAACCACCAGCCTGTTTCTGTGAGTACTAATGATACTGTGATTTCTGGACATAGTGAGGCCTTGGCAGGGGCCACAACAGGCTCTCAGGTGAGAGGAACCAGAAAGGAGGTGAGTTGCCACAGAAAATGGAATGAGCAGGACTAATAACATCTGAGTGATTATGCTAGTTGTGCCCCATCTGTCTGTACACTTTCAAAATGAGCAGATCTGTCCACAGCTCTATTTTTCCAAGAAGTGGAACATGTCTAAGGCCTGCGATGGTCACCTGTCAGAATTCTGTGAGTATCCTGCCCAAATCCAGTGTCTTTCTCTTTGCCCCCAGGGCCTACTTCAGGGAGGTTGAGATTTTCTGAAGGAGGTGCATTGCTAAAACTAGCCTTATGATTATGGAATCATAATTTCTTTCCTACTTTTATCTAAAATTATACATGGGTCCTGCTGGGAGAGAAAATTGGCTACAAAAGGCAGTCAAACCATTTGTACAATAACCAATCTTTTAAAGGCACATATAACCCGGCCAGTATGGATTGAGCATCGTCCCATGGACTGAGAGGTCCTGGTTTGATTCCTGGTCAGGATTGCGGGCTCAATCCCCAGTAGGGGGCGTGCAGTTAGCAGCCAATTGATGTTTCTCACATAGATGTTTCTATCTCTCTCTCCCTTCCTCTCTCTCTAAAAAAATCAATAAAATCATATTTAAAAAAAATAAAGGCACGTGTACTTTTAAAAGGTAATTCCTAAAGAAACATTAATTATTTCATTGCAGCATCTGGGTTTTGCTGGAATAACTTAATAGGGCCAGAGGAAGCAACAATGAATGGATCCACCAAACAGAATGGATGCTCCCTGCCCCAAATCCCAGAGCTAAGGACTCTTCCCAGTTACTCAGAACTCATTTCCTGGCTCACTGTGGGAGCTTTCAGTATTCAGGAACCCACAGGTGAATCACAGCTGATGACTTGAAGGTGGGGGTGGGGGGCATGAAATTCAGCCAGAGAACAGAAGCTGAAGTCCAAAAGAGGCTGCAAATAGAAATGAGCACTTTCACTGAACCAGGAAGGGAGAAAGAGGGAAGCCAGGCAAAATGTAGTGGGAGGACCAACCTCTCCAGGATGAAATCAGAAAGTTTAAAACATCACGATTCTGGCCTAGTACACCTGGTACACCTGCTGTGGTTGCTTATTTATTTATTTATATTATTATATTTTAATCCTTACCTGAGGATACTTTTCCATTGATTTTTTTTTTTAGATAGAGTGGAAGGGAGAGAGGGAGGGGGAGAGAGAGAGGGGGAGAGAAACATCAATGTGAGAGAGACACATTGATTGGTTGCCTCCCTCACTACCCCAACCGGTTCTGGGGATCAAACCTGCAACCTAGGTACAGGCCCTTGACCAGAATCAGACCTGTGACCCTTTCGTCCTCGGACCAGTGTTCTAACTGCTGAGCCAACCAGCCAGGGCTGTGGTTGCTCTTTTTTTTTATCCTCACCTGAGGACATTTTTCTGCATTTATCTTCAGATAGAGAGGGAGGGAGAAAGGGCGGAAGAGAGAGAAAGAAACATTGACGTGAGAGAGACACATCGAGTGGTTGCCACCCACATGACCCCAACTGGGGCCAGGGACAAACTGCAACTGAGGTATGTGCCCTTAGCGGGAACCGAACCTGGGTCTCACTGGTCCGTGGGCTGATGCTCTAACCGGTGAGCCAAACTGGCCAGGGCTGTGGTTGCTCTTTTAAATGAAGAAGATGAGGTCAGCAAACAATAACAACATAAGCCCCATTTCTTTCCTTATATCCTCAGGCAGATAGAACTCCTAGAGCTATAAGGGACCTTTGCATAGACCTCACTCAGGCCATGTCATTCGGGAAGTAGGGAAGGTAGGAGAGCTCAAGGGACTTGCCCTAGTCCCTCAGGAAGTCAGTGATGTCAGGGAGGAACATTTTTCTTTTTTTCCTTCACCCATCTTAGGTTCATTGGTGGTGGCTTTGTAAACGAGACTGACAAAATATAGATTAACAAGAGAAAAGCAGTTTCTTAACACATACAGTGCACATCATGTGGGAGAAATCTTAGTGATGAGTAACTCAAAGGGGTGGTTAGAACTTGGGCTTATATAGCATCTTAACAAAAGAATAATAAACTTCTAGAGAAGTGATGAGACAAAGACAAAGGACTTTGAATTTCTAGGGATGGCAAATTTGGGGAAGGTAAATATATGGGGGAACTAGTGGAAAATAAGGGCTAGTTGGTAAAAAGTATTGTGTCAATTTCCTAGTGCCTTTTCCATGCTGATGAAGATCTAGAGTAATCTCAGTGATTAACTTCTATTATTTCTAATAGAGAAGTGAGGAGGACATTTAAATGAGGTGCCTGAGCAGGATAAACTGGGGTGGGAGACCACAAGGTAAAGGTTAGAAAGCTACTTCTGGAAAAGGCTCAGCTGTTAAAAGTAGAGCTCATTCTCTCATTAATATCTCTCTACCCCTTTACAAATTTATGTCCTGCTTTTAGGCAAATAATGGGAGGGCAAAGAGTTTTTCTTGTATCTGCTTCTTGTCAATTTTCTTAACTAAAAATTATCCTAATGCCACGGTAAAATATTTTGGGATGGTATATTCTCCTACTGTTCAGTAGTAATGCTGAGACTAAATTGCAAGTCTCCTGACTCCCCAGTCCTATGCTGTGGCCCAGAATCCTTGATTTCAAGGAGCATGTGTGGAGTAACTACTACCTGGGGACAAGAAGCATCCGTCACGTGAATGAGCATCAGAAGAGAGGAGCTGCAAACTCCTATCAAGAGAGGTGGGAGGAATGAGCCTGAGGAGTAGTCACTTCTCAGGAACTATTTCAGAAGGCAGATGATAGAGTAGGTCAGCACTGCCCAGTAAAGTATAATATAAGTCTGGCTGGTTTGGCTCAGCAGTTAGAGCGTCAGCCCGCCGACCGAGAGTCCCGGGTTTGGTTCTCGCTAAGGGCACGTACCTCGGTTGCAGTTTGTCCCTGGCCCCAGTTGGGGTTGTGTGGGTGGCAACCACTCGATGTGTCTTTCTCACATCGATGCTTCTCTCTCTCTCTTCCTCTGTCTCTCCCTCCCACTCTGTCTGAAGATAAATGCAAAATGTCCTTGGGTGAGGATAAATAATAATAATAAGCCATGTGTGCAATTTAAAATTTTCTAGTAGACACATTTTATTTTATTTATTTTTAACATGTTTTTTTTTTAGAGAGAGGAAGGAAGAGAGAGAGAAACATTGATGTGACAGAGATACATAAATTGTCTGCCTCCTGCATACCTCCTACTGGGGATCAAGCCCACAGCCTGGGCATGTGCCCTGATTGGAAATGGAATTGGGACCTCTCAGTTCATGGGACGATGTTCAGTCTACTGAACTACACCTGCTGGGCAGTAGACACATTTTAAAAAGTAAAAAGATGAAGGGGAATTTATTTTTAATAATCTGTTTAGCTCAATATATGCAAAATGTCATTTCAACATGCAATTGGTATAAAACATTATTGATGAGATATTTCACATGCTTTTTTCCCTAGTAAATCTTCCTGATGTGCATTTTACACTTCAAGCACATCTCAGTTTTGGACTAACCACATTTCAAGTGCTCAGTAGCTATGTGTGGTGAGGGGTTACTATATGAATAGTGCAGGCACAGCAATAGGCCACCCACTGTCCCACCCAGTGGCCAATACCACTGGCCTGATGCACTGTCTGAAATCCTACTCTTATGGATGGAAGGGTTCTCTTCAGACGTCCCCAGGTACCTGCAATGTGCCATCTGGAGGGTGAGAACGCTGATCCAGCGGACTATGCTGTCAGCACACCACCCACATGGGCTCATAATGACTTGGAGGCAGAGAAAGGCTGCCATGACTTTTCTTCCCTGCCCTCAGTGATCTAGGAAGGACTAAGTCCTTAAATAAAGTGCTTTTCTTTTAAATTCTCTAAGCTCAACCGGCTGCTTTGAAAATACCATGCTTCTGATTCAACACAATTTTCTCCTGCTCTCTCAAGGATCTCGCTTGGGCAGTCCTAGACGGTCAGCTGAGCCCCTGCAGAATTACAGTACCCCAAACCCCACCTTCCTTTCTGGACCCTTCCCCTATTGGCTTCCCAATTCTTATCCCATCACCAGCCCCTAGGGTTTCATTCCTGTAGGGTTGCCAGTAAACCCCTTGAGTGGGGGATTTAAGTGAGCTGTGTGCCCAGGATAAACTGGAGTTGGAGACTACAAGATAAAGGTTAGAAAGCTACTTCTTTTTTTTTTTATCCTCACCCAAGGACATTTTTCCTTTTTTTTTTGTTCAGGTAGAGTGGGAGGGAGAGAGAGGAACAGAGAGAGAGAGAGAGAAACATCGATGTGAAAGGGACACATCGAGTGGCTGCCACCCGCACAACCAACCAGGGCCGGGGACAAACTGCAACCGAGGTACGCGCCCTTAGCGGGAACCGAACCCGGGTCTCTCAGGACCGCAGGCCGACGCTCTAACCGCTGAGCCAAACCGGCCAGGGCAGAAAGCTACTTCTTGAAAAGGCTCAGCTGTTAAAAGCAGAGTTTATTCTCTCATTACTGTCCCTCTAGCCCCAAAAGCAGGGTATCAAAGTTGTAAGAACGTACATTGTTGCCAAGGGATACAGTAAAGCTATTTTCATGTTGAATGAGTGGAAAATGCCTCTTGTAAATGTTTTAGCTTCTCTTGAATTAACATATGTGAAAAAGAGAGAGATTTTCTAGAGCCAGCAGTTCTAAAGTTCTGGGGTGGATCAGTAAATTATAAAAATAAAACAAAAAAGAAAGAAACCAATGAAACCTTTAAGTGACCAAAGTGATGTTAAGAAAAATGTTCTGAAACTTGGAAATAAGGAAAAGGGATTGTTACTATCTTTTCCTTTAGGGTCATGCTGGGCTAATGTCACATATTCACCAGTTTTGTATCTAAATTAGCAACCTTTTGCAAATATTCTTTCTTTTAGCCACTATGAAGACTTCAGTGTTTCCAATTCTCTTTTATTTATTTATTTATTTATTTATTTATTTATTTATTTATTTATTCCTCACCAGAGAACATTTTTTTTGCATTTATCTTCAGATAAAGTGGAAGGGAGAGAGGGAGAAAGAGAGAGAAACATCGATGTGAGAGAGACACATTGAGTGGATGCCACCCACATGACCCCAACTGGGGTGGGGACAAACTGCAACCGAGGTATGTGCCCCTAGTGGGAACTGAACCCGGGACTCTGGTCTGCGGGTTGACGCTCTAACCGCTGAGCCAAACCCACCAGGGCTCTCTTTTATTTTTAATTAATTATTTTTCTTTATTGGTTTTAGAGAGAGAGGAAGGGAGAGGGGGAGAGAGAGATAGAAACATTGATTAAAGAGAATTTCGATTGGCCGCCTCCTTCATGCCCCCCACTGGGGATTGGGCCCACAACCTGGGCAGGTGCCCTGACCGGGAATCAAACAGGCGATCTCTTGGTACATGGGTCAGTGCTCAACCACTGAGCCACACCAGCTGGGCTTGACTTTTTTTTTTTTTTAATCCTCACCGGAGGACATTTTTTTTTTCCATTTTTTGTTCAGGTAGAGTGGGAGGGAGAGAGAGGAACAGAAGGAGAGAGAGAAACATCGACGTGAAAGGGACACATCGAGTGGCTGCCACCCGCACGACCAACCAGGGCCGGGGACAAACTGCAACCGAGGTACGCGCCCTTAGCGGGAACCGAACCCGGGTCTCTCAGGACCGCAGGCCGACGCTCTAACCACTGAGCCAAACAGGCCAGGGCTGGGCTTGACTTTTTATTTTATTTATTTTGTAATCCTCACTCGAGGGTACTTTTAAAAAAATTTATATTCAGATAGAATGGGAGGGAGGGCCCTGGCCGGTTTTGCTCAGTGGTTAGAGCATCAGCCTGCGGTCCGGAGACCCAGGTTCAGTTCCCGCTAAGGGCACGTATCTCGGTTGCAGTTTGTCCCCGGCCCTGGTAGGATTGTGCAGGTGGCAGCCACTTGATGTGTCTCTTTCACATCGATGCTTTTCTCTCTCTCTCTCTCTCTTCCTCTCTCTCTCCCTCCCACTCTATCTGAACAAAAAATGAAAAAATGTCCTCTGGTGAGGATAAAAAAAAAAAGAATGGGAGGAAGGGAGAGAGAAACATCCACGTGAGAGGGACACATTGACCGGAATCGAACCCACGACTCTTTGGTCCGCTGGCCAACACTCTAACCACTGAAAGTATTACAGATGTCCTCTTTTTTCCCATTGATCCCCTTCTTCCCACTCCCACCCCCTTCCTGCCTCCCCCAGTCTAGTGTCCATGTCAATTGGTTGTGCATATATGTATATAAGTTTTTTGGTTTAGCTCTTCCCATCCCTCCCACCCCCATCCCTCTGAGGTTTGTCAGTCTGTTCCCTGCTTCCATGATTCTGGATCTCTTTTGGTCTACACCTTATTTTGTTCATCATGTTCCACAAATAAGTGAGATCATGTGGTACTTGTCTTTCTCTGACTGGCTTATTTCCCTTAGCATAATACTTACTGAATATTTTAAATTGAAGGAGTTTGCGCCCTGGCTGGTTTGCCTGAGCGGTTAGAGCCTCGGCCAGTGGACGAAAGTCGCGGGTTTGATTCTGGTCAAGGGCATGCACCTTGGTTGCGGTTCGTCCCCCGCCCTGGTGGAGGTCATGTGGGAGGCAACAAGTCGATGTGTCTCTCTAGCATCGATGTTTCTCTGTTTCTCCCTCTCTCTCCCTCCCTCACACTCTATCTGAAGATAAATGGGAAAATATCCTTGGGTAGGATTAAAAAAATAAAAAATAAACTGAAGGAGTTTGCATAAACAGCACCCTTCCTAAAACAGGTAAAACTTTGTGTGAGAAGTGCCCTATATACCTGGAGGAAAGGAGCATCCTTATCTCCAAAGACAAGAGAGCTGCAGAGAAGAATCCTAACAAACAGGCCAGCTCAGTTTCCCCTGATTTACTATACTGAGGTCATACTCTCTGACATATGCTATTCCTTTGAGGGTGACTAGTGAATGCAGGGAGATCGTCACTGCCCCTCTTCATCATGTCTAGCATAAAGACACTCAGGTCTGTTTCTTTGGGTCTTCATTTCCTCATGAAGGTTCCCACATCACATACAACTTATATAAATAAATGTGTATACTTTTCTCCTGTTAATCTGTCTTTGTCAGTTAAATTTTCAGATTTAGCCCGACTCATGTGGCTCAGTGGTTGAGCATCGACCCATCCACCAAGGGGTCTCAGGAGGTGGCCAATCGATGTTCCCCCTCATTGATGTTTCTCTCTCTCTCTCAAATCAATTCAACAAATTTAAAAAACATTTTCAGACCTAGCCAGGGACCCCAAGACTATTTGAGAAAATCTTTTTCTTCCCCTACACTATCATCATAATCAAGATAACGAACGTATACCTCACCTCATAAATTTCTTTATACCAGCAATAGAACCCCCAAAAGAGAGCTGTCATTTATTTTGTCAGAAAGCGGGTCCTGAGACACCCAAGTCACGGAGAGAATCCAGGAATGAATTGGATACAATAGATCAGATAAATCTGAATATTCATTCTTTGGTGAGTGCCTACTGTTTACCTGGCCCTGAGCAAAATCTAGGGAGGATGCTGGGCCCTGGATGCAGAGAATGCAGGCCAGAGGCAGGGATGCACCCAGCAGGAGGCCAGCCCTAGAGCATCCCACCCATGCCCTCTCCTCCTTCTGAAGGAAGACCAGATGTGGGGTACCTGGGGCCTTTTGGACATCAGCAGTGCCGGAGGTAGAAAAACCTCTACTGGAATCACTTTCTAACAAAGAGGCCGCTTTAATCTCAGAAACAAGATGCAGACAGTACGCTTGTTGGAAAAGCTGCCCTCAGGGACAGCTTCCCCACTCCTGAGCAAGTTTGTTCTAATAAAAACCTAGGCAGCAGTTATTGGACACATTAATTTTTCTAACAGATTCTCTTTGATTTTAAGGCTGGGATGCCCAGAGGCCAGTGAGCCGGTGCTGACCTGGACGCTGGGGAGAGCCGACTGTGTGGGCAGGCCTGGCAGAAGTGATGAGGATGGCACACAGGGCAGGACAGAGAGCCCAGTGGGCTTGCCTGAAGGGGCAGGGGCAGGGAGGGAGGGAGGGATGCAGGAAGGGAGGGAGGGGTGGAGTGAGGGAGGGAGGGGTGGAGTGAGGGAATGATTCTGTGTGGTAATCTTCCCAGTGGAAGTTGAGCAGTGCATGATTTGCAGGATTGGTATTACCTTCCTTTCGAGAGACTAAGTAAAAAATGTTTCAGTGTCTCTTTCCTGAGCAAACAAAGTATGTGCAGAGAGAAGGACTACTGGTTCCGAGGCCCACCACCAGGCAGATTCAGCTGCGGAAGGCTCCCTGCGGGTGAACATGATAGGGCTGTGATGGACACAGGTGGGAGGGAGTGCTGGCCGTTGTGGGGGCAGGGGAGGCCTATAATAACTAGCACATGAAGGGCGTGGGCAGTACTGGAAGCTGGAATTTATGGAACCCAAATGTACTTGGTGTTTAAAAACAGGCATGTAGCCCTGGCCAGTTTAGCTCAGTGGTTGAGCGTCAGTCTGCAGACCAGAGAGTCCCGGGTTCAGTTCCCACTCGGGGCACATACCACAGAAAAAAAAAAGAAAAAAAAAACAAAACCCAGGCATGTACACACACAGACGTCTCCCCTTATCTGAGGGGATATGTTCCAACACCCCCAGTGGATGCCTAGAAATGCATGTTTCTCTCTCTCTCTCTCTCCCTTTCCTTTCCTCTGTCTCTAAAATCAACAAAGGAAAAAATATTAAAAGAAAAGAAATAATAGTGATTCCAGGTACTCTTTACTCAATTTCCCCCAAAGGTAATATCTTGCAAAACTATAGTGTTCGTCACAACCAGGATATTGACACTGATACAGTCATGATGCAGAATGAACTCATCACCACAAAATCCCTCTTCTTGCCTTTTTTTTAAAAATCCTCATCTGAGGGCATTTTGCATTCATAGAGCGAGAGGGAGAGAGGGAGGAAGAGACAGAGCAAAGAAACATCAATGTGAGAGAGACACATCGACTGGCTGCTACCCACACAACCCCAACCGGGGCTGGAGACAAACTGCAACCGAGGTACATGCCCTTAGCGGGAACCGAACCCGAGTCTCTCTGGACGGGGGGCTGATGCTCTAACCCCTGAGCCAAACCGGCCAGGGCTCCTCTTGCCTTTTTATAGCCACACTCACTTTCCCCCCAACTCACCTGCCCTGATCCCTACTCCTCTACCTCACCTGCCCTGACCCCTAGCCCGCTCTACCTCACCTGCCCTGACCCTTACCCCTCTACCTTACCTGCCCTGACCCCTAGAATGTTCTTTTCATCAGTCTTATCATCTCACGTTTTCCTTCATTAAAAAGTAGAGTAAAATCTTTAGCACATGTCCTAAGGAATGAATGAATCTTGTTTTGAGGATTGCTTTGACACTGGGACGGCTCAAAGTTTTGAAGCTGGGTGTCAAACAGCTTGGGGTCATTTCCCCTCTTCAATGCCCCCTTTCCCCCAGGCACATGCAAGTCTTCCTTATCACTGACCTGCAGTTCTAGTCCAACTTCTTCCAGGAACTCGATTTACTCTGACCTCTCCAGCCACAGGCCACAGCTTTTAGACCGCCTGCAGTTCAGATGGCTCTCATCACAGCCTGGACAGTTGTCAGCTCATCTCTCTTCACCAAACACATTTACAGAGTGAGACCCTCTTATGCGACTTCTCACAAATTGCCTTTCATTGCAGTTCTTCAGGAGCTAGTTTCCCGTCCACCTCTGTTCCCTCCTAGCACCAAGGCCTTTCCTGGAGGAGACTTCACACAGAAGAAGCTCTAATTGTAGAATCTCTGGTGCAGGGAGGTGGAAAAACTGATGTTTGAGGTTCCCAGCACCCTCAAAACATACACAAGAGACTGCCGGCCTGGAGCTGGCCCCGAACCTGTTCCTACTGCTGATGACTGGCTCTAGAAAGAGAATCTGCCTATGGACACAGGGCTTCCCCCTGCAGAAAAAGGTTTTCAAGGTGATCACCCAGCTCGTGCCTCTTCCTAAGTGACTCCCATTCACAGATCATGGTAAGTCAAAGTCACATACAACGTGAAGTCGTTGAGGAGCAGAGAAACTACAGGGAAGCTGAGAGCCAACGGAGGGTGCAGGCTTTCCAAGTCCATACGGCTCCCGGGAGATGGAGGGAAAAGCCTTGGTTCGGGTGGGGGGCTGGGGAGGAGGGTGTCAATGGGGGGAAAAAAGGAGAAACATCTGTAACAAAAATAAAATAAAAAAGAAAGAAAGAAAAGAAAAGCCTTGGTTCCGAATGTCCCTGTTCCAGGCCCCAGGAGAACTTTCTAGCTGCTTGTCTCCCGGTCTCGGGACGCCTGAGACTGACAGCTCCATGCATTTATCATTCAGAGCGGGTTTCTGTCTGTGAGACCAAACACATCCAATACGCCTCCCTCATCTACAACGCATCTCTCTGGATGAGATCGTTTGGGGCGGCAGGCATGGCAGATTCTGGTCCAGAATGATCATTCTGTGCCTGTTTGCAACCCTAACTGTGCCTGCAGAGACTCCTGAACAAGCTGGCAAGAAAATAAGAGACAGAGGCAACACCCTGAAGATGGTCAAGGAGGAAAAGGAGAGGCATCTCTTTGGAGATTGTTTAAAATTAATTGTAATTTTCAAGAGATGCTGAACTCAGGGCTGTGGTGAATAGAGACTGTCCCTCATATGTCCAACTGCAGACTCTTTAAACAGATGTGATCTGTTCTATGAGTGCAAGGTGCAAATACAATCCATCTCTTTGATCTCTTTGAGTTTTCCAATCAATCCTTCCAGTTTTCACTTGCCCCGATTAGCAGAAAATCCAGTATCTTCCGAGGCTTTTCTGTCTCAAATTATTACAAATGTTACTCGGCATTGCTGCTGAACAGTCCTGCCAGACCACAGGCTGCCCTGCGGTGGGCCCACACCTCCCAGTGCCCCACACCTGTTTATACAGACTCTGTGACCAATGTCTTCATTATTCCCAAGTGCATAGCTGCACAAGCCTGTCTATCCAGAGGGTGTTCAGCCTCAGTCCCTGCGGTCCCTGAGGACTCCCACAGGGGCTTTGGTGTTCTGTGGTGTTCTTTGCTGCCAGCAGGACTTGGTCTTTTTATCTGCTTTAGTTGGTTAAGGAAAATTCAGAAAAGATTTCAAATGTTTGTACTTTAAAATCATCCCTTTACTCTCATACTACGTATCCAATCCGTCAGCAAATGTTGTCAACATTATCTTTAAAACATACATAGAATCCACCATTTTCCATCACCTCTTCTGCTGTCCGGGCCCAAGTCCCACCTTCTCGCAGCTGGATCAGAGCAATGGCTTTGAAATTGGTTTTCTGGCCCTGCCTTGTCCTAGGGCATTCTATTCTCAACATGGCGGTTAAGCTCATTGTTTTCAATGTAAGTCACAGAACAACCAAATCTATTGGGTGAATCCTTTTTGAAACACATCAAATGTTAAACAAGCATGTTTTGGACCATCTGGGAAATTTTATTACAATCCAGATAGTATACGATACCAAGAAATAACACTGTTACCTTTTTTTTTTTTTTTTTTGGCAGAATTTTATGGTTGTATTAACACAAATACGATGTGTATACAATGTGTCTATTCATTTTCTTCGTTGCGCAGCCTGGCATTGGGATTGGTGACGCTGATGGCCAGCTGGGCTGCTCTTTCCACAATGGCTTTGCGGTTCTTTGAGGAAACGTTGTGAGCAATCTCAGCACAGTAAGATTTGTTGCACATCAGCAGCACTTCAAGCTCCTTGACGTTGTGGGCCAGAAACTTACGAAAGCCACTGGGCAGCATGTGTTTTGTTTTCTTGTTGCTCCCATAACCAATGCTGGGCATCAAGATCTGGCCCTTGAATCTTCTGTGCACCCTATTGTCAATACCTCTGGGTTCTCGCCAGTTCCGCTTAATTTTGACATATCTCTCTGACTGGTGCCGGATGAACTTCTTGGTCCTTTTTTTGACAATCTTGGGTTTCACAAGGGGTCTGAGGGCAGCCATGGTACCAAGCAGAAGATTGCAACCAACTCCGTAGGCAGTGCCAAGGAAGAGAACACTGCTACCTTTAATCCAGGTGAAATATGACACCGTGGTTATATAAGAAAATGACCATTTAAAAAAATCCTCACCCAAGGATATGTTTTTATTGCTTTTCAGAAAGGAGAGGTCTATTGCCTCTCTCACTCACCCCAATTGGAGGTCTAACCTATAACTTTCTGGTGTATGGAATGATGCTCCAACCAACTGAGCCACCTGGCGAGGGTGACCATATTTTTTGAGAGGCACATTGAAGTATGTGGAAGTAAAAGAACATGATGTCTGAAATTTTCTTTAAAATATTCCAGCAAAGAAAAGAAAGAGATTGATGAAGAAACAGACAAAATCATGTTAACTGTTGAATCTGGGTAATAGTGCATGGAATTCATTTGACTATTTTCTTTATTTTTGAGTCATTTGAAATCTTAATAAAAATTTTAAGTGACTATAAACATAAGTTAGATTAACTTACTTTTCTGCCCAAACTTCTCATAAGTACTGACAGGGTTCAGAACATACTCCCCCAAAATATAGTACCTTGGCATAGTGAATATTTTAAGCTGAAGGGATTTGAGAAAATGAGCAGATGCATTTTCCAGCCCTTTCCCCTGAAGCAGGCTATAAGACCCTTGTGTGAGAGGTACCCTTCCGATATCTGGAGGAAAGGAGCATCCTTATCTCCAAGACAGGGACACTCAGAAAAATCCTAACAAACAGGCCTTGCTAAGTTTCCCCCAGATATTAACCTAAGCTCATATCCTTTTTTTTTTAAGATCCTATGTCTTTTGATTGATTTTTTTTTTTTCAGAGCGAGAAGGGAGGGGGTAGAGAGGGAGAGAGAGAGAGAGAAACATCAATGTGAGAGAGAAACATCTATTGGCTGCTTCCTGCAAGTCCCCACTGGGGACTGAACCCAAAACTGGGGCATGTGCCCTGACCAGGAATCGAACCATTCAGTGCACGGGATGATGCCCAACTAACTGAGCCACACCGGCCAGGGCTCATATCCTCTTTGCCTTGTTATATCTTTTCTTGATTTTCCACACTTCATCAAGCCTAGCATAAAAACGCTGGGGTTAAACCACTTCTTTAGGTCTTTATTTCCTTATGAAGACTTCAGTGTCTCATAAACTTACATGAAATAAATTTGTATATTTTGCTTTTCTTAATCTGTCATTTGTTACAGGGACCCTAGCCAAGAACTTCAAAGGGTAAAGAGATGTATTTCCTCCCGTATAGGATAAATAAGAACCTTCCCTTACCTTCCTGCCCTTTCCCTTCGACTTCTTCCCTTTCCCCTCCTCCTCTCCTCTCAGTATCTGTGACTAGATAAGCCCGTCCTGCCTCCAGGCCTCCGCACACGCGGTTCCTTCAACTTGGAACTCTCTTACCCCAACCACCACGGCTTCTTGCTCTTTGACTTCCCTCAGGTCTCTGCTCTGTAAGGCCTTTCCTAACCACTGCAAATAAAATAACTGCCCCTCCCATTTTCTTTACTCTGACACATTTTCCTCAATCATATTTACTGCCATATGACATTGTTTTCCTTACTCACTAAAAAAACCCAAAAAATTGTCTTTCTCCCCTCACTATAAAATAAGCTCCAATAAGGTAAGGTACATATTTTTCACTGCTGTATATACCACAGTGAGATTAGAGCCTAGCATAAGACAGGTACAATAACATGCCCGAATGAATGAATGAATGAATGAATGAACGAACGAACGAGTGGGAGCATTAGCTGCCCACACATGCATACAGAGTGGGTGGGCTGAAGGGCTGGGAGAGGCTTGTAGTTCCAGGGCCACATACATTGTGCCCAGAACCTGTCTCCTCCATACCAGTGTTGGACCTCGTTTCTGGTGCAGCCACCCCATTTCCTGCTGGGGAATTCCCCAGGGTCCTCTGTGTCATCTTCTAAACTCAACCAGGGTACCCCAGGCCTCAAAGCTACTTTATAAAATCTGATCCTCAAAAGGCAAGGGGTCAGAATCTTTATCTTCTGCTTCCTGAGAGTCTCGTGCAACGGTGACCTCCGAATTTGCTGTCCAAGCTGGCACATGAGTGGAAAGGGGGCATTGTTCATGTATCAGCAGCACAACAGCACCAACTGGATGGTCCAGTCCAAACCCAGGAGTGCCGCCACCCTAGACAGATTCCCAACGCAAAGATGCTCACTCCACCAGCAGTCCAGCTTAAAGCTCCTGAACACAGGGGTAGAGTCAACTCTGGTCTAACAAAACAAAAAAGACAGACACCAAAACACATCAGCTTATATCTTTCACCCAGAACAAAGGCACCTACTACCTACATCTGTCGAGCAGAGGGAGTAGCAGAGTTTTGCTGGAGGTGACTGAGGGCCTCCCTCTGTGACACTGACAGGGGAGCACGGGACAACTTGACCAGCGAAGGCTTTCCAGCTAATAGGATAAAAGATGTGAGTGTCTTCACCAGCTATAGCTAAATCAAATTGACTCTGATGCTAAAATATGAAACATGTCCTGTATCAGAGCAGAGATATACGGAGTTTTATAGAGGTCGAAGAGCTCCCTGGTTCTCCAAATGCCCTAACTGAATGAACATGTCTAAAGAAAGAATCCACAGATCGGAAGGGCTATGTGTGGAGACAGAACCACAAAAGTAGGCAGTGGCAGCTTGTTTCCTGGAGCTGAACACCAGACTTCCTCCAGCCTCAGAAAAATCACCTGGGGACTTGGGTAAACCTGGTTACTTGAGCCCAGTGCCTGAGGTGGTGAATCCTTAGGTCTGGAGTGATGCCCCTAAATTCATGTTTGTAGCAGATACACCTTGAGGTGATTTTGGTCCTGGAATGGTTGTATATTGTACAACTTTGGTCAAGGTTGAGGGGGTGGGGCGGGGAGCAACCTTAGCATAGTCTGCAAGGAGAATGGCGGCCCTTGGAGCTGTGAGACATAGTAGTCTTATCTTTCGATATCTGCTAATCCCAGCTGTTAGGATAATCACACACTGTCCACCTACTCAGAGTCTAATACTAAGAAAACACTGGCAGCCACTTAGTCCTATCTGTCAATCTCTGTGGGCTTGGCTACTGTGAGATGCTCTGTAGAAATGAATTGCCACTGGGTGCACAAGCAATGCACTTCTGAGCCTATGAAATGAAGCACCAGATGGGAATGTGATGCCCTCACAAAGGTCTTGCTACTCGTTGCCCTTTCCCCGCAGAACTTCTCTCAGTTGGAATTGCATGACTTCTTCAATGTGGCACAGTCTTAAAGTTCCTGGAGGAAAATCTTGATGCTATTACATAAGATATTGTCCTATACATCAGTGATTCCTGATTGTCAGGGAGGAAACACTTTTCCTTTACCCTGTTATGTTCTGTAAATTAAACGAACACAAGAGAGATTAGCGCTTTCCGCCTGACAGTTGCCGCCCTCATGGACATGAGTCTATGGCAGCTTATCAAGCTAGCCAGGGTCACCAAGGTGCTGGGCAGGACCGGTTCCCAGGGATATGCACACAGGTGTGTGTGGAATTCATGGGCGGCACGAGCCGTTCCATCATCCGCAAGGTGAAAGGCCCTGTGTGCGAGGGCCACGTGCTCACGCTGTTGGAGTCAGAGCAGAGGCTTGGAGGCTGCGCAGAATTTGTCTGGGTCCTGGATGTCTGGGTGGACCACAGGGCCCATGGGGAAGATGTTCCACTATTAATAAAGCATTTATGTAAATTTTGAGGGGGGACAGATTAGCAAGAGAAAAGACAGATTTTTTTTTTCTTTTCAATTGAGTTTTAGAAAGAGAGGAAGTGAGAGGGAGAGAGAGAGAGAAACATCCATGAGAGAGAACATTGATTGGCCACCTCCTGCATGCCTCCCACTGGGGATTGGGCCCACAACCTGGGCATGTGTCCTGACCAGGAATCAAACAGGCGACCTCCTGGTGCATGGGTTGACGCTCAACCCCTGAGCCACACCAGCTGGACAAAGAGATTTTTATTCACTTACCTATATAGGGGTGTTCACAGAAAAATGTGACTTGAGGTGGTTAGAATCTGGGGCTTGTATACCATCTTAATGGGGGGGGGGCAGAGGGGCACTGCTGGGAGAACAAATGACTTTTAGGAAAAATAAATGGGCCCTTAGGAGACTTGATGGAAGATGTGATAATTTTATGTCAATGTCTGGTTAGGTGATTTCTTGTCCAGGTGCTGACCTGTGCTGATTCTTATCTTTAGTGTTAAAAGTCAATCTTCCCTGTTATAAAAGTCCTGGGAAAGGGATTTATGACAGTTGAATACTTTTGGGTGACTGCTTTTTGGAATATAAAGGAAGTTCAGAAAAAGCTTCTTCCTGAAGCTGTTAATTCTCAAATGTTTTCAACTCAAAATAATCCTCATGCCACTGTGGTGAAGGGTAGCAGAACGTGCTACCACAAAATATGCCGTTTTGGGATATTGATTATTTCGAGCTGTAGACACTTGAAAACCAGCAAAGAAAAGGAGAGGCTTTCACTGAACTCCCTTATCTACCTAAGACAGATCCTCCAGAAGGAAGACAATTGTCATAGATCTCCAATCTGGGACTTTCATCCATCAGGGAAGATTGACTCATCCCAGGAGAGGAGACTAGAAGTGGACACCCAGACAAACTGCCATACCTCCCATCAGTTCTTCTAAGGGCCTATTCATCTTCCCTAAAAATCATTTACTCTCCACTAAGAGGCCTAATTTCCCTCTCCCTTTTCCCTACAAGATGGTATTTAAGCCTGAATTCTAAGCCACCTCTGGGAATTGCTTATTTTCCCCTGGGTATCTCCATTTACACATGAGGTATGCATGTCAATGAACTTCTGCTTATTTCTCTGTCTTACTTTAGACGTCTCAGCCAAGAACTCAGAAGGGTAGAGGAAAAATTATTTTTCTTCCCCTACAGTGGCACAGCCTGGACCCCTTCGTCATCAGGCTGATGTCTGGCACAGAGCCTGAGTGGAGGAGTGCGTATGCATGACTGAGGAAGGAGAGGGCATGTCCTCAGCCCTGCAGGAGGCCCTGTTCCAGAGGAGAAGGTAGAGAGCATTATATGTAATAAACATACAGTAATAGCTAATATTGCTTGAGTGTTTATTACATAGCGGAGACATTAAATTCTCTACATAAAATTTTTGTTTGATTTTCAGAACAGCACAGTTTTTCAGGTAAGCAAATGAGGCTCTGAGAGGTTGAGCGATGTACCCAAGGTCACATAGTAAGTAAGGGAGGGATGGGGACTTGAAACCCAAGCATCCTTACCCCCTTTCACTGAAGAAAATCTCCGTCCTGCTTTGCTCCTCTTCCTGTAAAAACAACAGTCTGGGTAACCTGATGCTGTGAGGAGTGTTGTGAGGAGTGTTGTAAGGAGTATTGCTAATCAGTGCTAGGATTTTCCTCATCTTTTCGGATTTAATTAGTCATAAAGTTAGCTTCCTCAAGAAACCTGAGTCCCTCTCCCCACCCTTTAACTGCACACACAACTACTTTTCTCATTACCAGCATCACAAAGAACCTGCTGGAATTTCTAGGAACGGGATGCCCCAGGTCAGGACTCGACCTGGGGCAGATGGTTAGAGGACTCCAGGGTGACTGCTTGTTCACCTGAATATTCAAAGGGCTGCAGTACGAGAAGCATTTCACGCAGTATTTCAAAAAGCCTAAGTGAAAGCTCAGATTGCCCGGAGATGAGGCTCTACTGCTAACTAAAGCCCGTTTCTTCATTTTCCGCTGGAAAGACATCTGTGTGACAATCTTGCTCATCTCATACTCACCAGAAGCTTGGACTGGGTAATGAAAACTTGGAAGCAAATTAAATACTAGGGGAAAATCCAGTTTGCCTTCTAGAGGCATCCTTGGTGGAAGAAAGACTGGGAATTGCAGGTTTCTGGGTGGAGGGCAGTTCCCCCTGCCAATCCCTCCTTCCTTCCTCTCTGTCTTCTATCCTCTCCCCCGTGAACAGAACTAGCACCGAGGTGCCCTTGGCCAGTGACCAAGTTAAATGCTCTTTCTGTTCCCAGTAATACCCCTACAAAGCCTGCATAGTGCAGTGGTGTATTTCACATGAAAACAAGAACACCTTTGTTTTGCACCACCAGGTGCAGAAAATCCTCCGCAGCTGGCCTTGGGAACCTGGGCCTCAGGAGAGCTATGATGTTCTCTGGACTCTGGGACTGCGTGTTCTGATGGCTTATGATCCTGTGTTTCAGGTCATTGATATTAGGGATGTTTCTGGGAAGCAGGAAGGAGAAGGCATGAAGCCCCTTTGAGCAGTTCTGTCACATATCCACCTGGCTCGGCTGCCTGAGGCTCTTGTGCTTGGTGCCTGGCTCCTGTGGTGTAGATCAAAGGGAAGAGTCTGGGAGATGGCTCAGAGGGAGGGAGGCTGGAGCTGTCAGGCAAGTGAGAGACCATCAGGCCAGGGAAGAATGGGCTTCTTGCCCTGACCAGCTCATTCTGTCTGGTCTAGGAGTTGGACTTTGGGAATGACAGTAACACATTTAGAAAATCAGATGGGCAGGTTGGGATAGGGGGGTTAACCATTTTTTTTTTTTTTTAGAGAGACAGAGGAAGGGAGAGATAGAAACATTGATGTGAGAGAGATACATTGATCGGCTGCCTCCTGCAAGCCCCCTACTGGGGATCAAGCCGGCAATCTGGGCATGTGCCCTGACCTAGAATCAAACCAGGACCTCTCAGTCCATGGGATGATGCTCAATCCACTAAGCCACACCAGCCGGGCTAGTTTAACCAGTTTTAAGGAATGAGCTCTGTCTGTCTGTCTGTCTATGTGGTAACAAGGAATGGCACTGAATAAGGTCTAGGGGTACATTAGAGGCTCAGCTTTTTAATGGTGAAGCCCAAAGTCTGTGTGACTGACACTTTGAAAGGCCAAAACTTTTGGAAGAAAGGTTTATTGATTGAGAAGATTGGAGACCTAATGATGTCTCAGATCCATCTTGCTCACTGGACCAGGCCCAGGGTTTATATATTTATTTTTCTTTATTGAATTTAGAGAGAAAGGGAGGGAGGGGGAGAGAGAGAGAGAGAAATATCAATGAGAGAACATCGATGAGAGAGAACATTGTTTGGCTGCCTCCTGCTTGCCCCCTACTGGGGATTTGGCCCACAATTTGGGCATATGCCCTGACTGGGAATTCAACCAGTGACCTCTTGGTGCATGGGTCAGTGCTCAACCATTGAGCCATACTGGCTGGGCCAGGCCCAGGGTTTTTAAGGGGCTAGGGGAACAGGTGTTGTAACCCAGGAGATCGACCAAACTCAGACGCCGAGATGGGGTTTAATAAAAGGAGTTTATTGAGCTAAGTCCGCAGGCACCTGCAGTATGTCCCACACAGGAGTAACTGCGGCCCGGAGAGCTAAAATGGCTCCTTTTTATAGGATTTTGTAAGGGGGTTGCTACGTGTAAGCAAGCATGTTACAGAAGCGGAATTTAGCAGTTAGTTAATTACCTGTTACTCAGTTTCCCAGACATCTCAAAGGTCAAGATGTTTTCAATAGATCCCTGGTGCCGCCCAGGATTACTCAAGGGTTAGTTATTGCCCCAGGGTTAGCGATTACTTAGAGATTAGTTAGTGAAGAATGTTCTTCAGTAAAAGAGTAAACTGACAACCCCTTTGGTTGTCGTGAAGGCCTCTGGGAGTTTAGGTCAATGGCACTGAGTTATAACACAGGTATGTGAAAGTGCTGGTGGGGCAAGGTTTAATTGGAGGACCTTGGAACTTGGCCATTTATGGTGAAGGGGTGTCAACACTAGATCTTCCTGGACAACGAACTCTTTACTTCTGAAAGGGTTCCAGTTCAAGTTCTGGTCATGTCCTGGTCCTTTGGCACCATGTGGAGGAAGGGGTGAGACTTTGGTTCTGGGTACAGCTGGAAAGTTCTTTCTTTTGCATATGTTTCAGCTGCATGACTTACAGTTTTGGTCTGTTGTCTTTGAAAAACAACTCAGTATCTCACTAACTGGTTCTGAGACTAGACTCCTGGCTCAGATCTTTCCACCTCTGTTCCTTTTTCCCAGAAGGCCTCCCTAAGATAGCCTTTGGGCTTACTCCCTTTGACCTTGACTCAAACATCCTATTTAAAATTACAACCCCTTCCTACCCTACCCCCATGCCCTGCTAGATTTTCCCCCATGGCACTCACAACCTTCCAATTCACTCTACAGTGTACTTATTGTGTCTCTACCCACCAGGATGGCAGGAACAAGAATTTTCATCTGTCCCATGCACTGTTTCCCCAGGGCCTGACACGGGGGTGCACTGGGAAACTCTCTTGAATGAATAAGGAGACCTTTAGGGTTCATTGGATAGTTCATCTTCTCCCTGAGGCCACCCTACACTCCAGCCTTCCTTAACCCCCTCTCAGAGCCCCCGGCACTGATTTTCTTGCATTTCTTCCTGTGTGTAACTCTCCCTCTCCACCCCTGACACCACAGGCTTGCCTGTGAGTTCCTTGCTGGCAGGGACCATGCCTTCTCCTCCCTTGGTGTGGGAACCAGAAAGTGCTCAATTCAGGTTTTGCAAGAGGGGGCTGCACACCTTGTGATAAGTGGACAGATGCCTTTCTTTCTAAACCTTGGGTGCGTTTGCTGACAAAGACCAAGGATACAGGACATTGACCTCAATCAGTCATTTTTAAGGAAGAGGTTCTTCAGTAAAAGAGAAATGTAAAAGAAGTCAATTAGGATCAGGGAGATCACTACTCTATTGCTTCTGTTTCTTCCTTGGCTGAAGTGGTTTTTTATTGGACTGGCCTCTCTCCGAGTAAGCCAATCAAAGGCTGTTTTTCTTTCTTTTCAAGGAACAGTGTTAATAAGAACAGTGAGAGCTTGGCCTTTGACTCAGTATTTATATACAAAGGGCCTTGGGGATGAATATGCAACAATTACCCAGACCAGCATCTTTCTTCCGAAGGACAAACTCAAGATTCTGTAGTGGTTAATGCCTGAGCAGAGGAGCCCTGCCCTGGAGCCCGATGAAATTATCCTGACACTGTGCTATTTCCAGCTCAAGACTGTCTGCAAACGAGGCCTGTGCTTTCAGCATGGAAAAAAAAATTAGAGAGTGGGCTCTTTTTTTGAGGGGGTGGTGGTACTGCTTTTTAAAGTTGTTAACCTGATGAGTGGGGTAGAAAGAAAAAACATCTCATGTTCCAGTTCAAAATTCTGCCACTTACCAGCTAGGTGACCCCTGCAAGCCACATGGCTCTGTGAGTTCTAATTTCCTCATCCATAAATGGAGGCAATGATTTCTGTCTACTTTCTGGGACAACTATGTTGATTACATTAGACTATATGTGAGTAAGTATACAGAGAAAGTATGAAGCCCTCTACAAATGTTGGGTGTATTATCAGTATTATTATTATTATTATTTATTTTTTATTATTATTTTAAATCCTCACCCAAGGATATTTTTCCATTTATTTTATATATATATATATATATATATATATATATATAGAGAGAGAGAGAGAGAGAGAGAGAGAGAGAGAGAGAGAGAGAGAGAGAAACATTGATGTGTGAAAGACATTGCTTCCAATTACATGCTCCAACCGGGGGATCAAACCCACAACCCAGGTATGTGCCCTGATCAGGAGTTGAACCTGTGAACTTTCGGTGTAGGGGATGATGCTCCAACCAACTGAGCCACACTAGCCAAGGCTCAGGTGTAGTATTATTTTGCAAAGCCACATTGTGCCACTTTAACCTCCGGGAACCCCAGCCTGGATGGGGAAAGGGAACAGGACAATGCACAGACCAAATGTGAGCTGAGGTCACTCTCCCCCCAAGGACTCATGAGATGGCCTTGAACTCCCATTCCACAGCTGGCCCAGCCCAGGGTTTCTCTGTATTCTTGAGGAGAGGCAGAGTTTATAATCTCATTGCAGTAGCCAGGTATTAGGAGGCCCAGGCCCAGTGGTTAAGAACAGGGATTCTGGAATAAGACTACTTGGGCTGAAGTGCTAATTTACCAGCTGTATGATCTTAGGCAAATGATGAAACTGTTAGCAGCTGAATGGCACCAGATTGTTAGCAGTGATTGGACCTCAGTTCAGCAACTTTTGTACTTGAGTTCTGGCTAAGAAAGAATTCAGAGTCAAGACTCAAATACAAGTAAAAGTTTATTTACGAAAGTCACAGAGGTAGAAGAAGTGAGATATGAAAGAAATGAGCCAGTTGGGCTGCATGGGCTCAGAAAGGAAGTTACAGAAGCAAAAGAAGTGCCCTTGAAACTTAGAAGAAAGAAAGCAAGCAGAAAGAAGAAGGAGAAAGGCTCGGTCATGCTAGAAACAGAGGAGGAGAGAGAGAGAGAAAGCCTCTGATATGCTCGAGAGACAAAGAAAGAGAGCCAAGCTGGGTTCTTTGTCTTAAGGGGTCTGTGTATATGTAGAACCCCACTTTGCAATTGTGGGGCTGGGAGATGCCAGGTAGCTAATGTGAATGGGCTGAACTAGCCAACTAGAGGGAAGACTTTCCTCCAAACCCTGAGAGCAGGTCGGTAGGAATGGGTTGGGGCAAGGCCAAAAAAAAGTTGTATCCCAGCTGCTAATCCAGAGGCAGGGAGGTAACTTGCAAGGTCAGGGGTCATATCTCTTCCTGAGGTGTCTTCCTTAATCCTACTGCTCACCCCTGCTCTATGGAAAACCTATTTTGCTGTGGGACCTCGGATAAGTCACTAAACTCCATAAGTCTGTCACTACTTCTGAAAAATGGAGCCCATGTCATCTCTCAGGAGCCCTTTCAGAAGCTCCCAGGAGTGAAGGTAAAATGAGAGAAACTGGGAAAATGTGTACCACTGGTGTCAAAGACAAAGAGCAGATAAGTAAGGAGATTAATTTTATTCAGGTTGTTGCAATAAGATAGAGCACCCAGAATGCAGAGCTCAGAGTGTCTTAGTGGTTTAGACTTTTATAGGGAGGAGTAGACAAGTTACAGGTGGGGTGATTTACAGGCTGGAGCTGTGCAGTCAGGGGAAGTCTCAGCTGAACATGTAATGTTCTCTAGCTAATGTCAGGGGATAAACAGTTCTAATCATAGCTAATCATTCTTGAGACAAAGAACTGAGAAGTTGGCAAAAGGGAAAAGGTCTGTGTTTGACCTTGATGGGCTACAGGATGAGAGCAAAGTCCTTTGTGGGGCACTCAGGGCCCTGTACTATCTGGTGTTGCTCTGTACTTCTAGTCTCTGGACCGCAGGCCGATGCTCTAACCGCTGAGCCAAACCGGCCAGGGCTGTACTTCTAGTCTCATGTCCGCCGCCCCACCCTCCCGCCCGTGAGCACACGTGCCAGTGTCCCAGAACCTCTAACAATGACCATTCCCTACATCAGACATGTTTTCTATTTCTTTGCTTGGGATAAGTACTCATTCTTCAAGACTCAGTTTAAGTGACCCCACCTCTGAGAAGCCGGGCCGATTTAGGGGCTCCCTCCTCTGTTTCCCCAGGCAACTTGTCCTATGTGCCCATTAGACCACATTAAAGGGTGTTGATCATCTATGATCTCTCCAGCCAGATGTGAGCTCCTAGAAGGTGGGTCTGCGTCTCAATGTCATTTTTGTAACCTTCATCAAGACTGATTTTTAGCAGGTGTTCTCAGTAGGAAAGAAGCAATGAAAGAAGGGAAAAGAAGGAAGGCAGGCCAGCTCGGAAAAATCTAAAACACTGATGACTTCACACACCTCCGTGGTGCAGTGTCTCCTTAAACCTAAAGATCAAAGGAGACACTCCTTAGCCTGGCACTGAAATGCCTCTAGAGGGTAGAGCGAGCTGTGCCCCTTCATAGGCACTCCGCCCTCAAGCTGTCCCTACAGAGCTGACTCCACGTGGTGCTGAAGCTGGGCCTGGCAGAGTGACCCCCCACCCCCGCCCCAAGTGGTTGAGCCCAAGGCAGTCAGCCTGGCAGATGTCCCTCACCTACATCTCCCTGGTGTCTAATGTCCTGTTTTTCTACTGAAGGTCTTGGTTTCCCCGCAAATATTTTGCAAAGGACAGACAAACCGTGTTATTTTCCTGGTCAAAGGGAGCTATTATGACAGTTCAAGGAGTGTAAGTTTCTTTTTTTTTTTTTTTTTTTGGTATGTGCCCCTAGCAGGAACCGAACCCGGGACTCTCTGGTCCACAGGTGGACGCTCCAACCGCTGAGCCGAACCGGCCAGGGCAAGGAGTGTAAGTTTCAAATGGGTGTGGGGTTGTGCTCCAGGCCCCATCCATCATTAGCAACACTGGAAAGGATGGTGAGAAGATGGAGCACCAGCCAATAATCCCCTAACAGCATGTTGATTGTGAACAATGAACTACCATTTCAGGACAGATCTGCATGGAGATCTTGATGTAAAGATCCCGGTGGCCCTGAGCCAGGAAGAGCCCCACCCCATCGTCCTCACCCAACCCTAGGACTACGGTGCAGATGGTTGTGAACATCCATCCTTCTGCTGCCCTGTATCTGACTCCCCCTTCTTAGGATTGAGGGGTCTCCCTCCATAAATCTTTATGGCAGCCGGCTGGCTTCCCACTCAAGAAGCTGAAAAGACCACACATTTTCTTCCATCTCTCTGGTGGTCAGGGTGGGAGCTGTGACCCAGGCTTCACTCACCAGGCATCCTGGGAAGAAGAGGGTGTTAATTCTGGAGTAAGTGACCTAAAAGAGTTGGTACAGAGGCTACCCACACTGGGTGGCTGAGGTGGGCAATGGGGATGACAATTTGTGGTGGCAGGTCACCTGAGCCTCTGGTGTCCTGTGTTCAGCCTGGGCAGTGGCCACGCTACCTGCAATGACATCTAGTGTCCGAGGGGTGGGGTCCTCACCTCCTCATTCCTGGGGAGTGATCTGAGCTTCTGGCTGCTTTGTCTTCCATTAGTTCCCACCTGGTTTCTGAGCTGCCCCTAAAAATAGTCTCTGGATTCTTTTTCTGCTTAAATTGGCTGTTACTAAGAATCTGACTGAATCGCACATTAACTGAGAAAGTATATGAAAAAGCATTTTGTTCAGTACCAGGAAAAGGTTGGTTGTCAATATTCAAGGCTTCCAGGTAGAAAATTCTCTCACAGACACTCCAGCCCTCACCTGTCCTGGCAGCTTCCACACAACCCTCCTCCTCCTCCCCTGAGGGTCTGCAGGGCCCGGCCCCCCAGGTCTGCCCACCTGGAGCCGGTACTGGCCCAGCAGGTCGTCCCAGAGTGGGAAATGTCCCCTCAACCATATCCTTCTTCCAGAGAGCCCAGGACCTACAACTGGAAATAAACACACAGTGGAAGGTTGAAATGGGGTTGACTCTATTTCACGGCCACTCTAATTATTAATAAACAGGATGTGATTGCTGTTGGGGTACTGCTTACAATGAGCTCTGGAAAACATGTTCCTATCCTTTCTTAGGTCTGGAAAAGAAGGAGTGACAAGGACCACGGACCCACTGTTTCAGAGAGGGCGAGTGACTTGCCCAGGTCACATGGAGCAGAGCTGGGACCCAGACCTACAGTCCCCGGCCCCAATCCTCTACACAGATTGTGCAAGGAGGCAGATTTTAGGAACTTGCAGCAGGTTTAATAGCAGTATAAAAACTGTAGTCTTGAACTGCACCCAAATTAATATGCTGCATCTGTAACTCCTCCATCCAGGCAGGTTTCTCATTTCTACCTGCATAGCATGCACTATCTTAAACAAGCCAGCCAGGCCCTTGGGGGCTAAGCCGTTAAGCCAGGGCCTGAGAGCCTGGAAGGTTTATGGCAAAGGCACGAGGAGCCCAGCAAAGTGACTTCAAGCAATTTACTCTGGAGATTTATTTCCATACACGTGGCACGATGCATACTCAAGGTTACTCACTGTGGCCTCGTTTGCAGTAGCAGAAAACATAAGCAACAGCCCATGTGTCCATCAATAGGGCTAATGTGCTATGGTACTTCCATACAGCCTCTTTTAAAAACACAGAAAAGGTTCCAGCCGGTGTGGCTCAGTGGTTGAGCGCTGACCCATGCACCAAGTGGTCACCGGTTTGATTCCTGGTCAGGACACATGCCCAGGTTTGGGCCAGATCCCCAGTGGGGGGCATGCAGGAGGCGGCCAATCGGTGTTCTCTCTCTCATCAATGTTTCTGTCTCTCCCTCTCACTTCCTCTCTCTCTAAAACAATAAAGGAAAAAATTATTTAAAAACACACACAGAAAAGGGGGGAAAAGATCTATGACTAGATAAGTATTTCTGGAGAATACGTAAGACAGAAACATCAGTGGCTTCTGGAGAGGTGTACAGGGTGGCTGGGAGACAGGAGTGGGAGGGAGAATTTTCACAGAATATCCTTTTCTTCCTCTGGAATCTGGAACTATGAGAATATATTACCTATTCAAAAAATGCATGTGATAGTTTTCTGCTATTGCAAATGATGTTATAAAAAATAAAAACAAGAGCTAAAAGGAATAGATTTCAGGTGGTCAGGTTTCAGCCATCAATCAGGGGAATATCTGGGGAACTGGCAGGTGGCTGTCTTGTTTTAGAGGGGGAGGTGAAGAGGAAGGGTCCTTCCCACTGAGCCTGGGGAGGGGAGCCCCTTCCAGGGTAGGCTAGAACCACTGGTGGCGCACTACACTAATCTTTACCACCCCACCCCACCCCACCCCGAGGAAGCAGGGCTCCAACAGATGTAGGAGCCCCTCCCGCTAGGAGGACAGGACAGGTGCAATTCCCTGTTTGCACAGCTGCACAGGCAGGGCTGCGGCCCCTGCCGGATTCAGCAGAGCCACCAGGAAGATATCTAATGGAAAAACATTTCCCTGGGGGGGGGGGGGGTGTCACTGCACCAGATATGCCACCAAGAGGGCTACATCTTTTTTGGTTAAGGTGTCCCCTGTCCTGAGCTCCACTTTCAAAATATGTACCCTCTGGTTGTGGATCGAGAGGCATCCCACATGCTGTTCCTAACAGTTGTGTACCAGGAAGCAAAGAGAGCTTTTGAGTTTTGCTGAGGAAGAGAAGGGTGCTTGGGGCACCAAGGGTCACCTCAAGGGGCAAATGAAGGCCTGGCCCTGCTGCACTGTGACCCTGGGAAGGAGGAACTGGGTGGCCTATTTAAGGAAAAACATAGGCAGGAGCTCCCTCCTGGTCTGAGTACCCCTCGTTCACAGGAGTGTTTCCAAAGTGGCTGTTTTTCTTTAATGGGGAAGGTGTGCCTGCCCTGTCGCTAGGAAACAGGGATGGGCCTGTGGGTTCCCAGCCTGAAGTGAAGGCAGATGGTGACAAGATTAAATAGTGCCTTTCATTTCAACATAGGAAGTGTTTTTCAATTCTCCTCTTTCTTCATGTCTCTAAAAAAAGGCAAGTGGCGGAAACATCCTGCTGGAAATTTATTAACAAAAGCCTGGGCAGCCCCCAAAAGCAGACTTTTCCCTTTTCACATGCCCCTCCAAGCAGCCTGCAGGCACTTTGAGTGGGAGTCTGCCCTATGGCCTGTCAGGCACCCCAGCCTTACTCAATTCTCACTGTCACTCGATGAGGTAGGTTCTGCTGCTATCCCATTTCACAGATGGGGAGACCGAGGCTTATAGGACAAAAGCAACCAGTTGATAAGTTGCGAAGCTGGCACTTAATACACAAAAGTACTATCCTTTGTTATATGCCCCTCGGTGACAATATTTGTGAAAGTGGTTGGAAATGATACAGACAACACAAATCCAGAATCTCATTATTGTTAGCATAATGAGAATCAGTAACCACAGGGCTCTGCGCAATGAGCACAGCAAGGAGGAAACAGCTTGGTTTTCTCTGCAAACTAATTTAGGGCAAAGAATTAAGTGGACCAGGAGAGATGAGGCAGATGTGGAGGTTAAGATACTGCAGGTCAGAGTCAGCTGGCTGGGTCAGCCTCTCCTCTGAGCAGGCCATTCTGGGACAGCTTCAGGCTCCTCAATACCCAGGTTCTCTGGCCGTTCAGCCAGTAACAGTAGCTGGCTGGGGCTGGCCAGGGCAATGCTCCCCTGGCACAGTCCACCGACTGCTGCGTGCTGGTAATGGGAGAGGGGAAGGGGAAGGTTTCAGGTCCTCCAAGACACATGGAGGGCCCAGGTGGCAACTGGGTAACTGGGAGAACAGTGGGGCACAGACAAAGGGAGAGATGCGTTGGGGTTTAGATCTATCAGGGTAGAGAGGGTAGAAGGAGGAGGAGCTGGGCAGACATGTTCCTAGATTGTCTCTATTCTTTTCCTAACCTTACCTCCTTCTGTCCTAAAATTCCCACCAAGTGAATTGTTCCTACAATAGTAATCTTTCCAGCATCTACAACTTCTTTTCTATCAAAGTGATTTCATATCCATTGTATCACATGATGCTCAACTCAGTCCTGGGGACAGGTGGGCAGATGCTAACCCTCCCCTTTGTACATGAAAAGTGAGGTTCAGACCCATGTCTTTACCTCATCCCCTATTTCCCAGGCTTTTTGGGTAGTGTTGTTTTTCTTTCTTTATTGGTTTTACAGAGAGAGGAACAAAGAGGGAGAGAGAGATAGAAACATCGATGAGAGAGAACATCGATTGGCTGCCTCCTGCATGCCCCCACTGGGGATTGGGCCCACAACCTGGGCATGTGCTATGACTGGGAATTGAATCAGTGACCTCTTGGTGCATGGATCTACACTCAACTACTGAGCCACACAGACCAGGCTGGGTAGTGTTGATTTTCCTTGGAACAGCACTTAAAACTCTGTCTCCTTTTTCCACTCCTAATGCCAATATCTAAATTCAGGTTTTCACCAGGCCAAGGTTCATGTCACTGCCTTTAGTTTCTCCCCAGACCAAGCCATCCCACATGTTGCCCCTCGATTAGGTTTCTTAAAGCTCTGCTTTCATGCTAGTCAGTCATCATAGCACTCACCATTGTTCCTTATTATCAATCCATCAAAACAAATGCCACTGCCTGGCTTCCAAAGCTCTCTTTAATTCAATGTCACCCAACTTCATTGTATTTATGCTACTTCACGACATGCACTCTCTGCTGCAGACACACCACTCCCCTCTTTGATCAACAAATTCATGATGTCCATGTCCTGCCTCAGTGCCTTTGCTCATGCTGTGCTCCCACCTGGCCCACCTTCCCTCCACTCACAGACAACTCTCCAGCGGCTAAAGAGCAAGTCAGCTTCTCCCATAAAACCAATCCTATTCATCCCTTCTCTGAATTCACCCTTAAATACAGGGCACTAGCATTCAGCACTTGGTAGCTGATCCCTCCAATGGCCCCCCCAATTATCCTCACCTCCTGGTACTTGTTTCCCCATTAGTCTTCCTCAGTGGGTAGAGAGGACCTGTGTAATCAATGAGTTGTGACAGAAATGACAGTGTCAGTCCCAAGGCTACATCATAGAGACTTCTGGTTCATGCTCTTGTGGATCACATTCTCTGGAGGAATTTGGCTGCCATGTAAGGCTCAGGACACTTAAGCAGCCCTATGACAAGGTTCATGTGGTGATGAACCAAAGCTACCGGGCAACAACAGTACTAATAGCAGGCATGTGAGGGAGACATCTTGGACATGGATCTCCCTGCCCCAGTCAAGCCTTCAGGTGACTGCAGCCTCAGCCACATGTTGACAGCCTCCTGAGAGACCCAAAGAAGACCATCCAGGTAAACTGCTTCCAGATGCCTGACCTATCCAAACAGTGTGAAGTGACATATGTTTATGGTTTTAAGCAGCTAAGTTTTGGGGTAATTTGTTACTCAGATCGGAACAGGGACAGTTCTTCAGTTGTGACGGGAGTGAAGGGCAGGTGGGCGCTAGTGGCATTGGTGATGGGTCAGTGGAGTTCCTTCTAAAGGTTTGTTTTCTCTATGAAGACAGGCGTGTCTGATGACTGGGGAGGAGAGGGGATACGGATGTGAGCAGAGGGAGAAGGTGTGGAACACTGTGTGGGCAGGCAGGAGAGGTGTTCCTGAGGAAGGTGTACAAGGATCGCCTGATGGTGTTGAGTGCACATGTTGGATTTGGGATCATAAACAGAAAGAGGCAGCACAGTCAGCCCCAATATAAGATCTTTTGCAGCAGCCTTTGGCCTCTCCAGCACAGAGTGGAGGAGCTAGGGGTGAACAAGGGGAGGCAGGCAAGGAAGGTTAAGGGTATTTGCAACCTAGGCATAATAAGATGGACCGTGGACTCTCAGCTAAGTAGGGGGTGGGCAGGGCTGTGCCCCAGGCGTATTGGCAAGACTTGCTGGGACTACCGAGGACAGTCTGCCCCATCTAAGTGCAATAAGCCAGTTCCTCACCTGAGCACTGTTAAGGCCACCCTTCCTGTTCCCTCCCTGGGGTGGGGAGGGGACAGGTGAAAGCAGGCAACCATATGTCATGATCACATGGGAGATTTTACAAGTCATTTGTGGCTAATAATGAAAAAAACTGAAGCTTGGGAATTAATTTCCTTTTATTGAGCCTGTTGAAGGTTATCCCTATCAGGTCACTTTATCTCACTTACATTCAGCTAAGCTTTCTTGAACAGGAGAGAAATAACTGGAGTCATAGTGAGCACGCTAGATAGTGTGCAAAATCTACAGTGTAGCTTTGTATGCAGAGCCTGCGGTGAGCAGCATCCAGGTGACTCTGGGGGCTCTTGTCCTTGTGAATGGCAATGCACGAGGGGTTTGCACGCCTGGTAAATGACTCACATTTGCTGCTCCTGCTGTAGAGTTTTGTGGGGCATGGAGTTAGGGCCACACAAATTTATATTCAGAGGTTGCCATGGAGACTCCTTTTTAAAAACTTTAAAATCTTTTTTTTTCTTTATTGATTTTAGAGAGAGAGAGAGAGAGATCAAAACATCGATGAGAGAGAACATCGATTGGCCACCTTCTTCATGCCCCTGACTGGGGATTGGGCCCACAACCTGGGCATGTGCCCTGACCGGGAATTGAACTGGCAACCTCTTGGTGCATGGGTGGACACTCAACCACACTGGCCGGGCTCACGGAGACTCTTAACTGTCCACCACCATCTCTTCTCTTCTTCCAAAGTAGGAGTTATAGCCTAGTGAGGCTGCCCAGCTACATACTACTTCCCAGCATCCCTCAGGTTGTGTGTAGCCATGTGACTAAGTTTAAGAAACTTAGTGGAGTGGTGGAAGTGACGCATGCACTTCTAGGCTGGAGGTGTAAGGCACAGAGCCTCCTCTATGTTTTTTCAGTTTCTACAAATTATAGGCACAAAGAGGCCTATAGCCTGGCTTCAGCCAAGGGCAAAGGCAAAAGATGGTAAAGAAACAAGATGGAAAGAACCTGGGCCCTCGATGACCTGCCAACCAGGAATGCTCACCTTGGACAGTGTCTTAGATCAGTTTGTGTGGAACAGATTCTGTCCTGGAGATTATTGGTGTGCACTCTCAGGAACAGCACCAGCAAGTGGCAGAGCAGAAGCTGAACCACAGTGAATCAGATGAGAGGCTTCAGCTGATCCAGTGGGGACCTCTGGAGCTAGGATAACCGTTCAGAGTTGTTCCTGATTGAAACAACTACCAGTCCTTAGATGCAAGCTGTCCCTTTACAGGGTGTAACTTGAATGAGGCGGTTCCCTTTGACCAAGGGCAATTCCCAGAGAGGGACTCAGCTATGAGCCCTCAACAATCAGTGTCCCCCTTCCCCAGGCAGCTGGGGAAATGGTGCCTCAGTCCTGAATGGGGGATTGGGTGCTCCACAGCACCCACTGCAGACTGTCTCCGTGAGAGAAATGTCTATGTTCTTTAAGCCATTAATTTCTAGTTGGTTCTCTTTATCACAGCAGTCTCTCTTCACCCCCATCTAACAAAGCTCTCTCTGCTTCTTTACGGGTGCATACCCTGTCCTGAGACACACAATAGGTCAGTGGTTTGCAAAGTGTGGTCCACAGACCAGCAGCATCAGCATCAGCTCAGCTGGGAACTTGTTTTCATTACAAATCTCATGTTGCACCCTAGACCTACTGAGTTAGAAACTGGGGATGGGACTCAGCAACTGTGCTTCAACAAGCCCTCTGAGGCTTACCCAAGATGGAGAATCACTGGTCTAGGTTTTCTTCCTTCTAGTTTCAGAGCACCAACCACAAGGCAGCACACATGAGGCCTGGAGGGTGATTTGGAGCAGCTTCTCCTTTAAATCCTGGGGCTACGCATCAAGATGCTCACAGCCTGATGATGGTTGACCTGCTGTCTGAGTCTTCCCACTTCCCTTCTGACACTATGGGCCCCCTTCTCTCCTCTGCCCTGGATCCTCACAGCTTTTGGGTCAGTCCAACCTGGCTACTGGCTGACTCACCTTAGACAAACTGTTTGCTGGGCCTTAGTTTCCTTATCTGTACAATGGGGATAAGACCCACTCTACATAGTTATTGTGAGACCAACATTAGAAAACATACCTGTGAGTCTAACACTGCCTGGCACCGGGCACTTCATAATTGTGAGCTCTCATCTTTTTCCACAGTCCACCTGCTTTGTTCCAATAAAAATGTCAAGAATAGGTCTAGAACTCATTCACAAGGAAAGGTAAATTACTAGTAACTGAAGTATTGCAACACTCCCAAGGGAATTAACATTTTAGCTGCAGCCCAAGGATCACATTACAACTAATTTTTTTTTTTTTTTTTTTAAGTTAAGACTTCCTGGCTCCTGAAATCACACTGCTCGTGTGGCTATCACCATGTCTGGATTCATGGTAATTCTTCCCCAAAGACCTTTGACCTTGAGAAGCCTCCGTTCTAATAAAAGTGCCCCTTTGTACAGGCAGCTGAGCAAGCTGGTTGGGCTGCAGGTTGTGACACTGGGAGTTGTCCAGTGAGCCCCATGTGCTCCATTTGGATCAGAGTGGAGATCCTATCTACACCTGCTTCTTACATCTGAAAATTGAAAATAATCCTCAAAACATCTTATGGCCCATATCTCAAGATTTTCCAAGGTCAGCCTGACTCCAAGACAGAGAAAGTAAGGAATTTTAGACACGCTTTCTAAAAATCCTCCCTGACCTGCTAGTCAGGGGCTGATCGTCTTTCATCTCGGGGCCAATGCCTTCCAGTCTGCATTGGGAGAACAGATACCCAAAGAAGGGCCAATGACTTCCATTTGCATCAAAGGTGGCGTGCCTGACAACAGGCTTTTCCTGAGAGCGGGTCCTGGTAGGTGGGGGCTCCAGGCAGCTGAAGAGAGAAGGTTGCCCAGGTCAAACCAGCCACAAATTCAAGTTCACTGATCACACCTCATCACCTAGCGTGATGCTGACGTTTCATCTCAACTCATGATTTTCTCTGAGGTCTTTATTAATTATATAAGCCAACTTCCTACGTTCTGTGTCAGTAGCCAGTTACAGGAAAAAATCTATTTCTGCACCATCTGTACAGACGGTTCACCCTCAGCACTGCTCCAAGATGCTGCAGGCCTGAGAGACTCAAGAGAGGCATCAAGGGAGCTGAGACTTGCAATGTCTGTCTCCAGAGCAGCCCAGTGGTCAGCGGATCACTCAGTTCTGTTCTAGCTTCAAGAACCTGCAGAGGTCTTCTGCAACGTCCCAAGACAGGGAACGTAGGGTTTGTGCTGAGTTGGTGCCAATATTAACCATCTATATTTGGACAGAGAGTTTTGGGACTCATTGAGTTCTTCCCCACGCATCTCATCTGTCCTCCACCTTACCCCAGTGAGGAAGAGCAGGCAGGCTTAGATGGGGAAGCAGGCTCAGAAGAGACTATGGGGTTTGCCTGAGTTACACAGCTAGTAAGGGGTGAGTTGGGACTTGTTCCTTCTTTCTCCATCTGGCTGGTTCATTCCCCATTGCCAAGGGAACAGATCTAGCAGCAAAGCCTAGAGCACGTCTGCTACCTTCCATGACATCTGTCAAAGAGGAGGAGGAAGAAGGGAGGTCTGGGCTGAATACTACCTGGAATTTAGTGGAAGAGTCTGCTCTATTTCCCCAGCGCTGGTCATCCTCCATGGGTGCTGCCCAGACACATGGCTTGGGATTCTACAATGGCTTTCTCTTATGGTTTGGGATTGTTAATTTTTCCAAGGAGACAGAGGCCTGGGATTAGATGAGTGATGTCCCCAGAGAATTCACTCGGTATATTAAAACTATTCTTGCCCAGCCAGTGTGGTTCAGTGGTTGAGCATCAACCCATGCACCAAGAGGTCACTGGTTTGATTCCCGGTCAGGGCACATGGCCCAGTTGTAGGCCCAGTCCCCAGTGGGGGCATGTGGGATGCAGCCAATCGATGTTCTCTCTAATCGATGTTTCTGTCTCTCTCTCCCTCCCCTTCCTCTCTCTCTAAAATCAATAAAGAAAAACAAAAAAACAAAAACAAAAAAAACACAACACTATTCTCCATTAAAGACTCTAAGATGGATCAAGAGTAGAGTCTTGATATAGAAGAAAAAGATAGAATCTAGCTGTGGAAGTCACAGCCACAGGCCTGAGTCCTTAGAAAAGCTGGAAGCTCATGGTCTCTAGAGACATGACTGAATGTTTACATAAGGTCACGGGAGTGCCATTACCCTGCCACAGTCTTCCTAGAAGGGGGTGTGGGGTATGGCTCACCTGCGGGACTGCCAAGCACAGCAGCATAGCAGGCTGCTCTGTCCTGCCGATAGCAATGTCTTCTCAGACCAGTCTAGTCACAGTTGCATTGAGGAAACGGAGGCAGCTTGGCAGGCTCTTCTTCCTGTGGTGTCAGAGCCAGAGCCAGGCTGACTCCTTCAGAGACTGCTTTGCAGAGAAAAGGATGTCTGCTCTGTCTGGAAGGCACCTCACACACTCCCTCCTCCCCGGGACGCCTCGGTTGATCCTTTCTTCTGTCGTTTGGAGTGTTCTCAGAGCTACACTGTGACGGTGGGAGGGGTCTAAACACCTGTGAAGTTCTTGAAGTAGGAGGAAAAACTTCAAGGTTTGATGTAGCATAAAAAAACTTACCTTATGCCCTGGCCGGTTTGGTTCAGCGGTTAGAGCGTCGGCCCGTGGACCAGAGAGACCGGGGTTCGGTTCCCGCTAAGGGCATGTACCTTGGTTGCAGTTTGTCCCCGGCCCCAGTTGGGGTCGTGTGGTGGCAGGCAGTCGGTATCTCTCTCATGATGATGTTTCTCTCTCTCTCCTTTTCCCTCTCTCCCTCCAGCTCTGTCTGAAGATAAATGCGAAAATGTCCTCGGGTGAGGATAAAAAACAAACAAAAAAAACCCCTTTCCTTATAGTGAAAAAGTCTATTCCATGACACTGTCCTAACAAATCTATTAAACAATATTCCTGGTGTCAGCAAGCAAGGAATATGTTATGTAGCTTTTTCAAGCCCACCTTCCATGAATGTGTTTGCTCATTCTTAGAAAAAAACATCTCTTCCATTGTTTTCTCAGAGAAGATAGTTGGCCATATCCAAAACACTACAGTCATACTGGCCCAGCAAACACCTTTAAATGTGTTTTGGTAGCTATTATCAATACCTTATTGAAACAACACGTTCAGTGGACAAAGACTTCATTTTGCATCCACATAGGACCACGAGTTAAAAAGAAATGGTTGATTTTTAGCCTGTGTTGCATCAAAACAAGTCATGGTTAAGTAATAGTGTGAATTAGGGGAGGGCCACTGGTCCATCCCTTCAGTGGTCAGAGATCCTAAGGATTTGAGAGATGAACATGCCAGGTCAGGGCAGCTCTTGGCTACAAATGAACCTGTAGCTGAACCTTGGGTTCACATTTTTTGTCGCTTACTGTTTCTTGAAAGACTGAGATGCCTGTAGTCACTTGAGATAAGGGATAGGGATATAAATCACCTTGACTTCTGATCCATCTGTTATTTGTATCATTATCCTGGAACAGCACTTCTCTCTCTCTTTTTTTTTTTTTTATCCTCACCCGAGGACATTTTTCCATTTTTTGTATAGATAGAGTAGGAGGGAGAGAGAGGAAGGGAGAGAGAGAGAGAAACATCGATGTGAAGGGACACATCGAGTGGCTGCCACCCGCACGACCAACCAGGGCCGGGGACAAACTGCAACCGAAGTACGTGCCCTTAGCGGGAACCGAACCCGGGTCTCTCCGGACCGCAGGCTGACGCTCTAACCGCTGAGCCAAACTGGCCAGGGCGGAACAGCACTTCTCAGAGCTCCTAGACCTACTCGAGTTTCTGTGCGCCCCGTCCCCAACTTTCACGTGCCTTTATTTTGAACAGCCCCCACCAGTGACTGTCTTAGGCAGATCTTAGGCCATTACTTTTCTCAGCTGAAAGCACCTGGGAGTTTTTATCCCCCTGGGGTAGCCCATAGCCAATGACAGACCCACGCAGGAGCATGTAAGATTATCGTTTCCAAAAAGTCATAGCAATATCTCTGGTCCCACATGTTCCTCCAGAACCTTCTTGCTGCTCCAAGAGCTGGAGTCTGTTTTCCCTCCCCCGCCTTTGAAATGGGGTGTGCCTCAACACAGAATGTAGTGACAGTGATGCTGTGTGATTTATGTGGCTGGGCCAGGAAAGGCAATATTGCTTCCATTTGCCTCTCTCTCTCTCTCTCAACGTGACCTTGGAGCTCAGCCACCATGTTGTGAGGAAGCCCAGGCCACATGGAGAAGGTATGGATGAATTTGTTGTTCTCAGCATAACTCGGCTGGGATGAATTGCCACACATGTGGGTGACTAAGCCTCCAGAGGATTTCGGGTCCAGCCTTCAGCTGACACAGAGCAGAGAAGAGATGTGCTATCCCCATTAAGTCCTGCCTAAATTAAAGACTCATGAGAAAAATGTGCTGTCATTGCTTTAAACGACTATGTTCGCGGATGGTTTACTGTGTAGCAGTAGATATCTAACATAGATTAAGGTACCTGAATGAAGGGTGCTACCATAATAAAGCCTAAAAATGGGACTTTGGCACTGGGTGGTGGATGGAGCTAGAAGGGCCTGGAGGAAACGGTTAATAAAAACCCTAAATGGCCCTGGCAGGTTTGGCTCAGCGGTTAGAGTATGTGCCTGCAGTCTGGAGAGACCCGGGTTCGGTTCCCGCTAAGGGCATGTACCTCGGTTGCAGTTTGTCCCCGGCCCTGGTTGGTTGTGTGGGTGGCAGCCACTCGATGTGTCCCTTTCACGTCGATGTTTCTCTCTCTCTCTGTTCCTCTCTCTCCCTCCCACTCTACCTGAACAAAAAATGGAAAAATGTCCTCAGGTGAGGATGATAAAAAAAAAACCCTAAATGGCTTCAAGGAGACTGTCAGGGCAAGCTGGGTGGCCCCGGAGCCCACAGCAGTGCCTCCAGCCCCACGGGCTCCTCCAGAACCACGCTGCTACTCCCTGTGAAGGCGCCGAGCTTATTTCTCCTCCCTTGAAACTGGGCAGGCCCCAGTTTGGCCTGATGGAAGAGGGCGACATTAATACTGTCATTGTTTTAAAACCATTGCAGGGGAGAGGTAGGGAAAGATTGACTCACAGGCTAATCTATCAGCTAAACAAGCACTTTAAAAACCAAATAAATATATTGCCCTGGCTGGTTTGGCTCAGTGGTTAGAGCGTTGGCTGATGGACCAGAGTCGTGAATTAGATTCCAGTCAAGGGTACATACCCTGACCCTGGTCTCTTTCACATCAATGTTTTTTTCTCTCTCTCTCCCTCCCTCCCTCCCACTCTATCTGAAAACCAATGGAAAATATCTCCCAGTGAGGATTAAAAAATACATAAATATCAAATTAATAGAGAATATGTCAAAACTTAATAAGAAGAAAAGCTTAGTAATACATGATTTTGTTGTGGTTTTTCATGTTCGCAGTTAATTCTAAGACTTTCCTGGGTTAAAATTTTTTACTCACTAAGGGAACAATGATTTTACCATTCCAAGCAAACTGGGGTGACTTTCTTGCTAGGTTGAGGTTACCCGTAGACATATTTTGGGCTGGGACATCAGATCTGGAGCTATAGACTCCTAAGGAGATTTTTCTCATGACAATAGGGACAATTGGAGCCCAATGATATGGTAGCTTTGCTTAAACTCTGCCATTCCCAGTTCACACCCACCTAATGGGGTGGTCAGCCTGTGGGCCCTGGATTATATCTTCCCTAATTATCAAGTTTGATTTGAGCCCCACCCCCACTCCTTCCTCATTCCACTGAAGCTCCTCTATTGACTACTTAATGCTATTCTGAATTCTTTTCATGCTCTTCCAAACTGGCAGGGCCACACCTCTTGAATATATTTAAATCCGAATGGATTCTGAACATCCCTCCTGTCTTTGTCTAGCTCCCACTGAGGCCATTTCAAAGGCAGACAGAACTCACAAAGATGATCCTTGCTGCATCATTTATAATAGTGTAAGAATTGGAAACAAATGAAATGCCCAGTAAAGAAACTTGACTCTCAGGTCACACTCAGGGTAAGGCAGCAAAGGAGAAAGCATGCCAGTAGCTTACCCAGGCTTGGGAGACCTCAAGCCAAATGCAGCACTTGGCATCTATAACCCACACAGCTCATTAAGCCAGTGCCAAATGCATGAAGCAAAGTCTACCAGTTGCCCAAGAGGGGCAATCAGCAGTGGCCTGTCCCTTCATTACACACTGCCAGCACGTACACAGAGGCATGGGACACAGGTGAAGAACTTACCTTATAACTGTGCCCAGAGCTTGAGATGCAGAAACCCAGCAACTAGAATAGGCCTGCAGTCTGTCTCCCATGCAGGAAAGGCCAGATAAACTCATTTATACTGATGGTTGGAGGTGGCTCTGGGATGTCTGTGTAGGGGCCTAGAAAGTACCCTCTGGCTGAAGAGGAAGCTGGCGAACTTGGGTGGAAGTTGTGTCTGTGTTTTAATTTGTAATGGAGATTATAATTCACCACCCTCACAGCTACCCGTTGGCACTTAGACCAGGAGTGTATAGAGAGCAGTGCCTTACTCCACCAAAAAGACCCTCTAATGGTGGGGTTCAGGCACCAGAGTTAGGGACAGGAAATTGGACTTGACATGGGAGGTCCTCTGAGAACAGAAAATCATGCTCAAATCCCTCACAACAAAATATGTTCTCAGGCTTAGTGAGTGAATAGGTTGGCAAGAATGGCCGAGGACTGCTTTCCAGGTGGGAAAGCTGAAAGAAGCTCACAGCTGGGCAGGCGGTGTTCTCCAGAAGGCCCGAGGGTTTGTCAGCTGCTTCTCCAGGTGCAGAGCAGCAGAAGACCTCGGCAGCCATTTAATCCAGTATCTAGCCCCTGTGTCTGTACTAGGACTAGCCCCAGTTTTAGAATTAATCAACCTTTGCATTTATGGGTGACACTTTTCACATGGAAGTTGAGGAATCAGAGTAGGAAGAAAATTCAAGCAGTTGGGATAGCTGCTTCCAGCTTCCCTTGCAGGAAAACCCCAGTCCAGGGCAGCACAACTTCGAAGAGGGTGCAAGCCCAAGCCCTGCAGAGTGGGCGTGTGGGAAGCTACTCACACTCAAATGCTGAGGGCTTGACCTGCAGAAGGCTGAGCAGGGACTGCAGCTGGGACGATGGATGCAGCCCACGCCCTGTCTGCTGGTCTTTGAGGAAAGGTGAGATTTGGGCAGTCTAGTGTAGGGATAGGCAGGGAAGGGTACACATGAGCAAAGGCTTAGGGGTGCGAGCGAGCTGGGGCCAGTGAGAAGACTGGTCTAGCTCGAACAGGGTATTTGGGGCACATGGGGAAGGACCAGATGTTGGACTTCCTTAAATATCAGGCCAAGAAGTTGGACCTTATCCTGAAGACACTGGGAAGTCACAGATAGTTCTTTTTTTTTTAAAGATACATTTTATTTTTATTTCATTTATTTATTTTTTTGTGGTACATGCCCCTAGCGGGAACCGAACCCGGGACTCTCTGGTCTGCAGGCTGACGCTCAACCGCTGAGCCAAACTGGCCAGGGCCACAGATGGTTCTTGAGCAGGAGATCAGTTTGATGCATATAGTGATGGATCAGGATAAAACTAGCCCTTCCCAGGCAGAAATTATTGCAATGAAGAGGCAAGGAGGTCAGCATGGCATCTATGGCTTTAACCCAACGGGAAGCAATGGGGCCTGGGTGAGGGGAGCTGACTGATCTTAAAAACATCCCACAGAAGAACTCATCGAAGTTCTGAGCTCCAGACTCAACCTGACACCATTACTTCTTGGCTTTTGGCACCAATAGCACTGATCTGGCTATTTCTCATCTGTGGGTGTTTTCCTGGAAAAACCTAGAGTAGACTCCAAGAAAATGATTCACAGTGGACATATGCAGATCTGAGATGACGAGCCCCTGTCAGGAAAGATGTGCACAGAGCTGACTGTGAGGAAGGAGCCAGCTCTCTGTTTCTGTGGATTTCAGTGTTGGGTAAGAAGCTCCAAGGAGCTTGGGCTGATCTTGCAGTTTTTCAGGATGGCAGTTAGAAAGGCTCATCAATCCCCAAGTGGCAGCCGCAGGGCACTCTCTGGCAGAGAAAGTGGGCAGCTGCTGATACCACATGTTTGTTCCCAGCAAGTGGCCCCAGGAGGCCTTTTGCTCTATCAGTCAGCCAGAATAAGTGGTGTTACAGGTCTGCAGCTTACCTGGTAGGTGACATTCCATGTTAACATATGTAAGAGCACAGATACCCTGCAGAGACCTGGACATTGAAAACTACAAAACATTGCTGAGAGCAATTAAAGATCTAAACAAATGGAGGGATACACCATGTTCATGGCTCATGGGACCCAGCTTTGTTAAGATGTCAGTTCTCCCAAATTTTTCCATAGAGTCAATAAAATCTCAATCAAAACCCTAAAAGGCTCTTTTGTAGAAATCGACAGGCCAATTCTAAAACTTAGGTGGAATAACCAGAACAACTTTGGAAAAGCTGGAGGAACACTGCCTGACTTCAAGTTCACTATAAAGTTAATGGAGACAGGGTGGTGTTGGCATAAAGACAGACAAATAGATCACTGGCACAAAGTAGAAAGTCCAGAAATAAACCCAAACGTACACGGACAGGTGATTTTTAACAAAGGGGCAGAGGTAATGCAGAGGAGAAAGAATAGTCTTTTTTAACAAATGGCGCAAAATAATGAACTTCAATCCATACCTCTCTCCATATAAAAAACAACAACAACAACAACAAACTCAAAGTTAATCACAGACTTAAATGTAAAGTCTAAAACTATATACTTTGTGGAGGAAAACAGGAGCAAATCTCATGCCTTGGGGTAGGCCAAGTTTTCTATGACACCAAAAGTATGACTCAGAAAAGAAAGAGACTGATGAATTAGACTTCATCAAAATTAAAAATCTCCTCTGTTTGAAAGACACTTAAAAGAATGAAATGATAAGCCACAGATTGGGAGAAAATATTTATAAATCACATATCTGATAAAGGCCTCATATCCAGTAAATATAATGAACTCTCAAAACTCAATAGTAAGAAAACAACCCACTTTTTGAATTGGCAAAAGATTTGAACAGACACTTCTCCAAAGAAGATAACAGGTGGCAAATAAACATATAAAGAGATGTTCGACATCACTAGTGCTTGGAACCAAAAAAAAAAAAGAAAGAAAGAAAGCTAAATAAGTACTTCCTAAATGATTGCTTAGCAGGCCCTCATTTAATCATAGTTATTTATTTGCTAGCAGTTGTTAAGAACAAGGTTGGGTTCTCCAACAATTAAACATAAAGTTACCATATGACCCAGTAATTTCACACCTAGATATATTGCCAGGAAAAATGAAAACCTATGTTCACGCACAGAACATTGTTCATAATATCCAAAAGGTAGAAACAACCTAAATGTCCATCAAGTGATAAATTAATAACCAAAATAAAGTATATCCTACGATGGAATATCATTTGGCCGTGAAAAGGAATGAAGCACTGCAGATGAGCCTAAAAAACTTATGCCAAGGAAGGAAGCCAGGCAAAGACCACGTATTCTGTAATTCCATTTATTCAAAAGGCCCAGATTAGATCAATCTATAGAGCTAGGACATAGCGTTGCTGCTCAGTGATGGGGATGTGCGGAGTGGGGGTCACAGGTAAAAGCTAAAGGGTACAGTGTTTCTGTTGGAGTGATAAAATGCTTTAAAATTGTGGTGATGGTTGTATGCATCTGTGAATATACTAAAAAACACTGAACCAGAAACTTAAATGGGTGCGTTGTATAGTGTGTGGATTGTATCTCAATAAAGCTATTTAAAATAAAGAACACAGTGGTGTGTCAGGGGAAGGCACAGCTCTTGCTCAGAGTTTGAGTGGAGAGAGGTAATCTCTTATTCCTGTCAGTTCACCTGCAGGGTTAGGGCCCTATCAAGTGCTCCCGAGAATGCAGGTGACACAATGTGCCCAGCAGAGAAGGGGCTAAGGGCCCAGAGAGGGTCCTGGGCATGCTCAGGTCACCCTGTGGTGAGCCCTGAATGGAGAAAGGGCTCTATGTTGGGACAAGCAAATGAAAGCAAGTTGCTTGCAGCCCTGCAGCCCACGGCTGGGGTTCTCGGCTGCCTTGAGTTCTGCTGAGCGACATGAGGACGTCCCCCGTTGCCTCAGAGTGATAATACCTTCTATTTATAACAAACACCTCTCCTCCCAGGAGAGCACTGTGTTTTCCCAACATTGATTCAATAAGCCAGCTAGACTGAATTGAATTAAAATTCACAGCAGCCACTCACAACAAGCCTACTGCTTTCCTCCGCCTATCTACTACTTCATCACTGCTGTGCTGCTCACAGCAAAATAGGGAACCCAAGAACACTAGTCCTCTATACACCTGCCTGGATCGAGGGACCTCCACCCCCACCCAGCTCTAGGCCTGCGCGGGGAGCTTGGTGCCACCCCAACGCTTTTCTCTCAGAAGAGAAATACAACGGGGAAGAAAGGGGTCTTCAAGTAACACTCTCCTCTTTCCATAAACATTTAAACCATTAAACCCCAAAGGTGGGAACTGCTAATGATAAGATATCAGGCACAAATGAGAAATATATTGAGGGTGGCCCTGGGCCCTTTTCTAAGTCTTAATTCATATCACATAGACAGCTATCTATTTGGTCTTTTAAAAGGGCAACATAGACTCCTGGTTGGCATTATCAGAAGGTTCTCCCCTGGGCAGAGACCCCTGACTCCCTGGAGAATGAGAAGGAAGGTTCTGATGAACTGTGCTATCTCCTTCCCCTCAGTATAGATCCCACTGGCCCTGCTCAGTCCATATCCCTGGCCTGAGGGACAGAGAGCAAGAAGGGGCCAGAGAGGAGGCTGCACTGATCTGATTGGATTGATGGATGGATGTCCCCAACCCACAGGCAGAATTTCATCTTCTCCGTGTCTTTATCCTGCTCTGCACCTGGCAGAGTGTTTGGAGGCCAGAGGGATAAGGATAATGCTGGGGGCAGGGATTTCCTGCATTCATGCCCATTCCAGATGCTGCCATGCACAGTCAGTGAATCAATCAAAAGGGAGTCTTCTTTGTAGACCCTGTGTGCCTGCCCTGGGCCAACTCCTGTAGGGAAGGGCACGTGCCATCTGTGGGGGGATGTAGATGGCTTTAGAGATGAGAGCCTGAGTGTCTCCCAGGGCGGGGGGGTGGGGTGGGGTGGGGGGGGATGGGGGGTGGGTAGCCACGTGGCATAAAATCCTCAGGGCCTGAAGTCCTAAAAAGCTTTTCTTGCAGAGCTCAGGATCTCAGGGGAACCATCTAGGGGTCTGGTAGTTGTCCCCTGCCTCAACCCCAGCCTCAACCCCTGGCCAACATCAATAGCATGTAAAGGGCAGGAGTTCCAGTGCCCTTCCTCTGAGCTTCTCGGGGAAGTACGGGTATGGGAGTAGGGCTGGGTTGAGGAGAATGTGGGTACCAGGCTCTTTGTCTGGGCCCAAGTCAGGCAAGCATGCAACTTACTTGCTGGGTCTCTGCAATGGTCTTTTAAAATAGTTAGTGCTGACCGCCACATCAGGGGACCAAGGAAGCCACTGCCTACTTACTTGAACATTTAATTAACCACCACTGTCCAGCTCTTTGCCTAGAAACAGGGCACTTCTCTCTGGAGGACCGGGGAGGTGATTGCAGTCTTTCTGTAATGTGGGAGGAATCCATCGAGTGTGCTGCAGAAAGGACTGGAGGCAGATGAAGAATAAGATCTTGGAGAGTGCGCCCTTGGATGGGGGGTGGGGTGGAAACGGAATAACAGGCTGACCCCACCCCCTTCACTCTGCCGAGCCCTCTAAGCTTCACTCCATTCCCCACCAGCTCCCAACCTTTAACCTTACCTAGTCAGTTCACAAGCATGAAAATAGTCCATGCAGATTGTCTCCTCTCTGGGGGAAAAATGCAAACTGCACAACAAAAAGCCTTTTACAATCACAAATTAACTTCTTGTGAGATCCTGTTAAATGCAGATTTACTTGTGTTCTGTGTCCTCCTACACTGGGAATGTTTCATGCAAAATCACATGTTCACATTGATTGCCTGTACCCCACAGCACTGTGGGCCCCATTTGCCAGATGAACTCTGAAGCCAGGCTGCCTAGGTTCACGTTCCGGCTCAGCCATTTGCTAGTTGTGTAACCTTGGACAAAGTACCTAAACTCTCTGTGCCTCAATTTCCTCATCTATAAAATGGGAGCAATAGTAATATCTACCTTATAGGGTGTTATGAGGACTAAATGCATTAATCTGCCTAAAGCATTTAGAATAGTGTTAGCCTATAACAAATTATTCACATAATTTGTCTGCATTATGATTGAAATTCTTTTTTGTAATATGAATGGGGATTTCCTTATTAATACAGAAAAAATATTTACAAACTTTTCATATATTAGCTGGTTTCCTAATCTATTTTTGCAAATTACATCTTAGGTTTCTCAGCTGAGAATTATCTGATCACAAGGATGTTTGTCACATCTTGGGATGAAGGAGGCTGCAGTAATTTCTACTTAATGGTGTGTCTCATAGGTCTCTTGGGGCTGAAGATGAGAATTTGAGTCAGTTGTTTGAAGTGGAGTCAACATAAGCAACTTCATTAATTGGGGCTCATCTTTGTTGTTCTCTGCTGAAACTGAGACAGGCCAGTAAGCCAGGACAAGTGGAATAGGGAAACTGAGACAGATAGCTGAACAAATGGACGGAGCAATTTACGGCAGATATAGAAGGTCACCTCCCTAGAAATAACATCTGGGCCTCAGTTGTATTTCAATTCCAGACGCAGAAGAGCAGCAAAACCAGGTAGAAAACACCAGGACCAGCTGCACTGACTAACCACCCCTGCCCTGACCCTGACCCTGACCCATCAGTGAGGACCATGGCCCTGAAGGAGCTCACCTAGGAAACTGATGACCATTCTGCTGAAACCCTCCCCTGAGACCATCCCTCAGATTCCCACCTGCAGGAGAGAAATAAACCCTCCAGGGGAAGGACCCAGGGAGCGCTCTCCTCCCCAGGAGCACACCCGCGCCCCCCCCCCCCCCTGCAGCCATGCATCTCCTCGACTCTTAGGGGCCCCATGAAGCTTGCAACCAGGGCAGCAATGGGCAGTGGCAGTTCGTCCCAGGCAGACCCCTGACCCTGTCCCCAAGGCCCCCTTTTCTCTGACTTCTTAGTGAGCCAAAGCTGACCAGCCCTTCCTTGTTTCACTGTCCCCAGCTTTAATAAACACCCTCTAAAATCCACCTGGACTCATGCTGTAAAACTTCCTGCACGAAGTCAAAGACCCACACCCCACCAGCCTGGCCCTAGTCAGGCCTGCCAAGGTCCAGGTCCCCTTTCTGGTAACAAAATGACCACAGTGATGTCTTCAGTGCCTATACCTGCTAGCGTTTTCTGATGTTCCCAGGGACTCTGCGCTCTACTCAAGAGTAACAAGTACAAACCAAGTAACAAGTGTAAGAGTAAAAAATACAACCCACACATTTTTAAAAATGTTCACATTTTCTCTCCCTCGGAGCAGAAATGACAACAGGCTGGAAGAGGTCCGCTCAGTGCCCCAGGCCACACACTAGCTGTGCAGGCACATGTTTCTCTCTCCACCAAAAGGATGTCCCTCCCCAGAAGGTTTTCATGACGAACCAGTCATCCCGCTTGTATGAAAGGTTTTAAAAATTTATTTTAGTCACAGTCTAACTACAAACAATTCTAATGATAACTTTTATTATTGATATCAGTCCGAGTTTGGTCTGTAGCAAGGCAGATGACAGAGGTAGTGAAGATAACACGCCAAGGCTAGACAGCTTCTTCCCTTCCAGAATATGTACATGAACAGGAAAAAGACAAATCACAAGAGTCAAACCCCAATGACCTGGGGCTACTAATTGGTATTTTCCTATAATTCAGATGTGGTCTATAGTTGAATAAATTCTTTCATTTAAATCAAAATGGTTGTCAGTGGGAAAGTAGATGGGGAATGGGGGAAAGATACATGATAAAAGAAAATTGGAAAATAAGAAAATGTGATTTGTAATTCATTCGTCTTTTCACCATTTCTCTTATAAAATTTTTGTTGAGATAAAATTCATGTAACATAAAATTTAGCATTTTAAAGTGTGCAATTCAGTATTTTGGTACATCACAATGTTGTACAAACATCACCACTATCTAATTCCAGTACATTTCTATTACCCCAAAATGAAACCTCATATTTCCCAATTCCATCCTCCTCCATTCCCTGTCAATCACTAATCTATTTTCTGTCATGCACCAAGAGGTCACCAGTTCGATTCCCGGTCAGGGCACATGCCCCAGTTGTGGGTCCAGTCCCCAGTGGGGGCATGGAAGACGGCCAGTCAATGTTCCTATCTCGCGCTCCTTCTCCCTTTCTCTCTCTAAAAAAATAAAGAAAGGAAAATATTTAAATAAATAACTAGTATCATATAATATGTGGACTTTGCTTCCATCGTTTCTTGAGCATTCATCATGGGCCAGGTGCTACATGGAGGTTTGACCTCAAGAGAAGTTTGCTCTCCCTAGCCAGGGAGGAGGAGCTGTAGCAGCAGAATTTTCCTGCCTGGGGATATGATGGTGTCTGGCAGAGGTGGCATGTCTGTTGCTATGCTGACAAAGGAAACGAAGTTTCCAGTAAAGAAAGAAGGACATTCCAGGAAGAGGGAACGGCAAAGTGTGTGTGTTTGGGGGTGGCTGAGAAGTTCCTTTGGGCTGTAGCATCTGGTATACACGGAGGTGGTGGGGGCTAGAAGTAAGGAGAGGAGGCAGCAGGTAGATAGATAAGAAAGAGCAGAGCCTAGGGGGGACTGCTCTAAAGACACTGGGGTTGCTCCTGTAGGCACTGGGGAGCTATCAGAGGTGCACAAGGCGGGGAGAGGCCGGGTGTATGTTCTAGGAAGAAAGCCACCATGGAGGGTGGATTGCAGAGGAAAGATTCTCAAGCGGAGAACCCAGAACTGCAGGAGTACAGGGGAGGGAAGGCTGGGACTCCCACCGTGGCAGTGGGCTCAGGGAGGAGGAAGGTCCATTGGAGAGCAATTTCTAAGGTGGAATAGACAGGACTTGGGTGTCTGTCTAGATGTAGCCAGTGACAGGGAGGAATCAGGACTCTGGACCAAGTTCTTCCTGATCCACAATGAGACCTCAGGAGAATCAGAGGCCACCTGTAAATCCAGCACCTCAGCTTAGAGCACAGCGATGACTTCCCATTTTACCTAGACATCCTTACAGGGCTGCACCCCCACCGGGGCCTTCTTCAGTTCTTCCCTTGAGCCAAGAGGACTTTGCACATGCTGTTCCTTTGGCATGGCTTCTCTCTGGCACTCCCATACCCTCCTCCTGGTCAATGCCTGCACATCTTGGCCCTGTCTTGGCAACTCTCCCTATATGCATTTTCATAGAACTATGCCGTCCTCCCTCATAGCTATTGTCACATGTTCGTTTTTCACTTACTGTGTGCTTTTTCATTCCCCAGTGGCCCGAAGCTCCAGGAAGGCAGAAAAAGTCAGCTCTTGGAGCCAGCACCTAGCAGCGTCCCTGGTATGTAGTTGGTGCCCCATAATACTTCTTGGGGAAAGAAATGAGCAAGTGAGCCCTTTGAGATATAGGTTCTGTTCAGGGCAGTGAGAAGAGGAGAAAGTCACAGGAATCTTGGCATTTTCATAGGGGCCCCCCCTCCCCTGGCCTGGGCTTTACTCCTGATAAAATCTGCTTACAAGAAATGTCAAGGGCAGCCCTGGCCGGTTTGAGTCAGCGGTTGAAGGGTCAGCCTGTGGACCAGAGAGTCCCGGGTTCAGTTCCTGCTAGGGGCACAAATCAAAAAAAAAGAAAGAAAAAGAAATGTCAAGGGCAGCCACAGTTCCCCAGGTGAATCCAGTGCTTCGTGGGCTTATTATTCTCAGGTTATAGTGTATTATGCTTTTTACATATAACATAGTGAGGACTCATATAATAAAAAAACACCTCCCAGGTTGTAATCAACCTGCAAGAGGACATTTACTCGGCACTCTTCTTCCTGCTCGACAACCAGGGAAGAGGTCGGAACTTTCTGGCAAACCTTCCCGGAACTGGTCCGTCTTTTCTCCTTTCTCGATCTCCCTCACCTCTCCGCCTGACAAATCTCAATTGTTCTACCACAGGTGTGAGTTGCTAAATGCTGAACAGAAGGGTCTGCAAACCACCACTGAGCAGACAAGCTCCCTCCCTGGGGCTGCCGGCCGCACTCCTCAGGGGCCCTGGAGATGATGCAGAAACGCACTCATGGCTGTGCTCCTGGGAGAGACAAGTCCCAGGTTCCCAGGCCTCTGGGAACCTCCCTGACAGTAGGGCAGGAGAGTCTGGGAGAAAAATGAAATGTTCTTCAAACTCTGAAGAGGTGTCTCGTTGAGTCACTCATAAGAAAGGTTTTTAATAACATCACCTTGTTGCCCCTGAGCTGAGCATCCAGGTTACTTGGTCATACGTGGTACACTTGGTTCATAGGTGGCATGAAGAAAGGGAGGGTGGAGGGCAACTAGCCAAGGTCACAGAGCAAGTGAGTGGTAAAACTGGCCCTGAACCTCGCTTTGTATTTTTTTTACCTTTGTTCATGACAGGGGATTATGGCCAAGTATTTTTTCAAACTCTAATCCTGGAAGGCTCATTTCAATTGGTCCAAGGGCCCAAGTCCACAAATGCCACAGTGCAGGAGACTCACCAGGGAAGTCTGCTGAGCCTGCAAGTTCCCAGGCCAATGCCCAGATATTGGGATTCTGCTGGTCTGGGCTGGCGTCCTAGGGACTGCATATTCAGCAAGAGCCCCAGGGAACTTGGATGTAGAAGGCCCAGGACCACATGAAGGTAGAATACAGTCCACTTCAATCCCAAGATTGCAAATGGAAATGGAAATGAAAAAAAAGGAGAAAAAAGATCGAAAAAGCACTGAGGATGTGAGTAGCTCTGACTGCCTCTCCGGGACTAAGCCCTCAGCGCACCCCCCCCCCCTTCCTGACCCATCCTAAAATACAGGCAATTTGTGATGAGTCAGAATCTTTAATAGCATATTGCCTGGCACAGAGTAAATGTTTAGAAATATTTGTTGCATAGGTGGAAGGAAGCAAGGGAGGAAGGAAGGGAGGAAGAAAGGGAAAGAAAGGAGGAAGAGAGGGAGAAATAAAAGCAGGCTGACCACACTCACATGTTTTTCTACAGAGAAGACAAGGAACACTGCTTCCCCCAGAAGCCCTACTGACTTATGTAACACCTGGAAAGGGATCCCCAACAGTCTTCTCCCCACCCCATCCCCACACCTACCTCTATTAATCCTACCCTTCTGGACATCACCCCCATACTCCTCCTCCAATATCTCTACCCACCAAGGCTCATTTCTGGGCTATTAGCAAGAGAAACAGTCAACTCATTTCTCTGCCAGTTCTTTGAGTGTGATCTGTGCTGTGATCCATCTTCAGCACGGGAGTTGTAATTGATGTCCAATGAACAAATCTCTTGTCTTTACGTGCGTTTTGCAATCCACAGACAAGTTAATAATATGAAAAATGGTTTGGTTATAAGAACACTCCTTCCAAAAACTGCCTGGTCTCCAATGCCGCCTTCCGTGCCTCTCTCCTCTTGGGCTCAACCCTCTTTCTGAGAGTTGCCTAGCTAAAGCAAATGCTCCAATCTCTAAAGATCAATTCAATATTCTTAGACCTCTGACTCATTTCAACAATGAGATATTAGCTATGGCAACCCCAAAGCATCTTTCTCTTTGTGCCCTTCTCCTCTGCTTTGTTTTTTGCTTTTATTTCCGGTAACCTAGTGTTTTTTAATTAGAAAAGTTCCTGACATTTTAGTTCTCTCAATTGCAAGAACATGAAAGCATCAAGTGGGGGTGGGGGGACTTCACAGGAAAGTCAACCATAATGAGACCACAGGGTACAGGATACCTGAGAGAAGAGGGGAGATTGGGGAATGAGAGGGAAAAATGGAAACAGATGAAAGGGTCAGGCCTGTCTCACAACATTTGAAGGTATAAATTCTTACAGCAGACTGATTTCAAGCTGGGAATTCTGAATATTTGGGGTAGTAGTGAAAGAAATTGGACAGCCCTGGCCAGTTTGGCTCAGCAGTAGAGCGTTGACCCTCAGACCAATGAGTCACGGGTTGGATTCTGGTCAAGGGCATCTATCAGTTGCAGTTTGTCCCTGGCCCTGGTTGGGGTCATGCGGGAGGCAGCAGTTGATGTATCCCTCTCATATTGATGTTTCTCTCTCCCTTTCTCTCACTCTATCTGAAGATAAATAGAAAAATATCCTCAGGTGAGGATTAAATAAGAAATTGGACAACAATGGGCTAAATACATAAAGGTTAATTTTCTCCCATAAAAGAAGACTAAAGGTAGGCTTTCTTCTGTTACACAACCTTACTTCATCATCTTGCTCCTCCACAATGTGGCTTCCATCCTCAAAGTCACCTCATGATTCAAAGTAGCAGCTGGAGCCCCAGCCATCACATTCATATTCTGGTATCCTGACTGAGGGAGGAGAAATGGTGAAGAGGCAAAAGGGAACCTCTTCTGGGGGAAAAAGGAGAAACATCTGTAACAAATTAATATAAAAATAATTAGATATTATCTAGTTTAAGATGGTTACCTTTTGAAGAATCAGTGAGTTTTCACTGTAACAAAATATAAAAGGGGATAATTTTAGAAAATAAGTTAAGGCAGTGTACATATAAAGAAAAAAAAAAGGAACCCTTTCTGTGGACTTTGTATCCTTTACACAGCCTTCCTGGAAGTCCCATATAATATTTTACTAGAACTTAAAAATACAGTCTCGCACTGGCTGGTTTGGCTCAGTGGTTAGAGCATCGGCCTGTGGTCCAGAGAGACCCGGGTTCAGTTCCCACTAAGGGCAGGTACCTCGGTTGCAGTTTGTCCCCAGCCCTGGTTGGTCGTGCAGGTGGCAGCCACTCAATGTGTCCCTTTCACATTGATGTTTCTCTCTCTCTCTCCCTCCCCCTCTATCTGAACAAAAAATGGAAAAATGTCCTTGGGTGAGGAAAAAAAAAATACAGTTTCACCTAATTACAAGGAAGGCTGGAAAATGGAGTCTTTTAACTGGGCACATTACACCCCAAATAAAATTAGTGTTCTGTTGCTGAAATAAAGGTGGAGAATGGATCTGAGTGGGAACTAGCAGTCTCACTGAGAAGCCAAACCCAAACATTTACTGATATTTTAATGGGGAAGGAAAGAGTAATAAAAAAATACAGGGGAGAGGAAAGAAGGAGGAACCTAAAAAATCCAGAATACTTGCAACGTGAAATTCAACTAAATCTTCATTTGAGAGGGCACTATGCCAGCAAATAGTACTCTCTCTATAAATGAAAGTCATGTAAGCTCCACGATCATTACTCAACCTGAGGTACTGGGACCAGTTCTTGGCACATAGAATGTACTCAACAAATATGTTTGAATCGAAATATTATTGAACAACCTATAATATGAAATAAAAAAAGTACCTTTAAAACATACTGCATTCACTGAAGTCATACTGTGAGACTGAGGGGCCAGCCAATGAAGTCATGTATCACAAAAGACAAAGACTCTTCCCTTTCTTCTCACCCACATCCGCTCACTGTTTGCCACAGTTACTTGAACACAATATGCTTCTACACTTGCACACATGTCAGTTCTCCTGGCTGGGATGTTCCTTCTCTCTTCCAGTCCATTATAATCCTGTTAAACCTTCAGGACCAGCTGACATCCTGCCTTCTACTCAAAGCTTCTTCTGACCCTTACAGCTCTCTGACCTCTCATGATCAGGACCACACAGTCAGCTCCTAACTATATCCACTATGTCATAATACTTACTGCTTCATATATATATCTTGTCTCCTCAACCAGAGTTTAAGCTCTTGCAGGAAGAGCAGAACTCATCATCATCATCATCAGCCCCCCCCCCACACACACACAGTTTATAGCACACTGTTTTGTGCCTAATAAGTTGTCAATAAATATCTATTCATTGATTATTTGGAAATATGCCAGGAGGCAGCTGAACAATCACAGAAATTTTTAGCAAGTTCAGTTGCAAGGCTGGATCCAAGTATATGTTGTTTACAAGAGACTCACTTAAGATCCAAAGACACAAATAGATTGAAAGTGAAAGGATGGAAAAATATATTCCATGCAAACAGTAACTAAGAGGGTTGGAGTGGCTGTACAAATATCAGTTAAATTAGACTTTCAATAAAAAATTTTTACAAGAGACAAAAAAAGGACATCACATATTGATAAAAGGATAAATCCATCCAGAAACTATAACAATTATAAAAACATATGCACCAAATAACAGAGCCCCCAAATATAATAATCAACACTGAGAGATATTTTTACAAAAATCCTTACCAGAGGACATTTTTCCCATTGATTTTCAGATAGAAGGGGAGAAAGGGGGAGAGAGAGAAACATTGACGCAAGAGAGACACACTGATTGGTTGCCTCCCGCATGACCCCAACCAGGGCCAGGGATCAAACTGCAACCGATGTATGTGCCCTTGACCAGAATCGAATCCATGACTCTTTGGTCCAAGGGCCATTGCTCTAACCACTGAGCAAAACCAGCCATGGCAACACTGAGGTTTGAAGGGAGAAATAGACAGCTTTACAATAATTGGAGACTTCCATACTCACTTTTAATAATGGATAGAACATTAAGATAGAAGATAACTAAGGAAATAGAGATGTATTCAGTCCAAAATGAATGGCCTCTTCTAAATGCCAACTGGAAAGAAAAGGAGAAAGTCAGCCCTGTTATAGTAAGCGTCTCTGCACTGTTTGTGGCATTGTTTATCTATGGCTGCTCAGAGGTACTTTACCACGAAGTGCCACCGTCAGCACCAAGGCTGCCCTGCTCTCAGGGCATAAGTCTAGGCTCCAGCCTTATCTTCAAATCTCACAGTGCCAGGGAGATGGATTTATGGGCCATCCAGCCTCAGTTACATCCTGTGCCACCAAAGCATTTAGACATTTGTCTGAGCCTAGCTTCTAGTCAGACTCCTGTTCCTCAATAATTTCTTCTTGAGGGACTTTTCTCCCAGCTCTTGGGCTGTAGTTGGACACTGCCCATATTTTTCCTCAACAAAGCTCTCTGGCCTCAAATTCATGGAAGGCAGATCAGATGTCTTTTCTTTCTGTCCCAGACGGCCCCAGATAAAGCTGGTTTACTCCTCGTTGGCCAAATTTTTGCCAAATTACAGAAGACATAAAGGTTTTATGAAACCCTAATTTCAGGAGAATGGAGAAAGGAGGATTTCTGCATTTGTACAACTAAGAAGGCAACTCAAGTGACACTTTACAGAATAGGGATGATCAACTTCTCTAGATTTATATAAATTATTATATCTTGTTTCACAACTAATTGCTAATGAGTAATGCAGACAATGAATATTAGTGGAGTTCTGAGATCAGGAAGATCAAAGAGATTTAGAAACACCCAGGACATTTTGAATCTGCTACTTGGAATGCGTAATTTTTCATCAACATTTTACCAACACAGATTAATTTTTAAAAGAATTTTCTAGAGCAAACTCCTTTAACTTTATAATCAATTTTTTCTTCAGCATAGTTAAATTGTTTCTATATTTTTATTTTAAAGATATCAATTTTCTTGGGATAAATTATTTTCTATTTTCACTTTTTTCAAAAATGATTCGTTTAATTGGTTGCATTTGTACTTATAATTCAACCACTTAGCACAAACAATTTGATGCTTTTTAACATTTTTTTTTTTTTTAATCCTCACCTGAGAATATTTTTCCATTTTTTGTACAGATAGAGTGGGAGGGAGAGAGAGGAAGGGAGAGAGAGAGAGAAACATCGACGTGAAGGGACACATCGAGTGGCTGCCACCCGCACGACCAACCAGGGCCGGGGACAAACTGCAACCGAAGTACATGCCCTTAGCGGGAACCAAACCCGGGTCTCTCCGGACCGCAGGCCAACGCTCTAACCGCTGAGCCAAACCGGCCAGGGCGCTTTTTAACATATTTACAGAGCTGTACAATCATCACCACAATCAAGTTTAGAATATTTTTATCACCCTCAAAAGAAACCACATACCTATTGGTAGTCACTCCCATTCCTCCTCAACTTCCCAGCCCTTAGCAACCACTAAGTTACTTCTGTCTTCGTGGATTTGCTTATTCTGGACATCTCATACAAATGAAATCATATTGCCCAGGCAGTGTGGCTCAGTGGTTGAGCATTGACCCATGCACCAGGAGGTTACCAGTTCAATTCTTGGTCAGGGCACATGGCCAGGTTGTGGGCCCAATCCCCAGTGGGGGGCATGCAGGAGGCAGTCAATTCAGGCTCTCTCTCATCGATGTTCTCGCTCTTCGATGTTTCTCTCTCTTCGATGTTTTTTCTCTCTCTCTCCCTTCCTCTCTCTCTAAAATCAATAAAAAAAAAATTAAAACAACAACAACAAATGAAATCATATTACATGTCACCTTTTGTGACTGACACTTTACTTAGTATAATGCTTTCAAGATTCACTCATGTTGTAGCATGTATCAGTACTTTATTCCTTTTTATTGCTGAATACTTTATAGTATGGTTATATCATAGTGATTTTCAACCTTTTTCATCTCATGGCACACATAAACTAATTATTAAAATTCTGCCACCATAAAATATATTACTTTTTTTGCTGATCTGACAAAAAATATATATAATTTTAATTTATTCACATTGGACGGCTATTGTATGTTGGCTGTTGTTATTTTTTTACTTGACAATCTAAGGGAAAAAAGGTGCCCTGACTAAATAGTCAGATATTGCAAGTTTAAAAAATTCTTTTGGCACACTAGTTAAAAATCACTGCTATGGACTTCTGGTCAATATGGTGGTGTAGGTAAATGCAATATCACCTCCTCCAACAACTACATCAAAATTACAACTAAACTACAGAACAACCATTGTTCAGAACTGCCTGAAATCAAGCTGAATGGAAGTCCTACAACTATGAAATTAAAGAAACAGCCACATCGAGACTGGTAGGAGGGGCGGAGGCACAGACCGGCTGATCTCACACCCATATGTGACAGATAAAAATCAGGAGAACACCTCGACTGGGAAGGTCCTCCCTGAGAAGTGAGGGGTCCCCATCCCACACCAGGCTCCCAGCTCAGGGTTCAAGTCCCAGAAAAAGAAGTCCCCATAACTTCTGGCTGTAAAAAAACAGTGGGAGCCCTGGCCGGTTTGGCATACACCTCAGTTGCGGTTCGTCCTCTGCCCTGGTCAAGGTCATGTTGAAGGCAACCAGTCACTGTGTCTCTTTCACACCCATGTTTCTCTCTCTCTCCCCCTCCCTCCCACTCTATCTGAAGATAAATAGAAAAATATCTTCGGTGAGGATTTAAAACAATAGGAATTGAGGCTGAAGAAGGTTGAGGCTTCTGGAGCCCCAGGCAGTTCCTCTTAAAGGGCCCTCTCATGGACTTACTTGAACCCACTCTCTCCAGGCTCCAGTGTGGGGGAGGCAGCCTGAAAGACACCAGAGACATATAGGGAAGAACTGAGTTGTTTGGCATTTGGAAGAGAGATGGAGAGGCAGCTTTCTCCCAGACAGATGTGCTGGCAGAGGCCGTTGTTCCTTTGGTGAGCCCTTCCCCCACGAGGCCAGCAGAAGGAGTGCCATATATGGCTCTCCAGCAACCTGGATCACACTGTTGGCCCCGCCCTGGTGATTCCCTGAGGCCTTGCCCCACTCAACTTTCAGGCCCACCCAAGCTGTTTCCAGTGGTTTTAGCATAGGAATGGCCTGTCTTGGCTCCTGTTTCATATTTTCCTAAATTATCTCAAAAAAAGCAGCACCTGGCCTCAGCAAGCCCCATACCTCTCACTAAGTGGCTCCAGGCCCGAAACTAGGAGCTGCCAGCCTTGGTTCACAACTTGGCTTTTCCTGGGCACCTCCAAGCCCAGCACAAAAAGCAGCCATTGGAAAATCGCTTTGTAGCTTATGCCTGGTGGCCCTGGATAGAACACAGGCAGTGGCTGACCTTGCCCCAGAGCCAGCACACCCAGTGGACAGCTTCAGACCATGTCGAAGTACTACCACCCAACCATCTCCACAAGTGACACACTCAAGGAATGGACTCAGTGGGTACCAGAGCCTTGCTGAAGTAAATCTTGCTCTGTGGGGTGGGCCCCTGCACAGCTGATCCTCTAAGGTAGTCAGAGGTCAGTGGTCAGTGGGCACAGCCAGTTCTTGCAGCTGATAAGCCTGAATAAATCCCTATCTTTGACATGCCAACAGCAATAAAGACTCAACTACAACAAAAAGGTGTACAGTCACACAAGAGGTGCACCCTGAGGGCCCAACTGGGGTGATCAGGGAGGCTGTGCCACAGAACCCTACAGAAAACCTACAATAGGCCACCCTAGGAAGCCTAGGAGTCATAGCAACTCTACCTAATACATGAAAACAAACACAGGGAGGCAGCCAAAATGAGGAGACAAAGAAACATGTCCCAATGAAAGAACAGAACAAAACTCCAGGAAAAGAACTAAATAAAATGGAGATAAGCAATCTAACAGATGCAGAGTTCAAAACACTGGTGATAAGGATGCTCAATAAATTTAGTGAGGGCCTCAAGAACATAAAAAAGGGCCAGTCAGAAATGAAGGATGCACAATCAGAAATTAAGGAGGCACTAACTGAAATAAAGACTAGTTTACAGGGAATCAATAGTAGAGTAGGTAAAGCCAAGAAGCAAACCATTGATTTGGGATATAAGGAAGCAAAAAACACCCAATCAGAACAGCAAGAAGAAAAAAGAATGCAATAAATGAGGACAGTGTAAGGAACCTCTGGGACAAGTTGAAGCATACCAACATTCGCATCATGGGGGTGCCAGAAGGAGAAGAGAGAGAGCAAGAAATTGAAAACCTATTTGAAACACTAATGACAAAAAATTTCCCTAACTTGGTGAAAGAAACAGCCATACAAGTCCAGGAAGTACAGAGAGTCCCAAACAAGATGAACACAAAGAAGTCCACACCAAGACATATCATCATCAAAATGACAAAGGTTAAAGACAAAGAGAGAATCTTGAAAGCAGCAAGAGGAAAGCAGTTAGTTACCTACAACAGGGCTCCCATGGGGCTGTCAGCCAGTTTCTCAAAAGAAACTTTGCAGACCAGGAGGAAGTGGCAAGAAATATTCAGAGTGATGAAAAGCAAGAACCTACAACCAAGATTACTCTATCCTGCAAAGCTCTCAGTTAGAATTGATGGCCATATCAAGAGTTTCCCAGACAAGAAAAAGCTAAAGGAGTTCATCACCACCAAACCAGTGTTATATGAAATGTTGAAGGATCTTCTTGAAGAAAAAGAAGATAAAAATATGAACAATAATATGGCAATAAATACATATCTATCAACAATTGAATCTATCAAAAATTGAAATCTATGAATAAGCAGAACAGAAACATATTCATAGATACAGAGAACTTTCTGTTGGTTGCCAGATGGGAGGGAGGTTGGGGGAATGGGTGAAAAAGGTGAAGGGATTAAGAAGTACAAAATTGTTGTGCCCGGCCAGTGTGGTTCACTTGTTGAGCATTGACCCATGCACCAGGAGGTCGCTGGTTCTATTCCCGGTCAAAGCACATGCCCAGGTTGTGGGCCTGATCCCCAGTGGGGGGCATGCAGGAGGTTGCCAGTTGATGTCCTCTCTCATTGATGTTTTTATCTCTCTCTCTCTCTCCCCCTCTCCCTTCCTCTCTCTCTAAAATCAATAAAGAAAAAATAAAAACAAAAACAAAAAAACCCCAAATGGTTGTTAGACTGATGAAACTCAAAGGGAAGGGGGTAGAAGGGGCGGGAGGAGATAAACCAAAGAACTTATATGCATAGATGCATAACCAATGGACACAGGCAATAGTGTGGGGAAGGCAGGAGGGGGACAGGAGCAGGCAGGGGTCAATAGGGGAAAAAAGACAGACATTGTTATACATTAAACAATAAAGGTATGTTTTAATTAATTAATTTTTTAGAAAAGAAAATCACTGGTATATCACGTACTTCCCCATTCATCAATTGATGGACATATGGCTGTTTCCATTTTTGGGGTATTATAAATAATGTTGCAGTGAACATATATGTATAAGTCTTTATGTGGTGTATATTTTTATTTATGTTGGGTATATATCTAAGAGTAGAATTGCCAGTTGATTGTATTTGATCTTACTTTTTTCCTGGTTAAGACATGCCATTGTATTTTCTTTTATAAAAGACAGAGACAGACAGACAGACAGACAGAGAGGCTATAACTACTTAGATGTCTTATCTAAAGTTCCTTTTATTTATTTTTTTGAGAGTACATTTATTAAAGCTTGGGACAGTGAAACAAGGAAGGGTTTAGGATAGAAGAAGCAACAGAAGAGAGACTCAGCAGGCAGCTTTGACTCTAGAAACATGGGAATGAAGCAAGCCAAGGTGGGGCTGCTGTCAGATCACTGGGGAATCAGAGAAAATGGGGCCTTGGGGACAGATTCAGGGGGTTAGCCCAGGAAGAACTGCCCATTGCTCCCTTGGTTATAAGTCTCATGAAGTCCCTTAGAGTTTAGGAGATGCATGCCTGTGGGGGGAAAGGTACAGGTGTGCTTCTGGGAGGGAAAGCTCTCACCTTGTCTGAAGTTCTTGAGGGCATGGCAGAAACAAATGACCTTAGGGTTGCAATGATGGTATCAAAGTGATTGAGTCAAAATATCCCACAAAGAAAAAAGTTTACTGGCAAGAAGGTCTAGCCGAAGTTGAGCGGTATATTTGAAGAAAAAGACAAAGAAGATGGCACTCTAGCAGGGGCCGTAAGAGAAGCAAAGGACTGGTGATTGGGCTGAGTATGGAGTACCTGGGGGATAAGTAGAATGTAGTCAAAGATGAAGTTTGAATGATTTGTTGGGAATCACAACCTCAGGGTTTAAAGACTAAATTTTTTATAGCTTTGGGGGAGCCATTGGAGACTGTGGTGTGGGAAATCAGTCACTTAATCAGATTAAATGGGCATGATCACGCAGTAACTGGCAGATGCAGGCAGGATGGACCTAAGTGTGGAGAGACTTGAGACAGGATGTCCCTATCCTTAGGAAGCTACAGTAGCAATTCGGTGCTGAAGCAAAGGCATTAAAGATAGCCAGCTGGAATTCTGTGACTTAAATGTTGATTCAGTGGGCAAAAGTATCATTCATCATGAGGCTGGTTCTCTAAAGGACCTATGTCTATGTGCAGGGAACTTATCATTTTGCTATTATAAAAATTGATTAGGTCATTCAGAGTGGAAATTTATGCCAGGGGTTTGCTGCTAATCAGGCTAGAATAACAAGCTGGGGGACAGGGCAGGCCCTCTGCCAACTGAGCAAGGAGATGGTCCAGAGGCACAGAACACTGCAGTGAAGCACTGTCCCTGCCCTGGGAGTCTGGGCAGAGAAAGCCACTGAGAGGTCTGACAGTGTCCTTCAGCTGCATCTGGAGATTCCAGGACAAACTCCTGGAATGACACTTCTCAGAGCGCCTGTCAGAGCTTGACCAGTCAAGTGGAATCTAGCCTCAGAGGTCCATGGCTGGCCTATCCTCCCTGCCTGCAGGAACTTATAGAGATGGGAATATGCATGGATGGTGGAAATGGCTGGGGTGACTCCAGTGTCCAGTGGAGAGCCCAGGGGAGGCAAAGTCTTGGAGAGAAAGTAAGAGGGAGAGGGAGAGGGAGAGAGAGAGAGGAGCACTTTTGCGAACAGTAACAATAGTCTGCAATGGCAATAATTTGTGCTTGTATAAGGCTCCCACCACAGATGAGATGTTCTCCCCCTCACACAAAGGTTCCCCTACCCCTTACTAAGAAAACTAGCCACATGCCACCCAGTGCCAAGAAGCCTGGTTCTGACTGTGGTGTTGGTGGAGTCTCTTCCTACCTGTCCCCTCTCTAACACAGAGGGGAGTGCAGTCTACACACTGGAAAAGCATCTCTAGGATGATCCAAGACTCCAATGTGCCTTGGTTTGGGAAAATCAACGTCCCAAGTCAGATGCCTTTCGGTTTTCAGACAGCTACCTGCTTCACCCTCTTTCTGCACTTGGGGCATGGGGTCAGATTGTCCAGTGAGCTGTGGGTGCTTGTCAGGGACCTCTCTGAGCACCCTGACGCTGTTGCCGCTACTTTGGGTCAATCTTAGCTTGAGTGTTTTCTAGGGTGGAGGCCAGACAGCCAGGTATATGGGGTGGTAGGCCAGGTTTGCATTTGGCCGCAGTTCATCCACCTAGGGTATCTAAGCAGTCACCATTATTATCTTTTATTTTTTGTCATCTGTGCCAGCTCATCATCATCAGACTCCTTCTCTCTTGTGGAAGGGTACCGGACAGAAAAGGGGCGGGCTGCCCAAAGAGGACGGTTTGTACTAAGGGTGTTCCTCACCACATAACTTTTTAACCTGCCTGCAACCCACCGGCAGAGAAACTCTTGCAATTGCAGAGTAGCCTTGTTTCCCCAGTAGCAACAGGGCGGAGGGGGCTACGATGCCCCATCCCCGCCCGGCGCAGCCCGGCTCAAGAGCACTCCCCCCCCCCCCCCCCCGCCCCGCGAGCGCAGAGGCGGGTGCGGGAGGGGGTGGGGGCGTTGGGTTGAGAGCCTGTTAATGAGTTCCCGGTAGTACAACTCCTCTGACACCCTGCCAAAGCCAGATTCTTATCCAGGCTACCCGACCCCGGGCTGTTTGGTTCAGGGAGCTGGGGTGGGGAGAGGAGATCCAAGCAGCAGGGTGGGCCTGGACACTTCCTCCTCCGGAGGCACCACGGTCCCTTACTCCTTATTTGACTCCTCCCCTGTCTATTCCGCAGCATCCTGCCCTGTCAGCACGCTGCTTCAGTGACTGCACCTGCCCCCGATTGGGGGAAGACAGGAGGTAGAAAGGGAGAGAGAGCGTTTAGGGAGCACAGCGCGACAGGATGACTGGCCTCGCCTGGCGCGGTGGGTCACCGCAGCCCTGGAACCCCTGAGCCTCCCGCTCGGTGGCTGCGGCACCGATGCGCTGTCCGCGGTGCTGACGCCGGCTGCCCCACTCAGTGGAGAGGGGGAGGAGACGCCCTCATTCCTTGGTCGCTCGACTTCTTCCCAAACCGGATCATTTCCCCAAAGGAACCCTCTGAGACCTGGCACTGCGGATGGATCGAGGAAGAAGAAGCGAGCGAGAGGGAACTTAAACTTCATACTGGAGCCGGAGAAACCGGGTGTTGGGAGACTTGTATTGCGGCCCCCAGCCCCTGAGACTGCAGGGCACCATCAAATTGAGCAAAGTTTGGCAGCAGCTTGGAAATAAGGGACGGATTCTGGAGCCGAAGCATCCTCCCGGCGGGGTGGTAGCAAGCACCTCAGTCCCGACACCTGCTTCGATGCCCCGCATTAGTGCCGCCAGAACGACTGGGAGGCGGGAGGCGTCGCAGCAGCCCAACTCCCCACCCCTTTCCTCCCTTCCATACTCCCCAACCCCCACCCCAACACCCCGCCCCAGGCTGGTGACTCCGCCTCTCCTTGCCGGGCGGCTCTCCGGCTGGAGCTGGAAAGGGAGCGCTTCCCCGGACTCAGCTCGGTTCTGAGGCTCCGAAGCCGACGTCGCTAGCTCAGGCCCGGGGGCGGGAGCTGGACTGCCCGCGCAGCCTACGCCAGGGAGCTGTCTCATGGGACGCCCCCAGGGGCTCTGTACGTGCCCTGCTGCCAAGTCCCAGTCCTAGGCGCCCGGGCTCACAGCCCGCCCCGCCCGCAGCCCACGGCCTGACTGGAGAGGAGTATGAGGCCCGGGGCCCCGCGGACGCTGGCCACAGGGCGGCAGGGGCCTAGCTGCAGACCCCCGCGCCCGAAGGCGGCGGGTGAAGAACCGCGGAAGCCAGCGAGGCGTCGGGGCGCGGAAAGGAGCGCCCCAGCCCGGGCGCTGGAAGGGCCGCGGGACCCGTGTGCGGCCTGAGCGCCGAGGAGGCGGAGGCGCCCCGCCGTCCAGGCTCTGGGGAGGCACTGAGGGGCTCCGCAGCAGCCCCTGACCACTGGCCACCATCCTCACGTTTCTGCTCCCGCGGGGGGGATGTCGCGGCCCGGGCCACGAGCACCGCCCCGGGCCCGGGGCTGAGCTCCGGACCATGTCCTCCCGCAGCCCCCGGCCCCCGCCCCGCCGCTGCCGCCGCCGCCTGCCGCGCCCCTCCTGCTGCTGCTGCTGCTGCCGCCGCTCGCACCTCAACGAGGACACGGGGCGCTTCGTGCTGCTGGCGGCGCTCATCGGCCTCTACCTGGTGGCGGGCGCCACAGTCTTCTCTGTGCTGGAGAGCCCCGGCGAGGCGGAGGCGCGGGCGCGCTGGGGCGCCACCCTGCGCAACTTCAGCGCGGCGCACGGGGTGGCCGAGCCGGAGCTGCGCGCCTTCCTCCGGCACTACGAGGCCGCGCTGGCCGCTGGCGTCCGAGCCGACGCGCTGCGCCCTCGCTGGGACTTCCCCGGCGCCTTCTACTTCGTGGGCACCGTGGTATCCACCATAGGTGAGCAGAACGCTCCGCGCGTTCCTCTCTGCGCCTTTCACTTGCCACCCCTTCCGCTGCTCGGCAGCAGAGTCCGCGTCCATCAGCTACCCCTTCTCTTGTAATGCCCCATTGCCTACTTTCTCCTCGCCCTCTCCTCTTCGCCCGTTCCTCTCCTCCGGCCTCTCCTCTCTCTTAACTGGCTTTTGGTTCGGGAGGTGACCAGAGAGGCCCATCCCTGGCGCTTACCCAGCGGCGACTCGCCTGGCAGTGTGGCCATCCGAATGGGGAGAACCCTCATCCAGGCGCTGGGCAGACCCGGTGGCCGCCCGCGCTCCAGCACTTGCCAGCTCCGTGACTGAACCTCTGTGCAACTCAGTTTTTTCCTCTATAAAAGGACTTGTGAGCATATGTATCAAGAGCCTTTTGCTTCCTCCCTATTTCTCACGCCCTGCGGCCTCAGTTTCCTCATACAAATGATTTGGAAAGCCTCTTCCCTCTCCACTCACAGTGTTTTTATCTACTCTTACCTCTTTTTTTATCACGCATTCTCCCCTCAGCGTCCTCCAACCTTTTTAGCGGGGGGAGGGGGGGGGAGTGCGACTACTTTCCCCAGAATCTTCCTAAATCCCCCTCCCACCTGCTTCTCCTGGAGTCTCACCACCCCCTCCTCAAAGAAAAGCCAATGAGACTTGGAGGCCTGGACTTCAGCTGCTCTTGTTCTGGGCCACCCTTGGTTTTCTCTCCCTCCTTCGTGCCCCCCCCCTTCAATTTCTTAACCTCTCTTCTTTGTTACCTTGTCAATTTTCCCCAACCAATAGTAGTACCAAGGGGTAATTTGGGCGGGGTGGGGGTAGTATCTATATACTTTCCACCATCCCTTCTCCCTTTTTGGTATAAATAGTTCATGGTTTCACAACTTTACAAAAAATGCTTTGTAAATACTCCTTGAAGCTCCCCACTTTTCCCACTCTCCCCTCCTCTGGGCTTCTTCTGCAGAGATCCTGGAGCCACCACTGCTCCCCACTCCACCCCTACCTTCTGTTCTTCTCCTCTCACCCACTTTTCCCATCCCCCTCTCCCTGGCCCCTGGGTGTCAAATGAAGCAGACCTCATTCCCAGTTACTGTACAGAATGCAGAAGAAATACAATATTTTTACTTTGGCAAAATTTTGTGTGTTCCATCCACTCCTACCTGGAGTCCCAGGGTGGGAGAAGGTACTTGGCTGTTTGGACCTCTAGTCACCCCAAAGCTGGTAGTTTTGGAGGAGAGGGCTGGGTTCATTGGGCTGACAAGTGAGGGATTTCATAGACACACCTTCCATGGGTGAGTTCTTGTCTGGCTTGGTATGCCAGCCTAGAGACTGGCAGCATGGACTAACTGACCAGTGTAAGCCATCACAGATGGCTGCTAGGAGGCAGAGAGAAAGATTGCATCCATGTGCAGGATATGAACAGCTAGAGATGTCTCCCTCAGTGTGTATGTATAGTTTACTAAAAGGTTTCTTTTCCTTCAATGATTTTTCATGTGTCATGCTTGATCTGATGATTTTAAACTAAAAAAGGCAAATATGGCCCAATTCCAAACACAAATTGGATAAAAATACCCTTTAAAAGCTATATCATGTTGTTATGGTGATTGAAGATATAAAATGACCCGCTCAAAAAAAAAAAAAAAAAAAAAATCCCCTTTGAAAAGCTGCATCAAGTTGCTATAGCAACTAGAGTTTTTTTAAGTGCTTTAAAAGTACTAAGGATGCTTAGTCCTGAAAGATGACATCATGTGTTCATAGCTCATTACTGATTTTGTGCTCTTCCTTTTGTAAACACATTCTTTTGCTCTCCTACCTATACAGAGACCTGTGCACATATTAGGAGGCTACAGCATTTCTCTCCCAGCAACAAAGGAAAAGGTGTTAGTAGTGCCTTCTTCCTCTATGGGCTGTGGGTTCATACAGACAGGGCCCCATTCCAGTGACCTTTTGTCTCTGTGCCTCTTTGATGAGCTCCCATCAATTTCTTCATTTACTGCCCAGTCATAGCTTCTAAAGATTCTCTCAGCTCTTTGCACAAAAATCAAGTCAGTGTGTTGACAAATTGTTGCAAGCCCCAGCCTTTAATCTACTGGCAGCGATGGCTGTTTTTCAGTCAAGCGGAAAAGAACTGTGTTCTCTTTCCTGATTTGTGCTTTTTGGATGTGGGCAAGCAGTGTAGGGAGGGCTACACTGAAGTGTCTGTGTTACGAATGACCCAACATATTATTTTTCAAAATCTGCTATTGGAAAACATTCATCTATGAGAGGAGTTGCACTCAGGGACCAGAATCAGCCTGTGGACAGCTCAGCATTGAACTAGTTCTTTGCAGAGGTGCCAAGATAGCCACCCTTGGTAGCCTACAGTACCAGGATCTCTGTCACTTATACACCCGATGTCGTGATCTAGGGCGATGGTTCAAATTGGTCAAATAAATTCTGCTGAATCCCAAAATAGCATGATTGTCATTTTAGCCTTCTCTTGCAAAATGTACTTGGATGTGATTTAAGTAAAGACCTGCTTATGTCAGTTTCTCTTCTGCTTACATAGTTCCTTCCCCTTAAATGCCCCGAGTCTTCAGAGACAATTATTACTATTACTGGTGCTTTCATGGATTCAGCAACTCGGTGAGCCAAAGCTTGGTCCAAGATGGCCATTAGGATTCTTTATCTGCTACCTCATCCAGTGAAGAGAGAAATTAACATGCATTCAGTTTTATTTGATTAGTGAATATCACAGCATGAATGGTTTGTGCAGCAGGTAAACATTTTGAGTGTGTGTGTTTTGTATACCCAGCTAAATGATTCATCTAGACTTTAATATAGAAAACCCTTCCTTCATCATTTCATCAATATGATATATTGTGCATGCCAGGCCTGGTGCTATGTTTTTATTGTTGTTGTTGTTTGTTTGTTTTCTTTATTGATTTTAGAGAGAGGAAGGGAGAGGAGGAGAGAGATAGAAACATCAATGAGAGAGAACGTTGATTGGCTGCCTCCTGCATGTCCCCCACTGGGGATTTGACCCACAACCTGGGCATGTGCCCTGACCAGGAACCTAATCTGTGACCTCTTGGTGCATGGGTCGATGCTCAACCACTGAGCCACACTGGCCTGGCACAGTGCTATGTTTTAAATAGTTAAAGCTTATTTTCCAAAACAAAGGTTAAAGCATCTTCCAACATGGGCTATTGGATTACAGCGTTTCTGGGCGGCATGTCTTGGCTATCCTTTCTAAAGATGATTAGAACAAGAAGGGGACCTTTGGTCCAATCCCATGTATTGCAGAATGTTAAGGGACTTGTCTCAGGTCACAGTTAATTATGTGTTCAGCTGGGTCCAGAATCCAAATTATGCAGTGTTTGTTCTACCAGTTTCATGCATATAATTGGTGGGCACATTCTTGTTTGAGACTGAAGTATTTAATAGAGTGTGTGTTTGTGTGTGTGTGTGTGTGTGTGTATTACATCAGGGCAGGGCTAGGCAGGAGAATGCTTTGTTGATCAGGCCAACAACTGATTAAATCCAGAAAAAACTTGAAGGAACAGACTTGTCTTAGAGGGCTGACTGCCTAGAAGCATCTGGCAGGTCTTAGCTGGGAAGGAAAGATCTAACCAAGAAGGTCAGAGACTGGAATGCTAGCAAGCAGGAGACATTCTAGTAAACTCTGGTCCAAAGACAGAAGTCACTTGCTCTCAGCCTTCGTGTGTGTGTGTGTGTGTGTGTGTGTGTGTGTGTGTGTGTTTAGAGGAGGAAAAAGGGAGCAGAAATGGACCTTAAATGAGAGGGAGACTTAGAAGAAAAGTGCAGGTTGGGCTGTGTGTACTGAGGATTAGATGGAACATCGTGATGAGATGTGATTGTTTAGCAGAAGCTAAGGCTGTATAGAAAGTCAATCTAAATAGCTCAAGCAAAATTAAAATCCACTTTATGGTCTGAATTATTCATATTGATTGCTTACATTTTTTTGTTGTTGTTAATCCTCATGAGAATTTTTTTTTTTCATTGATTTTTAGAGAGAATGGAAGTGAGGGAGGGAGGGGGAGAGAGAAACATCGATGTCTCTCTCTCTCACATGGATTGGTTGCCTCCCACCCTTGCCCCGACTGGGGCTGGGGATTGCAACCCAGGTATGTGCCCTTGACAGGGAATCGAACCTGAGATCTTTTGGTGTGAGAGATGATGCTCTAACCCCTGAGCCACACCGACCAGGGTTTGATTGCTTACATTGAACTGAAATCCTGGGTAATTATTATTTCTCCCACTTATGCTATCTGACATATTCCCAAAGGATTGAAATCAGGTTTGTTTTCATGTGCATGTATCCATTTCTTGATCCCTCCATTTAACAAAGTAACTTACAGATGCGTGTGTGGCCTCTGGCATGTGGTTATCTGCATGCCCTGAGGTACACAAACACATGGGATGCGAAGACGGTGGCTTGTGTTTTTTTAGCATTAAGCAATATTCTTGGAGGCAGTGCTCCAGCTCACAGATATTTAAACAATTCACAGAGTATTAATCCATCATTTGACATCCTAAGGGATGTTTTATTGGTTGACTTTGAAAAGATTAAAAGGAAACTCTCCGCTGGGGTTTTAATTATGCAACTGCTGTCAGATTTACACACAGGGAAGAACATATTTAAAAGTCTTTCTCAAATGGCAGCTTAATATAAACAGAAATCTTTTTGCTTCCTTTTATTAGGTTTTCTGGCAGCATATTTCAGCTACAAAGCTAAAACCATGGCTCTATAGACGGGATGGTGTAGGTAAGAGACTTGTCACTTTTGGCACTGCATAATTTAGCATGCAACTGTCAGAATTAGGCACACTTAATTATTCAACTGTGAGATTAGTAACAAGTTCTAACTTTTTTCCTCTTTTTTTTTTTTAACATGGATTAAAATTTTTTTTTGTTTCAAAGGAAACATTATAAGACCGGAATATCACCACCACATTTACATTGGACTTTTTTCTAACATGTGTGTAATCCAGCCGGAAGTGGCTCTGATACCAGGAGTGACATACATTACCCAGAAGGAGAGCAGCACTCTTCTTCACGTATAGTCCTCATCAACTACTCCCCCCTCAAAGATGGTGCTATGACAACTTTGAAGAACATTTAGGAAAAAAACTTAGCATTAGATTTGAAGCTGTACATGGAGAGCAGGAAATGCTTCCTCAGCCACTACTCCATCCTCAGCCCCCAGCACTGGACCTAGCACATACTAAACACTCAATGATTATTACAGTGATACCTCGGTTCTCGAACGCCTCGGATTTCGACCAAATCGGTATTCGACCATGAGATTCGAGAAACTTTTGTCTTGGAATCCGAACAAATATTTGGAACTCGAACTTCCGAGATGAGCCGAGTTGAGCCGAATGGCGTTCATTCGGCCCAGCGCGCCTTGCTGCGTCATCAGTGTGAGTGCAGAGAGAGAGTCACGCTTTGTGGAGAGAGTCACGCTTTACACTGAATTTAACCCTTAGACATACTGTACACTTTTATTTCTTGTTGAGACTTATGTTTTTCTACATATTATATACAAATTAGGCCAGTAAATAGGCATTTTCTGGGGCTTGGAACGAATTAATCCAGTTTCCATTATTTCCTATTGGGGTTTCATTGCTTCGGTTCTCGAACAATTTGGTTCTCGACCGTCCTCCTGGAACGAATTATGTTCGAGAACCGAGGTATCACTGTATTTATTTTATTATTTTTTTCTTTATTGATTTTAGAGAGAGAGGAAGGGAGAAGGAGAGAGAGATAGAAACATTGATTGGCCACCTCCTTCATGCCTCCCACTGGGGATCTGGCCCACAACCTGGGCATGTGCCCTGACTGGGAATTGAACCGGCGACCCCTTGGTGCATGGGTCGATGCTCAACCACTGAGCCACATGGGCCGGGCTCAGTAATTATTTATTCAATGAATAAGACAACAAGTCACTCGTAATCCAACTGCCCTAACCTAACTCTCCATTTTTGCAGGTTCCTCTGAGGTTCTTTGTCACACCTCTTGTAGGGAAAAGGAAGGGATTTAACTAACTGATCAGTGCCGAGTTGTTAAAATTTCATCATCGATGTTTCCATATTTGCACATAGCCTTCACATACTAATTTTAGTGGGTGCATAATATGTATTCCATTTGGTTGATGTTCTATAATTTATTCCCCTATTGCTAAGGAGCTGGGTGGTTCATGGTTTGGGGCTATTATTAGTAATACCACAGTGATCATCTTTATGCCAATGGCCTTTTCTTTCTGTGATATCTCTTTGGGTTGAATTCCCAGCAGTGAAATTGCTGAGTCAATGGATACTGCTGTTTTCATAACTCTTGTGGCTGCCCTTTGGAGTAAGGAACTGCCCAGTCTCTCTCGAACTGAGCCTACAGCTCTACGAAGCCTAACAGAGACTGAACAGTAACCCAGCTAAATGTTCCATGGAAACAGGCCGCAGATCCACTTGGTTCTCTCCAGTGTTGCTCTCGGTCCCAGGGACTGAGCCGCCCCTCCCTCCACCCCATCCCCAACAAGGCTGTGGCCTCCCTTGCCGTGTGAGAGCTGCTTCATTTGGGAAGCTCTGGGTGAGAGAAGGGCAGGAAGGAGCAACAGACTGGAGCAGCTTCCAGGCCGTCAGAGACTGAGAGAGAAGGGTACCAGGACCCACTTCTCTCCTGGGCCACACCAGCTGGGGGAGAGCAATTTTCCACTTCTGTCCTGACAGTGCCTAGGATCCCCAATCTGGAACAGCCCCAAAATGTGCCATATGGAGCAAAAATCTACCCCTAGAGTATTCCAGCTGGATAGCGCCGTGCAAATCCTCCAGAACTGTCCCCAAGCATTTAGACCATTTTTTTTTTTTTAACAAAAGCCAACATGTGGCCCACTCAGAAAACAGACAAGAGCAGAGCTGCTCTAACTGGGGATGGGGCCAGAGCCCTGCCCACTGGGCTTCCCCTGGGAGGCTGCATACTCTCCAAAGGCTTCTCTGAAGAGCCTTGCCGATCCTCCAAGACCAACCTGAAGAGGCTAAGTTACCTGTGTTCCTCACTTTACATAAGGTTCAGAGAGGGGGAGAGGTTGCACAGCGAGTCAAAGGAGCTCACCCAGAACCTCCCTGTGTGGATGCTGAGGTCAATCTATCTCTCTTTCTCTCTCTCCTCCCCCCCACCCCCAAACGTTGGGACAAGTACAGAACCAGATCCAGCATGGTTCCTCTGAGCAGGTCCTGGGCACCCCCGCAGGAGTGGACATTAAGCTGTACACGCAGGGGAAGGGGAGGAGCTTGTAGAGAGGAGGTAGGACATCTGAGAAGCAGCAGGTCCAGTGCCTGGTGTCCTCCGGGAAAAGCTCCTGCTCAATTTGAAGGTGGTGGCAGAGCCTTCGGTCTGGGTGAAGGTGGAGTTCCGTACCCCCACCACCCCATCAACTGCAGTGGGACTCTCCTTGCCATTGGGTGGCTGCCACGGATTTAGAGGAGCTGGGAGACAACGCAGACAGCTCTGTGTCCCTGTGGTCACCCCCCACCCCGGGTCGCCCTCAGTCTTCCGACCCTCCCTTTGCTTCTGCTCAGCTCCACTGACTTTCTCAGGATCCAGGGGCTGCCAGCCCGCAAACCAGAATGTGTGGGGTGCTGAGGAGAGCATGCTGGGAAGTCTTGGCCTCCGACCTCACCTGGAGCAGTGGTAGAATTTTTATGTAGGGGAGGTTGGGAAGGAGAGGCTCTTGAGGCTATGGAGTCATAAGACTTTCCATGAGATGGAGTAAAGCCTTTGCACAGTCCAGGGGAGGTACTGGGAGATAGTGGAGAGAGAAGCAAAATGCGTTGGCCCACACCTCTTGGCTGCCACCACTGCTATCAGGGTCTGGCCCCAGTTCTATCCTAAACCCTGCCATTCCCTTGCCAGCCACCAGGTCAGCTCTTCCTCGGGGGAATCCAGGCCTCCTCTGTCCGCCACCTGTAGCTGTGGTGGAGGATGCTCTGGACCCTGTCTGTGAGTGTCGCCTCCTCCTTGGGCTTGAGTTCCAGTCCCAGCTCTGTCACTTACAAGCCATGTGCTCCTGGCGAGTGGATGCACTGCTCCTGGGTGTCCTCAGTCAAGTGAGGATAACAATGGTTCCTGCTCCATGGGGTAACTTTAAGGACTGAATGAGCTAATCCACTGTGCCTGTGAAGCCCTCGGTAAGTGTTAGCTGCTCAGAGCTGGGCTAGCCCCGCTGGTGAACCCTGCACTGCCTCGCTGTACAGGAGGGAAACTGAGGTACTGCTCATCCCCTGCAGTTCCCTGACCACGCCACCTGTGCACAGCCCTCTGGGTCCCAACCACCCCTGCAGTGTGGTATCTGCTGCACTCTCATTGGCCACTGTCTCCGGGGCATGTGTGTCCTATGCTGTTACATAACTGGCCCGGGAGGGTGCTTTTAAAAATGCATTTTCTTTGGTTCCTCATCTAGGATGTCTTAATAATTTCTCACATGCATATGCTCTTTAATCTTTTTAAAGAACATATTTAGCAAATAAACGAGTGATTGAGTGGTGGATTAAACCAGTGTCCCCCGGCACTGCTCTCTTCCCCACTCCCAGAACAGAGCCATGGGAAGCCACCCCCTGCCCACCATCCTGGTTTCCAGGTGGTCTGGGGCCTCTTGGCTGTGCTTGGACTTAGGGGGAGGTTGTGGAGCTGAGGCCAGGCCTGCCACACACCTCTGAGTGTCGGGACTGAGAGGAGGTCTCTGGAGGATGGCGCTGCAGGATGGCACTGCGGCAAACAGCCCCATTGTGGTGCAAGCCGAGGTGCTGCTCCAGGCCCCCAGGCCAGACCTCCCTGCCCCCTTCACCCTGGGCTAACACAGCCCCCACCCACCACCCACCCCCGCAGGTGGCAGGTGGAGAAAACATTCCCAGTCAGAGGTCTCTGGGAGCAGGACAGAGGAAGCTGCAGGGCCTGCCAGCATCTCCCCTCTCCAGGCTCCACCATGCCAGCATCAGGGCCTTTGTTTTAGGGTGCAGGAGGGGTGACTGAAGCATCAATAGTTGATTGTCTCCCCCCCCCCCACATGTGTGTGTCCTGCTTGCCAGTTTACTGTGTTTTCACCCATGTTTATTCAGGATGCTATTATCCCATTTCACAGATGAAGAGATAGACTCAGAGAGGTTAAGCAACTTGCCTGGAGTCACACAGCAAGTGAGTCAATGCCAGGATAGAGGATTCAGGATGCCCAGCATCCACTCTGCTGCCCCTGAGCATTAGTACTGAGGGGGCAGAATCCCAGCCCAATCAGGTCTGCTGGATGGGAGGGGTAGAGAACACGAGGGTGTGAATCAAGGGCTCAAGCACAGTTTAGGGACTTGGATTTGCCTGTGCTGTGCCTGCTGCAGCCTCAATGGCTAGACTGAACTGGAGGCTACCTTTTTTCCATTCTTCACAACCCTGCACCTCTCCGTGAGGGAGGCTACGAGGCAGAGAGAGGGGGGAAGAGTGTGACTCTCCGTGCAGTGCTCACTGGAGCTCCCGAGCTTGTGTTGAGCGGACTGGAGCTCGTCGCACCAAGCTCCTGCCCAGAGGGGACCCCGTGACTGGAGGACTCTTAGCCTTGCATTTGGGATAGCAACAGTGGACGTGGAGAGGCAGGAACAGAAAACCAAACAACCAGAAGGTCTGCACTTGAGCACACCAGCCAGGAAAGTCTAGGGACACAGCCAGCTCAGGCCTGGGCCTCCCAAAAGCCAGCTGGTTTGTGAGAAACTCTGCCCAAGGTCACGTCCTGGAGGCAAACCTTCCCAGATGTTAGGGGAATGCATGAAACGGAGCACCTGCCAATGCACCATCCTCTCTGGTCACTCTTAACTGCTGGCCATCCCCTCTTCACCCCTGGCTCCTGGCTCCACTCCACCCCACCCTCCCAATTACCCCCACAGCCCCCACTCCTAAACTCCAGGCATTTTACGCTTCCAGGCCATTGCTCGTGCTCTTCTCTCCATCTTCTACTGAGTGAACTTGGTCTTCAAGGCTCAGCTCAAATGGGGCCACTAGAGCGAGACCTTCTAGCAAGCCCCTCTCACTGCCCCCAGACTTATGGTATTTGTTTCTATGCCAGTTTCTCTGGCAATCACGCAAGCCTCTGTTTAGTGGGGTAAGATATGTCAAAGCTGGCCCAGGACCCAGCACAGTGTCAGAAATTTCTTTCCTTTCTTCCTCTTCCAGATCAGGAGCCATGTCTCAGTAGTGTTGGTCACTGCCACAATTAATAACGATAATAGCCATAATGGCAGCAGCCATGCACCGAATGACTACTATGAAGTGGACCCTGTGTCTGGAGACAATGACAGCAAAGGGGTAGTTTCTGTAAATCATGGAGCATAGTGCTTGGCACAACGTGATGATTAATCAACACATGTTGAATGAATGGAATAAATAAATGAGTGTGACTGCTGGAAATAATAATAATTTTTAAAAGAAGAATGGAAAAGGCTGAGCCCAGGCCAGCCGCCAAGAACCTCCCAGCACCTTGCTCTCCCTCCGGGTCCCTGGAGCCAGAGGGGCTGGCTGTGCATCGACCCTCTGCTGGACTGTTGGTTTAAAGATCTCTCAGCGGCTGGCAGGTGCACAGCAGGCAGCCAGCTCATTCTGGCTGGGGCTCCCCTGGCTGACAATGCTGTCTCTGTGGCTCTCTGAGTCAGCTTGGTCCTTGTCCCACCCTGCCTGGGACCCAGCAGAATCCTTGGGCTAAAACTAAGCCAGAGGATTCTGAGCCTCAGCCCCTATCACCTCATGAGTGGTGGGGAAAGTCCTGAAAAAGGAGGCCACGGCTCTCCTACCAATTCAGATTTCCCGTCTGGCCCTGGCCTTGGCTGCAGCCCCCAGCCCCAAGGAGCCTGCTGAATTCTACCTCTTAGCCCAGTAGCTCCACCTTGTCCCTCACCTGTCCATGGCCCACCCCTTAGAAACCAGATGTTGGCTCACAAATTGGACAGGAACTTTATCAGTAACTAAACACAGTTCCACAAAGCAGGAAAAGCCACCTCCTCCCACACAACCCTGCACCATCAAAATGCCTCCAAAAATACTTGGGGAGGCTTTTATTGGAATTGGGTGTCCCAGCTTTCTGGAAAGTTACAGTTGAGATAAACAAACCCCGAATTTTACTCCGCGTGACTTCTCCCTAATCCTTTCCAAATGGCCACGGTCTCAGTCCTGGCTGCCAAGTGTTCTGAATTCTGAGCTGCTAACACCAGGACCTGCCAGATATGCTGCAGGGACAGCCCCGGCCAGGCCCAGAGGGAAAGGAAAACACAAAACGCTGCCCATGCTGTTTGTTGGCATTTCCTATGGGGGCAGGGTGCATTTTGGAGACCATGCAGTTTTTGATTATTGGGCTCTATTTTTAAATGGCGGGCGAGGATAGAAAGCCGAGATGGCACATGAGCCGATTCTGAGGGAGGTCTGGAAGCCCCAGGCAGTAGGCAGGAAAGGACTCTGCCTTTGTGAGCCCTGAAGTGGAACTGCAGAGCCTGACCCTCCCAGCACCCAGGAGCCTGGCTCTTCTGTTTTCAGCTGTATCTCCCAGAGCCTGGAACAGGGCTTGGCACATCCAGGGGGCTCCAGGAATCTTTGTGGAATGAGTGTCTGTTTCCCATATTCTCAGCTCTCCCTAGGCACCAGTTTAAGAAAAAGCAAAATACAAAAATCCCCATTTACAAAGCAGATGATGAATTCACTTTGTAAAAAAGCTTCAGCTTTTGAAAGAATTCACTCCAGGGCGTCTGTAAGTAGCCAGGCACCCAAGTGCTTTTAAAGTGAGATGCAACATGCAACCAGTGTGTCAGAAACCCAGCAGCTGCCTAAAGTCCCCTTGACTGCCATTGCCATCTTCACAAAAACCCCGAATCCCTAAGGCAGCACAGTTTCTGAGGTCGAGGGGTGGTGGTCAAATTAGTAAACAACACACATGACCCGGTGGGCAGTTTAGAAGCTCATATGACAAAAGCTCAAGTCGGTGGAGTGCGCTGTTCTGATGAGCTGGTCAGGTGGCTGGAGCCGTCCAGATTGAATGCCTAATGTGAAGCACCTTGCAAAGCCCTTTGATATGCATTGTTCAGCCAGGCAGGTGGGCATTGCTCACATCTTCATTTTAAGAACGAATACATCGCCCTGGCCAGTATGGCTCAGCGGTTAGAGTGTCAGCCTGCAGTCCAGAGAGACCTGGGTTTGGTTCCCGCCAAGGGCGCGTACCTCGGTTGCAGCTTGTCCCCGGTCCTGGTTGGGTTGTGTGGGTGGCAGCCACTCGATGTGTCCCTTTCACGTTGATGTTTCTCTCTCTCTCTCTCTCTTTCTCTCTCTCTCTCTCTCTCTCTCTCTCTCTCTTCCTCTCCCTCCCTCCCACTCTATCTGAACAAAAAGAGGAAAAATGTCCTCAGGTGAGGATTAAAAAAATAAAAAAATAAAAAATAAGACTAATCAATATTCATAGTCTTAAAAAAAAAAAAGAACCAATACATCTGCATTGCCAAGAGACAAATTGCAGTGTGATGTAATGGTTAGGAAGAGGTGCTAATGCCTGGTCCTGGGTTTGAATTTCAGCTTTGTCATTGATGAGTGGGGTCGCCAGGGCATGTCTCCTGCTCATTCACTGAAGAAGTTGGGCTCCCAGCCTCCCATACCCCTCACTCTCGGCTCACACTTCATTGAAAAAAGTAATCAAGACAAGGCCCTGGCCAGGCAGCTCAGTTGGTTGGGGCATTGTCCCATATGCCAAAAGGTCGAGGGTTTGATTCCTGGTCAGGGCACATACCTAGGTTTTGGGTTTGATCCCTGGTCAGGGTGTATATGAGAGGCAACCAATCAATGTTTCTCTCTCTCCCTTCCTTCCTCTCTCTGAAATAAGCATATCCTCTAGTGAAGATTTTTTTTTTAAAGCACACATGCATTTATTTATCTTTAAACACAGAAAAGTATGTAGGAAATAAAAGTTGTCCACAACTTTCATACTCAGATAATCCTTGTTGGATTTTAAAAGTACCTCTGGCTCAGTCGGTGTGGCTTAGTGGTCTGAGTGTTGTCCCTTGAACTGAGAGGTCCTGGTTTGATTCTCGGTCAGGGCACATGCCCAGGTTGCAGGCTCAATCCCCGGTGCAGGGTGTGCAGGAGGCAGCCAATGTGTTTCAATGACGTTTTGCTCTCTTTTCTCTCAAAAGGAAAGATCATGCAGATGCTTAATGGTGGGTCTTCTGCTGTTTCTCTCAGCTGGTAATATCCAGTGTCTTCATGTAATAAATTCTCTGAACAAGGATTGACGTGTAGTTTTTGGCACCTTCCTAAAAACTAAAAACAGTCTCGATGTGGCTTCTTCTTTAATTTTGTAGTTGTAGGACTTCCATTCAGCTCAATTTCAGGCAGTTCTGGATGATGGTTGTGCTGGAGTTTAGTTGTAATTTTGATGTGGTTGTGGGAAGAGGCGGTACCGCGTTTACCTACGCCGCCATCTTGACCGGAAGTCTTTCCAGCGAAGATTTTTTTTAAAAAGTCATAATCAGACAGGGACTCTTATCTTCACACTCCCAAATCCACTCATCATGGGGAATGGTTTCTCTCTTATGACAGTAGATGAATTGTCCACTTTCAAATGCCTGCTTCCCTGGGTCCCATCCCCTCTAACTTTCTTAAGACTCTGTTCTTGTCATCACTCAGCCCCATGCATTGTTCATTTGTCCTCCATGAGTTTGCACACAAGCTGTATTTTTTTCTTCTTAATAGAACCCTCTCTGGACCTCTGTATCACCCTCCAGCTGCCTCCCCATTTCTTCACTCTCCTTTAGAGGGAAATTTCTCATAAGAGTAGTCAATATCTCCCTTCCTCCCCTCCTTTCTCTCCTGGATCCACATCAATTAAGGGTCCACCCGATCTTTCCACTGAGTCTGCTCTTGTAAGGCCCCTAATGGCCTCTTTCCTGCAAATTCAGTGGTGACCTCTCTGTTCTTACTTCTCAGCATCTCAGTAACATTTGATACACCTGATCATTTCTTCTTCATGAAATATACTTTTCTCTTGGCTTCTGGGACACCATACTCTCCTTAATCCTCACCGGCTGATGTTCTCAGTTTTCATTGCTGGATTCCCTCCTCTGTATGACCGCATGGTTGGAGGGCCCCTTGCTCATTCCTCAGACTCTTTCCTTGGGTAGAGAGGAAAAACCTTTTTGTCTATCCTCTTATGTTCTGTCTCTGGGGTCTTGCAAATTAAGTTGACAAAAGCCAAAGTAACAGGAAAAAGGGCTTGTTATATATGTATATGGGGGTCTTTATAGAAAAGAATTACCCAAAGAAGCAGTTAGTCCAGGGGCTTATACACCATCTTAACAAAGAGCAATAAATTGTGGAGAAGTTACAAGACAAAGAAAAAGGGGTTTGAGCTTTTAGGAGTAGTAAATTGTGGAAGGTAAATATATAGAGAAACTAATGGACAATAAGGGTTATTTTAGTGAGGTTTGTTTTGCAGACTTAATCTCATGTCGTCTTAGAGTGATAAGAGTGTCTCTGGTGATTAAGAGTTGTTTTCCTCTTTCTGGTACAGTTGAAGGGAGGGGTGAGTAACCTCTTTGCAAAGGAAATTTATACCCTACATTTAGGCAGATAGGGAAAGAGCAGAGAGCTTCTCCTGTATCTGCTGTTTCTCCACTATCTGCAGCTCAAAATAATCTTTATGCCAAAGCCATATATTTTAAGTTTACATACTCTGATCCCTTCACATCGACGGCTTTAAATCCCATCTATCTGCTGATAACTTCCAGGTGAATAACCCCAATCCTCCACACTAAGCTTCAAGATCATAGGTTCAACTACCAACTTGACATCTTCGTCTAGACATCTAATACATGTCAAAAATTAAAAGACCAGAATAGAACTCTTGACTTTTGTCCTATCACAGTCTTCCTCATCTCAATAAATGGCATCAACATGAGGAACTATCTCAATTCCTCTTCCTCCCTAATCTTCCATATCCAGTCTATCATCACATTCTCTCAGTTTCATCAGCAAAATACATTCCAATTCCTTCCACTCATCTCCATGCCCATAAAAGCTACTGGTCTACTCCAGCCACCACCATTGTCTGTTGCTGGGACAACTGAATCAGTCTCTTAATCAACCTCCAGCTTCCTCTCAGCATCTTGACAACCTCTTCTCCACACAGCAGCCAAAATAATCTTTCAAAGTATAAATGAGATCAAGTCCTTCCTTTACTTGAAACCCTTCAATGATTTCCCATTGCAGGAAATCTGACTCCTCCCCACAGCCTGCAAGGCCCTGCACCATCTGGCTCTGCTCCCTCACAGCCTCGCTGGCACTGCTCTCTTTTGCTCAACTCACTGCAGCTAAACTAGACTTATTAGACTCCAGGACATTTGCACTTGCTTTTATTACTCCTTGGAGCACTGCTCCCTGACTCTTAGTGTGACTGACTTAACTGCATTCAAGCCTCAATGTCTACAGGAGCCTTCCCTGAGCACCCCGACTTAGTAGTGTCCCCCACTCACCTCCAGCCACTGTCCATCACATTTAGAGTGTATACTGCTTTCACGAAACATCTGGCTCATATATTTGTTTACTTGTTTGCTGCTTGATTGGCCACTTTCTACTCCACCAAAGAAGGATTCTTGTCTCCCTCATCCACTGTTATATTCCAATTGCCTAGCACAGCCCCTGATACTTGCTGAACAAATGAATAAATTTCCAAAGCTTCAGTTTTAACATCTATAAAGTGGGAATACTAATAGTGCCTATTTCACATGGTTGTTGGGAGAATTATATGAGACAATGAATATAGGTGCTTAGTCTGGCCCTGGCACTTAACAAACACTCTAATGTGAGCTAGTTTTTCATTAATATATAATTTAGCTGATGCCACAAAGTGAGTGGCAAAGTTGGACCTGAGCTGAGGTATCTGACCCCACAAACTTTGCACATTCTAGTATGTCTGATGCCACCTCTGAGGTTGCAAGGTAGGTAGGCCTGGGACCGGTGTGAGCTAGGTCAGAACCACCCTGCCTTAGGCATGTTAAAGAACAATGACAGGTAAAACTGCTTGACTAGGTTTGGGTCAGATCAGAGGGCCTTGAAAGCCAGACAGAAGTGTTTTGACTGGGCCATTAGGAACAATACGACTTAGCTATTCTATGTTCTTGAGCAGGAGGGTAATGTGATGAGTGTTTTAGAGGAGATTCTGGCTGATTAGTCACTATTTAGTTACACCATTAAATCAGGCATCTAGTTAGTCTAAATTGTCTCTAGACTGCCTGGAAACAACCAGATAATTGTGAAATCCCTTGTTTTGGCTATTCACCTTGAACATTTAAGTCAGCCCACTACCAGCTGTCCCCTCCACTTTATGGGGCGCTTACATGTCTCTTTGAGTGATAAATCCTTGAGGAGTGTGTACTTAGTTTGTATATTCAGTTCTGAACTGTGGTGTGATTCCAAACTCATTCAAAAGGATTGCCAATGTGTATTGTTTCTTCCTGAGCTCTAAATGGCTCAAGATCTGTGATAATTATAATTTTATTTTATAGCTACTGGCATACATATTTTGAACAAAGAACAGAATTTGGCATGTTAGTAGCTGTATATAACTCTTTCTCACAATGATGTCTGCCTCACAGAGTCATGGGGAGGACCTTCACATAATAGGCTGAGGGTCAATAAATGCTGGTTCATTTGTCTATGTGGCAACCCAGGGTGATGAACTTATAATGCAGAGTGATTGGGCAGAGCAGGGAAGAGATAGGGGCCAAGGATCCTGTGGCCTTTGAGAAGGAGCAGGAGAGAAGCCAGAGAGATGTTTTCAGGAGCCAAATGGCAGGATCTAGTGATTGGCACTCAATAGGATTCAATACGATCTCCACTAACCTTGCGTCTTCTTGTTCTCTGTTGCTGCCCCATTTCTTGGTATCAAGGCTGACATGAAGATCTAGGGAAAGGGGCTGACTATGGGCCTAGGGAGCTCTACGATGCATCCAGAGATTTGTGTGTGCTTCTAGTAATGGTGGTTGAGATGGCTATAGCCGCACAAGAGGTGGGGAGTGAAGTTGGGCTGAGCCCTGAGCAGAAAGCCTTCCCTCCCCTTCCTGCTCATAGATTGCTGAGGGCAGCCTCTGGTGTCCTGTGGGTGAGAAAGGCACAGAGGTTGGTATGTAGCAGTGACCTTAATTCATGGCATCTTTTCCCTAGAATCACCTTCACCTCCAACTAAAATCCCTGCTGTATTTCTTTTGTAATACTTTTCTAAAAACGTCTTTTTAAAATACAGCTGTTTATAGTTGAAAGGCACACTCGCTGCAGATGTGGAGCTGAGTACTGAGTAATTCCATCCCAGTTCCTGCCCCCGTCCCCTTCCCAAGGCAGAGAAGGGAGGAAGGAAGTGATTCAGACCCTGCAGGGGGAGGCCCAACTTATCTATGTAATAGGATCGAATAAGCCAGCATCTGCAAGGCCCTAGCTCTTCTCCCTTGTAATGTTTCCAGGGTTTCCAACCCCAGAGTGGTGCCGCTGTAAAATTACATGTGTCATTTAGAGCTCTTCCCAGCCCCTTTGAGCTATGCACAGGACACCGAAATGTTTTATACATCAAGGAGTCTGGAACTGGAGAGCTTCAGAAAAACTTGAAGTATAGATGCTGTGTGTGTGTGTGTGTGTGTGTGTGTGTGTGTGTGTTTCTGATTTCACATTCTACATTCAGCAGTGAACAAGTAGACAAATTCCCCACTGTATGGAGCTAATTGGAGGAGGTAGTCAATAAACAAACAAATGTCAGATGGTGATAAATACAACAAAAAGAAAGAAATACAAGATAATAGAATGGAGAATGATGGAAATGGGGTTCTATATTTGATAGGGTGATTTAAAATAATCTCTGATGAGCCTCACTGGTGTGGCTCAGTGGATTGAGTGTTGTCCCATGGACTGAGAGGTGCTGGTTCAATTCCCAGTCGGGGAACATGCCCAGGATTCGGGCTCAGTCCCTAGTGGGGGTATGCAGGAGGCAGCTGATTGATGTTTCTATCTTTCTCAACTTTCCCCTCTCTCTAAAAAAAGTCAATAAAAACATATTTTAAAAAACAAAATAAAAATAAAACAATCTCTGATGACATAACACTTGAGCAAAGATGTGGCTACCTGGCAGAAGATTATTCCAGCAAAATGCCAAGGTCCTTAAGCAGGAGTTTGCGTGGTTTGTTGGAGGAGCAGCGAAGAGGCCAAGGTGGCTGCAGTAGTGTTTGGATGAGGTTGAAGTGGGAGAGTGTTAGAATATGAAGTCAGAACAATAGCCAAGGACTAGATCCTATAGGGTCTATGGTCCATGGCAAGGCATTTGGATTTTATTCTGAGTAAAATGGGGAGCCACTAGAGGGTTTGGAGAAGAAGAATGAGATGATCTGACTTATATGGTAAGATCACTCTGTCTACTGTTCAAGAAAAAAAAAAAATGCAGGGCACCAAGTGTAGAAGCATGGAAAGTTTTTTAAATATTCTAGGTGAGAAATGATGGTGACTTGGGCCAGGATGCGATTGGCAGAGCCAGGGAGAAGTGATGAGATCTTTCAGAAAATCCTTCAGAAAAGATATAGTCACCAAGTGTAGAAATCTAGGTTGAAGTTTTTTTGTTTTTGTTTTTTTTTTTCTTTCAGCATTTTAAAGATTTTTTTCACCCTGGCTTGCATAGTTTCTGATGAGAAGTCTGTGATTTTTATCTTTGATTATGTATAAGTAATGCGCTTTTTCCCCTCTGGCTTCTTTCTGTCTTTTAGAGAGAGAACAAAGAAGGGAGACAGAGAGAATGAGAGGGAGAAATATCAATTTGTTGTTCCACTCATTCATGCATTCATTGGTTGATTCTTGTATGTTCCCTGACCAGGGATCAAACCCACAACCTCGGTGTTTTGGGACGATGCTCTAACCAACTAAGCTACCTGGCCAGGGCTTTCTCTGGCTGCTTTTAAGATTTTCTCTTCAGCCTGGCTGGTGTGGCTCACTGACTGAGGTTGACCCATGCACCAAGAGGACGCTGGTTCAATTCCCAGTCAGGGCATATGCCCAGGTTGTGAGCCCGATCCCCAGTACAGGGCATGCAGGAGGTGGCCAATCAATGTTCTCTCTCATTGATGTTTCTAGCTCTCTCTCCCTCTTTCTCTAAAAATCAATAAAAAAAAAAATCTTTAAAAAAAAAAAAAGATTTTCTCTTCATCGTTGATTTTCAACAATTTGATTTTGATGTGCTTTGGTATTGTTTTCTTTGTGTTTATCCTACTTGGGATTTATTGAACTCCTTGGATCTGTGTTTATAAATTTTATCAGCTTTGGAAATTTTTCGACCATTATTTCTTCATAGATTCTTACTGCTAGCCTACCATCTATTTTTAGACTTCAATACACGTTAGACTACCTGATATTGTCTCATAGGTAACTGATGCTCTTCTCTTTGCTTTCTTTTTTTTTATCTTTCAGACTTTTTTTTCCTCAATGTGCTTTATTTTGGATAATTGCTATTACTATGTCTTTAAGTTCAATCTTTTTTCCCCCCTGCAGTGTCTAATCTACTCTTTATCTTATACAGTGACATTGTAATTTCAGATATTGTATTTTTCATCTCTAGAAGTTCCACTTAGTTCTTTTTCATTTTGCCCATTTCTCTCCTCATTATGTTCATCTTTTCCTTTATATCCTTGAGAATATTAATGTATTTGTAACAGCTTTTTAAATCTATCCTGTTAATTTCTTGATCTCTAGCATTTCAGGGTTTGTTTCCATTGACTGATGTTTCCCCTTCCTGTTTGTAGATTACATCTTCCTGCTTCTTTGAATGTCTGATAATTTATTAGAGGTATTGTAAATTTTACATTGTTGATCCTTGATTATGTTGTACTCCGTTAAAAAGGGTTGGACTTTGTTCAGGCAGAGAGTTAGGTGACTTATAGATAAGTTTTATGTTTTCCAGGCTTGTTTTTAAGCTATTTACAGGCAAATCTAGAGGAGCCTTTTCTCTGAAACTAGTTTGGCCACACTGTTAAGAAATAAATACAGTACTATTTAGTGTATTTAGTGAAACCTTGGCACCCTGGTAGGTGGGAACTTGGGTGATTTCTGGATCTGTGAGAACTCTGGGAATTGTTTGGCTTATAACTCTAGTAATTGTTCTTTCTTAGAAGTTGTTTTTTTTCTTGGTCTTGAAGAGTTTTACCCTATACCTTCAAAGACTGTTACTCACCCAAAGATTCAAGAGAATCCCTACTGCAAATTTCTGGAGCTCTTTCTCTTGGTAGTTCCTTCCTGTCCAGTTACTGCCTTGCCCTCCTTAAACTTAAACCTCTGGCTGCTCAATTCAGTGAGACTGCTAGACTCTGGATGCCCCTCCCTCTATTGCTGTCCGAGAATTATCTCTAGGCAGAAAACCAGGGCAGTCAAAGGTCTCACTTTGTTTCCCTTCTCTCACAGATCATAATCCTATACTACCTGTTTTCTAGTGTCTGAAAATAATTGTTTAGTAGATTTTGTCCAATTTCCTAATTGTTTATGGTAGGAGGGAAGTCTGGATTCATCTACACCCTCATGGCCTGAAGCAAAAGTCAGTGGTTAGATTCTGGATATGTTTTGAAAGTAGATTGGCAGATTTTGCTAATGGGTCAGATCTAGGGTATGGGAAAATAAAAATTAAAAAAGTCCCAAAGACTTTTGACATTAGCAACTGGAAGGATGGATTTGCCATTCACTGAGATGAGGATGACTATAGTAGAATCAAGGAGGAGAGTGGCTGGGAGGGAAATGAACATCAAGAACTTAGTTTTGGAAATATTAATTTGGAGATGTCCCTTAGACTTCAAGTTGGATGTCAGTTGGATATGCAAGTCTGGAACTCAAGAGAATGGTCAGAGCTGAGATAAGCCCATTCAATCAGAATCTCTGGGCATCAGACCTGAGAACTGATATTTTTAAAAGTTCTCCAGATGATTCTAATATGCAGGCAGGGGTGAGAACCACTCATAAGTGTATTTAAAACCCTGCCAAAAATCAGCTAGGACAGGGGTTCTCAACCCTGGTTGTATATTAAAATTATTAAAACTGGAGAGTTTTAAAAAGTCTTAATGACCAGGCTGCCCCCCACCCACCCCTATCCCCTGTCCAATTGCATGATGCTCTCTGGTGGTGAGGCTTAGGAATTAGTGTTTTGTTAAATTCCTCAGATAATTCCAATGCACAGCCAGGTTGGAACCACTGAGTCCCAGGGAGTGATCGTGGGACCCAGAAGAGAAGAAATCTGAAGACTGAATCTTAGTGTCTAAAAGATGAAGGAGTAGCTAAGCTAGGAGGAGAACTGAGAAGTGGCAGGCTTTCCTCAGATGTCTGAACTGTGGCTGTCCGTTCACATTTAAGAATTACAAAAAGGTCAGTGTGCACACATGGGACTTGTGGACTCAAGTTTCTCTGTAGGTCAGTGGGCGAGCAGCCAGCCATTATCTATTTGGTATTTCCCAAGGTCCTTTAGGCACCTCATCTCTTTACCGTCCTTGGCTGTCCCCTTCCCCAAGTTGTACCCACCTTCATCCATCACCACTCTTTTATCTGCTGACCACCTTCCAGAAACATGCTAAAATTCCTCATCCACTGGAAACTTTCCTCTATTCTCAGGGTTGTTGCTGGTTTACACCTTTATATCCCTTTGCCATCACTTTAATGGGGTCTTAGAGGGAGAGAAGATAAATTCAAGTCATTAGATGATCATCTTGAACTTGAAGTCTACCATACCAATCTTTTAAAATCTGAGGATCACTTTTTATTTTATTTTATTTTTTTTATTAATTAATTCTTGTTACAGATGTTTCTCCTTTTTCTCCCACTGATTCCCCCCTCCCTCTCCCTCCCCACCCTGTCCCCAGCTTTGTTGTCCATATCCATTGGTTATGCGTACATGCATATAAGTTCTGTGGTTTATCTCTTCCCTTTCCCCCACCACCCCCTCTTCTGAGGGTTGTCAGTCTGTACCCTACTTCCATGTCTCTGAGTCTACCCTATTCTGAGGATCACTTTAAATGCTAGAAATATTTTTACAGAATCCATATGATGGAAGTTACATATACTTTCAGTATCTATTAATAGGGAAAATACATATGGATAGAAAGTCCTCTGAATCAAAAAAAAAAAAAGAGACTTCTGGTCAAGATGGCAGCATAGGTAAATGCAGTATCATGTCCTCCATGATACAACCACATCAAAGTTACAACTAAACTACAGAACAACCATCATTCAAAACCACCTGAAATCGAGCTGAATGGAAGTCCAACTACAAAATTAAAGAAACAGTCACATCGAGACTGGTAGGAGGGGTGGAGGCACAGACAGGCTGGTCCCACACCCACGTGTGGCGGATAAAAATCAGGGGGATATCTCAGCTGTGAAAGTCCTCCATGAGGAGTGAGGGGTCCCTCTCTCACACCAGGCTCCCAGCTCAGGGTTCCAGTGCCAGGAAGAGAAGTCCCCATCAATTCTGTCTATAAAAACCAGTGGGAACTGAAGTTGAGGGAGGCTGAGGCTGTTGAAGCCCCAGGCAGCTCCTCTTAAAGAGCCCACACAACGGACTTACTCAGACCTGTACCCTCCAGGCTCCAGCATGGAGGAGGCAGCTCAAAAGGTACCTGAGACATATGGGGAAGAACTGAGCTGTTTGGCATTAGAGTGAGAGCTGGAGAGGCAGCTTTCTCCAGGACAGACGTGCTGTCAGAGGCCTTTGTTCCTTTGGTGAGCCCTTTCTCCACAGGGCAGGCAGACACCCACCATATCTGGGACTCCAGCACCTGGCTCACACAATTTGCCCCACCCTGATGATTCCCTGAGGCCCTGCCCCACCCAGCTTTCAGGCCCTCCCAAGCTATTGCCAGTTGCTTTACTAAAGGAATGACCTGTCTCAGATCCCGCTTAAGATTTTCCTAAATTCTCTCAAACAAGCAGCATCTGGTCTCAGCGAGCCCCATACCTCTTGTTAAGTGGCCCCAGGCCTGGCACTAGAAGCAGCCAGCCTTGGTTCACAACTTGGCTTCACCTGGGCACCTCCAAGCCCAGCACAAGAAGCAGCCATCTGCAGACTGCTTTGTAGCTTATGCCTGGTGGCCCTGGGTAGAACACCAAGGAGTGGCTGACCTGGCCCCCGAGCCAGCACACCCAGTGGACAGCGTCAGAAGCACCACCACCCAACCACCTCCACAAGTGACACACTCAAGGAATGGACTCAGTGGGTACCAGAGCCCTGCTGAAGTAAGTCTTGCTCTGTGTGGTGGGCCCCTGCACAGCTGATCATCCAAGGTAGTTAGAGGTCAGTGGTCAATGGGCACAGCCAGTCCTTGAAGCTGATCAGCCTGAGTAAAAACCCTCTCATTGATGTGCCAACAGCAATCAAGACTCAATTACAACAGAAGGGTGTAAAGTCCACATGAGGGGTGTACCTCAAGGGCCTAGCTGGGAGATCAGGGAGGTTTTGCCACCGGACCTACAGGACATCTACTCTAATAGGCCACCCTAGGAAGCCCAGGAGACATAGCAACTCTACCTAATATATAGCAACACAATGAACTTAGTAAGAACTTCATTGAACTTAGTGAGGGCCTCAAGAGCATAAAAAAGGACCAGTCAGAAATGATGGATGCACAGTCAGAAATGAAGGGGGCATTAACTGAAATAAAGAATAATTTACACAGATTCAATAGGAGAGTACGTAAAGCCAAGAAGCAAACCATCGATTTGGTATATAAGGAAGCAAAAAACACCAAATCAGAACAGCAAGAAGAAGAAAAAATCCAAAAAAATGAGGACAGTGTAAGGAGCTTCTGGGACAATTTCAGGCGTACCAACATTCACATCATGGGGGTGCCAGAAGGAGAAGAGAGAGAACAAGAAATTGAAAACCTATTTGAAACAATAATAACAGAAAACTTTCCTAACTTGTGAAGGAAACAGACATACAAGTCCAGGAAGCACAGAGAGTCCCAAACAAGATGATCCCAAAGGGGTCCACACCAAGACACATCATCATCAAAATGACAAAGGTTAAAGACAAAGAGAGAATCTTAAAAGCAGCAAGAGAAAAGCAGTTAGTTACCTACAAGGGAGTTCCCATAAGACTGTCAGCTGTTTTCTCAAAAGAAATTTTGCAGGCCAGAAGGGAGTGGCAAGAAATATTCAGAGTGATGAAAAGCAAGAACCTACAACCAAGATTACTCTATCCTGCAAAGCTATCATTTAGAATCGATGGCCATATCAAAAGTTTCCCAGACAAGAAAAAGCTAAAGGAGTTCATCACCACCAAACCAGTATTATATGAAATGTTGAAGGGTCTTCTTGAAGAAAAAGAAGATAAAAAATATGAACAAACAAAATGGCAATGAATACATTATCTATCGACAATTGATCTACAAACAAAAGAAACAAGCAGAACAGACATTCTCATAGATACAGAGAACATTTTGTTGGTTGCCAGATGGGAGGGGGGTTGGGGAAATGGGTGAAAAAGGTGAAGGGATTAAGAAGTACAAATTGGTTGTTAGTCTGACAAACCTCAAAGGGAAGGAGCGTGGGGGGTTCAGAAGAAATAAATCAAAGAACCTTATATGCACATATGCATAACCAATGGATATGGACAACAGTATAGGGAAAGGCAGGAGGGGGTTGGGGGTGGGGAGGAGGGGATCAGTAGGGGAAAAAGGAGGAACATCTGTAATATATTCAACAATAAAGATAAGTTTTTTTATTTTTTTTATTTATCCTCACCTGAGGATATTTTTCCACTTTTTGTTCAGATAGAGTGGGAGGGAGAGAGAGGAACACAGAGAGAGAGAGAAACATCGACGTGAAAGGGACACATCGAGTGGCTGCCACCCGCACGACCAACCAGGGCCGGGGACAAACTGCAACCGAGGTACGTGCCCTTAGCGGGAACCGAACCCAGGTCTCTCTGGACCGCAGGTCGATGCTCTAACCGCTGAGCCAAACCGACCAGGGCAAAGATAAGTTTTTTAAAAAGTCCTCTGAATTAATTCAATACCACTTTTAAATGCATTGATAGTTTTACATTTACATATATGTGGAAACTAATAGCACAAGCATATAGGAGAAAGTTACTATGGCTGAGAACAATGTTTTGTGAACAAATAGATTCAGACACCTTTGCAGTAATTGCAGAGTAGTAGGAGTCCAAGTCAGATAACTCTTCCCAGCTCTAGGCCCTGGGAAGCCATTGGAAGTCTGCAAGTGGGGCAGCCTATTCCTGGGGCACTTAAGTGCTTGCCTCATTTACAGCTTGTCCCTGTCCATAGTGGCCTCTTTCTCTGGGAGATGAATGTGTGAGTGTAGCGTAGGTTCCTCCCAGCTGGCCTCTTGAGCAGATTATTTACCCAAAGAAAGCAAAGGAATTTTCATGAAATTGAGTCTGGGATTTTTATTCTACCACCTTCCTCTTCTCCATTCTTCCTCACCCCCTATCTTTAGAAATTCTTTTCTTTGTTCTCTGACAGGAAATATGGTCAACATTTCCAAGCCCTATGTGAAACACTTTACAAACTTTATCTCACTCCTCACCACCATCCTGTGGAAGTAGGTACAAAACATATCTTTGCTTTACATAGGAGGTAACTGAGGCAAAGAGAAATTAAAGGCCTTTCTCAGATGGAAGAGCTAGTGAGCATGCTCCCTTCCCCCTTCGGCAAGTTGGCACTGCCTGAATAATGAGAAATTTAGAGACATAAAAAGTACTTAATAAATGACTGAACTGGGGAAAGATACTGAGCTGTACCCAGGCCTCCCCAAGGGTCCTTCCTCTGGCAGCAGCCTCCCTGGTTTCCTCCAGGATTCTACAAACTGGCCCCAGACTCTCCAAGCTTGAGTGTGGCTAGTGCGCCGCTTGCACTCTCAGTCAAATAAATTCTGGTCGTGTACACCTCTAGGTCTTTACTACAGCAGTACCTCCACCCGGAATGCCCTCTCCTGCCCTCTCCCCTTCAGTTAGCCCAAACCCAGTGAGTCAGCGCCACTTCCCCTGCAGAGCACACCTTGATCATTCAGCCTTCACTGACCTGCTCTCCTTCCCTTTCCGCCGGTGATGACCAGACCACACACGTGTGACTCCCCTCCCCACCAGACTGTTAGACCCTGTCTTGTAAAAATAATGACGAAAGGAATCGTATTTCATTCATTAAAATAATATCTGCTTATTATAGGATATCAGAAAGGAAAGACGTAAGAGGAAAAATAAAACCATATCTCCGCACTAAAATAGAACTACTATGGAGATTTGCCTTTGAGTCTTTTTTTCTGGAAAAAATTTGGGGTCTTTTCATATATTGATATATGATATACACATAAACTTTTTAAAGCATCCCTGTTGTTGGAAGCATAGTATCCTTGGAGAAGATGTGCCATAGTTTGGCAGAAACACTATTGCATCCCCACAAGACTTAGCCCAGGGACTCCCAAGGAGGGTCCCTGGGAAGACCATGTGAGTGAGTGAGTCGTTGGGTTGTCTGTGGGGGGTGGAAGGAAGGTGGGTTATGTTTGGTTCATCTTCCATGTTAGTTACAGGAGGGCTATTTAGAAGGCTGGAAAATTACAGAGCACTCATGCTGGGCCCATGTCTGCCAACAAAGGGCATTTAAAACAAATCTCATGAAATTATAGCTTTTACAATCTATGCGTTACACAGGCAAGAAAGCACAGAAGACTGATGTGTTTTAGTGAGAACACTGGAAACAATGGTGGTGGCCATCTCTGGGGCCTGGGAAGGCGGTTGTTGAAAGAGAAAGGTGTCTCCAGCTGCCTTTCTCATGAGCAGTCTCTGATGGCCAGAGCTGACAGGTGGAGGCCCCGTGCAGAGGCGCCTGGCCTTCCCCAGGGTCACGAGGTCTGGCTGGAGCACAGGCTGAGACTATGCTGAGCTGATACAGTGAGAACTCCTTTGGCCTGACTTTATCCATGAGACACCATGTGAGTGTTAAGTGGAGGAATGGGGCAGTCCAGGGGTGTGCTGGCATGTCTGTGTGTCTGTTGTCAGGGTGAAGGTCAGTCTTTGCTTTCTTCCGAAAAAGTAGAGGCAGTCTAAAAGGAGAGGTGAAATTAGTGAGGATGTTTCTAGAGTGTTTTGGCCTTTCTCTGCCACCAAGAGCTGAGCGAAGGCAGGCCTTGGGGACTCAGCACCACATCTGGGGGTACCCTGCTCCCAGGAGCAGTGATGGGGCATCTTCCTGTCTTCTTGGTGGAAAGAACCCCTGCCCTCCTCCAATCAGAAGAAGCTATGAGAAACAAATCTGGGTGGATGATGCTCCTTGGCAGAGAGGTGGGAAATAGACTTTAAAGATGTTACACTCTCTTTTACAGACCTCTAGAATTACAGAGGCAGGGAGAAGAAGGGGGAGTGACCCATCCCCCAGCCCAGCTTGCTGGCCCAGTTCCCAGAAGACCAGTCCATGGGCAGCATGCACAGCCTCATCTGAACCTCCTATGTTCTTTCTCCCAAAGAGCTAACAGAGCACACACCTGGGGGGAATACACCCCATTGCCTTCTGGAGTGTCTGTCCAACCACAGGGCAGGAGCACCCAGCAGGACAGCTGAGTCTGACAGGTTTCTACTCTGAGAGCCCTGGACAGTGCTGTCAGAGACCAGAGACCTGCAAGAGGAGGGTCAGCCACTGCAGAGTCACTGGCCCAAATTCTGACACCATCTCCCCCACTTTCTTCCTTAGACCATGCCTTTCAGGGGCTCAGATTGTGCATCTGAAAACTGAAGATATAGCACCTCCCTCATAGATAACCGGGAGGAAAGGTAAATAAACTGTGTGTAAAAATGACCTTTAAAACCATAAATCTCATACAAGCCTAGTAAGGAAAGCGACACAGTGTAGTGATCAGAGCTGAAAAACGCAGTTGTCGTTGTGCTTGTTGTTGGGGTTGTTGCTGTTTGTTGTGGTGGTGGTGGTGGCTGTGACAAGGTCTGCAATTCGATGCCCCGGCAGCTCGCTTTTTCACAGTTACATTGACACGCCTGCTCAAGTAAATTCAAGTCCCCACCTCAAAGAATTCCTTTAATGACCTCACATCTGCACTTCAGTGTGTAGACTGACCCAAGCATTTATCCACCCAGGAGTCCAAAGTGTTTCCACTAGCCAACGCTGAAAACCTATAAGCTTTTCCATGTCTTTCCTGCTGGTCACTGGTGTGCCTGGCTTCCTGCACACTTGAGTTCTTTGCAGACAGCAGAAGCCTGGGCACCTTCACCTGACTTGGGCCCTCTTGGTCTTACACGCTCTCCCTGCTGAGGGCCTCAAGAGTCACTGTGTGGCAGTGATTTCTCTGATACAACAGGGATCTGTGCAGTGTGGCCAGGGTCCAGCTGAAACCTCCCACAGTCTTCTGAAAGCTCAGCCCGGCTGCAAGATCCCAGAACAAGCCCAGGGTGTCTGGACTCCACTCCCAGGAGACCTTCCCCTCAGAGCTCCCAGGAAAGGGAGCAAGAAGGGGGAACAAGTGGCAGAGGCACCTTACAGTTTATAAAGGTACGGATCGAGACTACAGTAGTGCCCCTGATCACGGGGGCTATGTTCCAAGACTCCCAGTGAATGCCTGAAGCCGTGGACAGTACCGGACCCTGGGTATACTATGAGTTACATACATACATACTTTTTCACTTAAAGAAAGCACTTTGTGGCTTCTCTTTGGCATATCTGAATTGCCAGCATCACTATTCTTGTACTTTGGGACCATTATTAAGTAAAATAAAGGTTACTTGAACACCAGCACTGCGATACGATGACAGTTGATCTGGTGAGCAAGAAGGCTGAAAGTGAATAAATGGGCAGGTAGCGTGTACAGCCTGGATTTGCTGGACAAAGGAGTGATTCATGTCCTGGGCAGGATGGAGCAGGATGGGATGAGATTTCATCATGCTACTCAGAAGTGCATGCAATTTAAAACTTATCAATTATTTCTGGAATTTTCCACTTGATATATCCTGACTGTGGTTGACGTGGGTAATCGAAACTGCTGGAAGTGAGCTGTGGATAAGGGGAGGGGGGCTACTGTCATTTTAAAAAACCAAAACCACTTCTTATTCTGTTTATTGAGCACCTACTAAATACCCAGTATTGTGTTGGGTCTGAGTGAGACTAGAATTGTGACTCCTTTACAAAGGCACTGGTCCTTGGGCTGTGCATTCTGGAGAGCTTGTGAAAAGCAGTCAGGCTCTGTGCAATGCCCCTGTGCTAAGAAGACTAGACTCCACCCCCGGAGCCCAAGCCCCATGTCGGCGTGAGGAGAGCTGGCATCAGAAAAAGCCTGAAGGAAGGTGGCACCTGAGAACCATGGGGCCTGAGCAGGGTCTGAGTGTGTGCACCCAACTGAAGGGACCCAGCAGGCCTGACGGAAGCAGCTGGTTCCTTGGCTGCCCCCATCTTGCCTGGGAGGTTATTTCTCTGTCTATAAATAGTCCCCTGCAGTTAGCAGGATAAATATAAACACAGCCTCCTGATCAAGGCTCAGAAACTAAGCTTTGCATCCGAGCTCCCTGCTGCCACCGCTGCTGTAAAACACGGACACGCAAGGGGCAGCATGCAGGGCTTCTGCTGCCGACCAAACGGGCTGCACTGGTCAGCTATGGCTGCCGCCCGGGGTGGGGATGGGGGTGGGGGGAACTTTCTCACAATTTGGGAGGCCAGAAATTCAAGCTCGAGGTGTCAGCAGGACTGGGTTTTCTGAGGCCTCTTTTCTGGACGTGTAGGTGGCTGTCTTCTCCCTGCATCTTCATATGGTTTTCCCTCTGCGCGTCTGTGCGCTCACCTCCTCTCCTCCTGAGGACACCAGTCAGTTAGGGCCTACTCATACAGCCTCGTTTGACCTTCAGCTCCTCTTCAAAGGCTGTATCAACAAGCACAGTCACATTCTGAGGTACTGCAGGGTTAGGGCTTTAACACACCGATCTGGGGAGCACGCATTCGCCGAGGCCGTCCCTCTGCCTTCAGACTGAAGCATGTCAGAACCTTCCTGAGCGCGGGAGAGTCGGTCTGCATTTTAAAGGTCACCCTGCAGAAAGATTCCATGTATTTGGTGGGACGACGAGGATATGAAGACTTCTGGAAATTGCTGTTGCTCATTATGTATGATTCAAGCCAGCGTACTTCCACAGAGGATGTGAACACATTTCAGTGCTACAACGAGAATACACGGACCTGGAAGCGCTGAGAGGTCAGGGTGGTGCCCTAGCACCGCGCTCGCGCATAGCAGGTGTTCGGTAGAGCTCGTGAAAGGAGAAAGAAAGGGGAGGGAAGAATGACAGAAGCTGCCCTGGCCGGTTTGGCTCAGCGGTTAGAGTGTCGGCTCGCGGACCAGACAGGCCTGGGGTTCGGTTCCCACTAAGGGCACGTACCTCGGTTGCAGTTTGTCCCCGGCCTAGTTGAGGTCGTGTGGGTGGCAACCAGTCGATGTGTCTCTCTCACATTGATGTTTCTCTCTCTCTCTTCCTCTCTCCCTCCCACTCTATCTGAACATAAATGCAAAAATGTCCTGGGGTGAGGATGAAAAATTGAAAAAAAAAAAAAAAAAGAATAACAGAAGCCAAAACATAACTGAAAATTGATGAAAAATGTACCAGCTGCTGGGGCGCAGTCCTGCAGCCATTGTCACACTACACTGGCTCTTAGCTTCAACTCAGAGGCAGACCTGGCACTCAGTGCTCAAGAAAAAGGAACCTGGGCACATGTGCCCCTAGAAAACCAACACTTCAGATCCTGAATTCAAGAAGAAATGAATCTCATGCATCATACGTAAAGGACATGGGAAATGATTTTTTTCCTTTGGTTTTGCAGAGGACACAGACGTCATCTTCAAATGGGTGTTTCCATCACTCCCTCCCAAGGGCAGGAGGTGAAACATTAAATCACAGTGGAGGCACATCAATCTCAGCAGCGAGCAGGGATGATGTGGTCCACGGCTGCTCTTTCTGACGGCCTGGTGGAACACAGAGATAGCATTTAGAGTCCTCACAGGAGAGGACTCACTGCTTGGGGTCTCCAGCCTCTCGTTCAAGGCCCCTAATGGGGAGAGCCTGTGCCCTTCTGCTTCCCAGGTGAGACATAAGCCCCTAGGCACAGTGGACACCCCTCATACCTGGCACGCAGTAAGCATTTCCTGATGTTATAAAGGTGAGTGAGGGCCTATGGTCTGAATGTTTGTGTCCCCCCAAAATTTCTGTGTTGAGACCTAACCCCGAAGGTGATGGTATTAGGAGGTGGGGCCTTTGGTAAGTGAACAGGCCATGAGGGTAGAACCCTTGTGAATGGAATTAGTGCCCTTTTAAAAGAGTCCCAGAGAGACCCTTCCCCCTTCTACCACGTGAGATTCCAGAGAAAAGGCATCATCTACTAACCTGCAAAAGAGCTCTCCCCAGACTGCCAGTGACTTGGTCTTAGACTTCCTAGTCTCCAGAATGTGAGAAACAAATTTCTGCTGTTGATAAGCAACCCAGTGTCTTGTGCAGGAGTGGGCAAAAATAGGTTTATAGTTGTAATACAAATAATACAATACGTTGTAAAACACAATACAATCATTAATAAATAACACAAGAATAAGGTGCATTTCCATCCTCACAACTGTAACGCTACTTCTGCCCACCCTGGACTGCGCTTAGCAGCCAGAAAGGCAGACAGGGAATGAGAGCCTTGAAAGCAGGATCCGGCAGGGCTCGCTGCAAACTGTAGGGTCATGCGTCCCCCCACGAGGCCCTCTCCTTTCTCTGCCCTTTGCAGGTGTGTAGCCTTAATAACCAGCATACTTACTGAGTGTCTACTCTGCCAAGCACCCCGCTGACTACAGGAGCTCTCCCATCTAATCCCCACGGCCACTCTGTCTCCTTTGCTAGATGAGGACACAGAGGGGTGGCAAGTAGCTCCGGGTGAGTGGGGGGGGGGGGGCTGGATACAACCTGAAACTCTCACTCCAGGGCCTGGGATTTAAACCACCACATTCTGAAACTTGGGCAAGTTACTCAACCTCCCCGTCTTAGTCCACTCAGGCTGCTATAACAAATACACCCCAGGCTGAGTGGCTTAAACAGCACTGATTTCTCACTGCTCTGGAGACTGGGAAGTCCAGGATCAAGGTGCTGGCAGATTTGGGGTCTGGTGAAAGCCATCTTCCTAGTTTCCAGACGTCTGCCTTCTGGCTGTCCTCACGTGGTGGAGAGAACAGGAAAGCTCTCTGGGTCCCTTTTATAAGGACACTAATACCATTTATGAGGCTCCACCTTCATGACCTAATCATCTCCCCAAGGCCCCACATCCTAATACATCACCTGGGGGGTGGGATTTCAACATACCAATTTCAGAGGAACACAAACATTCAGTCCATGACACCCCCCCCCCCCCCGAGGTAAAGTAAGTGAAGCACGTGTCTTGGCCCTGAGCCTTGCCAGGTGTGGGTTTCGTAACCTTCCCGGTACCCTGCTTCAACAGCAGTCTCCCCTACCTGTTTGTTCCCTCCCCCTCTCAGCACCTGCTGCAGCCCCTGGCAGGCTGGCATCCATGAGGCTGTACCCCTCCTTTCATGCCTAGAGCCAACTTCCTCCTAGTTGCCAAATCCCAGGGGAACTGGTGGGTTTCTATCTACTAGATCCTTCTGGAAGTTTCCATAACCTTCATTTTTGTTTCTCAAACCGCTTGCCTCCTCTAGCTTTGGTGATTTTGTTCTCTCCTGCTTTGTGTCCTCCCTTTGGCCTCCCTCTCTTAGTCCCCACCTGGCCACCACCCTGTGTTGGTCCCCTGACCTGTTCACTGCCACAGCCTCTGAACTGGAATCCCTGATCCCTCCCTGCAGGCTGCCCTCAACATAGCAGCTGGAAAGAGTGGCTTTTTATTATTATTATTACTGTCATGTAAAAACTTTAATAGATAAACATTGATGGAGATCACTGAACACTGTATATAAAATACAAACTGATATGCCCTCAAATATTTCTTTTGTTATAATAGAAAGATGTTAGACTTGAGAGATGAGGTTGAGAAATACGAGGTACACATTCTGGCTCAGACTCAAGGAAATCAGAAATCATATAGGTCACATTACTTCCCACAGCTTCGATTTTCTTGTCTATAAAAAATGGGACAATGTTGACATTGTCTTTCCTGGGTTACGGTGATGGCCAAATGTGATAAGACATGAAAATTTACTCTACACACTGTCCAGAGCTATTTAAAATGTTGATGGTTGTTTTTATAATCTTAATTCCTTCTAAAATGGCATGAGATTCGGCTGATAGAAAAAAAATGACAGTTATCAGTTATATTCAGCATCTCCATTGTCCCTTGAAATCTACTTGAATATGTATTATATTTCTGTTTATCTCTCATGCTAAAATCAAAAGTCAGTGATAGGTTTGCTCAAATTCTTGGGCATGTGTGTAACTTAAACTTTGCTCTGAAGCATCCATGAGGGACTTGCTGACTAATCTCTTTGTCTACTGTTTTGGGGGAGGGGGTGTTTTGTTTTTAATTGATTTTAGAAAGAGAGAGGAAGAAAGAGGGAGAGGGAGAGACAAAAGCATTGAACAGCTGCCTCCTGCATGTCTCCTTCTGGAGGGTGAGCCTATAACCCAGGCATGTGTCCTGAGTGGGAATCGAACTGGGGACCTCTTGATGCTCAACCACGTAGTGCACTGTCTCCCTTGTCACAATGAGTCGGTACACTCAGTTTTATTCAACTGCAGATGTGTTCCTGGTGGCCTCTGGCTGCAGGGCATGGACAGTATCATACCCACTGTTTTCCTTTCCCAGCCCCATGCCTGGCACAGTGCAGGTCTCAAGAATATGTTAGATGAATGAACTAAAACTAAGATGGAAACCACGTTTCTGGTACAGTACCTGCTGGTGACCACTTGACAAACTGCCAGTTCTGTTAGGAATTTAGCAGCTATCCCCTGAGCACGTGCATTAGAGAGGGTGAGAGGACACTTGAGACAGGAGCTGTGTCCTCACGGACACCACAGAAAAGTGCAAAGGGTTAAATAATGCGCTGGACAGTAGTCACTAGTACAGGGCTGTCACAAGCAGCACATAAGGAAATGAAAGTGCTGCCCGGTGATGAATCGAGGCAGACAGAGAGGAAAGGACATGAGCTGTTGCGGACCTTGACAGGTGGGGAATGGCAGGTCACAGGCATGGAGGGAGAACGTCCGCGGTAGGTCTGCTGGACACTAGGCTGTGGGGGTGGGGTTCTGCCTGTCTTCTCCCTCATCGCCACAGTGCCTGACACAGAGCAGGCTTTCAGTTCATGCCTGGCGATGAACCCGTGTATATGAATAAGTCATTTGGGAGACCCCTGAAAAAGAAAGTTCAAAGAGGGGGAGATGATGCTAGAAAAAGTGGGTCAGGGCCTTGGGGGCCCATCTAAGGATTTCTGGATCCTCCTGTCACTTGGGAGCTTGGTGTGGCTTGAGCAGAGATCCTAGTAGAGCTGTGCTTTGATAACAGTCGATCCAAGACAATGTGCAGAACGGACCAGCAGGAGAGAAAATGTTTCCAGAAAACCAGGAAGTCTGGGTTCCTGGTCATCAGGGCCTCCCTGTGTGACTAGGGGGTGGGGCTAAAGGCAAGGTGATGAATGGAAGACTGTGGGACTTGGAGTCAGGCAGACCTGAGTGGGAATCCTGGTTGGGCCATTTTCAGTGACCTTGGACAAGGTCATTGGCCCCACTGAGCCCCAGCCTCCATTTCCTGTCACCAGGATCTGGTACACTCATGCCACAGACCCAGGGCAGGCATTTCAGCCAAGTCTCTGGTTTGGTATGCAGGGTTCAGAACAAAATCACAGTTCTGTTCTCCAAACCAAAGGCTGAGTTGGCCTCGAGGGGAGGAATGGAAAGAGCCGTGGGTGTGTGGTTTGGAGGTGGGTGCTGGTGGTGTTCTTCACTCATCGCTTTACTTCTGAGCCTTGGTTTTCTCCCCTGAATAATGACCATAACCCTCACCCTCCAGGAGCTGCTCTGGGGCATACATCTGCAAAAGCACAGCCAGAGCGCTGGGCATGGGCTAGGGGCTCCAGAAAGGCAGCCCCTCCATCTCTCACTTCCTGTGAGCCGGGGTCCACTCCTTCCCTGTAAGGTGGCTGAGGGCAGAATGGGCAGGAGCGGCACCCTGTTTGGAGAAGGAGGCACCTCTCACCCCTTAGCATCAGTCCAGGGGCCACAAGTTCAGTCCCTCCTGACCCAGCCAGGCTCTAGCAGAGACCCTTAGGCTTACCAGCCTCTAGGGCAGGGGCCTGTCAGCAGGCCAGCAGGGCGACACAGGGTTCTGCAGGACCCTCTAGAGTGCTTCCCTGGCTGCGGCTTTCAAGTGTGGGTTTATTTCCATCTTGCCTTCTCATCTTTACCACTGCTCTGGAGAGCCAACCAAGCCGCCTCTGTGACAAGACGTGGGGGAGGAGACAGGTGCTGGGGACAACTCGGATGGACCCCGAGGCTGAGTGAGGAATGGTCCCTGCGCCTGAGCCAGTGGTCCTGAGGGCTCGGAATCTAGTTTGTCAGCCCCCTAGGCCCCTGCCCCTAGGTTTCCCTTCCGCCTGGGCACAGAGACCCTCCTTCCTGTGGACGTGCACGAGGGGTGCTTCTCCAGGTGTGTAAAAACTGAGTTGACAGAGAAGTTGGGACTGTCTTCCTGAAAGCAGGAGTCTCTGCTTTATAGGACCCACCACCGGTTTCCCTTTAGAACATCTGCTCCTCGCCCTGGCCGTTTGGCTCAGCGGTTGGAGCGTCGGCCTGTGGACCAGAGAGTCCCAGGTTCGGTTCCTGCTAGGGGCACGTACCAAAATAAATAAATAAATAAAAATAAATAAAACATCTGCTCCTCCATGGTACATGATTTGAGGTAAAACATGACTCATTTGACATTGTGTTGAGACCTCGAAGCGGAGGCAGATGGACCTGCCTTCTCCCCGCAGCCAGACCTGTGTGCCCTTCTGAGAGGCGGCCTGTGCGGGGACCCGGGATGGGGAGAGGAACGCAGCCAGGGCGACCGCAGGGCCCTCCTCATGGCACTGCACCAGCCCAGGCTCTCCTGGCAGCCCTGTGCCCCGCCAGGCTGTCCTGCTTCCCTGGCCTTGGGTTTAGGCTCCTGCCCCGGCGGAGGCCAGGGCTCTGCTCTTTTTGTGCAGGCAGGAGGGGCAGTGATCTCATTTCTGAGTTAGTCATCAGAGAAACAGGGATAGATCTGTGCGGGGAGGGGACAGGACGGAGGCTGGACTCTAGAAATGAGTCATCTCCCCCCAGCTCCAGCTCTGCGCCGGACTTGACAGCACTGCTCAGGAAGGGTTAGGAGGAGCTGCCCGAGGCCGTAGTTAACCGGCTTTCAGTAACTCATTTTGCTGAATGATTTCTGGTGAGCGGAGAAAACCTTAACTGCACAGATGAAGCCGTCGGGGGAGGTTCAAGTCACCCCGTGGACGATGAAAGCAGTGCCAAGGTCCAAAGCCACCTCGTGGGGTCACTTGCCCATTGCTCATAGTTTACCCAAACTTTTCTGATGTAAAAACTCAGCAGCCTGAAGCTTATGGGGTTCAGTCCACCCCCACCTGCCCTCATCAAACAGAGAACATCATCCCAAAGGCCCCACAGAACAAGCCAGAAGCAAACAGGAAAATGGGGAGGGGCCCACTTCTTCTATGAGTCGGGCTGGCACTGTCTCTTGGGCCTGGGTCACGGGGCACCCAGTACGAACCCAGCCCCACACCAGCCCTGGAGCAAAGGGAACCAAGAGTGGCCCTCAGGGAGCTGTCTGTCCATCTAGTTTGCGATTCAGACCAATTCCCAGATGCCAACAAATCGAGCAGCCCAGCTCAGCTTTTCCACCGCAGTCCCCGTTCCCAGCATCCCACCCCACTGCCACACTCAGTGTGGGGACTGGAGGAGGTGGCGCCTCCCTTTAGCGGGGCCTCTCACCCAGCTCGGGCCAGAGCCTGAAGCAAGCCCAAAGGGGATGATGCCACTCACCTGGAACCACGGAGGAAACAGGCGCAGGGAGGAGAAAGGACAGCAAGTCAATGATAGACTTGGTCTTGGGGGAGTTTTTCCTTGTCGCCAAAATCCCTCGTCACCGCCTGTCTGTATCTTGCATCAGGGGAAATCGTGATGCCCTTCAGCTGTGGTGCAAGGGCCGCACCTCACCTTTGGTGTTTCCAATTGAGCTTTGCTGCGTTTTGCACACTTAGCATGTCCTAGGCACTGTGGGAAGCATGTGGGAACCACAACAAACTTCGGAGGTAGGCTGTCCTCAGGCCATTTTTAGAGGGAGAGGAAACATGTTCACGTTGCCCACCAGCAGGCGGGGGCGGCCGAGTGTGAGGCCACAGCCCCGCTCGCAGCTGCTGCCTCAACTCTCCCAGGACGTTGGCCCTTCCCCGGCTGCAGGGGTGGAGGCTTGCTGAGCTTGTCTTCTGCAGCTGGAGGTTTCCAGGGCTCGTCAGTTTCTAGAAGGTAGAGCGTGTGGCCAGATGCCAGGCTCAGGTGCTGGAGACTTTCCTAGAGGTGCCAGGTGAATGAAGCTCTCACTACCACCAAGCTCTTTTTAAGGGTGGGAGGTGGAGGGAAGTTCCCTCAGCCTAGCCCTTTTCCTTCTTGCACAGGCTCACCGGCTCCACCGGCAAGTCGCTGCACGCTGTCCGCGGGGCAGGCCCCCAGCTGCACAAGCCGCACTGGAACCCCGCCAGGCTGAACTGTCCACAGCCCGCCCCGTGCCCTCTGCCAGCGGGACACCCCTTTCCCAAACCCACCTCTACTTCCTCCCTCTCCGAATCCCACCCACCCTTCAGGACTAAACCCAAAGACCTCTTCCTCTCTGTCTTTCCCAGTCACTGGACAAAGAGGACTTCGGCCCTGGTTCTGACCTGAGCTGGTCGGGGTGCGCCAGAGCCTTGGGGATGGTTTTAAATTTCCCAGGGCATTCTGTTGTGCAGCCAGAGTGAAAAACTGCTGTACCAGAAAGAAGCAACCTACTTCTTTTTCTTCCAAACTCTTGTGCATTTAACTTCTCCCTTATCACCTCGCAAGCTCAAATCTGGGCTCTGCCACTTGCTTGTTCTGTGATCTTGGCAAGTTATTTAACCTCAGTGTCTTTATCTATTAAATGTGACTTCGTTTATTCATCTCACAGTCGGGGATGATAATAATTCCCACTGTCATTCACCAAACCTGAGACACCATCGATTATAAATGTACCATTATTGAATACCATTAAGAATTTAAAATGCTATCAAATAAACTGTCAGGTCATTGTAAGATTCATCCTGATCTCAGGGATGTTAAAATTCAAGGGGAAAAGCTGTGACTTAGAATGAATGAGTGTCTCATAGAGTTGTTGTGAGGCTGAAACGCATCGATAGCCATGAATTCCTGGCAAAGTGCCTGGAAACAGAGAGGGCTCAACACCTGTCGGTTAGTATTACCCCTCACATTTCCATTCCTCACTGAGGGTTCTAATGACTTTTCCCAGCCATTCTTCCAGCCCCACTTCTCCCAAAAAGTTCAGGATTTATTCAGGCTGGTTGTCCTCCCTGGGAGAGTGACTTGGATCAGGATGACATGGACAGACCTGAGGGCTCAGGGCTGAGCTCGTGTCCTAGGGAAGTCTCTTTGGCCCAGTGTTCTCTCAAGTCCAAGCATCCTCCATGGAGCATGGCCAGAAGCCTCCCTTTTCATCCCTGAGAGTCTGTCTGGGCTCCAGCCACAGAGCAGCCTGAAGGCAGCCCCACCCCTCACCCCACAGCCCACCTCACACTCCCTCTGTTACCTGTTTGGAGAGGGAGGAGCACCGGAAGGCCTGGCTGCTGGCCCGGCCTTGGGCGTGAGTTTCAGGATGCTTCTTATTAAAGCGAGGCTGTTAACCCCTCCTAGCCAGTCAGGAAAGATCGGATGAGATGAGGATATTGGGAAAGGCCTCTCAGAGGAGTGTGCCTTGTAGATTAGCAAATAAAAACACGAGACTTCCAGTTAAATTTTCAGTTCAGATAAACAACAAATCATTATGTAAAGTTATGTTCCAAACATTACATGGGACATACTTGCATTAAAAAATGATTCATTATCTAAAATTAATATTTAACTGGGCATCCTGTATTTTATCTGACCCCCCAATACGTCCTTTCCTGTCCCCTGCTCACTGACTGAACACCTCAGTTTTCCCACTCTTTCTGATATTTAACTCTCAGCCTCTACAAGTTCTTAAAATGTTTACTTTCAGCCATTCAGTCAGCAAATAACCATCAGTGCCTAATTTATACAAAATTTCCTCATTCACTGTCGAGAATAGGAAGTTTCTGATAATAATAACATTTATTTGAATAGTGCTAGACACTGTTCTAAGTGTTTTGCATAATTAACTCAATTTAATACAAAAAATTATTGAGATAGGTGTAGTAGGATCTCCACTTTACAGATGAAGAACTTGAGACTCAGAGAGGTTAGTTAATTTGCTCAAAGACACACAGCTAGGGAGTGATGGAGCTGGGATTCAAACCTGGGCAGCCTAGTTCAAAATAGTCAATATAATGTGGCCCTTACTTGCAAGGGGGTTTCAATCTCATTGTGGAGACAGGCCCCAAAGGTAATTAATACTCTAAATTATCTGTACTTCCTACACAAAATAAAGTTCACTGACCCAGTGCAATGGCATCACCTGGGACTATGTTAGAAATGCAGAATTGTGAGCTTCACTCCGGAATCTAACGAAATCCCCATGTGGGTCCTAGTCTGAGAACCACTGCTCCAAACAAGCAGAGGGAGAGTCTATTCATTCACTCAACAAACTTGACTCGAGCGTGTTATCTATGCCAGCCCCTGTTCTAGGTATTGCAGTGTCTCAGTGACTTTTTTTAAGTGTGGGAAATCCTCCTGCATATTTTAAAATGTCTCATCCTTAATTCTTCATGAGGGTAGAGTATAGTGTTTCCCAAAGATTTTTCCTTGGGACACTCAAGTTACCTGAGGTGATTAAATACATTCTGTGGTCAAACTGGTTTAGGGAACACTGGATAGCATTAGCATAGCCCACTTGGATTCATAAATCACATAAGCACAATAAGTGCTCTGACAAGTCCTGCCGTAAACAGCCTGTTTCACTTTATTTAACCCATTTTTTTTTAAAGAATCATGGTAATTCTCCCCACCGTCCATTTCATCTATTATCCCTTCTTAAGGAACATACTTGGGCAGAGTGTACTGCAATTCACAAAGAAGGTTCACAGTAAGAGATTTACATTTAACAGATGAAGAAATCAAGGCTCAGAGGAGTTAATGACAGCGACTTGCTTTAGTCACTGGGTTGCGTAACAAGGCCCCTAACCATCAGCACCAGTTGGAGTGTGTGTGGTCACAGAAGGAATAAGTCAGACAAGGGATTTATGGGCTCATGAAACTGGAAGTCCAGAGGTAAGTGGGGCAGCATGACCAGTTTGATTTAACAGCTCAGCAGGGTCTCATTTTCTTTCAGGCTACCTCCTCTCAGCCTTCTGTAGTGTCAGCTTCATATTAAGGCTGACTCCTCTTCATGGCTTCCGATGGCTGCTAACCGCCCCTGGGGCCACCTCCTGCACCATCCAGGGCAACTTTCTTTTTTTCCAGGACTGGGAACCACTACATTTAGAATACATATATTTTTAAAGTATGTTTTTATTGACTTTTTTAGAGAGAGAGGAAAGGAGAGGGAGAGAGAAATAGAAACATCGAGCCCACCGTCAGGGCATATGCCCTGACTGGGACTTGAACCAGTGATCTCTTGGTGCACGGGACGACACTCAACCAACTGAGCCACACTGGCCGGGCCAGGCCAACTCTTTTTAAGAGTTGCTATTAGCCCAGAAAGTATTAAAGAAACTCTTCTTTCACCTGATTGGCCTGACTGGGGTCATAAGCCCATTCCGGAGCCAGTCTCTGTAGCCACAGAAAGGTCCTGCACTGATTGGCTTAGGCCTACCCATCCTTGAGCTAATCATGGTACGGGACTGGATAATCCTGACTGGCCTAGACTAATGGAACCCATCCCCAGAGTTGGGTCAGTTCTTCAAAAGGCCTGGCTACTACACAGTTAGGGATGGGGGTGATGATTGTTAAGGAGATAGGTACAATGTCTACCACAAGGGTTTTAGGTCACTTGGAATTTAAATCAACAAACCATTATAAGGTACACTTTAAATACCTTACAATTGTATGTCAACTCCAACTCAATAAAGCTGAAATTAAGAAATGTCTATCAAGCCCATCTGGTGTGGCTCAGTGGTTGAATATTGACCCATGCATCAAGAGGTCGACATTTTGATGCCCAGTCAGGGCACATGCCCAGGTTGTGGGCCAAATCCCCAGCGGGGGACATGTGGGAGATGGCCAATTGATGTTCTCTCTCATCGATATTTCTCTCTCTCTCCCCCTCTCACTTCCTCTCTCTCTAAAAGCAATAAAAAAAAAAAAAAAAGAAATGTCTATCAAAATATTTGAAATTGGGCAGATTCCAATCAGAAGGGTCATAGGGGTTACCTTATAACAGTGTTTCTTGAAGGAAATGCTTTAGCCCATTTGCATCAGAATCATCAGGGGACACTTGCTAAATGCAGATTCCTGGGCCCCTCTCCTGACCTACTAAATAAACCTCTGCATGGGATCTGCCTTGGAATCTGCGTTTTAATCATAAATCTCAGTTATTGGAATAGCCCTGGTTTATACTTGCTGTACTAGGGTAATTATTAGCAGTGCCCTTTACTCTCAAAAGTCTCCTGGGTTGGACTATCAATTATGTTTCTCCTCCTCAGATTTACACTACAGAGCCAAAGGGACAAGATGATGAGCCAGGACTTCCCACCTTCTGGTGCAGCGGGAAGGGCTTCAGGGTCAGCTCAGCCATTTACAAACTATAACGCGGGCGAGAGCCCTCAACTCCCTTGGCCTATGTCCCGGCCTACGTTTTAGGGTTGATGGTGCCTCCCGCGTGGGGTGGCTGGAGGGATTTGGCATGTCCATTAACTGGCACAGAGGCTCCACCCAGAGCCACCTGCTACAGATCAGTGCTGGCCTCCTCATCTCCATTCCAGGTTCTTTGAGCTGAACCCCAGAGGCCCTGTCACCAGGGCCCCATTTGCGAAGGCAGCACCAGACAGGCTGTGGGAATGAGTTTCACAGTTTTTGTCAAAGTGGCAAAATAAAGCCCCCAAGTGTCTGCTCTTTGCAAACTGGGATGGCAGATCAATTGCGGCATAAACAAAATATCAGGCTTGGTGCAAACCCAGGGACAGATTATGCCTCTGCCGAGTGTGACTGGGGAAGGAGGGGATTCTCCTTCCCTGGGTTTGTCTTTTCTCCGCCTGAAGCTTCAAGGCCCCTCTTCAGAGCCAGCCTGGCTCCCAAAGACTGTCAGAGCTCGAAAGACTGTTCCTCCACTCTGGGAAGCATCTGGCTAGGCAGCAGCCCAGGCAGGGACCCACTGCCTTCAGCAAGACACCTGACCCCAGGGCCTTGGCATTCCCCAGAGCTCAGAGCTCAGACCTCAGGAATTAGGGTAGTAAGAGAGACATTTGCATTGAGTGCCCTCTGTGTTGTCAAAGAACCTTGTGACCTGCTATCCACTTCTGGGCAGATAGTGCCATAGCCAGTCAAGCATTTGGCATCATTTTGGGCCTGTGGTCACGACCATGAGGAGACCCCAGGACAAGGTCTGCCCTGGCCTCTCTGTGGGAGTGGCACGGAAAAGCTGTGCCCTGGCCCAGGGATGAGTTGCTGGCAACAGAGGGGTGAGCATCTGTACAGACCTGTAAGAAGGCAGCCCAGAGACCATGAGGGCAGGGACTGCATCTCTCTGGTTTTCCACCACACCCCCCAGCCAAACTGTCACCAGTAAATGTCTTCCAGCTGCTTGTCTGGTGGTCTGCCATGCAGAGGCCTCAAATAAAGCCATACCTCTGTTGGGAAGGAGAATGGGGGTGGAGAAACAGGTCTCATTCTGGTTCAGTCATCAGGGACACCCAGGAGGACAGATGCTCATGCAATACTGGTTGATCTGATAACCAAGCCGGCTACTTCAGTGACTAATGGACAGGTAGTATATACATAGTGAATACGCTGGAAAAAGGGAGGATTCATGTCCCAGGCAGTATGGCATGAGATTTTAAACACTTCACTCAGAATGGCACACAATTTAAAACTTATGAGTTTTTTTGCCCGGCCAGTGTAGCTCAGGGGTTGAGCATCCACCCATGCGCCAGGAGGTTACCAGTTCAATTCCCAGTCAGGGCATGTGCCCAGGTTGTGGGCCAGGTCCCCAGGGAGGGGAGTGCCGGAGGCAGCCAGTCGATGTTCTCTCTCATCGATGTTCCCTCTCACTGATGTTTCTATCTCTCTCTCCCTCTCCCTTCCTCTCTCTAAAATCAACAAAGAAAAAAATTTTTTTTTAACTTAAGAGTTTTTTACTTGTGGAATTTGATATTTTATCTTTTCAGACCATGATTGACCATGGGTAACTGAACCTGTTGAAAGCAACTCTGCAGATAAGAAGAAAATCAGAGCTGATTTTAAAAATGAACTTAAGAACTTGAATTTTTTAAAGAGTAGCAAAATCCCTCTATCAAATTCCTGGTTACAATACTAACTTGGTAATTAGTAATGTAATTACTAATTCTGAATCTAGGGATATAATCCATCTTCCTCAACATGAGTGTCATGATCATAAGATTTTCCTATAACCCGAGTCATTACGCATAAATCAAGACCATGGTCGGGCAAGTGGCCAATTCCTTCAGGGAATCTAGAGAGTGATTAGCACACAGGTTAAAGGAATTATTCTGAAAAAATATTTTCTCAGACCCTTTTAAGGAAATAGTAAGCCCAGGGAGACAAAACTCTACATCCCCCTTCCTAGGGCTGGCTCCACCCCACTAGCCACACCCAGGTAGCCCTCTTGACCTCGGATATGAATTAGATAGGAAGGCCCCTGATCTTGCTGCAGAGACGTTGAAAGGTGCCATAGTGCTACTCAGACAGATGATTGTTTTCAGCTCAGACTCCAAACACCAGTGAATCTTTCTACGAAGAGATTAAACCCCCTCCTATAACCAGAGTCAGGTAACCATGAGTCCCACAAAGAGACCAAAGCTAGCCGCAGGCTGAGAGCTCAGGTTGGAGGGGCAGAGCTGCCTCTCTGTGCTGCACGGCATGGGCTGAGCACACTGGTAGGAAGACAAATCTTCTGCAGAAATCAATAAAGAATCTCCTTTAAACACGGTGTTGGAATAAGTCGGTGAATTAAGACTTAGTTATAACTGAGTTCAAAGCAATAAGTAGCTGCCCAGGCACAGAGCTGATCTGCCAGGACAAAAGTGACCTCAGACACACAGCACAGGACTGCACTGGAACAAAACCTTTCCCTTCAAAAGAGTACGCATGGATGATGGTGGTCCTTGGGTGAGAAGAAGCTGACACTCAGTGGCAGAGCCATGTTTACTCTGAAGATCGTGGACTCATTCTCAAACAATCCTTTTATCAATTTCATAAACCTCTTTGCAGAGACCACCAAATATGGCTACCTGGGCCCTGGCTAGTGTGGCTCAGTTGGTTGAACATAGTCCTGGTCAGGACGCATACCCAGGTTTTGGGTTTGATCCCTGGTGCGGGCAGATGTGGGAGGGAACCGATGGATTTTCTCTCTCACATCAATGTTTCGCTCTCTGTATCTCTCCCCTCCTCTCTCTTTCTAAAATCAATTAAAAATATATTTAAGCCCTGGCCGGTTTGGCTCAGTGGTTAGAGTGTCAGCCTGAGGTCCAGACAAACCTGGGTTCGGTTGCCGCTAAGGGCACATACCTCGGTTGAAGTTTGTCCCTGGCCCTGGTTGGTCATGAGGGTGGCAGCCACTCGATGTGTCCCTTTCACGTTGATGTTTCTCTCTCTCTCTCTCTCTCTCTCTTCCTCTCTCTCCCTCCCACTCTATCTGAACAAAAAACGGAAAAATGTCCTCAGATGAGGATAAAATATATATATATGAATAAAAATAAGTGTTTGTGTGTGTGTGTGTGTGTGTGTGTATTGCTACCTGGACTGAACACGCTCTACCCAGTCCCTAGAAATGCCATGTAAAATGAAGCCTTTATAGATTTCTATCCTAACAAGGCCGATGTGTGCCACTGGTTACATTAAAACCATTGGAAGAGTGGAAGAGCCAGTGACACTTGCTTTGAGGCATCTCAGTGGTTTGACCTGAGCAGTGGTTTCTGTTTTGTGTCTGGAGGGGTCCTTCCTAGTGATCATCCTGCCCCACCCATTTTGATTTATAGATCCCCAACAGGAGGGGCTATGTCTCCTCCAACAGTTTATAGACTGCCAAGATCAGAAACAATGTCTCCTGCCACTATGGGAGAGAAATGTCTAAATACTGACTCCCCTCCACTTGAGTGACACCACTCAGGATAGGAGCCACATATATCATCACCTGCGTACGCATAGCGCCTGCCAGGTAGGGACCTTCTGCCCAGCCAGGACCTCGCTGACCCTTGCCCTGTCTCCACAGGTTTCGGCATGACCACCCCCGCCACTGTGGGTGGGAAGGCCTTCCTCATCGCCTACGGGCTGTTCGGCTGCGCCGGGACTATCCTGTTCTTCAACCTCTTCCTGGAGCGCATCATCTCACTGCTGGCCTTCATCATGCGCGCCTGCCGGGAGCACCAGCTGCGCCGCAGCGGCCTACTGCCCGCCACCTTCCGCAGTGGCTCTGCGCTCTCGGAGGCCGACTGCCTGGCGGGCTGGAAGCCCTCGGTGTACCACGTGTTGCTGATTCTGGGCCTGTTCGCTGTGCTGCTGTCGTGCTGCGCCTCGGCCATGTACACCAGCGTGGAGGGCTGGGACTACGTGGACTCACTCTACTTCTGCTTTGTCACCTTCAGCACCATCGGCTTCGGGGACCTGGTGAGCAGCCAGCACGCCGTCTACCGGAACCAGGGGCTCTACCGCCTGGGAAACTTCCTCTTCATCCTGCTCGGCGTCTGCTGCATCTACTCGCTCTTCAATGTCATCTCCATCCTCATCAAGCAGGTGCTCAACTGGATGCTGCGCAAGCTAAGCTGCCGCTGCTGCGCGCGCTGCTGCCCAGCCCCCGGCGCGCCCCTGGCCCGGCGCAACGCCATCACCCCCGGCTCCCGGCTGCGCCGCCGACTGGCTGCGCTCGGCGTCGACCCCGCGGCCGGCGGCGACAGCGACGCCGAGGGCCGCCGCCTGTCCGGCGAGCTCATCTCCATGCGCGACCTCACCGCCTCCAATAAGGTGTCGCTGGCGCTGCTGCAGAAGCAGCTGTCCGAGACGGCCAACGGCTACCCGCGCAGCGTGTGCGTCAACACGCGCCAGAACGGCTTCTCCGGCGGCGTGGGTGCGCTGGGCATCATGAACAACCGCCTGGCAGAGACCAGCGCCTCCAGGTAGACCGCCCACCCGCCTGCCTGCCCGCCCCGCCGCGCCAGGGACCCTTGCCAGGCTGGCGTGCCACCAGGCGTGGCTTGCTTTCCTTCTCTCAGACGCTGGCGCTTTCTTAATCTTTATCCAATAAAATGAAACCAAAAAAAATTTTTTTAAGAAATACTATTTGGACAGGCCCGATGTTATCAGGGGTTAGATTTTGGGGGAACCTGTTTTCTTTGTGGGTTCTCTCTTGGAGAACTGTGGCCCGGTGCAGAGTCTCCTCCAGGGAGAGAAAAAGTGGCACCCAGACCCTCACGCAGTGCATACCACAGCAAGGAGAATGCCAGCCCTGGGTTTTGCAGACTGGCATTAAACCCGGTCCCCATGCACATAAGCAGCCCGCAACCCCAAAACATATGGTGCAACTTTACATGGCTCTGAATTACCTCCGCAGCATTTAGAATCCTGGCCCAGCCTAGCAGCTTCCTTCTGGTCGTCAGAAGTGATATAGTCACAGTTTTGACAGATGGGGGTGGGGAGAGCCATCTGTTACCTCCTGGTGTATATATAGCACAGCTGCTACACACACAGTGGTGTATGTAGTATTACGCAATGAGATGAAACATAGCACCAACTTGTGGACTGTGTCGTGTCCCCAAGATTTGGAAATTGCAATGGTAAGGGGCTTAGCTGGCCTTTCTCAGCCTACAGTTCACTTAGCACAGCATACAGAGCAGCTACTTTTAATGAAGAAAACCCAGGTGGCCTGCCAGAAGGGGAGCACTGGGCTCCAGGAGCCCAGCTCTGCTTCAGCTGCCTGATCTAGGAGGCTCCAGGCATATCTCTGAATCCCCCCACCCTCCTCTCTTTCACCAGCATCATCCACTGGAAGGCTTCTCATAACCAGGAATGTCTGAGTCTTCTCAGACAAGATGATGTTTTGTTAGTGTGGATTTTTTCCTCTTACTTTCAATGATTTCCCCTTTTAGAGAGCCTGAGGGTACAGAGCGCAGCCCCCAGCCCACCCTTTTTCTCTGAGTTGGGCTCTGCCAGCTGCACCCTTGGGGCACCAGGGCCTGCAGCACCAGGAGCCCAAAGCAGCCATTCTACAAATGTCAAAGAACTTGGCTTCAGAGCCCATATTTTGGGGACACATTCTATTCTAAACCCTATTTGGCCCTCACTGATAATCGAATGAATTTGTTTCCTCCACACAATGTACCGGAGGTGGAAGAAGGCAGGAGGAAGGGAGCTGGTGGAATGGGTAGGTGGAAGCAAGTTTAGGATTCAAGTTTTGCTCTGGATGATCCTCAAGCTGAGAGACAGGTTCTCCCAGACTCACCCTCTGCCACATAGGGGTCACTGACCTGGAGGAAGGCCAGATGCCCATCCTTTATTGAGAGGGGGTCTTGGGCTAAAAAGGAAAAAACTCAGCCCATATTCTTCATCTGAAAAGATGACTATCCCAAGGACAAATGCCAGAGTCGAGTCAGACATAGTATGACCCACCAATATACATATGCAGCTTCTGACAAGAAGTCTTAGAAAAGCATCGGACACCTAACACTACCGTCTGTCTGAGAGGCATCAAAAGCTGTGAAATCTCCCTCCCTGGCAGTGAGGAAAGCAGATGTGCCTGGAACGAACACACACACACACACACACACACACACACACACACACACACACAATTAAGAGTCATGCTTGAATGTCAGCCTCCCCTTTTCCCTTCCAATTCATGGCAGAAGGAAAAAATGAGCTTCGATCTGAGTGACTGTCCAGCTACTTTGAGTAATTTCTAATTTGGGCTGAAATATGTTTTTAAACACAAGCCCTAGTCTGGGGATGAAGCCAGTGAGGCAGAGCCGCCAGGAGAGAGAGGTCAGTGTTGCTAAGTCCTGAAGGGTAGGCTTCCAGAGAGCCATGCTTCCAGGATCCACTGTGACTGTCAGGCCAGCTCCTCTCTCTCTCTCTCTCTCTCTCTCTCTCTCTCTCTCTCTCTCTCTCTCTCACACACACACACACACACACACACCACCGCTGTCTGAGCCATGGCTGTGGTCACACTGAAGGGACTGCGCATCAGGCACACGTTCTCTAGGGCAGGGCCCCATCACAAGACCTAGAAAATAAAGTGTCAGATTTATCCCTTTAAAAGAAGGAGAGATTAAAAGGCATCCAATCAGAGGTGTCACCTAGGCCATGAGAAATAATTTGGGGACCTGAGCCATCCAGACGGGGAAGTAGAGATCCCTACGATAGAGGCATCTAGGTTGCGAGCTCTTAAGAGCTGGCAAAATAGCAGCCAACCTAGAGAGAGTGAGCCCCAGGGACAGCACAGGAGGGTCAAGACCCAGCCATCAAGGCTTTTTGAGCTAGACGGGCCACAGAGTGTCCAGGGATCCCAGTGACCAGCACACAGGATTGCACAGAACCCCACCCCACAGGAGGGAACAAGACCTGCCAACAGAGAAAAAAACTCAGAACCTTCTTTGGCATCTTCTTTTTCAGCAGTGCTTTCTAAATTCTACCCTAAAATGCTCATGCCTCAGCCTTAGCTGTTTTCATTCCTTTTCCTATGCTTTGCCTTTGGAAGGAGGCGATTGTGGGCATCTTGGGCAAGCTTCTGAAGGAACCAAAGTTATGGTTTGAGGAGGCAGGGAAGGGAACCTCCCCTCTCAGCAGCCTCCCAGAGAAACACCAGTCGTCCAACGTACAGTGCCAACTCAGGATCCACTGGCTTGTGTGTGTTTTTGCCCATGTTCTCCTGGTCCCTCCCCCATCCCAATACATCACTGTCCATCACCTCAGGCCAAAGGGCTCGGTGCCTAGATGCCAGGAAATGCTCCCTGGAAGAAACCAGGCTCCCAAGTTCAGGGGGATTAATGGAGCCTAGACCCATGCCCAAAGGGCTTGACACCCTGCTTGAGGGTGGGCACTAAGACAAGCAGGGGTCTTCCCATTATTTCAGGAACAGTGACATTGATAGGGACCCCCTTCTTTGCTACCGGTTCTTCAGAACCTCAGACTAAGAAAAGGTTCTGTTTCCTTTGATGTTGTGGCCTCTCCCACCATGCAGGGGTCTCCAGGGGGTCTGCTCACTACAGTCTACAACTCCCCCAGGCGCCAGGAGTCACTTCCTGACCTTAGGCCCACACTCACCCCTCCAATGTTGGGGCTGTGGGGCAAGGATGGCATGAGCTCTTAACAAGCCCTTGCCCCCAGCTATGGCCACACAGAGGCCAGGTCTTGGTGAATAGCCGGCTTCTCAGAGCTGGGCAGGCAGGTAAGAAGCCACTGTGGGTCCTTGCTTGCTAATAAGACTGGGAGGTCAGGCCCCTGTGCCCTGACTCAAGCCAGAGCCTCCTGGCCTGGCAAAGGAGGCAGAAGTCACAGGCAGTCTTGGGCGCTCAGCTTGTGGAAAATGCCTGATAGTCTGAGCATTTGCCCAGGAGCCTCACACATCACAGCAACACGCACACACACGCATGCACGCATGTACACACGCAGACACACATGCGCGTGCATGCATGCACACACACGCCTTACAAAGAGCGACCAGCTCCATTCCCCAAGGAAAAACCCTAGTCTGCACCATGAAATGGGAACGATTTCCCATTTTTAACTCCCTGGAAATCTACTAGCGCCTGGAAAATTCTCTACCTGGGGGGAGTTTCGTGTACACTTTGCATGAATTTGTATTTTACACAGAAGCCAGCGTCCAAACCCAAGTCAAGCCCTGGCAAATAGCTGCTGAGTTTACCCAGGCCCCCGCATCCCTCAGTCAGGCCTCCCAGCAGATGCCCTCTTCCTGTGTGCTTTGGGGTGAGGGATGACTGAGCCCTCAGGGCCAAAGGAGAACCACGTTTCTGGGGAACCCACAGAGAAGGCTGCCCACAGAGGCGGAGACCACAGGAGCTGTGGGCCAGGTGATTTCTTCTTACTGTAACTTTTTACATTCTTAACAAACAAAAAGCACAATCTCACGTGCACACTGTCTGGACTGCACATCCAGACGGATTGCTTAGGGCACCTCTGAGTCCAGAAGAGACGTTGGGGCCTCTTTGTTGCAGTGGTTATGTACCATGCTTGCTCCATTCGGTGGGTGGGAAGGGATGGGAAGCTGCCGAAACCATTCCTGACCCCAGGACGGCTCATCAGCATGGACTCGGGACCTGGACTCTTGCCCCCGGAGCAGCTCTAGCACCTTCAGGCACGAGCAGCGCCGCGCTCCGCTCCCAGCCGCGCTCATGACCCCTTGAGAAGCTATGAGATTTCTGCACTAGCCTGACCCAAGCCCCTCTTCCCCTTTCTTCTAGCCTCCCCGCCCCCCTCCTTAGGGAAGCTCCCCCTGGCTTTACAAATTATTTTCTATGCTACATGTGCTCTCAGGAGGGGTGGGTAGAGCATGCGGGTCAGGCCTGCAGGGTTTCTTAAACAGTACATTTATTTTTCTGAGCAGCACTCCAACAGAGGACTTGAAGGGTGTCTGAATTAATGATGAATAAAATGTAGCCTGCCACCCCTTGAGCTGTTTGCCTTCTGTCTGTCAGCTTGGAGAATTGGGCTTGGGTGGGAGCTCCCAGAGGGGCTGGTCTACAAAACAACAGTGACATCCATCGGAGCCAGGGACACAAATGAAGCTTGAAGGCAGCTTGGCCAGACTGGACCAAGACCAGTACCTGACAGCCAAGGCCACTGAGGAAACTGGAGCTGCGGGAGTTGGGGAATGAGTCCTACTGCGGCCCTCATTTTTATAGCTGTGCACTAGTCTTTCCAAAGGCACCTTTAAAGATACTGATGCCCAGGTTCCCCCATTCCCACTCCTTCACCCCTGAGATTCTGATTTCAATGGTCTGAGGAGGAGCACAGGCAGGCAATGGAATTTGGGGGAAGCTCCCGAGATGATTCTAATGGGCAACCAAAGTCTGAAGCCACACTTTAACACGGAGCACTCACGATGTGGTGTGGAAAGGGCACCTGCTTAGAAGCTAGGAGGTCTGAGCTCTGCACCTGGCAGTCACTCTGCTCGCTCAGACCCTCAGTCTCTCCATCTCTAAAACAGGATAATGATGTTGTCCCCCACCTCCCAGGAGTCTTATGAAAAGTAAATGAGAGGCTGGGAACTCTGAAAAGTATAAAGTGCTCCATAAATGCAGTGTCACCACTGTAAGAGGCACTTCATGATCATAAGGGACCAGGCAGCCCCTATCACTTCTGCTGGGGACCCTTTCTGCAGGGCCAGCTGGGGAAGCAGGATCCATCTAGATGATAACTTCTGTTCACAGGGCCCTTGCAAACCTCTCCTTTTTGACACCACCTTAACCACCATCATAATAGTGCAAACTCCACAGAGGCACACTCTCCCCTCGACAGCCCCCTCCCCAGGTCATCCTTTTCCTTCAGGTAGCCTTAGACATGACAAGTAATTGGCAGGTCACTCAAGTCCAGACCCTACCCACCTCAATCTGCAAAATCACTCTAGCCTCCTCCAACCCGTTTCCTTCAACTGCAGTGGCATCCATTCTGGTCTTTTTAATGCTGGTCAAAGTAACTAAATTGATTTCATGACCTGCCTTTGAATCACTGCCAGCAGTTTGAAAAACACTGGCCTACAGCCTTTCTGGAAAGAAACCTTCCCATTGATTTGCTTCCAGCTAAGACCCATTAGCCAGCTGTGGCAGTGAGGGTCTGGGCTCCGGTCACCCATCAGCCCTCCCCTCCCTCCGGGTCTCCCGCTGCAGCTGTGTAGTCAGCTCGGGAAGGTGTTTCAGCTGCATCTTTGTTTCAAGTTCTGAGGCCCGTGATTCCTGTGACATTTTAGACCCCCAGCCAGCATCCCTGGATGGACTGCCAGCCCTCTCCCTTCCACGGTCAGTTACCTTTCTGTGAAGATATCTGTTTTCCTAATGAGGAGAAAAGAAAAAGGAACTTAAGTTTACCCAGTCAGGCCCTTGGAAAAGAGATTTGCATATTTATCTCACTATCCCCTATCACCCTAGGGATTTGGTACTTTTCTTCCATTTTGTCCTGGGTCAGAGAGGTTCAGTAATTTGCCTAGGTGGGGGCCGGCATCCCATGTTAGAGCTGGAGAGACAGGGTGAGAAAGATAGCACGGTCCTCAGTCCTGAACTGCAGACTCAGGAGGGGCCGACGGCACTGAGCGTGGCAGGATGAGGGCTCCGTGTCACATCAGTCTGGGCTGCCAGGGGCACCCAGGGACAGGCAGTCAGGGAAGGATCGCAGAGACAACTGTCCCAGCGGAGCCTGAGAGGGAGCCCCACGAGCCTGCTGGTAGGGCAGGAAGTGTCCAGGAGCAAGGAGCAGGATGTGAGAAGAGACAGGAACTGTGTGCAGAACCATAGGCTGGAGCCTGCACAGTGCTCCCTTGACTATAAAATTGGAGTCCAGCCCGGCCGGTGTGGCTCAGCGGTTGAGCATTGACCCATGCACCAAGAGGCCGCCGGTTCAATTCCCAGTCAGGGCACAGGTTGTGTGCCCAATCCCCAGTGGGGGGCATGCAGGAGGCAGCCAGATGATGTTTTCTCTCATCGATGTTTCTATCTTTTTCTCCTTCTTCCTTCCTCTCTTTGTCTAACATCAATAAAGAGGAAAAAACATTTTTTCAAAAAAACAATTGGAGTCCAGCCCTGGCTAGTGGCTCAGTTGGTTGGAGCATTGTCCCATACACCAAAATGTTGCGGGTCCAGTTCCTGGTGAGGGTACATACCTAGGCTGTGGGTTCGAGCTCAGGTCAGCAATTTTCTGACCTAATCTATGTTTTTCTCTTTCTTAAAAATACTTAAAAAAAAAATCAATGAAAAGATACCCTCGGATGAGGATTATAAAAAAGGAATTGGAGTCTGGGCAAAGAAAATTACATTCCTGGCCCCTTCCTATCCATTTTGAAGGAAATGTTCACAGGAGGGGTGATGGTGGAATCTCTAAAGGCTTAACCATAAGGCAACAACACTTGGTAATAAGAGGTCGCTTCTGCTCACTTCTGGGACTGTGAGCAGATCTCCCCTCACTAAGGCTCCGTCCCCATGTCAACAAAGTGAGGGGCTCACCTTCTGACTCACGCTGAGGCTCGGAGGAAGGGGAGGAGAGATGTAGGAGTTCCATGGAATTCCTATGAAGAACCACCGTCAGCAAATATCTGCCAAGTGCCTGACCCCACATGGACAATGTGTGCCAGTTCTTTCTCCACGGACTGAGCTGAGCAGGACCCGCCATCTGGATAGAGGATAGAGAAACGTGTGTCCCGCTGAGGACTGGCCAGCTTCCTGCTGAAAGCTGCCACTTCAACACACATGCCAACCCTGTGAGAACCTTCGTGAGCTCCAGGTCTCTCCTGGCCCTGGTCTCCACTTCCTCTAGAACAAATAACGTCCATTCTCTACTGCTGTGCTGTCCAGTGCGGTAGCCACTGGCCACACGTAGCTATTTCATTCTAAATGAATCTAAATTAAATTTAAAATTTAGCTCTTCGGTTGCACTAACCACACTTCAGGAGCTCAGACAATTAACACCAGCGTTTATAGACCTCTTTAACCCACACTCCATCCTCTCTGCTCCTCCACCTAAAATTGCTTCAGATCAGGTTCGTAAAGTTCATTTTCCCATCGTCAGCTCCTCCACCTAAAATTGCTTCAGATCAGGTTCGTAAAGTTCATTTTCCCATCGTCAGGTCACAGTCTTCCTCTGCCAGGGGGAGTGTCTGCCTGCAGGACGGCAGGGGGAGCCGCTGTGCAAAGGGCCGCAGAGCAGGCCTAGCTGCTGGCCTGAGCCCAGCTGTGGCCACTGAGGCCTGCCTGGCACCTGCAGTTCTTCCTCCACATCTGGGAGCTCCCTCAGCTTTCTTCCCACCAGTGTGAGCCAGTAATTTCCACCTTTGCCCATGGGCTGAATTAGGTTATCTTGCAACTGGAAACACTTGAGCCAACACTCTTTACCCAAATAAACTCCTTCCTTGTTCCTTGGGGCTGAAATGCCTGTTATAGCAATAGCAACTTCCATGGAACAGCTCAGTCTTGGAATGCAGACATCCCTGATACATTCACACTAAAGTGTAAATGACTGGCAGTGGAGCCTCTCCTGAGGCCAGTTTCTGATGGAGCAGAAAGGAAAAGCTTTGGTTCCTGGCAAAGGGAGATGGGAACCATACGAATCAGATAAAGGCCATAGAAAAGGCCGTTTGAGGACATCATGAATCAACCTTGCTGACTCCTGGCTTCAGAGAACTGACGCTGAATGTAAACTCTAACATTCCTTCCTTTAAAAACACATTTCTAGTCATCCCCTGATACATTTCTAACAAATGCTTAATATTTGTTGACTTGAAATTTATGTGACAGGGTCTCTGCCTGCACCCCCCCATCCCCCACCCCCAGCTTCTAATACTATTAACCAAACACTCCACATTCACAGGAGTCTCTCAGTCTGTCTGCTTGTTTCATGTTCCAACTTCCTCGATCTCCTTGAAGCATCCGGAGCAGGAGAGCGGGAGGGAGATCTCGACTGGCTGGAGAGCCAGAGAGCACCTGTTCCAGAACCTTGGAAACTTTGCCCCTCCCAGCCCACCTAGCCTCACCCCACCCTCCCTAATAAGGAATTTCAATTTCCTCTAGTTAAAAATCAAAATAATGAAAAGGGGGAAATGTATTATTCTCACAATTTTGTTCATACTAAACAAGTCAATGAGAATGTTGCAAAGCACTAGAGGCAGAATCAAGCTTTTGGGCCCAGAGACATCTTAAGGTGCAGCTTTCTCTGGATATTGCAGTCCCTCTCAACCTCTGTCCCTGAAGTCACCAACACCCCTCCCGTCCCCCTGCAGCCTCACGTGCACCCCGCCCCCACCCGGGTCCTTTCTGCATTGTGACTGTGGGGCCTGCACCTGGACTCCAGGCTGGGTTCGTGCCCGGCAGCTCCGCCACCGTTGCAGTTCAGGGCTTCACTCCTGCTGCAGAAATTCCAGAGAGATTTGCTGCCATGTCCCAGTGTCCCCTTAGCGGCTGTGGTAAATAAGCCATCTGGCCACAGAAGGAGCAAGCCGAGCATCACTGGCCTTTCGTGTCATGCTTGGGCTCACCCACCAGGGAGGCTGCTTAGAGCCACACAGGAAAGCAGCCTGTGGACAAGGCCGATTCCAGCCTGGTTCAGCCACTCTCCTGGAAGGGAGACGGATGCACAGGCTGCCTTCAGCCACGGTCTAGTCTGATCCTCCTCTCTTACAGAGGGAGCCTGGGCAGAGAAGAGAAGCGACGTGCCCAGCCTCCTGGTTGAATCTGGGAAAAGCCAGACTCGAAGCAGACCTGCTGGCACCCCTGGCAGAGAGCCTCTGCTTTTCCACACACCAGCCAGAGCCAGAGAACACGTCTTGACCCCTAGCCCCAAGGGCAGACCACACTGCGCTGTTTGTGGGTTACCTCTCTCCTAACGTTTCCTCTCCATTACTCACTTCAAGGCCTTCAAGGTCTAATCCCAGGTGACCCCAGTCAACCTGGCTCCCAAGCCCCTCTGTCCACTGGCTCTACAGTGTCATACCCAAAAGTACTTCTCCCCACAGAATTCCCAGGTCCAGTGCAAGTGCCTTAAGTCTTTGCAACCTCACAGGGAGTTTCCTGGATGCCTGTCAACCCCCTGCTGGATGTGAGGGGCGATCTCTGCCCTCCATCCCAGCGATGTGTTCCAGGCACCGTGCACCCACTAGACGGCCACAGGGGTGTATGCCAATACTGCCTGGGCCTGCCAGAGTCATCAGGTTAAGCGCAGGAGCCCCCAAAGGGGTACAAGTAAAGCACGGTTATAATAATCCATGCCCAAAAGATAGAATATGTGAAATAATAATGTCTACAGTTGAAGGCATATGAAGAGAAATGAGGAGGATTACCCTTCTTTTGCTGACAGAAACGTTTTCTCCACAATACAGTGATACCTCGGTTCTCGAACATAATTCGTTCCAGGAGGACGGTCGAGAACCGAATTGTTCGAGAACCGAAGCAATGAAACCAATAGGAAAGCGTGACTCCACAAAGCGTGACTCTCTCTCTGCACTCACACTGATGACGCAAGCAAGGCGCGCTGGGCCGAATGAACGCCATTCGGCTCAACTCGGCTCATCTCGGAAGTTCGAGTTCCAAATATTTGTTCGGATTCCGAGACAAAAGTTGCTCGAATCTCCTGGTCGAATACCGATTTGGTCGAAAACCGAGGCGTTCGAGAACCGAGGTATCACTGTATGCCGTGAGGTGTAAATAACCAGAAAGAAAGGAGATATTGTGGTTCCCGCTCACACTACCATGCCAAGGAATGACTGAACCCTGCAGAGGGCTGCTAGGGCAAAGCTAAAGGGGGCTAGTGGCGAGGGGTAGGCTGGCACAAAGGCTCGAGAGCTTCATGGTTTGACAAAGGCTCACAGACCCAGCCTCAAGGGGCAGAGCAGTCCCGGCAGCTTGTTCCATCGGGGTGGGCCCTCTGATGGGAGCCTCAACCCACAAGTCACCTAGACAGGACTTCTGTGAGGGACAGGCTCCAGCGGGGCAGACCACAATCACACTGGGCAGTCACACCAAGGGTCAGTCTCCAGAACCAAATCCACAGTCAGGGCTCCCAAACCCTTCTGCCTGTTGGCTCCTGGCCCTGTCTCCTCTGAGAGTGACATCAGCTTGAGGCCAGGCCTGGCAACATTGTTCCTGGGCAGAGTTCCCACGGTGTGGCCTCATCTCTCCTCCTCTGAGAGCAGCCCATTTAGCTATCGCCTGCTCTCGGCTTTTACACTCTGGAGTAAGCATTTGGAGTCTGTTGCCTGTGGGGAAGGCAAGGCTGGGGGCCATGGGAGGGGAGAAGGGCCCAAGATAGGCAGGACCAACTAGCCTTGACCTGGGCTCCACCTGTCCCAGCAACTGCATCATAAGGCAGGTTGTTGGGAACGTGGCCACACCTGTCCTCAGGGTCTCTCACACCAAGGAGGGTAACAGTCTTCTGAGTGTTCCATGTCCTGGAGAGGCCAGCTCTTCCCTCCGCCCTTACAGCAGACTCCCGGTCATGCCCGAGCCTGCTCCACTTTAAGCCACTTTAATCCGACATCCACATGCTTTCTGAGTAAACATCACAAAAATCAACTTTTGGTGTCTACTTGGTGCTGGTTGACTTTTAGAGCGTGGTGGGTTTTTGCATTCAGTCTGACCTAGATGAGGGTCCCATTAAGCAAATTCCTTAAAGCTCTCTGAACATCAGTTTCAGCATCTTGGAATGGGAAAACAAACCTATCTTACTGCATTAGTGTGAGAAGTCATTGGATGGTGGTTATAAAGTGCCAGACACAATATCTGACAGAGACTTTCAAATGCATATTAGCTCCTCTTCTTTCCTTCCCTTACCAATCTATAAATTATACTTTTCCTGTGTCAATATTACTATCGGGGCTATCCATTCATCCACCCATCCAGCCATCCATCCATCCATCCATCCAACCATCCAAGTAACCATCCAACCATCCATCCAACCATCCATCCATCCATCCATCCATCCATCCATCCATCCATCCATCCATCCATCCAACCATCCAAGTAACCATCCAACCATCCATCCAACCATCCATCCATCCATCCATCCATCCATCCATCCATCCATCCAACCATCCAAGTAACCATCCAACCATCCATCCAACCATCCATCCAACCATCCATCCATCCATCCATCCATCCATCCATCCATCCATCCAACCATCCAAGTAACCATCCAACCATCCATCCAACCATCCATCCATCCATCCATCCATCCATCCATCCATCCATCCATCCATCCAACCATCCAAGTAACCATCCAACCATCCATCCATCCATCTACCCATCCTTGCATTTATATTACATCATTTATTGAGTACCTTTCATGTAAAAGCTGCTGCAAGTTGTCTACAGACACAGATAATAGAAGCATACAATCTAGAAGCAAAAATTAAATAGTAAGACAAGGATATAAATAACTTGGCAGAAAGTGAAAAGTATCATAAGGGAGGTACAGAGATGGTGTTGGGAGATTAAATACTCCCAGGCCTCCCTTTAAGCCTTCAAGCTCCAATAGAAGAAAATTGCCAGGATTACATTTTATTTGATAAAACATTTCTCTTCCTCTAATGGAGACCGCCAGCACTTTTTTTCCTCCTTTTACAGAAGGATGAAGCTTCAGATCCTAATTATCCGAACCTGGCCAATGGCTTTGTCCTGCCTTTCATTTTACTGTGTTCAGCAATTAGTTGCTCCACTGAGGACCATGTTCAGAGCCCAGATTCCTTCCAAGATTTTAATTGGACCGTCCATGAGGGATTTCAAAGCCAACACAATGAGCTAAATGAGGAGATGATAGATACATTAAAGACAGCTGCCTCAGGCCAGACATTCCCCACACAACAGTGTGCAGGTGAGGGCTTTGCAGCGTCAGCAGCCAACCTCTAGCCCTTTAAAGACCTCTCCCCACCACCTGAGTCCTGCTCACATTTACATCAACCCCAGGAAGAATTAGGGGGACAATATCTCCCTATGAAAGATATGTCATAAACAGCATGGAGTTGCATTTCTCAGCAGATGAAAGAGAAATTGTGTTGCCACAGAGAAGCAATGACCCATCATCGTGATGAATGAAACACTGCATCGTCTCTGCAGGCTACTCCTCACCTCTGCAGGAGGAATCTGGCTGCAAGATTCCTGCAAACATGTTGCTAAGAACATGCTGCTAATGCTGTTAGTCGAGTTGATTGGTGTGGATTTAGAAACAGAAGACCCAGCTCTGCCACTTACCAGCACAGGTGTGGGCAGGCACTTCAGCTCTGAGCCTCCATTCACAAATCCACAGGTGAGAAACCACCCCCGGTAGGAAGCCAGTCCTCCTACCACCCATTAGCTCAGTGACCTTGGGCAAGTGACTTCCCCTTTCTGAGCCTCCATTTCTGCATCTGTATAGATTACAGGTTTGTGTGCAGATTAAATGATATTATGTGCAGAAGCAATGGTGCAAACCAGATTGCTTTTTGGTGTTTGTTCCCTTCCCGTAGACCTTTGCTATCCGCACTCAGTCCAATTTCCCTGGTTCCAGAACAGGAGGTAAGGGTCTCCCTGAGTCCCAAAGCTAAGGCCCACATCCTTTACTAACACCCCAGGCTCAATATCTGCTGGAACCTAGAAAATGATTTCCCAAAACTCTTTCTCATTTCACTCTTCCACCAGGCACAAATTCATGCTCTAATTCAGCCTTTACAAGACTTGAGTCATTTTCCCAGTGCTGACTTCTGTGAGTTCAGGGATTTTAGCTCTTTGAGCCTCAGCACAAAGAAATACTCTTCTTCCTAAAGGCCACTGCTTGGTCATACCCAGCCTCTGTGGGAATGAGAACCAGGCGTCCTCTGAGCACACAAAGCCCGGGCCAGCGCATACAGTGGAGGGAAGGCTGGAGAGTAGCCCACGCAGCCCCTAGCGGCTGCCCTCATGCAAGGACAGATACACCACATCCCCACCCCTGTTCCTTCTACTTCCCCCTCTCCTCTCCCTCCACCCCCAGCAGCTGAGGGCTTGCTAAGAGCCAGGCACTGCTCAGTTTCTCCCAGGCTGTGTCTGTTCTAATCCTCTCTAGTCTCCTAGAAAGAAGTGTGTGGACATGTGCTGTTTTCTTCAGCCCAGCACCTCTTCTTCATTTCTTTGGATCTCGGTACTCCCCCTTTCCTCTGGGGAACCTCTCTGCCCCCCGTTCGCCATGGATCTGGTAGGGTTGCCCTGGTAGCCTTTGCCTCAGGCTAAAGTGACTGGAATCCTGAGATTTTAAATATGCTTTTTATTGTTTTATTGTTTTTTGAGAGAGAGAGAGAGAGACATCGATGTGAGAGAGAAACATCAGCTGCCTCCTGCACGGCCTGCACTGGGGATAGAGTCCCCTGACCAGGAATTGAACTGGGACCTCTCAGTCTATGGGACGATGCTCAATCCACTGAGCCACACCTGCTGGGCCTTCCTGGGACTTTAAATGTAGACCCTGAAGACAGAGACCCTCTTCCCTTTGGATGGAGAGTTGAAAGGATTTGACCCTGTTGCTGTTGGTTGGTGGCCATGACCCCTCACCTGAAGGAACCCGAGGACAAGGCGGGCACTCACAGAGGCTGGGAGAAGAGAGGGAGGCAAGGCCACGCTGTCACTGCCCCAGACTCTGGACCAGGTGGGCCTGAGATCAGCAGCCCCCAACCTAGACAGGTCTTTTTGTATATGTTAATATGGGCTGGATTTCTCTCACCCAAAAGCAAAATGTCCTCATTATTAGTAGATAGACAAGTAAATTAGATTCTATTATTACTCTCATTTCACAGATGTGGAAAATGAGGTTAGGTGTCCGAGGTCCAGGGCAGAGCAGAGACTGCTGCATGACTATATTCGTTCTAGTTGAGTGTCCAGTGTGGCCACATGCTGGACACTGTACAAATAGAACAGTGTAGGAGCGGTTATTTTACTCTTAGAAGTAACAATCTAGAAAAGAAGTCCAGTCACGTGTTACCAACATAACCCTGCTTTGATCAAATCCATGTGTGTAATATCACATTTATGGTTTGCAAGATGCTGCAAAACAACTCACATCCTTGGTGCATTGAGTGCATTTGGAATCTGAGTAATTCACAGAAGTATGAGTCTCAGATGTCTCTTTTGAGACCCATTAGGATTCGGTGGTCATGGGTTTTCGTTCTGGCACACTTAGTACATGAATCATCCAGGGACTCTTTGGTCACAAGCAAAAGAAGCCAAAAAAGAATTGGTGGGCTTAGTGACTCAGACCCCAAGGACTCCAATGACCATGGCCAGCTCACTTTTGCCCCTTTCCCCCCACCCCTCCTAAGAGCTCTCCCCTCTGTGTGCTGACTCAGTGTGTTCCCCACGGCTGACAGGCTCCCCGCGATGGCGGGGTGGGTGGGGGAAGGTGAAGGAAGGTGAGAGGCATGCCCACAGACAGCTGCAGGCAACGTCCCCATTTAACAATCTTGGAGGGAGGATGGTTCACTGGCCCATCTCAATGGCCAGGACAACAGGCCCTGTGACCGGCAGCCCCTTCAGATCTGCAGAAAGGGGCTTCAACAAGACACGTGAGGCGGGAATGTTGAACAGACAAAATACCAGCTATCACCTCACTGTCAGTGCGGATTAGGGACCAAGGAGGCTTAGGGAGGTCATCCTGTCCCGCCTCCCCCAGACACCTAGGGATGGGGCACTCAGGTGCTTACCATCTTCAGTCTTGGCAATTCCACCTCATATCACCTGTGTGGCCTTGGGTCCTTGGTTTCCTCATATCTAGTCAAATACTTGAATTCGATGGAGTTGTCTGAAGACCCTCCCAGCTCTGATCATCCAAGGACTGTCATAGCTACAAGAGACGAAGCCACCTTGGGCTTGAGCCCCAACATCTGCAGGAGCTGGTGCTGAAGAAACTGAAGTGGGGGCTGGCCGAAGGCAGGCAAGGGTAGGACTGAGGCCAGGACGGAGAGGCCAGCCCAAGCAGAGTGAAGATCAGGAAGTCACCGGGCCTGGGTATAACTGGAAGATTAAATTGCTTGTGAATGAAGAAGAACTGACGTCAGTCCATTCAAAGTGGTCAGGGTGTTCCAAAAACTTGGTCCTTAGGCTGCCTGGGAAGGTTATGGGGCCAGGATGGCAGAGATTTGTAAACCCAAGAAGAGGAACCAGAGAAGGTAAAAGCTCTGTGGCGTGAAAGCAACTCAGTTTCAAGCCAAGGAGGTTGGATCTTTCCTTACTTGGCTGTTGGGCTGCCAGGGCCCGGGTGGGATGTACAAGAGAATGTCCTGAAGCTAGAAGAGGCTGAGTCCCCAAGGCTCCCATGGGATGGTACCTTCTCTTGAGCTGTCCCCTGGGATTTCTGGTGACTATAGAATCTGGGCAGGAGTCACCATGGGCCCAGCTCTGAGGGAGACTGAGATGCCTCCACAAGCTCTCCTGGCCACGTAGATGGAATTGCTCACTAACCCCGAGAGACACGGAGGAAGGGCTGCCTTTGAAACTTGAGAGACCAGTTGAGGACAAATGGGAGTCTACCTCACATAGGAGAAACCAAGAGATGGACATGGATTGATTCCAAGCAGTCTGAGAAATAATGTTATTAAGAGAGCCACAAATATCTACGGAGAAAAGTCAGGAGAAAGCAGAAATGGCCTCAAAAAACCTAATGAGGTAACCCTGAGACTATCAGCAGGAATCTGAGAAGGAAGGAATTTGGCCAATAGCCACGTATGTCCTGAACTTGCCATTCTTCCCCCAGAGTTTGCTCCCCAATGACATGTCCTTGAAGCACGGTTTCTTCTCCAAAGGGAGCACAGTACTTACAGTGCTGCCCCTTAGAACTATGACACAGCTTCTAGAACAGAGACTGTTCTTTCTTCCAGCTCCTTTACCTTCTGGCCTGTCAGTTCTCATACCAAGGGAAAACCTGGTGGGAGGATGGATGAGAGAAGAGGGTCATCTTTGTAAGTGTTATGGTCCTTCTGAGAGTCCATAAAACAAAGTAAAACTCAGTAATTACCACATAGATCTGGTGCTCAAAAAATCAGTTCAGGCCCTGGCCAGTTTGGCTCAGTGGTTAGAGCATCAGCCCGTGGACAAAAAGAGCTGTGGGTTCAATTCTGGTCAAGGGCATATACCTCGGTTGCAGTTTGGTCCCCGGCCCTGGTTGGGGTTGTGCAGGAGGCAACCAATTGATGTGTCTCTCTCATATCGATGTTTCTCTCTCTCTGTCTCTCTCCCTCCCTCTCTATCTGAAGATAAAGGAAAAATATCCTCAGGTGAGAATTAAAAAAAAAAATCAATTTAGGTTCATTATTTCCAGCTAAATTAATCAATCCCAAGAGGAGGGGAGGAGAGAAATAATTTCCAAATACATAAGTACCAATTTCTTTTCATTTTAATTTTTATTGAATTTTTTGGTATGACATTAATAAAATTATATAGGCTTCAGGAGTACAATTCTACAACACCCCATCTGTTTATTGTACTATGTGTTCACCACCCCAAGTCATCTCCTTTCATGACCATTTATCTCCCTGTACCCTCTTCTACCCCCCCCCCCACTTTTACCTCTGGTAATCACCATACTGTTGTCTATATCTAAGAGTTTGTTTTTCTTAATCTCTTCACCCCTCTCACCCAGCCCCTCCAACTCCTCCCCTCTGACAGAGGGAAAAGTACATATGTTGGGGTGTATCAGAGTCTCCGCTCAAAGTGTCAATAATCCACAGGGAGCCGACCCTGCACAAGTGTTTCCAGAGAAGGGACTCCATGTCTATCTACTGTGCTCAGAACTGTGGGCAAGACAGACAAGGTCCTGAGTTTTCAGATTAGTCGGATTCAGTGGAAACAGTGACCACAGAACAGAGTGGAGTCTGAAGAAGTTAATTATGAGAAAAAGAGAAGGAAAGAACAGAAGCCAAAGGATTCCCTGAAGGGAAATATACTACGTGGGGCTGCAAATACTGTGGTTAGAAGAGGAAACAGCACCATCCCAAAGCATTTACAAACACCAAATTAAAAATCCCTTGTCATTCCTAAAACATAATTTTCAAAATGAGTTTTGGTCAACGGCCCCTACGAGGTAGGGAAAGACTTCCCCGGGCTCTCTGTGTGGACACGCAATGCAGTTCTGGCCAAGACGCAAGTGGAAGCAATGTGTACATCTTCCATGCTTTCTTACAGGTGGGAAAGAGTATCCTTGCACCTTCCCCCTTTCTACTGCCTACAATGTGGGTGCACTGGTTGGAACTCCCAGCAGTTGTTTTGGGCCATGAGGAAACTTTGGGAAAATAAACTGTGCACAGTGGAGAAACAAGCTCAAAGGACCCAGGATTCTCATGGAGCCACCTTACCTAGATCTCCTACGTCCAGACTTCTTTTACATGAGAGAAAAATAACTTCTATCCTAATCTCATGTATGATAATTTTAGGCAAATCACTTAGCTTTTTCTCTATACCCCAACTTCCTCATTTGTAAAATATAATAATAATATATCTACCTAATAGGTCGTCGAGAATAAACTGAGTGCCACATATGGAGCACAATAATTATTACATCTTATTTAAGCTACCATGTTTATTAACAATTTAAACATACCATATTATTTGCCCATTTAAAGGGTATATTCGGTGGATTCTAGCAAATATCACCACTAGCAAATATCACCATAATCTAGCAAATATCACCATAATCTAATTTTAGAACATTTTTATCATCCCCCAAAGAAACCCTGTATCCATGAGCAGTTGCTCCCCATTTCCCCCTTCCTCCTCTCCAGCCTTGATATATATATATATATATATATATATATATACACACACACATATATATATATTTAAATAATAAACTCTAGTCACAATTTTAAGGGTACTTGAAGATATTTTGATAGTAGATACTACTTGATTTAAGATAGACAGATTTTTTATTAATTTAGATTGTCTCCAGGAGAAGGACCTGTTGGATTTTTCTTTAGATGTTAACATGCAAAGTAAGAACACTATTTACATATACTTTTAGATAGTTTTGTGTTCATTTTTAATTTAATATTGATTTTTACCAAAGTAATAAACATAATTTTAAAAGTCTAATTGTAGTATCATGAGGTTTATAATAAAAAAACAGCAGCCCCGTCTCAATGCTGCCCCAGTGGTGGCCACTTTCAGCTCTGCGCATCCTCTAGCATTTATTTCCACATTTAAAAATAATGTGCTTATACTTATTCTTATACCCTTCTCCATCCCAATATAAGTAGTTGTTTACTATTTTTCTTAAATCACTTGTTGGTGTTTAAATATTATAACTAAATGAGTAAATTCATTTACAATCATATTTACTTTTTTTTATTATTATTATTATTATTTTTTTATCCTCACCCGAGGACATTTTTCCATTTTTTGTTCAGATAGAGCGGGAGGAAGAGAAAGGAAGAGAGAGAGAGAGAAACATCGATGTGAAGGGACACATCGAGTGGCTGCCACCCACACGACCAACCAGGGCCGGGGACAAACTGCAACCGAGGTACATGCCCTTAGCGGGAACCGAACCCGGGTCTCTCTGGACCGCAGGCCGACGCTCCAACCGCTGAGCCAAACTGGCCAGGGCCATATTTACTTTTTAAAAATAATGTTTTGATATTCCTGGAGTTAATAATCTACCCCACCCCCTACTCACCCCCAGATTTTTTCCCCAGTTGCTGTTTCTTTGTACCTATTATTAACTCAACTCAACTCTTCTCACCACGCTCAAACACGCAGGCCCATTTGTTCCATTTGTGACTTGTGTCTGTCCTTCCAGGGACTCCTGTCCTCCAGCTGGTTGCTGTCTAAATTTGTTTCAAGCTACTATTTTTCAGTCTTGAAGGTTACTTATGTTATATCCAATTCTGAAGGGTATTATCTACATTATTTCCTCCTCCCTACTATGAAGGGCTTGCCCCCAAATCTAGACAAGCTCATGGAGCTGGAAGAGGCTTGGAAGTGCTGCTTTGATCTAACTGGCTTTCCCTGCTTGTCTCAGAGGTCCTCTCCCATTCTATCTGCTTGGAATTCACTGGGTCCTTTTTCCTCTGTGTCTGATTCTAGTGAAGGGGCCGCCAAAAGGATTTCAGGGAAAAGTATCAATGGATACTTCCAAGGCCTCAACATACTTGGATCACAGTTAATGAAAAATAAAGCAGCAAAGTGCTCTGTTGCTGATTAGAAAATGGGGAGTTAGATTATTAACATGGCACTTAAAAGGGGAGGGGTGAGGGCGGGGACTCCTCGGGTGGCTATTTGGATGCTGGCATAGGTTAATTGCAACAGAGATTTGAGCTTTTTTCTTCAGCACATATGGAAGAATCATTTTGTATAATCATGAGATATCAGATACCATCCCAGAGAACACAAACTGATGGCCTTTGGACAAAATCAGAACTGCAAACAATTTTCTTGGCCAGCAGTGCTTTTAAACTTTTGAATGCTTTCAGATTGGAGCATTCACCTTAACCCCACTATTTTTTGTACCCCACACCTGCCTCACCCTGCAGATATGGCAATTGAGAACTTTAAGAATCTAACCCTTGTTTTGTTTTTAATCCTCACCCTAGGATATTTTTACATTAATCTTCAGATAGAGCTGGAGGGAGAGAGGGAGGAAGAGAAAAACATCGATTGGTTACCACCCGCACAAACCCAATCGGGGCCAGGGACAAACCGCAACCGAGGTACATGCCCTTGGCTGGAATCGAACCCGGGACTCTTTGGTCCGTGGGTGACGCTCTTACTGCTGAGCCACGTCGGCCAGGGCATAATCCAACGCTTTTACATTACAGAACGGGGAAAAATCCAAGGAGTGATTTCAAGACACCAGCTAAGTGGCAAAGCAACGATGACCCCAACTCAAACAGCTTTCCTGATACACCACATTGCTGGCCACTCTACTCCATGTGTACAGGCCTGTCCGGGCTCACCAAGCACACACTGAGTGATGGAGAAAACCTCCAGGGTTATTCCCTATAGACTGGTTAAAACATTCCTGGCTGAAGACAGAACAGAACAGAACCTCCAAGTCAAGTGACCAGAAGACTGGAGTGCATCAGCTTTAGCACCTTCCTCCAAACATTGCTGACATTTAATTCTAACTCCTCATTTTCCAGGCTTCTGGCTGGCTGACTCTCTTTTCATTTAAACATAATCATTTGTCCAAACACAGTGGGATGCAATCACTTGATTAGATGTCAACATTTGGTGACTGGTGGACTTGTGAAACAATGCAGCTTAATTGCTGTTTCCCAGGTGGGCATCAGGGGCCCAAGGGAATGCCTTTTGCAGTGTCCATGACAGCCAAGAGACAGGCCTTCCACAGGAGTGCCAGCTTCCACAGCAGAATCAGAACTACAGTACTTAACATCTGCACCACACCTCCCTCTACTTTCCTTAACTCCTGTTGCATTGCCCACGCCACTCATTTTGACTTGTTGAGAAAGATTACATTTATCACATGTGTATATCTCAGATTCCTAAATGTATTTTGAGCCTCTGAATGAAAAAAAGGACAGCTCTCAGAGACAGATTGCAGGGGTTAAAATCCCAGCTCTGCCACTTATGGCTGTGTGACCTGGGCAAGTTACTGAATCTGAGCCTATGGGTTCTCATCTATGGAGCACAGATAATAGAAGTATGTTCCTACCTTTTAGTATTAAGAGGAGGAGCCTTTTCAGGAGCCCAGCACACTGCCTTGCTCTTTTCAGATGCTTGCAAAGTCTTTAATGTTGCCAAACTGTTTATCCACATTGTAATATTAAAAATTCAATGTGGAACGTCATTTTCATGATTGATTTGGCTGAGCCAGACAATGTTTAGTAATAAAACATCACTGTGTGAAGAAAAATGGGTAAAAGACATCTTGCTGGATGGATGATGCATATTAAAATTGCAGATCAGTGGCTGAACTGAAAATAGTTGCTTTAATTAGATTTAACTATACTTAATTTGGTTTTAAGCTATCTTCATTCAAAATTATTCATAACAGTAAACTGGTAATTATAATTGAAAATTGTCAACAAAACTCTACGAAATAAACACAATAGTAATAGTGTGATAATACAGGTTAATTGCTATGGCTGTGTTTACTGTTGACTCTGAATACAGAGGAATTCATTACCTCTGTTCTTTTGTTAGAATAAGAAATGGGCCAGACAAAATTTTCCCTCCTTCTAAATTTAACCATTGAAGGGAGTTTATAATTTCATTTTACCTCTTTGAGGTGAACCAAAGACAGCGGCAATGTCATCTTCCATTCACCAAGCATTGACAGTAAGAGCAGATGGTGCAGTGAAAGCCACCGACATCCCACAGTCCATGCCACTGCCGAGTTTCCCACACAGCTGGATGAAAGATGTGTGTGGGTACTTATCTGCACAAACCATGTGCCAAACTATGCTAACATACACTGAATTTGGACCATGTTCTGAATGTTGTCTGACACCACGGATGCTGTACTTCCAGGGAGGTGGGGAAGCTGCTGTGCAAAGGCCAGGTGAGAACTCCCTGTCCCCTCCTCAGAACTGGAGGCACTGTTACTGGCAGAGACTTCTTCTACCTAGCATTGCACCAGAATGTTCGGACATCTGAAAACTGGCAAAGCAGGTAAATTCTAAAGCAGCACAAGCAGAGAAAGCAGTGGCTCCATATTAGCAAGGAGAGTAGGGAGAGCATCAGGCAGAAAACTTTAAGTTGGACTCCACTTCCAGTTTTAGTCTAAAAATATGTGTATCATTCTGGACTTTTCCATCACCTTCCCCGGCCACACCCTATCTCCTTAACCCAACACACTAGGAAGGCAGTAAGAGCTTTTCTTTGTATACGAAAATTCTCTGTTTCCCTTTATAAGCTGATTAACATTGTTTAGTTTATTTCAGATCAGGGACTGGTTTTTCTTCGGACTGATCTGCACACCATTTTCTTCTGGGCACCATTTTAATCAACAGAAAACTAACAAGCTTTAAGAGCCACTCAGTACTGAATCTGCAGCTCATACCATATGCTGTGCGTAAAAACACACTTCCCAAAAAAGCTAAATGCAGAAAGACCAAGGATAGAAGATGCATTTAATACTCAAGAAATCTAACAGGATGTGCTCAGTATGTGGAACACTGAGATTTTAAGGAGAAAAAGTTATTTTTAAAAATATATCTATCCTAAAACATCTTTCTTCTGTTCTGTTACAAAGAGTATAGTAAGCAGGGGGGATCAAATGAATTACCAAAACAATTGCATCTTGGATGGATTCTTAGTGCTAATTTTTAAAAATATAAAACAGTCATATATTTTCTCAGAAATTTGGTTATGTGGCCAACAGATTTCATGATAAACTGTGGTTGTTAGAAATCTTTGATATTTATATATTTGGCTTTATTCTGGCATTTTCCAAGTTCATGTTTGAGTGAGGAGGGAAGGAAACCATATTGCGATTAAAATCTTGAAATCCATTGTCTTTTGACAGATCAGAAATTAGTTTATCTTTTGCTTTACTTACATCACCACTCCAAAAGGAAGAAGGCTCTAAGTGAACGCCTGGTGGATTCATTAACATATCCACGTCATAAGCACAGCTTGTGTCTGAAATATCTTAAACAGGTTTATTATGTGTTTTTTTTTTACCTTTGTTGAATGTATTACAGATGTTCCTCCTTTTTCCCCATTGACCCCCTCCTCTCCACTCCTGGCCCCCTCCTGCCTTTTCCCACACTGTTGTCTGTGTCCATTGGTTATGCACATATTCATATAAGTTCTTTGGTTTATTTCTTCCCACCCCCCAACCCCTTTCCCTTTGAGCTTTGTCAGTCTAGCAATGAATTTGTACTTCTTAATCCCTTCACCTTTTTCACCCATTCCCCCAAATCCCCTCCCAATCTGGCAACCAACAAAATGTTCTCTGTATCTATGAGAATGTTTCTGTTCTACCTGTTCATTTTGTTTGTAGATTCCATTGTTGATAGATATGTATTCATTGCCATTTTGTTTGTTCATATATTTTATCTTTTTCTTCAAAAAGACCCTTCATCATTTCATATAATAACGGTTTGGTGGTGATGAACTCCTTTAACTTTATCTTGTCTGGGAAACTCTTTATATGGCCATCGATTCTAAATGACAGCTTTGCAGGATGGTTGCAGATTTTTGTTTTTCAGCACTCTGAATATTTCTTGCCACTCCCTTCTGGCCTGCAAAGTTTCTTTTGAGAAATCAGCTGACAGCCTTATGGGAACTCACTTGTAGGTAACTAGCTGCCTTTCCCTTGCTGCTCTTAAGATTCTGTCTTGAACCTTTAGCATTTTGATGATGATGTGTCTTGGTGTGGGCCTCTTGGGGTTCATCTTATTTGGGACTCTCTGCTTCCTGGACTTGTATGTCTGTTTCCTTCAAGTTAGGAAAGTTTTCTGCCATTATGGTTTCAAACAGGTTTTCAATTTCTTGTTCTCTCTCTTCTCCTGGCACCCCCAAGATGCAAATGTTGGCACGCTTGAAGTTGTCCCAGAGGCTCCTTACACTGTCCTCATTTTGTTTAATTCTTTTTTCTTTTTGCTGTTCTGATTGGGTGTTTTTGCTTCCTTATATTCCAAATCAATGTTTTGCTTCTTGGATTTACGTACTCTACTATTGAATCTGTGTAAATTATTCTTTATTTCAGTTAATGCCTCCTTCATTTCTGACTGTGCATCCATAATTTCTGACTGGTCCTTTTTTATGCTCTTGAGGCCCTCACTAAGTTCACTGAAATTCTCACTAAGTTGAGCATCCTTATAAGCAGTATTTTGAACTCAGCATCTGTTAGGTTGCTTTTCTTGGGGTTTTGTTCTGTTCTTTCATTTGGAACCTGTTTGTCTCATTTTGGCTGCCCCCCTGTGTTTGTTTCTGTGTATTACTTAATGAGCGGTATTGGGCTAGCTGAGACCAGATGCTGCTTGTTTGAAAGAATTGAGGAAAAACCTGAAGCAGAATCCAAGATAGGCCAATCCTATGGTTAAGCAATTGGCAACAGCTTGGGTGGGCCTGAAAGTTGGGTGGGGCAGGGCCTCAGGGAATCACCTGGGCAGGGCAACCAGTGTGAGCCAGGTTGCTGGAGTCCCAGATATGGTGGCTGTCTGCTGCCCCAGGGAAGGGCTCACCAAAGGAACAAAGGCCTCTGACAGCACGTTTGTCCTGGAGAAAGCCCCCCTCTCCAGCCCTCGCTCCAATGCCAAACAGCCCAGTTCTTCCCTGTATATCTCTGGTACCCCCCCGAGCTGCCTCTCCTCTAAGCTTAGAGGGAGTGAGTTCGATAAATCTGTGCGCGGGCCCTTTAAAGAGCTGCCTGGGGCTCCAGCCGCTTCAGCTTCCCTGAGCCTCAGTTCCTGCTGGTTTTTCCAGCCAGAAGTTATGGGCAATTCTCTTCCTGGCATTGGAACCCTGAGCGGGGCACCTGGTGTGGAACGGGGGCCCCTCAGTCCTCAGGGAGGACCTTCCCAGCTGAGGTGTCCTCCTGATTTTTATCCGCCACACGTGGGTGTGGGACCAGCCAGTCATGCCTCTGCCCCTCCTACCAGCCTGGATGTGGCTGCTGTTTTAATTGTAGTTGTAGGACTTCCATTCAGCTTGATTTCAGGCGGTTTTGAATGATGGTTGTTCTGTAGTTTAGTTGCAACTTTGATGTGGTTGTGGGAGGATGTAGTACCGCCATTTTGACCGGAAGTCCAGCACTGTCACACTTTAAATGACTGTTAATCTGGGGAAAGTCCTGAGAGGTAACCAGACATGGTGTTCATTTTTGACTGGTGATTAAAGAGGTCACTGGTTCAATTCTTGGTCAGGGCACATGCATGGGTTTCAGGCTCGATCCCCAGTGTTGGGGGCGTGCAGGAGGCAGCTGATCAATGTTTCTCTCTCATTGATGTTTCTATCTCACCCTCTCCCTTACTTTCTCTATAACAATCAATAAAAATGTTTTTAAAAATTATTTTAAAAAATTTTGAAGACTCTTGAGTGTCCATTTTTTCAGTGATTTTATAGAAATTCTTTATATAGTCTGGATATAAATCCTTTGATATTTTATAGCTAAGTATATCAAATTTTATGGTGTTTATGACTTAAATCTTTCAGAGTTAAGATCATAAAACTATTTCCCTGTATTATTTTCTAAAATATTTATCTAAACACTATAAGCTTGGTGGTTTTGCCTTGTACATTTGGGTCAAAATTCACTGGAGTTGATTTTTATATATGATGCAATTTCACTCTGTTCCTATATGGACAAGCCATCATCCCATCACCATTTTTTGAAAGACTTTCCTTTCTCCCATATTCAGCAAAGCCAGTCACTAACTTTTAACCTCTCCATCTCTTTCCTGTAAAACAAGAGAAGTAGACTAAGTCATGGTTCCAATATAAAAGGTTTTGTAAAAATCCAGATTTCTAAATCTCTTCACAGACTGGAGGCGGGAGAATGGCAGACAGGGTGGAAATCACACTAGGTAGGACACTCTGGATTTATAATAAGTTCCTTGGCTAATGTGTATGCAGCCAACATGACTCCTGCCAACAGATGGACACTCTGGGGAATCACTGGAAATGATTTCCATGTTTTCTTCCAACATTAAATTCCTTCACTTTTACCAAGTTTCTGTGCTACTTATTTCTTTCATACCATTTGGGAATAAATATGCGTAGAAGCCCTATTACAAAGAAATACAATGCATATCAAATTCCAAAAACTACGTGATTTTATTTATAAAATTCAACATATTGCCTACTAATGCCCATGTCCATTTAAGTATTCTTCAGTAAAAACTATCACTTTACAAAATAAAGATCTGTGAAAATGTACTCAGGTAGAGTGAAGCATTACTAAATATTTTATTAAGTTGATATCCCATGGGCATCAATTGTCAAAACTATGGGAAAAGGATTAATATAAAACAATACAAAAGTATTACAGACAATAGCTTATCAATATTATTTTCATTCCATCAGTGGGATTTTCTCATGTAGTAACCTTTGTTCGTGAAATAATTTCATTTACAAACCCATTATTCTTCGCTATCACCTCAGTTTTCAGCTGTTTTAACTTCATTATGATATTTTCTTCTGACATTTCAGTAAAAGGCATTTGCTTCACCTTGGACAAAAACTCTTGAATAATTTTTTCACCTTGCTGAAAAACAAGTGAACATTCCATTAGTCTTTAAAATGTCTTTTCTAAAAAGTCACATTAAATATGGCCAGGAGACAAATGAAGAAATGCTCAACATCACTAATCATCAGAGTAAATAATATTCAAGTGTTCCATTAAATTTCCATCTAAACACACCACTCAGTATTTTTTAAATGTTCTTTAAATTTTAAGTGTGCACTGTCTAGAATATGCAGTTGACCCTTGAATATAACGGAGGTTAGGGGTGCTGACCTCCCTAGGCAGTTGCAAATCTGTGTATAACTTTTGACTCCCTAAAACACTACTGATAGCCTGCTGATTGACCAGAAACCTTACTGATAACATAAATAGTCAGTTAACAGACATTTTGTATGTTATATGTATCATATACTGTATTCCTAAAATAAAGTTAGCTAGAGAAAAATGTTATTAAGTCAAAGCAGTATTGAAAAAAAATCCACATGTAAGTGTACCCATGCAAATTCAAACCCCTGTTGTTCAAGGATAAACTATATAGCAAAACCCTTTAGTGACCACATTTCTTTATAGCAAGACACTGAGCCCTGGCCAGTCTGGCTCAGCATTTAGAGCATCAGCCTGAGGACAATAAGTCACGGGATCAATTCCAGTCAAGGGCATGTACCTCGGTTGCGGTTCGTCCCCGGCCCTGATTGGGTCGTGCAGGAGGCAGCCAGTTGATGTGTCTCTCTCACATTGATGTTTCTCTCTCTCCCTCCCTTCCTCCCACTCTATTTGGTGATAAATGGAAAAAATATCCTCAGGTGAGGATTAAAAAAAAAGGCACAGTAAGGACATTCATAAATATATATTCAGCTGCTAATGAAAAAGGGGTTGGATACTTTAGTAATTCCCAAATTCCTTAGTTTTTATTTATTTTTTTATCCTCATCCAAGGACATTTTTGCATTTATCTTCAGACAGAGCAGGAGGGGGAGAGAGAGAGAGAGAAACATCGATATGAGAGAGATACATTGAGTGGTTTCTACCCATACGACCCCAACAAGGGCTGGGGACCAACTGCAACCGAGGTATGTGCCCTTAGTGGGAACCGAACCCAAGACTCTCCAGGCCGTGGGCTAACACTCTAACTGCTGAGCCAAACCGGCCAGGGCATTCCTTAATTTCTATAAGTGATATATATAAACTTAAGTCTTCTGGGAGAAAAAAAACTCAAGGTTTACAAATACTATAAGGCATGAACAGTAACTGAAAATTTAACACTCATAGACAGGTTATTTCTCTTTAGATTTATTTTACTGCCCAGTTATTACCATTTCTAAAGAATGCTTATTACTTGCCATGTGACCTGTGGGCAAATTTTTTTACCCACATTCCTCATCCATAAATGAGAATAACACTACCAACAACACAGGGCTATTGTGAGAATTAAAGAGTTAGTATGTGCAAAGTGCAGTATCTGGCAAAGGTAAGTGCTATGTAAATGATTATTACTGTATATGAAGCAGGTCTGCTTCGCACATAGGGAGCTAGTTGGTAATAAGTACCTTAAAGGTGAAAGAAAGGTAGATATCAAAATGATAAGAAGGGGAAAAATACTTCTCTATTAAACAAGAGCACTTTTGTCTCCCTTTGCTTAAAATTTTAAAATACATTGTAATTAATTTTATCAAAAGTACATGACTTCTGTTCCAATTGGAAGCCAGGGATTATATAAAAAGCCTACCTAATCCCAGATCACTCAGAGCTGTGGTGCTGATACCAAGATCATTTCATCTTCAGGATGGCAACCTTCCATCCTTAAAGCTATCAACAAGTTATAACACATTTCTCCTGATTACATAGGTACAATAGATCAAATCATACATTTAAGCTCAAAAACCATATACATCATTGATTACTGTAACAATCAGCTATCCTTCAAGTAAGAAGAACAAAAAATTCACTGGGTAAAAGCTAAAAATGTGACAAATAAGTTGTCATGCACTGGCAGGTTTTGCTTAGCGGTTAGAGCATCTCAGGTTCGATTCCAGTCAAGGGTATGCACTTGGGCTACAGGTTCGATTCCTAGCCCCAGTCGGGGTTGTGCAGAAAGCAACCAATCAATGTCTCCCTTCCTCCCTCCTTTCCTTCCACTCTATCTTAAAAAAACAAAAAACAAAAGAACAGTGGAAAATAACCTCATGTGAGGATTAACAAAAAAGAAAGTTGTGCCCTGGCCGGTTTGGCTCAGCGGTTAGAGCGTCGGTCTGCAGTCCAGAGACCCAGGTTTGGTTCCTGCTAAGGGCACGTACCTCGGTTGCAGTTTGTCCCCGGCCCTGGTTGGGTTGTGCGGGTGGCAACCACTCGATGTGTCCCTTTCACTTCGATGTTTCTCTCTCTTTCTCTCCCTCTCACTCTATCTGAACAAAAAATGGAAAAATATCCTTGGGTGAGGATAAAAAAAAGTTGTCACAATTATACCACAGCAAACATTGCCAGAAACTAGCAGTGAATTAAGATTCTTTTATTTTCACTGTTACAGAGAACTAAAAATCCTTTAATTTTTTTAAAATCCTCACCCGAGGATATATTTCCATTTATCTTCAGATAGAGTAGGAGGGAGGGAGAGAGGGAGAGAGAGGAACATTGATGTTAAAGAGACACATCAACTGGTTACCTCCCACACGAACCACAACCAAGGTATGTGCCCTTGACCAGAATCGAATCCACAGGCTGACGCTCCAACCGCAGAGCCAAACCAGCCAGGGTAATCCTATAGTTTTAAAAAGTACGTTGGGCATAGGCTTGTGCCTTTCTGTGTGAGCCTCTAAATTTCACCCATCCCTCAGAGAAGGCCCATTTCTCCTATGAGAACTGACATCCCGCCCACACAGAACTTTCCTGAGTAAACATTTGTCATATGCCACTTTATTTTCTATGACCATGATTATTCATTATTATTACCTCTCCAACTATATTCTAAACAACTGGAGGACAGGAACTATTTTTATTTCATTGGTATCATCTTAACTAAGCACTAAGTAAATATGCAACTTAACTGGACATGTATTCACTTGGAATTAATCAAAGATCTATCTGGACATCAATTAACTCCATTGAATTACTTATTTTAAAGCTAGACAAAGAGCCCTATCCTCCTACTTTTAAAATTTGGTACTTGAAATGTTATGTTTTGATCATGTAGATGTTTATATAACGCAGAAATCAAAATGATATAGATGAATTATTTGCCATGTAAAGAAATGTAATTGAACATCAATAATGAATGATCAATAAGTAAACATTACAATCATATAGAAAAAAAAATTCATCTTGGTGACCCGATATATATAAAAATACAGAGGTTAAATAACTACAGAATCATTCTGACCTCTCTTTCCAGATAGCACCTCTTTGCCGCTGGTTCCATTTCATCATTTTCTTGTGATTCTCTGATACTCTGAAACTCCTCTAGTTCCAGAGCTTTTTGTTTGGCACACTCTATTACATGCCTAGGAAAATTTGCAAGCTCTGCAACATGAATCCCAAAACTTTGATCACAGATACCTACAAGAAAGTGGGGAGGGCGTTATGGGGAGAGGGACAGGGTAGGAAGAGATAACAGTTTATGTAAATGAAACTTATCCTTACTTTGTCATTAGAAAACTCAATTTTGTATTATTTCAAACACATTAGCCAAATGTTTCAGAGTAACAGAGATAAAGGGATTTTAATTAAGCCTCCAGTGAAAAGTGATTATGACTTGGCACAGTGCTATATTTTATCCTTGACAAATGTAGTAGAAAAATAAAAATGAAAAAGAAAAGGCTTGACAGATAATCCTCAAAGGCCTAGACAAATATCTGAATCTAAAGAAAAATTAATCAACTCTATCTCTCTGAGGTTTTCCCATTTCATAAGGGAGAAATTAAAGTACTGAGAAAAAGAAATAAATGTAAAAGTGTCACTAATTAAGAGGAGCATTTAATTAAAAATATAGTGACTTATTATTAGTGAATGGTCTATCCTCTGGATCTGTCTACATTATTTTCTAGAGATGGTGACTCCAGAAAACTGGCCGGATAAATAAATTTTAAAATAAATAAAAATAAATAAATTTAAATATTTACAATACCTTTCTTAGAAAAGTTAATTACCATTTTTATATAATCTCATTCTGATTCTAAACTATTACAAACAAATGACAAAGAAATTTTTTTACCCAAATCACTAGTAAATTTACAGACTAAGTAGATGATCGTTATCTCCATTTGCAGAAAATAAACTAAAACATTCCTTCCAAATGTTTAATATAAATAATGCTTGCACTTATTATGGAGTTTCCATTTTTGCTTCAATTATATATCAACTGTAAATTGTTGGGGAGCTACTTATATATCTCATGCATTCTTAAGCTGGACACTTACACAAGAGAAACAAATAAAAACAAAATAGAAGCATATGTTTGATGAACATACACAGTGAAGGACAAACTTATTCCTATCTTCTCTGTACTTCATCTGTTTTTTTTTTAATCTTCTGAACTCATTTCTATATCACACAAAACAATAATTTAAGAGCAAAACCTCAACTTTAAGCTAAATGCCAAATCCAACTAAAAGTATCTATATTTTATGTTGATGATAATAATGTAAACACAGTAACTCAAAAACATAAATAACAAAGGATAAAATAACCAAAAATAATTATCTCACTTATGTACAACCTCCTGGTGTAGAAAAACATGTTCACGGAAAACCAGAAAGCCATCTGAACAAGTTATTCCGATGATTGGTGAAATGTTCAATAAAAATTTTACAGAACATTAATTTGATCTCATCAAATCACTAATCTGATGAGCTGCCAGACCCCACAAACAACAAACTTTTCTGAAAGGATGAAATGCCAACAAATAAGTCATTCCTTATGTGTTAACTAACAACTTCAGGAATTCTGGAAAACCCAGCTTTAAATGAACCTGTTTATGTAATACAACTTTGACATAATCAGATAATTATAACAGTCTAATAAACAGTAACAGCTAGAGCCTTGGAACTTCAGAGCTTACTGTTGCTATCCAATAAGTAATTTGATAAGAAAACATACTGTCATGGGAGGTAGTATAAAATTCCTTTGTGGTGATGTTCAAGAGTACACATTATTCTTTCTGTGATGGTTTTAGAATGAGTAGTTCTACTATAAGACATAGAAACAAAGATAATATACCATGTCCCTGCTCCCAAACTGTGAATTAAGAGATAAATGTGTTCTATAAAAATATCAGTAATTCATACTTAGAATAAGGCAACTGCTGACAACTTCAAGGAAGGTTCCCATGTCACACTTTGAACTCTCAGTATAACCAGTGGTCTACACTCACCTTTCTTCACCTGATAAAGCATAGTTAAGGTTTCTTCAGTAGTTAGTGCTGTGACATGTAGATTATTAACAGTTGGTATCTGATTGGCCAAGGCAGTAAGTTCATGAAAATGGGTTGCAAACATGCAGAAAGCACCGATTTTTGTTGCAATGTACTCTGATATAGCCCATGCTAACCCAAATCCATCGTAGGTAGAGGTTCCTCTTCCTAATTCATCTATAATTATTAATGAATCTTTGGTCGCGGACCTGAAACACATAATTATGTGAAATTTTCCCAAAACATAATAATGCAAGAAACAAAATTAAGACAACATAACAGAAAAGATATACCACATACGTAACATATTCACTATTTTAATGTTAAACATTTCAACAAAGTCAATACAAAGCAATAAAACTTCAGGAGAAAACATGGGCATGGACATGAACAATGGATAGAAAAAGAAACAAATGGTGAATAAAACAAATCAAGATTAAAAAATAATAATAACAATAATACTGGCCCGGCCAGGTAGCTCAGTTGGTTAGAATGTGGTCCCAATACACCAGGGTGTGGGTACGACCTCTGGTCAGGGCACATATAAGAATCAAGCAATGAATGCACAGGTAAGCAGAACAACAAAAATCGATCTCTCTCTAAAATCAATAAATAAAAAATTTTAAAAATATAATACCACATGAAGATGGGACAAGGATATAATACTATGAACACTGGACTACACAGCTGATGGTCATGAAAATTTGTGTTCCTGCCACAATACTTAACCAAATGTAAGAGGGAAAAAATTTTTTTTTAATTGGAGAATTTGACAATTCTTCATATAAGTATTGGTCATTTCTTTTTTCTGTGAATTGCCACTGACATCTTTTGCTTATTTCTTTCATCTTTTAAGTTTTGAATATTAAGTTGTTGATTAATTACTATACTGAACAAATAATAATCAACACGTAATTTACTAAGGACACCAACAACCAAAAGGAATAGCCTCTGTGCCTTCAAAGAAGTTCCTGAAAACTAAAATAAAGACGAGAGATTTCAGCCCTACTGGTGTGGCTCAGTGGACTGAGTGTTGTCCCATGGACTGAGAAGTACCAGTTTGATTCCTGGTTAGGGGACATACCGGGGTTTGGGGCTTGATCCCCAGTGGGGGGCATGCAGGAGGCAGCCGATCAATGGTTCTCTCCCACATCAATTTTTCTTTCTCTCTCTTTCCCTTTCTCTCTAAAAATATCAATAAAAATATATTATTTAAAAAAAGACAAGAGAGTTCAGTAACCTCTAAAATAAAAACCTAATAGATATCAGACATGACAGAGAGTTCAATGTGGACACATTCATGACCTTAGGTTCATGTGACCAGAAATAATGATAATAATCATCACTGGAGAGGTAAAATTTCTGTCATTAGGTTCTGTAAAGATTGGAAAGGACTTGGGTAAAGGGCAAGGAGGGACCAGTTCAGGTAGTGTGAACAGTGTAGGCAAAAGCATGGTAGTGGAGGAATATAAGGTGAAGAACTACCAGAAACCTTAAGAAGACAACTTTAAAAATCAAAGCTTTCCGTAAGTATCACCAATCACCCATTTAAGATAATATAAAATACAAAAAGTTCACATAAAAACTATTACACTAGATAAAAATCCTCAGATGTTTTACAGGTGAATCTACAAATGTACTTCTCATAGGACAGGGACATTCATTTCCATTTTCCGGGGACTAGGAAATGCACTCACCTGAGAATGGAAGCCGTTTCTAACATTTCAGCCATGAAAGTAGAGACTCCTTTCAGTTGACTGTCACCAGCCCCTACCCGAGCCAAGATACAGTCCACGATGGACACTTCTGCTGACTCACAGGGCACAAAACACCCTATTTGGGCCATGAGAACTATGACCCCAGTCTGGCGAATATATGTTGATTTACCTCCCATATTGGGGCCTATAAAACACATTATATCAAAAAGATTATTTATTTCTGCTAATAAATTGACCGTTAGTCCTAAATTACACATTGTTGACTAATCACCTAGGTAATATGATGACATAAAAGAAGCAGAAGCATAAGCTACCCAAGGATGTGGACAATGTTGCTGCCAATACTACTTCCCAAAGTAATGCTATTTTCTCTTCAGACTAACCTATACTGCTTCCTCATGGAGAGGACCCACAAAAATGTATTTTACCTATAATCTGACTACGGCCTAGAAAGACCACACAGACATTTTCCACAACTCACGGAGCTGCCTGCAAAATAATTTTATGACATCCAGGATAGTAGTATAGGCCTAACTGACTAAACACTAACTCATTAATAAATGGGCTATTAGTGAATAGATCATTATGGTCAAATCCTTCAAACCACTTAAACTCCACATTGAAACCCCAAGACATAACCCTACTTGTATAAACAACTTGAAAATACATTTGGGGAAACAGGATTGAGCCCAAAGACTCCTAACTCCTTCCCCTTTGTTTTTTGGAATCTGGTTAAGATCTCTCACAACACTTCAGTTTGAGACATGCTACATTAGTCTGTAAGTGTCATGTCTTTAAAAGAACTGCTACCCTAAACTGAGGTCATTCCAGCAGCCCACTCTGCTTGATCTTCAACGACCTCACTACTGAAAGGTCTGGCTCAAAGGTAGCTTTGACGAAAAAAGGGTGTTCATTTTTAAATGCCCTGAACTCCAGGAACAGAAGTTTCTTATAAATACAGTATTTTCTCATAAGCCTCTACCTTCTAATCCAAATGTGAATACATTACTCATTAATATGAATGTTTTTTCTAATATCAAAAACTACGATTTTCTTCACCAATTTTTACTCCAACATTAAAAAAAGAAACATTACCCAAAAAGCCTATAAACTAGGATTTTTTTTTGTTTTTTTACCAGTAATGATGTGAAACATCTGTTTATCTTTTTCAAAGTGAACATCATTGGGAATAAATGCAACTTCATCTTGAACTTCAACACAAGCATGTCTGGATGCTTTCAAAATAATTCTTCCTTGTCCTTTCTCTAAAATGACTGGTCGTACATATGGAACAGGTGCTCCATTTGACACATGAGCAAAGCTGACAACAGCATCTAGCTGAGCTAACACATCATTGAGTGTCTGCATTGGTTCCACATAGCCTATATAAAAACAGAAAATGTTGACAGGAATATTGAATTAAAAAAAAACACACATAGGCAGCTATAAGAATACATTTAACTTCCCCATTTGGGAATTCAAACTCTATTTCCTAATTTATATATATATATATTTTAAATTAACAGAAGTTTGCCACAACTACACTTGAAAGGAACACCTAAAACTCAACATAATGTTAAAATGTGTTGCTACATCTTCCCCCACTATGAACAGATTTCAAAAATACAAAGAGTATGATGGCCCGCCTTACCAAAATCCATTAACATATAGAAGCACACAGCTGCTTATAAAGAAATGAGGCAGATTTTTAAAAAAAAAACTCATCTGGCTCTTAACAATATCAGCTTTCCTGGTTTAATAGCAAGTTAGAAAACTACAAAAATGATCCACTACATTTTTAAATTTAATTTAATTTTTTTTGCATTTATCTTCAGATACAGCAGGAGGAAAAGAAGGGGGAAGAGAGAGAAATATCGACATGAGAGAGACACATCGACTGGTTGCCACCCACGCGACCCCAACCAGGGCCGGGGACAAACTGCAACCGAGGTACGTGCCCTTAGCAGAAACCGAACCTGGGACTCTAATCGATGAGCCACACTGGCCAGGGCCAGGGCTACATTTTTAAATAAAGATAGTTTTAAATGTGTATGTTAGACCAAGAAGAGGTTTCATTTAAATTCAAGGTGACTCCAAATACAATACCTTCTATTTATTTATTGATTTTTGAGAGAGAGGGAGAGAAAGAGATAGAAACAGCGATGAGAGAGAACATCGAATGGCTGCCTCCTACATGTCCCCCCACTGGGGACTTGGCCCACAACCGGGGCATGTGCCCTGACTGGGAATCGAATCGGCAGCCTCTTGGTGTATGAGTCGATGCTCAATCACTGAGCCACACCAGCTGGGCATCAACATACTTTTTAAATGACTTTTACCCCCAAATAATTCAGCGTGCATATCCCGAGAACAAGAACATCCTCCTACTTAATCATAATACACATTCAAGAAATGCGACACTGATACCACATTATTTCACATTAAATTTTGCAAATTTGGCCCTGGCAGGTTTGACTCAGCAGTTAGTGTTGGCCTGCGGACTGAAGGGTCTTGGGTTCGATTCCTGATCAAAGGCACGTAGCTGGGTTGCAGGTTCGATCCCTGGCCTGGTCAGAGTAGTGCAGGAGGCAATCAACTGATGAGTCTCTGACATCAATCTCTCCCCCCCTCTCGCCCTCCCTCCTTTCCACTATCTAAAAAAAATCAATGGAAAAATATTCTCGGGTGAGGATTAACAACAACAAAACTTAGCCAATTTGTCCCAATAGTGTACTTTATAGCTATTCCCCAACTCCTAAATCCTTCATCCAGTCAAGGTTCATCCACTGCATTTAACTGTCCTGTCTCTTTTAAGTGTCCTTTAATCTAGAATAGAGTCAGCCCATTCTTTTTTTTTGCTTCCATGACACTGACATTTTTAAATAATTCCAGCCTTTAAAAGAATGTGCCACAATCTAAATTTACCTGATTTTCTTATTTATAATCAGATTAAATGTTTTTTGTCAAGAATATTACATAGATGGTATTGTGTCCTTCCCACTTCATCACATCAGGAAATGTAAAATGTCATTTGTCCCATTACTGTGATGCCAACTTTGATCACTTCGTTTAAGTGTTTCTTTGGTATATTTTTACAAGGCACAATAAAGATTACAGTCAATATCCACTGATGATAGGCAAAGCCTTCCAGCTTAACACATCTCCGCATACCCTGTGCCAAACATACATTCATTCCATGCGAAGGGCTATACCATGATGCCAAATCATGCTGTCTCTTTAATTATAAAACAATCACCTCAAACAATGCCTCTAGAATGGACTCTTAAACTCTATAAATTGCACGTAGAACTTAAAAGGGCTTGCTTGCCTCTTGTATAATTTATATTTGCTTTTCAGTGGTATTTATTTCCATAACCTAGAGCATGAGCTCATAGATAACAGTCCTTGGCTTCTTTCCCTTGTTACAACTATAGTAAGTTTTGTGCTTTTTTACACATCTTTGTTTTTCAGGGTATTCCCATTCCTTAGCCAGTATTAGCTTATCTTCCTATGTACCAGAGTAATTTCCAGTTACTTTTCCTACCACAATACATATGCATTATTTGGAAGGTGGACTAACATAATTAATAGTGTAACAGCTTTTTAAAAGACCAGTTTTCAAACATCCTGATGTTCTGTTATTATAAAAAAACAGGTCATATTCAGAATGTATTCGCTCTGTTATTACCTGAAGAAATATTGACAATTTCTTTAACAATGGCATCCTGGGCTTCCTCGTACTCAGTTTTATTTTTGGTATATTCTTCATTAAGAGAAGTCAAAGCACTGCAAATCAAGATGATATTATTTTTTTAATGAAAATATGTACTGAAGATAATGTACACTATATAAAACATATCCAGACTATTCATCCTATGAAGCATCAAAACAATAATTAAAATGGAAATATCAGTAGAAAATGAGCAACTCATTAGGGAATGATGTGGTTGGAATTCAGTGCATTAACATTTATGCTGTTTGCAATACTAGCATAATTATTTCTCTAAGTTATTCCATTGAATAAAACTCTGATCTGTGACCTTTTCTAAAATATTTGAATGTATTAAATCTTCATCCTTACTTACAACAGAGGCCACCCCCCCCCTTTAAAATACATACACACAGTTTCTCTCATTATTATAGTGTACTTGTCTTTTGATACTAAAAGTTGTCAAAGGAAAGTATTTTGAAAACTAAATCTTATTGAGGAATTTAAAGAGAAAATAAAAATCAAAGCTTAAAAAAATACAGAAGATGAGAACAAAAGTGAAAAGTATTCATTCACTGGTATCAAAGGGAAGGATTAAAATTAAAAACAAAAACACAAATGAGGGCACATAGACAAAAAGAAGACTGGGAAATACTTATCAGTAAACCAAGACAATCACTGTGAATTTGATGAAATTAACCAATGACATAATACATAGTACACAGCTCAAGAACAGTACATGGGCAAGAGTCAGCACAAAAAGACTGCTACAGAATATGCAAATTAAAGGAATTACAGAAAGAAAAGCAAGAGGCAAAGATGATAAAAATGAGACTGCTGTGTGAAGGAAAGAGCTGCAAGAAATAAAAGCAGAGGTGGGCAGGGACCAGACTGTATAGGCCATAATAAATATTTCAGTTTTCTGGATGACAGACATTGGAAAATTTTAAGAAAAGAAAACTGTATGATCAGATTAGATACAAAGCAAGCAGTCAATCTGGAGAAGAAAAATATCAAGGAATTTTTCACAATTTTTGGAATCACTGTGGTCATTCAGTTCAATCTCTGTTACAACTAGTAAATGGGTGGCTTGAAGATGATTATGACACCCCAAAAGTTCTATCTTATCTAAGCCAAAATATATATATATATATATTTCTTAGATCAGGGATAAAGCATGATGGGAAAGCAACTACTACATTTAGCAACAGGAGACCTAGGTTTGAGTACCTAGCTGTCTAACCCTGGGGAATTGGGAGTTTCAGCTTCTTCCTCTAAAATATGAGTGAAATATACCCAACCTATTTATTTCAGAGAACTGTTATGAGGAACAAACTAAACAGACTGTTTTATCACTGGGGTGTCTGAACACCTAGAATATCTGCACATATTAGACACTCAAAATACTTGTTAAATAAATTGCCCTGGCCATTGTGGCTCAATGGTTAGAGCGTTGGCCCTCACACCAAAGGGTTGTAGGTTCGATTCCTGATCAAGGGCACTGACCTGGATTGCAGGTTCGATCTGTCCCAGGTTGGGGCTTGTGTGGAAGGCAACCAATTGATGTGTCTCTCGCATCGATGTTTTCCTTTCTTTCCTTCCTTCGTTCCTTCCTTCTTTCCTTCCTTTCTCTCTCCCTCCCTCCCTCCTTCCTTCTTTCCTCTCTCTCTCTCTCTCTCTCTCTCTCTCTTCCTCCCTCCCATTTTCTCTAAAAATCAATGGAAAAAATATCCCCAGGTGAGGATTAACAAAACAACAAAAACAAAACAAAACTTGTTAAATAAATGAAGGAATGAAGGGGGATCATATAAACAAAAGTACTGGGGCCCCGGCCAGTGTGACTCAGTTGGGCATTGTCTCATGCACTAAAAGTTCGCAGGCTTAATTCCAGTCAGGGCACATGCCTAAGTTGCAGGCTGGATCCCCAGTAGGGGGCGTGTAGGAGGCAGCTGACTGATGTTTCTCTCTCCCTTCCTCTCTCTAAAAATCATTGAAAAAGCTGCCCTGGCCGGTTTGGCTCAGGGGTTAGAGCGTCGGCCTGCGGTCCACAGAGGCCCGGGTTCGGTTCCCGCTAAGGGCATGTACTTTGGTTGCAGTTGGTCCCTGGCCCTGGTAGGGTCATAGGGGTGGCAGCCACTCGACGTGTCCCTTTCACGTCGATGTTTCTCTCTCTCCCTCCCGCTCTATCTGAATAAAAAAGTGGAAAAATGTCCTCAGGTGAGGATAAAAAAAAAAAAAAAAAATCATTGAAAAAGCTTTAAAAACCCACACACAAAAAAATTTTTTTTTAATGTACTGGGAATATTCGGGAGAGGTGAAATTAAGGCAAGCCATAAATTCTAGTACACAGGAGAAAGGATAAATGCTCCCCCACCCAAGTCACAGAAGATTTATTTTAAAATAACTTTCTTCATCTGTGAATAATTTGCCTCAGGAACTTCCTAACATCAGCAAAGGAAAATTAGGACAAAACTGGCAAGAGATTTTTCAACCTGGACCACGATTTTTTTAAAAGCTGTAATCAGCTAGGCCAGTGTGGCTCAATGGATTGAGAAGTTCTGGTTTGATGGCCAGTTGGGGCATATGCCCAGTTTCAGGCTCGATCCCCAGTAGGGGGTGTGCAGGAGGCAGCCGATCCATGTCTCTCTCTCACATGGATGTTTCTCTCTCTCTCTCTAAAAAATAAAAATAAAAACACATATTTTTAAAAAGTCTAATCTAATGAGTAGACATCTCCCTAAACTAATTTATACAGCCACTTAATATACCAGAAGAATTTTTTCACTTGATAAATGATAGCAAAGTTTTCTTAGAAAAAATTAACATGTGAAAATATAACTAAAGCAGAGATAAGAGGGGGAACTAACTCTGATATGGAAACATACTATAAAAGAAATATAATACAATCTATTTCATATTGACAAAAGAATCATGAGACAGCTATGTGACAAAATTATCTTAAAAATAGACCAAAGTGCCACTTTGGTTAATGAGGAAAAGAAGGATCATTTAACAAGTGGTATTGGGACACCTGACTAGCCTCATGTGAGAATATAAAGTTTTAACCTTACCTTATGCCTTATCTCAATTAACAGTTTCATGGTAAAACTTCCTTATCATAGATCATTCACATTTCATCAGAGAATAATTTAGTTCTCTGGAACTACTGAAGACTTAACAATATAATAGAGGCTTACAAACCTGTTGGTAAATTTAACACCATTCTTCTGGATATCTACGGTACTGAAGTTTTTATTGTTACGAAGGACTTTTTCTTCTTTACACGTTACGCGAAAATAATATCCAAACTGTGAATTAGAATCTAGTTTAATCTGTTTGCCAGATTCCAAACCTTTATGATCAGGAAAAAAAAAAAGTCTGTCATAGATATCAATGGCCATTTCTCCATGTAAATGTTTAAAATAACTAAATCCAAGGAGTGAAATACATATTTTTATTACATGATAGCATACTAAAAATTATTAATATTATTTAGCTAGGAAAGATACAAATCCTACTTCACTCAAAAACTACACTAAGGATATCTATAAGACCCTTAAACTCCCTTAGTGTTAGCTTTGATGTGGAAGTGCTTTCTGGGTAAACCCAACCAAGGATGCAGAGCACCAGCAGTGGGAAGCACAGCACGCACTGTTCTAGATGCTGGGGGCATGAAGATGAATAAGACATAGGCCCTGCCCTTAAGGAGTTCTGCATGAGGGTTCTGTAACCAAAGCATTTCTCTGGAAGATAGAGCAAATGAAAGTGAACAAATACACTTTCCAAACAAAAAGTGGAGACTCTGACAATGAAACTCTAGAAAAACTAGGACAAACATTTTTTTGTTAAATGTAGAAAACTTCACAAAACAAGTGATGATAGATTAGCTAAATTTTATGAACAAAGATTTTTGAGTTTTTAAAAGTCTCTCCTCTCCTCATAATCTCACTCATCAAAATGATGTTTAGACCACAAAATAGAAGAGAGAGACAGTATCTACAAATTCATTTGATGAAGCATAGCTATCAAATGTTGTTAACAGCAAACAACTAAAGACAGACCTCACTTGACTGGAGAGCAAAGGGACTTTAGAGAGCTATGATGTGAGGAGGGTAAATTTCAATATTATTCAAAGGCAAAGATTGACTCTAGAATCCAGTCCATATATAGATTCTCCACAGAAACTATGTGCACATTTTTAAATATAAAGATATGGGCATATTTCTGAGAGGAGGATCCATAACTTTCCTCAGATTCTCCAAAAGTTTAAATATTGCTGCTCTGAGGGGTCTTCTAGTTCGAATGCAAAGATTCATTTATCCATTCAGCACACATATGAGTGATGCTCAGAACAAAGAGGCTTACAAATTTATAACAAAACAGTGTGAATAGTGTGAGACTAATTAGGGAATTAATCTAGTATAGCAGGCAGACATTTTATTTTATTTTATTTATTTATTTATTTATTTTATCCTCACCCAAGGACATTTTTCCTTTTTTTTTTTTCCAGATAGAGCGGGAGGGAGAGAGAGGAAGAGAGAGACAGAGAGAAACATCGAAGTGAAGGGACACATCGAGTGGCTGCCACCCACATGACCAACCAGGGCCGGGGACAAACTGCAACCGAGGTACGTGCCCTTAGCGGGAACCGAACCCGGGTCTCTCTGTACCGCAGGCCGACACTCCAACCACTGAGCCAAACCGGCCAGGGCAGCAGGCAGACATTTTAAAAATTGGTATTAATGAAATGCTCAGGAACTCCATAGCCAAATAAATGAACTATATCTAGTAGAATAAGGTTTATAGAGGGGAAATCTAAAACAGATCTTTAGCCCAGCCGTGTGGCTCAGTGGTTGAGTGTCGATCTATGCACCAAGAGGTCGCTGGTTTGATTCCCGGTCAGGGCACATGCCTGGGTTGCAGGCTCGAGCCCCAGTGGGGGATGTGCAGAAGGCAGCCAATCGATGTCTCTCTCTAACATGGATGTTTCCTCTCTCTCTAAAAACCAATAAAAACATATTTTAAAAAAACAAACAAACAGGTCTTTATTTAAAAGACATAATGCAAGGGCCTGTTAGGTTATTTGTTTGGCATGAATGGGGTGTCATACTGGGGTTTGGGGAGTTAGTAAGAGATAAGTCTGGAAGAGAAGGTAAGGCTTTGAATGTAAAGTACCTTGTGTGCCAACTGTGTTTGTAATTTTATTCTGTAGAAAAAGCATCTCACACTTTAAATAAGGAAGTTGGCACAATCAACTGTGTCTCCTAGAAAAGAAATTCTGACACCTGTGTGGATATTATGTAGACAAAAGAATTATTCAAACCCTCAACAGCCCATTCTTACCTAGATCTCTAGCTGTACTTATTAATGTTGATTGCATCTTCTTTTCTAAGTCATCCATTATTTCTCTTAATTCACTCAGATTAGGATCAAATGAAGGTTTTACAAGGAATTCATGGTTTTCCACCTGTAGACAGAACAAAGAGTAGTTAAATTTTAAGATGGAAGTTATGAGGCAAGTATATACTTTAACTTACTTATTAAATTTCACTGTTTTGAGTTAAATGATTCACTACCCATAAGTTACTCAGTCACCATTCTAAGAGCCTTCTATTTATTTATTTATTTATTTTTAAATATTTTTTTCTTTATTGATTTTAGAGAGAGGAAGGGAAGAGACAGAATTCATCGATGAGAAAGAACATCGACTGGCCGCCTCTTGCATGCCCCTGACTGGGCATTGGGCCCACAACCTGGGCTGTGCCTTGACCAGGAATCAAGCCAGCGACCGGTAGATGGGTCGATGCTCAACCACTGAGCCACAACGGCCAGGCAAGGCTTCTATTTATTAAGAGATGTAAAGTTCCGTTATTAGGAGCTTACAGCTCTAAACGTATAAAATTATCCATGTGAAACAGACATGGCGCTATTGATGCATATGTCACCAATAGTATTATTTTTATTTACTCTTCCCCTAAACAATGTTCAAAACATTTGTTTTTCTTTATCGATTTTTAGAGAGGAAAGGGGAGAGAGAGAAAGACAGAAACATCAATGAGAGAGAACACTGATTGGCCATATCCTGCATGCCCCTCCACTGGGGATTGAGCCCACAACCTGGGCATGTGCCCTGACTGGGAATCACTGGTGACCTCTTGGTGCATGGGTCAACACTCAACCACTGAGCCATACCAGCTGGGCTCAAAACATTTTTCCTAAGCATTACTAAAGAATGCTCCATGTTCAAAGCCTGTAACAGAATGTTTAGTTTATGCCCAAACCAAGGATCCACCTTAGCAATCTCAAAAAATCAGCTCTAAAAAAAATTATAGAATTATATATATATTTTTTTCCCTCACCTGAGGACATTTTTTGCATTTATCTTCAGATACAGCAGGAGGGAGAGAGGGGGAAAGAGAGAGAGAGAGAGAAACATCAATGTGAGAGAGACACATTGACTGGTTGCAACCCACATGACCCCAACCAGGGCCGGGGACAAACAAACTGCACCTGAGGTACGTGCCCTTAGCGGGAACTGAACCCAGGACTCTCTGGTCCGCGGACTGACGCTCGAACTGCTGAGCCAAACCAGCCAGGGCTGAACCACTTATTGAAAGAAAACAAAATGACTAAAATTTAAAAAGCAAAATTATGAAAGAATTAAAAAATAAAGCCTACCCTTATAGATATTAATGACTATTAAAAATAATTATAAAAGAATATGATAGTTTTCTAAAAAAGAAGATTTTTTAAATTTCAATGACTTGGAATAATATAAATTCCCAATTACTCTCCACTTATTCAGAGCACACATTTGTATGAAGACCACAAAAATAAGGAGTTAAAATCAAATTACAGAAAAGCTAGCAAAAGAGAAAATAAACTCTCAATTTAAACCAACAAAATGAATTATAGAATTAATTATATAACATTAAAATTTAAGTTATTTTAATAAACCTAACTTTTAAGTATTATTTTATTGCGTTTTTAGAAAGGAAGGGAGAGAGATACACACATCAATGTGAGAGGGAAACATTGAGCAGCTGCCTCCTGCATGCCCCCCACTAGGGATCAAGCCTGCAATGCAGGCATGTAGCTGCGACTGGGAATTGAACCGGGACCTCCTGTGGACTGACACTCAATCCACTGAGCCACACCTGCTGGGCATAAACCTAACTTTTAAAAAGACAAAACAGCTCTGGCTGGAGTGGCTCAGCAGTTAGAGCATCAGCCGGAGAACCAAAGGGTCATGGGTCCGCTTCTAGTCGAGGGCACGTGCCTGGGTTGCAGGTTCGATCCCCTGCTCTGGTCAGGCACATGTGGGAGGCAACCAACTGATGTGTCTGTCTTCCCCCCACCCTGTCCCTCTCCCTTCCATTCTCTCTAAAAATCAATGGAAAAAAAAACCTCCGGATGAGGATTAACAACATTTATAATATATAATTTTCTTTTATAACAGCACTTGTTTACATGTATGAGAAAAACAGCAAGGTCATTAAATGTATAACATATAACTCACAGATGAGAAAATAGGTAGTAAATAATCCCAAAGGAAAATACTAAAGCACCATAATGATAAAATGAATATTTAAGCAACTCTAAGATGTTATTCTACAGCTTTTTTTTTTTGTAAGAAAAAAGAACGCACCACCAAATCCTAATGAGGCTACAGTGAAATTAATGTGCTCATTCATTTCTAGTGAAAATCTAAGTTGGTATAACCTTTAAAACAGAAAAAAAGCAATGTGACAAAACTGAGATATCTGTTATATTCTGACACAGCAATTCTACTCATAGGAATTCAAACTAAGGATATAATACAACAAAAGCAAAACAACACAGGAATTAAATCTGTGCAGATTTATTTGTTATAGCAAAACCCAGAAATAATAAAACATCAAATATTTGCATAATGGTACATAACAGAATATTATACAATTACTTACAAAGACAATGAAGATGATCTAGAAACAAGGACCAAGACTTATACTGATAAGTCCAGGGGGAAAATATTATGCTACAATTGGTGGGATGACACTGCTACAGAACTTGCCTCTCAATGAATTTATGAAAAGTGAGGCTGATTGGCTGGTGTGACTCAGTGGTTGAGTGTCGACCCATGCACCGAGAGGTTGCCAGATAGATTCCTAGTCAGGGCACATGCCTAGGTTGTGGGACCAATTCCCAGTGGGGGGCATACATGAGGGGGCCAATTAATGTTCTTTCCCATCGATGTTTCTACCTCTCTCCCCCTATCCCTAAAATCAATGAAAAGAAACAAGATAAAAAAAATGAGGAAGGAAGTTTGGACCTAACAATATAATTAAAGTATAAATAAATTGCCCTGGCCAGTTTGGCTCAGCAGTTAAAGCATCGGCCCGCGAACCAAGGATTCCCGGGTTCGATTCCAACCGAGGGCACATACCTCGGATGCGGTTCATCTCCAGTTAGGGTCGTGCGGGTGGCAACCAATCAATGTGTCTCTCTCACATCGATGTTTCTCTCTCTCTCTTCCTCCCTATCCCCTCCCACTCTATCTTAAGATAAATATAAAAATATCCTTGGAAGAGGATAAAAAAAATTTTTTTAAGTATAAATGAACACAACATAGCAAAGAAATCTATTGAATCAAATGTCTTGTACTGACATAATAGAAAGACTTGATATAATCAGAAAATTCACATGAAAGCTAGAGATTAAATTAGAAAGGAGAAAAAGAAATATGGAGAATACTATGTATCTTAAAAAAAAATAAGCTCCATTATCCCAGAGAAACTAGATAAAATATGAGCATTTTTCAAATAAATGTATAGATAAATTAGAGTTCTGAATTCCTGCGAAGAACAGAATCTACAGCATAAGGGAGGGGAAGCATTTAAAACACTCACCTCATGATACATAGCAAAAATAGGGAAACCTGCCTGGGATCCTGGGAAAGGGAAGGTGGGGGTAGTAGTAGGACTAAAGGCCCGCCTTCCCTGGAGTTCGGATTTCAAACATCTGCTATTTGTTTTGGCAGTGGAAAAGGCTGCTGGTTGTTGGCCATTTCTATTAGCCCCACCTTCTACAGTGATAGAACTAACAAATTTTCACAGGAAACATAAATACTAAGAACAAAGATGACATCTTGCAGGTAGATGTGGGCAAGACTAAATTCTGGTCATTAGAATGTGACCAGAGCCCTGGCCGGTTTGGCTCAGCGGTTGGAGCGTCGGCCTGCGGTACAGAGAGACCCGGGTTCGGTACCCGCTAAGGGCACGTACCTCGGTTGCAGTTTGTCCCCGGCCCTGGTTGGTCATGCGGGTGGCAGCCACTCGATGTGTCCCTTCACATCGATGTTTCTCTCTCTCTCTCTCCCTCCCGCTCTATCTGAACAAAAAATGTCCTCGGGTGAGGATTAAAAAAAAAAAAAAAAAAAAAAGTTTATTCCTAGAATGTGAGCAGAAATAATGTGTGCCATTTCCAGAATATGTCCTCCTCTTCCCGTTTTGTCTTCTCCCATTGGTTGGAAGGAAGGTAAGGTAGCAAAAACCACCCCGGACCTTAAAGATGAAGGCAACATCCTAAGGATGCTGGAGCACAAGGACTCACACAGTGGGACTGTTCTGTCAGCCCTAAGTTACTATATCCACACTGTTGACAGAATTTTAAACCCCTATTCTTATTTAAGCTACCATTATATATTTGGGGTTTATTTTTTAGCAGCTGAATCTTCATCCAAACAAATCTAGAAAGCTCTAGGCTGAGAAATTAACTTAAAAGTGTTTCTAGGTTTTTTACATTGTGGGGTATATGGCAAAAGCAAAAGCAATTTTCTTTTTTTTTAATCCTCACCTGTGGATTTTTTTTTTCCCCCTCACCCGAGGACATTTTTCCATTTTTTGTTCAGATAGAGCGGGAGGGAGAAAGAGGAAGAGAGAGAGAAACATCGACGTGAAGCGACACATCGAGCTGCTGCCACCCGCACAACCAACCAGGGCCGGGGACAAACTGCAACTGAAGCACATGCCCTTAGCGGGAACTGAACCCGGGTCTCTCTGTACCGCAGGCCGACGCTCCAACCGCTGAGCCAAACCGGCCAGGGCCCGAGGATACATATATATATTTTTTTATCCTCACCCGAGGACATTTTTCCATTTTTTACTCAGATAGAGCAGGAAGGAGAGAGAGGAAGAGAGAGAAACATCGATGTGAAAGGGACACATTGAGTGGCTGCCACCCACATGACCCAACCAGGGCCGGGGACAAACTGCAGCCAAGGTATGTGCCCGTAGCGGGAACCGAACCCGGGTCTCTGTGGGCCGCAGGCTGATGCTCTAACCGCTGAACCAAACCGGCCAGGGCGGATATTTTTTACATTTATCTTCAGACAGAGTGGGAGGGAGAGAGAGAGAGAAACATCAATTGGTTGCCACCTGCATGACCCCAACCGGGGCCAGGGATGAATCCCAATGGAGGTACATGCCCTTGGCCGGAATCAAACCTGGGACTCTTTGGTCCGCAGGACAACGCTCCAACTGCTGAGCCAAACTGGTCAGGGCAAAAGCAATTTTCTTTTCTGGAAAAACATATGATTTGCCTGGATAATTTGCACAGACAGAACCCAGATAAATGAGAATTCATAATCTAAACACACATAACAAGCAAGGAAATAAGCCAGTCAGTAGAAACAAGGAGCAGATTTAAATCCAAGAAAATTTAAATATGTAATATTAACAGTTTAAAGAAATATGAGAGACTGGAACACATGAGCAAAGAACTAAACACTACTTAAAAAAGACTAGGACCCTGGCTGGGTGGGTCAGTGGTTGGAGTGTCATCCAGTATACCAAAAGGTTGCAGGTTCGAGTCCCAGTGAGGACACGTGCATAAGGCAACCAATCAATATTTCTCTCCCTCTCCCCTTTCCTCTCTAAAATTAATTAAGGAAAACAAAACAAAACATATCCTTGGATGAGGATTTTTTAAAAAGTTCACAAGTTGATTGTCTAACAGACAAATTATGAACAGGAAGAAGAGTGTGATGGGGGCACAAACAAATTATATTAAAAATAAACTGGGAATATATCTGCAAATACAGCAGCACTTTTACAAATAGGAAGTAATCACTATGAAAAACTTTGGCAATGGGAAAACTCCTAAAGAAATGTATTATTTTCTAGAAAAGGAGGCTAGTGTCCAGAATATATATAAAACTCTTATAAATTAACAAAGACAAAAAATTTTTTAAAATTTTTCCCCCTTTTAAATATGTTTTCATTGATTTATTTTTTAGAGAGAAAGAGAGCGAGATAGAAACATCGATGTGAGAGAGAAACATCAATTGGCTGCCTCCCACACATCCCCTACTGGGGATTGAGCCTGTAACCCAGGCACACACCCTAACCAGGATTTGAACTGGTGACCTCTCAGTGCATGGGGTGACACTCAATCCACTGAGCCACACCAGCCAGGCTTCCCTTTTTTTTCCATTAAATGTATTGGGGTTACTTTGGTTAATAAGATTATATAGGTTTCTAGTGTACATTTCTATGATATATGATCTGTATACTGCGTTATGTGCCCACCACCCAAAGTTATCTGCAGAAACATTTCTCCAGAGAAGATAGTCAACAAACAAGAAAAGATGCTAGATGCTCAACATCATTAGCCAACAGGGAAATGCAAATCAAAACCACAATTAAATACCACTTCACATTCACTACGATGGCTATTTAAAAAGGCAAAAAAGAAAATAAAAAGTATTAGCAACAATGTGGAGAAACTGCAATCGTCATACATTGCTGGTGCACATGTTAAATGGTGCAGCCTTTTTGGAAAACAATTTGGTGATTCTTCAAAAAGTTAAATATAAATTACTATATGACATAGCAATTCCACTCCTACATACACACTTAGAAGAATTAAAAACAAGTACACAAATACTTTACATAACTGTCTTAGCAGCACCATTTATAAGAGCCAAAAGACAGAAACAACCTAAATGTCCAGAACAAGTGAATAAACAAAATGTGATATATCCATACAATGGACTGGACTATAAAAGGGAATGAAGCACTGGTAATGCTACAATGTGGATGAACCTCAAAACATTCTTCTAAAAAATATCCATTGAGCCCGGCTGGTGTGGCTCACTGGCTGAGCGTCGACCCATCACCAAGAGGTCGCCGGTTCGATTCCCAGTTAGGGCACATGCCCAGGTTGTGGGCCAGATCCCCAGTGGGGGGCATGCAGTAGGCAACCAATCAATGTTCTCTCTCATTGATGTTTCTATCTCTCTCTTTCTCCACTCCTCTCTCTCTAAAATCAATAAAGAAAAAAATATATATCCATTGAAGTCCACAGAGACAAATAGAAGATTAGTGTTGCCAGCATATGAGCAAACAGGGCAAGGGAAGTGACTGCTAATGGGTATGGATTTTCTTTTAGTGATAATGAAAATATTTGGAACTAGACAGAGTTGATGGTTACACAACATGGTGAATGTACTAAATGCCAGGAAAGATTATACTTTAAAATGGTAAATTTTATGTAGCTTCATCTCAATTAAAAATAAAAGGTAAGTGCCCTGGCCAGTTTGGCTCAGCGGTTAGAGCGTCGGCCTGCGGTCTGGAGAGACCCGGGTTCGGTTCCCGCTAAGGGCACGTACTTTGGTTGCAGTTTGTCCCCGGCCCTGGTTGGTCGTGCGGGTGGCAGCCACTCGATGTGTCCCTTCACGTCGATGTTTCTGTCTGTCTCTCCCTTCCTCTCTCTCCCTCCCACTCTATCTGTACAAAAAATGGAAAAATATCCTCGGGTGAGGATTAAAAAAAAAAAAAATAAATAAAAAAATAAAAGGTAAGCAATGGGGGGGGGGGTGGAATACGATGTACATAGGCAAGTACCTTCCTTATGCCACCCCAACTTGACTGGGCATGTGTCTTATCTTTCCTTCGTTGGATTCCTTCCCCCAGTGTTTTGCAGAAAATTGGCCAGGAGAGTTCCTTGGAGAGTGAAAAATTGCAGCTTCCTGGTGAAGCTGCCCAAATGACATGCCTATGTCTGGCCTTCCCTTTACACCTTTCCTATTATTAATAACTAGCTAATTACAATGGTATCAATTTCACTAATATTGAATAATAATACTCTCTCGTCTCTTCCCCCAAAGCAATGCCCTAAGTGGAAAATAAAAAAGTTGTCTTCTCTCATGTTCCATATTTACCTCTATCCTCTACCCTTTTCCAGTGATTATACTTTTCCTTCTCTCTTGGAATTAAAGTAAAACTCAGCTTGCATAGGTGAAATCTCTTATTTATGAGGTTTCCTTTACCCAGACTAATTATACCCAATATTCATTTCCTCTTTTAATCTTAATTTTTATCCACTGAAATTGTTATTTTAAAAAAATCTTTCCCATTACTTAATTTTACATCCACTATCTCAAATGAGCCTCACAAAAGTGCCAAAATTAAATACTAAAAAGAGAAATCTGAAAAGTTTAGATATGCCTTTGCTTTTCAAAAATATTCTGCTGCTTGAATTAGAGTATATTACATACCTGATCCATATCTAAAGTTGTTTCTATCATTTCCTGAAACTTGGAGAAATCAGACCGAAGATCAATAAGGGGAGTCACAAAAACTGCCAACAACAATGTTTGATGTTTTCCTAAAAGATATAAAAATATATATAAATGAAGTCGTATTTTTAAAAATACAAAACTACAGATCCCAGAAATTTGACTGAGATAATAAGCATCATTTAATCCAAAAACACAAATACCACAGCAGGTCTCCAAAGTTACTATTTACCCAGGTAGTCAAATGTGTTTAGTACTTGTCTTATAGAAAGGGAGATAATCTGGTACTCAAAGCTTCCTAATAAAACACTGCCTCTCCCGTCTGTCTCCCTCATTAGGAATACTAGAGATGCAGAGATGTGACATTAATTATAACTAAGTAAACTGCATTTCTTTTGTAGATTTAATAATTCAAAAGTCATTAAAATAAAATACCTCTAACATATTTTATATCCCTAATTTTCATTAATAATACTAGTGTTCCAATTAAAAAAGAGTAAATCAAGCCAAGTATTTACACTGGAACTTTGCTTTTTGCTTTTTAAGAGTAGATGCTGGGGCCCTGGCCAGTTTAGCTCAGAGGTTAGAATGCCAGCCTATGGAGCAAAGGGTCTCAGGTTTAATTCCCAGTCAATGGCATGGGTTGCAGGTTCCATCCCTGGCCCCAATCAGGGTCGTGTGGGAAGCAACTAATCAATGTGTCTCACATCGATGTTTTTTCTCTCTCTCTCCATCCCCTTCCACTCTATAAATAAATAAATGGGAAAATATCCTTGGGTGAAGATTAACAACAACAACAACAAAAACAAAGTGCATGCTGGGAAATTATGTGGGGAGTAAGTGAAGTAAAAAAGTCTACATTGTGAAAAGTGTGAATCAAAACCTAGATGCCAATCCCAGCTCAGTTACCTACCAGCTTTTGTAATCTGAAGCATGTTACTGAGCCCCCCCTTTCCTTCTCTATTATAGTGGGAATAATAACAATAGCTACCAGAAGATGAATAAATGAGGTAACTATAGACAACATTTAACATAGTGCTTCACACTTAACAGAAATCCAACAATTACCATGTATTTCCTTATAAGAATTCTGCAAGTGACCTCCAGCACTCTGTATTTCACTGCTAAGCAATAGTTCCTAACCTCTTCCAGAAATATCAGTAGCTCCTTTATTTTTTTATTGATTTTTTTTAAGAGAGGGAGAGGTAGAAATATCCACCTAAGAGAGAAATATTGATCAGCTGCCTCCTGCAGGCCCCCTATTGGGGATCAAGTCCAAAACCCGGACATGTGCCCTGACCGCCCCGGGACCTCTCAGTCCATGGAACAATGCTCAATCCACTGAGCCACACTGGCTGGGCCATCAACATAAATTTTTATTCACATTTCAAGCATTTTATTGAGGACAATGATTCCTTTTTTTTTTTTTAAATCCTTATCTAAGGATGTTTTTATTGATTTTAGAGAGATGAAAGAAGAGGGAGAGAAGGAGAAAAGGTGAGAGAGCGAGACAGAGAGAGAGAAACAGAGAACCCCAGGAGGCTCTGCTGGAGAAACTAGATACAGGACAGGATTATGCCCATGAGGCCAATAAAATAATATTTTTTTCTTTATTGATTTAGTGGGAGTGGAAGGAAGAGAGAGAAGGAGAGATAGAAACATGATAAGACAGAACATTGACTGGCCACCTCCTGCATGCCTCATACTGGGGATTGGGCCCACAATGTGGGCATGTGCCCTGACCAGGAATCGAACCGGCAACCTCTTGGTGCATGGGTCAATGCTCAACCAGTGAGCCACACCGGTCGGGCCAATAAAATAAATATTAAAAAGCCCAGCTGCCCTGGCCTGTTTGGCTCAGTGGTTGAGCACTGGCCTGCGGACCAGAGAGTTCTGGGTTCGATTCCCACGAGGGGCACGTACCACAAAAAATGAAAAAATAAAAAGCCCAGCCAAGACTCCATTTTAGGCTCCCTGGTTGAGATGCTCTTCACACATTGGTAGTAACTGATTTGAGAAAGAAAGTGTATCTCACCATAGACCTTTCAAGGAAGGACAATGGGAACCTGCACATGACCTCTCTGGACACCTTGCTATGATGGCCTTTAGCTATAATGCATACATGTTTACTTTAGTGCTACTGTTAGATTATATCCTTTTCCTAGAGCAAACTATAATTTTGTAAGCACTCTCATTTTGGGTCCTATGAGTCTTTTGTAGCAATTGAGCCCTGTTCAACTGCCATTGTGGGTTTAATAGGCCTATTAATAAACCCAGTAACCCTAACATTCATTTCTAAAAAGCAAAAATCCTAAGTTGTCTCATGACTTATAAACCACTTATTAGAAAAACTTAGTCACCAGAACCACATTTGTTCTATAAGGACAGCACATTTGCTAAGTATATCGATAGTGAAGGAAAACAAAAACAAAATTATTGTGTTACCTTCATATTTTTCCAGAGCCTGTATAACATTAGGGAGTTGATTTATACCCTGATAGAGTCGGTAACAATCTTGTAAGTTTGCTGCTTGTCTCTGAAATTTCTTAGCAAGTCGGTTAAGATCTGGAAATCGACGAAGCAAATCTTCTTGTAAACTCTGTCTCAATTCTGCATCTTCTACAAAAGCTTCCACTAAATTTAATCTGAAATAAATTACACTAGAATTAATCTTAAATATTTTAGTATAGAATTAAAATCTGTCAACTTAGGTACATAAGTCTCAATTAAATGAACTCAAAAATTCCAGGTAAGGCGTTTGAATGTATTCTGAAATGTTAGCTTTTTATAGAAGATAGAAAACTCTGTTAACATTGTAATGAAAGCAGTTTCTAATTAGTTGTTAACCAAATTAATGTTTAATTGAATAGTCTAAGACAGTAAAATATACCAATTTTGTTTAACTTTCATCAGACTGACATTTCTTAAATAGAAGTTTCATGATTAGGGCATTGTTGTTTCTGACACATAATGCACATGTAAACAATAATCTTTTTTTTTTAAATCCTCACCTGAGGATATTTTTCTCTTTATCTCCAGATAGAGTGTGCGGGAGAGAGAGAAGCATCAATGTGAGAGGCACATATCAACTGGTTGCCTCCCGTATGAGCCCAACCGGGCTGGGGATGAACCACAACCGAGGTACATGCCCTTGGCCAGAATCGAACCCGCAACTCACTGGTCTGCGGACTGACACTCTACCACTGAGCCAAACCGGCCAGGGCTGTAAACAATAATCTTTAATGAAAGAGAATTATAATGCAAAAAAGTTGTCAAATTCAGTGTTTATTCTATCAGAGGTCTTACAAATTTTCAAAACACATTCAAAAATTACCTGACAGTACAAAGCAAAAATTTTCTAATCGAAACCTGAAATAAGATTGTTGCTTCCCAAAGTCAATAAATAAAATCTTAGCTTGTTTCAAGAACTATGAAACATGCAGTTCATATTGCTTTTGCAATTTATTGGAATCAGTAATTTTCCATTTTGTTTTCTACTGTAATCCACAGCAAGGACTGTTGTTACATCATGACCCAGCACATGCATGCATAGATACTGTGGGGGCCTCAAAATATGCCACTATAAGAACTACTGTGAGTTGAAAACAACTAAGAAGCAGAAAAAAGAAAAGCTCTGTCTTTTCCCTATTTGCATAAAAACAGGACAGAAATTTATCTAAGTTCCTTCCACCTCCTTAATTCTTTACCAGGAAGGACAAAAGTTAATCTCCTAGATAACTTTAGACCCTTATCAGCCTGGATATGGCACCAAAGGAACCTATGTAACAAACTTTACTAGTTTCCCAAATATTTGGCCTTCCCACAATTTGAGCCCTAGAAACTCAGTCTTGTCACGTCTCTAAATAGTTTTGGTCCTTTGCGAAACTGTTATATAAGGCCAAATTCTAACCAACCCCAATATTATTCATCTCTGAGTGTTCCCAGGTATAAATGTAAACTTCTGTTTTGCTCTTGTTAACCTGTCTTTTGTCAGTCCAATCTACAGGGCCCCAACCACATAACCTAGGAAATTAGAAAAAATAAATTTTCCTTCCCTACATAATTAAAATAGTTGTCATAAAACAATGCTAACTATATGTGATGCAGTGTTATTTTCCTATCATATTTGATTTTTCATCCACTACACTATTTCACAACCCACTACTGGGTCACAACTTGCAGTTGGAAAAACAATGTTGTAGATGTTACTGACGTTAACAGCTGAAAGAAATTTTAACAATCAAAGGTAAGGAAAATGGCCCTTGGCCAGTGAGGCTTGGTTGGTTGGGTGTGGTACTGTGCACTGAGGGGGGGTTTGATTCCTGGGTGGCCTGGAGGGGCACACAGGAGAAAGCCAACTGATGTTTTGCTCTTGCATCAATGTTTCTCTTTCTCCCTTCCTCTCTTTTGGAAAACCAATTTTAAAAATCTTAAATAAATAAAGTAGGGAAAGTGGCCATGGGTATAGCAAATGACCTAAGATCAGAAGGCTATCAGATAAGCAACCTTTTACTTATCTTTGTAAACTATATGAGCAGTAAATTAACCCACAGGGTGTTACACAAGACAGGGTAAAGAAACAAATTAGCTTTTTAAATCAAGTCTTAACTATTTACTGGTCTCTCCATCCGCATTTATAATTCCTGCAACATCAAAATGTTCATCCAATATATCACATGGGGAAAAATATGCTGCCCCCAGCATAATCACATGATTGTATATATTTTAAAGCAGGATTTCTCAACCTCAGCAATACTAACATTCTTCGTTGTAAGGGGCTATTTTGTGGTGTTTAACAGCATCCCTGGCTTCTACACACCATACTGTCTCCAGTGTGACAACCAAAAATGTCTCTAGGAACTGCCAAATGTCTCCTATAGGGAAAAATTGTGCCAGGTAGCACTGGTTTAAAGGTACTCAAATAAAAATTTATGTTTTACAAGATGAAAATAAAGAGAAAAGTAACTAAAAAACTCTCTAGAAAGCCAAGAAAATATCTAGAGAGTTGACAGCAAATATATTTATTGTGGCAAATGCCGAATTAGTGGGAAAATAATCTGCTACCAAGCTTGTATTATGAACCAGTCACTGGGGCTATAAACAAACATTGAGAATAATTCAGGCACTTACTGCTGCAGAAAAATTTCCATGTACTTAAATTTAAAAAAAAGAACAACAAATGCAGCCACAGCCAAGTTACAAAATCCAATAAAGCAAATGTGGGCCTTCCAAGCGATGCCTCTGGCTCTATTTGGGCTTTTTCAAGTTTGGTCCAAGATCACCAGCATCAAAATCACTTGGAGATGGATAATATTACAGAATCTGGGGTGGGGCACAGCTATGAAATGTCAATGACTTTTATGCACAAGAGATTCTTATGCACACAACAATTTGAGAAAGTCTGAGTCCTAACAATCATAAGATATTCCTGAGTTATCTGGATAAAGAGGGAAGAGCCCGGCTAGTGTGGCTCAGTGGTTGAGCACTGACCCATACACCAAGAGGTCGCTGGTTCGATTCCCAGTCAGAGCACATGCCCGGGTTCCAGGCTTGATCCCCGATAGCGGGTATGCAGGAGGCAGCTGATGGATGTTTCACTCTCACATCAATATTTCTCTCTCCCTCTCCCTTCTTCTCTCTCTAAAAATCAATAAGAAACATTTTTAGGAAAAAAAATTTAGTAGTAAAACATCAAGGAAAAGAAAAAGCTTCTAAAACACACAGTAAAAGGCAACATACACAGCCCCCTCAATCTTTGGTTTGGGTATCATTAAAAGCTTAATAGCCCTGGCTGGTTTGGCTCAGTGGTTATAGCATCGGCCTGCGGTCCTGAGAGACCTGGGTTCGGTTCCCACTAAGGGCACGTACCTCGGTTGCAGTTTGTCCCGGCCCTGGTTGGTTGTGGGGGTGGCAGCCACTAGATGTGTCCCTTTCACGCCGATGTTTCTTTCTCTCTCTCTCTTCCTCTCTCTCCCTCCCACTCTATCTGAACAAAAAATAGAAAAATGTCCTCGGGTGAGGATAAAAAAAAAGCCTAATAAATTGCTAGTTTCACAAGTCTATTCACTATGCCATTTCAAAATTAATTACAGTGTCAGTTTATGTTCTGACTAACAGACTTTTTTTAAAATGATTGCTCTGCTAACTGCTTCCATGACAATGCCATTTTTACATCACAATTTTAGAAGTACCAAAGTAACTGTTGGCATAACAGAAGTATACCCGCCAACCCTACTCAATAAAATTATTCAGCTGTACACAATTTACTACATTGATTTTCAAACTGACTAGAATACAAGATAATATTTTAGGGTCAGTTAATCTCTAAAATTCCAACAGATTAAATCATGAAATTTTTGGTATTTTGAAAATCAACTTTCTGTCCTTACTTTATAACTAGCATTTCTGATTTCTCATTGTAAGAACAGATGACTGAAACTTCATGATAGTATACATGGCTAAGAACAAATTTGATACCTAAAGAACAGCAATTTTAAGTTTTGAGTTTCTTCATTTATTCTTTACATAATTTAATGCAAGCAAAACCACTTATTTGATAAATTATGTAGCAAATATTCTGCTAGGCCTAAGATTTAAAATAAAACAAAAAACATTATGACAAGATAAAAGAAATGCTTTCAAGGAATCAAGGAATATTCAATCTAGTGGAGAACAAGGACATATTCCATCAGTTAGTGCTGAGTAACAGTGAAATATAAAATTCGGTACAATGTATTATAAATAAGAAAGCAAGGAATTCCCATGAGAGCTGGGAAACTTCATTTTGAGGTATTTCATTTGCCAATATTCTGAACAGTTGGGATTTATAGAGGTAGGATTTGGGGGAAAATACTTGGGAAAAGACAGGCAACAGCTTAAAATCTTCCCTCGAAAATCTAAAATGGTTTTATAGGCAAACTCCACCAAATATCAAATATGCAAGTAATTCCAATGTTACACAAACTATTCCAGATTATAGAAGAGACAAAAGAGGGGGAAGCACTCTAACTCCTTTTATGAAAAATAACCTTGATAGCAAAATCCCAAAATATCACTGCAAAATAGGAAAATTACAGGCCAAACACACTCAACACAGATGTGAACATTCCTTAAAATATTATCAAACTAAATCAAAATTAAATTTCTATAAACCAGCAATAAATAAAGCAATCACAGCCCAGCCAGTGTGGCTCAGTGGATTGAGCATCAGTCCCATGGACTGAGAGGTCCCAGTTCGATTCCCGGTCAGGGCACATGTGGAAGGCAACCATTTCATATATTTTTCAAATCGATGCTTTTCCCTCCCTCCCGGGTTTCTGGCTCGATCCCCAGTGGGGGGCATGCAGAAGGCAGATGGTCGATGTTTCTCTCTCACATCAATGTTTCTATCTCTCTCCCCCTTCCTCTCTCTCTAAAAAATCAATAAAAACATATTTAAAAACTAAACAAAAACAAAGTAATTATACTGTTAGTAATAAATAATGGAAACAACCCAGATGCCTATCAACAGTAAAATGGTATTAGAAATTATGGTATATTAATAAAATGGAGTCCGGTCGGTGTGGCTCAGTGGTTGAGCATTGACCCATGCATCAAGAGGTCGCCGGTTTGATTCCCGGCCAGAACACATGCCCAGATTGTGGGCCCAATCCCCAGTGGGGGGCATGCGGGAGGCGGCCAATCGATGTTCTCTCTCATCGATGTTTCTACCTCTCTCTCCCTTTCACTTCCTCTCTCTCTAAAATCAATAACGGAAAATAAATAAAATGGAGTATATTCAGCAATGAAAATCAATAAAGTACATCTAACAAGCCATAACATCGGTGAATCACTAGAGTATAATACTGAAATAGTCATGAAAGACATATAATAAAATTCCACAGGAGAAAGTTTTTAAACATGCAAAATCACTAAACATATGTGACAAAACTATAAAGAAAAGCAAAATCCAAAATAGTGCTCCAAAGGGAAAACAAGGTAATAGGATCAGAAATAACAAAGGTAACAGTAATGTTCTTTTCTTTATACCTTCTGCATACTTATATGCAACCCTTCATAGCCCTGGCCAGTTTGGCTCAGCGATCAGAGCGTCGGCCTGCAGACCGAAGGGTCACAGGTTCAATTCCCGGTCAAGGGCACATGTGGAAGGCAACCATTTCATATATTTTTCAAATCGATGCTTTTCCCTCCCTCTCTAACTAAAAATCAGTGAAAAAAAATATCCTCGGGAGAGGATTAACAACAAAAAAAGCAATCCTTTATAGTTATTCAATATTGAACTTAAAAAACAGAAAACTATTAACAGAATGAACAACTGATAGCTCCTCGCATGGTTCTCTTCCATCTCACATGCTCAAAATTTGTCCCAGTGTTGGGAAGGACTGACTATGGCTTACCATTCCATAACAATAGGTAAGAATTTTCTCAAAGCTCTTGTTCTTTTTTTTTTTTTAAGAGGGAGAGAGAAACATTGATCAGTTGCTTCCCTGACCAGGGATCGAACCGGAGAAGTAGGTACGTACCCTGACTGAGACTCGAACCCAATACCTTTGGTGCACAGGGACGATGCTCCATCCAAATGAGCCACTGCAGCCAGGGCTCCAAGTTCTTTTGAATGTTTTGTGTTTTTTTTTAAGAAATTCAGGAATAGCCCTGGCCAGTACGGCTCAGAAGTTGGAGCGTCGGCCTGCGAACCAAACAGTCCAGGGTTCAGTTCCCGCTAGGGGCACGTACCAAAAAAAAAAAAAAAATCAGAGATATATGCCAAATAGAGTTTGTTCACAATGTTTTTAACTAGCCACATATTAAAACAGCCATCATTGCCCTGGCCGGTTTGGCTCAGGGGTTAGAGTGTCGGCTTGCAGACCAGGGAGTCCGGGTTCGATTCTGGCTAAGGGCAAACACCTCGGTTGCAGTTCATCCCCGGCCCTGGTTGGGGTCATGCAGGTGGCAACCAGTTAATGTTTCTCTCTCTCTCTCTCCCTCTCACTCTGTCTGAAGATAAATGTAAAAAATATCCTCGGCTGAGGATTAAAAAAAAATTGTTTTTAAATAAATAAAACAGCCATCATTTGCTCTGAAACATACTTAGTAAAATAACAATCTTACCATATTCTATTACCATGTAATTTTTAAAACTTGAAAGCTATTCAAGCTTTGCCAAAGTCAATCATAACATAAAAAATTGTTCAGTGATTTTGGAATTTACCCAATCCAAACAGTACAGACAGAAAATTTTTGCTTGAATTAAAAAACAAAATCTTCGCCCTGGCCGGTTTGGCTCAGCGGTTGGAGCGTTGGCCTGCGGTCCGGAGAGACCCAGGTTCAGATCCCGCTAAGGGCATGTACCTAGGTTGCAGTTTGTCCCGGGCCCTGGTTGGGTTGTGCGGGTAGCAGCCACTCAATGTGTCCCTTTCACATCGATGTTTCTCTCCCTCTCTCCCTCTCTTTCCCTCCCACTCTATCTGAACAAAAAAATGAAAAAATGTCCTCCAGTGAGGATAAAAAAAAACAAACTTCAATTTTAAACTAGAAGGCAATTAAGAATACCAAATTCAACATATGCAAGTTATTTTATCAGCAATTTCATGAGTGAATTATTTTACATGCTAACACATAGTCAACGTTCTTTAGAGAATTCTAACTGAAAAAATATCAAGGGTTCAGATGAATCTATGGAAAGATCCCTCCCCTCGCCCCAAAAAACTTTGTAACATTAAAATCAACAGTCTTAGCATACATGCAAACATGAAAAATCTTGGGACCTATCAGAAAGTAAGTGAAAAAATAGTAATATGGACACAGTTCTCATTATAATTTCTAATTTGACTGTTGGATATAAAGTACACATAGCTATATATTATAAATATCAAAGAAATTATCTATCCCAGGAAGAGAAAATGAGGGAGGAATATATTTAAGAAGGAGGATCTTACTCTTCCCATTCCTTGGACCAGCAGGAAAAGAGGGAAGATGTGGATAGAAGTCTTCCTTTTCCCCAGGGTTCCCTCTTTTGTGCATTACCAATTAAGAAAACAGCACCCCTTGTTGTTGGTGCTAAGTGATCAGGAAAGAAACTAGGGAGGGGCAGGTCTGAGGTCTTGGTCAGAGGAGGGAGAGGAGTTAGTTTTCTAGGCTCACCGGCACTTAGTTTCCCCAGGAAAGGGGTCACAGCCCCATGATTTTTATAGTGGTGGGAAGATCAAGAAAGGGGCTGGGCCAAGCTCCAGAAACAAGTGGATAATCCTCTCTGCCTGGGGAGGAAGGATTAGGGTGGGTTGGGCTTCTTCAATTAGCCCCTCAAAGACTTTCCATTTCACACAGTTAACATTTTTAAATCCAAGGCCAGGAGAGAAGAATCCAAAAAACAGTATTTTTATCACATGCCAAAAACAGGGGATAGAGAGGAGTGGTAGGCCTAGGTAGGCCCTTACAATTGTCCCTTGGGGGTTACTCCTCAACCCACCTCAATATGGTGCTGGGTAGAGGGGATATCTGGGTTCTAACCTCTAAATAGGGGAGACCCCTACCTGTAGATAGAGGCCCTTATATTTTTTATTCTGATTAGCCATTAAAAATATTTCTTCCTTATTGATTTGAGAGAGGAAGGGAGAGGGAGAGAGAACATTGATTGGACGCCTCCTGCATGCTCCCCACTGGGGATTTGGCCTACAACCTGGGCATGTGCCATGACCGGGAATCAAACCGGTGACCTCTTGGTGCATGGGTTGATGCGTAACCACGGAACCACACCAGCCAGGCAAAAGTTTAACATTTAAAGTATTATTTCCTGGCATTTAGTACATCCACCATGTTGTGTAACCATCAACTCTGTCTAGTTCCAAAATATTTTCATTACCACCAAAAGAAAATCCATACCAATTAGCAGTCACTCTCCTTGCACTGTTTCCTCAGATGCTGGTAACCACTGATCTACTATTTGTCTCTGTGGACTTCAATGGATATGTATGTTTTTCTTTATTGATTTTAGAGAGAGAGGGAGAGATAGAACCATCAATGAGAAAGAACATAGACTGGCCGTCTCCTACATGCCTCCCACTGGGGATTGGGCCCACAACCTGGGCATGCACCCTGATCAGGAATCGAACTGGCAACCTCTTGGTACATGGGTCAATGCTCAACCACTGAGCCACACCGGCTGGGCCTGATTAGCCATTTTAAACCAACGAGGAATAAAAAGAAATCCTGATCTAAAAAATAAATAAAGTACAAAAAGTAAGAAGTACCGCCCTGGCTGGTTTGGCTCAGCGGTTGGAGCGTCGGTCTGTGGTCCAGAGGGACCTGGGTTCGGTTCCCGCTAAGGATGCGTACCTTAGCAGTTTGTCCCAGCCCTTGTTGGTCATGCAGGTGACAGCCACTCGATGTATCCCTTTCATGTCGATGTCTCTCTCTCTCTTCTCTCTCTCTTCCTCTCTCTCCCTCCCACTCTAACTGAACAAAAAATGGAAAAAAATGTCCTCGGGTAAGGATTAAAAAAAAAAAAGTAAGAAGTATCCTTCTCACTAGAGATAAAAATATTTAAGCCGTTAAAAAGTATTTGCAGTACAATAAAGTGATTTCCATGGATATAACTTAAATAAAAACCAAAATAGTAGTTTCACTTCTGATAATAAAATCCAATTTAGGTCAAATTAAATACAACTGATAGTACAACAATTAAGGGCATGGGCTCTGGAGCCAGACCAACCTGGCTTTAAAATCTAGTCTCCACATTACAGGTGATGAGCAAGAGATGCTTAGCAAAGTACCAGGCACAAAGTGAATATACCAGTCTTATCATCCTCCTCCCCCTTAATCGCATCACAATCATTTAGAAGTAATCCCATTTTCATCAGTATTCTTGAAACTGTGTAGAACTGGACTACAGTCCTTGACAAGATGTATGTACCAAATTCAAAGATCTGGTCACACTTGTCCCTATCTCTGCTTTAATAAAAATTAAAAGAGAGAAATCTTTGCTTTCCTTTTTGGAATTCACACCACAGCCACACACTTTTTTTCCTTTATTGATTTTTAGAGAGGGAGGAAGGGAAAGGGAGAGAGAGAGATAGAACATTAATGAGAGAGAAGATCCACTGGCTGCCCCTGAGATTTGGCCCACAAATGGGCATGTGCCCTGACCAGGAATCAAACTGGCGACCTCTTGGTGCATGGGTTGACACTCAACCACTGAGCCACACCACAGCCACATACTTTAAAATTAACTCCTCACTTACCGTTCCAAGAGAATAAAGATATTTCCACTATCTTCTCTTCTGGAAAATCACTCCCAAACAATAACAGTAAGAAACAGAAAAACATGATTTGATGTCTAACCTTAAAGATCAATTCTAAATGCTTAGAGAAGATCACAGGTTTGTCTTGAGAACCCCAGGAAAGCAGCATTAAGTATCACAGCAGGTGGAGTTGAGAAAGGGTGATAAAAACATGAAAATTATTTAAACAAAAGCCTGCATAAGTACAACTTTTTCTCCCTACTCTGAAATTTCAGCAGTTGGCCTTGAAAACCACAAACCTTCCTACTGGCTTAAAAAAAAAAATCTCACCAAGAGAAAATGGAGAAAATATTTCCTCTTATCCTACAGGTGCAAAAATCCTCACAAATTTAATTTCTAATAAATAGGTCTAGTAAGACCACTAAGATTTTAGACATTACTGCTATGTCCTATAAAAATAAGCTTTATTTACCCTTTAAAGACTTTTAATTGGGTATCTTGCCTTCTAAATAATTTGTTACTCTGGTAATAATATGTAAGCCACATCTCAGGTTTCTAAACAGTCTAAATATATGCATGCTCTAGTTGTTAAGCCTTAAAGGGCCTACTGACACTTGCTCTGTTCTCACAAGTCCTAAATTAAAAATATACTCAATGTCCCAGAGCTTGAGACTTACTTAAATTTTGCTTGTTTAGCCACAGAATTTCCTTGGAAGAGTACCCATGAAACTGGTAAGAGTGACTGCTCCCAGGGCAGCAGTGGCAATTCACAGAGTACAGTAAGAAATGCCCCTGTGAGTTCCCATAAGGCTGTCAGCTGATTTCACAAAAGAAACTTTGCAGGACAGAAGGGAGTGGCAAGAAATATTCAGAGTGATGGAAAGCAAGAACCTACAACCAAGATTACTCTATCCTGCAAAGCTGTCATTTAGAATCGATGGCCATATAAAGACTTTCCCAGACAAGAAAAAGTTAAAGGAGTTCATCACCATCAAACCGTTATTATATGAAATGATGAAGGGTCTTTTTGAAGAAAAAGATAAAATATATGAACAAACAAAATGGCAATGAATACATATCTATCAACAATGGAATCTACAAACAAAATGAACAGATAGAACAGAAACATTCTCATAGATACAGAGAACATTTTGTTGGTTGCCAGATGGGAGGGGGTTTGGGAGAATGGGTGAAAAAGGTTAAGGGATTAAGAAGTACGAATTGGTTGCTAAACTGACAAACCTCAAAGGGAAGGAGGCTGGGGGGGTGGGAAGAAATAAACCAAAGAACTTATATGCATAACCAATGGACACAGACAACAGTGTGGGAAAAGGCGGAAGGGAGGCGGGAGTGGGGAGGAGGGAGCCAATGGGGGGAAAAATGTGGAACATCTGTAATACATTCTACATTCAACAATAAAGATTTTTTTTAAAAAAATCACAAGAACAAAAAAAAAAAGAAAGAAATGCCCGTGTGTTGCCTGGTCAGTGTGCTCAGTGGATTGAGCATCGACCCATGCACCAGGAGGTGCCTGGTCAGGGCACATGCCCAGGTTGTAGGCCCAATCCCCAGTGGGGGGCATGCAGGAGGCAGCCAAATCGATGTTCTCTCTCATCGATGTTTCTATCTTTCTTTCCCTCTCCCTTACTCTCTCTCTAAAATCAATAAAGAAAAAAAATTTAGCCCTGGCCGGTTTGACTCAGCGGTTAGAGAGTCAGCTCAGGGATCAGAGAGTCCCGGGTTCAGTTCCCGCTAAGGGCATGTACCTCGGTTGCAGTTTGTCCCCGGCCCTGGTTAGGGTCATGTGGCTGGCAGCCGCTTGATGTGTCTCTCTCACATCAATGTCTGTCTGTCTGTCTGTCTGTCTCTCTCTCTCTCTCTTTCCCCTTCCCTTCCTCCCGCTCTATCTGAAGATAAATGCAAAAATGTCCTCGGGTGAGGATAAGAAAAATAAAATTAAAAATAAATTTTAAAAATTTAAAACAAAAAAATGCCAGTGTGGCTCAGTTGCTTGGAGAGTCACCTGGTACACCAAAAGGTGGCAGGTTTTATTCCATCAGGGCACATACCCAGGTTTGATCCCCAGTCAGGGTGCATGCAGGAAGTAAACGAATAGATCTTTCTCTCTCTCTGTGATGTCAGAAGGACAGTGATTACTCTGGGAGTGAGAAGGGGTAGTAACTAGCAAGAGAATCAAGGGGAGTTTCTGGGATGCTAGTTATTGTTTCGTGACTTATGTTTACACCAATGTGTTTACTTTGTGAAAACCCATCAAGCACACTTAAGATTTGTGCTGTGCCCAGGTCAGCTTGGCTCAGTGGTTAGAGCGTTGGCCTGCAGTCTGGAGAAACCCAGTTTCAATTCCCGCTAAGGACACGTACCTCGGTTGCAGTTTGTCCGCGGCCCTGGTTGGGTCATGTGGGAGGCAACCACTCGATGGGTCCCTTTCACGTTGATGTTTCCCTCTCTCTCTCTCCCCCTCCCACTCTATCTGAACAAAATATCAAAAAGTGTCCTCAGGTGAGGATAAAAAAAAAAGATTGTGCTGTTATGTATATTATATTTCATTTTAAAAGTTTTAAAACTCAGCCCGGTCGGTGTGGCTCAGTGGACTGAGCATAGTCCCATGGACTGAGAGGTCCAGATGCGATGGCTCCATCCCCAGTAGGGGGTGTACAGACGACAGCCCATCTATGTTTCTCTCTCATTAGTGTTTCTCTCTCCCCCTCTCCCTATCTCTCTATCTAAAAAAAAAAAAAAAAAATCAATAAAAAATATATATATAAATCATCTGAAATATATGCTTAGACTATCTTAGTCCTTTCTAGAATAATCAAGTGCTTCCTATATGCCAGATCTTGTTCAAAGTACTTTATATATATTAAATCACTTAATCCTCATAACAACCCTATGAATTTGGTATGTTATTACTGTTATTTTGAAAGTGAAGAAACTGTGACACAGAGGTTGAGCAATGTGCCCAAGATAACACCTAGTAAGTGGCAAAGTCAAAATCTGTACGAAGGTACTCTGGCTCCCAAGTTTATGCTCTGAAACATTATCCTTAACATCTCTCCAATAAAATTTTACTTTATAGTGGAAAAAAAAACATAATTAAGAAAATAAATTATTTAATCAATCTAAATCATTGCCACTCTATTACTACTTAGCTCTCCATTCAGTTAGATGCTAAAATACAGGTGCAAAATTGCATATAAGAGTAAGTGTCATGCCCTGGTCAGTTTGGCTCAGCAGTTAGAGCCTTGGCCCAGGGACCAATGAGTCACAGGTTCAATTCTGGTCAAGGGCACTTACCTTGGATGCGGTTCAGTCCCTGGCCCTAGTCAGGATCATGTGGGAGGCAACCAATAGATGTGTCCCTCTCACATCAGTGTTTCTCTCTCTCTCCCTCTCTCCTACTCTCTCTGAAAATAAATGGACAAGTATCCTCAGGCGAGGATTAAAAAAAAAAGAGTAAGTGGCATAATCAAATGGAGTAACTGCATATTACTCAAAGCTCAAAAATTATACACTAGTAATATACCTCTCTTCTATTCTGTTCTTATCCATGAGAGGCTGCTTAATCCACTGGTTAACCAGTCTTTGTCCTTGAGGGGTTTTGCATTTATTCAGCAATGCAGCCAGAGACTGAGAGCCAGTGGTATCTTCAACAGAACCCTAGTAAACAAAAAATAAAAAAGAATGGCATTCTCATTAGTGAAAATTTTACTGTGCCATGAAAAATAATTTTAAGAACAAGAACATTTAATATTCTTCAAATATTAAATGAGAAATCAGCACAAAAGTTCTAAATTAAATTTTCAAACTGTGAGTCTATATTTTCTGCTGTGTATTCCCCTAAACCAAAACCACTTTATAATTATTGCAGTTTTAGACACAAAACTTATTAACATGTATATATTAAAAACTGCTGTAATAAAGAAAGTTTTCGCATGCCAGTGTAGCTCAGTGATTAAGCATAAACCCATGCACCAAGAGGTCACCAGTTCAGTTCTTGGTCAGGGTACTCGCCCAGGTTGTGGGCCCAATCCCCAGTGGGGGGCATGCAGGAGGTGACCAATCAATGTTCTCTCTCATCAATGTTTCTATTTCTCTTCCTCTCCCTTCCTCTCTAAAATCAATAAAAGGGGGGGAAAAAAGTAAGCCCCTTAAAAAGATACTTCAGGATATATCAGAGGAAACAATTTTAACCATTCAATGTTTTCAAGACAATTTTCTTTTTTAATAATCATCTGTATATTGTATTGTGTATTCACCATCCCAAATCTTCTTCCATCACCATTTATCTCCCTTTACCCTCTTCTACCTTCCCCCACCCCCCTTCCCTGATAATTACCATACTGTTATCTGTATCAATGAGTTTTATAATTCAATGTGTTTTTTTCTTAATATATTTTTTATTGAATTTTTTGAGAGAGAAGAAGGGAGAGGGAGAGAGAAACACAGCGAGAGAAAAAGAAACATCGATCAGCTGCCTCCTGTACACCACCTACTGGGGATCAAGCCCACAACCCAGGCATGTGCCCTCAGCAGGAATCAAACCAATGACCCTTCGATGCATGGGATGACACCCAATCAACTGGGCCACTCCAGCCAGGGCAAACCATTCAATGTTTTTAATCCATGTATTATTACATATTTTTTTTACCTGGAAAAGGTTAAGGGCTCTGACTGCTGCAATATCCAATTTCATGTACTGGCGAAAGTCAAAAGTAGTCAGTTCAAATTGTCCAAAGTTTGAATCATCTGATAAGAGTTCTAAAAACTTGATAACTGCAGACAATGATGAAACTGCAACCTAGGATTAAGAATTCAAAATAAAAGATTGCCATCATTAGAATTCTAGAGATTATTTTAAAGACAAATGGAAAAAAATAAATGAATTCCAAATACATCATTTCCTTGGTGTTTCTTCTCAATCCAAACCAACAAAATCAAAGTTTAAATAAATCTCTTAATGTTAGAAAATCATTTTTAGAAAATGGAAATATACTGCAATACCAGCACTGTTCATAATAGAAAATACTCAAATGTCCTTTAAGAGCAAAATGGATAAAGTTCGGCATGTTTAATGGTCACCCTAAGGAATACTACACACAATATAGGCAAAAAAAAATCCACAACTACATGCAATATGGATAAATCTCACAAACATAATAATGAATAAATGAAACCAGAGGCAAAGATTATATATACTATGATTCTATTTACATAAACTACTGAAATAAGTCAAACTAATCTACACTGTCAGAAGTAAGAATCAGGGTTACCCTGTATAGGGGTAATGACTGAAATTCATACACTTTCCTACGTGTATATTTAAGTAAGATATTTAAATAAATTATTGTGTGTGTTCTGACTGTTCCACCAACCAGCTGTTCCTCTGGTCTCTCTCCTCAGGCCTCCCTCTTTCCGGAGACACTGAAATTAAGGTGATTAATAACCCTACAATGGCCTCTAGGTGTTCAAGTGAAAGGAAGAGCCCCACGTCTCTCACTTTAAATCAAAAGCTAGAAATGATTCAGCTAAATGATGAAGGCATGTCAAAAGCCAAGATAGGCCGAAAGCAAGTCCTCTTGTGCCAAACAGGCAAGCCAAGTTGTGAATGCAAAGGAAAAGTTCTTGAAGAAAATTAAAAATACTAATCCAGTGAATGATAAAAAAAGCAAAGACTTTTTACAGATATGGAGAAAGTTTTAGCAGTCTGGATAGAAGATTAAACCAATCACAACATTCTCTTAAGCCAAAGCCTAATCCAGAGCAAGACCCTAACTCTCTTGACTTCTATGAGGGCTAAGAGAGGCAAAGAAGCTGTAAAAGAAAAGTCTGAAGCCAACAGAAGTTGATTCATGAGATTTAATTAAAGAAGGAAGCTCTCTCTATAACATAAAAGTGCAAGGTGAAGCAGCCAAGTGATAATCTAGAAGCTACAGTTAAGTTTCCCAGATCTAACTAAGATAATTAACGAAGTGACTACACCAAACAAAAGATTTCAATGTAGATGAAATAGCCTTATATTGGAAGAAGATCCCATCTAAGGGTTTCATAGCTAGAGAGAAGTCAATATCTGGCTTCAAAGCTTCAAAGGACAAAATGACTCTCTTGTTAGGGGCTAATGCAGCTGGTGACTAAGTTGAAGCCAGTGCTCATTTATTATTCTGAAAATCTTCAGGTCCTGAAGAATTACACTGAATCTACTCTGATTGTGCTCTAAAAATGGAACAAAGCCTAGATGACAGCACATCTGTACTGAATATTTTAAGTTCACAATGGAACTTACTGCTCAGAAAAAAAAGATTCCTTTCAAAATATTGCTACTCACTGACAATGTACCTGGTCACACAGAAGCTCTGATGGAGGTATACTGACTAGGTTAATGTTTTTATGTCTGCTAACAGAACACCCATTCTGCAGCCCATGGACCAAAGAGTATTTTCTACTCTCAAGTCTTATTATTTAAGAAATAAGTTTCAAGCCCTGGCCAGTTTGGCTCAGCGATTAGAGCGTCGGCCTGCGGTCCGGAGAGACCCGGGTTCGGTTCCCGCTAAGGGCACGTACCTCGGTTGCAGTTTGTCCCCGGCCCTGGTCGGTCCTGCGGGTGGCAACCACTCGATGTGTCCCTTTCACGTCGATGCTTCTCTCTCTCTCTCCCTTCCTCTCTCTCCCTCCCATTCTATCTGTACAAAAAAAAATGGAAAAATATCCTCGGGTGAGGATAAAAAAAAAAAAAGAAAAAAAAAAAAAAAAAGAAATAAGTTTCAAGCCCGGACAATGTGGCTCAGTGGTTAGGCATCAACCCATGCATCAAGAGGATGTCAGTTTGATTCCCAGACAGGGCACATGCCCAGGTTGTGGGCCAAATCCCCAGTGTAGGAGGTGGCCAATCGATGTTCTCTTTCTTCGATGTTTCTATCGCTCTCTCTCTCTCCCCCTTCCTCTCTCGCTAAAATCAATAAAGAAAAATTATTAAAAATAAATAAATAAATTTCGCCCTGGCCGGTTTGGCTCAGCGGTTAGAGCGTCAGCCTCCGGTCCAGAGAGACCCGGGTTCGGTTCCCGCTAAGGGCACGTACCTTGGTTGCAGTTTGTCCCCAGCCCTGGTTGGGTCGTGTGGGTGGCAACCATTAGAAGTGTCGCTTTCACGTCAATGTTTCTCTCTCTCTCTCTCTCTCTCCCTCTCACTCTATCTGAACAAAACATCGAAAATGTCCTCGGGTGAGGATAAAAACAAATAAACAAACTAAATAAATAAATAAATAAATTTCAAAGGTTATAGCTGCTATTAATAGTGATTCCTCTGATAGATCTGGGAAAATAAACTGAAAGCCTTCTGGAAAGGGTTCACCCTTCTAGGTGTCATTAAGAACAATCTTAATTCATGGGAAGAGGTGAAAATAAACCTCAACAAGAGTTTGGAAGAAGCTGATTCCAACCTTCAAGGATGCTTGGAAAAGTTCAAGACTTCAGTGGAGGAAGTAACTGCAGATGTGATGGAAACAGCAAGAGAACTAGAATGAGAAGTGAAGTCTGAAGATGTGACTGAATTGCTGCAATTTCATGATAAAACTTTTAACAAATGAGGAGTTGCTTCTTATGCACGAGCAAAGAAAATGTTTTTTTGAGATGGAATCTACTCCTGGTGAAGATACTGTGAAGACTGTTGAAATGACAACAAAGGATTTAGAATATTACATAAATTTAGTTAATAAAGGGGCAGAGTTGAAGAGGATTGACTTCAATTTTGAAAGAAGTTCTGCTGTGGGTAAAGTGCTATCAAACAGTATCGCGTGGTACAGAGACATCATTAGTGAAAGAAAAAGTCAATCAACATGACAAACGTCATTGTGTTCTTTTTTTTCCTTCATTGATTTTAAGGAGAGAGGAAGGGAGAGGGAGAGAGAGATTGAAACATCGATGAGAAAGAACATTGACTGGCTGCCTCCTATAGGCCCTCCACTAGGGATTTGGCCCACACCTGGGCATGTGCCCTGACCAGGAATCGAACTGGCAACCTCTTGGTGCATGGGTCGACGCTCAACTACTGAGTATGTCACACCGGCAGGGCCATTGTGTTCTTAATTTAAGAAACTGACACAGCCCTGGCTGGTTTAGCTCAGTGGTTAGAGCATAGGCCCACAGACCAATGACTGGCGGGTTCAATTCTGGTCAAGGGCACGTACACCTTGGTTGCGGTTTGTCCCCAGGACTGGTTACGGTCATGTGGGAGGCAACTAGTTGATGTGTCCCTCTCACGTCGATGTTTCTCTCTCTCTCCCTCTCCCATTCTCTTACTCTACCTGAAGATAAATGGAAAAATATCCTCCGGTGAGGATTTAAAAAAAAAGAAATTGACACAGGCATAGTTAGCACCCATTAACATAAAAGCAAGACCCTCCACCAGCAAAAAGATTACAACTCCCTGCCGATTCAGATGATAGCTAGCATTTTAGCAATAAAGTATTTTTTAATTAAGGTATGTACACCATTTTTTAGAATGCTATTGCACTTAATAGACTACAATATAGTATAAATATAACTTTTATATGTACTGGAAAATAAAAAAATTCACTTTATTGAGATATTCACTTTAATGTGGTATTCTGAACTTAACCTTTAATATCTCCAAGGTATGCCTATACTAAACATAATATAAGTTCAGGACAGTAAACTGACAGCCCAATGACAAATTCTACTCATTAAAATATACTTGATACTAGATTCCTTATAAATGTACATATTTTTCCTAATTGATAACTTAGAGTTTGGAAATGGCAGATAGATAACTAACAAAAGTATAAGGCTGTCATAAGAATCTCCTGTCACCAGGAGACACAGATAAAAACAGTTTCTAATAGCCTTAAAAGCTTCTTCATATTTTCAACAGAGAGATAAGTTTCTCTAATACTGGAATCAAAATCCATATTGGCTTTTGATTATGTCACCAAAAAAAATGTAAAAAAGATAAATTTACTTTATAAGGAAGAAACTATTATGTGGTAAGCAATCCCTATAAAATCATGAGTCATAATAGTCTCAGTTCATTCGAGTTGAAAACTACTTTGAAAATTACAAAGTTTGTTCTGTCTTATTAAATATACAATAGAATTTTCCATTTTGCTCCAGTGATCCACAAATATCTTGTCAATAGCTTCCAATATTTTACCATAAAAATACCTCTCCCAAGCCATACCCACCTCGAAGAGTTGAATATAAGATAAACTTTAACCACTGAAAATCCCACAAAGTTACATTTTTTGAGCCAATTTGTTTAAATGTAACTTTTACTATGCAGTCATTATATGCCGTCTACATTTTCACCCTTATTACTTCCCAACCTTCCTAACAATCCTTAGACAGGTATTTTTAATCTTATTTAACATATAATGAAAGTGCCTCTCAGAAAGGTGAAGTAATTTATTAATGATTCCACAGTTTATACATTAAAAAGCTTTGATAGGTCTTTTCCCTCTCTCTAGTCAATATGCTTCCTCACATACTTAAGTGACCTAATCAGGCTTTCACACAAAACCAATAAAACTCTTCCTTTTACCAGGGATATATATTTTGTAAATATGATGGAATTATATTTAAGGTTACGTTAAATTTTTCTAGACATTTGCTTGAGTTTTCCATAGGCTTTATCATAGATAAAGTAAGCTTAATATCAGTGATCCACAGTTTAGATTTGAGACATATGTGACAGAAGGGGCCTTCTTAAAAAGTCAATTATTACAGTTTAGGACAAATTCACATTTGTAATCCACATACCTGATTCTCCATTTCTGGCAAGACAGCACTATTCACCTGTTCTCCTTTTTTGCCTTTCAACAACCGGTTAAGGTCCTGATAAATATCTTTTGTGGAAAAGTCAGCTCTTTTTCTTTCTGTGATAAGAATACCTCCTCTGTGAATAACCTATTTTACAAGAAATATCTTAAATTACTATAAGAAAAGCAGTAAGAAAAAGAAAACTATAACAATGACAAATACAAAGTGACAATAGCTAAAAAATTATTAACCTACCTTAAATTTTCATACAACATTCAAGACATTGGTAAAACGTGTATTAAGATGTGTTTTAAAAATCTATAAACTAGCCCTGGCCGGTTTGGCTCAGCGGTTAGAGCATCAGCCTGCGGTCCTGAGAGACCCGGGTTCGGTTCCCGCTAAGGGCATGTACCTTGGTTGCAGTTTGTCCCCGGCCCTGGTCGGTTGTGCGGGTGGCAGCCACTCGATGTGTCCCTTTCACATCGATGTTTCTCTCTCTCTCTCTCTCTCTCTTCCTCTCTCTCCCTCCCACTCTACCTGAACAACAACAAAAAAATGTCCTCGGGTGAGGGAAAAAAAAAAAAAAATCTATAAACTAAATTTTCATGGATATTTAAAATTATGTTCACATAAAACTTTCAAAAATATAGTCCCAAAGGTAAAAAAAATCTTAACAGAATAATTCTCCTCAAAACTTGTTTAGATACTTATCTTCACTAAAAATGCCATCACAGATTTGCCATCTCTCAAGCAGTTCTTACAGTATTTGAGGCCCATAAAAACAAAAGAATCCTTGGGGAATACAACATATCCCTTTAGACTTACCTAACAAACCATACACTTATACAAATGGCACAATCAAAAATTTTTGTTTTTATTTTTTAATCCTCACCTGAGGATATATTTCTACTTTTGTTCAGAGAGAGTGGGAGGGAGAGAGGAGAGAGAGAGAAACATGGACACAAGAGACACATGGACTAGTTGCCTCCCACACAACCCAACCAGGGCCAGGGATGGACCGCAACTGAGGTACGTGCCCTTGATCGAAATTGAACCTGCAACTCATTGGTCCACAGGCTGACACTCTAGTCGCTGAGCTAAACCGGCCAGGGCCAATAAAAATTTTTTTTTAAGTATCAGGCAGCCCTGGCCAGTTTTGCTCAGTGGTTAGAGCATTGGCCTGCAGACCAGAGAGACCTGGGTTTGGTTCCCACTAAGGGCACGTACCTGGTTGCAGTTTGTCCCCAGCCTCAGTTGGGGTTGTGTGGGTGGCAAACAGTCAATGTTTCTCTCTCTCTCTCTTCCTCCCGCTCTATCTGAAGATAAATGCAAAAGTGTCCTCAGGTGAGGATAAAAAAATAAATAAATAAAGTATCAGGCAAAGTTCCACCCAAACTTTTCAAAAAATCTTGACAGTGTGGTGATACTAGGGGAAGGGGAGGTGGGTAGAGGTGGAGGAGGGTATAGGGGAGATAAATGGTGATAGAAAAAAAATAAAATAAAGCAAAAATAAATCCTAAAGAATTGTATTTTATTTATTTGATAAATCCATGCTAGATACAGGAATAAATTGGTTTTTTGGTACATGCCCCTACCAGGAACCGAACCCAGGACTCTCTGGTCCACAGGCCGATGCTCCAACTGCTGAGCCAAACTGGCCAAGGCTAAATTGTTTTGTTTTGTGTTTTTTTTATCCTCACTCGAGGATATTTTTCCATTTTTTGTACAGATAGAGTGGGAGGGAGAGAGAGGAAGGTAGAGAGAGAGAGAAACATCGATGTGAAGGGACACATCGAGTGGCTGCCACCCACACGACCAACCAGGGCCGGGGACAAACTGCAACTGAAGTACGTGCCCTTAGCGGGAACCAAACCCGGGTCTCTCCGGACTGCAGGCCGACGCTCTAACCGCTGAGCCAAACTGGCCAGGGCTAAATTGGTTTTTTTTTTAAGTGGCCCTTTATCCCTGAACTGTGAAAACGTTCTTTTTTATCAACTGAACTGATTTGAATGCTTTATGGCTCAAATTCTGTTACTCTTAAGGGAGGGAAGGAGGGAGGAAGGAAAGGAGGGAAGAGAAATGATATGAAGTAGAACAAGTCCTAAATAAGAAACAACTTATTCTAGCCCGGCTGGTGTGGTTCAGTGGTTGAACGTCGACCCATGCACCAAGAGGTCACCAGTTCAATTTCCGGTCAGGGCATATGCCCAAGTTGTGGGCTCCATCCCCAGTGGAGGGCATCCAAGAGTCGGCCAATCGATGTTCTCTCTCACTGATGTTTCTATCTCTCTCTCTCCCTCTCCCTTCCTTTCTTTCTAAAATCAATGAGAAAAAAAAGTGAAAAAAATAAAGTCCCATTAAAGACAAAGTTTTCATCAAGGATAAAAATCAAAATATGCCTCAAAATAAAACATTACTATAATTAAAGTTTTAAAAAATTTGACTTTTAAATCACTTTTTTCCCTTAAATAAAATAGTATCATGTTAATTAGAGCCTTTCCTAAGTTTGGTTTGTCTATCACTAGACTAATAATTCCCTTACCTGCCTCAGTTTTCCCATATCTCCAGCAGTCTCTCCTCCTGGTAAAACACATTCCTTTGGTCCAATTTGAATCAGAAGAGCCTCCAGATTGGAGAACTGATCATTATCAGGGAATTCACACAATCCTAGCTTCCTCTGTATGGAGTCAACATACCCAACTCCGACCTGTCTTTGGCCATCAACTGTAGACATTTTAACACCCACAACACCAATGGAAGCTGACATATCATTGTTACCAAAGAGAATATCTTCAAACTGAGAAAGATTACCAGGAGAAGCCTAAGCAATGATAAAGAAAAAGTTTAAGAAACTGATAAATATACTTTAAATTTTTATTAGCAAACAAGAATTACACAACCTGGATGAATTTAACAAAATGATATTTTACTTAAAAAAATTGCTTATAACCATACATTCCAATAATTATCACCAATTTTCAATGAAGAATCCACACTGCTTTCCCAGTTATTTTCAGAACACTTGGGCATATTTGAAAATCACTGTATGAAGTGATTTTCGGTTTGAAATTTAGAAGTTGATATTATACACAATCAAGAAACCCAAAATGGTCATCCTGTCAATGCAAGGTTTAAATTTCTACATTCTGCCAAACCACTGCTGCACTAAGCAGCTATTCCACACAAGAGAGCAGGATTACTAGTTTAAAACTGACCTTGAAAAGTCTCTCTATATCAATATACTTGTGTGTAAAATGCAGATTGTTCTAGCCCTGGCCAGTGTGGCTCAATGGTTGGAGCACTGGCCTGTGCAACAAAGGGTTTGGGGTTCGATTCCTGGTCAAGGGCACAGAACTGGTTAAAGGTTCAATCCCCGGGGGGGGCAAGTTCAGGAGGCAACTAATCCAAGTGTGGCTCTCACATACATCTTTCTCCTTCTCCCTCCCTTTTACCCTTCCACTTTCTCTAAAAATCAATGAAAAAAATTTCCTTGGGTGAGGATTTTTTTTAAAAAGTGAACCAGTAGCTAATAAAACGGGATTATTGAGGATCCTTGAAAATGACATGACTGGTAATCTATGACACAGATAGTATCTAAGGTCCTTTCCTGCTCCAAACTTACAAACTACTGAGAACATGGAAAAGAAATCAATCGCAGAGATCAACTATTTTAAATATCACCAATACTTCATAATAGAACCAATAAGCTAAAAAATATAAGATAAATCCGTTTTAGTGCAGTACTTCTTAAAATGTCAGGATAAAGATACCTTTTTAACCTGATAAAGATACATATTTTAACACAGACACACACACAAAAGAAGTAAAAAGAATTCATCTTGCCCTAGCCTGGTAGTTTAGTTAGAGTGTCATCCCTGATATACCCAGGTTGTGGGTTTGATCCCCAGTCTGGGCACATACAAGAATCAACCAATGAATTCATAAGTAAGTGGGATAACAAATCCATGTTTCCCTCTCTCTCTTTTGCTCTCTCTCCCTAAAGTCAATAGATTTTTTTAAAATTTTTAATTAATCTTGAAGGATTCTGACATGACATAAAGGAATGAGGTGTGACAGACTGATTAACCATGGTAGTCACTTAAACTTATGATTGTTGTTGTTACTGAGTTCTGTGAGGAATGAAATAAAAGAAACATCCTTTGTGGTATCCTCAATTTTCTATTTTTTTTTCTTTTTTTTTTTTTTTTTTAATCCTCACCCGAGGATATTTTTTCCATTTTTTTGTACAGATAGAGTGGGAGGGAGAGAGAGGAAGGGAGAGAGAGAGAGAAACATCGACGTGAAGGGACACATCGAGTGGCTGCCACCCGCACGACCAACCAAGGCCGGGGACAAACTGCAACCGAAGTACGTGCCCTTAGCGGGAACCGAACCCGGGTCTCTCCGGACCGCAGGCCGACACTCTAACCGCTGAGCCAAACTGGCCAGGGCTCAATTTTCTATTAAAATCTTTCAAAACATAGACTAAAACTCTAAAATTCACTTTTCTTAGTATAGTATCAATAAAAATTACCAGAAAGCTCCATAATATAGAATGCTAAAGTCTCCCAGATATAATCCTCATTAAGTGTCTATTCTTACAAATGGGGTGGGGGTGGTAATGAAATAAAGACTGAAAAATATTATATTTGCCCTAGCCAGGATGGCTTAGTTGTTTGGGCGTCATCCTGTGCACTGAAAAGTTGCTGGTTCCATTCCAAGTCAGTACACATGCCTGGTTACAGGCTCAACTCCCAGTAAGGGGCGTGCAAGAGGCAGCCAGTCAACGTTTCGTTCTCATGTTGACGTTTCTCTCTCTGTCCCTCTCCCTCTCTAAAAAAAAAAAAAAATCTATAAAAATATTTTTTTTAAATAAAAATATTATATTTGAAGCAGCACCAACATCAAATGTTTAAGTATTGCTTTAAACTCCACAAGAAAAAACACAGAACTTTCAAATTAAAAAGCATCTTAAAAACTTTCTAATTTTACTATTTATGAAGAAACAGACAAAACAGAAGGTTGGGATATTTGCTAAGGTCACTCAGAGACAGAGAAAAAAGAAAACTGCTTGTAATAACTATGAATGGTGCCAGGCGGGTACTTGAAATATCGGGGGGATCACTTTGTAAATTATCATTGTCTAATCACTATGCTGTACACCTAAAACTAATATAAAATAATATTGAATAAAAATTAAATAAAATACAAGCAAAAAAAAAAATTAGCCCAGCCAGTGTGGCTCAGTGGTTAAGCATCAACACATGCACCGAGAAGTCACGGGTTGGGTTCCTGGTCAGGGCACATGCCCAGATTGTGGACCAAATCCCCAGTGAGGGGTATACAGGAGGCAGCCCCATCAGTGTTCTCTCTCATCAATGTTTCTCTCTCTCTCTCTCCCTCTCTGTTCCTCTCTCTCTAAAGTCAATAAGGAAAAAAAAAAGAAATGAAATCGACTGACTACAAGCTCAGAGCATTGTCCCCTTTCCATACGCACTTATTCTCTCTAAGAAGATATCTCACATCCCCAAAAACATTTTAACCATTTACTGAAAACCTACTTTGTGCAGGTATTATGTGTGAACAAACAAAAGCATGATTTTATAGACTAACAAGAAAGACAGCTACTAAATAAATAAAACAAAGTAGCACTATCTCCTTGAAGGCATTAAAAGCATGCATGTTAATGAGCTTTCCTAGGCACACCACACTTACAAAAAAATTACAATCTAATGGAAGAGAAAGGCACATTCAAAAATACAAACACATGTGTACAAGTGAGATATTTGGAAGACTGTAAATTTATGTAAAATTACTTTAAAAACAGTAAAATCAAATCCTTACTTAATGCTGTATTCAATTTTATGTAACAGGTATTTATTATTTATCTTCCAGAGACAGTGACAAAGATCAGAGTGTTCATACTTATAATAAAGATCTACTAAATTCCTGAGTTATTATTAAACTGCAATTCTTAAAAATCAGATGCTAAAGATTAAAATTTCTCAAAGCACTTTACTATTATACCTGGTAAAATATTAAAACACAAATAAGAATTCCCTTACATTTTAATTTTTTGTGTGCTTAAAAATAAAGGAAGAGAGATAATTACCTTAAATGCCAAATACCAATCATTCTCCTTGGAGGCCTTATTTCCAGCTCTATTCTTATAAACTTCAACTCTATACTGACGAACTAGAAGAAGATCTTTTACAAAAGACTCAAAATTCATTTTACTAAGCACAACACTCTCCAGAGTCTTTGCTCCTAAAGAAAAATATTAAAAATAAGTTACCGATTTGAAGATTTGAAGTAATGTGTTCCAAGTACCTAACACAGCGTTGGCGGTATAGTGGTGAGCATAGCTGCCTTCCAAGTACCTAACACAATATTTCCCCCCAAACTACATGGTTCTCTCAGTAATTCCTTCATTCAATAAACTGTTTATCAAGCAACTATTATTATATGTCCTAAGGACTTTGGTAGATGAGAAGTATAAAATGGTGAGTAGACACAGCCTCCTGCTTCTGTGAAGCCTATGAATCAAAATAAAAAATTAAGAAGATACAAAGATAAAAGAACGAGTAAAAATATATAGCTAATCTTCTTTCTTGTAATTCCTTTTTCACAATTTTGAATACAACTCATATATTAACTATACAGTATTTGTACAGAATGAAATCAATTTTTTCAAAAGGTTCATAAAAATGAATTTGTCATTATGCATTGCAAAATACTCTAGGTAATATACTCACATAGCTAAAAATTGAAAGGTTCAAAATGAATGGCAAAGTTCCTCTTTCACCTCTTCCACTATCCCTTAGACATCTAGTTTACCACCATAGTTTTATTAGTTTATAAAATATATGCCCAAACATAGTCTATGCATACACAGCAAATATAAAGCATTACTTTTTTCCTTTTACATAAAGAAAAAAAGTTCTGTATCTTGATGTTGTTTTATATATACATATATAATACATATGTGTGTGTGTGTGTGTGTGTGTGTGTGTGTGTGTATTTTTTTTTGTATGTGCCGCTAGTGGGAACCAAACCTGGGGCTCTCTGGTCCGCAGGCCAACGCTCCAACCACTGACCCAAACCGGCCAGGGCAACTTTAATATATTTTAAACATTGTTCCACCAGTACTTAATCAGTTTCTTTTATTTCAGAGCTACAAACAATCCAATGACTCTAAGGATGTTCTATAATTTAGTCTTTTGCTCTGGTCGGTTTGCTCAGTGGTTAGAGCAACGACCCACAGACCAGAGAGAGAGTCCTGGGTTCAGTTCCCTCTAAGGGCATGTACTTCAGTTGCAGTTTGTCCCAGGCCCCAATTGGGGTCGTGTGGGTGGCAACCACTCAATGTCTCTCTCACATAGATGTTTGTTTCTCTCTCTCCCTCCCTCCCTCCCGCTCTATCTGAAGATAAATGCAAAAAATGTCCTCGGGTGAGGATTAAAAAAAAAGCCCTGGCCGGTTTGGCTAAGCAGTTAGAGCGTCGGCCTGCGGTCCAGACAGACCCGGGTTCAGTTCGGGCTAAGGGCGCGTACCTCGGTTGTGGTTTGTCCCTGGCCCTGGTTGGTTGTGCAGGTGGCAGCCACTCGATGTGTCCCTTTCACGTCAATGTTTCTCTCTCTCTCTCTCTCTCTCTTCCTCTCTTTCCCTCCCACTTTATCTGAACAAAAAATGGAAAAATGTCTTCAGGTGAGAATAAAAAAACATTAAATAAATAAAAAAAGTTTTTAGTCTCTTACTGATGCATGTTTTTAGTCTTTGTTATATATAACAATGCGATCTGAACAGTCTTATCTGTGCTTCACTCTAAATATGTGAGCATATCTGTGTTTTGTTTTGTTTTTTTATGTTTTTACTGATTTTTTTGAGGGAGAGAGGGAGAGATAGAAACATCAATGGGAGAGAGAGAGAGATCAATCTGCTGCCTCCTGCATGCCCCCTACTGAGGATGGAGCCAGCAACCTGACAAGGAATTTAACTGGAACCTCTCAGTCCATGGGAGGACACGCAATCAATTCAGCCACACTGGCTGGGCTGTAAGATAGTCTTAAAACTGAATTTTATCAAAGGATATGTGTGATTTTTTTTTTTTATCCTCACCCAAAGACAGTTTTCCATTTTTTGTTCAGATAGAATGGGAGGGAGAGGAAAAGAGAGAGAGAGAGAGAGAGAGAGGGAAAGAGAGAAACATCGACGTGAAAGGGACACATCGAGTGGCTGCCGCCCGCACGACCAACCAGGGCCGGGGACAAACTGCAACCGAGGTACATGCCCTTAGCGGGAACCGAACCCGGGTCTCTCCGGACCGCAGGCGGACGCTCTAACTGCTGACCCAAACTGGCCATGGCCGGATATGTGTGATTTTGATAAATATTAGTAGACTATGCCCTGGCCAGTTTGGCTCAGCGGTTAGAGCGTCCGCCTGCGGTCCGGAGAGACCCGGGTTCGGTTCCCGCTAAGGGCATGTACCTCGGTTGCAGTTTGTCCCCGGCCCTGGTTGGTCGTGCGGGCGGCAGCCACTCGATGTGTCCCTTTCACATCGATGTTTCCCTCTCTCTCTTCCTCTCTCTCCATCCCACTCTGTCTGTACAAAAAATGGAAAAATGTCCTCGGGTGAGGATGAAAAAAAAAATATATGTATATTAGTAGACTATTCCCTGGTTGGCTGTGCCAATTAACATGACCATCCATAAAGTATTAATGCATATACTTTTTTACCCTGTCCAGTGAACAGTTTTCAAACTTTCTGGTCTCCATCTTAGATCATTGATCCTCAACATGGGGTGATCTGGCTCTCCTAGGAGACATCTGGCAATGCCTGGGGCCATTTGGATTGTCACAACTCGGTAGTGGGGAACACTAATGGAATCTAGTGGGCAGAGGCAGGGATGCTGTTAAACATGCACAGGACAACCCCTCACAACAATGAATTATTCAGTCCAAAATATCAATATTGCTGAAGTTGAGAACCCATCTTAGATGGAAAATAAGTGTCTCAGCTTAGTTGTGATTTGCAAGCACCAATTTCTTTACAAAAATAAATAAAATCACCCATACTACCAAATAAAGTCAAAACTGAGCCCTGATTGGTTTGGCTCAGCGGTTAGAGTGTCGGCCTGCAGTCCAGAGAGACCCGGGTTTGGTTCCCACTAAGGGCATGTACCTTGGTTGCAGTTTGTCCCCGGCCCTGGTTGGTCGTGCAACACTCAATGTGTCCCTTTCAAGTCGATGTTTCTCTCTTTTCCTCTCTCTTCCTCTCTCTCCCTTCCTTTCTTTCTGAACAAAAAATGGAAAAAAATGTCCTCGGGCGAGGATAAAAAAATAAAAAGATTTTAAGAAACCCTAAATTTTCATATAAGTAATGCCAATTATTCACTTACAAGCAATTCAGAATATTTTCTCAATCCACTGAAACACACAGGCCAGGACAATTTAAAAAAAATTTTTTTTTAATGAGAAAGTATATCAGGCAAAGGAGGAATCTCCAGGTCAGAGGGAGCAGCTACTCAGCTCCAACCCACTGCTTAAGTACGGGTATATTTTTGCCCAGTTTCCACTGTGTCAATTTTTCAAAAAAAAAAAGCTCAAAGCCTTGGCTGGCTAGCTCAGTATTAGAGTGTCTAGCTCAATTGGTTAGAGTGTCGTCCTGATGCACCTAGGTTGCAGGTTTAATCCCAGGTCAAGGAACATACAAGAATCAACCAGTGAATGCATAAATAAATGGAACAACAAATTGATATTTCTCTCTCTCTCTCTCAAATCAGTAAAAAAATTTTTAAAATAAAAAGCTCAAAATCCAAATTTTTTCATGAACTTTCCCAATCTTTGTAACAAAATTTTTAAGTTACAGGCAATTAATTCAAACTTTATCAAAACACCATTCAGGCCACCAATTTTTGAACTTCAAGACAGCCACATTTTTCTTCAATTTGAATAGTAGACTGCTTTCTTTGCTTGCATTTAAAAAGCAAGTTGAAAAACGAAAACAAAAAGCAAGTGGAATGAAAATTATGTTTACCCCAGAATCCCATTCAGCAAGGCATGTACTCATAGTTTCACAGGCATATGCAGGAATTTAGGCCTATCCAGGCCGCAGCACTCACATCTCCCAATACTCAGAAGCAGAACCTCAACATGAAATGGCAGGCCCCATTTAAATTCTTTCCTGTTTTTGCCTAGCACACATGCTGGTTTGCCCAATATTTTTCCAGTTTTAGTACTCAAAGTCCAACATCCGAGGAGCCCTCTCATTCCTAGGCAAACCACAATGATTGGCAAACCCTATCAGCCATCTAACTGAATTCCACATAAATAACATTATTCCTATCATGATACATCATCATAAAAAGACAAAAACAAAACTTGTTCAACAAAAGTACTGAACGAGAGTTAATACAAAATCAGAGAGGAATTTCTCCCAGAAACACCTATAAATGCCATTGTGAATATAGTCAGCAGCCTCTAGTAGATACAGCAGTGAGTTTCAAAACAGTGTTTTTCAGTATCACCCTTCAATTTGGAAGGCAAAATATAAAGTGCAACCCAGCAAAAAAAATTCTGGGGAAAGGGAAAAAACACACTGATCTGGCATAATTCTTAAACAGCTCTTAAATAATCAGTCCAGTAGAATAGCCAGCAGAATTGTCTAGCCAATAATGCTTTTTAAAGTATTTGAATTTGTATACTTATCACAGGAAGAACAAGCATGCTCAGACCTACAAGCCCCACCCACCACTCCCTATTCTTACACCTGACTACTTTGCACATCAATGTTATCTGCCGAGTGAAAATATCCAGAGCTGCAGTTGTTTTATTGACACATTTAACAAAACATTGGCTGGCAACTGTGGTGATGTCTTAACAGTGGGTGGGGACGAGGCAGTGAATGAGGTGATTCCCCTCCCTCCCAAGGCTTCTTCCTTTACCTCCATTACTAACCTACAGATAAACTGCCCAAACTCCAAGGTTATCCTCCCAAGATAATGTCTCTCAAAGGGGTTTTTGTAATACATTTGGGTGGCAGTTTTGGGTTTTTTTTCTTTATTGATTTTAGAGAAAGAGGAAGGGAGAGGGAGAGATAGAAATATCATGAGAGAGAACATTGATTGGGGTGGCAGTGCATTTTAAATCATACTTACCTCGGAGTACCTGAAGTGCAGCTATTTCCTGGTGAACAGCTAGCTAAGATCATATACTTTAAGTCAAAATAGCTGGGAAATAGGACTGACCTCCTGATGTGATATAAGAGGAACAGGAAAAGAAAGCTACCCAGCCTCCACCTGGGTTATAGCAGATGGAACAACCTTAGGCCAGTACAACATTCATCTCTTCAAGAATAATGTGGCCCTGGCCAGTTAGGCTGAGTGGTTAGAGCATTGGCCCTCGGACCAGTCTCGGGTTCAATTCCTGTCAGGAGCAGATACCTCGGTTGCAGTTCAGTACCCAGCTCTGGTCAGGGTCATGAGGGAGGTAACCAATCAATGTGTCTCTCTCACAGATGTTTCTCTCTCTCCCCCTCCCTCCTACTCTATCTGAAGATAAATGGAAAAATATCCTCTGGTGAGGATTAAAAAAAATTATAATAATGTGGAGCTCCCCATCTTCATTCAGCTCACAATTACCATGTGGGCATTGTGCCAGGTGCTGGGGTTCAGAGGTGGAAGCTGATTATAAAGCAGTTCCTGCCCTACAGAAGCTTTCAGTTTATTGGAAGAGATGGAAAACAGAGTAGAATAAGTGCTATGTCTAGGGCAGGAAGAAGGTCCTGAGGGACAGGGCAGGGGGCAGGGACCACATAAGAGGGACAGTCTTAACATGGGAGTTAAGAAAGGCTTCTAAGCTGAGTTCCAACACCAAGAGGCAAAAGATAAATAACTTTCTTTTGCAGTGACTCAAATTCCTTATTTATAAATTGGAAATAGGTACTAAACCATTTCACAGGGCTTAATTCTAATAATGTATTTCTAGATCTTGAAGATTAAAAGAATGAACCAAAGAGAGAGAAAATGACCAACAGAAAGTCACCTGAGCACAGCAAAAGGCTCATCTTTTCACTGGTACAATACAAAAGAAGGAAAGAATGGGTATGGATGAAATTAAAAGTATCGGTTCAAGAAATAACCCAAATGTCCATCAACTGACGAGTAAACAAAATTTGGTACATCCATATGATGAAATATTATTTGAAAATAAAAAGAAAATGAAGTATTGCTCTGGCAGCTGTGGCTCAGTTGGTTAAGTGTCATCCCATGCACCGAATGGTCACTGGTTTGATTCCTGGTCAGGCACATAACCAGGTTTCAGGCTCAATACCAGGTATGGGGTGTGCAGGAGGTGGCCGATCTATATTTGCTCTCACATGGATGTTTCTCTCTCCCCCTCTCTTTCTAAAATCAATAAAAACATTTAAAAACAGAATGAAATATTGATAGCCCAGATGAACCTTGCAAATAATGTTAAGTGAAAGAAGCCAGTCACAAAGACTACATATTGTATAATTCCATTTACAGTCAGCCCTCTCTGACTGTGGTTCTGCATCCTCAGATTTAACCAACCTCAGATGGAAAATATTTGAGAAAAAAAAAGATATTGTTGCTGATGTTTACTATGCAGTTACTCCTACAACAGGTTGTATCTGTATTGAACATATACGGACCTTTTTTCCTTGCCATTATTCCCTAAACAATACAGTGTAACAACTATTTATATAGCATTTACATTACATTAGATAAGTGATTCAGATTATTTAAAGTATATAGGAGGATGTATCTAGGCTATGTTCAAATACCATGCCATTGTATATAAGGAACTTGAGCATCTGGATTTTGGCATGGGGGAGAGGTCCTGAAACCAATGCCCTGTGGATACCAAAGGACAACTGCTTATGATATGTCTAGAATAAGCAAATCTGGACATGGAAAGTAGATTAGCAGTTGCTCGGAGTTGGGAGGATGGGAGAGAAAGGGTGGGACAGATAATGGATAAAGGGTTTCTTTCTGGCGGTGATAAAAATGTTTTAAAATTTATTGTGGTAATAGTTCCTTCACTTTGTATATATACTAAAAACCAGTGAACTGTATACAGAGTGGGGCTAAAGTAGGTTTACAGTTGTTCCTATGGAAAATAATACAGTAACTAATAAATAATACAAGAATAAGCTCTGTTTCGCATACTCACAATTGTAAATCTCCTTTTACCCCATCCTGTACTTTCAGTGGGTGAATAGTATTGCATGTGAACATCTCAACAAACCTGTTATAACTTTGAGGGCAGGAAATCCAGGGAGTTCTCTTTTAATGATATCTATTTTCAATAGTCAGAGGAAAAATTGACTGCTAAAGAATGTAGGGAAACGTGAAAGGGTCCAAAATTTAAAACTTGGAGTGCAAGGGATCTTCGCTACGTATTTATAGTTCCTAGAATCCAGATGTAATTTACCAATCTGGGGTCATTTTTGCAATAAGCAATGCTACCTAGACACACAGCTAACCTTCTTAATCTTATCAGATTTCCAGAGGAGCAAGGGAAAAGGTTTTCTTAACCCTTTACCCAAGTGTGGTAAGAATTCCTCCCAAGAAACAAGTTTGGCAGCCTTATATCAACATACATTATAAAAAATATTCTCAGAGAGGTATCACCTCACACCTGTCAGAATGGCCGCCATCAACAAATCATCAAATAAGTGTTGACAAGGGTGTGGAGAAAAGGGGACTCTAGTACACTGCTGGTGGGAATGCAGACTGGTGCAGCTACTATGGAAAACACTATGGTGTTACCTCAAAAAATTAAAAATTGAACTGCCATTTAACCCAGTGATCCCACTTCTAGGAATATACCCTAAGAAGTCTGAAACTCCAATCAGAAAGAATATATGTACCCCCATATTCAAAGCAACACTATTGACAATAGCTAAGATCTGGAAACAGCCCAAGTGTCCATCAGTAGACGAATGGATAAAAAAGCTATGGTACAGCCCTGGCCAGTTTGGCTCAGCAGTTGAGTGTCAGCCTGCGAACCAGGGAGTCCCGGGTTGGGTTCCTGCTAGGAGAACGTACCACAAAAAAAAAAAGAAGCAGCTGTGGTACATATACACAATGGAGTACTATGCAGCTGTAAGAAAGAAAGATCTCTTATCCTTTGAGATGACATGGAGGGACCTGGAGAGTATTATCCTAAGTAAAAACAAGCCAAGCAGAGAAAGACAAGTATCACATGATCTCACTTATTTGTGGAATATAATGAACATAACAGTCTGAGAAACAGGGTAGACCCAGAGACGCGGAAGCACGGTATAGACTGACAACCCTAGGGGGTGGGGGGATAAACCACAGAACTTATATGCATGTATGCATAACCAATGGACATGGACAACAAAGCTGGGGACTGGGTGGGGGGAATGGGGAGGAGGGTGTCAATGGGAAAAAAAGAGAAACATCTGTAACAAAAATAAATTTAAAAAAATGTGTGTGTGTGTGTGTGTGTATGTATATTCTCAGAGCCCAGTCGGTGTGGGTCAGTGGATTGAGAATCATCCCATGGACTGAGAGGTCCCGGTTCAATCCAGGTTAGGGCACATGGCCAGGTTGCAGGTTCAATCCCCATTGGGGGGGGGGGGGGGATGCAGGAAGCAGCTGATCGATGTTTCTCTCTCATATGGATGTTTCTACCTCTCTCTCCTTTCCCCTCTCTAAAAAAAAAATCAATTAAAAAACATTTAAAAGATATATATATATGTGTGTATATATATATGTATGTATATGTATGCTTAGTCACATTTCACATTGGACAGTAAAAACTGCAAAGCATCAGCTTTTGAGATCAAAGATGCTTTTTGTTTTTGAGCCCTTCCCTTTTTCAGCTACTTCAGCAAACTTCTAGTAAATTACCCATCTTTTTAGAACTCTTTATTAATCTATTCAAATAAATATTAGGACAATCCTTTACCTAAAATGTTCCTTTGGCATAAATCTCTAATTAAGAAATTGAATCTTGAGAATAACTGACATTCACTCTTTTTAATGAGTAATTTTTTTTAATTTATTGATTGATTTTGAGAAAGAGAAAGAAAGAGAACGAAACACAGACTTGTTGGTCTACTTATTTATGCATTCATTGGTTGCTTCCTATATGTGCCCTGACCAAGGATTTAACCTGCAACCTTAGCTAATTGGGACAACACTCTAACCAACTGAGCTACCTGGCTGGGTCCTCACATTCACTTCTAATCACCTTTAACCACATTCTCAATAGGATTAAGACCAGGTGACTGTCTAGGTTACCTATTCTTAGAAATATCCTTGGCAAAAACCAACATTCTAACTTTCACTGGCAACAAAAGGAAAAATTGTTTTTAAAAAATCTACACCCAACCCTGGCCGGTTTGGCTCAGCGGTTAGAGCGTCGGCCTGTGGTCCAGAGAGACCCAGGTTCGGTTCCCGCTAAGGGCACGTACCTCGGTTGCAGTTTGTCCCCGGCCCTGGTTGGTCGTGCGGATGGCAGCCACTCGATGTGTTCCTTTCACATCGATGTTTCTCTCTCTCTCTGTTCCTCTCTCTCCCTCCCACTCTACCTGAACAAAAAATGGAAAAATGTCCTCGGGTGAGGATAAAAAAAAAAAAAAAAAAAAAAATCTACACCCAATATTAAAGATTCCTGGATGTTCATACTAAATTTCCTTCCCAATAAATGATGTAATGCTTAGCATTCATTCATTATTCCTTTCACAATCTAAATTAGACAGAAAAATAAACCTATTTGATTATTAACAGGTACTTAGAAAAAATCAGTCATCCAATTTATACAAGTATGTTTAAAACTTTACACATTTTAAATGCTTAAACTATTCTAAACCACGTAATAGAAAGTATACTAGCCTAGAATAACAGGAGTCATATCATCACTTTAAAGTGGAAAGCAATTCAGACAGTCATTAACTATGAAGCCACCCATAACACTACCTCTAGCTGGTCTTAACTCGTCCCCACACCTCTACTCTTGCCCCTTCTGCCCCATCCTCCACACTACAGTAGAAATGATCCAACACACCACTCCATCTTTGCTTAAATTAAGTCTTCAGACTTCTCACTGCCCACCTACAACATAAAATTCTAACATCCCAGCACAACATAAAAAGCTTTTCATCATCTGACCCCACCTACCTGGGCCACTCTCCTCACTCATCATTTTCTGCTCGGCAATACCAATCCACCTCTTTTCAGGCCCTCTCCCCAGCAAACTCTTTGTCCAAGACTCAAGTGGAATTGAGCCTCTCACACAATACCTCCCCAGATGTCTCCAGTCTTCGGAAGTCCTGCCTCTACGCCTCTTCAACAATTTGTTACGGAGCATGCTCTTCACCTTGAATTGTAATTATTTATGCCTTGCTCACCACTAGAGTGAGCTCTGTGAAGGCAGAGATACTGCCTTTTCATCTGTGTTCAGCGTCCCATAACCCTGGCTGCCATGCCAACAATCAAGAAATTCCCACCTAATGAATGAAACATCTTTTATCAGTAATATCCAATTTGCACGTGGCAAAGGCAGGAGGAGAAACCCACAACTCCTTACTCCCCCTAGAATGTTCTTTCCACTATCACAATGGAGCCAGGGAGGAAAAAGAACTTACAGAACACCTAGCCCACACAGAGTGAGAAGTCTGTAGCTTTCCAGGGAGAGATGATGCTGGAGATGAGATGGGACCGAGTTAGAGGGCACTGAATGCTGATCTGCGGCACAAACATACATTACTAGCCCACGGTCACACAGCTAAAAAGTGGCTGAGCGGCAACTTGAACCCAGGCACTCTGGCCCCAGACGGAGTAGGAGGTCCTGACCACTACGCGACACTGCTTCTCCACAGTCCATGCCCCTGTGGTATAAATCGTGTGGGCAAAACGATGTTGTTGACATAAACCGGTCTCCCAAACCCACTCTATCCTAAATCTCTGGTGTTTATAACAGAGATCTGGCGTTGCTTATGAGACTCACAGGGCCCAGGTGGGGATGTAGAGCAGAGACCCACGCGACTGCTGTTAAATAGAGTCATATAGTAAAACGCTGCCTACGTGTTTGTTATTGGTTCGGCTTCGGGGCGGCTGCAGGACAGACTCAGGGCGGAGGTAGGGCAGGGTGCGGTGGCGCCCCACAAAGCCAGGCAGGGGCCAAAGAAACACAATTCTCCACAGGGCACCTACGTCCCCACCCAGGCCCTCCCCGCCCGAACCCGCTCGCCGCCCACTTCCTGAGAAGACCCCACTCCGCAGGGTCCGTCCGGAGCCCGCACCCTCCAGATCCTCACCTGCTGGCCCCATGTACCTGACCACCCCCTGGGTCTTGAACACCTCCCGGGCGGCCAGCAGCGCATCCTCACGGTGCGCCGTGTAGAAGTCGCCCCGGTCGAAGAGGCGCACCGTGGTGGTCGGCTTCTCGGGCATGCTCTGGAAGAAGCGTACAAAGCCAAACTCAGCTGCACTGTCCAGCTGCAGCGTCTCTTTGGGCTGCACCGCCATTTCGGAACCTCTCCACCACCTGGCTGAGGGAACTGCGCGACCCCACACCCACTAGGCTGTTTCCCGCCTCCCCTCCTTTGCCCCCCGTGCGGCGTAAGGCCTCTGCAGCCTGCCCAATCAGCACCCAGCGCCGCGTTTCGGTGGGTGGGAGTCCACCGCCGCAGCCAATCACAAACGGACGCGGCCCAGCTTCCCGCGCACGCTGATGACTGTCTACTGCGCATGCGCGAGCCTAGGTCGCTTTCGGACCCTGGCAGACGCCCATCCTAAAAGTAATTCGGAAAAAAAATAAAATAAAATAAAAGTAGTTCAATTTTCCAGGTTTTCTGGACTGCACGGACTAGGATCCGATGGGTGGACAACGGCCAGAGGAGGCGGTTAGGTGGGACATGTCGACAAGTTTTGCGTTTTTTAGGTATCCAGAAGCGTGGAAGTGGAATTCAGAAAGAAACTTAAAAATAAGGAAAAACTAGACTTCTCCATTCTCAGTAATTTTTTAAACCTACGGTCTTGCTCGCCCCCCCCCCCCATGTGGCTCAGTGGTTGAGCGTTGACCCATGCTCCAAGAGATCCCCAGTTCGATTTTGGGTCAGGGCACATGCCCAAGCTGTGGGCCAGATCCCCAGTGTGGGGCATGTAGGAGGCGGCCAATGGATGTTCGCTCTCATGATGTTTCTATCTCTGTCTACCTCTCCCTCTCTCTCTCTCAAATCAATAAAGAAAATAAATAAATAAAGAATAAACCTGAGGCCCTCTCCCCCACCCCCAACTGCCTCCCTCTTTCTTTTAAAAAAAACTGCCAACATCAAGATTACAAGTTTAAGCCCTGGCCAGATAGCTCAGTTGGTTGGAGCGCCTGATAGCCAAGGTTTCGGGTTTCATCCCTGGTCAGGATACATACAAGAAGGAACCATCAATGCATAGATGTTTCTATCTCTCTCTCTCCCTCTCCCTTCCTCTCTCTCCAAAAGTCAAAGAAAAAAAAATTATTTTAAACAAAAATCCAGTGCCTTTGTTCAGCTTACATCCTAAAGAATGGATTCAGCATATATAGTAAGTAAACTAAATGGTATGTTAGAAGATAAGCATTTAGGTAAAAATAAATAAATAAATTGTGCTGGCATGTTTATAACCCCATAATTGATGATTGGTAAATTATTGTGCTGCTCTATAATTGATGATTGGGAAGTCACTGTGTGCCCTCTAACTAAACCTGTTTAGTCAAAATAACCTCAGTAAATTGGAATACTCCCTGAACCAAGAAGTTGTTGGGAGCCGGCTACATGTTTGACAGAGTCCACGGAGCCTGGAGGTCTTGAATCAGACACTGGACCTCCCCCACAATCTTAAGGAATTAGGCTTGCATTGTGTTTGTGCAGCTCGGGGCTAAGAGTGACCCAATGTACCTTGAAATACCTGGATGTTCCTGGATGGGCCTGGGTAGGCCTGGGTGGGCCTGGGTGTTCCTGGGTGGGCCTGGGTGTTCCTGTTAGCCGTAAGGCAAACTAATTCCATACAGCATTGCTGTGGCCCTGGGCATTATATCAAGAAGATCCTATTTGCTATAAGGTATAAAAGGCATGTAATAAAGCATATCGGGGATGATGTCGAAGACTCTGTCACAGAGGTGTTCGGAATCAGACGCTGGCTGGCTAATAAACGGCTCTTATTTGTTTGTTTTTATCCTCACCTGAGGACATTTTTCCATTTTTTGTTCAGGTAGAGTGGGAGGGAGAGAGAGGAACAGAGAGAGAGGAGAGAAACATCGATGTGAAGGGACACATCGAGTGGCTGCCACCCGCACGACCAACCAGGGCCGGGGACAAACTGCAACCGAGGTACGTGCCCTTAGCGGGAACCGAACCCGGGTCTCTCCAGACTGCAGGCCGACGCTCTAACCGCTGAGCCAAACCGGCCAGGGCTAAACGGCTCTTATTTGGACTTCAGCTCTTGAGTGGTCTTTTTTGACTCTGTAGCACCACAACATGTGGAGGCCCCAGGGCTGGTCCCCGAGAACTCAGGATCAGTCTCCGGCTGGCTATGCTCTCTGTTTGGCTTTAATTTGGCCATGGTGGTCTCGGTTCTCTCGCGCCACAACAAAATAAAGGTGAAGAAGAGGGGTTGAAATTTTTTTAAGTGTTGATCAAAAACCTGAAGGAGGTCCTGCACAGTAACTGCCTTTCTGCCAAGGAAGTTGCCCCAAACCTTGATTCAGCAAGCACCTTGATTCAGCAAGCAGAATGACCCCAGGGGCTTTTCAAACTAATTCCTGAGCTCCATGGGTTAGAATTTCTGAAGGTGCAGTTTGGGGATCTTTTTTTTCTTTTTATCCTCACCCAAGGACATTTTTCCACTTTTGTTCAGATAGAGTGGGAGAAAGAGAGAGGAAGAGAGAGAGAGAAACATCGATGTGAAAGGGACACATTGAGTGGCTGCTCCTGCATGACCCCAACCAGGGCCAGGGATGAATCTCAACCAAGGTACAAAGTACATGCCCTTTGACTGGAATCGAACCTGCAACTCATTGATCCGCAGGCAAACGCTCTAACTGCTGAACCAAACTGGCCAGGGTAGTTTTGGGATCTCTAAAAAGCTCCCTAGGTATGCCTGGTAATCAGCTCAGTTTAAAAACCATTGGCCCACAGATGAAAATTCAAACACCTTACAAAGCAGGAAGCAAAGTTTGGATCATCTGATTATTGACTACCCAGCAGGGCTAATTCCAGCCCTTTTCCCTCCTCTCACCCAAACTCTATGATGTAGGGCAATAAACTTCCCCTTCCCTCTCAACACTTGTGACTCCAACACGGACTGTCCCTCTACTCTGGAATGGCCCTTCCTCTCCCTTACAATCACTTTGTGTAACAAACTCATAGTCATCCTTCAGCCCTCAGCTCAAATATCTCCTCAGAAAAAAGCCCAGTCTCCCCCAGCGGAATTAGTTGTATTATCGTCTTGCTGCTTAATTTTACTCAGTCCTTCCACCATCACCCTCCAACATTGCTGCATTATTTTAGAAATATCTCTTCATTTTTTTTTTTTATCCTCACCCGAGGACATTTTTTTGTTTTTTGTTGTTGTTATTGTTCAGATAGAGCACGGGGGTGGGGGGAGACAGAGGAGGAGAGAGAAACATCAACGTGAAAGGGACACATCGAGTGGTTGCCACCCACATGACCCAACCAGGGCCCGGGATAGACTGCAACCGAGGTACATGTCCTTAGCGGGAACTGAACTCGGATCTCTCTGGACCGCAGGCCAACGCTCTAACCGCTGAGTCAAACCAGCCAGGGCAATATAAAAACATTAAAAAAAAACCAAAAAATGACAAAATACAGATTAACAGGCATATAATTTTTATTAATATTTATGTGCACAGGAGTGCACAGAAAGTAAGTAAATTTTTTTTATGTTTTTATTGATTTTAGAGAGGAAAGGAGAGGGAGAGAAACACCAATATGAAAGAGAAACATCCATCGGTTGCCTCCCACACATGTCCCAACTGAGGATCAAACCCACAACCTGGGTATGTACCCTGACCAGGAATTGAACCCGTGGCCTTTTGGTGTGTGGGACAATACTCAACCAACTGAGCTACACTGGCCAGAGAGAAAAGAAGTAAATCTTAAAGAAGCAGTTAGACTCAGGGGCTTATATACCCTTTACCAAAGAAAAAGGATTTTTGGTTCAAGGGATGATAAATTGTGGGAAGCAATCAGGAATATATGAGAGATTTAATGGAAGAAAAGGCCTATTTTATTAAGGTCTGTTTATGCAAACTCCTCTCAGTGTGGACTCTACATCTCTGATGATAAGTTGCTCTTCACTCCCTGGTACAAAAGGAAACACCTTCACAAAGGGAAATGTATGTCCTGCACAGTTTAGAGGAGGACAGAGAACTCTTCCTGCATCTGATGATTTTAATTGCCTTCAGTTTGGGGGGTGGCATATCCTGATCCCCTTCATGTTGAAAGAAGTAGGAAGAGCTGAGGTTAATGTGCTAAGCTTTCATGAAAGAAAGGGATATTAACCTGGGCCTTGACTAAGTAGAGATTATAGTAGGAAATAAAGTAGATTGTGACCAAATTTCAGTTGTTCTGGAAATGGAATACAAAAAAAAGCTTGAGAATGGGAAGAGCTTGGTATTAGGGAAACCAAAAATCACCCCATTGTGGGTGCCCATGAGTGTCTTCTCAACTCTTCTTCCTTCTTTTTATTATCAGATTCCAAGTCCTACATGAAGGTCCCTGTGCCCTGGCTACTGAGAGAAGAGGGGGGATCTCTACCCTTAAACTTCTGCAGAGGGAGGCGGAGAACTGTCTCTCACTAATACCATACACAGAATCCTCCACAAATTGAAGAGAGGATGGGGTACTGGACAGCCAAAAGGAGAAAGAATGCCCATTACAGGGCCAGACTGTGATAGGCCTTGTATACCCCTCTGGCAAGTGACAGTAGTAAATTTCATGTAATATAGAATGCTATAATCCCTTTAGGAAATAATTCTGGAAGCAATGTGGGGTTTGGGCTAGAGAGAGAATAGCTTGGTGGCAAAGAGAACGGTGAAAATGTGTAAGAGAGGGCAGGATTAGAGGAACATTATTTCTGAGGAAGAATCACAGGGCCCAATGACTAAAGGAACAGAGAAAAGAATTTGGGACTTGGTACATGGTGATGTCATTAACTGATTCTGAGAACACAACAGGTGACTAGGTTTGTGAAGGAAGATGGCAAGATTATTAAATGCTTGTTAAGTGAAACAATTTAGTGTAGAATTCAGGATGAAGGGCAAAAATAGAGATGGTATTTTTATTATCATCTAGGCTTAGAAGGTAACTAAGGCAAGGGAATGGATGAAATCTTCCAGGAAGGGAAAAGAGGAAAATTAGAAGGATAAATCCTGAGAACATCAGTATTTCAGATTCAGTAGAAGAGGAAAACAACCAGAGGAAACTAATGTCAATGAAGCCAAAGAAGAAACTTTGTAAGCAACATACTGGGGTAGGAAATGAAGCAGTAACGTGGTGATAAGCTGTGGAGATCAAATGATGGAGCACTGGGGAGAAGGCCATTGGCAATTAGCAGGTCAGTGTTGACCTTAGCAAGATTAGCTTTATTAGAGATCAGGCAGAAACTAGAGGACACTGGGTTAAAGAGTGAGCCCCTTACCTATATACCGGGTTAGCTCCAAATTCACTTCTGTCTGCTCTGTAAAAATGGATCTGAAGCTTTGTCAGTAGAGGGTGCTGGAGAAACACTGCAAGGGGAGAGTTGTTCCCTTGCAGCACCATTGTCTTCCCCAGTGCCCAGCTCCTGCAGACCCAGGGCTTTTCCATCATCTGGCTCTTACAGCATGGGTGGCTTCTCCAGCACAATGCTGCCCTCCAGCAGCTTCCCTGAGAACCCACTCCACACTCCAACTATAAAAGGTAGCTTTATAGAGTGGCTTTGGTGTCTAGTAAGATACCTTCCTATAAATGGCTTTCCCCAACACTCTAAAGTACAGGTCAGCAAACTTTTTCTGTAAAGGACCAGAGTAAATATTTTAGGCTTTTGCCAGCCATTGATCTAGTCTGTCACAACTACTCAACTCTGCCCATTGTAATTTGAAAGAGCCACACACTTTATGTAAACAATAAAACTTTATTTATGGACAGACATTTTTATTCCATCTAATTTTCACTTATCACAAAATATTCGTTTCCCCCCCAACCATTTAAAAACACAAAAACCAATCTTAGCTCCTGGGCTGTATAAAAACAGGTGGTGGACCCCTGGAATTGGGCAAGGAGACACCTGATTGGTAGTGTTGCTCTAATAGCAATCAGGGAAAAACAGATGTAAAGTCCTTAGTTCATCCTAGCTTGATGCCAGTATTGGTGGCCAGAGCTGTTTCATGCATTAGACACATAAAATTAATTTTTCATAAAACAAAAAACAGGTGGTGGGGTGATGGGCCAGCCTGTAGGTTATAGTTTGATGACTCCTGCCCTACAAGGAAGATTTTCATCTAGTTCCACAAGGCTGATTGTCCAGTGCTGCCAGTACCATACTGCAGCAACCTCTCTGCTCTTCAGAGAGCCACAGTGCCTCTCCCTCAAATTCTGGGGTTCAGGATATGGGGCTTAGGGGCAACAGAGGTCTCTTCCTTGGGTGTTCTATTCCTATTTTCTTTGAAATTCGTGTTACTTTCTACTAACTATATTAATTTCTATCACTGTATAACAAGTTATCATGTTTTAGCATGTTAAGACAGTAAGTACTTAATATGTTTCCAAGGATCAGGAGTCCAGGCATAGCATAACTGGGTCCTTTTCTCAGGATTTTAGATTGCTGAAGATGTCAGCCAGGGCTGTGATGTCCTCTGGAGCTGGGGTCTTCTTCAAGCTCACTGGTTGTTGGCAGAATTCAGTTCCTGTGTCTGAGTCTGAGGCCCTCAGCTCCTAGAGTCTGCCTGCTGTTTCCTGATAGATGACCCTCTCCACAACATGGCAGTTTGCTTTAAGGCTAACCTGTGCTATTACTGCTTAAGTCAAGTCCCCACAGTAATCTCCCTTTCAATTCAGTCAACTTATTAGGGTTTCTAATTAATCTGCAAAATCCCTTCACCTTTGCCATATAATGTAATTTAATTTTGGGAGTGCTGTATATAGGGCATATATATACATCAGGGGTAAGAAATCTTGGGGACCACCTAGAATTCTGCCTACTACATAAAGGATAGAAATCATGCTTAGCCCTGGAGAGTTTTGCTCAGTGGTTAGAACGTCAGCCCATGAACCAGAGTCGCAGGTTCGAATCCAGTCAAAGGCATGTACCTCAGTTGTGGTTCAGTCCCCAGCTCGGGGGGCAACCAATCGGTGTGTCTGTCTCACATCGATGTCTCTGTATCACTCTCTCCCACTCTATCTGAAGATAAATGGAAAAATATCCTCAGGTGAGGATTAAAAAAAAAAATCACGCTTAAATACACTTTCTACATTTTCTTTTTCTTTGTTAAAAAAATTTTTTTTTCCTTTATTGATTTTAGAGAGAGGAAGAGGGAGAGATAGAAACATCGATGAGAAAGAATAATCCAGTATAAGAAAGAATATCGATTGGCTGCATTCTGCTGCCCCCTGCTGGGGATCAGACCCACAACCTGGGCATGTGCCCTGACCGGGAATCGAACCAGTGACCTCTTGGTGCATGGGTCGATTCTCAACCACACTGAGCCACACTGGCCAGGCATCTTATACAACTTTTTAAACGTATTTATTGATTTTTTAGAGAGAGGAAGAAACATCGATCGGCTGCCTCCTGCACAACCCTACTGGGGACTGAGCCTGAAACCCAGGCATGTGCCCTGACTGGAAATTGAACTGGCAACCTCTTGGTGCATGGATCAACACTCAACCACTGAGCCACACAGGCTGAGCATCATAGTATTTTTTAAATTCTCCTATCAAAAGGAAAATATTTAACTTCATATAAACTACAGGATGGGGCAAAAGTAGGTTTACAGTTGTGAGTACACGCAAGTTTATTCTTTTTTTTTCTTAAATCTTCACCCAATGACATTTTCACATTTATCTTCAGATAGAGAAGGAGAGAGAGAGAAATATTGATGTGAGAGAGACACATCGAGTGGCTGCCACCAACACAACCACAACCGGGACCAGGGACAAACTATAACCGAGATACGTGCCCTTAGCAAGAACCGAACCCAGGACTCTCCAGTCCGTGGGCTGACGCTCTAACCACTTAGCAAACCGGCCAGGGTGAAAGTTTATTCTTGTATTGAATAATTATTGTACTATTTTCATACGAACTGAAAACCTATTTTTGCCCCACCCTGTATACTTGTATCATAATTATTCACTATGTAAGATGTTGGAAAACTGGTGCTTCTAACTTGACCAACCATAGAATTCGTGGTTCGTAACATTCTGTATCAATTCTGCCTCAAGACACATATTTGCTAAAATGCCAATTTGTCTAAAAGAAAATCTTTAGAGTCATTCTGAATAAAACTGATTTTTCTGTGTAGAAGTTATATAATATAGGTTACACATTTTATATTGAATACACATGATTAGAAGTACTCATGTAAAACTCTAATTTGTAGGTAGCATTCAAAGCATTTCTTAACCTGTTCTTATGTGCATACTATGAAATTTGATTCAGTATGATTCAAAGTTAAGAAATTCAGTTTTAAAATGTTTATTTCATATTCATAAAAAACGTTTTTATGTACAAGACTCAAAAGTAAATAGGAAGGCAGTTTTCAATCACAAATGGATGAGACAAAACTCTACTGAGGAAGTATATTTAACACACAATCCTCAATGTTTTCTATAAATAATTTTAACTCTGCAGTCCAAGTTCTGGGACTATCAGATTCTGGGATATCAGATCTGCATGTATATGACACCTGTGGTCAAACTTTAAGATTGGTAAAGTCAATTTTAAGCTGTTTATATTTTGAGTACAAGTTTCACAATTACAAATATCTGTTAACTAAAATAGTCTTCAAAGATTTCTCTGTCCCATGCTCATAAATTTATAATCTGAGTCCATCTGCTGATTTCCCTTCTTCCAGTTACCATTCAAATGACAGCAGTTATCCATGGAGTTCCCTATGCATCTCACCCATCTCCTTTACCTGAAATAGAGGAAAAAAGAGAAAAAAAATTAAATAATTTTCTTCTTTTTAAAAAATCTTTATTAATTTTTTATTTTATTTTTTGGTACATGCCCCTAGCGGGAATCGAGCCCAGGACACTCTGGTCCGCAGGCTAACGCTCCAACTGCTAAGCCAAACTGGCCAGGGCTTTATTGATTTTTTAGAGAGACGAAGGGAGAGGAAGAGAGAGACAGAAACATAGATAAGAGAGAACATTGATTGGCCTCCTCCTGCATGTCCCTCACTGGGGATTTGGCTCACAACCTGGGCATGTGCTCTGACCGGGAATCGAACCAGCGACCTCCTGATGCATGGGTCAATGCTCAGCTGCTGAGACACACTGGCCGGGCTAAAATAATTTTCTAATCTTTTATTCTTTCTGAAAAGTTAAAAAAAAAAAAGACTAAAGAGGAAAGCAAGATGTTCTCTGCCACATTTATGAGATTTATTTAAATTTTAAAAAAAGAAAGCTATCTTACAAGGAAGTGTGCATGGGATACATGATTCAAACTGCTGTTTAGAGAGCTAACATGGCCAAAGTGACAGGGGAAAGTAGCAGGTAACCTAGATCTTTAAGAATGGATAAGATTTTTTATTAAATGTATACTATTTTTACATCTAGGAAGAACCAATACATTTTCTACTAGCAATCTTTTATGGGTGAGGAAATTGCAGTTCAGAATTAAGTGGCTAGTCCCAGATCACATAATTAGTTCTAGACAGAAATGAGACATGGTGCCAACTACGGCAAACATTTTGCTCTGTGGCAAGCATGAGACAAACACTTTACACGGGTTACTTTGTCTAATCCTCATAACGAATCTGTACTATCATCTTCACTTCACAGAGAAACATGGAAGCTTAAAGAAGTTAAATAACTTGTTCAGCTAATAAGTGGCCAAGCACAAGTCGATATTGTTCTTAACCACAGTACCACACTGTCATCGACTTTCTGTTATGATTCAGTTCAGGGATAGCCCTCTAAACCAGTGGTCACCAAACCAGGTAAGCCAGATGATTTATTATGGTATGGGAAGAAAATGTTATTAACTTTCTGGTTCCATTAGATTTTTTCAATAGTCTTTTATATTTATGTTATTTGGTAAAACCTCAGTAAATAGCACACAGGCAATTATAAAAAAGCATAAATATACAAAATTGGTGGGTATACTGAAAATGTTATTGATGGATTCAAGGACAAGTGAGTTCATATCAAATTCCAAATGACTGAAACACACTAGCAATCTCACACTTAGATTTCACACTAGTGTTTGTGATCAGTTAGTATGCAATGATTTGACTAGGACATAAATTAAGTTTATTTTTAATGATTATTTCACTGGCATAGAGACAATAAATCAGGTGACCAGTCATACTGAGTTTCTCTAATATGAATCTACCAGAGTATGCTTCTAAAAGATTCAACTAAATGTTAACACTTAGTAAAAAAAATCATAGGCATCCTATCCCATTATTCTACGAGGCAGAATTCATTACAAGCTGGTTTGCCATGAAATCTGAGCAAGAAAATCTAGGTAAGGGAGCACGGTAAGACTATCCCTAAGACACTATAAACAGTATTACAAAGGACTCCAGTGTAATTGAGACCTGTCAGTGTCCAGGAAGATACAGTGATTATTAGGAGTAAAAAAATTAAACAAAGCCCCTTTTATTAAGTAATCCATTTACCTCAGCCTTCTCATATTTTGTTGTTCTTTTCTTTCTGGAAATAACCTGAATGGAAGAAAAATGATTACAATTTTAGGACTGTTACCCAAACAAAAAGTTGGTCTAAATCAGAGACTTTATTTATTTTAAATTTTAAAATTATTATTATTTTTACTTTTTATTGTTGAAAGTATTACAGATATTCTCCCTTTCTTCCCTCATTAACTCCCTCCTCCCCACTCCCATCCTCCTCCTGCCTTCCGCACACTATTATCTGTGTCCGTTGGTTATGCATATAAGTTCTGTGGTTTATCTCTTTCCCACCCTCTCATCCCCCTTAAAAGGTCCTGAAATGTAAAAAGTATATATATATATATATTTTAATTGATTTTAGAGAGAGGAAGGGAAAGGGAGAGAAACATTGATGAGAGAGAGAAACATCCATCGGCTGCCTCTTACACACCCCTACTGGGGATTAGACCCACAACATGGGCATGTGCCCTGACTGGGAATCGAACTGGTGACCTCTTGGTGCATGGGTCGACGCTCAACCACTGAACCACACCGGCTGGGCTAAACTCACATATTCTTAATGCACAGAATTCTTATATGAACAAATTTAATTTTAAAATACAAGTAGCCCTGGCCGCTTGCTCAGTGGTTAGAGCGTGGGCCTGTGGTCCAGAGAGATCCGGGTTGAGTTTTCGCTAGGGGCACGGACCTCAGTTTCAGTTTGTCCCCGGTCCTGGTGGGGTCGTGCGGGAGGCAGCCACACGATGTGTCCCTTTCACGTCAATGTTTCTCTCTCTCTTTCTCTCTCCCCCTCTCACTGTATCTGAACAAAAACTGGAAAAATGTCGAGTGAGGATAAAAAAATAAAATACAAGTAAAGACATTTCTTAAATTAAAATTCACAACTTAAAAAAAAAAATGTTGCCCTGGCCGATTTGGCTCAGCGATTGGAGCGTTGGCCTGCGGACCAGAGTGTCCTGGGTTCGGTTCCCACTAGGGGCACATACCAAAAAAAAAAGTCTACCACAACCAGTGAAACAAACCAAAAACAATGCACTGAGAAAACAAAATCATCTTCAATGAAATTTAACAGCCCGGTGTGCATTTTCTCACATATTGTTCCATTGTAATACAAACATAAACATATGGAATCATGCAATAGATTTCACAGCCTGTATCGTCATAGGAACCCTACCAGATCAAAAACTATAGCTTGAACTCATTCTTTTCAATTGCCACTTTATTCCATAGCATGAACATACCATGCTCAGGTTGTTTGCAGATTCACCATTACTTGCAACACTGCAATATATAACCTGACCATGACCACTTGTGCATTCATTTATACAGTACAAATCCAATGATTTCATGACTAATCTTTCATGTTTATTATTATCTATCCATATCTGTGGCCATTTTTCTTTAATTTCCTCATTAATTTGCAAGAGCTTGTTATACATTATGCATAATACCCTTGTTTTGTTTTATGCACAGTGAATCTTTTCCCCCCAGCCTATCACTGATATTTTCTACTTCACAGTATCTTTGCCATACAGATGCTAATTTCAGTGAAGTCAAAGATGTATCTTTTCCTTCACAGATTCCAGATTTCTTGCTTTACTTGGTTTCCTTTGCCACAAGGTTATTTCAACACGGGTGCACTGCCTGACTCCTTTCACATTTGCTTTGCCATTCACACAGTTGAACAATGGTGGGGTGAAACTGTTGTAACATGTCATTGAGATAACCAGAGATGCACAGCTGAACTGTAATGGAGCACTTTATTTGCCAGCGGACTGGGGGGATAAAGCTTCCCCAAATCCTCAGCCCTGAGCCTTCTTTGTTGCCCGCTTTTAAAGGCACAAACTACAGGGGGAAAAAAAGAAAAACTGCATTCTCTTGGTGCTGCTTTGGGCACCGTTAAGGGGGGGAATTGATAGAAGAGGGGCAAGAGGAGCTGTTACAGAGGTCAGGGCAACCATTGTTTTTCTTTTCATGATTCCTTTGAGTTTCCCAAGGCTATTATTAACCCCTTATCTTTATAGTTTTCTTTGGGTTTCTGAAGGCCCTTATGTTTACAAAGAAGGAACTGCCAGGGTGTGTACGTGCAGTAACTGAGGGTCTGAATGGAGTTATTGCGAAACGAATTCAACTTTTGTTTTCTTTCCAAGTGGACAGCCAAGTATGAAAATTCCACTGAACTGAAAATGTAAATTTCCATACACCCTCAAATCTATTTCTGAATTCTTTATGTTGGTAAGATTTCCTGATGCTAAAGCATCCTTACATTTCTAGCATAAACCCCGCTTGTTCATGTGATACAGCCTTCTTCTGAAGCACTGCTAAATTCAATTTGCTACTCTCTAATTTAGAATTGCTGCTTCATATTTATTACTTTTATAAAATCTTTATTGTTGAAAGTATTACAGATATGTCTCTTTTTCCCCCCAATTAACCCTCTCCTCCCTGCTAATATTTATCACTTTTAACTTCTTTCTATGCTAACCTTAATTTGTATTCTGTTGTTTCATTTCATTGAATGATTTGGGAGTTCAGGTATTTTGCACTAATCCTGGCAGGAGTGTTGAACTGTTTGCAGTGAGAACTGAATATCATTTGCTGCTTGACAGCAACGTAACTGACTTGTGAGGCGTTCAGCTACAAGCTTTACTCAGATTAGTTTCCTTCCTTGCTTCATGAGGTGATTGTTTTAATAAAAAGGAACCAGAAATGCATTAAATGCACTCACCATAGAGAATTATTATTATTATTTTATCTTTATTTTTATTTTTTTAAGTGCAGAAACTTCTGTGTACACTTGATGCTTTTATTCTTTTTTTCCCCCCTCACCTGAGGACATTTTTGCATATACCTTCAATTAGAGCAAGAGGAAGAGAGGGCAGAAGAGAGAGTGAGAAACATCGATGTGAGAGAGATACATCGACTGGTTGCCACCCGCACGACCCCAACCGGGGCCAGGGACAAACTGCAACCGAGGTACATGCCCTTAGCGGAAGCCGAACCGGGGACTCTCTGGTCTGCAGGCCAATGCTTTAACCACTGAGCCAAACTGGCCAAGGATAGAGAATTATTAAGAAAAAAAATTTTTTTGTTTCAATTATATCATTTTGGAACACTGATGTAGCCTTTCGATACTGTCGCCTTTCTTGAAAGAATACACCCTTAGCCCTGCCGGTTTGACTTAACAGTTAGAGTGCTGGCCCAATGACCAAAGAGTCGAGGGCTTGATTCCTAGTGAAGGCATGTACCTTGGTTATGGGTTCAATCTCCGGCCCCTGTTGGGGTTGGGAAGGAGGCAACCAATTGATGTGTCTCTCTCACATTGTTGATTCTCTCTCTCCCCCTCCTCCCAGACTCGATCTTAAAAAACAAACAAACAAAAACAACCCTTAAATGAAATTTTACTTGTTCTATACTCACCAGAACAACGATTCCAGCAATAAGTGCTATTGTTACAACCACAATGACAGCAATAATACCAGCTTTTAGTCCCTGCATTGAAAATTCAGGTGGTTTTTCATCAATATAGTAAATTGCAGTTCGACCAGGATCCAGATCCAGTTGTTCCCCATCTACTTTCAGGTCCATTCTCTTGGAATGAAATAAGGATTCATCTTTAACCTATATTGAGAAGAAAAGCAATTTTATTTTTTAAAATATTTTTTTCCTTTATTGATTTTAGAGAGAGAGGAAGTCAGAGGGAGAGAAAGATAGAAACATTGATGAGCAAGAACCTCGACTGGCCACCTCCCGCATGTCCCTCACTGGGGATCGGGCCCACAACTTGGGCACGTGTCCTGACTGGGAATCAAATCAGCGACCTCTTGGTGCATGGGTCGATGCTCAACCACTGAGCCACACTGGCCGGACGAGAAAAGCAATTTTAAATATTGAATACTATAATGAAGTCCCATGTACCTATCACCAGATTCAACAATATAATCACCTGACTGATCTTATTTTACCTGTTCTCCCTTCTATCTTCCCCACCCCACCTTCCCCAGACCAGATTATTTTGAAGCAAATCCCAGATTTCATCTAAAATAGCTTATAAGCTATAAAGCTTAATGTTATCACATTAGTTACACAGCATTTCTCACATATATCTTATTCATGAAAATAACAAGGAAAGGCTATACACAAAAACCAAATAACTACCAACGAAGAGGTAATAGATAAGAATTATGTGAAGAGCCCTGGCCAGTTTGGCTTAGCAGTGAGAGCGTCGGCCCATGACCAGAGAGCCCCGGGTTCAGTTCCTGCTAAAGGCATGTACTTCGGTTGCAGTTTGTCCCCAGTTCTGATTGGGATCGTGTGTGTGGCAACCAGTCGATGTGTCTTTCTCACATTGATGTTTCTCTCTCTCCCCGCCCCGCCCTATCTGAAGATAAATGCAAAAAAAAAAAAAGAATTATGTGAAGATATTCTAGGCTGAACAACTTGATAAAAAGGCATAAATAGCCCTGGTCTGTTTGGCTCAATGGTTAGAGCGTCAGCCCACAGACCAGAGTTTTGGGTTCAATTCCCGATCAAGAGCATGTACCTTGGTTGCAGATTTGATCCCCAGCCCCTGTCGGGGTCAAGCAGGAGGCAACCAACTGATGGGTTTTTCTCAATATTTCTTTCTCTCTCCTCTCCGTCTCTCCCTCTCACTCTATCTAAAAAGCAATGGAAAAATATCCTCAGGTGAAGATTAAAAAAAAAAGGTGTAAATATACAAACAAGTAAGAAAGGTGCATGAAAGTGACAGGGAAGACACATTAATTACAGCACAAGAACTACTAGAAAAACAGTTAAGATATGGTTGATCTACATGGAGAAACAGATGATGAAAGATCTTGAATCCACTGAGGCATGACAAACAACATTACATTTTTAAACACAAGAATAAAACAAGGGAAGATTATACTCACATCTTTCTCAAAATAATAAGCCACATCAGCTATGTCCACATCATTCTGAGTTTTCTGAGAAGAATTTTGCACCAGATCAATAGTGATAATATCATTCTCATACTAGGGGAAAATTGAAAAAAACAAAAAACAAAAATGAATATTAACCAAAATCATGAAAATATCATTGTTTAATAATTAGAACTTTTATAATAATTTAATAATTCACTGTTTGCTTTTCTATAATCTATACGCATCAGTGTTGTTTCAACTAGTAGATAGTTGAGTTTATCATTAATAATTAAAATAAAAACCTTTGGCCCGGCCGGCGTGGCTCAGTGGTTGAGCGTCGACACATGCACCAAAAGGTCGGCAATTGGATTCCCAGTCAGGGCATATGCCCAGGTTGTGGGCCCAATTGTCAGTGGGGGGCTTGCAGGAGGTGGCCAATTGATGTTCTCTCTCATCGATGTTTGTCTCTCTCTACCTTTCCCTTCCTCTCTCTCTCTAAAATCATTAAAATAAATACATAAATAAATAAGTAAATAAGTAAAAATCTTTGGGTCCTGGCTGGTTTGGCTCAGCGGCAGAGCATCGTCGTCGTCCTGCGGACCAATGAGTGGCTGGTTTGATTCCAGCCAAGGGCAGGTACCTTGGTTGCGGTTCTTCCCCAGTCCTGGCTGGGGTCCTGTGGGAGTCAACCAGTCGATGTGTCCCTCATGTTGATGTTTTTCTCTCTTCCTCCCTCCCACTCCATCTGAAGATAAATGGAGGAATGTCCTCAGGTGAGGATTAAAAACTAACTAAATAAATAAATAAAAATAAAAATCCTTGGGAGGTTTTAAAATCTATCCAAGGGAGCTAAGACAACAATACAATGATAATTACAATGTATGTCTTCTTTACCAAGAGAATTTTCTTCTCCAGAAAAGATTTTAGAATAAGATATTAAAGCACCGTATTTGGTTAAAACTACTTTAAATAAAACTAAAATGCTAAAGAAGTGCAACCCAAAATGCAGTATGCATTTACCATGATCTGCTGTTAGGAAGCAAAAAAGTATATTCCTTCCAAAAAGTCTCTAAAAAATATCAGTTTTAACCTAGAGGAATTTAAGAATAAATTCATACTGCTTTGAAAGAGTTCCATCACATTATTCAAGCAATTTTCAGAGTTGAAAAAGTTAAGGAAGGGCTAACTGGTTAAGGAGTAGCTCCTGAAACCAGAGGAGATGGGAGGTAGGGGCCCAAAAGTAAATATGTGTCAATAGCAATCACAGAGAGAAGTTTTCCATGGTAAAAAGACTGGCATGTGTTTGGAATACTAAGATACTATATTTTCTTTAAAGGTAAATTGAGGTTTCCATAGGCAATAGAAGACAAACAAAACAGGAAATTTGCTTTATGAAGTGCCCAGGGCTGAAACAACAACTCAAATGCAATTTAATGAGTACCAAAAACCAGACCCAAACCATACTGCTTCACCAACTTTCTGCTAAAGCTCATTTATTTAAAAAACAAAACAAAAAACCTTACCAGAATATTTGTGATAAATTTTGAATCCAGTTGATAACGAGTTGTGATTATCTCCTTGAGTGCACTGTAAATAATTAAAAATCATGTATTTTTTAAAAAATGGTTGTACTACACAACATTAAGAAGCACTACCTTTTTTAAAATTGATTTTTAGAGAGAAAGGAGGGGAGAGAGAGAAACATCGATTGGCTGCCTCCTGCACATCCCCTGCTGGGAATAGAGCCCACTACCTGGGCATGTGCTCTGAGAATCAAACCAGCTACCTCTTGGTGCATGAGATGACACTCAACCAACTGAGCCACACCAGCACGGCAAGAAGCACTACCTTTTTTTTTAAATCCTCACCTGAGGATATTTTTCTATTTATCTTCAGATAGAGTGGGAGGGAGAGAGAAGGAGAGAAAGAGAAACATCAACGTGAGAGGGACACATACTGGTTGCCTCCTGCATGACACCAACCAGGGCTGGGGACGAACTGCAACTGAGGTACGCGTCCTTGGTTGGAATCGAACCCGAGACTCATTGGTCCGAGGGCCGACTCTACGCTGAGTCAAACTGGCCAGGGCGAGAAGTACTACTTTTTAACTAAGCAGATAGCTCAAGGCTTGGAAATGTCATTAACCAAACTTATTGGAAATTGTATGCCATTTTGCAAATATAATAATTGATTCATGCCCAGCCGGTGTGGCTCAGTGGTTGAGCATTGATCCATGCACTAAGAGGTCACCGGTTCGATTTCCAGTCAGGACACATGCCCAGGCTGTGGGCCTGATCCCCAGTGGGGGGCATGCAGGAAACAGCCAAATGATGTTCTCTCTCATCGATGTTTTTATGTCTCTCCCTCTCCTTTCTAATATCAACAAAGAAAAATAAATAAATAAATAAATAATTGATTCAGGCTAGAATCATTCATTTGATGCTAAACAGTTAAGTTCCACTTTGATTAGAAACAGGGTATCAAGCATCTGCCTACAGATTATATTTATTAATTAAAAAGAAGAAAAAGGCCCTGGCCGGTTTGGCTCAGCGGTTAGAGCGTGGGTGGCAACCACTCAATGTGTCTCTCTCACATTGATGTTTCTCTCTCTCTTCCTGCCCCCCCCCCCCACTAGCTGAAGATGAATGCAAAAATGTCCTCAGGTGAGGAAAATAAATAAATAAATAAATAAATAAAAATACATAATTGTTTAAAAAAAAAAAAAAAGAGGAAAATGGGGCCCAGCCAGTGTGGCTCAGTGGTTGAGCATTAACCCATGCACCAAAAGGTCACCGATCTGATTCCCGGTCAGAGCACATGCCCAGGTTATAGGCCAAATCCCCAGTGGGGGGCATGCAGGAGGCAGCCAATCAATGTTCTCTCTCATCCATGTTTCCATCTCTTTCTCCTCTCCCTTCCTCTCTCTCTCAAATCAAGGAAAAATAATAATAATAACTATCTTGGAGAAACCTGGCAACACTACCTTAACCACAGTTAACACCAATACAGGGACAAGATGACATCATGTCCTTCCTGATGCGAATACTCTGAAGTACATAATATCACTTAAGTGATTTTTCTGTCAAAATGTATAATCTGCTTGCCAATGTGGCTCACTGGCTGAGCATCAACCCATGCACCAAGAGGTCACCGGTTTGATTCCCAGTCAGGGCACATACCCAGATTGTGGGCCAAATCCCCAGTGAGGGGCATGCAGGAGGCGGCCAATCAATGTTCTCTCTCATTGATGTTTCTTTTTTTTTTTTTTTATCCTCACCCGAGGACATTTTCCCATTTCTTGTTCAGATAGAGTGGGAGGGAAGGAGAGGAAGAAGAGAGAGAGAGAGAGAAACATCGATGTGAAGGGACACATCGAGTGGCTGCCACCCGCACGACCAACCAGGGCCGGGGACAAACTACAACCGAGGTACGTGCCCTTAGCGGGAACTGAACCCAGGTCTCTCTGTACCGCAGGCCGATGCTCTAACCGCTGAGCCAAACCTGCCAGGGCTCATTGATGTTTCTATCTCTCTCCCTCTCTTGGTCTTTCTCTAAAATCAATTTTTTAAAAATTTAATTAAAAAAAGAAAAGTATAACTTGACAGTCACTATATTAAGATGATGTATGTATCCCAGACCTAGTTCCTTTCCTAGGACTGGTTTTATAAATGCTGGTGATAAATCAAGAAAAAGAAAAGAAAAATGTATACCCTGAACTAAATTAGAAGGAAACACCACACAAACAAACTTTGAGGTACGCTCCATAACACAACTTGCCCAGCCCTGGCTGGTGTGGCTTGTGCACTGCAGGGCCACAGATTCAATTCCTGGTCAGGGCACATACCTAGGTTGCAGGTTCGACCCCAGTCAGGATGCACAGGAGAGGCAACCGATCGAATGGAAAAAAAAACAAAAAAACTTGCTCATATTCTTCAAAAATATCACAGTCATGAATGACAAAGAAAGGCCAAAACAGTGTTCTTGTTAGAAAGAATAAACAGCCATGACAACTAAATGCAATACATGATCTTAGACTGGGTCTTGGGTCAGAGGATAAAAAATTGTTACAAATTGTAGGACAACACTGGGAAAACTAGCACAATATGGTAACTAAAGTTCTCTGAATTTGGTAATTTTACAGAGGTTATGTAAGAGAATGCATTTTGTTTCTAAGGAAAGATATACCACAGTATTTAGGAGCATGATGTCTACAATTTATTCTCACATGGTTCTGGGAAAAAATATACATGCTTAGATAGATATACAAAGCACACACACATATAAAGAAAAAATGTGGCAAATATTCATTGGTGAATCTAAGTGAAGGGTACCATAGAAATTTGTACTATTTTACAACTCTATTTTAAAATAAGGCTTAAAATAGTCTGCATAGTATCTTTTTAAAAAATACAAAAAAGCACTGAGACGTGTTTTAGTTTTTCTAAAGTAGGATGGAAGATCTGAGTATTGACTGTGCAAATATAATGCACTGAATAGTACTTACGTCTGCAAACTTTGAATATCATAAGGTTTTTCTCTTGTTTTGTGTTTTAGTTCAATAATGATCCAGCTGTAAAGTAAAAAGACAGTATTGACTATCGGGACTTTTACATTTTTAAAAATTTTATTCAATGATTTTGAGAGAGAGAGAGAGAGAGAGGTCTATTGTTTCACTTATTTATGTATTTACTGGTTGATTCTTGTATGTGCCCTGACCAGGAATGAAACCTGAAACCCTGGCATTGCGGGATGATGACCAGTTGAGCTACCCAGCCAGGGCTATATTATTTTCTTAATAAGCTAGTAGAGGTAACAGAAAAAGGATTTATGCAGTAGACATGCCTTTAATTTTTTCCTTGGCCCTCACATATCTTTCGTAAAGAACTCATCTAGTGGCTCTCTCTGTGGAGCATGCCCACCCTTCCCTCCCCTTCCACCCCTCTCTCTTTCTCCTAAACTCCAAGGGCCCTTCTTTTGCCTCTATAACTTGTTTCCTGAACCTATTTCTATGACTCACCTCTTCTACCTCTGTAACTTTCTAAAATAAACTTTTCCTTGTATTTGAAAAAAAAAAGAACTCATCCAGGAGGGAAAACCCTTTCTAACACTGACCTTCCGGCCTCTGGCCACAATACACAAGGTTATGTGAAGTCAAGGCCTGTTGGGCCCTGGTCAAGTGAAGACACAGAAAGGCACTGAGAGAAACCAAAAAATAATCCTGAGGCTCCAGAAGACAAAATCGTAGAGAGAGCCTATCTTGGTCTTGATACCTTTTCAGTTTCCAGTTCTTTCCAATAAACGTTTTTGCTTATGGTAGCCTGAGTGTGTTTCTATTCTTTTTCATTACACAATCCCCAAGACAACCATATCTCACTTTAAAACACTATAAATGAGCAAATATATAAATAGCTTAAATCATTCATATACATTTAATACTAATACAACTTTAAAATACTGAACAGTGTGCCCGGCTGGTGTGGCTCAGTGGTTGAGCGTCGACCCATGCACCAAGAGGTCACCTGTTCAATTCTGTCAGGGCACATGCCCAGTTTGTAGGCCTGACCCCCAGTGGAGGGCATGCAGGAGACAGCCAACTGATGTTCTCTCTCATTGGTGTTTCTATCTCTCTCCCTCTCCCTTGCTCTCTAATGTCAATAAAAAGGGGGGGATTAAAATACTGAACAACGTTAAGTAAAAATATAAAAGGAAAATTATGTTTCATATGCTACCATAAGAAAAAAATAAAAATATAGCCCTGGCCAGCTTTGCTCAGCAATTAGAGCATCAGCCTGTGGATGAGAGAGTCATGGGTTGGATTCCGGTCAAAGGCATGTGCCTCAGTTGTGGTTCAATCCTGGCCCTGGTCAGGGTTGTATGGGAGGCAATCAATCAATATGTCTCACATCAATGTCTCTCTCTCTCTCTCCCTTCCCTCCCTTCCTCCCCCCTACTCTATCTGAAAAATATCCTCGGGTGAGGATTAAAAAAAAATTTGCTATAAAAATTCATAAAATTGTCCTGGCCGGTTTGGCTCAGGGATTAGAGCATCGACCTGCGGTCCAGAGAGACCCGGGTTCAGTTCCCATTAAGGGCATGTACCTCGGTTGCAGTTTGTCCCCGGCCCTGGTTGGGTCGTGCGAGTGGCAACTACTCGATGTCTATGTCTCTCTCTCTCTGTCTCTCTCTCCCTTCCTTCCTCCCTCCCACTCTATCTGAACAAAAAATGGAAAAAATGTCCTCGGGTGAGGATAAAAAAAATAAATAAAAATTCATAAGATATCTCTGGAAGGTTGTAGGGTAAACTGGTGACATCAGTTCTATGGAGGTAGGCTGGGTAACTGGGGGACTGAGACAGGATGGGAACTTTTCACCGTATCCTCTTTTCTATCTTTTAAATTCTAAATCATTAAATTGTACTACATATTCGAAGTTTAATTACACAAGTCTGAAAAGCATGAAACAATATAGGCAGCCCAACTCACTAGGTCCTCACTCGTTCAGAGCAGGCTTTTTCAGTGTCCTTATCGGTTCTTCTGACCCCAGCAGTGTTCACACACCAGCACGTGGTGGTGCCATTGCACTGTTTGGCTTTAAAGTGTCCATTCTCATCACAGTCAGGATCATAGAGTCCGTCATTATTCTGAATAGCGTCGTCGGGTTTTGGTCTTCTCCCAGACTTTGAGTGAGACATTTCTGCCTTCATCACCAAACATTTGGTAGCCACTACAAAAAAAGCGTAACGTCATACTGAAAAGTAACTGCAGTTTTATGCTTAAGAAAATTTTAATTTACCTCCAAACTCCTAGGGCCATTAAAAGGCTTCCCAACTCAAAACACACTGAATAAAGAAATATAAGTAAAAATAAAGTTTAAAAGCAATGAAGATATTCTACTCACATTTTGAGCAAATGACGGAATGTTGTGTACCAATTGAAGTACACTGGCATTGACCTTGAGTGTTCATAGAGCAGTTTGTGGTCAGTTTGTAATTTTCACAGACACATTCTAGGGGGAAAAAAAATCCACTTTAAAATGTGAATCCATGTCTGGCCAGTGTGGCTCAGTGGATTGAGTGTCGTCCATGGACTAGAGGTCCCGGTTCGATTCCCAGTCAGGGCACCTGCCCAGTTTACAGGCTTGATCCCTAGCAGGGGCGATTCAGGAGGTAGCTGATCCATGTTTCTCTCTCACATCGATGTTTCTATCTCTCCCTCCCTCCCTTCCTCTCTCTTACAAAAATCAATCAAATGTGAATCCAACTATCAACTCCGGTGTCCCAGCTAAATTATGTTCTGACAATAGTGCCCAAGTTACAAGGACACAAAGCCACAAAAAGTGGTCCTGAATGTTCTATTTTTCAGCTATAATTAGAGTAGCTGACATAATCTGTACAAATTATATAGTCTAATTTGCACACATTCTGTTTTGATTTTTTAAACCAAGAATACAGCCCTCCAAATACCATATTCAGATTAGCCCTTCCTGTTCTGCTAAGCCCTTTCCTGTCAGTTACCTCTCCCCAAAATTAGCAATTCTATTCCCTTCCTTTCTACCCCATCTGATTGATTTTCTTATTAAGAGATGCTTGCTTTGGGGCTTAATGGGAACATAGTCAGCCCTGGGACTATATTATATCTTAGAAAAATTATACTTTCCAACTTTGCTGTCCATTCTGAGTACTGATGTCAGTTTAATAGTTATATCCTTGACCATCTCAAAAGTAAATTTAAAAAAATTTTTTTAATTTTCTTTATTAACTTTAGAAGAGAGGGAGAGATAGAAACATCGATAAGAGAAAACATCAATTAGCCGCCTCCTGCATGCCCCCTAACTGGGGATTGGACCCACAACCTGGGCATGTGCCCTGACCGAGAATCGAACTGGCAACCTCTTGGTGCATGGGTTGATGCTCAACCACTGAGCCACACCAGCCAGGCTCAAAAGTAAATTTTAACTTCAAATTGGCAAGTCCACATAATTTCTTTCGCCTGGCTAAGAGAGTACAATCATTAAAAACAAAAAATAGTATAACAAACCAAAGAATTTTAATATTGATCCTTCATGTCCCAAGTTGGCTTTAATTTTTCCCTGTTTAAATGATAACAGTAACAACCTATATAATCTGACCAGCACTAAATTCAATGTTAGGGTCACAAATGGAGAGAGTATAGTGATTATCCTCAAGGAGTTAAAATCTTATGCAGCACTATACCTGCTCAAAGCACATTTTTCATGTCCAAGCAAAGTCAAACTTAAAACAGACCAATCAGGTACAGACTTTCTGAACACAGGCCTATAGCAGCTATCATCGCTTTAAAGTGATTTAAGATTTCAGTATTTAACCCCAGATGGAATGAAGAAGACCATGAGTTGGTTAAACTGCATTATTTTGAAAGTGTAATTACTTAGGCTATGCCCTGCTGGTAAGGGTATAAAAACCTTTCCAGAAAATTTTGGTCAACTGCCATATCACTTCTGCCCACCATCTTATAGATGATAGTAGCCAAGATGTTTATCACAGAGTAAGAAAAGCTGGAATCAAACTACAAATTGGACATTTGCAAAATGGTGTGACCTTCCATGATACAGACTGTTCTGTCACCATTTAAATAGTGTTTTTCAAGACCAAAGAAAATGGAAAACTCTGGATGTGATATGGGTGGTGTGGAAATCAAGATATAAAACTATATGTTTAGATTTAGGACAACGTTTAGAGCTATGTTTATTGTTTTTATTTTTTAGATAGAAGCATCGATGAGAGAGAACATCAATTCTCTGCCTCTTGCATGCCCCCCACTGGGGATTTGGCCCACAATCTGTGCATATGCCCTAACTGGGAATAGAATGGAACCAGCTATCTCTTGGGGCGACCTCTTGTGCATGGGTCTATGCCCAACTCCTGAGTCACACAGGTTGGGCTAGAGCGATCTTTAAAAGAAAAATACACCCGCCCTGGCTGGTTTGGCTTAGCGATAGAGCATCCGCCCGCGGACCAATGAGTGAAGGGTTCGATTCCGATCAAGGGCAGGAACCTCCATTGTGGTTTGTCCCCGCCCTGGTCAGGGTGGTGCAGGAGGTAACCAGTCGATGTGTCCCTTTCACATCGATGTTTCTCTCTCTCTTTTCCCCCTTCTCTTCCTCCCTCCCACTCTATCTGAAGATAAATAGAAAAAAAAAAAATATTTCCTCTGGTGAGGATTAAAAAGAAAGAAAAGGCCCTGGCCGGTTTGGCTCAGCGGTTAGAGCGTCGGCCTGCGGTCCGGAGAGACCCGGTTCGGTTCCGCTAAGGGCACGTACCTTGGTTGCAGTTTGTCCCCAGCCCTGGTTGGTTGTGCAGGAGGCAGCCACTCGATGTGTCCCTTTCACGTCGATGTGTCTCTCTCTCCCCCTCCCACTCTATCTGAACAAAAGATTTTTTAAAAATGTCCTCGGTGAGGATAAAAAAATAAAAAGTACACCCAATTATTAATTATGAGATTCTATTAAAGTGTCAGAATTATGGATGTTTTACCCTATAGGGTGATCCATATTTCTGGGTTCCTTACAACGAACTTGGCGTTACTTACATGATACTTAGAAAAAGGAATCACCTACATGCCTTGTAGTCAAAGTCTAAGAGACTTCCTCCCGCGCGCACGTAGGGAGCGGCCCGGTGGCCTCCCCGCAGCCACCTGTCCCCTCCGGAGACCGACATCCGGGGCCGCCGCAGGTGCACCGGGAAGGGCGGGCTGGAAAGTCGCCGTCGCAGGCTCCCCTCCCGGACGGAGCTGGTCTCCGCCACTCCAGAAACTCGAGTGCGCCCCGACCCCCGTCGCACACACTGAGTCCGAAGAATCCCCAGTGGTGGCCACTCGGTTCCCTGACTGCCCCTCGGTCTCTGCCCGGACCACTTCCCTTAAAGAGGGGTGCAAAGCCGCCAAGAGGATGCTCCCTCCGCCCCGCGCGGGTGGGCGCCTCGCACGGCTTCCCCGACGCGGTCCGGTCTCTAGCCAGGAAAGCGCGGCAGCCCTCCCCTTCCCCCCAGTCTCCGTCTCGGGTGCTGGGAGCCAGGCCAACCCCACAATTCCGCTCCCTACCTTTCTGAGCCGCGGCCACCGCCGCCGTCACCAGGAGCAGCAGCCCGAACGACAGGGCCTGGGGGGGCGCCATGCTGCGCACACGCCGAGGAGGGCGCGCTGAAGGAGTCGGCCGACTGGAGCCGGCTGGAGGGCCGGCAGGCGCGAGCGTGGGGCGCGCGAGTGCGGAGAAGACCGCCGCTGGATGCTCCTGGGGCCCTGGGCACGACGTGATGTCGCCGAAGGACTGCGCACTCTGGGCGCGGGGCGGGGCAGAGCGGACCTGCCCGACCTGGCGGCCCCGCCCTCGGCGCCGGTCGGGGGCTGCTCACCTCTGCTCGCCGCTTCTCGGCGATGAGTCACCGTCCCGGGGCGGGGGCGGGGCGGGGGCAGGCTCCCCTCCCCCACCACCGCGCTCCCTGGGGCGCAACCCCTATCCCGGTGTGCCTCCTGCCCCGCAGGGCCGCCAGGTGCTTTCTTCCGCGGTGGCGGGGATGGCCGTGGGCTGCAACAGTGACAGCCGGTAGGGATCCTCAGTGGCCACGGAGAAGGTTTGAAGATAAAGCGACTTCCTTTTATCGGAGAGCGCACGACTCTGAAACTTTGAAGAAATGGGGCCTGGAGGAGAGAGTGAGGCGACTAGGAACTGGAACGTGGAAGCAGAAATGGAAAACAAAGGAGAAGCTAAAGCCCTGGGACCGCGCGCGCGCGCACACACACCTTTGAGCTTTACCTAGCAGTTTAATTGTACTTCTTTGAAACTAGAAAAAAAATCTCCCTGGCTGGTGGAGGATGACAAATTCGTGTGCTTTATAATTATTCTCAATAATTCTTTCTCCCTTTTTAGCCCTTGGAAATGTAAGAAAAGTTGTTCCCATTGAGCCAAATGCTGGAAACTGAGATTATTCCGGTTTTTAGTAATATTAGAAAACAATATTGATGAGTCTTTCAAAAGTATAGTGAAGTATAAATGACAGGCAATAATTTATTTTAATGCAAATGACTTCAAATTACGATGTGCTATTATAGTCTTAAAATAATTTTAATGACAGCATTCAATAACAAAATATTAAGTGCCTTTAAGTTTTTTTTGTTAGTTAAAATATCATTGTAATCTGTTATTTATTTTTGAATCTTTTTTTTCCTTTTATCCTTACCTGAGGACATTCTTTTCCATTTTTTGTTCAGATAGAGTGGGAGGAAGAGAAAGAAACATGGACATGAAAGGAACACATCGAGTAGCTGCCACCCGCACGACCAACCAGGGCCAGGGACAAACCACAACTGAGGTACGCGCCCTTAGCGGAAACCAAGCTGGGGTCTCTTTAGACTGCAGGCAGTTGCTCTAACTGCTGAGCCAAATTGGCCAGGGCTATTTTTGAATCTTTATAAGAGTTTATTTGAGCCAAAACTGACCACTATTGCACAGAAGCAATATCTCAAATGCTCCCTAATCTGCTTTTTTTTGTTTTTGTTTTTTTATCCTCACCTGAGGACATTTTTCCATTTTTCATTCAGATAGAGTGGGAGGGAGGGAGAGAGAGAGACAGAGAGAGACAGACATCGACGTGAAAGGGACACATTGAGTGGCTGCCACCCGCACGACCCAACCAGGGCCGGGGACAAACTGCAACAGAAGTATATGCCCTTAGCGGGAACCGAACCCCCGTCTCTGCAGACCACAGGCCAACGCTCCAACAGCTGAGCCAAACTGGCCAGAGCAACTAAGTTAATTTTTATAAGTATATATCCAGTTAAAAATTATGTTTTTATTGAGCAATCATTTAAGTGTGTTGTACTCCCCTGTTGAAAGCGAATTAATGTAAATAGTCACATTGTTACAGTAAATAGCTGTATAATTTGAATTTTACTTGGACATTAAATAAGCTATTTACTTGATTATTATTTTAAAATTTTTTAATTTTTATTTTTTAATTGATTTTTTAGAGAGAAACATCAGTTTGTTGTTTCATCCATTCATGCATTCATTGGTTGATTCCTGAATGTGCCCTGACCAGGGATGGAACCTGTAACCTTGGGTTATGGGGATATCTCTAACAAACTGAGCTACCCCACCAGGGCTTAGTTGATTATTGAGGTTTTAAGAAATCCTATCACTGTTTTAAAACTGTAAATCTGAATTGCTAGACCTAGTTTTGGAACTTTGCGATCTGTTCAGCAACTTGAAGTTAAAAGAATAGTACTATCAAATCAGGAACAAGTTAACCAGATTGTTGTCTTCTGCATTTTGGATGCTTTCAGGAAGTTGCCCACAGCCAGACTCCAAACTACACATACTTTAAACCAGAATAATCTAACTGCTTATTGTGGCTTTACTTGCAAAAGGTTCCATTGTCAGGTCTTACTTAATCTGTTACCTAATCAAGAAGCACCTCATCTTCTTATAAAGTTGACAGATGTTTATTAAATTGTCCATTGCAGTAAAGTGAGTTGAGTAAACATGTTTATTAAATAAATGACAAAATACCACACAAAGCTCTGACTTATAATATCTGAGTATCCATCTAAGATATTTATTTTTTTAGCTCTTTAACACCTCAATTTGTTACTGTTCAAAATTACTCTCATTTTATGCCATGATTGTAACTTTTGTATAGTTCCAGTGCTATATTTAAGAATATTTCTTAATATTTTTGTAAGATTTCATACCTAAGTATATTCCTTAAATTACTATTAAATTTTATAGATGTTGCTCTTTAATGTTGACAAGTCATTTTGACAGATAATATTTGACTAAGAAATATGACAAGATTAAAAACTATATAAAGATATTTTTTGAATTTTTTTAACTTCAAAAATTATTTTTAAAATTATTTATTTTTTTCTCTATTGATTTTAGAGAGAGAGGAAGGGAGAGGGAGAGAGAGATAGAAACATCGATGAGAGAGAACATCAATTGGCCGCCTCCTGCATGCCCTCTGATGGGGAATCAAACCAGTGACCTCTTGGTGCATGGGTCGACACCCAACCACTGTGCCACACTGGCCAGGCAATTTATTTATTTTTTAATTGTAGTTGTCATATAATATTATATTAGTTTCAGGTGCACAACCCAGTGGTTAGAAATTTATATAACTTAACAAAGTAATCACTCCAGTAAATCTAGTACCCTTCTGACACCATCCATAGTTATTACAATATTATTGACTATATTTCCTATGCTATACTGTAACTTCCAATTTGTACTTAATCCCTTCAACGTTTCACCCATCCTCCCAACCCCCTCATCCCATCTAGCAACCATCAAAATGTTCTCTTTATCTATGAGTCTGTCTCTGTTCTGCTTGTTTATTTTATTTTTAGATTCCACATATAAGTGAAATCATATGGCATTTGTCTTTGACTAATTTCACTCAGCACAAGACCCTCCACATTAGCAGTTTTCAACCAGTGTGCCGTGGCACACCCATGTACAGAAAGAATTTTTAAAACTGCTGCATAACCTTACCCTCATTATAATAGTAAAAAACACACCCCTGGGTGGAGAGTTAACATGCTAATGAAACATGCGATGCATGAAGAAGTATGTAGTTCCACTTCGCAAGCTCAAAGAGTCCTTGCCTCTACATACTTTGACATCACACTTAGACATTATCTTTTCTGCCTCAATTAAAAAAAATTTTTTTATTGATTTTAGAGAGAGGAAAGGAGAGGGAGAGAAAGAAACATCAATGAGAGAGAACATCAATTGGCCGCCCACTGGGGATTTGACCCACAACCTGGGCATGTGCCCTGACTGGGAATCGAACTGGTGACCTCTTGGTGCATGGGTCGACACTCAACCACTGAATCACACTGGCTAGATTGTTCTGCCTCAATTTTAAAACTGTTCCCCTGATTCAGGGAGTAGCAGTCATTTCTTTCTCCCTTTAGATGCTGTTTTCCTTATGTGCATAAGCTTTTTTTATTAATCTTTACCTGCCTGGCCAGTGTGGCTCACTGGTTGAGTGTCAACCCATGCACCAAGAGGTCACCGGTTTGATTCCTGGTCAGGGCACATGCCCAGGTTGTGGGCCAAATCCCCAGTGAGAAGCGTGCAAGAGGCGGCCAATCGATGTTTCTATCTCTCCCTCTCCCATTCCTCTCTCTAAAATCAATAAAGACAAAAAAATTTTTCTTTAATATATAATATTAATCCTCACCTGAGGATATGATTTCATTGAATTTTAGAGAGAAGGAGGAAGGAAGAGAGAGAGAGAAACATTGATTGATTGCCTCCCATACACGTCTGTATCAGGGATGGAACCTGAAACCTAGGTATGTGTCCTGATAGGGAATTGAGCCTGCAATCTTTTAGTGTATGGGAGGAAGCTCAAACCAACTGAGCTACCTGACCAGGGCCACATGAGCTTTTTACTTGTTTTAATTAATTTATTTATCTTTAATATTTTTAATTGATTTTTTTTTAGAGAGCGAGGAAGGGAGAGAGATATAGAAGCATCAATGTCAGAGAGAAACATTGAGTAGCTTCCTCCTGCATGCCCCCTACTGGGGATTGAGCCTGCAACCAAAGTATATGCCCCTGACCAGAATGGAATCCTCAACTCTCTGGTCTATGGGTTGACACTCTAACTGCTGAGCCAAACCGGCCAGGGCACAGCCTTTGTTTTATTTATTTTTATTGTGATTTTTAAAAAAAATTTCTTTATTGATTTTAGAGAGAGAAAGGGAAAGAGAGAAACACTGATGTGAGAGAAATATCAATCGGCTGCCTCCTGCACTGCCATCCCCACAATGGGGACCGAACCCAAAACCCTGACCAGGAATGGAACCAGCCCTCTCAGTCCATTGATGATGATCAATCCACTGAGCCACACCGGCTGGGCTAAATCAGGAGTTTTAACATCATCTCTAGTGCTTTCAACTGTCACATGGCCATAAACCAAAGATTCTAATAATTTTAAATGATCAGATACTATTTAGGCAATAGTTTTCATGCATCAGTACCTTTAATGTTGGGTACATAAAATTATAGTAAACTGATGACTATAAACAAGATGTAGGCCCTGGCCGGTTTGCTCAGCGGTTAGAGCATCGACCTGCGGTCCTGAGAGACCCGGGTTCGGTTCCCGCTAAGGGCGCGTACCTCTGTTGCAGTTTGTCCCTGGCCCTGGTCGGTTGTGCGGGTGGCAACCACTCGATGTGTTCCTTTCGCATCGATGTTTCTCTCTCTCTCTCTGTTCCTCTCTCTCCCTCCCACTCTACCTGAACAAAAAATGGAAAAATGTCCTCGGGTGAGGATTAAAAAAAACAAAAAACAAGATGTAGTCCCTCCATTTCCATGAACAGCACACTGCATCACAGTAAAGTTTATATTCCACCTTCAAGTGTGGTCCTCCCATTAGTTCACTTTATTTTATTATTTTCTAAAATCCTCACCTGAGGACATTTTTCCATTTTTTGTTCAGATAGAGTGGGAGGGAGAGAGAGGGAGAGAGAGAGAGAGAAACATCGACGTGAAAGGGACACATTGGGTCCTGCAGGACCCAACCAGGGCCAGGGACAAACTGCAACCAAGGTACGTGCCCTTAGTGGGAACTGAACCCGGTTCTCTCTGGACTGCAGGCTAACGCTGTAACCACTGAGCCAAACCGGCCAGGTCCATTAGTTCACTTTAAAAGGGTCATTGAGAATCCCCCCCACCCCCACCCCCCGCCAGTGTGGCCCAGTGGGGATCATGCAGGAGGCGGCCAATCGATGTTTTCTCTCATCGATGTTTCTATCTCTCTCTCTCTCTCTTCCTCTCTCTGAGATTAATAAAGAAAAAATTTTTTAAAGAATATCTTCAAATCCAATGGTCTCAGCATTACCTTTCAAAATATCCAGTGAAGGGTCTGAGCTTGAAAGAAATGGAAGACACTGAACCTGTTGCACTGCCTTAAATACTATTTGCAATTTTAGTCGTGCAAACAGACCCTGAATTTTTTTCAGTGTGGGAAAATTAATTTTATCTTGGTTGACATGGAATTTTTTCTGATAGTTCAAGAGAATGACTGGGCAAAAGTTCATTTTTCACACAAGAAAAACGTTTTTGAAGAAGATCATGACTTTCAAAAGGTCTACTTGCTGAAAGTTCAGTAACTGGAATACTGTCCTTTAGTTGAGATCCAAGTCCTCTGGTATTCATATTCAGCCCAACTCTGTTACCATCAGACAGCCCTGCTGCTCACTTCCCGTTATTCATATTTCTTATCTTTTTTTTTTCTTCTTCTTCTAAAAGAAGATCCTTTAACATTTTATGTAATAGTGATTTGGTGGTGATGAACTCCTTTAGCTTTTTCTTTTCTTTTTCCTTTTTATTTATTAACAAGAAGGGCTAGGAAGAAACCTTTAGCTTTTTCTTATCAGGAAAGCTCTTTATCTGTCCTTCAATTCTAAATGATAGCTTTGCTGGATAGAATACTCTTGTTTGTGGGTCCTTGCTTTTTAAACATTGAATATTTCTTGCCAATCCCTGCAAAGTTTCTGTTGAAAGATCAGCTGACAGTCATGGGAGCTCCTTTGTAGGTAATTGATTTCCTCTTGATGCTTTTAAGATTCTCTTTGTCTTTAACCTTTGGCATTTTAATTATGATATGGCTTGGTGTGGGCCTCTTAGGTTTATCTTATTTGGGACTCTGTATTTCCTGGACTTTTATGTCTATTTCCTTCACTAAGTTAGGAAAACTTTCTGTCATTATTTTTTCACATAGGTGTTTTTTTTTCCTTTCTTTTTATTTATTGATTTTTGAGAGAGAAAGGAAGAGAGGGAGAGAGAGAGAGAGTTTTGTTCTATTTATTTATGCATTCACTGGTTGATTCTTGTGTGTACCCTGACCAGGGATCAGACCTGCAACCTTGGTGTATCGGGATGACGCTTTAAACAACTGAGCCACCCAACCTGGGCCCAATTTGTGCTTCCTAATCCCTTAAACTTTTTCACCCAGCCCCTCCATCCCCCTTCCATCTCTTTATCAATTATTATTTTTTGTATTTATTTATTTATTTATTTATTTATTTATTATCCTCACCCGAGGACATTTTCCACTTTTTGTTCAGATAGAGTGGGAGGGAGAGAGAGAGAGAGAGAGAGAGAGAGAAACATTGACATGAAAGGGACACATCGAGTGGTTGCCACCCACACAACCAAACCAGGGCCAGGGACAAACTGCAACTGAGGTACATGCCCTCAGCGGGAACCGAACCCAGGTCTCTCTGGACCGCAGGCCGATGCTCCACCACTGAACCAAACTGGCCAGGGCTTATCTCCCTTTTATACCCTCTTCTACCTCCCCATATCGCCCTCATTTTATTTTCTTTTTTCTTTTTATTTTTTTATCCTCACCCGAGGACATCTTTTTTTTTTTCATTTTTTGTTCAGGTAGAGTGGGAGAGAGAGGAACAGAGAGAGAGAGAAACATCGATGTGAAAGGAACACATCGAGTGGCTGCCACCCTCACAACCGACCAGGGCCGGGGACAAACTGCAACCGAGGTACGCGCCCTTAGCGGGAACCGAACCCGGGTCTCTCAGGACCGCACGCTGACGCTCTAACCGCTGAGCCAAACTGGCCAGGGCTATTTTCAACATTATATTATGAAAATGTTAAAAAATATGACAAAATCAAAAGCATTTTACAGTGAACACCTGTATGCCTGCCACCTATATTATACCATTGAAGTTTTACTATATTTACTTTATTACACACCTATTCGTGTATTACCTATTTTGATGAATTTTCAAATCAACTGCAGATTTTAGTACACATCTTTTTATAACTATTTTAGTATGTATATAATTAACTACAGGTCATGTTTTTATTTATTTTTTATTTTTTAAAATATTTCTTTATTGATTTTAGAAAGAGGGGAAGGGAGAGGGAGAGAGAGATAGAAACATCCATGAGAGAGAACACTGACTGCCGCTTCCTGCATGCCCCACACTGGGGATGAGGCCCACAACCCGGGCATGTGTCCTGATTGGGAATCGAACTGGCAACCTCTTGGTGCATGGTTCGATGCTTAGCCACTGAGCCACACTGGCTGGGCATAGGTCATGTTTTAAAAGAGTTATTTTCCTTTGCAGTAAAACAATAAAAAGCAAAAAAAAAAAATTGTGTAGCATTAATGAGTTTGGTAAATGCATACCTCTATGATCCAGGCTCTTATCAAGATAAATATGCCCTGGCTGTTGTGGCTCAGTTGGTTGGAGCATCATCCTGTGCACCAAAATGTGGCGGGTTTGATTTCCAGTCAAGGCACATTCCCAGGTTACGGGAGGCAACCAATTCATGTTTCTCTCCCACAATGATGTTTCTTTTTTTCTCTCTCTCTCTCCCTCAATTTCTCTCTAAAAAAGCCAATGAAATTTATTTTTTAAAAAAGATAAACACAGACCTCATTTCCAGAAGGTTTTATTTTTTCTTTCTGTTCTGTCCCTATTACCTTTAGATGCAATCCTAATTCTGATATATTTTGTTCCACCATAAATTAGTTTGTCTATTCTGACATTGAAAGCCAGATTCATGGGCATGCAACCTATGCAGTACATAGGACCAAGTACTTAGAAGGGCCTTACACTTGGTATAATGCTCTGCTGTAATAATTTTGAAAGTCTTAATATTTTAACAAGGGGCCCACTTTTTCATTTTGTACTAGGCCCTGGGAATTATTTAGCTGGTCCTACTAGAACTTGCATGTAAATAGAATCAAACCATATGTAATTTTTTTTTTTTAAACTTCTTTCGTTCAGCTTGTTTTTTATGTTTAATAATGTTTTTGAGATTTATCATGTTGCATGTGTTGATAATTTTTTCTCTTTTATTGCTGAGTAGTATTTAAATGTATGAATATGCCACGGTTTGTTTATGTATTCTCCTACTGATGGACATCTGGGATATTTCCAGGTTTGGGCTATTATAAATAAAATTGCTATATACATTCTTGTACAAGTCATTTTTATTTATTTTTTATATTTTTAAAAAATGTTTTTATTGATTTTTTAGAGAGAGAGGAAGGGAGAGAAAAACATCGATGTAAGAGAGAAACATCGATTGGCTGCCTCCTACATACTCCTCATTGGAGATCGAGCCTGCGCCCGCAGACATATGCCCTGACCGGGAATCAAACCAGGACCTCTCAGTCCATGAACGACGCTCAATCCACTGAGCCACACCGACTGGGCCAAGTCTTTTTTTAAAATATGTTTTTATTAATATTTTAGAGAGAGAGGAGGGGCGGGGGAGAGAGAGAGAGAAACATTGATGTGAGAAACATTGATCAGCTGCCTCCTGCACACCCCCTACTGAAGATCAAGCCCACAACCCCGGACATGTGCCCTGACTAGAAATGAGACTGGTAACCTATTGGTGCATGAGATGATGCTCACTCCACTGAGCCATACCTGCTAGGCCTTGTGCAAGTATTTTTGTGGACAGAAGAATACCTTAGATTAGGTGTCTCAATATGGGACACTTTTGGAATTTTGAATAGAATATTCTTCAAAATATTTCAAGGAAATTACCTCTACCCACTCAGTCCCTTCAATCATTTGGAAAACCTCAAAAGGCCTCTATAATCTCTAGCCCTCTGGGGAAGGAAGTGCCACTCTGATTAAGAATTACTGCCTTGGCTCTGGCTGGGTAGCTCAGTTGGTTAGAACATCGTCCTGATACACCACGGTTGCAGGTTTGATTTCTGGTTAGGCACATACAAGAAGCAACCAATGAATGCATAATTAAGTGAAACAACAAATCGATGCCTCTTTCAAAAATCAATGAAAGAGTTACTGCCTTAAATAATAGTATACTGTACTTTGATTTCAGCAATGTATTTGACCTAATTTACTACTACTGTAGATGAGATAGAAAAATGTGGACTATACACAAAGTATGCTAGAACAGAAAGGCAGTCAATGGGACTAGAATTTGGTGGTTGAAAGGGGAAGGGTTTGAGGACTTTAAAGGAGCTGCATGTTTAGAAGGAAAGTAAAGAAATAATTTGGAAATGGCAAGCAGAACATTTACTACACCTCTTAGCCCTAGGGTGCGGGATATGAGGGGACTGCTCAGAAGGGGTGGTAATCAAGGCCAGCCAGGTTCATTCTTCCAGGAGGGGAGGAAATGTTCAGAGAAGAGGAGGAGGCTATAAGGACCTTTGATGGTGACAGATCCCGAGTTGCAAAGGGCACAGTGGAAGAGATTGGGGAGGGTAGGGAGGGGTTCCTTCAGACGAGGTTAGGAACTCATGGGTACTGGGATGAATATCCAATGTTGATATCAAGTGACTTGGAAGCCTTGTTTTTCTGGCAATGACCGAGGTACATGGGACTATGAGGCACGTTAGGATTAGCCTGACAGGCTCTTGGAGTGAGATGGAAAATGAACCTGAGCTGTGTGGATTTTGAATAGTTAGTAGGAAGGTTAAGGAGCTCCAGGGTGACTGCCCTCCCCTGCAGAATATAGTGGTGGTGGAAGACTTTGCAAAAAGAGACAGAAGTGTTTTCTCTGAGAGGATATGGTAAAATAGGGGATATGGGGGACCAATCATAGCTTAATGACTACCTGAATGGTAGGACAATCATTTAACACTGTAAAAAGAATATTGTTCTTAGAGCCAGCTGAGAGAGGAACCAGTTGGCTCCAGAGATTGTGTTCTGGCTTAAACAGAAGGAAATAGAATGTGGCAGACAGAGATGAACCTTAACCTTTGCTTTATCAGGATCAGAGACGGGTGGGGTCTTAATGATGGGTCATTTGCAGTATATGCAAGTGCTCTGATAAAACCTAAGAGCTTTCTTCAGTGTTCTTTTTTTTTTTTAATATGTTTTCAGATGTGAAAGAGAAACATCGATTGACTGCCTCCTGCACAGCCCCTACTGGGGATCGAGCCCGCAATCCAGGCATGTGCCCTGACTGGAAATTGAACTGGGACTTCTCAATCCATGGGACAATGCTCAGTCCACTGAGCCACACTGGTCAGACTTCAGTGTTGTTGTTTAATGACATCTCTGAAGCAACCAATTATGCTACATAACTGTGAGGAAGTTCCCTCACCTGGTAACTGGACAGAGTCAAACAGGGCTGTCTCCATGGGTTCTTATGTTGCTGGTTGGGAACTATTGCAGTAGTGGTTTGCAAGGCATGATAAGGAAACAACAGCCCTGGCCGGTTTGGCTCAGCAGTTAGAGCATTGGCCCACGGACCAGAGAGTCCCAGGTTCAGTTCCCACTAAGGGCACGTCCTTGGTTGCAGTTTGTCCCCGGCCCCTGTAGGGTTGTGTGGGTGGATGCCACTCCATGTATCTCTCTCACATCGATGTTTCTCTCTCTCTCCTTCCCGCTCTATCTGAAGATAAATGCAAAAATGTCCTCAAGTGAGGATTTAAAAAAAAGAGAGAGAAACAACAAAGGAGCTCTGGCCAGTTTGGCTCATCAGTTAGTGCGTCGGCCCGCAGACCAGAGAGTCCTGGGTTCAGTTCCCGCTAAGGGCACGTACCTCGGTTGCAGTTTGTCCCCGGCCCTGATTAGGTCGTGTGGGTGGCAACCAGTCGATGTGTCTCTCTCACATCAATGTTTCTCTCTGTCTCTTCCACTCTCTCTCCCTCTCGTGAGGATAAAACAACAACAACAAAGGACATGTTATATTATCTGCATGTCTCAATAAGATGACTGAGATGTCTCTAGAAAATCTGAGTGTATGATAAGAATAAACTAAATGTTACAAACATAATGTCATTGGTATTCTTAGTCAGGATGAGTGAGTTATTGTGTCATAGTCCAGCTGAACCATGCACAAACACATTAATGTATACAATACTGACTCAGAATATACCAAACTTGATAATGATCCTGGGAGTCCTCTGTCCTAGTATTAAGGATCAGCAGTCATTGAGGATTGAGTGAATAAGAGAGAGAGAGAGAGAGTGTATGCTGTGAATTAGTAGAAGGAACTGAAAGAAGGAAATAAAAAATGTGGAATGGGGAGGGGAGGATGTCATGTCTTTGTTGGTTCCCTGTTTATAAAAAAAGAAGTGGGAACTTCAGGAGTCTGTAGGGAAGTCTTGTGAACTGATAGAGTAATGGCCACATTTCCATTTCTGTGCAGGATTTATAAGGCAAACTGGCAGCAGGTTACAATAGTGGAGTTAGTGGTGATGATGATGATATAAAATCCTGTAGAAAACAAATCTGCCCTGGCCGGGTAGCTCAGTTGGTTAGAGTGTCATCCTGAAATACCAAGGTTTCGGGTTTGATCCCCAGTTAGGGCACATATAAGAATCAACCAATGAATGCATAAATAAGTGGTACAACAAATTGGTGTTTCTTCCCCCCCCCCCCCTTTCCTCTCTCTCTCAAATCAATTAAAAGAAAAGAAAAGAAAGTAAACCTACAGTGAGCATTTTCCCCCCTTAGCTGCAGCTGACAGAACTTGTTGAAATACTACTGCAGCTAATGGGTGTTGAGTTGAGTCACTTACACAGTTGGAGCACTGTCAGGGACCAGGTTTCTATCTCGTTTTGGTAAAAAAAGATAGCCCAGAAAAAAATAGTATGTGGGTCTAAATGCTATAAATAGCTCAAAGAATATCTCAGATTGGTAAAGGGTTGGTGAGCCATTTTGACATGAGGACATCACATTTTGCGTCTATCCTTAGGTACAAAAGCCTTTGTAGGAAAAAAACAGAGGGTCTGTTGAATGGAGACTGCTAATCAGTGGAATTATGTAAATATAGATTAGGACATAGGCATAGCTTGGCTTGTCATTCAACCTGGCTCACTCCTGTAAAAATAGTCTGTCCATAAATTAATTTTTAAAATTTTATTTTTCAATTACAAATGACATTCATTATTATTTCATATTCATTTCAGGTGTACAGCATAGCAGTTAGATAATCATATAACTTATAAAGTGATCCCCCCGATATTTCAAATAACCCACTTGGCACCATACACAGTTATTACAATATTATTGACTATATTACCTATGCCGTACTTGACATCCCTGTGACTGTTTTGTAAGTACCAATGTAAATTCATTTGATGCATGTTGTTGGGCATACCATAGGGGCAAAAATGTGAAAGCTGACCTATGAATAAGCCTTAAAGGGATCCAAAATTAGCTAAGGATATTGGTATTTCAGGACTAATTGATGGGGAGAGGAGATAGAGTAATTCCGTTTTAATCAACAATCAAACTTTGAGGCTCCACTCTAGTCCTGTGGAGATTCAGATTCAATAAGAAAGGGCTTGCCCTGGACGGTTTGGCTCTGTGGTTAGAGCGTCAGCCTGTGGTCCAGAGAGACCTGGGTTCAGTTTCTGCTAAGGGCACGTGCCTCGGTTGCAGTTAGTCCCCAGTCCTGGTTGGGTTGTGTGGGTGGCAGCCACTCAATGTGTCCCTTTCATGTTGATGTTTTTTTCTCTCTCTCTCTCCCTCCCACTCTATCTGAACAAAAAAATGGAAAAATGTGCTCCGGTGAGGATAAAAAAATAAAAAATAAGAAAGGGCTCTTAGGATTCTTGGTCCCCATACATTCCCTCAAGGAGTTCCTAGCTTCAGTAGTGAAACAGATACCCACACCGATCACCAGTCCATAGAATCAATAGAATCAGGGTTGGTCTAGTTACCATTCAGTTGTAGATTATTGAAACACTGATGAAACAGTCTGCTTTTGTTTTCACAGCTTAACGTTTAGACTCTTCTGACTCTTGAGAGGTTTCGGAGCCTTATTTGGCTATTGGTCTGAAATCTTTCTTAATAGTTAATTCAGCTGATCATTTAGAAAGGAAGAAGGGAAAAATGAACACCTGATAAGCACTCACAGTATGCTTTCTTCACAGTATCTTATTTCATTTTCACAGAGATTGTATTACTTATTTCCATTTTAAAAATTAGAGAACTGGTTAGGCCAGGGATTTCCAATTGTGTGCTGCAAGAATTTTTAAAATATGTAATACCTGACTATTTAGTCAGGGACACTAACCTCTTTTCCCTTAGACTGTCAAATTAAAAAAGATAATGGCAACAGCCAACACAACAATAGTTGTTCAGTGTGAATGAATCAAAATTACAGCTTTTTTTTGTGTGTGTGCTCATATCAGCAAAAAATATATTTTTTGGTGTGCCACAGAATTTTAGTGATTAGTTTATGTGTGCCATGGGATGACAAAGGCTGAAAATTGCTGGGTTAGGCAAAGTTAGCCAATGCTCAACACCCCACTGGTGAATGGAGGTACTAAGGTTTGACCCTAGGTATGTGCAACTCCAAAACCTAAACTCTTTCCCCAGACTGTGTAGCTGCAGAGTTATCATCTCTAAAATGTATGTCTTAATAGTCAAAACTTAGAGAAATGTTTACTTGTGTATCAGATAAGCTCTGGCACTTAATAACTTCTCATTTATTCCCTAAGGAACTTGTAGTGAGCTGTGTATCTTTACAGGGGGCCTTTATTCTTTGAAATGTGTCACACGTTCTATCTGAAAAGCTATAAAATATTTTGTACTTTGCTTACTTGTAAAAACGCCCATAGGAATGAAAGTAATAAAGCAACAGCCAAGCCCTGGTAACCACAGGCACCTTCCCTGCCTGCTTCCTGCTGGGGGTTGGTGGAGGACAGAGAACCCTGCCTGGTGGCCATGAACTCCCCACTCACTTTGGGATGTTGCTGATTTCTGATTCCTGCCCATCACACTAGCAAGCAATTCACAAAAACAAATCCTGGAATTATATACACTGGGGCACTTAGGCATAGGTATATCACATGTGGGCATAGGTATGTTTTTTTTTTTTTTTTTTTTTTTTTTTTTTTTTTTTTTTATCCTCACCCGAGGGCATTCCTCCACTTTTTGTACAGATAGAGTGGGAGGGAGAGAGACAGAGAAACATCGACGTGAAGGGACACATCGAGTGGCTGCCACCCGCACGACCCAACCAGGGCCGGGGACAAACTGCAACCGAAGTACGTGCCCTTAGCGGAACCGAACCCGGGTCTCTCCAGACCGCAGGCCGACGCTCTAACCGCTGAGCCAAACCGGCCAGGGCGGCATAGGTATGTTTTTATACAGATCACTCAGAATTCAGAAGCTATATTGGTTGTGGGTCAAAGGCCACACCACATCAACCCATCCCCCCATAATTTGGGGAGGAGAAGGGCAGTTCCAGATGATAATTTGATTTAATAAAGCCCTCTGCTTACCCCATAAATTATTTCTCTCTGCTCCCCTACATTGGTCCTCATTGCAACTGCAATGAAATTAGCAGTTATTTTGGAATACAGAATAGACTGCAAAGAGCACTGGACTAGCTCCTAATCACCACTCAGACAATGCTCTGAGTGTAGCCTTGGTCATATGGGAACTCATCCACTTAAATACTTGGCTCATACACAGCAGTGCTGGATTAGTTTGTGAGGGCTCAATGTTACAGATCAATTCTGGTTGTACTGAGATGCATGCTAACCCAGTTAGGCATTCCCCTACTCCACCCCATAGGTGTCCACCCAGTGGACTCATGCTCCATGCTCTACCCTTCATCTGTCACAGCTATCGTTGGGGTGCTCCATCTAATCCACACCCAAAGGCGAGACCCTAGGTTCTCTGGCTCTTTCCCTGGACACAATCCCTACGCTCAAGCTCTTTGGTAGGAAACTATTAAAAACCATTTACTAGTGAGTGACACCTCCCAGATTAGATATTTACATTTTAATGCAGGCCTTCTGAATATAATGTTTTATCCAAAGGAGTCAAGTGATCGGAATTTTAGGCACAGAAGCATGTCATCGAGGGATGTGTTTGAGGCAGTAGGGTCAAATCATTCCACTGAAGCCCAGGGCTGGCATGGGATTAATTTGTACCTTGTTTACTCAATACATATTTACTAAGTACTTAAGTTACTGAAGTTATGAAACTCTGTACTAAGCATTAATGGTGGCCAGGAAGTAGAAGACATAGGACCTCAAGAACCTCCAGACCAGTTGGGAGAGATCAGACCCACATGAAGTTAAAAATTAAAGAGCTGCATATTAACACCAGACAATAATAGTAGGATACAACATTGGGCTTTTTCGAAGAAAGATACATTATGGTACCCAAATCCACCATGAGACTGGTGTCTAAGGAGTCCATAAACTAATCTCCAGGAGAATATTTCAGGGGAACTTAATTGCTTTTCTTTCAGGGCTCCAAAGTTCAGCCTGGCTACTGATGTCCTGAACACCAAAGAGAGTGCTCATTCATGGTAGACCAGTGGGTAAGTATTTCAGTTGAGAGAGAACTTAGACTAATAATTAAGCATCATTGTTATTATGTTTTTATTTCTCAAGCAAGTTCAGTTTTAACAAATTGTAACAATTGGACCTCAAGCTACATTTCTATAATTTGTGACATCATAGCTAGCCTTAACTCATTGAATGTTGTTATCAACCCTGTAGTTTACATCTGAGTCTTGAAAACTGAGAGAAATATTTATTTGCGTATTAGATAACTGTGGCACTTACTAACTTCAGATTCGATTCCAAAAGAAGCTTGTACATCAGGTCCTTGAATAAGTCATTGTGTTACAATGTTGATGATATTCTGTAGATAAACAAGACAGGGTGAATCTGCTCAAGGAACTCTGAGTCCAGGACTCAGGGAGGTGAGATAACTACAGCAAAGATAAGTGGTATGGTCAAGATGCTCAAATTGTCCTGAAGAGGAACAGGAGTTTGTCAGGCCAATGGAGCAGGGGGAGATGAGGGGAGAGCATCTGCAGCAGAAAGAAGAGCTTATAGGTCTAAAGATGGGGAGCTCTTTCCAGCTGGCACCAAGCCATAGACATCTCTCAGAAGCATTGCAAGACCAGAGGCAAGAGAAAGCCCTACCACAAGAAGGGAAAATATGAGCTGGGATGCCCTGCTGCCAACACTAAGATTGGGTGCCACCGCCCACACACAGTCCAAGTGCAGGGAGGCAGCAGGAAGTACCATGCCTTGAGGCTGGACGTGGGCAACTTCTCTTGGGGCTCAGAGTGTTGTACTCATTATTGATGTTGTCTATAAGGTATCCAGTGAAGAACTGGTCCACACCAAGCCCCAAGTAAAGAACTGCCTTGTGCTCATTCACAGCACATTGTACCAACAGTGACAGTGGTATGAATCTCACCATTCACTGCCCCTGGGCCTCAAGAAGGGGGCCCAGCTGACTCCTGAGGAGGAAGAGATTATAAACAAATAACAATCAAAGAAAATTCAGAAGAAATATGATGGAAGGAAAAAGAATGCCACAATCAGCAGTCTCCCAGAAGAGAGGTTCTAGCGGGGCAAGTTCCTTGCATGCATCGCTCCAACACCAGGCCATGGTGGCCACGCAGATGGCTGTGTGCTGGAGGGTAAGGAGCTGGGTTCTAGCTGAGGCAAATCAAGGCCTGGAAAGGCAAATAAATCCTCCTCCCTCCTATCTTGGCTCATGTTATAAAGGTATTTATTGTTCTAAACAATAACAGGGAAAACTATGTGACAAGTAAAAGTAGTTGAATATAGTGAAATTAAAGGGAACATAGAGGGAGATGATGGGAGATGAGGCTAAAGGTAAAGGTCAGATAATAAGGATATTTGCATTTTTATCTCAGTGATGACTAATCCAGGGAGTGATGTGGTCAGGTGTGTGGAAATTTTCCTTTGGTTGTTACACAGAGGACTGAGGCAGGGAGATCATATGAAAGGAGAGAGCAAACAAAAGCCTAAACTGACGTTGGTGGGGAGGAGGTTCTGGAAAAGAGAACACAGACCTATGAGATGCTTGGGAGGTAGAGTCAACAGGATGTAGGAGATAAGAAAAGGGAGCAAGCCCTGGCTGGATAGCTCAGCTGGTTAGAGCATCGTCCCAATACATCAAGGTTGAGAGTTTGATCCCTGGTGAGGGCACATACAAGAATCAACCGATGAATGCATAAATAAGTGGAACAACAAATTGATGTTTCTCTCTCTCTTTCTCCCTCTCCCTTCCTCTCTCTTTCTAAAATCAATAAAAAGAAAAAAGAAAAGGGAGCAATTTAGGAAGACTCTAGTTTTCTGGGCATGATGACAGGGTAAATGGTTGTACCATTTACAGAGATAAGGAACGAAGGGGAGGAAGCAGGTTGGGCAGTAGATTCTAAGGAGAAAATGAGTTTGTATTTGAGTCTGAGGTGCTTGGGGACAGATATTTTAGTATATGGTTAAAAACACATGTCTAAAGCTAAGAAAAATGTTTTCAGATGGATCTATGGATAGATATTGGAGTCATCAGTATCTAAGGTCATAATTGAAATTTTAAGTATGTATAAATTAATCACCTAGGAAGAGAAGGAAAGAAAGTTGAGCCTGGATCTCTGGGAATACCAACACTTAAGGGACAGAAAGAAGCACTAGAGTCTTTACAGGGTATTGAGAAGAAACAATTTAGAACAGTTCAAAGAAACTAATGTGCAGAGTTCAAGCTAAGGCAAGAACTAAAATTGTCCACCGTGGTTGACGACCAGGAGGTGGGAGTGATTTCAGCAAGAGAAATTTCAGTGGAATGTTGCAGGGAGCAGGGTGGGCAGAAAACAGAGTGGGTGGGATTAAATTGGAGATGAAGAGATAGAGGCACTGAGTATAGCCTTTCCCTGACCTTGGAGTAAAAAACTGTAGGAAGATACACTTCAGGTCTACAAACATTTGAGAACCTACTATGTGTCAAGCATTTGATTAAGGAGTGGGGGAGGGAGAAGTGAAGGAGATGTAGGAGACCTAGTCACTGCTATTAACAAGTGCTCATGCTAATGAAAGAGATGATCATAATACAGTACACTAAAATGAATGCCAGAGTAGAGGTAGAGACAAGGGATTTTGAAACCACAAGGAGGAACAGAGGAAAGGATGAAGGTGTGTGGCAATGAATGGTGTGAGGTGAAGGTGTATTTAATCAGGGTACCCAAAAACTCCCGAATCCTAGTCTCAACTAGCCACCCCTTTCCTACATCCATGCGTATACCCCTTCCAATTCATTCTTTTCATGGCAACCAGAGGAATCGTCCAAAACACAAATCTGATTGATTGCCCAATCCCCATCCTAGTGGCTTCCCATTGTCCTAAGGATGAAACCCGCATTCCTAACACCATCAAGGCTCTGCAAAGTATGGTCCCTGCAGCCTAAAAGGCCTCATCAAGTTCTTGCCACTCTAGTCTTCTCCTCCAGCATGATGTGCTCTCCCTTGCACCTCCCCATTCCTGCAGAACCTTGCCCATGTTCACCTGGCCCCCACATCCTATCTAAAATGCTCTGCTCCCTCAGTTTTGTCTAATTAGTGCCTACTCATTCTTCAAACTTCAGCATGATAATTGTTTCTTCAAAGAAACCTTTACTGACCCTACCAGGCAGGTCAGATCCTCTGAGAGTCCAAAATAGCTCTTTTGTGGTCTTATTATGTATGTAATTCTGTATTTAGAGATTATTGAATAATGTCCTTCTCTCATATCAGACTATGAGTTCTGTGAAACAAAGAGCAAGTCTTTGTTGTCCATGATATCCTTTTTGTTTTTGTACATGCCCCTAGCGGGAACTGAAGCCCGGACTCTCTGGTCCACAGGCCGATGCTCCCACCGCTGAGCCAAACCGGCCAGGGCAGTCCATAATATCTTCAGCAATCAATGCAATGTATTGTTTATGAGACAGTAAATATGTTATGCATGAATAAATGATAAATGAATGAAGGTCTTGATGAGAAATACATACACTGCCCTGGCTGGTGTGGCTCAGTTGTTTGAGCATGGTCCTGTACACCAAGAGATGGTGGGTTTGATTTCTGGTTAGTACACATGCCTGGGTTGTGGGTTTGATCCCCAGTCAGGGCCTGTGCAATCGATTTTTCTCTCTCTCCCTCACTCCCTTCCTCTGTCTCAAATCAATGATAATAATAGAAAAAGTATAAAAAAAAACAAGAAAAAACATACATAGAGGTCTGTGGTTAGAAAAGGAATATAATGTTATAGGTGAGGCTTTGGTAAGCAAAGACAGAAAATATGAGGAATTACTTTTGCTTGGGATAGGGGTGATCTAGGTCAAGAACCAAAACAGAGCTGCTTTTCCTTCTTGTCCCTTAATTTCTTGCCTAAATCTTGGCTCTTCCCCCTCCAGAGAGTAAAGACCAGTGATTCAAAAATGTGATAACCCAGGCCCGGCCAGGTGGTTCAGTTGGTTGGAGTGTCATCTCATGCACATACACCAAAATGGTTTCAGGTTTAATTCCCACTCAGGGCACATACCTAGGTTGTGGGTTCGATCAAGTTTGGGGTGCATATGGAAATAACCAATAGATCTCTCTCACACAAATCAATAAACATCCTCAGGTGAAGAAAGAAAAAAAAAAAAGACTGTGATAACCCAAACAATAACCATGGTGTTTGCATCTATGCTTGGAAGTTCTCAGGTAAAAAGTGATATATTTTCAAGATGGGCAAAATTTGAGCATACTTGGTAGTTGAGGGGAAGGCATCAAGGAAGAAAGTAAAGATATAGGAAAGAGAGAGAGTGGGATAAGCTTCTGCAGAACAAACATAATCAGCCTTATCCACATCTAGCCTTGCTGGATACTGCTGGAGGAAAACCACATCACAGAACAGTTTGGTGCAAATGACGACGCATACAGGGTTGGTGGTTTATAGAGCTGATGATCCAAGTGGACCAGGAAGTGAAGGTAAAATTCAAACATACTTTTCAAAAATTTAAAAATGATTCTGATACAAATGTAAAATGAACTCGTGTGAAAGATTCATCAATTAATAAGTGACCCAGTAAGATGGTAAAGCTTGTTCCAAGAGCATTGAGAAACTGCGTAATTATCAGGGGTGGGAGTGTGGGTGGGTGGGAAGAAATGTTGAAGGAATACGTTTATTTAGATACAAAACTGAATAATGTTTTCCAGGGCGACAAAATCATAATTTATCTTTCCCACCAGGAAGAAATCATTTGCATCTCTACTGGACAAAAATCTTTACACTAACAGAGTGCCTGGGCTGTAATGAATAGCAAACAGCAAAGTCAAACTTGGATTCCTTCTTCATGAAATAATCTTGGGTGAGCATGTTAAACCATGCTATACATCGAAAGGACAGGCAGTCATTCCCTTGCTTTGTTTCCAAGTTTGAATAATTTTCTTAACAGCATCGAAACTGCTGGCAGGTGATATTCTATGAGGCGTAGTCTGGAAAAGAGATAAAAGGAAGCCAGAGGAGGTGATGGACTGAGATAAAAGGGAGCAGTCAAGGGCAGGCAATCTAGATGCAGTCCAGGAGCAGTTGTAGTGAGGGAAAATGAGTAAGAAGATCTGAGGAACACGAATTTGTGCTGGGAGAAAGAGGGGGAGCAATTCCACACATTCTCAGAGTCCAGGGTGTAGCCACAGCAGAGGACTACCCAACAGGACTGCTGGGTTCCAAGTCTAAGGTTGTGGGCCAAATATCCAGTGAGGGGCATGCAGGAGGCGGCCACTTGATGTTTTCTCTCATCGATGTTTCTATCTCTCTCTACTTCTCCCTTCCTCTTTCTCTCTCAAATCAATAAAGAAAAAATAATAATAATAAAAATAAAAAGCTCCCAGCCTGTGTGGCTCAGTGGATTGAGCATCGTCCCACGGACTGAGAGGTCCTGGTTCGTTTCCCGGTCAGGTTTCAGGCTCAATCCCCAGTAGGGGGCGTGCAGGAGGCAGCGGATTGATGTGTCTCTCACATCGATGTTTCTATCTCTTTCTCTCTCTAAAAAATCAATAAAATTAAAAAAGGAAAAAAAAATGGTGTTCTTAGAGCTAATGACAAACTAATAAAAAACTAAGGAATGAAACTAGACAACAAATGGGTCCGGGCTGCCTGTCACTACTTCAGCAAATTAAGCAGAGACAAGGTTGAATCATCTATGAGCGTTTATTCCAATATCACCGGCAGTATGGGAGAGCAGCCAGGTCATCCTGCAAAAATCTGCTCTCCCCTCCCTCGATAGCCGGTTACTTATACTTATATTGGGTATTACATAGGGAATTGGGTATTACATTGGGTATTACATAGGCAAAGAGAATATCCATGGGTAAAATGGATACAGATTGCAGGCATGGGGAAGTAATGGGAGCTGAGGACTGTGGGCTGTCTCCAGTGTACCACGCCAAGGTAGTCAGTATTTTCATGATGACAGGGGCCAGTTCTTGGGCAAGGAAAATGAACAGCATTCCCAAGGAAATTCCCAGGGTAGCTCCTGGAAATTCCCAGGTCAGAATGAGCTTTCTTTAATCAGAACAAAGCAACCCTAACCAACAACGCAAGGATGTTCAACACATTTCTTATAACGATGGCTAGCACCCCACTATAATTAGGTCTCTATTCTACTATTCTCTCCCGCCCCTTTCAGGAACACATATTACACCTTTCCTTGTACCTGCCCGCAGGGCCATTTCTAAGAGATTGGCCTCGTCAATACTCATCCTCACTCAAAGACTAGAAAAGGATCAGAAGAGCCCGCCACTTCAAGATTCCCTTCCTTCGGCCAGATCAGAGACTGGAGAAGAGAAGCAGCTAGGGGCCCAAGCCAAAACTACTAATACAAAGGCTAGGGAGATGAACTGAACATTTAATCACAGAATAGGGATTTTTATTCCTTTTCTCCAAAATTTAAATTGTCTAACAGAGATTTGATTTCTAAACTGCACCTAGCTCTCTTTCACTTTCTCCCAGAGTCACAAACATTCCAGATCATGGAAATCATCATAAATGTGAAGCTAGAGGATTTAGTTGCATTGTACTCTGAAGAAATGGATTCCGTGGCCTTGCAGGGACCAGAATCTAGAGGTGGGGGTGGGGAGGGAGACCTCGGAAGGAGGGAAAGATTTGAAAGGAGGAGCTGGGGGGTGTGAGGGGCTTAAGCTGCAAGTGTAACAGAGTGAAATGCTTCCTCTCTCTGTGGCCTTCAGGCTAATAGCTCCTGCTATGTACATGCTAATTAACTAGAGGAAATCAACCTGAGGCTTGTGAATCCTCTTTGTCCCTGAAGAGGTGGGAGAATACCCACAAAGTAAGGACTCAAGAACTGGACTCAGGTCAGTGGGGGTCGACCAGGAACAAATAGATTTAGAAATCTCCCACTTTTCCTAGGAACCCTTTCCATCACTTGGCTGTCTACAGTCCCACCCACTTTGACACCTCATCCACTCCCCCTTTCCTTGATACATAAGATGTCTGAATTTTGAGCTCTCCCTAGATGGATTTGAGAATTAGTTCTTTCATCTCCTCAAGCTAGGCCTTCGTGATCAGTAAACTCTTCCTCACTCCAACACTCTGATCTGTTGAATATTGGCCTTTCTTTTGAAGCCTCGGGTACGTGAACCTTGTACCTGTAACAAAAGCCTTTCCCTCTGCCTTCTGGTCTCAGCATGGTGAGCAGACTGGACGAGCAGGTTCCCTTAAAAGTCCTCCCAGGTCCCATTACTTAGGAGTCCTTTTACAAGATCAGGTTAATTTTTAACTTCCCTGGGGTGAAATAAAAAACAAAGGCAGAAACTCAGACCCAGTAACTGTGCATCCTCACCCCACAGCTAATTTCTAAAGCTCTCGTTCTTTGTCCCCAAGTCTCCTCCCATCTCCTTTGTCTCTCGGTCCGGGGACGGCCGAGAGAACGATCACGTGGCACCGTGTTCCTGGCGGTCCCCTGGGCTTCCTGCTGGGACCAGATTCCTAGTATTTCAGGCGTCTGCCCCATTTTTCCTTCCCCCTTTTGTTTCTGTTGTGGATGTGGCTGTGTGTCTACAACCCTGAGATTCCCCCAACCTCAAACTCCAGAATCCAGTTTCTTAGATTCAGTAATTTTAAGGTCAGTGGAAATTTTTTTTAAAAGGCAACATTAAGCTAATATATTCTTACTGCAGAAAGCACGCTTTATTGTATTTCTCCCTAAAACTGATGCTCACTAGTGCTTCTTAGATCTTGAAAGATATGCTTTTTTAAAAACTTTAAATAATGTTTTTATTTTTCAATTACAGGTGACATACAATATTATATTAGTTTCAGGTGTACAACCCAGTGATTAGACATTATATGACTTACTAAGTGATCACTCTGATAAATCTAGTAACCATCTGACACCATACACAGTTATTACAATATTATTGACTATATTCCCTGTGCTGTACTTTACATCCCTGTGACTATTCTGTAACTACCAATTTGTATTTCTCAATTCCTTCACCTTTTTCACCCCAAACTCCCTCCATCTGGCTTTTGTTTTTTCTCTTTTGTATTAGTTTTTTGTTTTTCTTGTGTGTGTGTGTGTGTGTGTGTGTGTGTGTGTGTTTCCATCTGAATTTAAAAAAACATGTTTTTAATGATTTTTTAGAGAGAGGAACTTCTATGTGAGAGAAACACATCCATCAGCTGCCTCCTGCACGCCCCCTAGTGGGGATTGAGCCCGAAACCCGGGCCTGTGCCCTGACCGGGAATCAACCTGGGACCTCTCAGTCCATGTGACGGTGCTCAATCCACTGAGCCACACTGGCTGGGCTCCATCTGGTTTAGAAACAACCAGTCACTCAAAATCCTTCCCTTCCCTTTCTCAGAGGATATCGCTTTTTTTTAACGGATTTTTTTTTTTTTTTTTTAAGGGAGGAAAGTGAGTGACAGAGAGAGAGAGAGAGAGAAACATCCTGACCGGGAATTGAACCCATGACCTTTCGGTGCACAGGATGACGTTCAACCAACAGAGCCACACCCACCAAGGGATATCAGCTTCTTAAAGGTGCCTTCACATATCACCTAAATAATTGAAGTATAAAGAATTATTTCCCAGGACATTGTTTTTATTTTGGTGAAATTGAATGTTGAATATTTCACTCTTCTCCCTTTCCTGACCAAGATGTTAAATCTTGGAGTCAGCCTGGGTAATATTATACAGGTAAATAGCTCTTGTCACTCACAGGCTCAGAGTGGATACAATCACTGGTTATTTTATGTCTAGAAGAATTAAGTTATTGTATGCTCAGCTTAAAAAAGTTGTTATGAACCTGGCGAAGGGTAGGGTGTGGGAGGCTGGTGTTTAGAACATCCTGACCACCACTTTCTGCTCTGGGGGAAAGCCAGAAACATTTGGTAAAATGTTGCCTAATGCATCCCTCCTAGACCCTTGGCTGCTCTGTGGAGATGGTACTGGTTGCTCAGTTGCCCACACAGACAAGTCCAAATTCTGTCTGTGTCCTGAGGTGTGAAGCTGGAAAAGAAAAGCAGACACTGTGAGGCATGGTATTCAGCTGCAAAGAAACTCAGACGATGAGGTTAAGCTTTGAAGATTTCACTGAATGAAGACTAAAGACATAGGGTTGGTGGGGGTGGTGAGTAGCAAAGTTGTGCAAGAAAAAGGGATGGATGGTTCAGAAATGACTGATCTTGGGGGAGCGTGGCATGGCCAATTGCTGGGCCCCAAGTCCATTTGTTGAGGCAGACAGCACAGCCCCAAATTCATCATCAAGTTGTTTTTCTGCTGATACTGACCCATTTTTTCCTGGAAGCTGTCGCTCTGGTTTTTTTCTCTAGGACCCCTGAGTGCTTATGATCTTGATACTTTCCAGCTCACGTCCAGCAGAAGCAAGTTCAAATGCACATGCTCAAACCCTGGCACTATTGATATCTGCGGCTGGATCATTGTTGTGGGAGCTGTCCTGTGGTACAGCATCGTAGAATATCTTGCAACATCCTCTATCCACTAGATGCCAGGAGCATTCCTCAGTTGTGCCAACCAAAATGTCTCTGGACAGTGCCACATGCCCCTCCATGGCAAAATTCGCCCCCAGTTGAGAAGTACCTTCCATGAAATTCTTTACTAGGCTATTGTGATGATTGGTATTAGTTCATCAAGCTACCAGAACAAAGCCAAGAAACTCAGTATCACCTCATCTGGTTTTTTTAAAATTTATTTTAGGGGGGAAGATTGAATGTGCCCTGGCAGGGGACTGAACACACAACCTTGGTGTATCGGAAGACACTCTAACCAACTGAGCCACCTGGCCAGGGCTCACCTCAAGTTGAGTTTAAGAGTGCTCCTGCCTGGTTCTACCTTAGGCTCAAATAAATCTAAGGGTCAGTCAGCCCAGGATCCTAGGCTGGGCTTGCTCTAGGCTTGCTCTAGGCCTGTTCCAACCGTCCCTTCCCCTGGGGTAAGAGTCAACAGGGCCAAGAGAATGTGCCCACTGGAGCCCACATCTCCCTTATAGACCACATTCTGAGTACTACTAGACACCAGAACTCGCTCAAAAGGGTCAAGTCTGCTTTCAGTGCTGACATGGCCTCTTCTCTGGGTCCCTCTCTGACAGTGAGCCCTGCCACTCGGGAGGCCCAAGTGGGCCTAGGGGTGTCGTTTTTGGAAAGATGCGTGGAGCTTGGACATGCAGACTATACTCTTACCCTACATCTGAAAATGCTAGACAAGCCCCCCCCCATTTTATGCCACTAGCTCCCTAACAAAATGTAGTTGATAAGTGATCATTAGCAGTTCTGCATCCTCTGTGACCTCCACCTTCCTCACCATCTGCCTCCTCCTCCTTCTCTATGAATCATTCTGGCTGATTCTCCTCTGAGTGGAATGAATCACTCTCTTGATTTTGAGCCCCTACAGCCTGTTACTCAGACCTTAACTAATCACTTACCTATTCCATTATACCTGGCACCGAGGCCAGTCCCGTGAGAAAGAGCTCCTCAAAGACAATGGCCTCTGACTCATCTGGCTTTCTCCAGTGGGCCTAGCACAAAGACACACACACACCACGCAGTTGCTCAGGCTTACTCACTGAATCATTTAAAATTCCTCCTGGTTGGGATTAAAGTCACTGAGTTTTATGAGAAAACCAGTCCAACCAGCTTCTTCCTTTCAGCCTTAGACCCTGAGGCTGGTTTATTTTGTCAACTTAGAGCCCTGTTATTAACTTTCATTTTACACCTGGGCCCCCAGAGACTTTTTATTTTTTTAACCTTGTAAAAACTGGAGACATTAGTTTCCTATGGTTGCTGTGACATCAACAAACTTGATGACTTAAAATAATAGACATTTATTCTCTCACTCTTTTTTTTTTTAGTGGGAGGGAGAGGGGACGAGAGAGAGAGACAAACATCAATGTGAGAGAGACACATCGAGTGGCTGCCACCCACACAACCCCAACCAGGGCGGGGACAAACTGCAACCGAGGAACGTGCCCTTAGCGGGAACTGAACCCGGGACTCTGGTCTGCAGGCCAACGCTCTAACTGCTGAGCCAAACCAGACAGGGCTATTCTCTCACTCTTGATGGGCAGGGCCATGATTTCTCTGAGGACCTAGGGGAAGGTCCTTTCCTGTCTCTTTCATCTTCTGGTGGTGTGGCAATCCTTGGTGTTTCTTGGCTTATAGCTATAGCACTCCAATCCCTGCCACCGTTGTCACATGGCATTTTCCCCGTGTGTCTTCTTTCTCTGTGTCCAGACTTCTCTTTCTTTGTAAGAACACCAGTCATTGTGTTAGGCCCACCTAATTCAGTATGACCTCATCTTAACTTCATTATGTCTGCAAAGAACTATTTCTAAAAAAGATCACATTCACACGTACGGGGGGTTAGGACATATGTTTCAAGGGGATACAATTCTACTCACTACAGGGATGAAAAAGCTTAATTTCCGCAGCCTTTAGTACAACTCTGTCTTGAGCATGTATGACTTTAAGGCTGTATGAGCCTGTTCTCCCATTATATCTGTCTGTGTAAGGCTTTGCAATCTGGAATATTTGGTTTGAATCCCAGCTCCACCATATGTGCACCTTGGATAAACTATGTATCCCAGAACACCATCACATGTCTTCATACCTCTTCACATAACATTTAAGTACTTTCAACAATATGTTTCCATTTCTTCTCTCCTATCCTTTGGGCTAAGGTGATCACACATTTCACTTCTGCATATGTTATAAACCCCACAATACATTGTTATTATTTTAAATTTTAAACAATATCAAATTTGGAATTTTTTGGCTATTATTTCAAATATTTTTTTCTTCTTGCTCTCATTTGGGGGGGGATTAATTATGTTAGATCACTTGATATTGTCTCACAGATCACTGAGGCTGGGTTTTTTGTTTGTTTGTTTTTTGGTATGTGCCCCTAACGGGAACCGAAACTGGGACTCTGGTCCACAGGCCACCGTTCCAACAGTTGAGCCAAACCGGCCAGGGCTGAAGCTGGGTTTTTAAAACTTTTTAATTTATTTATTTTAGGGAAAGCGAAGGAGAGAGAGAGAGAGATATGTTGTTCCACTTATTTATGCATTCGTTGGTTGCTTCTTATATATACTCTGACCGGGGATTGAACCTGCAACCTTGGTATATCAAGACAATGCTCTAACCAAATGAGCTACCCAGCCAAGGTCTGTTCATTTTTTTTTTTTAATCCTCACCTGAGGACATTTTTCCATTTTTTGTTCAGATAGAGTGGGAGGGAAAGAAAGGAAGAGAGAGAGAGAGAGAAAGAAACATCGATGTAAAAGGGACACATCGAGTGGCTGCCTCCTGCACAACCCAACCAGGGCCGGGGACAAACTGCAACCAAGGTACATGCCCTTAGCGGGAACAGAACCCGGGACTCTCTGGACCGTAGGCCAACGCTCTAATTGCTGAGCCAAACCGGCCAGGGCGGGCCTGTTCATTTTTAAAAGACGACCACCTACGTCCCCCCGCCCCAACTTCACTTTGGTTGGTTTCTATCACTATGTCTCAAGTTCAGTAATCTTTTCTTTGGCAGTATCTAGTTTGTTAATTCCAGAAATTCCTTTTTAAAATATATATCTTTCATTTCTCTTCTCAATATGTTCATGCTTTCATGGAGTTTCACTCCATTCACATTACCTTACTGCTCAGCAAAAATTTATGGAATCCCAAAGTTTCTCTTTCATAACCCCGTCCTCTCTGGAATTCTGCTCTACAAATTCCAGCTACTCTGCACCCCCTACCCCTGCACTCTGATCTCTCTCCTCAACTCAGCAAGAGATTCCCCTTCTGCCATAGTCTAGAATGTGCTTTGAGGCAGAAAACCAGGGCGATTATAGGTCTCATTTCATTTGTTTCCCTTCTCTTAGGGATTGCAGACGTGTGCTGCCTATTGTCCAATGTCTAATAACATTTGTTTCATCTATTTTTGTCTAATTTTCTGGTTGTTTATGATAAGAGGGTAAATCTGATTTCTATTACTCTATCATGAGCCAGAAGTGAAAATTCTGGGTAAATCATATAACCTCTCTGAGACTCAGTTTCTTCATTTATAAAATAGAGTCAGTCAGTAGTTTCTATATTCCAGGGATAATGTGAAGATTAATGAGATGATATATGCTTATAGTAGTAGCTACCATTTGATGGGTGCTTAGTATGGGCAAGGTCTCATCCTAAGTGCTATATATTAACTATCTCATATGTATTTAAACATCACAACTCTGAATGAAAGATATTATTAAACCCATTACATAGGTGAGAAAGTTTAAGTAAATTGTCCAAGGTTAAATAGCTGATAAACGCAGATCCTTAAAGTTCATTTGAACCTATGGGTTATAAGAGCTTGAGTCAGTACCCGGCTCACAGTAGGAACTGGGGGATTCAAATGGTAGACCCCCCACTCTATTCCACAGCCCTCCTCGTAGCTGGCAGCTCAAGGGAAATAGCATTGTAATAGATGCCAAAGTTTGTAATGGGAAATCCAGTTCCTAGTAGTAAATCCTTTCTCTCTGCACCCCCTCAGGATTTTCTCTCTTAAATAGCTCTCAGATCCATTGACTTTCTTTGCCTCCACCGCCTCCCTTCCAGTGCAAATGACTGCCCCCTGCCTGGACTCCCGCCGAAGCCCCTGCACCACCCTGTCCTCTCCTCATCGCAGCCCAAGCAGTTCATTCAAAGAGCAAATCTAATCAGGTATCTTCCCTATTTAAACTCTTCAGAGACCCGTTAGAATAAAGTCTGAAAATCTTGTTGTAGCCCATGGGATCCGCGTGGTGTAGCCCCCACCTGGTTCTCCAGCTGCTTCTCATTCTGCACTTGCCCTCAGTCTCCTGGCCACGCCTGTCCTGCTGTCATTTCCCCAGTCATGCTGTCACACATCTGGGTTCTTACCTTTTCTCTGTGTCTGTATAATAACAAATTGCCATATTAATACGTGTCTGGGTTCTTCTCATTTCTGTTTCTTTTTATTTTTTATTATTATTTTTTTTTGTGGTACGTGCCCCTAGCGGGAACCGGGACCCTCTGGTCTGCACGCCGATGCTCAACTGCTGAGCCAAACTGGCCAGGGCTCGTTTCTGTTTTTAACCTGAGACCAGGTGCTAATCCCCTGGGGCCTGCCAAGGCTGGGGTGTGCACGGCCATCCAGGCAGGCTACTAAGTAAGCTTGGTCCTTATACTGACTCCGTGCCACAGAATTCACAATGTTTTTTGTTTTGTTTTGTTTTTAAATCCTCACTCAAGGACATTTTTCCATTTTTTGTTCAGATAGAGTGGGGTGGGGGGAGAGAGAGAGAGAGAGAGAGAGAGAGAGACATCAACATGAAAGGGACACATCAAGTGGCTGCCACCCGCACGACCCAACCAGGGCCGGGGACAAACTGCAACCGAGGTACGTGCCCTTAGCGGGAACCAAACCCAGTCTCTCTGGACCGCAGGTGGACACTCTAACCACTGAGCCAAACCGGCCAGGGCCACAATATTTTAATTTGCCTTATTCACTCGATAGGAAAGCACTGGCTCTTGAGTATTATCATGCTGCAATACAAGTTTCACAAAATTGCCCTAGGATTATCAACTCAAAATGTTGTCTGAAGACTGGTGGCCATGACTAACCTTGCACAACTCTTTTCTTATTCCAGAGGAGGCCTGGAAGTTTCTTCCAGGCTGTTTCTTCCCAGATAGGATGAAAACCCCACCTCTCCTCTACCTTCAGGGCTCCCATGGGAGCTAATGAAACAGGGCCCATAAATGGCTTTGAGTTCCTCATTGAGAGCCAGTGCACGGGTAACTATTACATGCCGAAGTTTGTAATGGGAGAGTGTAATAAAGCCTGATGTCATCATTCTAAGCATGCAGTGTTGCTCAATGGAGTGGGACTATTGAAATGACCCATTAAAAGTCCATGAGAAAAATGTGGAGAGGGAAAGTAGTCCCTAAGGGGAGGTGGGTGGAAAGCTCCTTGAGGGATCATGGGTTCTTCAACTGTGTCCTCTTTGGAGCTTAGCTCAGTGGCTATGGACTACACATATTCAGGAGCTGCTCAGGATGGCTGATTACCACCTGCAAAGGTGATTCTGTGCTTGAAACAGATGCCAGGGAATGCAGCCTCTGCAATGAGATCACCTGGGGCTCTGACAGAGACAAGGCTGGCAGAGCTGGCTGTTTACCCAGCCTGGTGGTGTGTTATCTGGTTAGAGTCAAGGCTGCCTTCAGTGAGGGTGAAGAGGCAGCTACCTATGTGGTGGTCTAGTCTTTTTCACTTGAATATGTCTCCCTCCAAAGTGAGGAGTCCCACCTTAGAGTTCAGTTCCTTTGGGTTATTTCCCCCTGGCTAAAATGTGAACACCTTGTCGTGAATGGTGAGTTTTCTTTCTCCCTAGTCAGGCTTCCGGCGGACACCCACGCCCTCTCAGACTAGAGATGCAGAGGTGAAATCTGAGGAAGACACACCTTTCGATTTTGTCTGAGCCTGTGAAAGGGCACTGCTGCCCGGAAGGAGCCCAGGAGGCAGAGGAAGGGACAAGGAGGGGGTCTCACACCCAAACACCAGCATGTTGCTTAGGCCAAGATTTGGCTAACTGGTTTGGGATGGGGTGAAGGAAGACATGTCCCACCGAGGAAGTTCTCTGGCACTCATAAGGCAAATTCACACTGGCCTTGGTTATAGGCCCAAGGTTATAGTGTTTAGCAAAGAGCTTGGAAGCCTTGACTGTCACCACCATGGAGAAGGGTCCGGAGCCAGGAGGCAGAAACTCAAGTTAGAGCCTCATGGTGTTTCAGAGACCGAGACTTAGACCCTGATGACTGGTGTGACTTGCCTTCAAGGAACAGTGGATGTCAGGTATGCCGGGAAGGCTCTCTACCTCCAGAAATGTCTCTCCCCACATGCTCACTGATGCCTCACATTCCTTTCAATGGGGAGCAAGCCTTGCATTACAGAACTAAAGAGCAAGGCTGAAATGACCATGAGGGGAGAGGGACCATGGTGGGGGGTGGGGAATGGGGGTAATGGAGGGGCTGGGGGAGAATATATATGACATTGAAGGAGACAAAGAAAGTCCAGTGGACTTGGAGGGAAGGGGTTGTGTGGTATAATTTTGGCATAATTATAATTTTAGGATGGTATCATTTTGCTCAAGACCATTCCAATGAGGACACCTTTTTTTCCCCCTTCACAAATGCAAGAAAATCATTTCAGAATGCCTATACAGAGCCTGTGAAATCCCAGAATTAGGAAACAGAAGATAACAAGGCCTATCTTCTACGCAAGTAACTAAGAACATGAAAGGATGAGGAGTGATGAAGGGGCTCAAATTCTTTAGGTCTTTAAATTCTTGGCTAGTTCTCCAACTGCCCCTCTGAAATGCAATACTGCCCTCTGCTGGTGACTGTGGTATGGCTCATCAAGAGGACGATGACTCCTGAGTCCTTTCCCCACGTCTGATTGAGGCATGACTTTCAGCACCTGGAGGGAGACAAATCAAATATGGCATGATTTTCTGGCTACCTCATCCCCTCATAAAACACCCCTTAGTGTCTTTGACTTTGAATTTAAACAGGTATATTTAGCTTCTCCAGCCTGTGCTTAGCAAATTAGGTCACATTGGCATGAATGTTCAAAGAACAATGGCTCACAGCTGGCCCCCTCCCAAAACTTCCCTCAGAGGCCCTGTAGTGTTCTCAGGGGTGGGGGCACGTGGTCTGGGCTGTGGGCACTAGGGAGAGTCGGCTGTGCTCTATTTGCTGGCTCCTGGCCCTATAATGCCTCTTGGCCAAAAAGCCATTTGAAAGAAACTTCTTGCCACACTGCTGACTGTGGCCCAGGCACTGCTGATTCTTGACTCTGCCATGGTTGCCATTCCTGCTGGTGCCAGATTTCTTTTTTGCTGGTGCCAGTTTTTTGTTTTATTTTTTAATCCTCACCCGAGGACATTTTTGCATTTATCTTCAGCTAGAGCTGGAGGGAGAGAGGGACAAAGAGAGAGAGAAACATTGATGTGAGAGAGACACATCGAGTGGTTGCCACCCACACAACCCCAGCTGGGGCTGGGGACAAACTGCAAGTGAGGTACATGCCCTTAGCGGGAACCAAACCCAGGACTCTCTGGTGCGCAAGCCGACGCTCTAACCGCTGAGCAAACCGGCCAGGGCTGGTGCCAGTTTTTGAGAGAGAGAGAGATATTTTTTTAATTATTATTATTATTATTTTTTTAGAGAGAGAAAGGGAAACATTGGTGAGAGAGAAATACCAATTGGCTGCCTCCTGCCTGCTCCCCACTGGGGATCAAGCCCACAACCTGGGCACGTGCCCTGACCGGGAATTGAACCAGCGACCTCTTGGTCCATGGGTCGACCTTCAACCACTGAGCTACATCAGCTGGGCTGGTGCAAGTTTTTGTGCAGACATAGGAAAAAGGAGCCTAGCAGAGATTTGCTATTTATTCACTTATGTTTGTATGACCAAATAACTCACATGAAATGCTCTCAGTTGCCTGTGTGTTAGGTTATTAAAGCAAGCCACCACGCTTAGGAGACTTTTTTCATTTGCGTGAAACTGAATCTCCACAAATTGATTCTGAAATCAAAGTGAAAACTTTACTAGTATTTTCTCTCTATTCCTTTATAATGTTTAACTCAAAATCTACTTTTGTTTCCTTCAGAGGCCTTTAAACCTTTCCTAACGAATGGTGGGTACATATTCATTACATCCCTTAGGATGAGAAATGGAGTGGAAAAGAGAAGATGTTTTCAACACAACTCTCCAGCAATCAGCAGTATTAAGTATCAGGGTTAAACTCCACCTTGGGGAGGAAAAAGAAAGTGTTTATGGGTTTCTAGACTTTCCCGAAGCACACTGGGAAACGGGAGACATGGGTCTGATTCCCAAGGCTGGCAAACGGCAGCATATTCCGTTTTTCAAAGCAAATAAAATGCAAGTTATTACTTCTGACACAAACAGACCAGACCCCCAGGACCCCGAGGAGCTTTTTGGTATCTGGGAAAAGCTGATGAGGTGGCAGTGATCTGAATCTGAGGATGCTCAACCATGACTCCTCAGGCCTTCGCCAATGTTTTTATTATTGCAGCGGGGATCTGCGCGCCTGTCCTGATGCGGTCTGAGCACCCGTCTCAGCTCTGCTAGGAGCCACCGGGAGCAGGAGCCTCTGCTGAGATGTGCACGTTGGAAGTCGTGGCCGTGGGTGTGCGATCACTGTGGTCACTCAGGGCTCCATGCTCAGAAGGGCTCCCTGCTCTAAAGGTCCTGTACTTGGGGATTAATGCTCTGTGGCCACTGTCTTGATACTTTTACCTTTAATCATGTTAAGAATTATTAAAGAGTTATCGAAGAAAATTATTTAAATAAGTTTACCATTCTTAATGTTATCTTTGAAACCATGTTTCCTGAGTGAAGTCTGATGGGACGTGAAGCAGGCCCTGGGGGCTGGGAGCCTCGCTCATGCATGGCCCGCCTCTCACGGCCTCCTCGCCTCCCTGGATAGGTCCTTGCTTCCTGGCTCCCCTGGCTCCACCTGGCCTCCCCTTCCCTGCCCTTGCCCCACACTGCTGCCACCGTACACCCCTACTGGGGGCCTGTATGGACACAGGGAGAATTGTGGTTGAGCATGAGTGCCCTGCAGCACCTTGGGGAGAGGCAGTAGCAGCAGAGGTGAGCCTCTCACCTGCCCCTGACCCAGGTACTGAGCATGTCCTGACACAGAGGTGTAATCCTCTGGGGCTCTCCCATCCACCATAGGTTCTGCCTGCAGCACAGCATGTCAGGGGTCAGTCCACCCCCATCCTAGGCCTGTGAGGGTCTGCAGTCACCCTACAAATATCCCTGGGCCTGAGGAAGCATAACATTAACCAGCAAATAAGAAACACCATGAGCCCTGGCCGGGTGGTTCAGTTGGTTAGAATGTTTTCCTGATATGCCAAGGTTGTGGGTTCAATTCCTGGTCAGGGCACATGCCTGGGTTTTGGACTTGATCCCCTGTAGGGGGCATGCAGGAGGCAGCCAACTGACATTAAGCTGTCACATCAATGTTTCTCTCTCTCTCTAGAAAGCAATATAAAAAATCTTTTAAAAATTAAATTAAAATAAAATAAAATAAAAAAAAAAGAGAGAGAAACACCATGAGGGGGTGAAAGAGACCATGGAAGAAAGGAAAAAGTTTAATATTTTAGTGCCTTTAATGGTCCTTTTGCCTACTTTTTGAACAAAACAAGGGGCCCTGCATTTTCAGTTTGCACTGGCACTTGTAGCCCTGGCTGTGCAGAGCCATGGTTCTGTCTGCATGGCATCTCGAGCTACTGGCTCTTGGTAAGGATGACTTATTAAGTTTCCACAGGTGCAGATGAACTTTCCTGGGCTGGGGGTCACACAGGTCCTGAGAATGAGTGAGAGTAAATATTTGCTGAATGAATTGATGTATAAATGAATAAATGCATGCAATAACGAACTAAGGAAAACCACAAGGCATAAATGTATGATGGGCTCAAAATACAATCTTCCTAGGGTTTTTTGCTTTAGGACAGGAGGCGAAGGCTAAATAAGAAAAATGTGTGGCCCTGGCCAGTTTGGTTCAGCGGTTAGAGCGTCGGCCTGTGGTCCTGAGAGACCCGGGTTCAGTTCCCGCTAAGGGCATGTACCTCAGTTGCAGTTTGTCCCCAGCCCTGGTCGGTTGTGCGGGTGGCAGCCACTCGGTGTGTCCCTTTCACATCGATGTTTCTCTCTCTCTCTCTCTCTCTCTCTCTCTCTCTCTCTCTCTCTCTCTCTGTTCTTCTCTCTCCCTCCCACTCTACCTGAACAAAAAATGGAAAAATGTCCTCGTGTGAGGATAAAAATTAAAAAAAAAGAAAACTGTGTGGCATAAGGAGAACTTGAGGGTTCTGGGGGGAGGCGGCATCCAAATCTCCTGCAGAGCTGCTCTGGGCAGTCCCGTCTCGGCTTGTCAGTCTTTCCTGTCTACCACAACTCCACTCACTGCTTTCATGCCGCTGTCTAGAAGAGTCTCACACTGTACAGGGCCCTTGTAATCAGGAAAGACAAGTCCTGATCGAGAGTTTTTCCTCCTGGGAGGAAATACCCGCATATTATGAACCTCTGTTAATTTGTCTCCAAAAGCTGCAATCTTTCCAAGGTGCTCAGGGCACAGAGATGTGGCTGATGTTTAATCAGAACGCCCACTACATGCACTGGGTCCACACTCCCTTCCTCCCTGCCTGGCAGTGCCTCTCCAGATTCTCCTGGAAGCCTTCCCTGTCTGCTCCAGCACTCTGAGTTTTCTCTTCTGAACTTGCACAGCATAGACCGGGACTCACTCCATCTTTCTTAGGTATGCTATTATTTTAGCATTTGCCGCATGGGTTTTAGATGCTCATTGACTCTATGAGGCCAAGGACTGTATTGTTCTCTTTTCTGGAATTGCTCTGACTCCCAAGCACGGACCTAGGCACCAATGACTTTGACTCTGCTCTAGCCAAACAGTCCTCTCTGCTGTCCCTCTATCATCTAGACCTGTCCCCACCCCAGGGCCTTTGTACTTGCTCTCTCTCTGCCTGGAAAACCCTCCCCTCAGCTATCTTTGGGGCTTGATCCCTCCTCTTTTTCAGGCCTTTGCTGAAATGTTACTTCATCAATAAATTACTTCCTGACCATCCTGCTGAACACTCTAAACCTTCTCTTACTCCCTTCATTCCTATCCCATTCTCTAACTTTGTTTTTCTCCTATGTACTACCACCAGCAGGCATTCTAAATAATATACTCATTCATTTGTTTATTGTGTGCTTTTCCCCTCTAGAAAAACATTCCATAAAATTGGTGATTTCATTTGTTTGTTTACTGATACATCTAGAACATTCCCTGGAACACAGTAGAGGCTCAAACAATCTGTGTTGAATTCAACAAAGAACACGTTCAACAGGTTCTTATACATTTCAGTTGAAGTCCCACTGTCTGGTTTGTGGCTCTTGGAATCTACTTCCCTATCAGGGTCAGAGAGAATAAAGGAGTAATTTAGGAGATAAGGAATCATTTCTATCTAATAATTAATTCAACTGGCTACTATCTCTGCTGTTGAACAAGCTGGAGAGCCGGTCTGTGCTACCAGCCAGTTAACAAGCAGAGCTTGGTGTCCCGCAGGAGCCGCAAGGGAAGGAGCTGTGTACTTCGGGGAGGTTGGGGCCCACTCTGAGGGGGCCGGCAGGTGGGCTTAGCTTTAAGGGCAGCATGTGATTATGAGGAGACTGTAGAAAGATGCCAGGTGGGAAGAGCTGTCCAACTAGGGTGAATCTCGGGACGCTTGCTTATAATGTTGGGCTAGACTTGTTTCCTCTTTTTCTTGGGGACATTGATGGCCCGACTGAGCCATCTGGCCACCAGGCTGGGGGTGCGGCAGCACCAGGAGGAGGGTAGAACCCAGGGAACCACGGATAAAGGGAGCCAGACTGGATGAAAGCAACCCTGACAGGCAAAACCCTCTGCATGATTTTTAGGGCACTTATGGACGAAAATGTAGTCTAACACAAAAAACCAAGATGTTCATTATTCATATCTTTCAAAGTACAAAAGAAATACGAGAACTCCTTTGCCTACAAACTTCCACTTACTTCAGATACTATAAGCTCTAAGCAAGAACAAAAGTACTTTACCTCTGCCCGGCTCTCGAGCTGGCATCGGAGCTGACTCCCTGGAGCATGGAGCTGGGAACTAGCTGGCCTGTCAGCTCGTTCCAGAAGCCAGGACTATGCATCTTGTCTTCTCACATGAACACTTGGAGGGGCTGACCCCAGCCTAGGGCCAGCTGTGAGTTCTCTTTTGTGGGAACAAAAGCAGATGAGGCACATCTCGGCTCCCTGCCCTCTTGCAATCACATGAGAGACAAATGCCACTGTGTCGTCTTAGCAAATATATCTGCGTGAGTGGAAGGGGTTGCATATCTGTGTCCAAAAAAGGAACCCTGAGCTGGTGAACTTTAAACAAACAAACAAAAAACACCTGGCTTCTGCCAAACAGGTGCTTCTTCCAGGTTCTCGGCTTCCAAGTTCACTTCCGGGCTTAGCGGCGGCACATGATTGCTGAGGACCTGGAAGCGATTCCGTGTTTGCAAGTCAGTGGCAGATGTTTGGATGAAAAAGAAAAGTACAGTTAAAACCCTTCTTCTTTCTGTTTATTAGGAACAGTCCTGCATGTTTTCCATTCCAAGAACTTTCCAGGAGAAGCCAATGGCTTCTTGGCCCCTAAAGGCAGGTTGGAAAAGGCCTTAATGATTGGAGAAAGAGAAGCAGAGGGCATGTGGCTTAAGACCTGACACAGGCAGCTGTGACCTGGTGAGCTGAGTCTGGGAGAAGAGAGAACACAACAGTCAGGGCTCTCATTCATTGTGTACACATGTGCCACATGCTGATCTATATGCCTTACATTTTACCTTCACTATTAATACACACCTATCATCGACACAGAAACTCAAGCACAAGAGAGCATAATTTCATACACAGCTAGAAAGTGGCATAACCGGTATTTAAGCCCTATAGTCTGATTCCAGCATCTGTGCTTTTAATGCCAATGAAAAGCTCATCCCCAAGGACACTGGTTGTGGCCAGGAGTCCAGCAGGTGGGGCAGTGGAGGAAAATAATAAGAGTACCACCGATGCTTTGCAGAGGGCCTCTGGTTCATTTACTCAGGAGGATTTGGGGTTTCAGGGACGAGTAAGGTCCCCCAAATTAAGTGCTTACCTTTTCATTTTGTCAAGTAAAAACATTTTTAAAAAATCTTCTCAACATCATTTTATAAAATAAACAAAATTAGGTAAATGTAATTTCAATGCAAAGGACACAATCTCAGAATAAAGGACAGTCCTTTAAATTGAATAAATCTGCTTTTGTAGAAGTCTCCTTTCATTGTCCTTATTTTCCTCATCTCACTGTGGGCTGTGAACATGTCCCATGGGTGGCACCTGTCTCAGGATCCTTATCTGGGACTACTGCAGGGCCTCTTTTGGTCCTCCTAAACCCTCTGCAAGGTAGGCAGAAAAAGTCTTGTTAGCCCACAGTTTATTAATCAAGAAACCAAACCCAGAGAAGTCAAGAAATTTGTTTAAGGACACATTGTTTTAAAAATGGTAGAGCGAGGTTCAAACCCGGGTTCTTAGACTCCTGGTCCAGTGGTCTTAACTTGTGTATTTCAAGCTACGTATTCACCAGATAAACTGGCCACTGGACTGATTCCTGTGTGAAGACCTGAATGTTCAGAAAGAGAAGGAACATGTGTAAGTGTTTCCATTGGTAGGGCTCAGAATGGAAATAGTTCAGCCAGCTGAGAGCCGGTCTCTGGCTTCAGGAAGAGATGAGAAACCCCTTAGGGGTAAGGAAGGAACATATTTTCTCTTCTAGCCTCAGGCCTAGCCTAGCACAGGGCTTGGCACACAGGGCTGGCAAGAAATTCTTGCAGCTTACAAGTGGGAGTAGCGTTTTGAATGCCAGTTTTTATTTAACAGGATTTTATTGTGGAAAGAAAAAAGGAAGGGGGGGGGAATCTTAGATACAATATGTTAGGATGCTAGTGGGAGGAGGGAGAAACAGTCCGAGTCCAGAAAAGACTTGCCGGAGGTACCCTGGACAGTGAGGGGAGGTGGGAAGCAGCAAGAGGGGGCTTGTGTGTGGGGAGAAGTGGAGGGTGGGTTTGGACAGTAAGGGATGGCAGGGAGGGTCCCACTGAATGTTGCTACCCACCGTTCTTAGGATCAAGTCTAACCTCCGATTATGGCTCCCAGTAACGAATGACCTGGCCCCTGCCTACTGCTCCAGTGTTACCTCTACCACTTTAATTTCTGCATGCCAAAGCTGCCCCATGGGATCTCACCTCTGGGAACATGCTGTTCCTGCTTCTGGAATTTTTTTTTTTTTTTAACAGTACAGTACTTATTAATGCCTATTCATTCTCAGGTGACTCCCCTGATCCCCATCCTCTGTGACCCCCCTGACTCCTACCAGCTGGAGCGGTAGACAGCCCAGAGCACATTGGCCCACCTCCATAAGCAGTGAACACTGAAGTGTATACTCTGTGCACAGAGGCCAGGAACAGCACTTCCACCAGCAAAGTGCTCATGAGGCTCATGGGAGCACCACGGAGCACACACTATCTTGTCCTGGGTGGCGTCGGTACCCTGAACCTTTCCTTGTCTTCGCTATAGTCTGAAATGATGTATGGGTGATTGGTTAATGTCCTTTCCCAACGACTAGCCAGCTACCCGAGGGCAGGGCTTTGTTTTTCCTGGCCATTTGACCTACCATCTCTCCTGGAGCCAGGGGCCTGGATGGTGCCCAGTATTTGCTGATGGCTTCCTTCCTTGTTTTGCTGAGGGCTGCCTGGCTGTGCAGCTGGCATTTTGTTTTCAACTCACACTATCCTTGGGGGTGGGGTGAGAGGAATTGGAGGTCATGGCTAAGTCTAGGAAACTGTTCCCAGGCTAGTCAAAATTGTGTTTTCTTTCTAGCAAAAAGTTCAGAACCCACTGAGTTTGAAGTTCTCCAGTAGAGGGGATGGTGGAGCCTGTCACCTGCTGAGCAGGGTGGGGCTCGAACTCCCATGAGAGCTGCGTTCTGGGTCGTTGTCAGCTCTAATTATGTAGGAGGAAGGAGACTTCTACCCTATGCCATGTGGGGTGGGACAGGAGCAAGGCGCCGGCACCTGGGAGACTTGTATTCTGCATTCGGCCACTAGAGGACACTGTTGTTCCACAGGGAAGAGCCAGACGCAGCAAAGCAACCAGGCTGATGCCAGTTGGCATTTCCTGAACGCAGTGTGCTAGGCACTTTGAACACTGTAATTCCACAATCGCACAAGAGAGGGATGATGAAATCTGTTTTACAGACGAAGTAAAGAGGATCAGAGAGACTAAATGATGTTTTCACGGCATGGTGCAGCCACTTACCCGACAACTATTGGCCTTGGCACAACCTCTCTCAGTGGCCTCAACTTAGTCGGTTTTGATTATCCAAACTAACATAGGGGCTTCTGATTTGTGGCTAAAATTTAAAATTGGGTTATTAAAATAATTTATTTGAATCTAGAGACCATTATTGTGAGGCAGTGCAGGGGAGTGGGCAGGTGAGGACACAGATTTATCCTTCTAGAGATTTATCTTCTGGTCTCTTCTGCAATCCTTTCTCCTCCATCCCCACCAGCCCTCAAACAGCTGCCAGAGAGTTTTCCTGCAGATTTGATCAGATGACTCTCACTGCTGCCCTTCGGTGATCCCCTGTAACCTCCAGGAGAAAGTCCCAGTCCTTAATCAGCACCCAAGGTCCACATTAGCCGAACCCTGTTTTGTTGCCTTAATCCCCTGTCCCCGTTGGCTCACAGACCTGCGCTGTTCCAGCCCCCTCAGAGCTGCAACCTCGAGTGGGAATAATGGTACTTCCCACCAGGTGGCTGTGGGGATGGAACGGCACCTGTGAAGCTGCTGACCCACAGTAGGAACTCCTGAATGCTCCTCACTTTCCCTTTCTCAGCCCTTGGAAATGTCCAAGGACAATACAACCCGTAAAGGCAAATTCATGTGGCACAATGCTCCTTACAGTGCAATCCCTGTGTAAACATTTCAGACACAGGCAAATGTCATCGGGGTGATATTTTGCTTGAGCGGACACCGAGGAAGGCATTTCCTGTACTGTTTATTTCCTGTGTCCACACTGAGCTTCAAGGTGACTCAAACACTATCTGGATGCTAAAATCCTTGAAGACCTTGAAACTTAAAACATGCATTAAGTACCTATCACTGTTCAAGTTTTTCTTTTCTTTTTAAGTTTACATTTAGGTTTTTCTATTGAATCCTAACAAACTAGGTAGGAGGGGAGGGTAAAAAAGTATTCACATCTCCATTGTTTTTCCTCAAATAAAACTAAATGAGACTAAATAAATAAATAAATAAATAAATAAATAAATAAAATCCTCGAGGATAGGGACAGGGTTGTGAACCTCTGGGTATCCTCATAGGCCCAACACAGCACCGGGTTTTCAGTGGTATCTCCAAGAAGGTTAGTTGGTTAATTAATTATTGACTCGGGTGCATGAGAAGCTGCAGGGATAGGCAAGTCATTTCAGGGTATCATCATCTGAAACAGAAACAGCATTATTTTAAGAGCCTGTTGAGGCCCAGAAGAAATACAGTCCTTTCTTCTTCCTGTTGCAGAGCTAGCAGTTTAAAACTACAGGGCATTAGACCAAGAAAGCCACGAGGCTGATGAGTGAGTGACTTGATTTGAGCGCGCTGGCTGGTTGGGCTGACAGGTTCAGATGCAGCCATTGGCAGAACTCTCACCCTGGGTTTTGAGCACTCAAACATTACCCTTTCCTCCTATTTCTCAGTTTAGTCTTCTCCTTTTTCTGAAATTTAAAGAGACAAAGCCTAAGGGGTATCTCCCAGATTATAGACAGACCAGGATCATGGAACTCAGCCTCTTCTAGTGAGTCTCACTGCTCAGATGAAAAGTGGGGATTCCACCCAGTTCAGACTCTCCTGACTTCAGCCCAATCTCAGTCTCACCCTCGGGATTACAGCTTCCCCCATCCAATGTCACATGGAACCTACCTACTCTGGGTTTGCATGTCAGGTAAATTCTCTGATTAATATGCATTTGCCTATTCCTGTTCCACGACTGAGGCACCTTTAGTATTGGTTGGTCTGCTTACATGTGCTCTCATAACCTCGAGTCATCAAATGCCCTTTGAACACTGTAAACATGTTCTACAGAGATTATTCTTGCCTTTAGTCATCGCAGTAACTGTCTGTTATATGGCATTTAAACGATCTAGGTGGTCTTGCATACCACTCCTTTAGAACCACAGGAAAAACTGATTGCTATTATTCCCATGAGAGATGGGGACTCTGAAGGGTTTGTCCAAGGTCGTTCTACAAGGTAGTGATGGGGCAGGACCTCTGGCGCTTTTGTCAGCAGCCCTGCCAGTGAGAGTTCCGTTCACGCTACGAAGTAGCGCCCATGCGGCCACATGCAAATATATTGCTGCTGAGCTGGTAAAGATGCAGCCAATGCAGAAGTCAGCACCTGTGGGCAGGTGAGTGTGGCCAGTCAGGCAGGGAACCCCGGAGTACCAGGCTGCTGACAGATGGAAATGTCTGGGCCCTGGAAAGAGATCCCCAGCCTCCCAATAGCCTCTTGATTGCTTGGAATTCTTTTTTTTATCCTCACAGGACGCTTTTGCATTTATCTTCAGATATCTTCAGATAGAGCGGGAGGGAGAGAGAGAGGAAGAGAAAGAGAGAAACACATTGGTGTGAGAGAGACACATCGAGTGATTGCCACCCATACGAGCCCAACCGGGGCCAGAGACAAACTGCAACCGAAGTATGTGCCCTTATCAGGAACCGAACCCGGGGCTCTTCAGTCCGCACACAGGCCAGTGTTCTAACTGCTGAGCCAAACCAGCCAGGACGGAATTCTTTATGAAGGAATAAAGCCTGGCAGTCCAAGTTGAGAGACCTGGGTGCAAATCTCAGCTCTGCGCCTTATTGGCTATGTAAACTTAGCACAACTAGCCTCTCTGAGACTTTGTTTAAACACCTGTTAGATGGAGATTTAAATAATTACCTGCTTTATAGGATTGTGGGGATTAAATTGAAAATGCACATATTGGGATTAGCACCCTGCCTAACTTATACTGCTCAACTAGTGGTTGTTATTGTAAATGTGCAGATGGTGCGGCTGTGGTGTTTTTTATGTTTTCTTTTTGCTTCTCTGGGTTTTTAGCAAATTAACATGCACTGCTTTTGTAGTAAAAAAGGTGATTTTTTTAAATAGTAAAAAGTGTTAATATCCAGACACATGAGAAAAAAAGATATGATGCAAATTTATGCTAGAACTTAATAAATGAATGCAGAACCTTTCCAGACAGGGAAATAGGAGGGTCTGCATTTATTGAAGGTTAGCATCCATGGCTGCAGTGCTTCAGTTTTATTTTCATTTTTTATGTATTACAGCCTCTCTTTGCAAAGCTGTGAATATGGGCAAGTAAGCCTGCATTGCTAGGTTTACACACCAGCTCCCAGGCCTGTGGACCGCTGGGAGGGCATGCTGGCGGGTCTGCGACTTTCCCAGCCTTGCATAGGAGTCACTTGAAGCTGCATGAGTTTCTGCAGCAACTCTTGGAGCCGCCTCTCTCTCCTCCATTTTTCCCATTTGCAGTCTCTTCATTTCATCTCTGGTGAAGGGACAGGTCCAGTGTTTTCTTTGTCCATTAAATTGCATTTAAGGTGAGTTCCTTTCAGGTCAGGTATATTTGTTCATCGCATAAGAAAGTGAGGGACTGCTGAAATCCAGAATTCACTTGGATTTGTGCAAAGGCATCTGTGGTCACTTCATAAAGTTATGAATTTCTCTGAAACTCAGAGCTGACCACCTGATTACAGGTATTGAGTGGAGCAAGCTAGTTGTTCACCATATTGCCATCTTCTAGAAAGGCCAAGTGGTGGGCCAGGGTCATATGGACTCCAAGAGAGAGCTAAAACCTAGGTATTCTGATTCCCAGATCTATACTCTCTCTCCTGAACTGTTTACCAATGTCCTTCCTCTTTCCTCCACCTGTAGACAGAGAGAAGAGCTGGAAGAACAGGGCCACCATGTGGGCAGGAGGCTGTGGCTGTTGCTGCTGAAGTCAGCAGGGCATGAGTGCACAACCAAAAGGGTTAATTCGCCATCTGAAGTGCTCTGTGGTCTGGCAGACCCTGGCCTCTGTGCCCAGGAGGCAGGAAAGGAGCTTCAGAGAGAGCTGGTGTTAGCATATCTGATGGGAGCTAGTGCGCCCTGGTCCTGAGATCTCAACCCTCACTGGACATGGAAATTGTCTTACACATGCCCTCGTACACCCTCACATGCACTCTCTTCACCAGGGAGCTTTAAAAATGATGCCACCCTGGAGGGTTTGGCTTAGTGGTTAGAGCATATGCCCATGAACTCAAGGGTCTCAGGTTTGATTCCCAGTAAAGTGCACGTACCTGGGTTGCAGGTTTGATCCCTGGCCCCAGTTGGGGTTGTGTGGGAGGCAACACATCAATGTATCTTTCTCACATTGATGTTTCTCTCTCTCTTTCTCCCTCCCTTCCTTCCATTCTCTCTCTCTAAAAAAAAAAATCAGTGGAAAATTATCCTCAGGTAGAGGATTAACAAAAAAATAAATTAATTAAAATAAAATAAAATAAAAATGCTGGGGAGATTCCAAAATGGCAGTGGAGTGAATGGTCAGACCATCTCCCAGAACCAAATTGGAATTACAACTAAAACACAGACAAATTGACGGGAAAAAGCAACAGAAAAGCAGCTTGCGAGGACCATATAACCAGGGACACTGACTTGATCCTGGTAGGATTGCGAAGGTGCGAGATGGGGACTGGGAGCCCATGGTCAGCAGCTCGGCAGCGGCCTTAGCTGTGAGCAGCGCCCTCGGGATAAAGTCCCAAGAGACTCCACAGTCGGGACAGAGGCTAAAATAGCCACAGCCACTCATCTTGGGCTCCAGCAGGGGGAGGGCAGACTGGACTGGAACTGTGTGAGGACGCTGAGGATTTGGAGGGCGCTCAGAGCTTTTGCTGAGTTGCAGCCACGCAGGATGGTGGCAATATTGCTCCTTCCCAGGGCTCTGGGGAAAGGCAGCAGCCCCTCCCTCGGAGATCCCACCCCACCCTGTGGGCCATTGAAATGCAAATTAAGGCTTACTAACAATCAGCATCTGCCCCATCCTCTGGAAATCCCCTTACACTGAGCACCTGAGGGAGTTTTTCAATCAACTAACAGCCCAAAACTCTTCAAGTAACCTGGACTGCTAGCCTCCAGGCAAAAAGCTAGAGGATAACAATACCATTCCTGGGCTAGCAACTCTAACCAGGAAAGTAAGACTTGACAGGGGTATTTAACGTGGGTCCTCCCTCGCTCATCTAAACCCAGGAGAGGGAGCCACAAACAGCAGAACACCAACACCCACAGGGAAAACTTGGCAGGCTCCAAAGCCCACTGTGATAACTAAAATGGTGAAACACAGAAACAAAAGCCAAATGAAAGAACAAGAGACCTCCACCGAAGATGAGATCAAAGTGGAGCAGTTAGGCAAGTTAACAGAGCTAGAATTCAGAGCCATGATCTTGAGGAAGCTCAACAGCATGAGTAAGAACATAGAGCTGCTGAAAATAAACCAATTGGAAATTAAAAACCACCAAGAAGAGATCAAGAGTGACATATCAGAAATAAAGAACACATTGGAAGGTCTAGAGAGCAGAATAGAGGAAGCTGAGGACCGGATCAGTGAATTAGAAGACAGGGTAGAAAAAATCAAACAATCAGAAAACCAAAAGAAAAAAACGATTTAAAAACAGGAAGACAGCTTAAGAGAACTATGGTACAACTGGAAACGTAATAATATTTGCATCATAGGAGTCCCCGAAGAAGAAGAAAATGAGCAAGGGTTAGAGAATATATTCAAAGAAATAGTGACAAAAAACTTCCCTAATTTGGTGAAGGAAGAAGGTATTCAAGTTCAAGAAGCACAGAGAGCCCCAAGTAAGAAGAACCCAAACAGGCCCACACCAAGACACATAGTAATTAAAATGCCAAAAATTAAAGACAGAGAGAATCCTAAAAGCAGCAAGAGAGAAGCAACTGGTTACCTACAAAGGAAACCCCATAAGGCTCTCAGCTGACTTCTCAACAGAAACACTACAGTCCAGAAGGGAATGGCATGAAGTAATCAAGGTCATGAAAAAAAAAGGATCTGAATCCAAGACTACTCTACCCAGCAAGGCTGTCATTCAAAATAGAAGGTTAAATAAAGAGCTTTCCAGGCAAAAAAAAAAAAAAGGCTAAGAGAATACATTAGCACAAAACCAGCACTGCAAGAAATGTTAAAAGGACTGCTGTAATTAGTAGAAGAAATAGGAAGAAAAATATAACCAAACTAAACAAAAATGGCAATAAATAAGTACAAATCAATAATCACCTTAAATGTAAATGGACTGATGAATGCTCCAATAAAAAGACACAGAGTAGCTGATTGGATAAGAAAGCATAACTCATCTATATGTTGTTTACAAGATACCCATCTCACAACAAAAGACTCACATGGGCTGAAAGTGAAGGAATGGAAAAAAATTTTCAAAGCAAAAAAAAAGCTGGGGTAGCAATACTCATATTTGATAAACTAGATTTCAAAATGAAGACCATAACTAGAGACAAAGAAGGCCACTACATAATATTGAAAGGATCTATCCAACAGGAAGATATAACCTTGATAAACATATATGCACCCAATATAGGAGCACCAAAATATATTAAAAATCTTCTGGAGGACTTCAAAGAAGAAATCGATAGCAATACAAACATAGCAGGGGACTTCAAAACCTCGCTGACATCACTGGATAGATCCTCTAGAAAAAAATTAGCAAGGAAAGAGATTCTAAATGAAGCACTAGACCAAATGGATTTAATAGTTACCTACAGAGAATCACACCCCAAAACTACAGAATTCACATTCTTCTCAAGTGCACATGGGACATTCTCAAAGATAGACCACATGTTAGGGCACAAACTAAGTCTCTACAATTTCAAGAAGACTGAAATCATATCAAGCATCTTCTCAGATCACAATGGCATGAAACTATAAATCAATTGCAAGAAGAACATACAAAGACATTTGAACACATGGAAGCTAAATAGCATGTTATTAAACAATGAATGGGTTCCCGAGGAGATCAAGGAAGAAATTAAAAACATCCTAGAAACTAGTGAAAATGAAGACACAACAACACAAAATTTATGGGATGCAGCGAAAGCAGTTCTGAGAGGGAAGTTCATAGCACTAGAGGCCTACCTCAAGAAAGAAGATAAATCACTAAGAGACTATCTAACCTCAAAACTTAAAGAACTAGAGAGCAAACAAAAAGAAAACCCCAAAGCAAGTAGAAAGAAGGAAATAGTAAATATCAGAGCAGAAATAAATGACATAGAGACCAAAAAAAAAAAAAAAACAATTCAAAGAATTAATGAAACAAAGAGCTGGTTTTTTGAAAAGATAAACAAGATTGATGGACCCTTAGCTACACTCACCAAGAAACAAAGAGAGAGAACCCAAATACACAAAATCAGAAATGTAAGAGGAGAAGTAACAACTGACACCACAGAAATACAAAAGATTGTTAACAACAACTATGAACAATTATATAGCAACAAATTCGACAATCTAAGCAAAATGGACAAATTTCTAGAAATACACAGTCTCCCAAAACGGGACTGGGAAGAGATAGAAAACTTGAACAGACCAATAACAACTAAGGACATTGAAGAGGTAATCAAGACTCAGCAAACAAAAGCCCAGGCCCGGATGGCTTCATGAGGGAGTTTTACCAAACATTCAAAAAAGAACTAACACCTATTCTCCTCAAACTATTTCAAAAAATTCAAGAAGAAGGAAGACTTTCAAACTCGTTTTATGAGGCCAGCATAATTCTAATTCCAAAACCAGAAAGAGACAGTACAAAGAAAGAAAACTACAGGCCAATATCCCTGATGAACATAGACGCCAAAATCCTGAACAAAATACTAGCAAATCGGATCCAGCAATACATCAAAAAAATTATTCATCATGACCAAGTGGGATTCATCCCAGGGATGCAAGGCTGGTACAATATTCACAAATCAATAAATGTGATACACCACATAAACAAAATGAAGAATAAAAACCACATGATCATATCAATAGATGCTGAAAAAGCATTCGACAAAATCCAGCATCCATTTCTGATAAAAACGCTCAGCAATGTGGGAATAGAGGGGTCATAGCTCGATATAATAAAGGTCATATATGAAAGACCTACAGCCAGCATCATACTCAATGGGCAGAAACTAAAAACATTTCCCTTAAGAACAGGAACAAGATAGGGATGTCCGGTTTCGCCACTCTTATTTAACATAGTACTGGAAGTCTTAGCCACAGGAATCAGATATGAAGAAAAAATAAAAGGGATCCAAATTGGAAAGGAGGAAGTGAAACTGTCATTATTTGCAGATGACATGATATTATACATAGAAAACCCTACAGACTCCATTAAAAATCTACTAGACTTAATAAATGAATTTGGCAAAGTAGCAGGATACAAAATTAACGTCAAGAAATCGACGGCATTCTTGTACACCAATGATGAACTCACAGAAAGAGAAACTGAAAAAACTATCCCATTTACCATCGCGCCAAAAAAAGTAAGATACCTAGGAATTAACTTAACCAAAGAAGTAAAGGACCTATTTGCAGAAAACTACAGGTCATTGAAAAAAGAAATAGAGGAAGATATAAAAAAGTGGAAGCACATACCCTGTTCATGGATTGGAAGAATTAACATCATTAAAATGTCCATACTACCCAAAGCAATCTATAGATTCAATGCAATCCCCATCAAAATACCAATGACATATTTCATAGAACTAGAACAAATACTTCAAAAGTTCATATGGAACCAAAAAAGACCCCGAATAGCCACAGCAATCTTGAAAAAGAAGAACAAAGTAGGTGGGATCACAATACCAGATATCAGGTTATACTACAAAGCGACTGTAACCAAAACAGCCTGGTACTGGTACTGGCACAAGAACAGGCATATAGACCAGTGGAACAGAACTGAAAACCCAGAAATGGACCCAAGGCAATACGCTCAATTAATATTTGACAAAGGTGGCAAGAGCATACAGTGGAGTAAAGACAGCCTCTTTAATAAATGGTGTTGGGAAAATTGGACAGCTACATGCAAAAAAAAAAAAAAAAAATGAAACTAGACCATCAACTTACACCATACACAAAAATAAACTCAAAATGGATAAAAGACTTAAATGTGACCCATGAATCCATCAAAATTTTAGAAGAAAATGCAGGCAACAAAATTTCGGACATCATACGCAGCAGAATTTTCACTGCTACATCACCTAAGGCAACAGAAACAAAGGAAAAAATAAACACATGGGACTGCATCAAGCTAAAAAGCTTCTGCATAGCAAAAGAAACAACCATCCAAATGGAAAGGCAACCCACTGTATGGGAGAACATCATTGCCAATGATACATCAGATAAGGGGCTACTTTCCAAAATATATGGAGTACTCATACAGCTCCACAAAAGGAAGACAAAGAACCCAATTAAAAAATGGGCAGAGGAGCTGAATAGACACCTCTCCAAACAGGACATACAAATGGCCAAGAGACATATGAAGAAATGCTCAACATCACTAATCATCAGAGAGATGCAAATTAAAACAACAATGAGGTATCATCTCACACTTGTCAGAATGGCCGCCATCAACAAATCATCAAACAAGTGTTGGCGAGGGTGTGGAGAAAAGGGGACTCTAGTGCACTGCTGGTGGGAATGCAGACTGGTGCAGCCACTATGAAAAACAATATAGTGTTACCTCAAAAAATTAAAAATTGAACTTCCATTTGACCCAGTGATCCCACTTCTAGGAATATACCCTAAGAAGCCTGAAACACCAATCAGAAAGAATATATGCACCCCCATGTTCATAGCAGCACAATTTACAATAGTTAAGATCTGAAAACAACCCAAGTGTCCATCAGTAGACGAATGGATAAAAAAGCCGTGGTTCATATACACAATGGAGTACTATGCAGCGGTAAGAAAGAAAGATCTCTTATCTTTTGAGATGACATGGAGGGACCTGGAAAGTATTATCCTAAGTGAAAAAAGCCAAGCAGAAAAAGACAAACACCATATGATCTCACTTATATGTGGAATATAATGAATATAACAGTCTGAGGAATAGGGTAGACCCAGAAACACGGAAGTAGGGTACAGACTGACAACCCTCAAAAGAGGGGGTGGTGGGGGGTGGGAAGAGAAAAACCACAGAACTTATATGCATGTATGCATAACCAATGGACATGGACAACAAAGCCAGGGACGGGGCGGGGCGGGGGGGGGTGGGTATGGGGAGGAGGGTGTCATTGGGGTAAAAAAGGAGAAACATCTGTAACAAAAATAAAATTAAAAAAAATGCTAATGCCTAGGCCCCTGCTCCAGGGAATCAGAAGTTGTTAGTTTGGGTGGGGTGGCTGAGTATGTTTTAAAAGCTCCCCAGATGACTAGTATTCAGCCAGGGTTAAGAATCATACACTAGCCAGCAAGATCCTGAAGGAGAGAAACCCTGGCTTTTTCATCTCTTCTCCCTAACATAGCACTTTACACATCGGAAGTCTACATGCAAGCGTGCCCAATTGAAAGATGTCAGAGCAGCAGCACTAAGTGATGGACAGCCCAGGGATGGACCATTGCAGGAAGTGGGCTGAAGGATATGTAGCCAAGTGGGCACAGGTTGGTTCTTATTCTGCAAAAATAAAATGAATACATATGTAAGGGAAAAGACTAGAAGTTTAAACATCAAAAGGTTAATGTTGGCCCTGGCCGGTGTGGCTCAGTGGTTGTATTGTGCACTGAAAGATTTCCGGTTCAAGTCCCAGTGAGGGCACATGACTGAGTTTCAGACTTGTTCCCTGGTCGGGGTTGTGTGAGAGACAGTTGATTGATGTTCTGCTCTCACATTGATGTTTCTTTCTCCAAAAATCAATACAAATATATTTTTAAAGGATTAATGTTGATTAATCTCTCAAGTGGCTAAGTTATGGGGGAGAGTGTTTTTGGAGCAGACTGCCTATGTGAATCCATGTAATTCACGTCATTCAACCTCTCTGTGCCCCAGTCTCCTCACCTCTGAAACAGGGATATTAATGGGGCAAACCTATATCATAGTTTGTCAAAGGATAACTCTGAGATAGAAGCTTTAAGAAAGAGTAAATTTAGCCCTGGCTGGTTTGGCTCAGCGGTTAGAGCGTTGGCCTGCAGTCCTGAGAGACCCCCCGGGTTCGGTTCCCGCTAAGGGCATGTACCTCGGTTGCAGTCTGTCCCTGGCCCTGGTTGGGTCGTGTGGGTGGCAACCACTCAATGTGTCCCTTTCATGTAGATGTTTCTCTCTCTCTCTCTCTCTCTCCCCCTCCCACTCTATCTGAACAAAGAATGGAAAAAATGTCCTTGAGTAAGGATAAAAAAAAAAAGAAAGAGCAAATTTACCTGCAAAGAGTGTGAGAGAGTCAGACTTCAGGAATGGCCCTTCAAACATGAAAACATAGCAACAGCATTTAAGTAGAGAAACAACAAACAGGCAAAATTACCAAGGCTACCTGAGTGGGTTGAGTGGTGACCCCCTCCCCTCAAAGATATGTCCATGTTCTCACTCCTAGACCTGTGAATGTGACCCAAAAGGGTCTTTGAAGATGTAATTAATTTACAGATCTTGAGACTACATCATTCTGGATTTTCCTGGTGGGCTTTTAATCCAGTGACAAATGTCTTTATAAGAGGCAGAAAAGGAGAAGGCAAAGGAGACAGTGGGAAGGCCACGTGAACAGAAAGGCAGAGGTTGGAGCAGTGCAGCCACAAGCCAGAAAGGCCTGCAGCTGGAAGAAGCAAGGAAGGGTTAGTTCTCTCCGGGAGCCTCTGGAGGGAGCACGGCCCTGCTGACACCTTGGTTTTGGCCTCCAGAACAGTGAGAAAATAAATTTCTGTTATTTCAAACCACCAAGTTTGTAGTAATTTATTATAGCAACGAGGAATATACTACAGCTACCAAGTTTACATTAGTCTGGTCATTATGGAAAAACAGTAGACTTCACCCACGATGATCACATTCACAAAGTTCATGACGTCTTTAGACATTAGCATCGAAAAAGCCAGAGATAGGAATGTTTTTGTTAAGAAGTCCAGGTTCACAGGAAATAATCAAGATTTTATTATTCTGGCTACCACAGCCAGTCAGGGTTGAACCTGTTTTTTTCAGGATGAAAAATATTTTGTTTTCTGTTTTGCCTAATTGTAGTCTAGAAAATGTTTCCTGGCTTTGGAAACACAGCAAATTTTTGCTTCTACGGGTTGTTGTGAAATTCAATAAATTGCTGAATATAAAGGTGATTAGCCCTGGTCAATTTGGCTCAGCGGTTAGAGTGTTGGCCTGCGGTCCAGAGAGACCTGGGTTCAGTTCCCGCTAAGGGCATGTACCTCGGTTGCAGTTTGTCCCCGGCCCTGGTTGGGTTGTGTGGGTGGCAACCACTCGATGTGTCCCTTTCACGTCGATGTTTCTCTCTCTCTCTCCCTCCCACTCTATCTGAACAAAAAAAATGGAAAAATGTCCTCGGGTGAGGATAAAATATATATATATATATATATGTGATTAGAAAAGTACCTGGCACTATTAAGCATTCTATGTGTTAGCTATAGCTGTTTTTAGTTTACCTGTTTATTCTAAACGTTCTGTAGTGAGCATGCATAACTATTTTCCCCCATTTCAAATGTTCACTTATATTAAACACCACAGAGGCCAATTATGATAGAATAACCAGTTTCTCTGGGCCCCAACACAAGACCCATGGTATATAGGCCCCTGATGGGTCTCACTTCCCCCTGGCCCTGTGACTCCATCTGATCTATCCCTGAGAGATGGATCCCAATATTTGTTATTTTTAATAAGAAAATTTTGTTTTTAGAAAAAGAGTCAGGAATGTGGCTGGGAGTTGGACAACCCCAGACTGGAGCAAATGTGATGAAGGTCTCAACTGGGACCTGGCGGAAAGGGAGAGCAAGACAGGGAGGAGGAGCGGCTGAGTCAGACGACTGACTCTGTCAGGGTCAGGCCTCAAGAAGTGAGCAGTGAGCAGGGTGGACGGGGCCTGTGCAGCCCTGTGCACCCAGGGTCTAACCCCACGGGAGCACGGCAGACCTGAGTAATCCAGCTACCCTAGAGGCAAGTAGTCATGGGATTTCGGTGTGACCAGTGTGCACATAAACCAATAGGCTAGAACACAGTTGCTAGAAGCCTAGAGCCTGGCATGGGTCTGGAGGGGCTGTTTCTTAGGGACAAACTGTGTGTCTGGCACTGAGGCTGTAGCAGGAAATAAAACAGACTAAAATTCCTTTCCTTAAGGAGCTGTGTTCGAGTGGGACAAGTGATAGACAAGATAAATAAGTAAGATACTTAGTAGGTTAGGTAGTAATGAGTGTTGAGGAGAAAAAGTCGGGGAAGGAAGATAGAAAATGGAGAGGAAGCTACGGCATTAGCCCCGCGGGAGGCCTCACTGATAAATGACATTTGGGTTAATACATAAGGAAGGGTAGTGAGGGAGGGAGTCACACAAGCATCTGGGGAATCACTTGTTGAGCTCCCAAGACAAGAGTGGTGTGGGGTGGCTGAGCCCCATGGAAATCCAAGGGAAAGCCGAGTGCGGAACGAGCACCCGGGTGGGGTGTTTATTTTGCAAAGGGAAATACAAAGTGTGCCCGTGTGTGTTTACAATGAAAACTGAGGATCATAATAAAAGATATTTAGTAAATATAAGACACAGTTGCAAAATCATCATCATACTGCATCTTCTTTCTAAAGAGTTATTTATATAAATTATAGATCATAATGTAGAACAAAACCTTAGCAACCATCTGGTGTTCGTGTTTTCCAAATTTGCCAGAAGATAAGAATCCGCTGGGGTTTAAAGATACAGATTCCAGCCCGCCTCCTCCATTGCAGGGACTCAGTATGAGTAACGAGAGCCCTAGGTGATGCTGTAACAGGCAAGCCTGGGAGACACAGATGGGTCCATCCTCATGTTTCACAAAAAGAAAGTTGTGTCCTGGAGAGAGAGGATGTCTTGCTCATGGTAGAAGTGGTCAGTTAGGTAGAACCAGAACTAATAGATTTCTCAACTCCTCCAGGTTGATGAAAGATTGATTATGATATTTAAACTTGGGATCCAACAAGACAAAAATATAAAAATGAACACCAGGGCAGACACCTGCTTGGAGCACCAGATATACCTGAGATGAATTTGTTACTACGACCGGTCCTCAAACTCAGCACTGAGCATTCTGGCAGCCAAGTCTGCAGGTTGGGTTACCCCATTCACGGAGTGCAACAAACAGATGCATAACAACTTCGTTTGATAAGAAAAGCTTTTACCTTTAACAAACAGATTTTAAAACGCTCCAAAGGCTCAGTATCTTATTAGGGAAGTTACAGGAGAAAGGGGGAAATAAGGAGCCAGAAAATGACAAAAGGAAAGATCCACCCTCTCTCGGTAAGAATGAGCGCTTCCCTGTAACTGATCTCACTGGGCATTCTGGCGTTTCAACCCTCTCAATAGACCATGAATAACCATGTGTTTGAAGGGGTCCCGGGACACACTTCCTGAAAGCAGATCTTTCCAGATGCTGGCTAATGTTCTTCACGGAATGGATGTGAGTCCTGAAAGAATGGTGTGAGCTTTGACAAGTCATAGGACCCTCTGGGCCTTTATGGCCCCACCTGGAGAAGAGGAATTTATTACTCTTCTGAGGGGTGAGCGGGATGCCTTCCCCAGGCCTCTTGGCAGCTATGGTATCTCTGACCTAGAGGCTCACTAGTCTGGACAGGACGAGTTTGTTGGGGTTTGTGTGTGCGTGTGAGTGTGTGCACTGTGTGTGTGATGAGCACCCTACCACATGCGTGGGAGCTCAGACACCGCACTGCCCCAGAGTTGTGTGGCTGGGTGACCACATCTGTGGCTGAAGCTGCTCAGGAAAGCTGGCCTCTTGGGGAGAGAAGTTTCTCTTTCCAAGCCTGCTGTGTGGGCCTGAGAGGAGGCACAATTGCCTTTGTCACTTGTTCTTCCTGTGTGGGGACAAAAGACCTTTCAGCTGCTGTGGAATGTACAAAAAGTCCTGTGCTCAAGGGCTCTGGCCCTGGCCCAGATCCTGCACACAGGGATCAGCGGGGGAGCTGGCCACTTCCACCTGCCCAGCAGCCTGCCACGAATCTGTGTGGACCGCATGGGAGGCAAGGGTGAAGAGGGTCCCCCACTGCCTGCTCCCTGTGCCCGCAGCAACCCAATCGCACCGTGGCTGAGACACTGTGGGCCTGCCACAGGTGGGCATGGTGCTGGGCAGGGCTTTGCTGCCTCAGCCGAGCCTCCCAACTTTTGAGGCTGCAGTGGTGTTATCCCATTTTGCAGCTGAGATGACTGGTCTTCAGATGGGAGGGGGTGCAGACAGCGAGAAGACAGAGCAGCAGGGCAGTGACAGGCAGGAGAAGGAAGAAACTCAGCTCAAGAACAGAACAACAGGGCCTCAACAGACGGTGTCTATGCTTTTATTCAAGTTTAAACAAAACAACAAATTACAACCAACACTTTGGTGGGGAATGAAAAAGAACCCGCCACCACCCAAACCTAATAGTGGCACAAAGGCCTTTTCTCATTGCTGTGACATCCCTGGGTGTGTCCACCGCCGCAGAGCCAGACGACTCACCACATTGCCTGTGTGTGGGGGGCTGTGCTATTTCAGGAGGGCGGTTTGCCCAGGTGGTTGTTGTCTGTGTTTTTCTAAGATCGTGCACTTCTTAGGGTGCTGCAGTCAACCAGTGTTGAACTTTGCTCTAGTTTCAAAATGTCAGTGAGCAAGTGCCCATGGAAGTGCCCGGGACCAGTCTGAGCAGTCAGCTCCGGGGAGGATGGGGACTCACAGAGAGAGCGGGGAACAGATCCGGTGTCCCAACACAATCTGCATGAGGTCTGTCAGAGGCCGGCTCTCTGGGGTGGACTGCAGAATCATATAATCTCCCAAGCAAGGGAGGACGGAAGGAGAAAGGGGAGCAGAGGGAGAAGGGTGTGGGGATCAAATCAGCTTTTATATGTGATCTTGTTTAAACAAGACTCTTATCAAAGAGTAATCCTAAACTTTGGTCCTTCTTATTACCTCAGCTCTCTGGGGAATGGGTATGTGACTTTTGGGTTCCAGGAGGAGGGATTAAATTGCCTCTTAGAGGAAAGAGCCCCAAATAAGCAGATAAGGTCAACAGTGTTGGGGGGAGGAGGATTCTTTAGCTCAATAGTTCTTATGGCTGGACTACTAGTAAAATCAACACAAGACTAGATTAACAGGAGAAAAACCAGTTTAGTAAGTGCACATGGGAGAATCACAGTATGATGTTCAGATCAGAAAATACGGATCAAGGAAATGATTGAAGCAGGCAACTTTTTATACTTTTTAGACAAACGATAACAGTTGTGAGAAAGTGGATTAAGAAAGTTAGTGCTCATCAGAAAGGACTCTAGCCCGATTTGGGTATTTATTAGCGAGGAATCTAAGGAAAGCCTGGGTCTGGGCAGTAAATTAGCAAAGGCAATACAAGGCTGTGTGCACAAGTTTCAACTCTGGATTCTTATAACTCTTGTGATAAGATTGTCTCAGCCTTCAGGAACAGAGAGGGCACCTATCACATGGGAAATTTATCTTGTGCCTTCAGGGGGACAGAGAGGTCAGGGTTTTCCTTTTGCACATGGGCAGTTTCATAAGTAACTTTAATTCAAAATAATCAACATGCCATTGTGGGATGTCTTCGGGTGGCCTGCCCAGGGCCCCAGCAATAGAAATGGGAGGAGGGGAATTCACTTGTGTCCCTTTGCTCCCCACTATCTAGATCCATGTCTTCTATTACATAAGGTGTGCATCAGGACTGCGAGGGAAGCTGAAAGCTAGTTATGAAGCAGATTGGACAGCACAGCCCTGCGCTGCAGGACAGGGTGGGACACTGACCCGTGAGCCACGCTGCGGCCTGCCACGCGAGGAAATGTCTGGTTCTTTGGCAGCTGCGCAAGCGCAGGTCATTCATTTTTAAATCTTTATTAAATTGCTGTCATGTGCCTAACACTCTGTTAGATGCTCTGGAAAAGACCCCATGTAGCTGACATGTAATTAAATGTGTATTTCCTGTCTGCCATGTTCACAGGACCACATTAGAGGACAAACAACCACAGCAACACTGCAGTGTATGGGGTAAGGTGGGGATCAGTGAGGCTCTGCTTTCAAACTGCCTGGATTCGAAGCCACATTTGGCGGTGTGACTTGGTAAGTCACCTCTCTTTGCCTCCGTTTTCTCACCTATAAAACGGAAAAAATTTTTCTGCATTGTTACAAAGATTAAGTGTACAGTGCTTAGCACAGTAAGTGCTGAAGAGACATTAACCGTCATTTATTACTATTATCATCTAGGACACTGACCCTTGCCCTTCTGGTGTGTACAGCCTAAAGTGCAAAGTAAACAGACATGGCCTGAAACGCGACAGGACTGAACCTGGTCATTGCTGATGAGTGTGCCACAGGTGTCAGGGGAGGGCAAAGATGCTCCAAGCAGGAGCCACTGCAGAAGGCTTCAGGGAGGAGACGAAGAACAGGGCCTTCAGAACTGGGTCGAAATTCAGTACCTGAGGTCATTCTAGCTGGGAACAAATGGCATACACAAGGACACGAAAGCAGCAAAACCCCGGGCCTGTCTGTGGGGTGCCAGGTTGGGAGTCGTGAGAAATAAAGTCGAAGATTTGGTAAATTTGTGCAAGGTGGCAGACTGTGGAGTTTGAACCGTACCGTGTATGCAATAGAAAGCCACTGGGAGAGTTTGAGAAGGAATGGGGATCTGCTTCTCCTGCCTTCCCTGGTGGTGATCTGTGTTCAGATATTGAGGTGATGCTGAACTTACCATCACCCTATCTGCAGAGACTCTCATCAGCTTCATCTTCTTGTAAGCCAGTCTGCTAGAGGGCAGGGCCTCTCCAGTGTGCAAAGAGGCCCTTTCTCCATTTCTCCCACTGTGGACTTAAGACAGCCGAAGCTGTAGAGAATTTTTATGAGTTTATTTGAGCCAAACTGACAACATTGCCAGGAAGCAAGTTCTCAAATGCTCTGGAGAATGACAGTTTTGTAGCTGCTGCTTCTTTTTCTTTTTAATCCTCACCCGAGGATATTTTTCCATTTATCTTCAGGGAGAGAGAGAAGCATTGACGTGACAGGGACACATCAACTGGTTGCCTCCCACACAACCCGGACCAGGGCTGAGGACGAACCGCAACTGAGGTACCTGTCCTTGACCGGAATCAAACCTGCAACTCTTTGGTCTGCAGGCCGATGCTTTACTGCTGAGCCAAACAGGCCAGGGCTGCAGCTTTTTTTATATATTTGGAATTAAGGGGAGAACATAGGAAGATGACAGGAAGGTGGGGAAAAGCAAGCCAAGACTGAATTACAGGACAGTCATCATGGTTACACTCTCCTGAGGGTGGTTATGCTTCCAAGGGGTCTGAAAAAGAGGCATTTCAAAGTGTGCTCACCTAGATCAGTGGTTCTCAACCTGTGGGTCGTGACCTCTTTGGGGGTCGAACGACCCTTTCACAGGGGTTGCCTAGGACCATCGGAAAACACATATTTCCAATGGAGATTCACAGCAGTAGCAAAATTACAGTTATAAAGTAGCAATGAAAGTAAGTTTATGTTTGGGGATCACCACAACATGAGGAACTGTACTAAAGGGTTGCGGCATTAGAAAGGTTGAGAACCACTGACCTAGAAGCACAAAAAACAATGGATAAAGCTTGCTTGAGGCAAAGATAACTTTTTACTAGGAAAGTTACAGGCCTGAGGCATGACTACCCACCAGGAAATGTCCAGTCAGGAATTTATGATCAGATCACCTTGTGAAGTTACTTCTGGTCACTGGACTTGTCAGATTTGTTATAGAAACATCGATTTATTGTTCCACTTGTTGATGCATTCATTGGTTGTTTGTGGTTTTTTTTTTATCCTCACCCGAAGACATTTGGACATTTTTGCGTTTATCTTTAGATAGAGCGGGAGGGAGAGAGGGAGGAAGAGAGAGAGAGAAACATTGACATGAGAGAGACACATCTAGTGGCTGCCATCCACACAACCCAACCAGGGCCGGGGACGAACTGCAACTGAGGTACATGCCCTTAGCAGGAACTGAACCCAGGGCTCTCTAGTCTGTGGGCTGACGCTCTGAGCCAGACTGGCCAGGGCATCACTGGTTGTTTTTTGTATGTGCCCTGATCAGGGATTGAACCTGCAACCTTGGCATATCAGGAGGATGCTCTAACTAATTGAGCCAAACCAGCATTATGCTCAGGATAAGAAGTTCAGGAAAGAAAAGGAATATCATTTTTTGTGTATCAAGTCTCCAAATTTCTCCAAAAATTGGCTCCAAAATTCCAGCTTTCTTTTTCTTTTTTTTTTTTTTTCATACTCACCGGAGGACATTTTCCCACTTTTGTTCAGATAAAGTGGAAGGGAGAGAGAGAGAGAGAGATAGAGAGAAACATCAACGTGAGAGGGACACATTGAGTGGCTGCCTCCCGCATGACCCCAACCAGGGCCAGAGAAGAACTGAAGCCAAGGTAGATGCCTTTGACTGAAATAGAACCTGTGACTCATTGGTCCGCAGGCTGATGCTGTAACCGCTGAGCCAAACCGGCCAAGGCTAAAATTTCAGCTTTCAATTGAGGCTGGAAGATGGCAGAACACAGTGTTGTGAGTACACGTTGAAGAAGTCCTCACCTATGAGAGTAAAGGGAGAAACTCCTAGGATAGAGGGGGTGCTAGGTCATGGTTTCCTGGGCCTTTTGTCAGCAGCCCTTTGGGGCACCTGCCTGTGAACACTACCGATGTTGCTGAGTCAGGAGAGGCTGGCATCGACAGGCCTCTGAAAAAGGTGCTATATGCGAAGGAAAGCTGTTTTATAAGATTATCTTAAGGTTTTGCATGATTTTCTTTCTTTCACCTGTGCTTTTCCAGGTTTTTCTGGTTTTCTACAGTGAATAACAACCAGAAGAAACTTTTTTTAAGAGCAAGAAAGGAGCAGTGGTAGGTTCTCAGATGCTACTAGGTAGAAGCTGGTCAGGGAAGGGACTCAGACAAGATGCTGCCAGTCCCCAGGCTTAATGTAAAGTCAACCTTGATGGAGAGAAGTTCTTTTTGAGAAGGATCAGCAACCCACATAGGCAGGCCTGACTGCTGAGTGCCGATGCAGTGTGAAAGCTAAAGGGATTCAGGAGATGTACAGAACTGGGTCCAAACTCTCAGTGTACAAGTTACCATCCGTGTGTCCTTGGCAGGCCTTCTACCATCTCCAAGCCTCAGCTTCCTCACATTGGGCTGGTGATACCTTAAAGGAGAATACATATTGGATAGATGTGTGCCATTGTTCTCATGGAGATTTAACTTTCCAAATATTCATTGTAACAGTAACAGAATAAACATTTTAAATATCACATGGCTCCATCATGGGTATTTACAAGCCTTTCTTTCCAGACCAGACTGGAAGGGAACAGGTTGGGGAAGGGCTGCAGAGGTAGAAAGCTCGGCTCTACGAGGTCACTCAGCTGCACACAAGCTCTGTTCCAACACTGCCCTCGGCATTCCATTCCTCACATCTGAGTTTCTGAGAAAAGTGTGTGGTTCTGAAAATGAATTAGGAAAAGCCAGAATAATGGTACGCATTCCCACAGAGCTCTTACATCAATAAACTGCCTGTCACAGAGGGCAAGAAAACAATATGTCAGCCTCTAAACATCCCAGCAGGTGTTAATCAGGGGCTCTGTTTGGCAGATGCCAGGTCTAATTGGCCAGCAGTTCACTGCCCAACTCTGGGACAGTCACCATGTGTCATTTTATTGCTAATGGGCTTCATTGTTCGGAGAGAAATAGAACATTTGCCATCATTCTTTATGCTAATTTTTTCACTCTTTTAATTGTGGTAAAATACATACAACATAAAATTTACCACCTTCAACCATTTTTTTTTTTTTTATCCTCACCCGAGGACATTTTTCCATTTTTTTGTTCAGATAGAGCGGGAGGGAGAGAGAGGGAGAGAGAGAGAGAGAAACATCGATGTGAAGGGACACATCGAGTGGCTGCCACCCGCACGACCAACCAAGGCCGGGGACAAACTGCAACCGAGGTACATGCCCTTAGCAGGAACCGAACCCCGGTCTCTCTGTACCGTAGGCCGACGCTCCAACCGCTGAGCCAAACCGGCCAGGGCCGACCTTCAACCGTTTTTAAGTATACAGTTCAGTGGTAATAAATATGTTCGCATTGTAGTGCAACCATTCCTGCCATCCATCCCCATAACTCTTTTCATTTTGTAGAACTGAAACTCTATACCCATTAAAAAAAAAACCTCTCCATTCCCTCCACCCTCTTAGGCCCTGGCAACCACCATTCTATTTTCTGTCTCTGAGTTTGATAGAGTATCTATGAGATACTCTAAGTATCTTGTATAAGTGACATCACATAGTACTTGTGTGTGTATGTGTGTGATTGGCTTTTTCACTTAGCATAATGTCTTCAAGTTTCATCCATGTTGTGGTATATGGCAGAATTTTCTTCCTTTTTAAGGCTGAATAATATTTTATTGTGTGGATATACCACATTTTGCTTATCCATTCATTGATCAATGAACACTTGGGTTCCTTCCATGTTTTAGCTATTGTAAATCATGTTGCTATGAACATGGGTATACAAATATCTCTTCAAGAACCTGCTTTCGATTCTTTTGGGTATATACCCATATGTGGAATTGCTGAGTCATATAGAGTTCTAATTTTAATTTTTGAGGAGCCTCCATATTGTTTTCCATGGCAGCTGTACCATTTTATATTCCCAACAGTGCACTAGGGTTTTAATTTGTACAGATTCTTGCAAACACTTGTTTTCTGTGTTTTTAAAAAATAATAACCATCCTGTCTGGCTGGTGTGGTTCAATGGATTGAGCATGGTCCCATGATCTGAGAAGGCCTGGTTCGAGAAAGCTGGTCAGGGCACATGCCCAGGTTGCAGGCTCGATCCCCGGTAGGGGGCGTGCAGAAGACAGCTGATCAATGTAGCTCTCTCACATTGATGTTTCTGTTTCTCATTCCCTTCCCCTCTCTCTGAAAAATCAATAAAAACATATTTTAAAAAAATAGCCATCCTAATGGGTGTGAAGTTTGATGTTAACGTTAAATTGCTTCAGAGCTTTCCATGTGTTTTTGTTGAATATCTTTATTTAGGTGTTTCATCACCACTCAGATGTCAGGCCACCCTTGTTAATTTTTGGATTCCTGCATTTTATCTGTTCTTCCTTCTTTTTTTTCTTTTAAATATGTTTTTTATTGATTTTTTTTTAGAGAGAGAGAGGAAGGGAGAGATAGATAGAAACATCGAGAGAGAGAGACATCGATTGGTTGCTTCCTGCACACCCCCTACTGGGAACAGAGCCTGAAACCTGGGCATGTGTGCTGACTGGGAATCAAACCGGGACCTCTCAGTCCATGAGCTGATGCTCAGTCCACTGAGCCACACCAGCCGGGCTGTTCTTCCTTCTGGAGTGGCATTTTCCAGGCATGTTGATGCAGGGGCTGGTACATATGGACACCGCTCAGATTGGACCCCAGAGTCCAATAGGATGATGAATTCTCTGTTGCTTGCAGGTCGCCATCTTAAGGCCATGAGCATGGGAGCCCTGGTGGTTATGGAGAACTTGTCAACCCTAAGAAAAGTCACACACAGATCACACACACTATCACAATACCTTAACCCAGTAGCTCTCAATTTAGTGAGCAATTTTGTGCCCAAGGGAACCTTTTGCAATGTGTGAAGTCATTTTCTGTGTGTGTCACAACTGAGTGTGTATCACAACTGAGTCACAACTGAGTTTGTGTGTGTCACCACAACTGGGGGTGAGGGTTCTACTGGCATTCAGTGTATAGAAAGCAGGAATGTTACTATCCTACAATGCACAGGAGGTTCCCCCCACCTCTCACCCCACCCCCGACACAGAAAGAACAATCTGGTCCAAAACGTCAACAGTGTCCAGGTTGAGGACCTTGGGTTAAGCTGACTCAGCAGTCAATGCCCTTTCTTATGGGCTCCTAACCCACGTCCCACTATTGCTCCTTAACACGTACTCCTGCTCCGGTCAGGCAAGTCCTGTCCCTACACTTAAATCTGCTTTTCTTAGTTCTGACCTCTGTGCCTTCGTTCATGTTCTTCTGCTTAGAATGTTTTCCTATGCACCTATCAGGACTTTGCCTTTTATTCAAAGGTCAAGCAGCTCCTCTCCTGTAAATTTGTCTTCAACTCCCCTAGTCACAGTAACCTCTCTGACCTTCCTCTGAAGCAGCTATTTCTCCCTTGCAATGCCTGGTAGAATGACTATTATATGGTATCTGGAGTGTAAGACTTTTGAGGGCAGAAACTGAAGCTTAATGTATATACTTGTAGATCCTCTGTAGTGTTTAAGATTCTCTGTACACAGTTGAATAAGCACTCACCTACACTGTCTGGTTTTACCTTCCTGTTCCATTGAGAGTTGTTCCTATACTAAAAGAAAAATTATTGAGAATTATTTGGCTAGCAATAAGAACCAATATGGGAAGGGGGAGAAAGTTCCCTTCTCCCACAACTTCTGAACATGAAATGTAGACTTTGTTTCATGTTAAAAGAATTTCAGTCAAGTGGTTGGAGGCCCGGTCTGTGTGGCTCCGTGGATTAAGTGAGCATCGTCCCATGGATTGAGAGGTCCCGGTTCGATTCCTGGCGAAGGCACATTCCTGGGTTTCAGGCTCAGTCCCAAGTAGGAGGCATGCAGAAGGCAGCCGATTGATGTTTCTCTCTCTCTCTAAAAAATCAATAAAAACATTAAAAAAAAAAAAAAAAAGAAAAGAAAAATTATTGAGAGGTAGAAAATCTGGTTGGGAAAAACTTTGCTATAATAAGATTTGATCTGCGTGGCCTAGAGATGGGAATTTTATTAGCTTCCAACTCTTTTTTTTTAATAGTTTTTTATTTTATTTTTATTTTTATCCTCACCCGAGGACATTTTTCTATTTTTTGTTCAGATAGAGTGGGAGGGAGAGAGAGAGAGGGAGAGAGAAACATTGATGTGAAAGGGACACATCAAGTGGCTGCCACCTGCACGACCAACCAGGGCTGGGGACAAATTGCAACCGAGGTACGTGCCCTTAGCGGGAACAGAACCCAGGTCTCTCTGGACCGCAGGCTGACGCTCTAACCGCTGAGCCAAACTGGCCAGGGCAGCTTCCAACTCTTTAGATGAGATAAACAGCTACCAATCCTTCCTGTAAAAATCCTGTGATGACATATATGAGTAAATAAATAAATAGTGTAACACTGTTTGCCAAACTGTGTGCATGCTCAGCAGCAAAGCAGCAGACACCCATGCTGACATTCTTCTTCATTTCCCCAGTGTGGGAACAATAGCTTTATCAGTCTGGAGGAGTGACCCAGGCCCAACCTTTATGACCCTGTGATATTCCATATTCCCTTTGATGGTATTGCTCTGTTGGTGCTGAAAAAAGCTGTGTGTGTGTGTGTGTGTGTGTGTGCACGCGCGTGCGCATGTGGGGGGATGAAATGAGGATATAATACCTTGTTACAGTTGTAGTGAGGATTAATAATGCAAATTGGCTGGCACAGGGTGGTATTTTAGTAAGTTTATAATAAATGTTATTACTCTCTTCTTCATTTTCTTTCTCAGCCAACAATGATATGATAATAACATTAGTATTAATACAACAACAATAATATTATAATACTTTGTATTTTTCATATTCATTTGAGTTTCATCAGTCCCTATAAAGTAGCTGAAGTAAGGATTTTTAATTCCATCTGTCAGATAAAGAAAACAACTCCAAGGTCAGAGTTGCACTGAAGTAATAGAAATAACATGGTTACAATTTCACAGAGGCTCTATTTGCAAACTTAAAAATGGATTGTTTTCCTGTAAGCCAGCATCCCTTCCCTACAACTTTTTTTCCCTTCTTCCTTCCTTCCTCTTTTTCTTCCTTCCTCTTTCTCTCTTCCTTCCTTCCTTCCTTCCTTCCTTCCTTCCTTCCTTCCTTCCTTCCTTCCTTCCTTCCTTCCTTCCTTCCTTCCTTCCTTCCTCTCCCTTTCTTCCCTTCCCTCTCTCTCTCTCTTTCTATTTACAGGTGGGTGGGAAGAAACATTGTGTTCCTGTACATTCTCTTCTTAGGTAATCTCATCCACACACTGGTCTGTGATTACCATCTATGTGTAGATGACTCATACAAAGAACTTTAGAGCTCTCCTCTGAGTTCCAAATGGGTGCATCTAGCTAGTTGCCTATTCGTCATCAACTCTTGAAGTTCTCAAATGCACCCCAAATTCAACAAATACAAATCCTGTAGTTCTCTTGTTGAAAACACTTCGATTCTTCTGGCTGTTCTAAGAAAACAAATGACATTAACATAGCCTACTCTGTTGTGCGTCATCTAGCTCCTGCTACCTCTCTGGCATCACCTTGCACCAGCCCCTTGTGGGGACCTACTTAGAACCCCAGAATTGGTATGAAAATCATTTTAAGCTGAAAACATTTGGGATTTAACAGATGCAGGAAAAAAAGCCTTCTTGGAACTTCCCTTATCTGACTAAAAGAAGAATCTTCTGGGAAACGGGGCAGCCACGAATTCCTTCTTCAGGGTGGCTTTTACTCCTGAAGGAAACCAAGAGTAAACCAACAATAAACCCCCTTTCTGGGGAGTTTTACCACCATGAAGAAGTTGGGAAGATCACTTGTATCTGCATAAACAAGCATTATCACAAACTTTCTTATGTCCCACTTATTCTTCTAGAAACCTATTTGTTTTTTGTAAAGAAGCCCATTTGTTCTTCCCAAAGTAGCTAGCTCTTTCTCCTCTATCCCTTTTCCCTATTAAATCAAATATATAAGCCTCTGACTTTAACCACTTATTGAGCTACTTTTGTAGCTTGATATGTATTCATGCGTATAAATACTTTTTTTCTCCTGTTAGTTTAATTCACATACCTCCAGCACTGAACCTAAGAGGGCAGAGGAAGTTTTTCCTCTGACACTCTCATGAACTTTAGAAAAAAATTTTTTGCCTTTATTGATTTTATTTTATATTTAAAAAAATTTTTTTATTGATATTTAGAGAAAGAGGAAGGGAGAGGGAGAGAGAGATAAAAACATTGATGAGAGAGAACATCAACTGGCTGCTTCCTGTAAACCCCCCACTGGGGATCAGGCCCACAACCTGGGCATGTGCCCTGACTGGAAATCGAACCGTCGACCTCTTGGAGCATGGGTCGACACTCAACCACTGAGCCACACTGGCCTGACCACCCTCATGATCTTTATGCTTCCCTACACCAGCTTCATTTTCGTTTCATAATTCCTCCTCCTATTGAACTCTGACAATGCTCTTTCCTTTTCCAGGAATTCTTTCCCCTTCCCTTGCCGCCTATTAACTACAACTCATTTTCAGAACTCAGTTCAAATAGCACCTCCCAAAAGAAGCCTTCTCTGACCTCCCAGTTTTAGGCTTTCAGGGCATTCTGTACAGGGCAACAAAAATTTGTATGATTATTTGACTAATGTCCTCCCCCAAAGTAAGCTTCTTGGTGGTAGGCGTTCTATTTTTGTTCACCATTGTAGTCTAAGTTCCTACTATGAGGTAGGCACTGAAGAAAAACAAATGTCTGAATAAAAGGTGGAGGACAAACTCCACATATGACAGACCAGAACTGCTCCCTTCAGGGTAGTTCCTTCAAACCAAGGACATGTGGAGCCCCTACATTACAAGTCTTTGAAGGTTAGTCATATAACCGGACAAAACAATCTCAAAATAGCTAATGCTAGTGTGGGAAAAGTGGTTACTCTATCGTGGCAACTGTCCCGATCATGGATTAAATGACAGTTTATTTGAGAAAGGTTGACCCAGAAAACCATCCTGCAACATGCAACATGCACGAGGGAACCAGATCAAATCTAAAAATAGCTCCATCACTGGAACTGGAAGCACTTCAGTGAAAATTCAGTCTCTCTCCTTGCAACATCTACCCTTATGGAGCCTTTTACCCTTTTTATTGATCTACAATGGTAGTGCTGAGACGTGATCTGGTTTACTGCATTCATTTCAAAATGAGAAAACCAGGACCAGAGAGGCTTGGTGACTTCTCCCATATCACCCAGTTAGCCACTTGCAGAATCAGGGCTCAGACAGGGACTTTCTGCTTCTCCTCCACAGTAATGCCTGGGTCTGACACCTCCTAGGTTTTAGGCACATTGGAGGCTAAAGACCCTGTAAGATTTATATTTGTGTGGGTCACCCTAGTGGGAGGCAGGAGAGTGGGTTTATTTCTCAGTTATTTGGTTCACTATCAAATGTTTGGGGAGGGGTATCCAAGTAAAACCTCTCAAGATCCAGGTGAAGGACTCTTAGAATGGAAAATGGACGCATGCAGCATGGAGGACAGGAGCTTGGATTCTGGGAGTGGTCTTCGTTCAGCCACCTGATTGCTGGGGTTGTCACTTGAACAACACACTTGTCTTCCTAAACTAGCTTCAGACCATTGTGAGACTCAAATAAGATAACGTGCGAAAGACCTGAAGCACAATGTCCGCATCTGGTGGTCAATGAATGGAGGTTTTGTTTAATTTCCATTCCAATTCAAGCTCATAAACATTTGTGAGAAGTGTGCTTTAAAGAAAAAGCAGCTGGGGAGCAGAGCAATTACTTGGGAGGGGAAAACTCAGACCTCTTCCAAATGACACATTCTCTGCTGAGGTTAATATATTTAATCAGGTTGTCGTCAAGTCCTGTTGGCCAGCTGAGCCCTTTTCAGTGACTTTGCATATCTGCTCTCGGATCCATTAGTCATAGGGTTTACAGTTCACTGGCTGGAGCAATCTTAGTTCCTTCAGTCCCAAATTTTCAAGTAATTCATCTCTGTAACACCCAATCACTGACAGAGTACTGGTGATGAAAACATTTGGAGGCTCTGACGGAGAGAAGATTGCAGGGGGTCCTCTTTTAGCCCTCTGGGATGCGCCGGCTGGTTTGGCTCAGCGGTTAGAGTGTTGGCCTGAGGACCAGAGAGTCCTGGGTTCGGTTCCGACCCTGGGCATGTACCTTGCTTGCAGTTTGCCCCTGGCCCTGGTTGGGGTTATGTGGGTGGCAGCCAGTGGATGTGTCTCTTTTCAATGTCTCTCCCCCCCACCCTACCCCCGCTCTATCTGAAGATAAATGCAAAAATGTCCTCGGGTGAGGATAAAAAAAAAAAGCCTCTGATATAAAATATTTTGAGTTGGAATGGAAATATTTTGAGTTCCGGAAATCCCTTGTCTGCCTAAATGCAGAGCCTCAAAAAAGAACTTAAAAGAACTCGATTGTCATATATCCCCTCCCCAGGGGCAACTCTAATCTTCCAAGAGAAATCAACACCATGCCCAAGGACTGTCACAAAACTATCATATCTTCCACCTACTCTCTTAAGGGCCTATTTATCTTTTTAAAAAAATGTTTTTATTGATTTTTTTAGAGAGAGATAGAAACATTGATTGACCACCTCCTGCACGCCTCACACTGGGGATTGGGCCCACAACCTGGGCATATGTCCTGACCAGGATCGAATTGGTGGCCTCGTGGTGCATGCGTCGACGCTCAATCCACTAAACTCAGTCCACTGAGCCACACTGGCCGGGCGGGCTATTTATCTTTCCCATACATGTGCTTCTCCCTCTCCCCTTCATCTTTTAGGTGGGACATAAACCCCAAATTCTGATCACTCCTTTGAATCGCATTTCTTTGTGAACTCCCATACATACACAATTAAAATCCATCTTTTCTCTTGTTAATCTATCTTGTCAATTTAATTCTCAGGCACCCAAACTTTGAATCTAAAAAGAGAGAGGGAAAAATGCACACTGTTAAATAACAAAAATGGAACCAAGTAAATTTAAAGCTGTTATTTGGCTTTACTGAATGATTCATGAATTGAGAAGCATCTCATCTAGTAACTAGAAAGGTGCTCTGAGGAGCTGCACAACGTGGAAAGCTTTTATAGGGAGAAAAGGGGTGGGACAAGCAAGTTAGAAGAGTGGATTACTTCAGGCAAGCTCACCTTCCCTAGGGTTAGGGAGAGGCCGGGGGTTTATCAGGCAGATCATCTCACTAGTACTGACCAGGAAATTCCAGATTGATTGGTTTAAAATACCACTCCTGGGATAGGCGGAGACTGCAGTTAGGTTAGGTATTGTGGATGGGAAAAGGGGTCACACACTAAACCCCACAAGCTCAGGGGAGGCCTGCATGGCAGCCTTACAAACTCAAAGGCCAAAATGACCACATAGGATGGTCTGAAATTAAAACTTTCTAACTAAAGGCAGGTCATGGCAGGTAGTCATGTCGTGGGCCAGTATCTTCCCTGACAAAGGTCTTTTTGCATCTAGGATGATGTCTCTGTATCTTTGGAATGTCAGGGTACCCCCCTCAACCCCTCAGGGCGCAATCACCTCCCAGAGCAGAGACCACAAATCCCCTCATTGCTATTGTTATCTTGTTATCATGTTAATTGTTGCCTTTTAACTACCCTATACCCACAAATGTAAAAGTATGTGTCTATTCATTTTACTTTTAATCCAATCCCAGAGATTTCCCAGCTTTGCTATCTCCTGCCTCCATAGTCTATCACCAATGAATTTCATGTAACCCCTTACGTCTTCCACTTTGATTCTGATGTACAAAATAAGTGGTGAGCCCTGGCCAGTTTGGCTCAGCGGTTGGAGCCATCAGCCTGCGGTCTGGAGAGACCGGGGTTCGGTTCCCGCTAAGGGCACGTACTTCGGTTGCAGTTTGTCCCCGGCCCTGGTTGGTCGTGCGGGTGGCAGCCACTCGATGTGTCCCTTCACGTCGATGTTTCTCCCTTCCTCTCTCTCCCTCCCACTCTATCTGTACAAAAAATGGAAAAATATCCTCGGGTGAGGATTAAAAAAAAAAAAAAAAAAGTTCAAAATAAGTGGTGAAACTGCCATGTTCAGAGCATTTTCTCAGTCTGTCGCGATTTTGCTTGTTGGCAACTGTCGTCAGTCTGGCTCAAATAAACTCATAAAAATTCTCTACAGTTTTTAACATTTCTTACATTGACAGTATTTATTGTCTTGGTGGGGCTTACCACAGGTGACTCCATTTTGGGTCTGTTGTTTTGTTTTTTTGAATCTTCACTCGAGGATATTTATCTTCAGACAGAGTGGGAGGGAGAGAGAGAAACATCGATGTGAGAGGGAGACATCGACTGGCTGCTTCCCGCAGACCACAACCAGGGCCGGGGAAGAACCACAACTGAGGTACATGCCCTTGGCCGGAATCGAACGCAAGACTCATTGGTCTGAGGGCTGACGCGCTACTGCTGAGCCAAACCTGCTGGGGCAGGTCTGTTATTTCTTTTCTTTTTTTTTTTTATCCTCACCTGAGGACATTTTTTCCATTTTTTTGTTCAGATAGAGGGGGAGGGAGGGAGGGAGGGAGGGAGAGAAAGAGAGAGAGAGAGAGAGAGAGAGAGAGAGAGAGAGAGAGAGAAAGAGAGAAACATTGACGTGAAAGGGACACATCGAGTGGCTGCCACCCGCAAGACCCAACCAGGGCCGGGGACAAACTGCAACCGGGTTACATGACCTTAGCGGGAACCGAACCCGGGTCTCTCTGGACTGCAGGCCAATGCTCTAACTGCTGAGCCAAACCGGCCAGGGCAGGTCTGTTACTTCTTTTAACAACATAAAATAAATATAAGAATGCATAAGTTTCCTATTGTGACTCTTCGGTGCTTTTTGTTTTTTCTTTCTATCAAGCATAAATTCTTTCAAAAGCATTTTCTCTGGTGTCCCTGTATTAGGCCTAAACACATCTGCCTACTGGGCAATCCAGCCTGAATATTATTAGTATTAATTTTACAGACTAGGAGCTGAGGGTACGTAGTAGTAAGGAGTGGAGTGAAGATAAAATTACAGGCTGTCAAACGAGTTGCAGCCTCTTACTACATAGCATTAGTGAACCCTTTAGTATTTCCAGTTCTTCGTGGTGATCAAGGGCACTGGGATAAGCATCTTTGGGCACAAAGCTTTGGGCGCATGTAGCTCCAAATACTTCTGTGATAGGCTTTCAGAAGTGGAATTTTGAACTCACAGCCTATGTAAACACTTTTAGCATGTGGCTGTCTTTAAAATTATCTGGTAATAGTTCCTCATTCCTTGGGAACCAGAAAATCTAGCCCTTGAAGTGACTTGTGGCAGCTGCTTCTGCTTTCCAGAAAGGAGGATTTTTTTCTGGGAAAATTATACAAAATTTAGAGACCAGGAGAGAGATGTTTGTATGACCTATAAAATCATACATGTCCTAATAGGTCCAGCAGAGAGTCAGCTGACTTTATTTAAAGAATATACTTTATTTAACTAACAATAGATTATTATTGTAATTTTAATAAATTCACAGTTTTGGGAGGTCCTACTCCCTCACCAGGACTCCCTAAGGTAGAAGCCAGCCCCTAGATCAATAACTTCACAGAAAACGTAATTTTGAGATCCTTTGTACCTCTTGACCTTCCCATTTCCAGGTTACTTCATCCAATCAGTGAATTTTTGCCAAGATTTGACAGATCCGGCTCATTTTCAAAGCTCTTCAAGTCTGATGGTCAGCCGTGTGGCTCCGTGGTTGAGCATCAACCCATGCACAAAGAGGTCACTGGTTCGATTCCCAGTCAGGGCACATGCTCAGGTTGTGGGCCAGATCCCCAGTGGGGGCATGCAGGAGGCGGCTAATTGATGGTTTCTCTCATCAGTGTTTCTCTGTCTCTCTTTTCCCCTCTCTCTAAAATCAATAAAGAAAAAAAAGTCTGATGGTCATACTGATCTATCTATTGTGGTTAAGATGTCTTTGTCTTTCAAATATTGGAAACAGGAAATGTGGTTTTCTAAGTCATGTTTGTCTGCCGGTTGTAAACTGGTAGGATCTAGTTTTGTCTTTCAGAGGAGAGTTTGAAAGGCTCAGCCTAGGCCACAGAAGCACTGATGGACATGTGGGTGGTTCAATGCCTATCTTCCAGCTTAAAGGCAGAAGCCTGGGTAGAAAGGGGTCTGCCGGCTTTCTCTGGGAAGTCTGTGAGAGCTTCCAAAGGTTAAATAGAGACCTGGGCTTGTAGGCTTCTGTCACTATGTCTTTGTTTAAGGAATTCCATGGGATGGACCCATGAAAGATCCCCAGAGTGGGTGGGGAGAAAGTGGGGGCCCACAGACTCAGACTTTCTGTCTGTCTAGTTCTGCACTCTCAGAGTTGTTTACCTGAAGAGGTTCATTTTTGTTTTTGTTTTTCCTCTAGGCATATGTATCAGGGTCAGTATTTGTGTTTGACTCACGGCTGAAATTATATCACTGAAGCATGTGGTTCTTATTTGTACATCTGTACATGAGAAAAACCTTTGCCCCTCCTTATAGAGAAAAAGAAATTGGCCATTTACGATGATCTGTGTATAATTGTAGCCCTTTACATCTGTGGTTAACTTTGTTGGGGGGGAGCTTGGTTAATATATCATAGGAATCTGTCATTTGTACTCATTATAGGGATCTCAAGGAAAGGAAAAGAAATGTAAATAGATATCAGGCTAACAATGAGCAGTCTGAGTCTGTTCTATAAATGAACCCAGGATTTGTTTTAATCAGGTATGGTAAGACATCCAGAAATGAAAATGATTATCAAGAGAAACATATACTCACCGAGCCCCCAGGAGGCAGGGCATGCCACACAGGGCCAGGTGGGGAAGCGCCAGGATCAGGAGGCAGAGGCGGGAGCATGGCCCAGAGCTGTTCCTGGGGTTTTTGCAGGAAGGAATGGGTGAGGCAGGGTAGTATGTTGAGTAAGCTTAGGACTGGATGGTTTGAATAATTTTGGTGTGCTCTGGGTTATAGAGGTAGTCGCCAGTTGTCTGGTACCTGGCCCTGGGGTGATTTAGGCAGAGGAAATATTAGCATGGTGTGTGAGAGTATAATAAAAGAGAGGGTCAGAGTTTGGGCTCTGGATTGGTTTGCATATGAAAGGTGTGCTTGCAGAGGGGTGTTTGGTCTCTAGGAATTAGCCAGCCCTGAGAGGGGCAGTCTGTCCAGGATCAAGGTTTCAGATGCCAAAGCATTTTTTTTTTTTTCCCGTTAATTCTCACCCGAGGATATTTTCCTACTGATTTTTAGATAGAGTGGAAGGGAGGGAGGGAGAGAGAGAGAGAGAAAGAAACATCGATGTGAGAGAGACACATCTATTGGTTGCCTCCCGCATGACCCTAACTGAGGCCAGGGATTGAACCTGCAACTCAAGTATGTGCCCTTGACTGGGAATTGAACCTGAGACCCTTTGGTCTGCGGGCTAATGCTCTAACCAATGAGCCAAACTGGCCAAGGCCAGATGCCAAAACATTTTTAATATGAATACAGAAAATAAGAAAATATAGTCAATATAAGTCATAAAAATGTACTAAGAAAAACTAATGAAGTATTTTTAATATTTGATAAATGAATGCAGAATTATATCTAGATCTGTATTCACCAATACTATTAATAGAGGAGATTTCTTAAGCACATATGATTGATTTAATAATTTTGGTTCAAAAAACAGCTACCTGGTTTCATCCTGATTTTATCACAGTGCAATATAAATGTATATTTCGGGGGTTTCCAGAGCCTTTACATTGAGGACCATGTTGCTTCCGGACATCCTGCTCACGGGTACCCTAGGGGTTGAAAAAATCACACTGGGCAAAGAACTGCATCAAGATCAGGACTGAAATATGTTAATGTGAGTGATTTAGCTCGAGAAGGGCAGTGGTATGATGGCTGTGATGAAGAGTATGATTGTCCCATTTCAGATGAAGATAGAGTAGTTGATGAGTTAGAAAGCCAAATGAGTGAAGGTGGAGTTACTGTTGATTACCACTGTTGTGATTTCTTCCCTGAATGCTGGTTTCATATAGTTTTTGTGCTGAAAACAGATAACAGTACAGAAGACTTGAAACAAGGGGTTATAATAAGAAGAAACTAAAAGATAATGTTCAGTGTGAAATTTTAAAAATTCTTTATGAAGAAGCATTAGCATCCTACAGTGAAGAAATAGTGCATCAGCTGCCCAGCAATCAACCAGAAGATCCAGAGGACAGTATCAATCAGACAATGAAGTGGACCGAGGAATGGATCAAAGATCAAAACTCTTGACTTACAAGACTGGCCACTTTATAATCACTCTTATTTCTCTGCCCACATCATATAAATTGTCCAATTATCAGTAAACCTTTTTTGTTAAAATTGTAGTTGGATAGTATAAAGGTTTATGTTTAGAAGTTTTTTGCATGAGAAAGCTAAACAATGTCAAGTATAATAAATATAATGTTATTAAAGATTGAGAATAAAAAAATGTATATCTTATTTTAGGTTAAGACTTGGGGTGTTTTACGTGATACACCACATAAACAAAATGAAGAATAAAAACCACATGATCATATCAATAGATGCTGAAAAAGCATTCGACAAAATCCAGCATCCATTTCTGATAAAAACGCTCAGCAATGTAGGAATAGAGGGATCATATCTCGACATAATAAAGGCCATATATGAAAGACCTACAGCCAACATCATACTTAATGGACAGAAACTAAAAACATTTCCATTAAGAACAGGAACAAGACAGGGATGTCCACTTTCGCCACTCTTATTTAACATTGTACTGGAAGTCTTAGCCACAGCAATCAGACCTGAAGAAAAAATAAAAGGGATCCAAATTGGAAAGGAGGAAGTGAAACTGTCATTATTTGCAGATGACATGAATTTGTACATAGAAAACCCTAAAGACTCCATCAAAAATCTATTAGACTTAATAAATGAATTTGGCAAAGTAGCAGGATACAAAATTAACGTCAAGAAATCAACGGCATTCTTGTACATCAATGATGAACTCACAGAAAGAGAAACTGAAAAAACAATCCCATTTACCATCGCTCCAAAAAAATTACGATACCTAGGAATAAACTTAACCAAAGAAGTAAAGGACCTATTTGCAGAAACTATAGGACATTGAAAAAAGAAATAGAGGAAGATATAAAGAAGTGGAAGCACATACCCTGTTCATGGATTGGAAGAATTAACATAATTAAAATGTCCATACTACCCAAAACAATCTATAGATTCAATGCAATCCCCATCAAAATACCAACGACATATTTCATAGAACTAGAACAAATACTTCAAAAGTTCATATGGAACCAAAAAAGACCCCGAATAGCCACAGCAATCTTGAAAAAGAAGAACAAAGTAGGTGGGATCACAATACCAGATATCAGGTTATACTACAAAGCGACTGTAACCAAAACAGCCTGGTACTGGTACTGGAACAAGAACAGGCATATAGACCAGTGGAACAGAACTGAAAACCCAGAAATGAACCCAAGGCAATACGCTCAATTAATATTTGACAAAGGTGGCAAGAGCATACAGTGGAGTAAAGACAGCCTCTTTAATAAATGGTGTTGGGAAAATTGGACAGCTACATGCAAAAAAATGAAACTAGACCATCAACTTACACCATACACAAAAATAAACTCAAAATGGATAAAAGACTTAAATGTGACCCGTGAATCCATCAAAATTCTAGAAGAAAATGTAGGCAACAAAATTTCGGACATCATACGGAGCAGAATTTTCACTGATACATCACCTAAGGCAACAGAAATAAAGGAGAAAATGAACACATGGGACTATATCAAACTAAAAAGCTTCTGCACAGCAAAAGAAACAATCATCAAAATGGAAAGGCAACCCACTGTATGGGAGAACATCATTGCCAATGATGTATCAGATAAGGGGTTAATTTCCAATATATATAGCGTGCTCATACAACTCCACAAAAGGAAGACAAAGAACCCAATTAAAAAATGGGCAGAGGAGCTGAATAGACACCTCTCCAAACAGGACATACAAATGGCCAAGAGACATATGAAGAAATGCTCAACATCACTAATCATCAGAGAGATGCAAATTAAAACAACAATGAGGTATCACCTCACACCTGTCAGAATGGCCGCCATCAACAAATCATCAAACAACAAGTGTTGGCGAGGGTGTGGAGAAAAGGGGACTCTAGTACACTGCTGGTGGGAATGCAGACTGGTGCAGCCACTATGGAAAACAATATGGTGCTACCTCAAAAAATTAAAAATTGACCTTCCATTTGACCCAGTGATCCCACTGCTGGGAATATATCCTAAGAAGCCTGAAACACCAATCAGGAAGAATATATGTACCCCCATGTTCATAGCAGCACTATTTACAATAGCTAAGATCTGGAAACAGCCCAAGTGTCCACCAGTAGACGAATGGATAAAAAAGCTGTGGTACATATACACAATGGAGTACTATGCAGCGGTAAGAAAGAAAGATCTCTTATCCTTTGAGACGACATGGAGGGACCTGGAAAGTATTATCCTAAGTGAAAGAAGCCAAGCAGAAAAAGACAAATACCACATGATCTCACTTATATACGGAATATAATGAACATAACAGTCTGAGGAATACAGTAGACCCAGACACATGGAAGTAGGGCACAGACTGACATCCCTCAGAAGAGGGGATGGGGGGTGGGGGGGTGGGAAGAGATAAACCACAGAACTTATGTGCATGTATGCATGACCAATGGACATGAACAACTAAGCCGGGGACGGGGGGTGGGGGGCGTGCCAATGGGGTAAAAAGGTAAAATATCTGTAACAAAAAAATAAATAAAAATTCATAAAATAAAAAATAAAAATAAAAATAAAAAAGACTTGGGGTGTTTTATTTATTTGGAAAACCTGCTTAATTTGAACTTTCTAATTTTTTGATACTGGTTTTATGGGTTAGATAAATTATCGTTTTCCCACAAAATATTTAAGTTTATGAGAATGCAAATATATGCTTCCAATTAAATTGGATTATAACAGTGAATTTGTTAAAAAAAAAAAAAAAAAAGAAATGGGTTGGTTCTTGTGAATTTTAGACAATGCTCTAAATCCTTTGGATTTCATCATTTCACCTTGAATGTCCATGAAAAATTTCTAATTGTTATCTCTCTGACAAATTTTAATATCAGCAATGATTGTGTTATTTTAAAATTGCAACTTAAACATAATTTTCAAGATTCTCAAGCAATTTTAAGACCTTATACTAATATCATAGAATATTCAGTTAATGAGAAATCTTTGGGTACCTATAATATTTTTAAGAAAATTAAAATTCACGCCCGGCTGATGTAGCTCAGTGGTCGAGTGTTGATCCATGCACCAAGAGGTCGCTGGTTCAATTCCTGATCAGGGCACATGCCCAGGTTGTGGGCCTGACCCCCAGTGGGGGGCATGCAGGAGGCAGCCAATCAGTGTTCTCTCTCATTGATGTTTCTATCTCTCTCTACCTCTCGTTTCCTCTCTCTCTAAAATCAATAAAGAAAAAAAATAAAAAAGTAAATTAAAATTCACAAAGTGGTAGGAAAAAAGTACTAAGTCATTAAGCATAGCTTTTATCCTTTTTTTCCTCCAATTTTTATTAATTTATTTTTGTTACAGATATTTCTCCCCCCCACCAAGACCTCCTCCTCCCCATTCCACCCTACCCCCACCCCCCTAGCATTGTTGTCTATGTTCATTGGTTATGTATACATGCATATAAGTTCTTTGGTTCATCTCATCCCTCCCTCCCAGCTTTTATCATTTTTTAAACTAAAGAAAAAATTTATATATAGTATGATAAAAAGGTCAATTCAATATGGTATATACTTTGTTTTAAAATGTAAGATCAATTATATTTTAAAGCTATGATTGACAGCTTTAAACGATATTGTCATCTAACTTCATACATATTGTATATGTTTAAATATATATGTATAGCCCTGGCTGGTTTTGCTCAGTGGTTAGAGCGTTGGCCTGCAGTTTGGAGAGACCTGGATTTAGTTCCCGCTAAGGGCACGTACCCCGGTTGCAGTTTGTCCCCGGCCCTGGTTGGGTTGTGTGGGTGTCAACCACTCGATGTGTCCCTTTCACATCGATGTTTCTCTCTCTCTCTCTCTCCCTCTCCCTCCCATTCTATCTGAACAAAATATCAAAAAATGTCCTCGGGTGAGGATAAAAAATAAAAAAATAAAAATAAAAAAATATGTATACACACACACAAATATATGTGAATAAGCAAAATTAATTATGTGTGATGAAGAGAAAATGCACGGTTCGATATTGATCTTGGAGTTTTTAGTTTGCTTTTCACCAAAGATAGTAACAAGTTATTTTTCTGTTGTGTAATCCGCTCAGATAAAAGAGATTGTTTATATCAACTGAATAGTCTTCCTTGAAAGCCTATTAATTTTTAGTAAAATTGAAACAAATACTCTAAGTTCCTCACTTCTGAAAAAGCAGTATTACCAGATGATAATGATGATAATAATGATACCTTCTGCTCTGTTTATTTAAAAGTACTGCATTGTTCAAGAAAAATATCCAACCACTCTAAATTTTGCTTTTCAAATTATCAAAGATTTAAAAAATTGTTGTACCCAGTTTTGTAAGGCTACAATAAAAGACATTTATACATATAATTTGGTGGGAGGTGCAGGAGTGAGAGATATTTTAGTATATTTAAGTGACAGAATAATGTACATCTATTAATATTAAAATTGTAAAAAAATAGTTAATGTCATAGGGAAATGCTCATGTTATATTAACAAATTAAAAAGCAGGTTTAAAATAGTATTCTGGTGTAATTCAATATTAAAAAATATATATATAGATGGATGGATTATACACATTCATACCACAGTTTGAACATAGGAGATTGCAGTTGCTTTTTAAATATTATTCATGGTTTCTGTATTTTTTCAAATTTTCTGCAATGACTATGGTATAGCTTTTGATTTCAGATTTAACAAAACAAGAAAGGAAAAAATATTGTATTGTTACTCATCAGCTAGCTAGCCAAGCTCCAAGTATACCTTGTTCTCAAGCACTTTTGCTTCTATCTGAAATAAGCACTCAATCTCTTCTGAATGTCTTCTGATGTTTCCTTCCCCTAAAATTCAAAAGAAAGCTGGCAAGGTATTTTTTTTTTTTTTTGCACGTGAATCTTATTTGGCACTTCTTAGATGCTGTTTGGTAGCCCCTCAAAGTCTATTCCCTTCCTTTATAAAAGGAAAGATGCTAGAAATAAGTAGGTATGTTTAGTAGTCTCCATGCTTTTATTGCTCAACTGATAGGGAAAGCTGTGTTTGTCAAACTCATACTATGTAAAGAACTGTCAATAAAAAAGAGAAGCTCAAAAAAGAAAAGGAAAAGAAATAGAGAAAGAAGCTCAACTCTCCTGAGTCAGTTAAGAGCAGATAAAGTGTTGTCTCAGAGGTTGTTAACCCTTCAGGATGGATAATAGCACTCTTTGTTCAGGCGAACATGACTGACACAATAATTCTCAACAAACTGATTTTTAAGAGTTTTCCTATGTTTAAACACTCTTGACAACCAGTAGCAATTGTAACGCATACTTCACTGGATGGATTAGGAGGAACTTCAAATTTGTTCCTGCCTTTAAAGAGCGTGATACAGTCTTGCCCCAGAATTGTTATGAAATGGTTATGCATTATACTCAATAGAGGAGTCTACTCTTTATTCTGGAATTGTTGGTTTCTGTAATAAATTGACCATTCATTCCACTTTGCCATCAGCAAGTGGTGCAGAGCCAGGACCACAGAAAGGCTAAATACTTACAGAATAACTGGCTGATTGACTGAATAATGTGGTTTCACTTAAAAAGACTCTTTCCCGGTCATCATCTTTGCTCTCCTGCTCACACACAACTCTCCACATGTGGCCAGTCAAGAATGGTCATCTATTTCATTTCTAGGCTGGGACAGGGTTGATTACATTTGCTTCAAATGACTGGGTAAAACACATCTGCTATCAATAAACTCTGAAACAGGAGGGCTGCAAAGGGCTTTCTCCACAGGAGCCAGGGCTGGAAGGGAATTCTAGCAAGCTCAGTGGGGTAGGCTTGGGATAACAGCTACATTGCCTGAATATCAAGAAAAACGCCCAGGAGGAAATTTCATGACGTGGGACTTCCTGTGATTGATCCAGAGCTCTGTAGTTGATTTTATCCTTACAGAACACAGTACTCACTACTTAACTGCACCGTGACAATAGAGCACACCACTTCCTGAGGAGTTCTGTGGGAAGGAGAGGGGACAGGAAACATCATTTGTAATAACTTTGAACATAGCTTAGATCAGACTTCCTTAAAAACTACTCACTGGAAACAACCCAACTGGCCATTGACTGATGAATGGATAAACAAAATGTAGTATATCCATATAGCAAAATATTACTCAGTAATAAAAAGAAATAAAGCACTCACTGATCCTTGCTACAACATAGATGGATCTTGAAATTGCTGTGCTGTATGGAAGAAGCCAGACACAAAAGACCACATATTATATGATTCCACTTATATAAAATATCCAGCAAATCTATAAAGACAGAAAATAGATTAGTAGTTGCCATGGGCTAGGGGAAGGGAGGAATGGGAAGTGACTGCTAACAGATATAGGGGTTCCTTTTGGGATGATAAAAATGTCTGGAATTAGCTATTAATGATAGTAGTACAACCTTGTACTAAAAACCAATGAATTGCATACTTTAAATGGTAAATTTTATGGTACATAAATTTATTGTCATTTTAAAAAAAGAAAATAATGATACTGTAAAAAAAAAAAGTCAATACCATTCACTATCACTATGAGTTTCCCACTGTGGTTTTTTGAATGACTAAATGCTACCATGACTTTCAACATTCAGCATTTCATATAACATGGCATGGCAACAGATTTAAATTGATGGAAAATGTGGGTTTTACAGGGTTCCTTCCATTGAAGTTTACAGACCCAGTTTAGAGTTCAGATTCAAATTGCATGGTCTAGTCAGATGACTTTAAAAGCTGAAATATGTGCATTGTTTCCTAGCAATTGTGATATTTCCAGTAGAGGTGACTGTCTCTTTAAACTGTAAGTTTTTTTTTTTCTTTATTGATTTTAGAGAGAGAGGAAAGGAGAGGGAGAGAGAGATAGAAACATCAATGAGAGAGAACATCCATCAGCTGCCTCCTGTACGCACCCCCGCTGGGGATAGGGCCCACAACCTGGGCATGTGCCCTGACCAGGAATCGAACCAGCAACCTCTTGGTGCATGGGTCAGTGTTCAACCAGTGAGTCACACAGGCCAGGGTAGACTGTAAGTCACTGAAAGAGAAGAACTATATTTTCTTCACCTCGTGTTCTCCATGTAACCTATGTTCCATATGTAGAACATGTAGATAAAGTCCTTCTCTAATTATAGAATAAAAAAAAATGCAGCTCCACAAAATCCAATACTGAGTTTAATCTACTTAGTTATTTTTAAAGAGATGGAAGCAAATGATATTTCCATCTACCTTCAAAAGACCAGGGCACAAGAATTAATATCAAATGTAGTTAAGCAAATGCACAGTTCAGTTATAAGAAATGTTTATATTTATATTATTATTATTTTTTAAAATAAAATAAATCTTTCTGTTGTTGTTATTCTTCACCTGAGAATGTTTTTTTCCATTGAATTTTAGAGAGTGGAAGGGTGGGGGAGAGCAAGAGAGCTAGAGAGAGAGAGAGAGACAGAGAGAAAAGTACCACATCAATAGGTTGCCTCCCACACGTGTCCCAATGGGCCAGGGATCGCACCTGAAACCCAGGTACATGCCTTTGACTGGGAATCAAACCCATGACCCTTCTGTGGTCAGGCTGGTGCTCTATCCATTGAGCCACACCAGCCAGAGTTGATTTTATATTCTTTTTTTTTTTTGTGGTACGTGCCCCTAGCAGGAACCAAATCCCGGACTTTCTGGTCCACAGGCCGATGCTTAACCGCTGAGCCAAACTGGCCAGGGCATGCTTTTATATTCTTTGATGGGGCTAATGTATGCACTTTAACTTTCTCCTCGTTTTTCTATTTTTTGCTACCTTCTCTGTGTGTGTCTGTGTGAGAGATCCTCTTACCTCAGGACTCTTATATGAATGGCAAGTTCACGCTAGCTGTTAGCAGAAAGCCTCAATTCCTCACTTCATGGACCTCTCCATAGGCTGCTTGAGTGTCCTCCCAACATGGCAGCTGGCTTCCACCAGAGCAAGTGACTCAAGAAAGCACAAGGCAGAAGCTGCAATGTCTTTTATGACCCAGCCTGGGAAGTCACATTCCATCATCTCCACAATATCCTATTGGTCACGCAGGTTTGCCCATGGTGTGGGAGGCGATTATACCAGGGTGTAAATACCAGGAATGGAATACTTGTGGGCCATCTTGGAGGCTGGCTACCACATAAGCCACAAGTAAAAGGGCAGTGTCAATGGAATTAAGTTGGAATTCTCCTCTATATCCCTCTAAATCCTCAAAAGAGGTATACTGTGCCTGTTTGCAGAAGATTCAGAGGAATGAGCAGGGATTAGACAGAGGAAAAGTCCCTAAGGATAGCTGAAAGATTGAGAACCACCTACTAGAAAACAAGAAAAAGGCTTGATTGGAGTCTATGAATCAGGAAGAGGCTGGAAGAGAGCTCATTTTACCAAATTACAGGAGAATAGAGTGGGGCTCTCATTTTAAAGCCAGAAACTTGTAGGAATATGCAAAGCCACCCTCCAACAAATCCCAGTCCCCTGGGTGATCCATAATGAGAATGTAGACAACACTGTCTCAGGTGAGGCTGAAAAGTTCAGCATGGTTCCTCCAAACTGCTCCTTGGCAGTCTCCCTAGATTTAAAACTCTGCCCTGAAGGTGCTCCGCACACAGTTTCTCAAGGGCCCACGAGTCCTGGTCCCAGGTGGCCTTGTTAGGATAAAGCAGCTGAAGGGCTCTGGGCAGCTCATTCTGTAGCTGTTTTCTTTCTCCATTGTTTTGGTTGCTAGGATTGGTCCCCAAGTTTCCTGGGTGGGGCTGTTTCACTAGGGCCAAACCAGGTGTAAGGATCTGGCTCAGATTTGGGATGGGGCTGAATCTTTCTCTTCTACTCAGTTGTGGCTTTGAGAGATTGGAGCTGTCACAGGGAGGCATGTGCATGCATGTGTGCCTGTTTTGTTTCTAGTCTGTATATTGTAGAGAAATTATTGCCCACTGAACTGTACTTGGTTGCTCATTTGTATTTACATTTAGTATAAATATAGCTGATCCAAATGACTTGTGCTGTGAACAAGAATGCAATGTCCAGGAAGAAAATTAGAAAAATTTAAAAAACCCTTCCCTTCCCAAAATTCTTGGACTTTTCTGGCCCTATGATTCCAAGTTATGTCCACAGGTGCTTATGTCCCCAGAACCAAGATGGAGAGGTTTGTGCCCCAGGAAGACATTCGGTGGCTCTCCAGGGACAGAGGGGTGTATCTCTTTATGCTGTGCTTTGGAATGATTGTGTCTGGTCCTGAAATGGAGACTGAAGAGCCCTGGGCTGGTCATAAGAAAGTCCTGGATTTGAGTCCAGCTTCTGTCTCCAGCCAGCCTTGCATACTTGAGCAGGCCTCTTAGCTTCTCTGAGCCTGAGTTTTGTCATCTAAGTCAGAGGTGATAAGATCTGTACTGTCCACCTCACAGGCTGGTGGGGAGGACTGACTGGAAAATGAAGGTGAAAGTAGGATAGGTGTGTATAGTATTATTTTTTATCAGATGTAAATGAATAAGTACATATGAAGCCACCAAGCCATCAAGGGTGCAGCCGCCTGCTGTCTGTCACTGAGCCTTGCCCATCTGATTAGAATGGATGCTTGTCGGTGTCCTCCACCTGCCATAATAATGGCTCCAAATCACTGGGTGTCTGGCAGGGCTGGAGCCAGGTTTTATATGCTTATACAATTCGGGGATACTTTCCTTAGGAAAAGAATGTGAACACATGGCTTGGCCTCTCCAAGGTCTTGGAAGTGCAAGTGGAAGACCCTGAAGCTTCTTCAGCTTCAAGATAATTCTGCTTCTGGATTTGATGTATATCTGGGGTCTGAGCATCTCTGGGAGAAGGCCAAGATTCAAGCAACCTTTCTTCCACTGTATCTTCTGGATTGGAAATTTTCAGAAGCCTCCCCAGTTATTGAAGCTGGATCCCACCATAATATACTATGAGCAGCCTCTGTCTGAGTGTGCCTTGACTCCCCCAGGACTGAAGATGATTTCTACCCCAGAGATCTTTGTTGGGCCTCAAACCAAAGCCCTCAGTTCAAGTTGAAAGAAATGTGGCCCAGAGACTGACTTGAGGTCACACAGCCTATTAATAGCAGAGCTAAAAGAGGAAGCTGGAGCTCCTGAGTCCCATGTAGATTCTCTTCCCACCATGTCCCCTTAAACACAAGTCTTCTTAAAGTTATTCCTGAGTGTCATCTAATTGTCCATCAGGAATCTGCTGTCAGTTAACCTGTTTGGTAGTCATTTATGTTTTCAAGTAGGGAGAGGTCGTGTTTGCTCACCACTGGCAGAATGGGTTGGCCTTCGACTTGGCCAGCATGGACTCTTGTGGCTTCTTCCTAGCTCTCTCAGGGGTCTGGTGGCATTGACAAGAGGTCAGGCCTATACAGCACTCTCACTCCAGACTTGGCCAAAGGCTTTGCATCCCGCACACCATCAGGAAGTCCCCAGACTCTGGCGCTTGTCCCACAGTTCTTGTTCATGCTGTCTGCCTTCACCCTGAAACTGACTTTCAGGTTGACCTTGCTCAGAAGTAAACTTTTGGTTCCCTCTGGCTCACTTACCTCCAGCCAGTGTCAGTCCCAGATGCCCCCACACCTACCCCTGTGCCCCAGCTAGAGCACTGATTCAGCCAAGGCAGAAATTCTAAAGGCCCATTCAGAACTCCTACACTGAGGGGGTCCAATAGAGTGGGGTGTGTGTGCCTTTGTGTGTGTGTGTGTGTGTGTTTAAAGAGCCCACTGTCCCCTGGACAGGCTTAGCTCTTACCTAGTCCACCCCAATGACCCTAGAATGCAGGTAAATCAGTAGCCTCAAGCCACACTTATTGTCCCCCTTGGCTCAGGGCTGACACTTAGATACTAATGAATGGCTTCAGGTGTTTTTTTGTTTTTTTGTTTTTTGTTTTTTTTTAATAGTAAACATTTAGTTGGTTTCATCAACTCCAGTAAGAGTTTTACTGAAAAAGAGGCAAAGTCAAACTACCCAGAGGTTCACGAGGTGTGGGGTCATTGAGGAGGCCCCCAAAGTCACTGACCCTACTCTACAGTGGCCCAGTAGAATGAGGGTTGGGCTGACTGAATGCGAAGAAGGAGAAAAGGGATGCAGGGTGAGGAAAATACAGGCCCTGGTTCACATCTTTGCCTACAGGAAGGAAAAGGGAGGGCAGGAGACTCCCTGCACGGGAGGGCTGGAACTATACATTGAAGTTTTCAACCTTACTGTGTAGAAGGAAACAGATGAGACTCTTTCCCACCATGTGGCAGTAGGAAACCCTCCCAAGTGGTCTCCTGTCACCTCTGTTCTACCTTGTCCACTCTGTATTCCAAGTTCTGCAGTTCAAACCCAAGTTCTGAATTCTAAGTTCTACCTTCTGGGTTCTGGTTCTCTGTTCTTGTTCCTGTTTCATTTTGTTTCCTGTCCCAGATCCTTTCCAGCTCCCCTTTCCCAGCCTTTCTGGGTGAATTGGTTGGACCTTTCACTGACTTTGCTAGCTTGAGGGTTTTCCTTTGTTCCTTGTGGCAGTTCTAGGCTTTTCCCAGCAAGAGGGACTTGGTTCAGAATGTACAGCAAGTGGGTGGCCTGGTGAAGACCAGGGAATTCCTGAGAGCCTGGCCTGGTTTAACCTATTCCCTTCAAACCCTGCTTCTAACCACTAGACACACTACCTTTTGTGCAACTAAAGCCAAACTGAGGATTTCCATGGTGCTAATTGGGCAATGGCCTTGAGATGAGGAATCTTAGGGGAAAATGTGAGAAGGCATAAAGGTTGCTGTTCCTCGTTCAGAGAAATCAAAACTGCTTCCAGCAGAGGGGAAGGAGTGGGTGGAGAAGGTAGGAAGCATCTGGGCGGAGCTGTAAGTCCTCAGAACCCTGTCATCCTTCAGCTTCCCATTGTCTGAGCTGAGCACTATCCCCAGAGTCCTCCCAGATCTTAGAAAAGCCAAGACAGCAGGACCGGGATTTCCTCTGTTGGTGGCAGCAGCAGCAGCGTCACTGGAGAGGTGAGATCTTCAAAGGGATTATGATCCAAGATTCCATACGTTGCACCAGGGGACTGTACAGTAGACATTTTCCTCTCAGCCCTTCTTCCTCCAGTCTCCTCCTCAGACTGCAGGTCTTTACAGGCCCGGAGATGGCGCACAACGTAGGGCTTTCCTATCTGTGAGAAGAAGCCGCCCACTGCCTCCTGGTTCTCCTGCGTGTACTTGGTGGCCAGAGCCCAGTTGTTCCCCCACTAGTCCATGGTTCCTGGCATGAGCTTGTATGTCCTCAGTGTATAGGTATTGGGGCTCACTCTGGGCTGTGGCTCATTCGAGAAGCTGAACTCAAGGAGCACCTGTTTTCTCCTGGACATCTGGCTTGGCTCCTTTTGGAACTCCAGGCCGTCCTTGCTGTTTCGGAGTTTGTTCATGCAGTCCAGTAGGGCTGGGTAGCCATCTGAGAATCGCCACAGGTGCACTGCCTGCTCCAGCTCCTCACTTCACGTGTTCCAGTTGCCCACCGCCAGCAAGGGTAGTCCTCATCCAGGTGCAGTTCTAGACAACACAGCCTCAGTCAGGCTGTTGTAGGCATCCAGATACTCGGGCTTCACAATGTGAAACTGGATTTTCTAGAGGTTGCCGGTCTCCTTCTTGGGCAGCAGGGAGGAATGGGCATCCTTCCTGGGATCCACTTTGTGCACAAAGAGGAATGGAACCAGCTGCCTTCATTGTCCTTGGAGTAAAAGCACCCCGCAGACGCAGACGCAACATTTGTGTTTCCGGTTGCAGCAGCCACCCGCAGCCAGCCGCAGAGATGCTGCACAGCCACAGAGCCTGATGGAGAGCCGCTTCGGTTTCATCAGTGGTCAAAATACCGAAGGACCTCCATGTAAGTGGGTAAATAGCTACAGCCTCATGTCCCCTGAGTGCTCTTTGCCAACTCAGACCTCTTGACCCCCTGCTACAACCCCCAGGTCCTTCCCATGATCCACAAAATAAAGGGTTGGCCCTTGACCTACTAAGGAGGACTCTGCCCCAGTTCTAAGGCCTATGTCTGCCCTGACTGGTGGGAGTCTGGCCGTTCTGGCAAAGCATACCTTCCACCATCTTGAAATGCCCCATCCCTGCCCATATGCAAAGGCAGCCAACCAGGCCATATGCACTCAGCCGGTACTGTCTGGACTGCATACGACCCTTCCCTTCTCACCCCCACTGTCCTGGGCGCCAGATCCCAGCCAGCAACTGGACAAAAAGAACCACTCTTGTGGCTTCTTCCTAGCTCTCCCAGGAGTCTGGCAGAAAAACATCAGACAAATTGAGGCTGAGGGTAGCTGAATGTATTGTTCTTAATTCTACCCATTCCTCTCCTGTTTCTTCCCCTTTGGATTGAAAATAAAGCCCGAAGAGAAAAACAGAGACTTGGAGCACTAATGGTGTATCTGAGGCATTGGTGTGGAAAATATTGGGAGGCAGTTTTAACTTCTGAAGTCTGTTAATCATACCATGCAGAACTGTCTGTTCTGTACAGGTAATAGGAAGAAGCTTATCTGAGATCAAAGAGTAATAAAAAAATAATGATCACGAACACTTTGAGTGCATAACCTGAGCAAGGCATTTAGCTGAGCACTTTGCAAACAATTTCTCATTTTATTCTCCAAGACGCAGATTGCCACAGAATTTCAGATGCCTGAGGTGCCTGAAGCAGAGGCTGCTAGCTACTAAGCCAACAATCCTTTCCCTTTCCTCCTAGGCAGGAATGTCCTGATTTTATTTGGGATGGCAATGTACCCATAGGAAAGTCTATATTCCCCAGAACTCTTTGCAGCTTTGTGACTGTAGGGGAGGAAAAAATGTTCTCTACCCTTCTAGGTTCTTCTGACTAGTCTAAGAATTATTTAATATAAGGCAGTGTGGGGTCTAAAAAAAAAAAAATTAATACTTTTCCTCTCACCTTCTAAGTTCTTCTAGCTGGGCTAACTATCAAATGAACAGTGCCAAATTAACAAGAGAAAATAAAAGTTTACTATATGTGCATGGAAAATTCACATAAGCATGAAAATTCCAAAGACAGGAAGACAACATTGGGTATATAAGGCATTTTTGGACAAAGGAGAAGGGGAGGGCAATAGTGTATTAGATTTCAGAAGTAAGAATAGGCGATTTACAGGCAACTCAGAAACATTGGGACACAGGTTATCTAGCTAAGAGGCACCTGTCTGAAGCCCTCTTAATTCAAATTAGGCTAAGGCAGCATCCTGAGGTCTCCTTCCTGAAACATGTTTCTCTGTCTGAATCTCTTGGGCAGGAAAGGGAGGGAAGGTCAAAGTTTCTTCTGAGTCTAGATTCTTAATAAACAACTTAAAATTAATATCCCAAAATGCCAGTTTCAAGTTGTAAAACTTTGGTCCCTTCAACAGCCCTGGCTAGTGTGGCTCAGGCTGAGCATCTTCCCATGTACCAAAAGGTCACCAGTTTGATTCCTGGTCAGGGCTGGGTTGTGGGTCTCACATCGATGTTTTTCTCTCCCTCTCCCTTTCTCTCTCCCTAAAACCAACAGAAACATATTTTTAAAAATAGGAGAAATACATTTAATTATATACTTACAGGGGTCTCATGTATTGATACCTTTATGTCTTCCAGAGCTAAGGAGAAGGGGTAGGGGTCTGAGGCTTCAAAGGGAAGGAAGACAATTCACAGGGAGATGGAAAGAGCCAATGTTTGGTAAACAAATGTTTGCCTTACCATGCCTTGACAGTGTGGTATAGAGAAGACTTTGATCTCCACGCCCTGCCTAGCTCCCCCAGTCCACCACACCTTGCCCAAATTCTTTGCAGTTATTTCTGATAATAGCTCTCTTCCTGCTATAGGCCTTCTATCTAAATTCTTTTAGGCAGTAGAGGGAGGTTAAAAAAAAAAGTTTCTATTTCTTAAAAGTATTCAGCCTAAAATAATCTTTATGCCAAAGAGACATATTTTGGGGGTGGCAAATTTTGCTCCCCGGCATGACTAAGATATGGCCAAAGAGATTTAATGGAAGTGTTCAGGACTTAGGTTCCTTATAGGGAGTGATATTCTTTGACTCCTCCCCCTTCCTCCTCCCTGCTACCTGAAATTCACAGGTTTTGGCTGGAATTCCAGCAGCCACAGGTTTGGCTGGAATTCCACTAGAATGGAAACCATGCATAGTGAAAGAGAAAGATAGGAATCAGGATCCCAGTGGAGATGATGCTGATACAATAATCTGGTTATTATTTAACAGGAAAGAACTAAAGGGAAGACTAACAATTTAACTCTCCAAGTCTGTTCCCCACAAATTGATGAGGGAAGGGACTGGACAAAGGCAGTTTAGACACATGCCCAGTAAGGTCTGAGTGATGTGGGAGATGCCTACTAGTCCATCACACCTGGGAGCGAGTCAGTGGCAAGAATGGGCGTGGCCACTGCAAGCATGGGAAACCTGAATATTTAATCTCCTAGACAAAGGAAAACTCTCTGACTGCTGTGTCAGACTTTCAGCTTGCAGGGCTCCCAGGCCCTACATCACCACCCACAACGTGGCCCACAGCCATGTGGACTCCACACAATGGATTAATGGATTGAATTTGTACTGATGCCACATCAGACCCAGTTTTTCATCATGGAGAGAAAGCTCTGGACTCTGGCCCTGTTTCTAGTCTTACTAAACCCACAGCTGCCCCTTCCAGGACTGGACTGAGGGACGTGGAAAGTCACAACCCCAGAAATGTAATTTCACACCAATAAAGACCATTCATTCTCCTGTGAGGACTTTTGAAAATGCGTGTTTCAGCAGTTCTCCCATAAACTCATGCCCACTTGTGTTGGACGGATCTGGCCCACTCATTCCTCTGGCAAAAGAGGCATCTTAGCAGCTGAAAACAGCCTGCCGGTGGACTTCATTAATGTGAAATAATAAAAACTTTTGTGTTTAAGCTACTGTAATCAGTTTCTATTTCTTGAAGTTGTACAAAATTCCTAACTGACACAGGACCTGAGAAATCAGTGCCAGGAAAACTGGATATCCACATGCAAAGAAATGAATCAGGCTCTCATGTAATACTATATACAAAAATTAACACAAAATGGATCAAACATAAACAAGAGCCCAAACTATAAAGCATTTAGAAGAAAACATAAGTGCAAAGCTTCATAACACTGGATTTGGCAATGATTTCTTGGATATAATATCAAAGGCACAGGCAACAAAGGAAAATATAAATTAGACTTTCCCAAAATTAAAAAGTTTTGTGTTGCCCGGCCGGTGTGGCTCAGAGGTTAAACATAGGCCCATGCATCAAGTGGTTGCCGGTTCGATTCCTGGTCAGGGTACATGCCCAGGTTGTGGGCCCGAACCCCAGTGGGGGGGCATGCAGGAGGTGGCCAATCGATGTTCTCTCTCATCAATGTTTCTATCTCTCTCTCCCTCTCCCTTCTTCTCTCTCTAAAATCAATAAAAAGAAAAAAATGTTTTTTGTGTTAAAGAAAACTATAAAAAGAGTAAAGAGGCAACCTGGGAGAAAATATTTTAAAATCACATATCTGATAAGGTATTAATATCCAGAATATAGAGAGAACTCCTAAAACTCAACAATAAAAAACAAACAACCCTATTTAAAAATGGGCAAAGGACCTGAATAGACATTTCTGCAAAGAAGATGAACAAATGGCCAATAAGAACATGAAAAGATGCTCAACATCACTAATCATGAGGGAAATGAAAATCAAAATCACAATGAAATATCACTTCATATCCATTAGGATGGCTGTCATCAGAAAAACAAGACTTGACCGGTTTGGCTCAGCAGTTAGAGCATCAGCCTGCAAACCAAAGAGTCATGGGTTTGATTCCAGCCAAGGGCACGTACCTTGGTTGCGATTTGTCCCGGGCCCTGGTTGGGGTTGGGCAGGAGGCAACCAGTCAATGTATTCTTCTCACGTGGATGTTTCTCTCTCTCTTTCTTCCTCCCACTTTATCTGAAGATAAATAGAAAAGTATCCTCAGATGAGGATTAAAAAAAAAAAGACCCAATCCAGAAAAACAACAAAGTGTTGGTGTGGATGGGAGAAACTGGAATCTTTGTGCATTACTGTGGGGATATAGCAGTGGAAAAGCCACTTTGGAAAACAGTATGGTGGCTTCTCAAAAAGTTAAACGTAGAATTACCATTTGATTTAGCAATTCCACTTCTGGGTATACATACAAAAGAACTGAAAGCAAGGACTGGAAGAGACATTTGTACACCTATTTTCTTAGTACATTATTTACAATGGCCAAAAGGTGGAAACAACTCAAATGTCCATCAATGGATGAATGGATAAACAAAATTTGGTATTTCCATACAAATGAATATTATTTACCTTTGCAAAGCAATAAAATGTGGACATATGCTACAACATGAATGAACCCTGAAGGCATTATAATAACTGAAATCAGCCCTGGCCAGTTTGGCTCAGCGGTTAGAGCGTTGGCCTGCGGTCCGGAGAGACCCGGGTTCGGTTCCCGCTAAGGGCATGTACTTCGGTTGCAGTTTGTCCCCGGCCCTGGTTGGTCGTGCGGGTGGCAGCCACTCGATGTGTCCCTTCACGTCGATGTTTCTCACTCTCTCTCCCTTCCTCTCTCTCCCTCCCACTCTATCTGTACAAAAAATGGAAAAATATCCTCGGGTGAGGATAAAAAAAAAAAAAAAAATAATAATAACTGAAATCAGCCATACACAAAAGAACAAATGTTGTATGATTCCACATTATGAAGTATCTGGAGTAATTTGTAGAGACAGTGGAGAATGGTGGTTACCAGGGAGTTGGGGGAGGGAAGTAATGGCAGTTACTGTTTAAATTACTGTGGCCTTTCAGTCTGGGATGATGAAAAAATTCTGGAGATGAATAGTGGTAATGGTTCCACAACAATGAAAAAGTACTTAATGTCACTGAACTGTACACTTAAAATGGTTAAAATGGTAAAATTTAAATTATGTATATTTTTCACAATAAAAAAATATTAAATAATTAAATCAGAAAGTACAATCCTGTTGTTGACAGATGAGCTAAAAACTTATTTGCTCTGAATTGCACAGCTACTGAAGTGGCCCAAAGAACCAAATCTGAGTGTCCATCACTGGATCCTACGCGCTGCCTCAATGCCCTGTTTGGTAGAACAGGTTCCATCACCTGCCCTATCTCTGCATCCTAGAAACATTTTTTCCTTTGATTATCCACCTGTGGTATCTACCTTGAGGCAAAACAGTTCTCTCTTCTGCATGGGAGGGAATGAAGAGCTGGGGGTGGGGCATGAGGACTGAGGTCCAGCCTGAAGCCCTTTCTATAGGGCAGTGATAATTAGGACACTTATTCCCAGTACAGCCCTTTTTTTCCAAGGGGATGAAGAATTCTGAAGGGATATGCCATCTCTTTCCCCATCCCCAACATTTTCTCCTCACACACTGCTCCTGGCTACCAGCTGCTGGGGCCTCTTGGGTATTTGGTATGTGCCCTCCCAGGCTAGATTAGAAATTCTCTGAGGACAGGGATCACATCTTCTTTGCAAATGCTATCCCTCCCCAATCCTCACCCCAGCACCTGCCAAGCATTTCACTCATGGCCCAGAACTCAGTAGCCTTCAGGGAACTTTTGCTGGCTGCTTCATACTCCCAAGCTCACATATCTTATAAGAAGATGCACCTCGGAAATGCTCCTGGTTATTCTCCAGGTGACTGCGGAGGCCCAGGAAGGCCAAATCTTCGGAGAGACAATTGAGAAGTTGGATGGGATCTAGTAGTGGGAAACAGGGTCAGTACAGGGTCCAACTGGTGGGTACTGGGTGGCTTCCACAGACCCAGAAGATAAGCCTGAAAGCCTGGTGAGGTGGTCCTAAAAGCTGTCAACTAGGGAAAGAGCCAGATGTCAGGGACAGGTTAGAAAGTCTGACTCTAGGAGGCCCATGGCCACCTTCACACCTGTGGTTACATGTGAGGTGGATTTCCCCCAGCCTTGCCTTGACTTTTTCTCTGTCTCCAAGGCCAGAGGATGATGACAGAAGAACAATGGTTTATGAAGTGTTGGCCAATAGTCACCTGCCCCATCCCCACAGATTTGATTAGAACCAGGTGATGATTCTTCTCCTCCTCCTGCCCTGGATTGGGCCTTTGGGCCACAGTCAATTTCCACCTTTAAAGAGACCTGTTTGGAGACTTGTAAAAATTAACTTGCTCCCACCAATCTTTCCTGTACTCTTCTAAGTTCTTGTCAAGGAAATTGTGAAAGGTTTTGAAATGGGCAAAGATCCTTTCAATGGAACTTCGGGGGTTGTCTACACTGTTATCTAGACTACAGGATCCTTCTTGAGTTGTCCTATTCTACAGGGATCTGTGGCCTTTTATTGTCATTGCCGATGTTGCATCTCTGTAGAGATGGAAGTTAACTTGTGGAGGGCTGATGCTGATGCTCACAGGAATGCAAATGAAGATGCCAGTTCCGCATCTTCCCTCTCGCATCCCTGACTGCGTACGTGTGTCTGTGTTTTGGATTCTCCTGTGAACTGGCTATACCATCTTACTGGTTCCCTCATGAATTAATGAGTTAAATGAAGTCAAAGACATGTGTTCATTTTATATTTGCATAAGAGTCGTGATTTTACTTAAAAAAAAATTGTCCTTTAACAGTTTTAAATATCTTTCTTGTGCTTAAGCTGAAGGAATGGAGAGAGGGAGAAGAAAGGAGAGGAGAGCGGGGACATGGGCAGGGTAGAAGAAGAAGTGGGAAAAGAGAAAAAGAAAAGAAAGGAAAAGCCAAGAGGGGAAAGATGGAGGGCAGAGATGGGCAGGAGAAAGAGGGGAGGGGAGGGGAGGGAGGGGAGGAGAGAGCAACATAACCAAGGAGAAAGTGAAAGAAAAGAATCTTCTTGTCCTGCAAATATGCAAATGCTCTCCCCTGCTTGAAGGAAAAGTCTGCATTTTAAGTCAGCTGTGAGAAGCCCTCTTGGTCCCTCAGTCCGAGAAGGAAATTATTTTCTGCCTCTGTCGTCTCCCAGGTCACCAGTTATATTAAGCCAAGATCCCTTGGTGGCTGCTGTCTAAAATTTTTCCACTCCCCACCCTTTTGAGTCAGATTGCAAAATAAGGGCATTTGGCAACTTGGACTCTTTGAGATCAGGCTACAGAGATGTGGCCCAGGACTCTCAGGCCCTGTGGAGCAGAGCAGGGTCCCTACTGAGGGTCCTGCAGAGATCAGTAACAGGAAGGCAAGCAGAGCCTCCAGCTTGCGCCCATAGGTGTTCTAACACTGGCCTGGCCCCCTGGAGACACCACACAGGGTTCCCAGACCTTCCCTAGGCAGCAGGACATGGCTGCTCCCACGGCTTGAAATGTCTCCATTGGCTGGGCATGGATCTGAAATTTAGAGTCAACTGTCATCATTCTAATAAGCCCCTTCATAACATGTCCTCAATCCATTTTTCCAGACTTATTTCCTGCCACAACTGCTACGTATCCTGTACTCTGTCCAGGCCAGCCTACATGCCACCACCTGAACAAGTCAAATATATCCATGCCTCTGTGACTTTGATTTTGCTGTTTTCTCTGCTTGAAATACATTTTCCCTTTCTCCTCCACCTGGTGACATCATCCTTATGCTTTCCTCTTATTTTTAGGCAGAGTGAATTATTTCCTTCTTTGAGCCTTCATGTGGACTTTATATTCACCTGTACTTAGACACAGCACTCATCACTCTGGTTTGTAATTATTTGCCTCTCTGCCAGTTTGTTCTTCAAGGGCAAGAGCCCAAGCTATTCATGGCCTGTCCAGTACTTGGCTTAGTGCCTGGCACATTCATTCAGTCATTTAACAAATCTATTGAGCACTGACTATGTGCCAGACTGTTTTCTAGGTGCTGGACAGGGAACAAAACTGATCAAGTTCTCTGTTCTCCTGGAACTTACATTCTTGCTGGGAAGGCAGATATACAAATAAGCAAATATATACTATATGAGGTAGTGATAAGTTCTAGAAGAAAATCAAGGTGGCTAAGGGCACAGAGAATGATGGAGGGTGTTATTTGAGACAGGATGGTCAGGGAAAGCCTCTCCTGATAAGGTGATATTTAAACAGAGAACTAAAGGAGGTGAGGGACTGGGTCATGTGGGTGTCTGACTCCAGGCAGTGGGAACATCCAGAGGTGGGAGTGTGTCTGGTGTGTTCAAGGGACACCAGACAGGGGGCTGACACGGCTAGAGTGGTGAGTGATGGGAAGAGCCGTAGGAGAGAAGCTCCAAGGAATAAGTAGCAGGGGCCGGAGAACTTAGCCTTCAGGCCAACATAGAAGCTTCAGCTTTTGCTCCAAGTGAGATAGATGAAAGCCATTGCAAGGATTTGAGGAGAAGAGAGATGATTTAACTTAAATTTTAGAGCATTTATGATCTGATGTGACCTCCTGGCTACACTTCGGAAAACAGATCATCCATAGTGGGTACTCATGAAGGGCAGTGATAACGTGGGACCAGATGCAAGAGGCCTTGGAGGACAATGTGAGCTTGTCCTGGATTGAACATGAAATGGGAGTGTCTGCTCTCTTTAATCTATGCTCTCCTTCTCTTTCTTCTCCATTAGATAAGGGGCCCAGCTGATGAGAATTTTCTACTTGTGACACTCAAGGAACCTGAAGAGACCAGATAAAACTCTTGGGAAATAACAGAGACCCCGACCACCCCCATCCCCTACCCCAAAACTGCTGGATACTGACTTTTCCTGTAACAGTTCACCCAAAACTTCAAGGCAGACTTCCTGGAGGAGGGAGGCTCAGGTTTCCAGTGATTAATAAAAGGCAAAGCATGGCAGGAAAAACCAGCCTTTCACAGCTGCAGCACTGGCTTTATCACTGTTGGCTCTGAGTCACCTTCAGGACGGCCAAATGAGCACGAATAAAAGCTGAGAGAAGGAATGAAATACCTTGACTATCTACTCCTTCCAGGGCCCTTCCCAGGCACATGTGGTATATCCTCACTGTTAAAATATCCCAATTAAATGATCCAATAAATTTGGAGATGGCACCTCTCCACTCATCCATGCTAGTCCTACAAAGACTATCTCTAAAGGTGTTTTCAGGGAAGGCCGGCTCCGAACGTGCCTTAGGGGAGGGGACTTCCAGGAACACCTCCATTCTCATTACAAAAAAAGGCTTCTATTTCCACCTCCAGGGAGGCACGCGGAGGCCAGCGGCTGAGAAGGGCCCGCGCTGGCGGCCGGTTCCGGGGCGTGCCCGCTGCCCGGTCGGACCCGCGTGTAGGGCGGCGGCGCCGCGTGCAGTGGAGGCCGGCGCTCGGCAGAGGGCGCCGAGGACCCGCTCGGCCGCTGGGCGTCCTCCTCCCGACTGGCCGGCCCCGCGCCCCTCGGCCGAATTGCTCGCCCAGCCTCTGGGCGCGTGTGGGCGGGGTCAGGAAGCGCCATCCCAGGCCCTTCCCCAGCCATCACCCCCCTTCCCCGGCCGCGGCCGCAGCCCTTTCCGGTTAACCCAGTGCCGGGCCCCCAGGCCCGCCCCTCCGCGCCACACCCTCCACGGCCAACCTTCACCTCCCGCAGTTCCTTCCCTTCCAGGTGTGGCCCGTGGGGAAGGGTGGTGGTCAGGGTGAAGCATGGTCGAGAGGACGTGGGCCTGGGACCCCGGACCTTGAGGAGTAGAGGTTTTGTAGAAAGAAGCCTGGGGTGAAAAGCCGATTTCACCCCAGGACCACGGCAAGGGCTGCCTGGCCTCAAGCCTTGGGGCTGGACGCTTGGGTGGGGGATGAGAGCAGAGCCCAAGGCCCTGGGAAAGATGAGAAGGCGTATACAGTGTTAATTCTGCAGTTCCTGGCCGGTGGTGGGGGCCAATCAATATTTGAATAAGTGAATGAATGAAAGAAATGGAAGTGGTCTGTTTGCCTAAGATCCAGCTCTGGCCAGCCCTGTGCTAGCACATTACCTCCCAGCAAGGTTTGCCACACCCAACTTGGTCTGTCTCTCCCCGAGACCATCTTCCCACACCTCCCAGCGTTCCTTTCACTTTCTGCCATTGTTCAAAAGCCCTCCCACCTGATCCCAATACCTTCTAGCATTCAAAGCCCTGGACTGTCTTGCCCCAACCTGCTTACTTACACACATGGCACACTCTTCTACTTGAATCTGCTGTCCAGCTACACTAAATATAGTCAAGTCTTTTGAACCTAACTTGAATTAATTGGCCTTCTTCCTGGGAGCCACCCATGCCCCCTTTCCCTATCAGCAACACCTCCCTCCAAATCTTTCTCTTTCTTCAGAGTCCAGCCTCAAGCCCCATTTAAGCATTTCCTGACTCTTCCTAGCTCTGACCTCCTATAGCATGTACTCCTTGGCTCTTTTTTTGGTATCAGTCATCTATGGTGCTTTGTCATATAGTACTTATGTACCTATCTTTTCTTTCCCATTATTGTAAACATTTGGAAGGCAGGGTCTAAGTCTTATTTATTTTTCTATCTCCCCCTTCAGTTCATTTCACATTTGTTGAACATCTACCTCATACCAGGTGTAGAGTCTAGCATATATGGTCCCAATGGAATCTAGGATATCGCTCCCCACAATGCAGCTGGGAAGAAAATAAGACACATGGGGTTTGAGGAAAAGTCCAGGGTGTGGCTCTGTGATGGAGCACTCACTAGGAAAGTCCCAAATGACTTTCTTTCGTTGGGAGACCCAGCATCCTGGATTAGGAAGCAGTCTCATTCTCTGAGGATGTGTCTGACCATTCGTGGAGCTGCTCTCTCACCCATTCCCTCATTTATTCAATAAGTATTTGTTGAGTCCATACTTTATTCAAGTGATTCATAGGATTGGTCATACTGAAGCTCCAGGGCTGGCTGGTGTGTGCGTGTGTGTGTGTGTGTAGTACTAAGAACTTGGAAAGCTTTTGGTGTGAGTTGCTTCTGTGTCAGTTCCTGTTTGGAGGCATACATCCCTGTGGGAAATGGCCTTGGGAAGGACTGGGTGGGTGTGGCAAGAGCAGAAAAACCTCGGATTTTATGGAGGGAAGAACCATCAGCCTTTCCTGAGGGTAAGGTGCCCGGACTTTGCCTTATAGTTCACTTTGGAATAGCTTACTCTGCCAGACAGCACATTTGCTTTAAAGTCTGTTCTTTCCATGGTCATTCAAGGTTTCCCAAACAGCCCTCTGAGGTTAGCTCCATTTGCCAGATAGAAAAGCTGGGGCTAGGAAATTTAGGTTTCCCCAAAGTTACTAGCTATGGCAGGAATGGGCTTAGACCAGGTCATTCACTTCCTGGTCTCCTCAGCTTCATTGTCAGGGGCTCTGTCCTCAATACCTTTGGAACCCTCTATGCTAGACTCTATACCGGGTGTGTAGTAGATACTCAACCTGCTCCCTGTGCAGGCCTGTTGAGGAGCCAGTCGGAAAAGAAAAGTCTCTGGTTCCCCATAAGGAAGAAGGCAGGTCCCTGGAATAGAACATTTTAAATTTCAAATCAAAGTGATGGCCCCCACTGTATCTGGCCACTAGCAGCTCTCTATTTCTCATTCAGAAATTTAGTGGTAACTAATTACCGAATACCTAACTCCAGTTGACTTATGAACTCTAATCTTTTAAAAAATATATATGTTTTTTAGCCCTGGCGGGTTTTGCTCAGCAGTTAGTGCGTAGGCCTGCGGTAGGTCCAGAGAGACCCGGGTTCGGTTCCCGCTAAGGGCACGTACCTCAGTTGCAGTTTGTCCCCAGCCCTGGTTGGGTAGTGCAGGTGGCAGCCACTCGATGTGTCCCTTTCATGTCAATGTTTCTCTCTCTCTCCCTCCCACTCTATCTGAACAAAAAAAAGAAAAATATCCTCGGGTGAGGATAATGTTTTTCTTGATGTTTTTTTCTTTTAGAGAGAGGAAGAGAGCCTGACGGTGTGGCTCAGTGGTTGAGCTTTGACCCATGCACCAAGAGGTCGCTGGTTCAATTCCGTGTCATGACATATGCCCAGGTTGTGGGCCTGATCCCCAGTGGGAGGCATGCAGGAGGTGACCAATCGATGTTCTCTCAATGATGTTTCTATCTCTCTCTCCCAAAAAAAAAATAAAGAAAAAACAATTTTTTTAAAGAGACAGATAGAAACATTGATGGATTGCTTCCTCCATGGCTCCTACTGAGAATGGAGCCCTCAACCTGGGCATGTGCCCTGACTAGGAATTGAACCGGTAACCTCTTGGTGCATGGGTAGATGCTGAACCACTGAGCCACACAGGCCAGGCCTGAACTCTGATCATAAAGCCTAAATTCTAACCACTCTTCTATATCATTCATTCTCCAATTTTAACTGGATTTTATATATCACTTCACTGATAAGGGCAACTCAGCCCCTCTCAAATCCTCACTGGTGACCTACTGCTATCTTTAATATCCTTCATATAGCCCACAGTGAGTCAAAGCCAGCTGTTCTAGCATCCTGGAGCAAGGAGGGGGTCCAAAATTAGGATGCAAGTAGCCAGGAGGACTGGTAACACCATGAATTTGTCTTTGTTATGAAAGTGGTTTCTTTTTCTTCTCAGGTACCCAGGCCTTCATGTTGTCCCCAGGCCCTTCTGGAAGTTGGGAAAAGAAATAGGGTGTTAAATCTACTCGATATATATATATTTTTTCTTTATTCCTCACCCCAAGATACTTTTCTATTTATCATCAGATAGAGTGAGAGGGAGAGAGAGAGAGAGAAACACGGAGAGAAACATGGATGTGATAGAGCCACATCAACTGGTTGCCTCCCAAACGACCTGACCAGGGCTTGGGTCAAACCGTATCCAAGGTACGACTCATTGTCCGCAGGCCAACGCTCTAACCACTGAGAAGCCAGCCAGGACAAACCTATTTGATATTTTTGAGAGAGACTTAAAACAGGCAAGATTTATCAGAGAGATGAAGCATTAATGGAGGGATTCTAGCCATTCAGGCAATCAGTCAGTCAACAATCATATGAACAATGTACCAGGGCACTGGGCCAGCTGTAATTCAGATATAGGTCCTGCCCTCAGGAATATTGCTATCTAGAGGCAACCGATTTTTTTGAGCACTTGCAATGAGTCAGGTACCTGGATTAAGCACTTTTCCATGTTCTGTTTTATTTAATTTTTACAACCCTATGGAAAAGTAACTATTGCTCCATTTTGTAAATGAAGGGCAAAGCTGGAGACTGAAAGGCTAAATCCTTTTCCAGCATTGCCTCTGGGTGGGGTAGAGGAGGGAAGTTTTCCTGTTACCTTTACTTCTGGTTCCTGAGTCAAGTTGCCTCTGGCACCAGCTTAGTTCCAGACAAGTGTGGAGCCAGAAGATTGGGCCTGATTCTCTCCAAGGACTCGCCCATCCCAGATATGCTGAGCCTATCAGATTGCAAGCCCTGGGGGCGTGGCCAAAGGCTGTTAGAATGGTTGCCGGGTGTCAGTGGAGAGTCAGAGTCAAGGCCCTGGAGTTCTGTACGCTGGTTGCTCTTTTCATTGGTGTCGCGATCTACCCGTTTCCTTGTTGACCATCTGGGTTCCAAGTCCCTGGAGAGTCATGGCCTGCTCTGGCTTCCCATTAAAGTCACGGTCAGACTGGCTTTGTGCACAAAGCACAAATCTCTGCCTTAAAAGAAGCAATCTTGCTTCCACTTTATGATCATCATAAAATAATGCTATTTAGTTCATCGGTATGTCATGCAGCTACTCTCCTCATCCTTGTGGAGATGAATGACCTCTGCCCCTTGAGGTTCTAAGAATGTGGTTATAAAAAATATGAACTAATAATAGAGTATTATAATAATAGATTCCATTCCTGGAGCACTAACTGCATGCCAGGCACTGCAGCTTTCAACAAGGATTATCTCATTTAATGCAAAGTAACATCAGCATACGTCACAGCAGCTTTTCTCCTGCAACATATAACAGAGGTGGGAAGAGCTGGGGGAATGGTGTCAAAAGAACTTACCTTGAAATTCAAATCCTATCAAACCCTAGCTAGATGATGCTTGGAAGTTACTTCACCAGTCTGAGCCTCAGCTTCCATATCTGTAAAAGGGGAGTATTCTCTACCCCTGTGGTAAAGAGCTATTTTTGAGGGCTAGGTAGGATACGCCTATGAAGCACCTAGGATATTATCTGGGACAGAGTAGGTGCTTATGTGTTTATTCATTCATTTTACAAATATGTACCGAGTGCCTGTTATGTGCCAGGCACTGTTCTAGGCACTGGCAATACAACAGTGAACAAAACATGAAGCCCACTTACACTCTGGGGCTTATTCAATCTTGGTTTCTTTTCTGCCTGCATATTCTTATATATGTTCATGTTGATGAGCTCATTTTAAGTTGATATATTTATTTGCTTCATCTTTGCATCATCCTGGTCAAGTAGGAATAAATTGGATGAACTCCATGTGATGGCTGGAGAAACAGAGGCCTAGAGAGATGAGAAGATTTACACAACATATCTGTAACAAACTCTAAACCACATGCTGGTCTCCTGTTTCCCAGCCTTGTCTCTTCCAGGGGCTCTCTCTTTTGACATATATTTCAGGCAGCCGCACATTTCTTCTGGGGGCTGTGAGCTTTCGAAAGAAAGTTCTGCAGAGAGTTTACTGCTGAGGTCCTAGCCCCTCCCACTCTCAGGGTCTCTCTACACACAGGTGAAGTGCAGCATCAGGGCAGAGCCCTCCACAGCATAGACAGACTTGGTTCATTATGATGGGGGAGAACAGGTGGAGAAAAAGGTAAGTGCTGAGTGAGTCCCAATAACTCCCACTCCCACCCAGCACCTACCCACTGCCCACTTAGGTTCTTTTCTGCTGAGACTACCCCCATCCCTTCCTCCAAACTCAGCTGATGGATGAGAACCCAGCAGGATCCCTGTGCAGAGTGGGAAGAGCACTGAGATCCGATTGGGAGTTCAAGGACAGCAGGTAAGAGAACTTGTGTTTACTAAAACTGGCCCTCACATTGTTTCTTAATATGTAGCAAAATTTACCCTGAGCAAGAGTCAAAGGAGTGGGCAAAGACCATATACAAATGCATCCACTCATGAAAGCGTTGTTTAGGATTGCAAAACATTGGAAACAGCTAAATGTCTGACAACAGGGGGTTCAGTGAGTGAAACTGTGGCTTTCTCTACTCTGAAATATTAGACAGCCATGAACAATTCTACCATGAAATAATATTTCCTGACCTGGGGAAATGACCATGATATGTTGCTAAAAGGTAAAAAGCAAGCCAGCCTGGCTGGCGTGGCTCAGTAGATTGAGTGTCGCCCCACGGACTAAGAGGTCTTGGTTTGATTCCCTGTCAAGGCACTGCTGTAGTTGTGAGTTGCCGGTTTGATCCCCGGTAGGGGGCGTGCAGGAGGTAGCCCATTGATGTATCTTTCTTACATTGATGTTTCTCTTTCTCTCTCTCTCTCAAAAAAAATCAATAAAAATCTATTTAAAAAATACATAGCCCTGGCCAGTTCGCCTCAGCTCGGCTCAGAGCACGTACCTTAGTTGCGGTTTGTCCTGGGCCCTGGTCGGGGTTGTACAGGAGGCAACCAATTGATGTGTCTCTCTCACATCGATGTTTCTCTCTCTCTGCCTCCCTCCCACTCTATCCGAAGATAAATAAAAAAATATCCTTGGGTGAGGATTAAAAATAAATAAATAAATACATTAATTAATTAAAAAAAAAAAGCAGGCCAAAATGTCAGGGAAAGCCTCCAGGAAAAGGAGGCCAGGCCTAGCTCTCTTTGCCACAAAGAAATCCTGGCCTGATATGTGTTTATAGAGCGATCTCTCTACCGCCTATAAGAAGTTTGTCTACTGTAGAGGGTTTCAGAAACTGGTTTCAGATTCTTCTTCTTTCCCCTACCTTTTTATTTTGTAACCACAATACTTGGTGTTTCCCAACGTCATAAAAATCATGTTATTTCCTCTCAGGCTCTGCCAGGGCCTTTGTAAAAGCTGTCCTCCAGTTGAAGGAACCAGTCACGAAACTTATATCCCCTACATTCTCTCTCTCTCTCTCTCTCTCTCTCTCTCTCTCTCTCTCTCTCACACACACACACACACACACACACACACGCCCCCTCCTCCCCCAGCTCTCAATTTAGTCATTACTTCATCTGACAAGTCAGCTTTCTCTCTGATACATCCTCACAGCAACATGTACTTCCTTCCCTGTTGTTTACATTTATTCCTGTGAGTATCTGATGAATGTCTTTCTCCATCTATGCTGTTTCCATCCATGATGACAAGGATCGTGACTGCTGATGTACATCACTTTCTTTACCACTCTGCACATTTCTGGCCACAGAGATTCTCAATAAATGTCAGATGCGTAGTTAGATAAACCACAGATGAGCTAGATGGGCCAATGAGCCTGAAGGATATAAGAAGCAGGAGGGAGGGAAGTGATTACAACAGATATGCCCCCACAGCAGAATAGAGCTTGGAATGAGGGCTGGCTCTGTACGTAGAGGAGTAGATGAGTAGGTGGCTGCCTGTAATGCAGTTTCAGGGTCAGTAGGAAGGCCCTCCCCCACCTCTGCTCCAATGGCTAACATCTCTTTTACAAAAGGAGACAAAGCCTTTTGTTCCCTTAAGTGTACAGAGCTCAGGCTTGAATCCCACATTCCGGGAGAGGGGAGAGGTCTCAGTGGCTAACTTGCATTCATGCCAAGGGGTAAAAGACTGATTGAGCCTTTCCTAAGAGCGCATTGTGATGGGAGGCTGTGTGTGGAGGAGGAGGGGAGAGAAAATTGGGAGCAAGGCTAGGACTTCAGATGGGGAAAGGACACAGAAAAAGGAGTCTAAGGGACCGAGGCCAACCTTGGCCCACAGCGTCATTTTGCCTTTGCTGCATGCAGCCCAGTCCTGCTGGGTATTAAAAGCCTTTTTGGTAAATAGGGTTCTGCAAATATTTGACGTCTGGAAAACTTTCAACAAAGATGGCTTTCGGAAGCCTGGCTCAGAGGCCCCAGGATGACAACCTAATTACGTGCCTTTTAATAGCTCTTTCCCAAGTGCTCAGCCAGGGACATCTGCTTTGCCGCGGTTGCACCTTCAGGGAGGAATATTTTTAACACCGCGATGCCACAAAAGGAAACTTCTGAAGGCTGGATGAAAATGGCCTCTGCGTTCCCAGAGCCTCGGGGCCCAGGTAGGTAGGGCCTCATGCTTCCCCAAACAGGGCCAGGCTCCTTTTCACAAGCAGAAGAGGTGTCTGCTAAGTAGGAAGTAGCTGCTGCTGTTGTTGTTGTTGTTGTTGTTGTGTGTGTTTCAATTTTCCCTTTTCAGTTTTCACAGTGGTATGTTCAATGTGCCAGGCCTCCTCATCCAGCTTTCCATGTAAGCAGGGTGTCCAAAATAACAACCGCAATCACAACAAACCCTCTGACACCAGCCCATCCTGCTCAGAGCTGGGCCTCATCCCAGCTTCCATCCAGTAACTGTTCTTACCCCACACTCCAGCCGAGGAATCCCAACCCAGATACTGTCAGAGGAAGGAAAGAGGAGAAAACCAAGAAGGAGCTGGATTTCTGTGGTTTGTTTAATAGAGTACCTTACAGAAAGTCCAAGGGCTGATAGGCTAAAGAAGATATGTTATGAGGGTCCCTGGGATCAATGAAGTGAAAAGTGCAAGGAACCTGAAAAATGATGTACTCCAAATTCTTTCTTCCTTTTCTATAGACAAGTTACCTGAGGCCTGCAAAGGTAAATAGATTTGCTCAAGGAGTTAGCATTGCTGCCTGGTTTGGCTCTCCTGTTTTCATCCAGAGTTTCTTTTGATGAGAACTGCTTTGTTATTAGTTCATCAAATCACATTGATTGAAGCTTGACCTCTTTACCTAGGAATCCAGTTCTCTTTCACAGAGGGACACCACGGAGCAAGCAGGAGAAAGGGGTTATCCTTCTGCCTGACCATGTCACCTGATGGGCCCTGGGCCCAGACATTCATATGCCCATCAGAAAGTAGCTGCTGGGCAGCTGGGGTGTGTTGTGCTGTGTTTGCACTGATATTCTGAAGCCATAAATTGTTTATTTATTTGTTATTTTAAAAATGTTTTTATTGATTTTTTTTTAGAGAGAGAGGAAGGGAGAGAGAGAGAAACATAGATGTGAGAGAGAAACATCGATCAACCGCCTCCTGTACACCTTTACCAGAGATCGAGCCTGCAACGCGGGCATGTGCCCTGACCAGGAATTGAACTGGGACCTCTCATGGGACGATGCTCAATCCACTGAGCCACACTGGCTGGGCATAAATTGTTTATTTTAATGGTGGCTGCTTTTTTTCATTATTGGTTCAAGAAATCATAGAGGTGCTCATGGAGCCTTTGTGCATGTACTTCCTCCAAGACCCTTCCAAGCTTCTAGTGAAGACAGAAGAAGCAGCAGCATTTCTTGATGGTGACAAGTACGTGTGGGGTGAAGGGTGAAATCTGCTGCTCTACTCTCTTAGCCAGTGATCTTCATTTCCCTTCCCAGAGTCCAGGAATATCAGGCCCAGTGCAGCAATTTTACTGTGCACATAATTTTTTTTTTTTTTTTTGTATGTGTCCCTAGCAGGAACCGAACCCGGGGCTCTCTGGTCTGCCGGCCAACGCCCCAACCGCTGAGCCAAACCGGCCATGGCTGTGCACATAATTTTTGTTGCCTCTTCCCTTCAGCTCTCACTTGACCATAGTGAACTTTTTGGGTCACCTTTCATTTTTCAGCCTGTTGCTAACCAACTGTCCAGTATTTGGGTCTTTTTTTATTCAAATTCTGGAAAGAGGGAATCTGATGGAGTCAACTTGTCTTTGGCTCTGGATGCTCTCCTTTTGGGGTGCCCATGTCTGGGTGCATTGGTCTTGGATCATGTGGACCTTCAGGGCCAATCTTTGTCCACCCTGCACAAGGACAAGCCTGGGCTGCTTCTCTGAAGGAGCTCAGGGGCCTGGTGGGCAGTCCCTGCTTGGCTTGAGCAGTACGCAAGGTGCTGGAGATACAGTGTTAGAAAAACTGAGGAGCTCTGTGCCTGGGCAAAGGCAGGACAAGATCTAGGTGATGGGGCCCAGCTCTTAGATGAAACAAATAATTAAGTGTTCAACAGGCACCATGATGAAAACATCTAGTGTGTGTGTGTAGGGAGGGTTGGAGAGACACTGCATCTTCTGCAAGGTTGGTGCCTGTGGTGAACTTGCCTTATTCACAACCTCCATCAAGGCCATGTTACAAATGATCAAATACTGCTGATGCTACTACTATTATTAGCTAATACTTCCTCCATGCCAGACACTGTTCTAAGTGCCTTCCATTCATAACGGAATCTTCCCAATGCCCTCTGAAGTTATGTACCATTCCCATTGTACCTATGAAGACACTGAGACTCAGAGATTATGTAAAGTCACAGCTAATAGTGAAGGAGCTGAGATTCCAACCCAGGAAGCATGTCCTCTTTTTTATTTATTTTATTTTATTTTTTATCCTCACCTGAGGACATTTTTCCATTTTTTGTTCAGATAGAGTGGGAGGGAGAGAAAGAAACATCGATGTGAAAGGGACACATCGAGTGGCTGCCACCAGCACGACCAACCAGGACCGGGGACAAACTGCAACCGAGGCATGTGCCCCCAGTGGGAACCGAACCCGGTCTCTCTGGACTGTAGGCCGACACTCTAACCGCTGAGCCAAACTGGCCAGGGCAGAAGTCCTCTTAATGACCTTGCTATACTGCCTTCCTGATAGAAGCAAGAGGCCCCTTCACCATGCTGTTTGAGGGGTGCCATTTGGTCCTCACTGTCCCAGAATGTTCCCCTCAGTTCTATCATGCTGCGATCTCTCTTAGGGTTCAGAAATTCCCGCTCTGTCACTAAAATAGTGGAAGACATGGTAACCTTGGAAGAGCCCTTTGCCCTCTCTCACTAGACCTATAGACCTACGCAAAATGAGCTTGGTGGTTTCACTCTTAGGAGGCAGTGAGTTATTAAAGCCTGGGCGTGAAAGGAAGTGGCAAAAGCTGTGAAGAGATTCAGGATTAACCTTAAATTTAGACAGAAAAATAAGCCAATCCATGATGTAGTGTATTAAAAAGTCTCAGGGAAGAAACCCTCCACCCCAATAGCTATTATTTCACCATTGTACTTCTAAAGCAGTGCTGACCCACAGAACCTGCTGTGATGCTGAAAATGGTCTCTATCTCTGCTGTCCAATTCGGTAACCCTTGGCCACATGTGGCTACTGAGCACTTGAAATTTGGCTAGTGTGGCTGAAGAACTAAATTTTAAATTTTAATCTAAATTTAAATTGCCATTTTTCTTGTGGTTAGCATAATGGACAGGGCAGTTCTTGAGGCCTCTTTTAGAATGTATATCTCTCTGGGAGGCTCAGACCTTAAGAGATTATCTGCCAAAATGCCAAAACCGTAGTTCAAGGAGTGAAAGCTAGGGACAAGGGTGTCAGGTATATGCATTCCACTTGGCCAGCATGAGGCTTTGGAATCTGGAATCCCAATGCCTTCCCTCTAGTTTTACTCCAAGGCCAAATGCACTGTTTGCCACCCCTGAAGACATGTTTAGTTGTGACTTCAGCCATGGTAAAAGCCCTTCGATTTTTCTCAACCTTATTTTATTTGCTCCTTTCAGAGCCCCATGATGGAGGTAGAGTTGAGAATGTTGTGTCCATTTTATAGATAAGAAAATGAAGCCCCCAGGAAGGATCATTCTCTGCCTTTTCTGTCTCATTTAAATAGACACTGGAAGCTACAGACTTGCGTCTGGGGCTGACATGGCCCAGCACCCTCAGAGTGCCTCTTCCCCAGCACTCCATTCTTGTTCTCATTCAAACATCATTTTGATTCATTTTTAATGTAGCCCAGCTGCTGTCCTAAGTCTTATTTAATTTACCACTCACCGTGTGCCTGCCTGCCTGCCTGCCTGCCTGAGCTTCCAGCCTTCTGTTGTGCTTCCCAAGTCCAACCACACACGGGGTCCATCAGCACATTCAACTGGGTGAACTGGGAGGGAAAAAAATCAACCCTCCAACTCTACCCGCAACAGAAGCCTGCGCCCCAGGCCTTCTCTCCACATTGAACCTGATCCTAGCCCCATCCCAGTTTTCCACTGGCATCACACTGCTTATCTAAAGGCTTCTGGAATTTAACACCTGCTTGACCTATACCCTCTTCCTGAATGACAGCCTCTGCCCCTTCAACCACCGTTGGCCCACTCAAGTTTCCTGCTTCCTCGACCACTGCAGCCTGCACTGAACTCTGCCTGCCCACACCCAACCCTACCCATCGCTTACTTTCCCCCTTTTCACAACTTCGTGCTTACATTACTGTGTAGATGGTTAGAAACGAAAGAACGCCTAAACTTATAGAAAAGTTTTATAAGACTTTATTTGAGCCAAATTTTGAGGACATGCCCAGAAGCAAGATCCCAATGGATTGAGAGAATACTCCAGAAAATGGCAGTTTTGTACTTATTTTATACGTTAGAATCAAAGGAGAAGACTTAAGGATGGTTACTTGAAATCCATTGGTGGTAGATTAAGGAGGTTGGAGAAAGCAAAGCAGGGAAATCTATAAGATTGGATAAAAAGCAAAACAGAGAAACACATATTTCTTTTACATCGGTGGGTACAGGATCGTTAATAATGGACATTTACGGCACATGGAGATGGCATGCGAGGAAGAAGATAACAATGAGGCTTCTATGGTCCGGTGCTCTGGAGGCTGCAGTTGTGGCTTTGAGGGGTATAGAAAAAAAATTACTCTGACATTTCAAAAATATGTTATTTTAGATGCATAAGAACTGTGGACAGGGCTCACTTAAGGTAAAAACTGACCTTTACTGAGGAATCTATAGGCGGGGGACGTGACTACCGCCATGTTTGCCCAGTTAGGATTTTACCATCAGACCATCCTGTGTGGTTACTTTTGTTCACTGAGCATGTCAGGCCTGCCATGTGTCGCCCTTCCCCCACAGCTTGTCAGGTTTATAACACAGCCCTTTTTTCATTCACACTGCAATCAGGAGGTGCAGGTTACCTGACCTTAGGCAAGTAATTTGACCTCTTGGAGTCTCACTTTCCAAAACTGGGATTTTCAAGGGTTGGACCAGATTAGGAATTTTTTTTTTTTTTTTTTTTTTTTATCCTCACCTGAGGACATTTTTCTATTTTTTGTTCAGGTAGAGTGGGAGGGTGAGAGAGGAACAGAGAGAGAGAGAGAGAAACATCGATATGAAAGGAACACATCGAGTGGCTGCCACCCACACGACCGACCAGGGCCAGGGACAAACTGCAACCGAGGTACATGCCCTTAGCGGGAACCAAACCCGGGTCTCTCCGGACCGCAGGCCGGCGCTCTAACCGCTGAGCCAAACCGGCCAGGGCCAGATTAGGAATTTTTTGAACTGCTTTTCCCAGGAGGGTTCCTCAGGGACAGCTCTAAGGGAGGGGAGAGGGGGACCAAATGGATTGAGGCCTTAGGGTTTCCCCTACCTTGATCTGATTAATGGACCAGACTTCTCAAATGTTCAGAGAGAGAGAGAGAGAGAGAGAGAGAGAGAGAGAGCGCATGCACACACTTTAGATTATATAATTAGATGATCCAAAGAGATTCTTAAACTCTAACATAGTGGAGTCAAAGTCTTTTCTCCCCCAGTGGGTTGTAGGCCTGTTGGGCACTTTGTATGCAGGCCACACAGTAGGAGCCCAATCAATGCCTGTGGAACGAGGAAAGGAACAATGGACCCTCTCTTGTTCTCTTCTGTGATGCTCCATGTGTGTCTCCTCTCACCAGCCAGACTGAAAGGCCTTATTCTTGTACTTCCTGTGCATTCTCCAGAGAGCTCCTAGCACAGGGCCTATAGTCTGGCCTCCAACTCTCTTCCTAATTGAAAGGTCCAGGGGGCAGGAGATGAGGTGAAGACCTCTGGGAGGCAGAACCTGTAAACCTGACTGTAAAGTAAAATGAAACAAAAGCTGCGGCCCTGGGTGTGAGTCTGCCTCCTTTACTACCTCCATGACCTCTGACAGGGGACTTAAGTCCCTCTGAATCTCACATTTCTCAGCTACATAATAATGCTTATGATTTATTATTTTGAAGCCAGACCTTATACCTAGATCCCCCCCCCAACCCACCCCGCCCTGAGGTGTTGTGCCCTCCCAGTGTCAAAGGGTGGGGGATATGTTCATTGTTTCTTCAGAGTCTACTGGGCCTTCCTTCCTTCCTTCCTTCCTTCCTTCCTTCCTTCCTTCCTTCCTTCCTTCCTTCCTTCCTTCCTTCTTTCTCTTTTTAATCCTCACTGGAGGGTGTGTTTTTACTGATTTTAGAGACACAAGGAAGGGGGAGAGAGAAACACTGATGTGAGAAACATTGATCAGTTGACTCCCATATGTGCCCAGACTAGGGATCGAACCCACAGCCTAAGTATGTGCCCTGAGCAAAAATCGAACCTGCAGTCTTTTGGAGTACAGGACAATGCTCCAACCAGCTTAGCCACCTGGCCAGGGGTTACCCTTTTTTTCTGTGCTTTTCCTGGTAACTCCATAACTGATTCTCCACTTCCAACATCATCTTTTGTGCCTGCTGCCCACCATGTTGCATGAATGCCTTCCTTGGTTTCCTACCAGCCTGCAGTGGTATGGGAACTGAGCTGTCCTCCCACGCAAGGTCTTTGCAGCTGAGTCTTGTCCCTGGAACACCAGCTGCTGCTGCTGCCAGACTCTGTAAGCTGCAGGACTTCCTTCTTCCACTTCTGCTAGCCCAGATGCTGACCCAACCTGACCCCCTGTCCTATTGCTTGCCTGACCATGTGTAGGCGCTGCTGCCAGCACAGGCAAAGTATGTCCAGGGAGTGGGGTTTAGGTAGGATTTTAGCCCCTACTTGCCCCCTCAGCCAGGCATCTCTGTCCTGGGTAGGTTCCCTGGGTCCTGAGCCCAGCCATGCTTGTTTGGCCTCATCCTCCCACTGACCCAGCTTCTTTTCTGATGCCCATTCCTCCGTTTCCCAGCATTTCCTCTTCCTCCTCGTCTGATACCTAATCCTGGGAGACAAGGGATTAATATAATAATTAACATACTGAAATTCTGTCTGAGGTGGTGTACGAAGCATTGCACATGTATTATTGTATTTAATTCCTATAATCACCATGTAGGGTAGAACTGCTGGCCTCATTTTCCAGGTGAGGAAACTGAGGCATAGAGAGATCAAAGAATTTCCCAAGGCTTACCACTAATGAGTGACAAAACTAGAATTCAAACCTTGGTCTGTCTTTTGCCAAAGCTTAAGCTTTTAACCACTCAGCTCTATCTCCCAAATCAAAGAAAGGAGGCTTAGAGAAGTCCACAATTTGTCTAAAATCACACAGTCCATCAGTGACAGAGCTAAAATTCAAACCCAGGTAAGTCTTCTGTCATTAAGTCCAAAGTTCTTTCACCTGCTGCCCATGCTCTCAGCCTGCCTCTTTCACAGCCATTTGCCTCTCAGCCCCTGGCATACCATGGGGCATGCAGGAGGTGTTCAGGAAATACTTGCAGACTGAAGAACTTACCTCGTTTGATCTGATATGCGTACTTGGAGTTAAGAGTTTCTTATAACTCTCTCCAAATTGCTGTGATATCAACCAGGCTGGCCTTGTCCACAGACAGGTTAGATCTTAGCTCAACCCCCATCCTCCCCAAATCTGAAGGGTCTGGAATTCCACCATGGAATGCAATTTTCCTAGGAGGGGGGATAGAAGATTATAATGAATTGGATTTGGATTTAACGTCCTAACATCTCAGGATTAATGAGTTTTTCCAAAAGTTTTCTGGCAAGAGAATCTGGATAGGCTGGGAATGGTCACAGGGCTAAACCTGGTACAGCAGAGTATGAAGACAAATGTCACTTAAAGTGATTTTTCCAGAGATCAGGGTCTCTCGATCCTACTTCCTTGAACTTTGTGTCTCTGGTTTTAACCTTGTCTTTGGTCCATACAGGTATCTGGCCCAGGCCCCTCTTCCAAGTCAGGAAAGCTAGTTCAGATACCTTTGGAGAGAACCTAGGGACAGGTGGTGTGCCATGGTAGGGCCAGGAGAAATGCCACCTTCATATGGCAAGGCTTCACACCTGTCCCCTTTGGGTAGTCCTAGGCCTGGCCACAGCCCCTGGGAATAGTCCTACCAAATGGTTTGGCTTATTAGCTGATCTAATGGACAGTGAGCTGCGTGCAAGCCTGTAAGAAATTTGGATCCCCAGCCCACCTGTTGAAAATAGGTTTCTTAGAAGACTCAGTTCCTGGCAGCCTGGTCGGGATTAAGGATATTTTAGAACCTTCACTCAATTCAATTTAAATGAGCAAGGATTTCCTTAGCCACTCCAGGTGTCAGCACTGTTTCTGGAGACCAGTGTAGGAAACTTCACCACTTTCCTCCCATTCTGATCCTCTTCTAATATCTTGATAGCAGCCGAATTTTCATAAGGCAAGCGCTACCTAATGTTTCAAGGCTTTGGAATAAAACACATTTGGGTTAAAACTCCTCTGCTACTCACTAATTGTAAGACACTTAGCATCACTGAACTTCAGTTTCTCCATCTGTAACACATCAACCTCATAGGAACTAAACATGAGAATTAAATAAGATTGTACATGAGCATAGACCAGGTCCACCAACTTGAAGGCTGTGATCAGTCAGTGGTAGCAATCAAGCCAATAAGCAAATAAAATCATAAAGCCTCCCTGCTCCCATCAAACATTCCTTTGCTCAGATACCTCCCATAATTCCCTATCACCCATAGGACAAAGTTGTGCTCTCTTTACCTGGCACTCAAGGCCTTCCATGTAGGACCACATTTCTAGTGCTTAATAACCATATGGGTCATGTGGCTGCCATATTGGACAGTGCAGAAGAGAACATTTCCATTGTTGAAGAAAGTTTAGAGGTGATATTATAGCTCACTCACTAACCTGAGCCCCTTTCCTTGGAAAAGGCTTCAATGAAGGTATGCAGTAAGGATGGTCAGCATCAGGGTCCTACAAGGAAGGGAGTGGGCACCCCCAGGCCAGGGAAAGGACTAAACATCTCAGGGAACTGAGGTCAGACCATAAGGGGTTGCTGTCAACACCGCCGTCCCCAACACCTTTCATCTTTTTTCCCATTTTAGCCTTACCCTTCTAGGGTTACCTTCTAGCCCTCAGAACGTAAACAGATAGGGGGCTTAGACTTTGTGGACCTCTGTAATTTACTCTGCGTGACCTTTCTCTCACCTGTTTAATTATCCCTACTTCTCCAGTTGTTGGGTGGAGTCAACAATTACCCTACCGCTGCCTGGGCACATTGGGAGAATTTAGCAAATGATAGATTCTTTTCCTACATTTAAATAAGCCTTGTATATGAAAAGTTGTCTGTCAGAGGTCTTTGTGCATATATTTGTTTTTAAATTTTAAAAACGAGGAAAGAAAAAGAAAAATTAGCAGACCATTCTTACCTTGAAGCACATGCACCTGCCCTCACCAAAGTTGGAGGAAGATGGATAAAAAAAGATTGATCATGAAGTGATCACTTTTGAAGCTGTGCAATTGTAATGTGAGGGTTCATTATTCTATTTTCTGCACGTGTGTGCTTGAAATTTTTCATAATAAAAACCAAGAGCATACTCCATTAAAAATTACTGTATCCAAGCAGACCACTTGCCCCCAGACTTCCAAAGAGGTCTCTTTCTGTAACACAAGGTGCACCTGTTCCAATGAGCTGGGAAGGGAGTAGGAAGGGTGGGGAGGGGCAGCTGGTGACTATTCACCCTGGATGTTTCCATCCTGCTATCTGTTTATTTTACAGGGAACCTGAGCCTGTGGCCTCTCAGGTGTCGGTTCTGATTCCTGATGAAAGGATCTGAGGGGTGGGCCCTGGTGTCCTGGTGCCCTGGCCCCTGGCCAGGTTTTCCAGTTGCTACTAGGTCTCAACTTTGGCTGGGCTGGGCTGAGAGCTTCCATCTCATAGGCCACCCATCTAGTCCCCTTCCCCCCATTCTCTACTTTCCCAGCTGGAACCTTTTTTCCTTTCTCTCTTTGTGCTACCCCTTCTCCCACCTGCCTGCAGCCTGCAAATACCTCGCTTTTCTCACCCTTCGGGTCCCCTTCTCTTCCCTAGGCCTGTCTTCTTACTACCTTGGCTATAGCACATGCATCTAGGAGCTGGGTGATCCCTGGGGATCAATCCTTTGGGACCCTCTGCTGCACCCTATTTTGCTCTGTTTCAGGGGCTAGTCTGGTCTCTCTGACTACAATGCCAGTCCCAGGGGTCTGAGTTCCGTTATCTTGTGTGTGTTTCTTTCCATAGCACCTACCATAAGGCTGGGTTCACACAGAGGAAATGAATGAATGAATGAATGAATGAATGAATGAATGAATGAATGAATGAATGAATGAATCTGACAGGCAGTGAACTCCTCTTTCTATCTGTCACCCTCTACCCTCACCAGGGGCTCTGAGGATAAGAACTTTGAGGGATGGTCTTCCATCCTAGTTCAACCAGGCTACAGAGTCCAGGACTCAGCCACAGTGACACTGTGACATCTGTCTGTCGGTCTGTGCTGGGAGAGTGGTGGGAGACAACAGTTTCAGCCTGGGAAGGGTAGTGAGTACTCGGATCTCTCTGGAGGGATAATGAGAAGGAACTGAAGAGAAAGAGAGAAAAGTGGGGGCGGAGTAGAAACAAGAAAGGTGGGGGTGGGGAGGCGCAGGGAAAAGGGTAGGTGAGAGGAAGAAAGGGGGCGCAAAGAGAGAGGGAGAGATCCTTGCCTTGCACATCCCCAGCCCTCAGACGTGGCTGGACTGATATTCCTAGCACTAATTGCTTCAATTAATAATACTGCTCTATAAAATTTCAGCAGCTAAGAGCAAGTGCAAGGGAAGATGACATAATGCATTAATAATGCAGGCAGACGATCGAGTCGGGCTCCTGGGGAGCTCCATTAAGGAGCCTCTGTGCAGTCCTCACACCCTCTGACACTCTGGGCTCGGCCGCGAGCGTCCTTGGGCCTCTGCAGACCGCGGGGCTGCGGGGCTGCGGAGCTGCGGCCGCAGAGGCGGCGCCTATGGACCGTAGACTGAGAACAGTTTCGGGCTTTTCATAACCCCGAAAAGCAGCCCTCCCCCATTCTTTGATATGGACAATTGATGTTTTCTCAAATCTTACATAAGTACTGCGCACGGTTTCAAGGTCGCTGCCCTAAATCCCCGTCCAGCAGCCCCTCCCCCACATCCACCAATGGCTGAAGTTCCTGGGGCAACTCTCCCGACTTTTTATTTTTTTAGTCTTTGTCCCATTCTTTCTTTCTTCATCTGCCTCTCTTTTTGTCTCTCTGTTCCTGGATTCTTAAGAGCTCTTAGGGAGGTAATCCTCTCTTTCAGGACAAAGAACTTGTCATCCAAAACACGCTGAGCTGGTTTTTCTCAAGTCAGCATCAACATCAGCATCACCCAAACCTTCCAAGTGTCTGCACGTGCACACAGTCCGTCCCCTAAATTGTGTCCAGGCCCGAAGCCAGGAACAAAGGAGCCAGCAGCAGGCGTCCCCCTCCTGAAGCTGCAGATCACTATGTGGTTTTCCACTGGTACAAAGCCAGTTCTTGTCTCGTTTGCCTGCAGAAAGCAAGCCTAGATCATCTCAAACACATGTGCTTCTCATTCTCTAGTCTTTTCATTCTGGGGTCTGAGAAAATGCTTTAGACTGCAGTGGTTCTCAACCTGTGGGTCGCGACCCCTTTGGGGGTCAAACGACCCTTTCACAGGGGTCGCCTAAGACATAACAGTAGCAAAATTACAGTAATGAAGTAGCAATGAAAATAATTTTATGGTTGGGGATCACCACATGAGGAACTGTATTAAAGGGTCACGGCATTAGGAAGGTTGAGAACCACTGCTTTAGAGTGTCCAGAGCCCACAGAAATTATATGCAACTATATGTAATAATATATATGCATATAATAGGTAATAATATATATAATCTTTAGACCTATGTGCATTTCTCTGATAAGAGCATCCACAGTATTCTCCAATTTTCTCATGGCTCTGTGATAGCCCAAGGATCCTGAAGCACAGCTCTAAACTCCTTGAGCTGTCGGGCCCTTAGATGGGTCCTTAGACAACTGAAGCACTTGGATGGATACTTCTTTCCATCTCTGCATCTGTGGCTCTAGAAAAGTCCCTCTGTTTCTCAGGTGAATTTTTCTGCAAAGTTTATGTCAAAAGGAGTCAAGGAATAGAAATAAAGAAGGCAAGAGGAGGCCCAACATTCACTTAAGACTCAAACAAGAATGAAAACTCATGCTTCAAGTCTTGGCATCTGAGCAAAGGCTGCTGCCTGTATTTCACAGTAGGACTGAAGTTTGTGTTGGCAACTCAAAGTGTTCTCTAGAACAGCCTTCCTTTCCAAGGAAGAAAGGGAGGAAAAAAACATGTGTTGGGCATTTTCTATGTGCAAGGATTGGTCCCAAAGTGTCTACTGTGATCCTGATCACATTCCAGAGAGGCAGACCCTCCATCCCACTTCACTGAGGAAGAAAGTGAGACTCCAGGAGGTAAGAATCTTAAGTAGCAGAGCCAGGATGTGAACCTAAACCTTCTTTGCCACCAAAGTCCAGCTCTTTTCATTATGCAGAATTACCTGGGCTTAACCAGCTGCTCTTGGAGGGGCATTTTCTGGGTGCCAATCTGGCTGATTCCTGCCTCCAGGTTCCCATTTCTCATTGCCTGTGCTCCACCCATATAAGTCTTACCCTTCTTTAAAGACCTAACTTAAGTCCTACTTCCTCTATCAAGCCTTTTCTAGACAATTTCAGCACAAATGACCTCTTTGAATGTAATGAATGGTGTGAGTAGATGTGTTATACAAAGAAGTGGGCTGCAGTGAACATACTTGAATTTTAGCCAATATCCATTTCCCCATGTATTCATGTATTCAGATCCTGATTTCTGCAGGATATTTATCTGCCCCCCACCATAGCAGGATATTATTTATTTTACAGTTAACATTCAATATTATTTTGTATTAATTTCAAGTATACTTCACAGTGGTTAGAAACAATCATACACTTTACAGAAATCTGACTTCCCTCTCTACTGGTCAGCCTGGGAATGGGCATATGACCCAGTTCTGGCCAGTGAGATGATGGGAGAAATTGCTGGGAAAGCTCCTGGGAAAGAGACATGGGAAGAAGACAGTCTCGTCTTCCTCAGTAGGCTATTTCCATGTCTGGAATTTCTGTGGGCATCCTGCCAGCCATCCTGAGGGTGAAGCCCTCTCAAGGATGGCAGGGCAGAGAAAGAGGAATTCTTGAGCTGCGGTATCCAGTTCTGAGCCTGCCCTTCCTCTGAGCCTCTGCTATGAGAGATAATAAATTCCCTTGCAGTTAATGTCAATTTGAGTTGAGATTTTTTTGTTCCTTGCTGACAAAAACATCATAGCTTATATACTCTCCTTCTTTTAACACAGTATTTATGCTCATTGCCTGACACATATCACATATTGCTTTGTCACTCTTTTGTATTGTTGTCTTGCGTTGTTATTTAACTTTTTCAGTGTTTATATCTTGTCTATGAAGTCTTCACCAGCTCTTCCAGCCCACACAGATGTTCTCTGAATTCTTATAGAGCTTTCAAATAGCAGTCAAATCTGTCATTCGTTCATTCCAGAAATATTTATTGAGTTTCTGTTATGTGCCAAACTTTGGGTAATGGCTAAGGATACAGTAGTGAGCAAGACAGTGTGTCATGGGCTGAATGTTTATGTCCCCCTAAAATTTATATGTTGAAAGCCTGACCCTCATTGTGATGGTATTAGTAGGTGGGGTCTTTGGTAGGTAATCAGGTTGTGAGGTGGAGCTGCCAAGAGTGGGATTAGAGCCCTTATAAAAGGGACTCCAGAGGGCCCCTTGCCTTCTTTCCACCATATGAGGACACAATGAGAAGATGGTCAATTATGAATCTGAAAGCAGACACAGAATCTGCCGGCATTTTGATCTTAGACTTCCTGGCCTCCAGAACTGTGAGAAATAAAACTTGTTTAAGCCACCCAGTGTTGATATTTTTGTTATAGCAGCCCAAATGGGCTAAGACCCAGCCTTAATGAAGAAATCGGACATTAATCAAATAAACTCAGGATTAAGCCTAGAATGACAAGTGAGAAGAGTAATGAATGAAGGTACCCAGAGCTATGCTATGGTATAGTAGGGACCTGCCTTAGTCTGGGGGTAGGGAAGGCAATTCAGAGAAACTAAGATCTGAAGAATGTATGGGAATAAATGGATTAAAAATGGGGGAAATGCATTCCAGGCTGTCTTCTGTTCTCTATTTTGACTACCTCGGCTCTGATGCAGGTCCCCATCACTTTTCACGTGGATCATTATTGGTCTCTCTCCTTGCAGCCTTCTTCCTCTCAAGTCCATCCTCCTCCCAGCCACAAGAATTATCTATTAAAAGCCCTTTGGTGGTCTCCACTATCCATCAAGACAAAGTCGATTTCCTTAGCAAGGCTCTGCATGATCTAATCTCTGCTTGTCTCTCTAACCTAATTTTCTGCCTCTTCCTGCTTCTGAGAACTCCCTACTTGTAGTTTTCAAACATACCATTGGATTTTTCAAAGACCATTGGATCTTTCTATCCTGTTCTCTGTGCTAAGAACATCCTTCTAGCCTTCCTTTGTGTGACTTTTGTGTCTCAGCTCAGACATCATGTCACCTGGATTGGGCTTAGTGGCCCTCCTCTGTGCTTCCACAGTGCCCTGTGCGTACACAAGTTGTCCAGTGACATATGTTTCCCCAACCAGCACTGAGAGTTTCCAGTGTAGGGACCAGGTCTCATCTATCTTTGTACCTCTCAGAACTTAGCAATCTGGTGCACAGCGTGTCCTCAGGAAACATTAGTTAAACTGCACTTCGGCACAGATTGTTTTAGCACATAATCTAGCACCGGCCAAAAATTCCATTTGATTGGACTATATTCCACTGACTGTTTCATGTGTGCTAATTTTTTTTTTTTTATCATCCTCACCCAAGGACACTTTTCCATTTTTTGTTCAGGTAGAGTGGGAGGAAGAGAGGAACAGAGAGAGAGAGAGAGAGAGAGAGAGAGAGCGAAACATCGACGCGAAAGGGACACATCGAGTGGCTGCCACCCACATGACCAACCAGGGGGGGGGGACGAACTGCAACCGAGGTACATGCCCTTAGCGGGAACCAAACCCGGGTCTCTCTGGACCGCAGGCCGATGCTCTAACCACTGAGCCAAACCGGCCAGGGCTCACGTGTGCTAATTTTGACTCCACATCTAGACTCTGAGTTCCTAGAGGTCAGACCATTTCTCAGAAGTCTTACATTTCTCAGCTGTTTTCATAGCACTTAACACAGCGGATCCCTAAATAAGCATTCAATAAGTGCTAAATTAATGAAGGGATGAAAGCATAAACAGATGGGTAGAATTAAATATATAGTTAAACATTTTGCTTCTACCTCTTCAGTTGGGAAATTACAAATGATTCCTCTTGTTGCCAGAATCCTTGAGGGCGAGCCTCGGGAGGAAAGGCTTCCCAGAAGAGTGAATGTCCATGAGGAATTTCCTGAGCACCCCTCCCAGAGGGGCCCTGACACCTTTATAGCCCAAGCTGGCTTCCTCCTCCTGGCGGAGGGGACTGAAGGAAGGGCAATCCTGAGGGCTCCGAGGCACAGGCCTTGAGCTTTCCAGGCTAGATCCCTACCACTCCCTCCTCATCGAATGCATTGCTTGGCAGCTATGGATTATAGCCCAGGAGCTTGGGCCTGTCTCTTCTCCCTCCATAATGGCTTCCTCTGGCCCAGGAGACCGGATGTGCTCTGGTAATGGTCTGGAAGTGCTCTCTCCTGCCGGCCCAGACTCCCAGGACGTCTTGAGAGAGGCAGAAGTCTGGAGAGATAACACAGGCTGCTCACTCACTTCTGGGGTCTAAATGAAGGAAACACTAAGCAGTCCTGTGCCTGAGGTAGTCCAGACAACAGCAGCAAGGTTAGCTGAGAATTTGCTAAGTGGGTTGTTACAGCTTGGACCCTGAGAGTAGGTAGGGAAGAGGAGCTGAAGAAGGAAGCATCGAGTTCCCTGTGATATGTTCCCTTAAAAATCTATTAGCCGGGCTTATTTGCAGGCAGAAGTGAGGCCCTGCCTGTTGCTGGATACGGAGCTTGCTAAAGGGCCCAGCTTTGCACCCGGACTTGCATGTGCTTGAATGTCAGCCAGCCCTGAGTGTGACTCGGGCTCCTCCTTACTGTCTCTGAGCCTCCACGTGTTGCCAAGGAGCAGGACCAGGTACGTAACTAATGGGGCCCAGCACAAGATGAAAATATGGGGTCCCTTGTTCAAAAGTATAAAAAATTCCAAGACAGTGACAGGAGAGCATTAAACCCAGCACAGGGTCCATCTAAGCACCGGTTAGACTGGACCCTCTGTGACTGCACAGTTGGCCCCCACAGCGGGCCCTGTAGAGGGGTTGTTTGAGAGCGGGGTGTGAGTGGGGCTGTGACTAGGAGAATCTGCACGAGTCACTGCTCTCAAGTTACCACCAACCATGTGTCTTAAAGGTGGGGATTTGTCTTCCTTGGTTTTCCTTCTTGGACATACAGGCACTCACCATTGACCTGGTGAAAGTGACGGGAATTTTTGTTTAATTGGTCTTGGACTAGAGACTATCTTCCTGTGTGTGGTTGTGGATCCAGAATGAAGGAGGTACCAGGATCCAGGGTCCAGGTTGGAGGTCACAGGGCCAAGACACCTTGAGGTGGCTGTTTGTCTCAGTGCCTTTTCCTTTAAGTTAAGGAAGGCCCCTTTACAATGTAACTCACTTCAAAGCCAAATAAAGAAGTAACGTATTACCCCCTTAGCATGTAAGAGTCTGTAGGATCTTTGGCAAATGAACCTTCAAGGGAGGTAATTGAGAGCCAATGAGGAGTTTTTAAAAGTACATGGACAGTGAGACTTTATTTAAATGGAAAAAATATACCCTAACTTGAACAAAAAGACTCCATTTTGGAAAAGTGAAAAACTTTTCCTAAATGAATTTATTAATTCAGTGTCATTATGATCAAATATTCACAGGATTATTATTATTTTTTTGAACTTGGCAAAATGATATAAGATTAAGTTGGAAAAATAAACATGAGAGGACACCAGGAAAAATTTTTTTTAATTTAAAGAAGAGGGCCCTGGCCGGTGTAGCTTAGTTAGTTGGAGCATCATTCCTGAACACCAGAAGGTAGCGGGTTTAATTCCCAGTCAGGGCACATACCCAGGTTGTGGGTTCAATCCCTGGTCAAGGTGGGTGAGGAAGGCAACTGATCCATGTTTTTCTCCCATATTGATGTTTTTCTCTCTCTTGATTTCTTTCTCTCTCAAATCAATTTCTAAAAAAAGAGTTAGGTCCGACAGGTGTGGCTTAGTGGTTGAGCGTCAACCCATGCACCGAGAGGTTGCCAGTTTGATTCCTGGTCAGGGCACATGCCCAGGTGGTGGGCCCGATCTCCAGTGGGGGGGCAAGCAAGAGGCAGCCAATCGATGTTCTCTCTCATTGATGTTTCTCTCTCTCTCTCTCTCCTTCTCCCTTCCTCTCTCTCTAAAATCAATAAAGAAAAAGAAGAAAAAAAGAGTTAGCTCTGGCCAGTTTGGTTCAGTGGCCAGTGCCTTGGCCCTCAGACTGAAGAGTCTCAGGTTTGATTCCTGGTCAAGGGTTTCAGATTTGATCCCCAGCCCCAGTCAGGGTGGTGCAGGAGGCAACCACTTGATATGTCTCTCTCACATCAATATTTCTCTCTCTCTCCCTCCCTCCCTCTCTTCCACTCTCTCTAAAAATCAGTGGAAAAATATCCTTGGGTGAGGATTAACAACAACAACAATAAAGATTTAAAAATATTTAAAGAAGAGGACAGGACCTTAGATGTTAAAGTACATTTTCTAGGGCACATAAAGGGGCCCCTGGGGCCCTCTTCAGCTTGAGCAAGTCCAGCAGATGCTCTCCTTTGCTCCTTAGCCCTGGCTGCTGAACCCCTGGGCCAAGGTTGGGAGGCTATGTTTCCCAGACCCTGGACCATGTGGGTGCTGGTCAGGCCACTCCAGGACACTAAGGGAGTTGCCCGTGCCCACTGCCTCTGGATTGCACATAGACACTCAGGTGGCTTCAACTCCGTGTGTGTGTGTGTGTGTGTGAATTGTTGCAAAACCCCAATTCCTGCAGATGAGACTCATAAAGAAATTTGCACCAGGAACTGGTGCCTGGCTTCACCCATCATCTGTGAGTCTGGGTGAGTCATCAGGCTAAAGAAAGTCTTAAACAGGAAGGCAACCTGCTGCTCCAGGAACTAGCTCTTCTCAGATATGGGGGTGGTAGACACATACTGGGATGTCCAGGACCCTAGCATGACTTTTCTTCTTTATCCTGGCATTACCTGCTTTGTCTTCCTTGAGTGTCTCCACCAAAATTCAAAGCATTAATTTAAAGAACAAGAAAAATTGGGGTCAATATTTGGTTTAGAGGAAAATTGAATTGATTGAAACTGAGTGTGATGTTTCTCTGGGTGTTGGTGGCTTGTACTCCCTCCTTCCTCCTCCTATTCCCCCACAATCTCATAGGTAACTGAGAGTGAGGACTATTCAAGAAAACAGTGGGGATCCAGACACGTGGACATTCTTAGTGCCCCTGCCAGTGTTCCTAGTAGCCCTGGGCTCCATTTCCACTTGCTTCACTTGCTTCTCTATGAATTTGCTTTAGGGAAAACAGCTGGAGTGAGTGTTTGAGGCAACAATCTCATAGCAACAGTTTTTTCACCTTCCAGAAACCATTCTTTATTTTTGCTCAACACTGGACATTCAAAGCAAGTTGCCTTTTGTCTAAACTGGGAGCAGAGGCCTTGTTGGGCCTAAAGCAGATCTCTAATCACTTTTACCTGCATCTGGCTCAGGACTAGTGGCCCTTGTCCTGAATGGAGTCGTTGCAGGGTCTGGGAGGAAAAGCAAATTTGCCCGTGGTATTGGCCCTTCCCCCAGGAGGAAACAGAGTCGGGTCTGGTGTGTTGACACTTGCTGGCTGAGACTTAGATCCTCTGTCACTGCAGACAGAGCTACTTCTTATTTTAACACTGCAGCATGAACAGAAAGGCTTCCAGTCCAGGTTCCAGCAGGGGCTGGAGGTCAGGGCCCACCTGATTCTTAATAGGTCCTTAGAACAGGCCTGCGGAGGATGCTTCCTGGGGACCATAAGGGCTGGGGGCCTTGGACCCAGCACTGCACCCTTCCTCCCAACCCCCGCCTGCTGCATTGCACCACTGATTCAGTGAAGACATCATCCTCACTCCTTTCCCAGAGCTGCTTGCCGCTCTGCTCTGACAGTTAGATTGGCTGCTGCAGAGAAGTGCTCATCCCCACCGACAGGGGCTTTTTAAAGTGATAAATTGCATTAGCAAATTTCTTATTAGCTCTGCTGTCAGGGGGTAGCTCCTGCCACTTAGCTTGCTGAGGCTGATGCATGACTTCCCGCCTGTTAATTATCATGCCAAGGGCTAAAGGGAATCAGAGGCTGGTGGGTGAATGGGTGGAAGCCCCTTTCTCTCTTCCCCTTCATGTGAAAGGTCAAAAAAGCCTCAGGCTTGTGTTGAGCTGTCTTAGTTCTGACTCTGCAGCAGGCTATGTGCTTTGGGCTCCTGATCCTGCTGGGGAAGGCACAAGATGTCAAGATACCATCTGGGTTGGTTGGGGTTGGGTTATTCTTCAGGCCTCTAGGATTTGGCAGCTTGAAATCTGCACAGCATTTCTTTTGGAGCTGCATGTTCAAGGCAGACCCTGGACCATGTCCCAGAAAGGTGTGCAGGCTTCTCCTTAGGGGTTCAAGGCCACTGATCCTCCTTGTACCTGATCCCCTCACTCAAGACAGCTGAAGAGTCTCTTTCCCAAAGGTGACATCATGTCTCCTCCTCAGATTTTCTCTTGGTGACTCTCCAAGTCACTGCACATTTAGGATGCTCAACACCAGTTTCCATGGGCTTAGGCTTCCCTTTTCCAGGTAGAATTGCATAAAACTCAAATTTACCAGGGAGCAAAATAAGAGGAGGAACATTGCAATTTTTTGTTTTACCTATTGCTCATTCGAAGGGTCTCTGACTACTCTGAGAATTAGACAGAACAAATAGATCCTCATCTCCAGAAAAAATGTACATCCTCATGCTTGCATTCAGTTGTGGGGCCTTCCCAGACCCTCTGCCACCTATGTTCGAATCCACATTTAATAAGAGCCATTCCTAAGCACCATAGAGCTGTGAATCCCTGGGAAGGGACTAAGCAGCCCCCTGCCATAAGAAGTGAGTTATCCTTCTCCTAAAACAACAGCTGAGCAGCTTCCCTGGGCAACCCTGGGCACTGTTTGGATGAAGGCCACTAGGTACAGTTATATCATTTCTTGGGTTGCAATAGACATGGTAAGACTGCGAAATTGGCTCAGGGCAGCAGTGACTTTTTGGCCAGGTCTGCATTAACTCCTTCTGAGAAACAGTTCCTGTGGCCAGGAGGCTCCTGTAGTAACATTCTTGTCCTAATGTGCTCCTCTTGAGAAGGGAGGTAGGAAGGAGGAGGAGGAGGCAGAGCCTGTGGCAGAAAAAGAGAAAATTCTAAAATGGATGTGGGGGAGTGTGTGTGTGTGTGTGTGTGTGTGTGTGTGTGTGTGTGTGTGTGTTCAGAGAGACAGAGACAGAGAGAGGAAGAGGGCTGAATTCCTCATTATTCAGCCTAAGGATGCTTTTGAGATGGAATCTCAAAAATATTGTGAGGATGGGTTTACACTCTTTCACGAGTATGGTCTCAATTTCTGCATTTTCTTGAACTTTGGCTAGGACCAATGGTCTGCTCTGTGAAATAAAAAACACTTCCTTTTCTTGTTACTTCTCAGAAGGCTAGGTTTAAAAAATGCCCCAAAGGGGGTGAAAACAGGTCCTCTAAGCAAGTGAGGTAGCTACCAACTTATTCTCCAGGACCCCAGGTTGTTTACATGACTTCCTGAGGCAAGCAAGAAGGCAAAAATGCAGTAAAATGATTAGATCCAGAGTTTTTTTGTTTGTTTGCTTTGTTTTTAATGTTGAAAGGCAACGATAACCAGCCCAACATGGATTGCCTCCTTCTCTGAACTTGAGAACAAGTCTTAACTTTAGTCTAGATCCCCGTGAAGCCTACTCTCTCCCCTCTCCCTCTCTCTTCCACAGTCCCTCCCGGTCAGTGCTGTCATGAGCTGGACTCTTGCTCCAACCCTGGCCAAGAATCTGCCTGATTTCCCAAGTCTCTTTCCAAGATGGTCCAGCTTAGGATCTAGCCCCACCAGTTTGACCTGCTTGCCATCTCCCAGCAGGTTGCCTCATTTCCAAGGAAGCTACTCCTTGGGCTTTCTAGGTCCATACCACAGCCCATTTTCTTCTCCAGCAACATGGTCCAGCCACCCTGCCAGCATCCCACTTGTTCCTCCTCACTCTCAGGACAAATACCAATCTGGCCACTGAGAGGAGAAAACAGACATTGAAAGGGCTCAATATTCTGTGAGCTGGGGAAGAGATGACCTGGGCTACCTTGGTTTCTCTGAGGACCATTGGACCTGGGCTTAAGTATGTCTTCTCCTGGTCTATGGAGGAATGGTCAGAACTGGGCCCTGAGCAGAGGGGCCAGTTCAGAACAAAAAGGACCCTGCTGGTTTCTAAGAGGATAAAATTCTGCAATGACTCATGGATGAAGGAAAAGAAATCTTCCCTTGGAAATGTTCTCCAAACATCCACCTGCATGGCCTCAGCACTTCCTCTTCTCCAGCTCTGGGATTCAGGGACCACTCCTTCTGGCTGCACCATCCTATGCTCTGGCTGGTTTAGTCTCCGTTGGAATCAAGTTAGGTTGTGAATGAATTTAGGGGCCCGTTGCCTGAGTCTTGGGGAGGAGATGCATCAGTGGCCCAGGAATAGAAGCATGGAACATAGTTCTCTAAGAACCTAATTTACTTTCAAGAAAGGATTTGAAATGGGAGAAATTTAATCCCCCCACCCCCAACTCCTTGCCTTGATACCCCTGTAGAAGGGGTATCAAGGGGTTGTTTCTATAACAACCATAGAAAACAGTTAACTAAAGTAGCCTCCCCTCCTTTTCCCATCTCTCTCTGTTCCGTGTATATGTTTTATTTTTGTCACAGCACCTATCACACTCTTTTATTTATCTGTGTCTTTGTTTGCTAGGCATTGTCCATCTCTCTCTACCACCCTTCTTCTCTTAATCCATGGGCATAGGCCCTTGTCATGTTCATAGCCACATCCCTAGCACCCAGCAAGTGCCTGGCTCACAGTAAAGGTATACAGTCAATATTTATTGATATAATGAAGAACACTTTGGATTTGGAGAGGAGGCCAGGATGAGAGAGGCCATTTGGGTATAAGAAGAAAAGAGGGAATTCGGTACCTTCATTTTCAATACCCTTCAGAGATTTTCCACGGCCAAGTAAATCAAATCCAAATTTGTTATCTTGACAGGCAAAGCCCCAATCCACCTCCTAGGCTCATTTCTTGCCAGTTCCCCTTTGCACCTCCAATGGTTCAGACTTTCCAAATTGCTAAATGTCCCATGTTCCCAAGTTCTTTCACATGGGTTATTTTGCATTTGTTCCCACCTGAATACCTTTTGTCTATACAGTTAGGAATTATAATATCTACTTTTTACAGTGCCCAATGAGAATAAGAGGTTGTAATAGAACAAGCTCCTGGCACAACACCTTGCTGAAACAAAGTCTTCACAAAATGTTGGTGAGCATCCTTCCCCTTCCTCTCTCTCTGGGGAATGCATCAGCATAGAGGGCTCTCCTCTGTGAAGCCTCAGGTAGTTGGTCATTCCCCACAGTGCTTTGTTCTTCCCACAGTTAGAGACATATTATGGGGTCTTGGTCCCCAGGCTACCTCCCAGGGCAGAAGAATATAATCTCCTTTGTGCTTAACATAATGCTTGGCACCCAGTAGGTGCGAAATTTGTGCCCATTGAATAACTGGAACTGAGGAAAGTCTGGGGCTGGTGGATCGATGGGTTTGCTCATCTTCCCAGAGCCAGAGCATGCACAACCATTGACATCGCTGGGAAGGAAGGTCAGTTCTGCATCCTCCTGGACTGGGGAGCCTCCCTCCTGCAGCCTAGTCAGCCATGTGGGTACACCTGGCCATGAAATAAGAAGCCACTTCCCAAGCACCACTGCCACATCTAATTTTCCATCAATGAAATATTCAGCGGCTCCACAGCCAAGGTCTGTCTGCTCTGCGGCTGGAAGGGAAGTGTTCCTGCCTCCTCAGGGTCTGTCTCCCACACACCATCCCACCCATTCTCAGACCAGGACTTTTGTTATCCTCCCTTGGTGTCCTTACTAATGCTCTGTGCCCTACTCCCCTAAAATCAGGACTGTCCTTCCTCCTCCCCATTACTATCCAGCTCCTACCCACCCTTCACCGAAGCCCCACCATCCCTGTAAAATTTTTTATCAGAAATTATCTTTCCTTCCTCTTGTATCCCAGACATACATCTGAATGACAAACCTCCACTTCACAATGCCAGTCAGGCAGAATTAGTTCTTAATTGGACCCAGTCTAGTTCCTATAGGATAAAGACCTTTTACTCAAAATGATGGTTTGTTGCTGCTGCTGCTTTAGATTTCCCTTGTGTACATTGGGTTTGGGGCTGGGGTGCTTAGTAGAAAGTAGGAAGGGGAATTTCCAATCAAAACACATGGGAAGCTTTCAAGGACTTCTGCCTGGCCTGCACCCCTAAAGCTTCCCCTCTTCAACCAAGGCCCATTCTTTAGTTTTCTCCCTATTCCAGACCAGTCACTCTGCAGGGGCAAATCGGGGGAACATTTGGGGTCAAATGCACAGTGTTGTCCATCCACAACCAACAGCCTCTGGGCACGTGGTGATTGCTGTTCAATGTGGTGAGTTTGGGGATGTTACCAGATTGCTAAGTGACAGAGCAATGAGCTGCAGGCAGTGCACAGGCAGAATTTTGGGAAGAAAACGCATTAGCGTGGACCCTTGGCCAAGCCTGTAGAATGACAGCAGCAAGGCCTTGCTTTATGCATCTTGAAATTAGGCGTGAATACATGTTTGAACTCAAGTCTACTTTTCACACACTATTCAAATGATTTTGATCAGATGGCTCCTATGAAGTGACACTGGCTGGCCCATTGCCAGCAGGATGGTGTGTGGAGAATGGGTCTAAGATTTGGATTTGGAGTGAGGCATGGAATGAGGCGTATGGGGCTTGAATCTAGGCTCTGTTCTTCGTTCATCTGAGTGACCACAGGCCAGACCCTCACCTTGCTGGTTATCAGTATATACATGAGTGTTGAGTGTGTGTGTGTATAATGTGTTTAGTTCTATACACATAGCACTTTCATTCTTTGAGCATTATTTACGTGCTAAGCACTATGTCAAACATGTTATTTCCAGTAACCTCATTTAGTCCTCACAACAACTCTAAAAGAAAGATATGATTATCCCCATTTTGCACACCAAAGTTTGTTTTGCAAAGAGGTTTAATAGAGAGATTAAGTAATTTGCCCTAAAACACATTTATCAAAGGGCAGATCTGGGATTCAACTTAGGGTTCTTAAGCACTGTGAGATTTTGCATTTCTGTAAAATGGAAATAAAAATAGCTTCCTCAGCTGTATCTGAGGAGCAAATGGGATCTTCTATATGAAAGTCTTATGAACTGTAAAGCATTATTTTTAGGAGAAGACTCAGTTCTTGCCTTCAAGCACTTTATAATCTAAATTAATAAGAGCTACATAATGCTTGATTAAATGAAATCTAGTGTCAAAATGTACAGTGCACACCTTAACTAAGTGATCCAACTTAGCGTCATCACCAATGGGACAAACAAACATGGCATGTGTCTCAACACGACGGCATGCCACAGGAAGCACACAGCATCACCTCTGTGGTATATTCTTATCCCAAAATATTTAGCCTGAATCAAATCAGACAAATCCAGATTAAGGGACATTATACAAGATAACTCACCTAGACTCTTCAATAATGCCAATGTAAAAGAAACCAAAAAACCGTCCTGGCCGGTTTGGCTCAGCGGTTAGAGCGTCGGCCTGCGGTCTAGAGAGACCCGAGTTCAGTTCCCGCTAAGGGCACGTACCTCGGTTGCAGTTTGTCCCCGGCCTTGGTCGGTCGTGCGGGTGGCAGCCACTTGATGTGTCCCTTTCATGTCGATGTTTCTCTCTCTCCCTCCCACTCTATCTGTACAAAAAATGGAGAAATGTCCTCGGGTGAGGATTAAAAAATAATAATAATAAAAATAAATAAATAAATAAACCAAAAAACCACCACCACCACCACCAATAACAACTCTTCCATATGCCCCAAAGCCAGTATTATAAAAAAAAAAAAAAAAGCTGTTCTACATTAAAGGAAACAACAGAGACATGACAATTAAATATATGTTGTGAATCTTCATTGTCTCTTAGATTTTTTTAAGCCATAAAGAGTATTTTGGGCCTTGGCTGGTTTGGCTCAGCAGTTAGAGCATCGGCCCATGGACCAGAGAGTCCCAGGTTTGGTTCCCACTAAGGGCACGTACCTCCGTTGCAGTTTGTCCCCTGCCCTGATTGGGGTCGTGTGGGTAGCAACCAGTTGATGTGTCTCTCTCATCTCAATGTTTCTCTCTCTCTCGTCCTCCCTCTCTCCCTCCAGCTCTATCTGAAGATAAATGCAAAAATATCCTCAGATGAGGATAAAAAAAAGAGTATTTTGGGAGAATTAGAGAAATTTAAAATCCTCTATAAGTTAGCTAATACTACCGTATCACTGTTAAATTTCTTAGGTGTGATAATGTTCTTGTGGTTATAGGAGGAATGTCCTGGTTCTTAAGTATTTGGGATAAAGTGTTATGATATCTGTGATTTTCAAATAAATGCTCTTGCAAAAAGAAAGTGTGTGTGTGTGTGTGTGTGTGTGTGTGTGTATGAGAGCACATGGAATAATGTTAACCCTTGGTAAATATGGATTTAAAAAATGTACAGATATACCTTATTTTATTGCACTTAACCTTATTGTGTTTCACAGACGTTGGCATTTTTTACAAATTAAAGACAAGACCTTCCACCAGCAAAAATATCATGACTCACTTTATTGCAGTGATCTGGAGCCTAACCCACAATATCTCTGAGGTATATCTGAGTAGGTTTTCCTGTACTATCCTTTCAACTTTTCTCTAGGTTTGAAAATTACTCAGAATTACTCAGTAAAAATTGAGAAGTTGAGCAAACAGGTTTAATAGAGAGGGCAAATATCTTGCTATAAAACACATTTATTAAAGGGTGGATCTGGATTTATGTATGTTACAGGGTTAAGGGGAGATTGCTATTTAAAGGAACATAGAGCTAAAGTCTTCTTTAATATAAAAATATCTCCACTAAATGTATTTCTTTGTTGGCTCCACTTTTTTTTTTTTTTCTGGTTAATCCTCACCCAAGGGTATTTTCCCATTTTTAGATAGAGTGGAAGGGAGGGAGGGAGAGAGGAACATCGATGTGGGAGAGACATATCGATGGGTTGTTTTCTACATGACCCCAACTGGGGCCAGGGGTCAAACCTGCAACCCAGGTACATGCCCTTGACTGGGAATTGAACCTGAAACCCTTTGGTCTGTGGGCTGACACTTTATTTTTTTATTTTTTATTTATTTTTTTATCCTCACCCGAGGAGATTTTTTTCCATTTTTTGTACAGATAGAGTGGGAGGGAGAGAGAGGAAGAGAGAGAGAGGGAAACATCGATGTGAAAGGGACACATCGAGTGGCTGCCACCCGCACGACCAACCAGGGCCAGGGACAAACTGCAACCGAGGTACATGCCCTTAGCGGGAACCGAACCCGGGTCTCTCCGGACCGCAGGCAGACGCTCCAACCGCTGAGCCAAACCGGCCAGGGCTGGGCTGACACTTTAAACTATTGAGCCAAACCAGCCAGGGCTGTTGGCTCTACTTTTGATCAGTGGAAGGGGGTAGCTCAAGAAGGGGGCCTCAGTGGTCGCAGCGTCTGAGGCAGCTTCTCCACTTGTCTGCAGGAATGCATTTAGTAGTGGTTAATCAGGGCTGCTTTCCTTTTGGCTCCAGTGTAGTCAAAACAATCTCCTGCCCCAGCCTCTAGATTCCTAGGAGACAAAGCTCAGCATCTTAGCAGAATCTGGGAACCCTCTGTGGCCCCATGGTTTTCATGGTACAAACAAAGCCCAGCTTTACCCACAGGAGGGACAAAGATAGTGAGAAGAGGACTTTCAGCAAATGTGCCTGTGGGCCACCATTAGAGTCATCTGGCTGCTTGTTTAAGTGCCCCAACATACTGAGGTTGGGACCTGCAGCCCTTTATTTTAACCAGCACCCAGGTAACTGCAGTCCAATAGCCTCGGCTGAAATTCAGACCTCCAAAGCTGGCATTCAAGGCCTTGCAAAGCTTCCTTTCCTCCCCAGCAGCTACTTTCCTTCCAGCCAGTTGAAGGTTCCCTAACCTGCCCTGCGGTCTGGGCCTTTGCTTAGTCCTACCCTTCCCTGGAATCTTCCCTCGCTCTCCTCTATCCACGTGATGCCAACTCAGCTTCAAGACTGAATTCAAGTCCCACTTACTTCCTGGAGCCTTCCCAATCACCCTGGTCCACGTCAAGGGTTGCTCCCTTTCTTTTATTTTATTCAGTGTTAAATTGGAGGCTCCCGATTTAATAGTTTATGACACAACCGTCTACCATGGCTTTTTACTTGCTTCAGTTGAGTTCATGTCATCTTCCTGCCAAACTGTGAAATTCTTGAGGGCAGGGATCACATCTTTTTCTCTTGAGTCCTCTTCAATAACTAGGACAAAGATAAAGTCCCAGATCCAGGTTGTTAATAACCAAATAGAGGGAGAGAGTGTAGAAACATAGAGTAAAAGAGAAGGTGAAGGGGAGAGAGAAGAGGGAGAAGATTGGCTATGGCCGTGGTAGCTTTAGTGCAGGGCACAGGCCATTTCCCTTGAGCCTGGCATCCTAGGCTCTGTGGATAGGTGTTGTTAGGGTGACTGTTCCTCCCAGCCCAGAACTATTTGCATTTGGGGCTGGGCTGCTTGGGGGTCCCTGCCCCCTCATGACAATTTGCGTCCACATATTTACATAGAGGTAAAGGAGTTTCCTGAGAGAAGAGACAGGGGACTGCCTCTCACTATATTCCTTCTTTGTCATTCAAAGTCACTCATGGTATGCCCTGGCTAGTTTGGCTCAGTGGTTAGAGCATGGGCCCACGGACCAGAGTCACAGGTTTGATTCTAGCCAAAGGCATGTACCTTGATTGCAGTTCAGTCCCTGGCCCTGGTTGGGGTTATGCAGGAGGCAGCCAATTGATGTGTGTCTCTCTCACCTTGATGTCCCCCCCCCCCCCCCCCCCCCCCCGCCGCCGCATCTGAAGATAAGTGGGAAAATATCCTTGGGTGAGGATTAAAAATAAAAACAACAAAGTCACTCATGGTGACCTGGGGCTGGAGGTGTGCACATGGACTCAAGCTGTGGGATAGTGTGGCTGTGCCCCTGAGGGAAAGTTCAATTTAAGGGGAGGAAAAGGAGTGTCTAGACTTCTCCCTGAGGCTAGATGCTGGTAGTTCTACAGCTCCTTGGTGGCTGAATTCCTCCTCCAATATCTGACATTCCACCCCCCTATGCTTGAAGCAGTTGAGACCAGCAAGTAGGGCTGTATGGGGAGGTGGACACCATGGTTATTTGATCATAAATATAAATGGGACCACCCTTGTAGGCGCAGAAAGATGAAACCTGCCTCATTTTATGCTGTTCCCAAATCTCCTTATGCTGTTCTCTCTGCCTGAAATGCCCTCTCCCTTGACCACTGCTTGGCAAACTTCACAGGGAGCCTGGCTGGACTCCCAAAACAGAGAGACACTCTGCTTTTAGGTCTCTGAACAGCTTTGTCTCTCCCATCAAATGAAAACATGACTGCCTCCAGGGTAAAGAGAAAACAAGATCAGATTTAGGCCAAAGGGCTTGAAATTGCTTCTTTACTTCTGTCTCCCCACATGTATAAGGCTGGCAATTCTGGCTGCTCCCACCTCAGAGTACCTAGACTGGAGTGGGCCCCCCTAGAGCGGGTGGAGGGGCAGCTCAGAGCCCTCTGGGTGAGGTTCTCAGCTGTGAGGTGCCTGTCCCAGCCCAAAGGATGTACTTAACCAACAGCCATGGGACAAAAACCAAGGTGACAGATGGAAGAAGAGCTGCAAAGATAGCAATTGTTGAGGAGGAAGGAAAGGTCGGTGACCCTGTGAAACATAAGTACAGTTTGAATGGGAAGAGCAAGGAACCATGGAGCAGGTTCCTAATGGAGGAAAAATGAAAAACAAAAATCAGTGATACAGAGGAAGCTTCTCCTCACATCCTTCAAATGGCTGCAGGGGGAAGAGGGGAGGACCAGCTGGAGCTGGGAATATATTAGCTGCCTGATCATATTACCAAGGGAGTTGTGGAGTCCTGGGCTGGAGGCCTCTCAGGAGATGGTAGATAATTAGGGATCAGTCTCTGGGCAAGGGATGGAATCTATGACCCCTTTAAGGTCCCCTTATCTACCAGAGCAGGTTATGGCAAGACAAAGAATTCAAGAGGCTGTCCTACAATTATTTATGTTGCATACTTTCTTTAGCTTTTGAGAAATTTCCTAACAAAAATTCTAACTGCTCAAGGTCAGAATGAATTTGGGGATTTTCACTACCCTCACCCTCACCCTCACACTGTGCTTTTATTTAAGATAATAATAATAATAACTCCAACCTCCTGAAATCCTTAAGACAGAGGCTCTACAGTCAACAAGAACAGGATTTAGCTTTCATTGGAAATGTCTGTATTTCCCTTCAATTAAGGGAGGGTGGAATATTAATGTAGAGTATTTAGATAAGGCTCTTAATTTGAAAAGAATGTGAGAATTAATGCTTGAGTTTAATCAGAGCCTGAATCATCACAGATAGATTTTTACCCTCTTCTCCTTAATCAATTTTACCCTAATTAATTCTTCTGTGGCTAAGTCTTGTTACATTAGATAGTCTGCTGATTATTTCCACAATCAAGAGACTGTATATTCATGCATTTTTAATAAGGAATGGCTGCATCCTTTTTCATAAGTGATCCTGCTGGTTGGCAGTTGCAGCCGCTAAAATAATTATAGACTAGATTACTTACTTTTACATCATTGTTTGCTGTCATATTCATCCTAGGTGACAATTTTGAAGAGCTCCGGAGGCTGCTGTAGTCGACAGAGGAGCTGGGTATTTAATGTGGCAATTTTCAACGTCAAGTGCTGTTTGTTCATAGGTCAATGCCTTTTTTTGTTTTTTAATAAACACAAGAGTAATTTGGTCCTACTAGCTGATGAAGCCATGTGCTAAGACTCAAAGGTCATTCTAATTCTATGCTAAGTTTGAAACCTTGACTTGTAGAAGGTCCTACTTCTGAAAGCTGCCCAACCCCCTATGCCTTCAATTTTGACTGGTCTAGATAAGGTTGTTAAAGTCTGATTGTACTTATTTGATGAAGTACTCTCATATAAGACCCTGATAACCCTGCAACCTAGAAGGCTTGAAGCAGGTGACACAGTAATCCAAAGCCTTAGCTGTTTTCTGTTGAGCAAGAGGAAGAGGAAAAATACACCTAAGAAAAAGACTGATTTTTATTTGGGGAAAAACACTGGGCTTTTTGGTTATTCGGAGGAAAGCTCAGAGCTGATTCTGGAAGGGATGGGTTGAGGCAAGAGGAAATAAATGGCTATGTATCCTAATACAGAAGGCTGTCTTCCCAATGGGCAGACACAGCTACAGCTCACTGCAGAAGCTCTTTCAATGTTCACATGGTGGAGGAGAGGCTTTCCTTTTCTCTCTTGGGGAAAACAGAGAGGTGGGGAGCCTGGCCAAGGACCCTCCTTTCTGTGGGAGTTAAGTTATGGTAGACCTGAAGACTAAGGGGTGGGGGGAAGACAAACGGGGTACCTCAGGCCATGGATCAGGGGACTCCAGTAGAGTCTGTAGACAACCTCCAACTTAATTGATTTTCTTTTGTAATTGTATCTCTCTTTTTCCAACCCAAGCCTTCAGTAGTTTTGTTAACCTCACAGCCTTTGGAAAGTAAGAGGAGAGCCTGTATCCACACTTGGAACAGAGCAGGGCAAAGGCATGTCCATTAGGACCCTACCTCTAAAGCCTGTTCAGGGAAGCATGATGGTCCTGGAGCCCATTTGTGTTTGTGTTTTGGGGGGGGGGGGGGGTTTGCACGGATTGGCCTTAAAGAAGGAGGAGACTCACAGGCTCTGGCAGGTGCAGAAGTGGAAAGAGATAAACTTCTTTCTCTATATACTGGAGAGAGACCTTCAAAAGGAGAAACTACAGCTTGCAAATTACATGGGCATGGGTTGTTGGCCAGCAGCCATCTGGGTTGCCCTTAATATACACTGCAGTTGGCCAGTGTCTCAGAGGTTGTCCTGCCCTCCCTGTTCTCCACACCAGCTGTTCAGGGAAAGAGCCAAACTGTAGCAGCCTCTAGCTCTTTTCCCAGGAACGCCACCCCCAGCTGCTCTGCAGAGCAAAGAGCCAGTAGGGGCATCATTGAAACTTAGGTCATTACTCCCACCCTTACTGCAGATGAGGAACTGGAACAATTTTGGGGCAGTTACTATCTATAGTGAAATGATCAAAAGAAGTGATCTTAAGCTTAATGAAAATGTTAGGAAGATTGGAAGAGCAAGACCTGAGCAAGTTTGGTGTTACAGAAAATAAAGGGCAAGGTGGTTGAATGTCCTGAGCCAGCCCTCCAAACCCCATTTCACTCATATGGGACCTGGGGTCAGAGAAGTAATGTGACTTGTTCAAGGTCACTCTGTTGATTAGGGACAGATTCAGGTTTTGAGTCCCAGGTCTCCCCCAACTCCCAACTCAATGCTCTTTTCTGGGTAGCCCACACTTCTGGTACATTTCTTTTTACCTAGAGAAAAGAAGGCTGGCTCTAGACATCCAGCCAGCTTGACAAATTTTACTGAGCTAACTTATCAGGTTTAGTTCTGCAACTTCTGTTCTGGGTTTCATAGCAAGTACAAGACCCTAGGAAGATAAGGGTGTAGCATGGGAGTGGGAGAGATCAGAGGACCTCCATTCCCTCAGAATTGTAGGAACCTCCTGGGCTATGTGTTGGGAACTAATTTTATTTTTTCTTTTATTTTTTGTTTTCCCTCCTCTCCTTTTCTTCATTTTCTGTCTTCCTCTAATGTTTTTAAGTTTTTCACCCACATCCTAACCACAGAACTTACAGAGAAAATAAAATCAGTCTAAAGGGATGGGTGGGGGACCATTCAGTGCTTTTCAAAGCTGCTTAGATGTGATGAACATCACTTCCATTGGGAAATGAAGTCACATGGCCCACTCTGACCTTATTAGGGTGGGTGGTTTAATCTTCCCATAAGGAGGAGTACCACAGAGTGGCTGTGCAGAGGTAGCAGCAGATGTCTTTGAACAAATAATGCAGCCTACCCACCAGAGCAGTTTCAGATTATGAATATATTGTGGCTTTAAATATAGTAATATTTATGTAATAAAATTTTTACTAAAGATTTTGCTGTACATTAAACTCATATGACTCTTATTTGTCTACCTAAATATTGCCTATCTTTCAATGCCCAAATCAAGTTTCACCTCCTCTGTGCAGCTTTCTTTCCTGATCACAGCATTTATTGCCTCTATAATCCATTCTGCCACTATTGCCAGCCTTCTGCTGACTGCTGTTCTTTTTTTGTTTAATTTTTTTCTTTTTTTTTTTTATCCTCACCCGAGGATATTTTTCCATTTTTTGTACAGATAGAGTGGGAGGGAGAGAGAGGAAGAGAGAGAGAGAGAGAGAAACATCGACGTGAAGGGACACATCGAGTGGTTGCCACCCACACGACCAACCAGGGCCGGGGACAAACTGCAACCGAAGTACGTGCCCTTAGCGGGAACCGAACCCGGGTCTCTCCGGACCGCAGGCCGACGCTCTAACCGCTGAGCCAAACCGGCCAGGGCTAATTTTTTTCTTTATTAATTTTTAGAGAGAGAGGAAGGGAGAGGGAGGGAGATAAAAACATCGATGAGAAAAAGATCAATTGGCTACCTCCTGCATGCCCCCCACTGGGGATTGGGCCCACAACCTGGGCGTGTGCCCTAACCAGGAATCAAACCGGTGACTTCCTGGTGCATGGGTCGACACTCAACCACTGATCCACACCAGCTGGGTGCTGGCTGCTGTTCTGCATGTATATCTTTAAAAAAATTTGTTTTGTTTATTGATTTTAGAGAGAAAGGAAGGGAGAGGGAGGGAGATAGAAACATCGATGAGAGAGAACATTAATTGGCTGCCTCCTGCATGCCCCCCACTGGAGATCTGGCCCACAACCTGGGCATGTGCCCTGACCGGGAATCAAATTGGTGACCTGTTGGTGCATGGGTGAACGCTCAACCACTGAGCCACACCAGCCAGGCTATATGTGTGTCTTATCTCTCCTGATAGACTGGAAGTCTTGAGAACAGGCACTACATTTAATATTCCACTGGGGAATCTCAACCTGTTCATGGAAAGTATGCAGTAAAGTGTTATAGAAAAGTTAAGTGCTTTAGTTAGAGACTTTTTTTAGGGAGCTGTCCTCCATGCTAATGTGACAATGTTCCCATTTTGACAGATGGGGAAATCGAGGCTCCAAGAAGTTTAGAGGACTGGTATACTGTTACAGTCAGGATTGGCTTCCCAGGGCTTTAAGTGCATCCCATGTCTCTTATTACCTGAGCTGCCTCTCACCCCTCCATGGTGTGCATGTCTAAAACACATATAATCTTTATGGATTGTTTCTAAGACCCATTTTTAGATTTGTCTGTGATCTATATTTCTGAGGTAAGATAAATGGCACCCACTGGAAGATTAGCTCCTGGGGATATTAGGTTAAAGGAGCTGAGGAAGTAAATCATTTGGCAAGTGAACTTAGAAAGGTCAAGATGTTAAACTCCAAGCCAACCAGGATTTAATTTATTTGTTATTGTGGTCAATGCCCTTTTTACTGCACGCTAATAAAAGCCTGAGCTCTGTTGCCAACATTAAAGAGAAATCCTGGTTGTGAATTTTCTTTCTACTGGTAAGAAAATGGAGACTTGTCAGATTTGGAAAGGCCAGAAGAAAGGAAATAAAGAAGAAAACGCACAGTGTTTTTCCCTTGTCTAGTCTGCAATCTCAATTTCCAGGACAGATGGAACCATGTTATCTTCCTCATCAGTGTCATGGTTGCTCTAGGAACGGAGATTTCTTCCTGGGGCCAACTTCCTGCTTGGATCATTAGGTGCTTTGGGCCAGAAAGTAGACATCTCAGGGTTTGACAGATGTCAAACTCAATAGAGGAGACCACCCTACCTCTAGAGCCCTTGGTTTTCCTATCCCCTCTTATCCCAGACTGTTCTTGTCCATTCCAACTAGGAAAGCCACTGCCAACTTCACACATGCCCAGTTTACTTCATTCAGACTGTAAGTCACTCAAAAAACTTTTTCTCCTCCTGAAATTCCCTCTTCAGTTCTCACAGTCATGCCATCTTCCATGCCTACTTCAACACCTCATGTAAAGACTACCTATTTCAGGAAGGACCACCCCAGTTCACTACAGTTACAGAGCTATGTACATGGGATCTGCTTGACATCAGCATGGCACAGGAGAAAAACACCAGTGGGAGGAGTCAGGAGACATGGGATATAGTCTTACTCTGACACTTAGTGGATGTGTGGCTTTAGGTAAGTCACTTGACCTCTTTGGACTCAACTTTCTTTCCTTTTTTTTTTTTTTAATTATTTATTTATTTTTTTGTTACAGATATTTAACCTTTTTTACCCCATTGGCACCCCCCTCCCCACCCTGCCTCAGCCCCGTCCCCGGCTTAGTTGTCCATGTCCATTGGTCATGCATACATGCATATATTTCTGTGGTTTATCTCTTCCCACCTCCCCGACCCCCCTCTTCTAAGGGATGTCAGTCTGTGCCCTACTTCCATGTTTCTGGGTCTACTGTATTCCTCAGACTGTTATGTTCATTATATTCCGTATATAAGTGAGATCATGTGGTATTTGTCTTTTTCTGCTTGGCTTCTTTCACTTAGGATAATACTTTCCAGGTCCCTCCGTGTCGTCTCAAAGGATAAGAGATCTTTCTTTCTTACTGCTGCATAGTACTCCATTGTGTATATGTACCACAGCTTTTTTATCCATTCGTCTACTGATGGACACTTGGGCTGTTTCCAGATCTTAGCTATTGTAAATAGTGCTGCTATGAACATGGGGGTACATATATTCTTCCTGATTGGTGTTTCAGGCTTCTTAGGGTATACTCCCAGCAGTGGGATCACTGGGTCAAATGGAAGTTCAAGTTTTAATTTTTTGAGGTAACACCATATTGTTTTCCACAGTGGCTGCACCAGTCTGCATTCCCACCAGCAGTGTATTAGAGTCCCCTTTTCTCCACACCCTCACCAGCACTTGTTGTTTGATGATTTGTTGATGGCAGCTATTCTGACAGGTGTGAGGTGATACCTCATTGTTGTTTTAATTTGCATCTCTCTGATGATTAGTGATGTTGAGCATTTCTTCATATGTCTCTTGGCCATTTGTATGTCCTGTTTGGAGAGGTGTCTATTCAGCTCCTCTGCCCATTTTTTAATTGGGTTCTTTGTCTTCCTTTTGTGGAGCTGAATGAGCACTCTATATATATTGGAAATTAACCCCTTATCTGATACATCATTGGCAATGATGTTCTCCCATACAGTGGGTTGCCTTTCCATTTTGATGATTGTTTCTTTTGCTGTGCAGAAGCTTTTTAGTTTGATGTAGTCCCATGTGTTCATTTTTTCCTTTGTTTCTGTTGCCTTAGGTGATGTATCAGTGAAAATTCTGCTGCGTATGATGTTCGAAATTTTGTTGCCTACATTTTCTTCTAGAATTTTTATGGATTCATGGGTCACATTCAAGTCTTTTATCCATTTTGAGTTTATTTTTGTGTATGGTGTAAGTTGATGGTCTAGTTTCATTTTTTTGCATGTAGCTGTCCAATTTTCCCAACACCATTTATTAAAGAGGCTGTCTTTACTCCACTGCATGCTCTTGCCACTTTTGTCAAATATTAATTGAGCGTATTGCCTTGGGTCCATTTTTGGGTTTTCAGTTCTGTTCCACTGGTCTATATGCCTGTTCTTGTGCCAGTACCAGGCTGTTTTGGTTACAGTCGCTTTGAAGTATAACCTGATATCTGGTATTGTGATACCACCTACTTTGTTCTTCTTTTTCAAGATTGCTGTGGCTATTCGGGGTCTTTTTTGGTTCCATATGAAGTATTTGTTCTAGTTCTATGAAATATGTCGTTGGTATTTTGATGGGGGTTGCATTGAATCTATAGATTGCTTTGGGTAGTATGGACATTTTAATGATGTTAGTTCTTCCAATCCATGAACAGGGTATGTGTTTCCACTTTTTTATATCTTCCTCTATTTCTTTTTTCAATGACCTGTAGTTTTCTGCAAATAGGTCCTTAACTTCTTTGGTTAAGTTTATTCCTAGGTATCTTAATTTTTTTGGCGCGATGGTAAATGGGATTGTTTTTTCAGTTTCTCTTTCTGTGAGTTCATCATTGGTGTACAAGAATGCTGTCGATTTCTTGACGTTAATTTTGTATCCTGCTACTTTGCCAAATTCATTTATTAAATCTAGTAGATTTTTGATGGAGTCTTTAGGGTTTTCTATGTATAATATCATGTCATCTGCAAATAATGACAGTTTCACTTCCTCCTTTCCAGTTTGGATCCCTTTTATTTTTTCTTCATGTCTGATTGCTGTGGCTAAGACTTCCAGTACAATGTTAAATAAGAGTGGCGAAAGTGGACATCCCTGTCTTGTTCCTGTTCTTAATGGAAATGTTTTTAGTTTCTGTCCATTGAGTATGATGTTGGCTGTAGGTCAACTTTCTTTATCAACAAATATAATAAGAGTGTCAACCCTAAGAATCATTTAACAAAATTTTTTTGAGCAAATATCTTTTGCTAAATTATAGGTATAGAGTTGTGTATAAGAGAAACTCAGTCTCTATCTTCTTTTAGCTTACACTTCAGCAGATGACATAAACAATCAAATCATCATTGAAATAACCATGTGTCCTGGTTATCTAATGCCGTGTAAATCACATCTAAATTCAGTGGCTTAAAACAACAATCATTTTATTATCTCTCTCAGCTAGATGGTTCTTGCTCAGGATTTCTCAATGCAACGTCAGCCAGAGAATGGCTAGAGCTAGAGCTAGAGCTAGGGCTAGAGCTAGAGCTAGAGCTAGAGCTAGAGCTAGAGCTAGAGCTAGAGTCATTTTAAAGGCATCCTCACTCACATCTGGCTGTTGGCTGTGGGCTGGGATCTCCATTGAACCTGCCAGCCAAAACACCTACATAAGGTCTTTGTGTGACTGTGCTTCCTGACAGCATGGCAGCTGATTTCCAAATACAAGCATCCTAGGAACAAGGCAGAAGTAGATGGCATTTTTATGACTTAGCCTTGGAAGTCATGTAGCTTCACTTTTGACATAATCTACTAATGAAGGCAGTTACAAAGGCCCATCCAGTTGCAAAGGAAGGGACATAGATACCACCACTCAATGTGAAAATTTTCACATCATGCCACAAGAGCATTTTGAGTGAGATATATTGTGGCAACCATCTGTGGAAAATACAACTTGCCACACTAGACAATTACATGTAAGTTTTTAGATTAGTGCCTGGCAAATAGGAAATGGTCAGTAAGTATTAGCTAATTGCTCTTAGAGGCTATGAAGAAAAATCATGGTTTTTGATGACTCCTGAAAAGGCCAAACCATTATGCAAATGTGAAGGATTGGCGTTTTCAGCCTGTTTCATGTTTTCTTTTTCTTTTTTTTTCTTTTTCTTACCATTTTAACTGTAAGTTTCCCAAGAGCAGAGACCACAACTTCTTACTTTTTCTGTATTATTTTACTCTTTGATTCATCACCAGAAAATATCAGCTCCCTCTGGTTGGTTATATAGGTAGATATAAAGGAGATGGCAAGAACTGGGGAATAAGGTTGGCCTGTGATAATGAAACTAGAAAATGAACACATAATGAATGAACTCATGTATGCACCTCAAATGAGGCCAGGGATCAAACATACAACCCAGGAATGTGCCCGTGACCCTTTGGTGTGCAGGCCTATTCAGATCTTTTGCCTCGTTTTTGAGTTGTTTGTTTTCTTATTGTTGAATTTTTAGAGTTCTTTGCATATTTTGGTTAACGTTTCTTTTTTTATATATCTTTTATTAATATTTTCCCCAGCTTGTGGCTTGCTTTCTGATTCTCTTGATAGGTGTTTATTTTTTATCTCCCCAACTAGAATGTATACTCTATGAAATGAGAGACTGCTTTATTTATAGATGTTTGGCATGTAGTAGGTATTCATTAAATATCAGAATGAAAGAGAGGGGGAGAGAGAGAGAGAGAGAGAGAGAGAGAGAGAGAGAGAGAGAGAGAGAGGAGGGAGGGAGGGAGGAAGGAAGGAAGGATAGATTAGCATTCTGGTCTATATGTCATTTTTATTACTTTGGTTGATATTAGTCTATTCATAAAAGACAATCCACTTTCAGCCTGTCAATCACATCAAGTTTTGGAGCCTAATGAGAGATAGCCTAGACTTTGAAAAATTCATCAAGGTCGGCTATGGCCTTGGGAACCCTCCTGGAAACCAGCTGGCCTCTTCCCTTGGCATCATCCTCTCTCTTGCTACACATCTTTGTTACATCAGCACATTGTATTTCCTATGAGAGTTGGTAGGTTTTTTAAATTGAGACCCTCTTCCAACTATTTCGCCTTCTATAAAGAGGTGGGTAGTCATGTTCAGCTTTGCCAGTCCTGTGCCAAAACGTACCCAATGTGTTGCCCCAAAGGGACTGCTAGCCATTGTCCTTGTTCTGTGAGCCATTTGCACACAATTCACTTGGCACCAGTCACTCAGCTCTCTTCAGATTCTGCCCTTTTCCTCCAGCAGCCTCTGGACACTGGAGAGAGTTTGAACTGAGTAACAGAGAGGGCCAGTACATTTGCCAAGGTCAGACAGTATGTAAGTGGCAGAGCCAGAATTCAAACTAAGGACTCCATACCATGCTTTTGACTACTGCACTGTAGTTTTCCCTTTCCCTGCCCCCTGCAAAAAATAATTTCTCCTTTCCTCACAACTTTGCAGCACACAACAATTGGCCTTTAGTACCTGTGATTCAGACTGCCCTGCCTAAATGCTGGAGTCTTTCCCAGGGGCACCTACCTCATGGCATCTTCTCCAGGGATTGCTGTTTCCCTATGACATCTCCCTCCTCCCCCAGAGGAAACCTGCAGCTTCCAGGCAAAGATGCCCAGCCTCACCCTCTAGCCCTCTACTCCTCCTGGAGCCCTATTAGCAGTATCTTCTTTTAAGCCATTCAAGGAGACCATGTGGGTTCCAAAATAGAGTCATTTAAATGGTTTATTGCCTCATAAACAGTGCTCTGCAAGGACGCAGCAGGCCTGTGTTGATTGAAAGCTCAGTTCCTGTATTTTCGGGTTTGGATTTACCTTTCCCAGCTGCAGTATGTACTTCCTTATTCCGGGCAGACTGACCTTTGTCAGGGGAAGGTTGATGTGCTAGACTGGCAGAATGCCCCTCCTGCCTTCCCAGGCCAGCATGATGAGTTGGTGCAGGAACGTTCTTCCTCTCTCCCTTAGTATGAGTGAGCAGGGTTTCTCTAAGGGGGAAAAAGGCTCAGGGAAGTGAGAGACAGGGCTGGGAGACCTACAGAACCCAGCAGTCATCATCCTGAGGGCCCTCTGCTAGAGTGTCCTGGGATAATGACAAGGGCTAACTGTGTGTATTAGCTTGTCTAGTCCTCAGAACTTGTAGTATCTTCAACTACAGATGAGAAAGTGGAGGCCAGAGATTGATGCCTTAGGCTACACAGCTAAAAGTGATTATATCAGGCAGGTCCTAGAATGGGTAGGATCCACTGAATATGGTCCAAAGACATTGAGGGTAGGGTTAAGGGACAAACAAGGACTCATGAGGAACCACAGAAGAGCAACAACAGGAAGCCCTGAGCACCCACGAGCTTGAAGGATTAGAGAGTACAAAGAATGAGGCCAGAGATGAGTGAGAACTGGACCATGGTGGTGGATCTAGAGTCATGGACAGATACAGCCACTGCCAGGACCAACCTCCAAACAAGTAGGGAACAGAGAAGAAATACCTGAACTTTCTTTTCTTCTGCTTTTCTCCCATCCCTCCTGTGGGCCAAACTCATCCAGAACTCAAGTGATGCAGTCTAAAGAGATCAGTCACCTGGGCACAGAGCAGGACAGAGGAGGAGGGGCAAGGACAAATGGAGCGTAACCAGCATAGCAGTGGAGCTGGGTTTTGAACCACAGGCTCTCAATAGCCCTTGTCCTTGGCTGTGGTTCCTTCAAGCAGAGACGTCTTTCCACCATGCAGCATCATGAATTCTGGCTCAAGCCCTCTCAGAGATTGAGTCACCTTATTTATTAATTTGAACCATCCTTTTTCCTACTTCTTTCCTCCTTCCTGCTCCTGTAGGAGCCTTTCCCAGTGAATGAAATTGCCTGGACCCAGGCTTCTGGCCAGTTGGATCCCACTACACTCCTGACTGCTGATTCCACAAATTTTTCAGATTTGTGCTTACTTGGCCTGGCAATGGGTTTTCTGACCAACTATCTCCCCTCCCCAGCCTCCACCTGCACCAGTTTAGTATTTCTACTCAAGCCTTGCATTTTTCTCTGCAGATTTTGCTGCCCTTACCATGAGTGGTCAGCCCCCAGTGGCATTACTGCTGCCCTGTGGCTGTTCTTCTGGGCAGGAACTAAGTGAGTACTCTGTGTCCAGATCAGGAAGAAGCTCAGCAGTGCTGATGCTCTCAGATGGCACCCCACCCAGATCTAGTGTGAGCTGAGATTAAGCACAAGGGGCTGCTGCCTGGAAAGCACTGGAAGGCTGAAAGGTGGTCCCTCTGATATGTCTGAAAACCACTTGCAGAGTGAGAGGGACAGAGAAGAGTTAATTTTCCAGTGTGTCTACTGTGGCACCAACACAATGTTGGCTAGAAACATGGAAACTTCTGGAAGCATTCCCAGGCAGTCCTTCAAACTGTCTTTATTTTCTACCCACACACTTTCATCCAGGTTCATCCACCTGTCTCTCTCCCCTGCAGCTTCTAGAATGGGTAAACCTGGGGAATGGGCTCAGCCTGGGCAGAAGTTTGCTGCGAAACACAATTCCTTGGGGCAGTAGGACCTTTGGGTATCCCAGTTGGACTTAAATTCTTGATTTTTTTACCTGCTCCCTTTTATCCACCCACCTGGATGTGGATCTCCACGGAAATGCCTTGCATTTCAATTATCAGCATTATAAATGATGATGATCATGACAGCCAACATTTCTCATTCTTTAGCTACTGTTTCAAATACTTTACAAATTCCAGATGATTTTGTATTCACAACACTATTAGTATCCCCATTTTACAGATGAAGAAAGCAAGGCTTTAGGGGGATCACATGATTTGGCCAAGGTCACACAGCTAGTGAGTCATATATAGAACCTGAATCCAAACCTGGTGAAATTTCTACAACCCATATTCTAGCTGTGACACTGTATTGCCTATTAAAGACAGGGGGAGGGTGTTTGTTTTTTTCTTTGCCTTTTTTTAAGGCTTTATGAAATTATAATTTATATGCAATTAATTGTACATTAAAAATATATATTAAAATTTTTTTTTCTTTATTGATTTTTGAGAGTGAGGAAGTGAGAGGGAGAGAGAGATAGAAACATCGATGAGAGAGAACATAGATTGGTCGCCTCCTGCATGCCTCCCACTGGGGATCGGGCCCATAACCTGGGCATGTGCCCTGATCCGAAATCAAACTGGCGACCTCTTGGTACATGGGTCGATGTTCAACCATTTAGCCACACTGGCCAGACTAATTGTACTTTGTTTTTTTGGTACGTGACCCTAGCGGGAACCGAACCTGGGACTCTCTGGTCCACAGGCCAACGCTCCAACCGCTGAGCCAAACTGGCCAGGGCCTAATTGTACATTTTTAAGAATATAGTCTGATGAGTTCTGACATATGTATTGTGACAATCAAGATAATGAATGTGTCTGTCACTCCCTAAAGCTTCCTAGTGCCCCTTGGTAATCCATTCCTAAGCAAGCAATTATCTACTTTTTTTCACTATAGATTAATTTGCATTTTCTAGAATTTTATACATGGAAGCTGATAGTATGCTTTTTGTTTATTTGGTCTGACTTTTTTCAGCATAATTATTTTGAGGTTCATATGTTTTGCATATATGAGTAGTTCAGTCCTTTTTATTGCTGAGTAGTGTTCCATTGTACCAAAAACTAAATTTGATTATTCACCTCTTGATGGACATCTCAATCATTTCCAGTTTTTGGCTATTATTCAAGTACAAGTCTTTTTGTGAACACATACTTTTATTTCCCTAGGGTAAATATCTAGGTTTGGAATGGTTCCATCATTTAGTAGGTCTATATTTAATATTATGAGAAATGGCCAAACTATCATCCAAAGTGTTTTTGCCATTTTACATTCCTACCAGCAGTATATGATGAGTTTCAGTTGCTTCAGTTTGCTATAGTTAGTCTTTTTAATTTTAGCCATTTTGGAAGGTATATAGTGGTTTTTCATTGTGGTTCTAATGACTAATTATTTTAGGCATCTTTTCATGTGCTCATCTGCCAACTATCTACTTTGGTGATATGTCTGATCAAAATCTTTTCCCATTAAAAATTTTGGGTTTTGTCTTATTATTATTGAGTTGTAAGTGTTCTTTATATATTCTACAACATGTCCTTGGTCAGATAAGGTTTTGCAATTTCTCATATGTTTCACCTTTTTATTTTTATAGCAGTGTCTTTTAAAGTACAAAAGTTTTAAATTTTGCATTTTCTTTTATACTTTGTTTTTACCCTTGGCTATTGCCTGAAGAGAAGGCATTCTCTTTTATTATTATTTTTTATTATTGCGGTAAAATAAAACGCATCGTAAAAGGTACCATTTTAACTATTTTTAAGTGTACAATTCAGCATTAAATATATTCACACTATTATAGTGTATACTTTTTGAATCCTTTAAAAAATTTTTGCAAACCTAAGGTCACTAAGATTTTCTTCTGTGTTTTCTTTAAAAGGTTTTATAGTTTGCCCTGACTGGCTTGGCTCAGTTAGAGCATTGGCGCGCGAACCGAAGAGTCCTGGGTTCGGTTCCCGCAAATAGGTACCTCAGTAGCAGTTTGTCCCTGGCCCTGGTTGGGGTCGTGTGGGTGGTAACCAGTCAATGTGTCTCTCTCACATCAATGTTTCTCTCTCTCTCTTCCTCCTTCTCTCTCTCCTGCTCTATCTGAAGACGAATGCAAAAATGTCCTCGGGTGAGGATAAAAAAATAAATAAAGGTTTTATAGTTTTAGGCCTTACAAATCAATTTCAAGTTAAATTTTGTATATGAAATGGTCAAGGTTCATTTTTACTTATATTTAAGCACTTGTTTCTGTGCCATTTGTTGAAAAAATTATCCCTTTCCTATTGAGCTACATTGACATTTTTGCAAAAAATCAGTTCATTGTTTTTTTTTTATCCTCACCCAAGGACATTTTTCCATTTTTTGTTCAGGTAGAGAGAGAGAGAGAGAGAGAGAGAGAGAGAGAGAGAGAGAGAGAGAGAGAGAGAGGAACATTGACGTGAAAGGGACACATTGAGTGGATGCCACCTGCACGACCAACCAGGGCCGGGGACAAACTGCAACTGAGGTCCGCACCCTTAGTGGGAACCGAACCGGGGTCTCTCTGGACCACAGACTGATGCTCTAACCGCTGAGCCAAACTGGCCAGGGCTTTTTTTTACTATTTTCCTGGTTTGCTTTCAACTCTACCTCTTGACAGGTTGCCTTCTGATTTTCACATACTGTCTTTCTGGATCCCACACTGGTCACTCTGCTCTGATCTAGCTCCTGACCTTCCATCATAGCTGGTGGATAGATTTCTAGAGGTATTTTTCAGGTCTGACCTAATCCCTTACCTATCCCCTAATCTGCAGCTTTCCTCATCTGTGCTCTGTGCTCGGCACCTGAGACCTGCTGCTGCCCACAGTCCTGATACCATCAGAGCCCTGGAGGACAGGAGCTGCAGAAGGGTTCTGCTCAGGGCTCTAGCACAGAAGGCTTTTCTGGCCAGTTACTAAGGAGACCAGAGATCCAACCCTCATAACAATGACACTGTTATCAGACCTTCTCAAGACCTAACTCGTCATTGGTATCAGCCCAGTTGTGAACCCCAGTTAGATCAGAAATAAGATTTGGCAGAAAAAAATATTGATGGATAAGACGAAATGAGAAAATGCAGAGCCTTTCGGATCAGTGTTCTCCCTCAAGGAAGGAAAACCTTTTAAAGCATACCTATTCAAGGACAGCACTGAGGAGCTATTATTTTTTAAATAATAGCTACTTTTAATTCATTATTTACTATGTTCTAGGCACTGTGCTAAATACTATACATGTATTATACATCTATTCTTGTATGATTTGGTGGCAAAAGGACCTCAGTGGGTAATCTCTGCCTAGTCACCCATCATGTCTGATTAACAAAACCTGGGAGAAGCCTTGGAATGACTTCCTTACATTGTTTAGACTTCTCTACCAATCTGGAAGACTGGGAGAGTGGCTCATATTTGTTGGGAGACATCACTCTGTAGCCATCAAGGTGGACCCAGAGAATGTTGTCCTTAGCAAGGACTGTGCAGCTTGCCTCCAGACTGGTCCATGTTAGAGCCTCAAAGCCATCTACAGGAGGGGAGTATCTCTTGGAAGGATTTTATTTTGAATTCAGCTGAAAGGGGGCACTACACAGAACCTCCAAATGAAAGGTGAGGTTTTATCATGTAGCAAAAACATTTTCCACAAGGAATAAAGAATCCCTGTAGTCAGCACATGTTCAGGGGAGCACTTGAGAAAAGCCATATCCTTCATTCCTAAGAGGATGGAAGGGCAGATGCTATAAATGAGCATGTTGTTTTGCATGGGCACTGGGCTCTGAGTTGTTTTTTCAGCCTTCTAGCCAAACTTAGGCTCTTGCCTTTGTGAACCAACAGCTCCAGTCTGGGAGGTAGTTTTATTTTAGTTGTTATTTTAGAGTTTTAGTTTAGTGTTGTTCTGCCTGATTCGTTTGGGGATGACCCCATTAACTCCAATTGCTAACCAAAGTCCCACCACCTCTGGAAGTAAGTCACACACTCATTTTCTTGGAACTGCACACAGCCTGCTTCTCTTGTGGGCTGTGTCAAATGGACAGAGAGTTTCTGGATGTGATGGCTGGGGAAATTTAAGAAAGAAAGGAGGTATGGATTTGTATCATCATATACTCATTAGGCACTTGGCCTTGGGTCTTGTCCTAGGAGAAAGTAGACCAAGGCTCATCTCTTTCCCAGGCCCACTTGGGGACAGAGGTAAATTAAAGAGGCTTATACGGGAGCTTGATTCTGACATTTCAGGACTTCAGGGACTTTATCTTCCTGTCACTTCCCCAGAATATAGTTTTCATAACTATAATGTGTTTCTTCTAGGAAGCAAACATCTTTGAGGGCAATGATAAAAAGCTCGTAGATTCTTTAATGCAAGTATTGAAGCAAAGCAAAACACTTCTGAGAAGGGGTTCTGGGGAACTGATGTATTGCATCTCCAAAGGTCTCCTACTAAAACAAACAACCACCCCCCCCCACCCCCCCAAATTCTTCCTGCCAGCCCTGCTCCCCTAAGAACCCACTTACTCAAAATTGCACATGAGGATTTTTCTGGAAGGATATGCATATGAAAAAGAAAAGCTGTAGCACCCGGTTTTGAACTAATGGGTCCGAGATCTTCGTACCAGGTGTTATACCTCAGGTAAGGCCCCGTTCCTGAAACAAATAGCTCCAGCAGTCTTGACTCATGATTCAGCTTTCAGCAACAGGGCAATGAGAATGACTGCCTTGAACCACATGGTCATTACTGGACAGAGTCACCCAAATGGATGTGGCAGGGGTGGGGGTGAAGATACTTCACCAGAGTCAAATTGGGTGCTAAGATCAAAAGAAAGAAGGGAAAATGGGTATTTGAAATGGGTACAGAAAGAAATGAAGGCTCAGGCATTGACTGACCAGGAAGTGGGCAGGGAAGGAAATCAGCGGCTTGTTCTGAATTGTGTTGAGGAAAAGTATGGGCCTGCTCTGGACTCTGCTGCTCACTAGCTGTGTTACTTCAGGCTGATGATTAACCTCCCTTTTTGCAGACTCACATGAGCCAGAGCAAAGGCTGCAAACCTTGTCTTCACCAAGGACCACCTTGATTTTTCCCACTCCCCACCTCCTCTAAAAAACCCACATTATTTCATAGCATTGTCCCTGGGAAATGAACAATATGCATTGAGCTTCTTTACATTTTGAAGCTAGCTGAGGAAGGGGAGCATGGATGTGGCATCAAAGGGGATTGAAGCACGCACGAGGTGAGTGAGGCAGGCCAGGTGAGAGGAAGAGCATAATTTACAGGGCAATACACACAGAGGATTGCAGCATGTCACAGGCAGGCTTAAGAGCATCTTCATATTTCTTCCTATTGTTCACTCTCTGCCTTTATGGAGACCAAAGAACCTGTCCTCTGAAAGTCTGACCCACCAGTATTTTCTAGGTTTCAAGATACCATTTGCTACATTATCACCTTGAATTCCCCACTGGGGGTGCCTTGCAGGCTGTAAATGTTAATGAAGCAAATTGCACTGGATTTCTCCCCAGTCCACACTGAGCACTCCATTCCGCCAAGTACCCCCTCCTCCCCAGCACTTATGCCCACTTACATTTCATGCCACCCTATTTAGCACTTGATTACATATTGCCTTGAATTGTTCTCCAGCCCACTCTGATCGGAGCCTCCCACCTCCCAGCCCACCAGCTCCTATGCTGGGTTTTCAGCCTCCTCAAAACATACAATCTCTTTCCCTTGCCATTTTCTGTCATTTCATCAAACCCTCCACCCCACCCCCCTTCTTCATTTCCTTCCCTATTCAGCCTAAGCTGCAGGAGCCATCTCATCACCCTCCTTTGCCTAAACCCTCCCTCCTCTCCGCCCAGTCCCACTGCTGATCCTGTCTGGCTGATCAGGCCGGCTCTTCCTTCTCTCTGACTTCTGGGCTCCTGAGCTCTGCTGGAGAAAATCACAGCCCACGCAGATTGGCACTACTACAAAGTCATCATCTGCAGCCTCAGCGGGCTGCTGTGAGCAGCCTGGAAACCCTTGTTAGCGTCCCTGTCAGCACACTCGTCCTTTCCCCATAGCGGCTCTTCTAAGCATTTCCCACCTCTTGAGCTTTGCTGAGAAAAAAAAAGCCACCAGGTAGGAATTCCCTCATCCTTATGGTACTCCTCAGCCCCACCAAAATGGATCTCCCCCTCTTTCATCATCTTTGCCTCCCCCCATATCAAGAGGCTGTGGGACCTCCTTACCTGGCCAAAGGTAACCAACCCCTCCTGAGAGCTCCTGCAGCCTTGGCAACTCCTTGACTTCCTCTGTTCCCCTCTCTCCTCTAACGTTCCAACTCTCTCTAGCTCATTTTGTCTTTTTTCTAGGCACATAAACACGTTTGTTCCCTCTCCATCATGATGAGATTCTTCTTCCCAGCGAACTTCACAGTAAAGTATGCCTGGTGAGGACATAACCCGCCATTGACCACAAAAGTGTGCAGCAGCCACGAAGGACCCTCTCATGGTCAAGTCCATGACCGCTTTCGGCCTGTCTTACTTGACCTTCCCGATGCTCTGATACTGTTGACCCTTCTCTTCTTGCTTCTCCCTTCTCCTGATTGTCACCTCTGTTACTTCTCTGTTCTCCTGCCTCCTCCATCACTCTCATTCCAATCTGCTTCTTCCCCCTGGCACTTTCCTGTGGAGGATCCTTCAGGCACTTTGGGATGGAATTCAAGTTCCTCTGGAGAGCAGAGAAGGGCCTTTGTCATTGGGCTCCTGCTCCCCCCGCCCCCAATCACATGATTTATCTCCTCCTCCACTGGCCACATCCTCTCTCATCTCTGTGCCTTTAGTGCACTTCGCTCCTCTCCCTCCCTGCGGCTTCTCTGGGAGAACTCCTATTCATCTTTTAGGAACAAGCTCAGAGATCGCCCCATTACTAAGTCGGTCTTTTATAATCATGCCTCATCTAAATTCCCAAGACACCCTGAATGTGTCTTAGTCTTAGCAGTTATCACATTATATTGAAATGATCTGTGTCTGCTCTACTAATCTGTCAGCCCTTTGAGGCTGAGGACTGGGACTCTTCACTCCCATATGCTTAATGCCCAGCACAGCCTGGCACATAATAAATGTTCAATTCATTCATGTTTGCTGAATGAGCGATTGACTTAATGTATTAGTATTATTCCCAACTAGGCTACTATAGAGTAGTGAATGTGATCAATCTTCTCTCAGAGCATTTTATGTGGTAAATATATGTTTTATTGTGGTAAAACACATGTAACATAAAAATTTAATGTGTACAATTCAGTGACATTTAGTAGCTTCACAATGTTGTGTAGCCATTACCACTTTCTAGTTTTAAACATTTTTATCACCCACCAAAAATGACCCTTTACCCATCAAGCAGTCATTTTTTATTTCTACATTCCCCTCACACCTGGCAACCACTAATCTGTTTTCTTTCTCTAAGGATTTGCCTACTCTGGATATTTTATATAAGTAGAATCATATTATATGTTGTCTCTTGTGTTTGGCTTTACTCACTTAGCATGATGTTTTTAAGGTTCATTCATGTTGTAACATGCATCAGCTCTTCATTCCTTCATATGACTAAATCATATTCCATTATATGACTATACCAAATTTTGTTTATCCAGTCAGCAATTGATGGACATTTTGGGTGTTTCCACCCTTTGTCTTTGTTGAATAGTGCTGCTATGAGGATTTATGTACAAGTTTTCTTTTGAACGCCTGTTTTTAGTTCTTCTGGGTATATACCCAGAGGTAGAATTGTTGGGTCATATGATAATTCTATGTTTAATTCATTGAAGAACCACCAAACTGTTTTTCCATAGCAACTGCACCATAATACATTTATATTTATATTATCATTTACATTACATCAGGATTCTAATTTCTCAACATTCTTGCCAACATTTGTTATTTTCCTTTTTTTTTTAGTATAGCCATCCTAGTCGGTGTATGTGGTAGATATATTTTGAGGTATATGCTCAGCTTAAATGATTCCTATCTATAAATGCCTTATTGCCATCTGCAGAGGGTGGCGTTCTACAGCTGTTTATGCCTAAGGGGACCCTGACCCCTGGTCATAGTTGATTGGATCAAGGATGGATTTCTGAGCCAATTTGGGCCAAGAGTTCCTTCCTTCAGAGTTTGTGTTTGAGAGAGAGGGATGGTGGGAGAGAGAGACTTGGTTCATAGGGCTGGAATGTGAACTTGAGAGCTGTGGGTATCTGTCTTTGATCCCACATATGGACAGAGCAGCAGAGGGAACTCTCGGAAAAAAGATGAACAAAAACACTCAGAAACAGAAATGAAAAATGAAGAGACATATTCTATGAGTGTCTGAGAGTCTGCAAGTTCCCAGTTCTAGTCTTTCCTTAAGCCTCAAGGTATTCTTGCCCTTAGGGCCTATAAGTCACCCCTGCATCCTATTGTGGTTAAGCCAACTCCACTGAATTTTTATTTCTTGCAAGCAGTCGAATCCAGGGGAACACTCACTGGCACTCTCACAATCTACTTGAACTAAGAAGTGCCCTCAAACTGTAGGCCAAACAAAATAGCTATAAGGCTACTTCCTTTTTTGGTGTGTCCTAAAAATCATTTCTTGTGACCTCAATGACCTTACCCCTGCATACCAACCCAATGTGAAATTGGAGGCAAATCCAGTGTACTAACATCATCTAAAATTCATGAGGCATTCTCGAGGGCAGGGTGTCCAGCACTTTGCTATCACCTTGATGTGCTTTTTGGCATCTGTTCTAGATTCCTTCCCCACCCCCCCACCCCCAATAGCAGAACTCTTTTGTTCAATTCTCCAGGTGTCATGTTTTCTTATTTTAGTTATCACTATAACTTCTCCTACTCTTACAGAGCTTTTTAAGGGCAGAAAGGCAATGTGGTATGGAAGAGAGGACATTCAGCTGGGAGTTTTAAAGAACCAAATTCTAGCCCTATTCCTGCCACAGGCTTTGCTTTGTAATGCTGAGTAAATCATGAGACTCTCTTGATCTGTTTCCCCATCTGTGAAAGTGGGAGAGAAAAATAATACTTTCTCTGCCTACTTCAGAGATGCAAGCTAAAATTAGGTCATGGATGTGAGCATTTTATGAGGCAAAAACACATAAATTGCTGTATCCATAACGGTAAAGAACTCCTTTGATTTCTTTCCTATTCCCAGATACCAAGTTCAAGCTCTTTACTCAACAATTACTTGAATTTAACTCTAATTGCTTTTTTTTTCATGTGGCTTCATTCATTTCTTTTGAAACCAGATAAACACCTTTAAAAATTACAAATAAAGGAAACAAGAGACATGCATCTTGTTGTGTTCTTTTTTTACACTTCTTAAAAATTATTATTATTTTATTGATTTTTCTAGAGAGAGGAAGGGAGAGAGAGATAGAAACATTGATGAGAGAGAAACATCGATTGGCTGTCTCCTGCATGTCCCCTACTGGGGGTCGAGCCTGCAATATTGGCATGGGCCCTGACTGAAAATCGAACCAGGACCTCTCAGTTCATGGGACAATGCTCAATCCACTGAGCCATGCTGGCCGGGCTTGTTCTGTTTTTGTTTTTGTTTTTGTTTTTTTTCCTCATCCTGTTCGAAGGCAAGCTAATTTCTTAATGACTGTACTTATTTTTCTTTAACCTAACATGCCATTTCCAAACATGTCTCTACCAGGCATATTGTCTATTACACAGTGGTTCCCAAACTTGTCTGCTCCTTGGAATTAATGAAGAGCTTTGAAAATTACTAATGTCTGTGTCCCACCCTAGAGCTTGTGGTGTCATTGTTCTACGGTGTGGCCTGGGGCTTTGAAAGTTTTAATAGATCCCTAAATTATTCAAATGTCTAGCCAAGTATGGGAACCATTGCCTTTAGGGTTCTTCTCTAAAAAAAAAAGAAATCTAATACTAATTATCTTCAGGTTAATTCCCATCTAGGTTTTCCCCTGAAACATTTCCCTTGTACATTGCTGTAGGAAACAACAGAAGATTAATCCTAAATCCATCTCTTCATCCTACTGTGATGCCTTGGTTTCATCAGGTTAACTGAAATCTCTTCTGATAAGTGCAGTGAGAAGCCATTAATGGAGGCTTCACTTATCTGCATGCACATTTCCTGTTCTACGGTGTCTTCCCTCCAATAATTTAGTTATGATTTACATGATACCTTTTTTTTCTTCTCCAATTCAAATGGCCTCTTGCTGTACCTGAGTGACTGGCTGTATCTCTCTACCTGCTATTTCACTTCTGAGAGGACAAAATTTCCCTCTCTCCACTTATGTCATCTCTGGCACATTCCAGACCTAGCCAGCCAGCTCAGTGAGCTTGTTTCAAGGGCTGCTTGGGCCATACCTCAAATAGACATTTCACAATTTGGAGCCAGGCTTGGTAAAGCTTCTTCACTTCTGTGTTTATTCATTCCTGCCTGACAGGGGGCCAAAGTGAATCTGCTGTTGATTCTGTAATATAAGCAAACTGTATGAGGGGCCCTCTGATGGTTGTGGCTGACACCACATTGGCTTTGGCAAGGAGCTAAGACAGATTCAAACCTGGACACAAATTCCTTTGGGTCACCCCCTGACCCAAAGGAGTATATGAGTTTCATCTCAACATGAATCTGAGTTCTGCTGTTTCACCAAGTCCTCATCCCCACTCAGAATGAGTCACTATCTTTCCTCTGCCTTGGCCATCTGATTTGTAGGGGGTGGGCATGACAGAAGAATAGAAGCTTTCAGTCAAACAAGCATTACTGCATCCTGAGCTATTTTAAGCCATATGGTGCACCACCTGTGACAGTTCTCATTCCCTCTCTTTTTGTGGTTGGTTCACTACCTCTCCAACTGGCTACAGCCAGAGCATCAATCCTACCCAGGGGCAAGAGTTCCAACTCACAACCTATCACGTCATCAACAAAGGGCCAAATATCATTCTCTTTCTCTTTTTAAAGTACTTATTTTTTTTTTTATTGTTTAAATTATTTTATTCTCTTTCTTTGAAGAAAGCAATTTTTACTTTAAAATATAATTTGAGGTATTTCAAAGAAATTTATCATTACGTTCAGTGACGAAAACATATGGCATTTTCCCCACTGTACTTTGCTTCGTAACTCAAGAGCAGTGCACAAAGGTATGTGATACCTGAGGCCACCGTTGCTTCTCTGGATTAGAGCAAATAAGGGTCACTTCACATGTATTATTAATACAGTATCACTATTAATAATAACTGAATCTCTTGAGCATTTACTATGTGCCAGACACTATGCTAAGCCCTTCCCATAATTTATTTCAATTACTCTTTATCCCATGCTATGAAGTAGGTATTATTTATTATCTCCATTTTATATATGAGGATGTAGAAATTAGAGAACTTAAAGCTTACACAGCTAGGAAATAGTGGGATCAGAACTCACACCTATTCTGACCACTGCAGAGTCCATGCTCTTTATCTCTAAAGTCTTCTGAGATGGTCTCCTTTTATGGAAATGTCCTTATATTGCAGTAACATAGCTTTCTCTGATTTTAAAAACTAAGGTCTGTATGCCTGTTAGGGCTGTAAATATGAGGGATTAATAGTTTAAGGCACATAATAGTCACTTAAAAAATAATTATCACCAGGTTGATTGACAAACAGCATTTTATTCACTCAGATTCTGAACAGGGTTCTAGATGTTAAAAGATGGTGGAAGGAGAGTAGACTTGGCCTCCTGAAGGGTTTATGCAGATGGCCTCTTCAGCCACACCTGTGCCTGTCACTGCTCATTTTAGGCCTACTCTAAAAGGCTTCCTTATTTCACAGACCTAACATGAAAGTGATGAAGGCTGACAAAGCTGAGGACTGCTGAGGCATTTGGAGGAAAAGATAGCAATTTCAGAAAATGAATCCTGTGGTTTAGAAAGAAATCAGCTAAATTTATGATCTGAGCTCATTTGGTCTAGTCTATCCATAAAAAAATATATTCTCATTACAAAGAAAACAATTCTGTAGGCCTGGAGAGTTACAGGTTATCCATGAAGACTTCTACCCTCTGAAGTATTTAGATATTTTAGAGCCAAAAGAGACCTTTAAAGATAGGTTTTTCATCAGAGTCCTGAATATCACAGAAAGGAAACTGAGGCCCTGAGAGAGTTTGGGGCCACAAACCTAGTTAGTAGAAGGTGACTCCCACTTTTCCTGCCTTCTTTAGCTCATTCTTTCTTTTCACTTTTGCTTTTTTGAGTGACAGACGATTCACTGGGTGAAAAAAACACACAATAATATTGCTTTTTTTTTTTTTATCCTCACCCGAAGACATTTTTTGTTCAGATAGAGTGGGGGAGAGAGAGAGAGAGAGAAACATCGACGTGAAAGGGACACGTCGAGTGGTTGCCACCCACACGACCCAACCAGGGCCGGGGACAAACTGCAGCCCTTAGCGGCAATCGAACCCGGGTCTCTCAGGACCGCAGGCCAACGCTCTAACCGCTGAGCCAAACCAGCCAGGGCTAATATTGCTTTTTCAATAAAGGTCAGTGAGAACTCCAAAACTTCTAGAGAGAGGAGAGTCAAATTATTTAATTTAATTTCACAAATAGAGTTGATCTTATTAGCTGAGAGAATGAATAAGGAGACAGAGGCCCTACAAAGCAAGATTTATTACTGCTTCCCACAAAAGCAGAGGGAAAATGAATATCGGTTTAATGGGGATTTGGGCCTATAATTTAATGCTTTGTCTCAGCTTAGAGAAACAACCCACAAACAAAAGATCAGTGGGTCCTAGTAGTGATCTGAACTAGTGAGGAAAGGGGTCACCTGCTATTTTTCCATGGACCCCTAGCATTCTAAGTCACCTCTGTGGTATGGAAGACTAGAAAGGAAAAACTCAGTTGGACTCTCATTGGCCTGGAAAGTGTGCTCACACTGCCATTGTTTTCCTAGACCAGGGAAACAATGAGTAAGATTTTCTTAGAGAGAAAATCCCTAGCAAAGATGTGACCAGTGATACTAATATTCATTCTCAGGGGAAAAATTTGAAAGCGAAAATGGAGAAAAAGAAGGAAGGCTGGAGCCGTATCAATTCAATAAGCCTTTATTGAATGCTAACTATGAAGTAGACACCGAGAGATAAATAAAACCTATTCTGTCCCTGGAAATACTTGTAGATGAGTGGTTACTAGCAACCACAGAGGAACTTGTTCCCAGGATCCAGACACCAAAATGCAAAACTGTCCAGCATGCCAGCAGTTCATTTCCATTCTGAGACTCTTGTTTTGTTACAATTATGGGGCAGCACAGCTCACTTCTGCGGGCTACAAAAATCCCCAACTAATTAGCAGCTTACAGATGTTAATCTAGCAGCTGGGTGCTGGTGAGATACACATCCAGCCCAAGTCCAAGGGTGCTCAAATGAAGAAAGAGAAATTAAGAGTCAGCTGAAGCAACCAGGTCCCTTCCCCAGATGTCATCATTGCAAATGGGCAGGAGGCCCTGCTCAAGCCCAGCTCACAAATTCAGCTCTCCAAGGCTGCCTTACTCTATTAAGAATTCAGCTATTGAGGAAAGAGAATGTTTGCTTGTGTTAAAAAAACAAATCAAATAGCATCATCATGGAATCTGATCCAGGCCAGTGCCAGTTGGATCAATCAATTCTTTAAAAATCTTTTTAGGATAAATATTCTGTTACAGTCATGAATTAAGGATGTGAGGGAGAGAAAAACAGTATACAGCTTACAATGGTTAACACTTGGTTTATTTATTTATTTATTTTGTATTCTCACCAGAGGACATTTTTAAAAAAAATTTTTTTGTGTTTTTATTTTATTTTTTTATCCTCACCCGAGGACATTTTTCCATTTTTTGTTCAGGTAGAGTGGGAGGGAGAGAGAGGAACAGAGAGAGAGAGAGAAACATCGACGTGAAAGGAACACATCGAGTGGCTGCCACCCGCACAACCGACCAGGGCCGGGGACAAACTGCAACCGAGGTACGCGCCCTTAGCGGGAACCGAACCCGGGTCTCTCAGGACCGCAGGCTGACGCTCTAACCGCTGAGCCAAACCGTCCAGGGAGGATATTTTTGCATTTCTCTTCACATAAAGCAGGAGACAGAGAGGGAGAATGAGAGAGAGAAACATCGATGTGAGAGAGACACATCAACTAGTTTGCCACCCACACGACCCCAGCCAGGCTGGGGACAAACTGCAACGGAGGTATGTGCCCTTAGCGGGAACCGAACCCAGGACTCTCTGGTCTACGGGCCAACACTCTAACCGCTGAGCCAAACCAGCCAGGGCAACACTGGGTTTAAAACAAAGTGTGACACTGCATTAATCTTGTTGAAGCCTAAAAAATATTAGGAATTGAGTAAAATTTGCTTTAACCATTTCTGTTCTGATAAACATTAAGGATCATTGAATTTTGAGAAAGGTAAGAAGGGGAGGCAGGTCATGGCTAAATCAACCTCTTTAAAAAAATAAATTAAAAACAACATGAAATTTTCCACCAAAGCGATGTGTCTGCTAAATATTAAATAAGTGCTTTATTGGCCAATTTTATTCATCCCCCTACAGATAAATTTCCAAGTCATGAATCCTCACATACATACAGAACAGTAGATGAGGTAAGTTATGGTATTGATGGTCATTAGGTTAGCTCTATGAATCCCTAGTGAATTTCACATTGGTTCCTCTGTATTTTCACAGGTAAAGTTATGCCAAAGATTTCAGGAAAGAGTAGGGCTGACTTCAAGGGTGTGTACCCAGTGTAGTTACACACAGGGCCTCACACTCAGAAGGGCCCTACATTTGGGATTTAATGTTTAGCATTCCCCATCTTAAAATTGTTAGTAATTTTATGTTTGATTTTGTGTTCTGTAAGTGAAGTGTAATGAGACAATTAGAACATGCACCCAGGGACTTGAAGCCTTGACTCTCTTATAACCCTGTCTTCCTAGTTTTCCTGCCTCCTCAGGATGAACTCTTGACTGTCTGTTCCCTATCCCCTGGCCACCTGGGCCTCACCTGGCCTCCCCTTCCCCACCCCTACCTCATAGTTACTGCCACCTTCCACCTTGGGGTGGTGACCAGGTTGCATCATTGCGGGTTGGCTTGCCAGAAACCTCTCTCCGTTCCTGGCAGGGCCTGGGCACAAGTGTGGAGAAGATGTGGGTTGAGTGAGCCCATAGCATTTCATGGTAGAGCAAGGTCGCAGTGATCCCTGCCTTGGGCATTTGGCCAACCACTCAGAAGCAGCCTCTGACCTCGGTACTGAGTGCAGCTGGCATGGAGGTTGCAATCTCCCGAGGAGTCATATATTGACTGTGGGTTGGAGCAGTGGTCTTATGGGAGATGGGAGATTGACATCCACATCCCCAGCCACGGCCCTACATTTTCATTTCACAATGAAGCCTGTTGGCAAGTTGGCAAGTTCAAAGACTATAGGGGTGAGGAGAAGCCTAGTTCTTTTTTTTTTTCCTTTATTGATTTCAGAGAGAAAGGAAGGGAGAGGGAGAGAGAGATAGAAACATCGATGAGAGAGAACATCAATTGGCCATCTCCTGCATGTGCCCCACTGGGGATTTTCTCACAACCTGGGCATGTGTCCTGACCGGGAATCAAACTGGCGACCTCTTGGTGCATGGGTCGACACTCAACCACTGAGCCACACCAGCTGGGTGGTGAGCCTACTTCTTAATGAATATAGTTTTTATAGGGCATCTAGCTTGGTACAAAACCTATTGGTAAATACATTAGAAGAAGAAAAAAATAAGTTCCTGCCCTGGAAGGGACTTATAATCTAGTTGGAAATAGAAGAAATTTACATACTTAAAATAACAAGAAATTTCATAAAAGACGTGGAATTGAAGAGGGGTCCTGAAAGTAGGATTTAAGTATGGAGGAGAGGGAGAAAGATACCTGGTAACCTCCAAAACGTAGGGAGGCCAGTGTGACCTTACACATATGCTGACTTGATGATAGTTGTATATTTTGGGTTCAAGGCCACTCACTAATAGCATTGAGGGGGAGGAGGGGACTGTCCTGGTAGGAGGGGAAGATGTGGAAACAGGTATGGCTGATATGGACCCGAGTAGAAAGGCTGCCAGAATACAGGGTGTGGGATTGAGATGGAAGGTTGGCTGCATAGAGCTGAAGTGTGGAAGTCAAGGAAAAGAGAGTGGGTTGAGAGCCTCCCAGCCATGCACAGTGAGGTACTAACAGCAGGCTGCTACTATTAAACACAGCAGGCCACTGAAAGTTCTTCCTGGACCAGCAAAGAAAGAACAAAGGGACTGACCTTGTGCTTAAGCAAACGATGGAGAAAAGTCTAGTTTCACAGTGAGCTCGATGATGGGGGGGGGGGGGGGGCGGGGGAGCAAATATTCTTTGGTGAAGGTTGACTTAATTAGCCATTTTAATAATTCATGAGTCTTTAAAATGTTTGCCAGAAGATTCAGAGCTCAAGTTCTACTTCTGGCATTTAGCTCTGGGTTTTCTTGATCACAAGTTGTGCTGCTTCGTGGAGCAATGGCAGGAGCCAGCCTGAGAATGTAAGATCTGGTTTGGCCAGACAGTGCACAGTTCTTTACCCTTTAGGGCTTAAAACTTCTTTGAGAATCTCATAAAAGTTCTGGGCCCTTGCCCTAGGAAAATATATGTATATACAAATTCAGGGCTTTACAGATTGGCCCATCCTTGAACTCCAGTTTAGGAATCCTCAATTTTGCCCTGGCCGGTTTGGCTCAGCGGTTGGAGCATCGGCCTGCGGGTTCGGTTCCTGCTAGGAGCATGTACAAAAAAAAAAGAATCCTCAATTTAGATGCTCCTGAAGGATTCTAACATTCTTTTTTAACTTACCCACCAGCTATAATATGTCACCTGAAAATGCTGTGACTCTTTGGGTTTGCAGGCAAACAGCCTCATGTGGATGTTTGCAAAGTGAGAAAGGCATAATGCAATATTTGTTCATTAGGCAGAAGCAATGCTAATGCAGAAAAGAGGACTGACTGAATTAAAAGCCATGAGTCAGCTCCCTCCCCGCCACCTGCTATCAGAGGCATCTTGCTGAAGCTAAGGGGATGAGCTCTGGAGTCAGACAGCCTGGGGCCCTCAAATCCTAGCCCAGGCACTTTCTGGCTGTGACTCAGAGGAGTGACTTAACCTCTCATAGCCTCAGTTTCCTCATTTGTAAAATTGAAATAGAGTTCTTATGACCTTGATTGAATTTAGTTTTAAATTTTAGCTAGCTCTATAAATCATTTCTCTCTCTTTCTTTCTCTCTCTCACTCTCTCCCTCTCCCTCTCTCTCTCCTCTTTCTCAGAGACCTAGCCTTTCCCCCAATAATCATCAACCCCAAGGCAGAAGACAGACAGTAGCCTGGACCTGACTAATGGTCCAAAAGTCTAGCAGTTTAAAGATAACATTTTGACACAAGTTATATTTCAGTTTCTGAGCCCTTAAGGTGGAATAACTCCCTGGCTACTTTCCCCTGAGACTGGACAGAAGGACACTGGAAAAGATCTCAGAGCTGTCCTCAAGACCTGAAGAAAATGATTTATTACCCTTACCTCATCTCTGACGAATCAGCTCCCAGGACGACCTCGAACTCCTAACCCACTGTGCCTTGTGATTCTGCCCTATATAAGCTGTAACCTACATGCTATGGAAGAGTTTGGGCTTTTGAGCATTAGTTTTCCATTCTCCTGGATGGGGGCCATTCATCAATAAAATAGCCAATATTTCTCCACTTCAATTCTCGGTGTTCAGTGTTTCACTCTGCCAGTGCCGGGCAGACTTTCTGTTCTACAACAAAATGAAGCCAATAGGATTTACTCTACTTCCTCATGTTCTGAGGGATGAACTAAACGAGCCTCTATAAATCATCATGCATAGTGCCTGGGCCACAGTAGTGCTCAGTAAAGGGAGTTCATTCTCCTGATCTCACCCACAAGGAGGAGAGGTGCTGTGAATTCAGGGACAGTGTCTTGGTTTAAGGCTGGGGGAAGGGACAGACTGCAGAGTGGCTAGGAACTCTCTTTCTGAACTCCTCCATATGTGGTGCCTTCCCCCTCCTTCGACTCCCCTCACCCCTTCATCTGACTCCCCTAAGGGAACAAGGGCTGAGTTCAGCACATGAGACTGGAGCAGGAGTAGCAGCCTTGGTCTGGAGTAGCTTCCTGTCTTTTCCTCTCCTCTGCTGCTCAGAAGCGTGGAGGCTGCAGGAAATGATGATGGGGGGGTGGTGAATACTGGGCTTTTTCTGGCTGCAGGCCTGACTGCAGCAGAGGAGAGGAGGAGGAGGAGGAGGAGAAGGAGGAGGAGGAGGAGGAGGAGGAGGAGGAGGAGGAGAGAGACGGGGAGGAGAGGAGAGGAGACTGGCTTCCCCTTGATTTCTAAACAAGCAGTCTGCATGTTATTCAGAAGCCCACAGTGAAGCTGGGGCTGGTCCTGGGGGACATGCAGAGCTGAGCAAGGTATAGCTGCCACTCTCAAGGACTTTGCAATTTTGATGTGGAAATAAGACAAGCCCCAGGAAGGAAAGTGAGGAGAGGCTCACTGCATTGCTGGATGCAGAGCATCCTGTCAATACAGAGTCCAGGAAGGGAGGGGGCGGGGGGGGGGGGGGTAGGCAGGATGGTGGAAAGCCCGTTTCCGCAGTGCCAGGCACTTGACATGCACTAACTCCCAGTGTCACAGTCACACTCCAGCATAGATGCTGTTATCTTTTACTGTATGATGAGGAAACAAGCTCAGAGTGTTAGTGACTCACTTAAGGCAACTGCTGTTAAGTGGTGCCATAGCATTCAAGCCTGGTCTTCCTGCCTCTGAAATATTTTTCCCCCTTTTTCATCTAGGCTAGCTAGGAGAAATGGAGGTCTCCACAGCCCTGACTCTAAAGCCTGTGGGGCCATTACTCAACTGCTACAATGCTATGCAGTCTTCTTCTGTGAATATTTGCCCCATGATTGGGAAGGAGAAAATACTCCTTTCTGGGTTCTCAGCTGCTCTGGGCCATTCACGTGCTCTGTTTACTTTCCTCCCACATTCCCCCAGGAGGACTCATCAGCTCTCCCTTCCCTCCACTGAAAACGAAGGCAGAGTGGAATGAGGGAAGTGCCTGGATTATAAAGAGCCTGTCTCAGACCTGCCCTGTGCTGTCCCAGGTCTCCTTTCAAATAGCAGCCTCTGTCAGAAAACCCTAGTTCAGAAAAATACCTTACAGCATTTACTAAGGCTGACTTCGGAGGAATAAATGTTTCAAGGCCTTCACAACCCCAACACCAAGAAAGACAGCATGTGTTTGAGATCCTATGAAGGAAGGCATTTGGTTTTTCTGGGGAGAGCTGGCGTCCCAGAGACTGACAGCGCATCAGTGAGAAGCAGGTCTACAGCAGGCAGTAGCCAGAAGCTTCAGCTCAGCCTGGGCCTCTGCTGAGGAGGAGCCCTGTCGTCCTAGGGAGTTTTCTGAGCAGTCTCCTGACCTGGTTTTGTGAATGCATTACCCAAAGCTGGGTGCCCAGTGGAGAGCAAAATGAGACCACCTTTCCATTCATTTCCATCCGTTGATTCAATGATGCTGATGAACAGTGATTTTTAAATGGAAAGGGCTTTGTCATCATAAATTTTCAATAAAATTCTAGCACAGCTCTTTATTTCCTAAGGCCCTAGGGATCCATTTTAATATGTTGGGTATGACATATTCCCCAGGGTCAGCTTTTTATTTCATTGCCAGTTTAAGGGTATCAGAGCATGTGGCTAGAATTTACATCTAAATAATAGATGGCTGCTTGGTAAAAGCCTATATCATTACTTACACTTAGTAAAGTCCCTTTGGATAGTAAAAACCAGCATGCTATTAATTTTTCTTGCTGTCACTTGACAATATGAATTGGTTTTGTGTAAGAATCAGAAACTCATTGGATTGAATTTAGGAAATTGGTAAAACAAATTTGACTTCAGTGGGTTTGAATGATTACAACGTAATAAACATATAAAGCTAGGAAGCTAATTTATCATTGCTTTCAGTTTTATTTATTTATTTGAAACTCCTTCATTGTTGATATAAACAGGCTTTATTAAAGATTATGAATTCAGTTTCCAAATGAGCTGTAAACGACTTTCTATAGAAAGATTACTTGATTTGTTGTTTTTGCCCAGTGGGGTTATATAGCCCATATATTAATATTAGATTATTCTGTTGAGCTTGGCATCTATGATATGCAACATTTGATTTGTTCTCTGATCTATTTGTCTTCACTGTCTCTAATAAACACGGCGACAGAATGCATAACCTCTTAAGATCTGCATTTCAATGAATCGTAAGAGAATGTCTGTGTGGCAGTTTATCATTTGAATCATGACTCTGGTTCCCTTTAAAAATGTTAAAGTGTCTTCTCTTCAAAATAGACTACAGTGAAAGTCATGAGAGATGCTGAGGGTCACTGATGGAAATCATAATTGACCTTAGCTTTGGTCGCATAGTAACAGACTTTCTGGGTATGAGATCATTGCATACCACAGAACTACCAACACACTGCACTCAAATCCAGGGGAAATTTTTGCATTGGCAATTTAGAAAACTACATGTAGCAGACCCTAATAGAGAGAAGCAGCCTGTCAGTACAGGTGGAACTTGTGGAAGATGATCCTCCAGAAATCTGCCATATTGTAAAATCCTGTTCAGTTTCAATTTTTTCACAAAAGGATCGTAACTTTCACAACCCAGTGACTCCTGGAATAATGCACTGCACCAATGAAAACACTGAAGAAATGAGTATTTTCAAATCTCAGAATTCTGAGACTGGAGAGACCTTGGGCGGGGCGGGGTGGGGTGCATTTATTTCATTGTCCCAATGCCAGTTGGCATACTTTAATACATTAACACTATTGTCTAGAGAGCTAGAAAAGTTAATTGCCTAAAGAGAGAAGATTCTACCTCTACCCAGGAACTCCCGTTGGTTATATCATAAAACTCCAAATTGAAGGATACAAAGTTCTGGTGGAGAAGAAGTCACTACTCAACTTCAGTTTTGGAAGAAAAGATTTCACTGTTAATGGCAGTAATATGTTCACTCCATAATTCAACAACTTTAAAGCAGTCTCCAATGAAGAGACTTGGGGATCTCAAACTAAACTGGGCCACCGACCAAACTAAATTTTAAATTTATGTCTTCAAGATTTTTTTTTTATCCTCACCCTTGGACATTTTTTCCATTTTTTGTTCAGATAGAGTGGGAGGGAGAGCGAGGAAGAGAAAGAGAGAAACATCGATGTGAAGGGAACACATTGAGTGGTTGCCACCCACACGACCCAACCAGGGCTGGGGACAAACTGCAACTGAGGTACATGCCCCTAGCGGAAACTGAACCTGGGTCTCTCTGGACCACAGGTCAAAGCTCTAACTGCTGAGCCAAACCGACCAGGGCTGTCTTCAAGATTTTAAGTTGACTCAATAATTCTGAAATCTAGTAAACACACACACATAGTTACTATTCACTCATTAATATGTAGCGACCTCAGGAGTGTCAGTCTAGACCAGTGCATTGAAATCAAGTCAAATCCCCATCTTAAGGGAGCTTGACCCTTGATGTTGAAGGTGATAAGGAGGCTGGAGGACTGTCTGGCCTACTAAATATTCAAACCCCAAACTTATTCTCCTCTTCTTTTTTTCCTCAAAAAAAATTTTTTAATAGATATTAGAGAAGAAGGGAGAGGGAGAGAGAGAGAGAAACATCGATAAGAGAGAACATAGATTGGCCACATTCTGCATGCTCCCCACTGGGGATCAGGCCCACAACCTGGGCATATGCCCTGACTGGGAATCAAACTAGTGACCTTTTGGAGCATGGTTCAACACTCAACCACTAAACCACACTGGCCAGGCTTACTCTCCTCTTCTTAAACTCCCTAAAATATCCAGGTTTGTCATTTTCCACTTCCCATTGGAAGATAATTCTCTTTTCCTAAGATGCTTTAGATAATCAATCCTAAAATCTAGCCTCTTCTGATCACATCAGGAATAAGGCATTTATACACACTTCAATATGGTTTTAACTCTGGTTTGAGTGTTCTGATTGTCTTCCTTGACTTTGTATCTTCCAGGTGCCCATCATTCCACCTGGCATATTATAGGTACTCAACTTTTCTTTTTTAACACAATTTTAGTGAGACCTGCTTTGAATTATATTCTAGTTGTTCTATGTTTATAGAATTTGCATCTCCAGTTAGAACAGGTCTTCTATTTCTTTTTATTTTGCACAGTAGTGCTGGGCCCTACTAGGTACTTAGTAAGCACCTGGACAATGAATGGATGAATGACTGAATACTCTATTCATAGACAGAAAAGGCTGTGGGTAGGTTTAGAAGTCAGACAGAGATGAGTTAGAAATCTAATTATGAGGCCATCTAGTTATGTGACTGGGCAAGTTACATAAATCCTTTAAGTCTCAGCTATTCCATCTGTAACCTTGGGTGGTTGTAGAACTGACCCTATAAGTTTACCATGGGGATTAAATGTGATACTAAATGTAAAATGCTTAGCATAGAACCTAGACTATAGTATTCAAAAAATGTTAGCTCCTACAATTATAATCAGAAGTTATAAACATAAACACAGAGGTGCGAAGGTGAGAGATGGGGTTACTGAAGTTATTATGGCTGGGTGAGAGGGTTAGCAGAATTTTAAAGAGGGTGGAGATGGGAGTCAGCCATGTATAGTATTAAAGGGACTAGACTGGGAGTCAGCGAAACAGGGTTCTAGACCTGGCTCTTCCTTCAACTAGATACAAGACCTTGGGCAAATAATCTAATCTTTAGGACCTTAATTTTCTCATTAGAAGGTTACATTAAATCACCTTTGAAATTTCTTTCTACTCACACAATCTATAACTTAAGGAAAAAGATTCCTAGGATGTCTCTCTCCCTCTCCCCCAGACTTACTAAAAGAGACCTTAAAATCAAGAGACCATGTGACTGATTTGCAATCTGAGATCCAGGGAGGCTACAAAACTTACCCCAAGATCATAGAGCTAGCTGGTGGTAACATGGATACAAATCCCTACCACTGAGTCCCTGTGTAGTGATGGATCCTCTGTATGATGTCAAATGACTCGGAGACAAAAGAGGATATAGTCCAGGAGGCACTTGCTGGGTAGAAAAGGTACAATGCAGGGCTTGCTGGGAAGTAACACCAGTAGATGCAGAAGGAATCAGCTGAAGAAGACCTTTGGTGCATAACTAAGAGTTTTAATATGATAAAGATAACTAAGAATCACTGGTGCATAAAATTATTCCAGTTTTACTTATTACTAAAATATATTCAAACACAGAAACTTAAACATAAAGGTAAAAACAATTAACATAGAATTTCCTATATAAATAGTCAGAATAATAGTTTTATAGATTCATATGAATTACTGAAATGGTCTTAGAGACCTAGGGCAGTAGGTACCTGCCCTTTTCTCTCCTGACCTTGGGGTCACCCTCCCCCAAGCAGTGAACTCTGAGATTAAAGCAAAGATCCTGCTCTCTTCCCTAGTTCTGTCTTTGAGAAAGCAAGCAGGTGTGAGGATGAGAGCTGGGGCTGTGGGAAGATGTGGCCTCTCTGCCAAGGGCAATTATAGCTTCATTCTGCCAGTTATCGCTTGTCGAGGCCCTGCTTGTCTAGGCTTTTCACCTGCAGCTTCCTAATGGGCTTTGTGATATTATCCATTTCCAGTTTAATCCAGTGCTCACTTTTTACACCTGCAGATATGACACTGTGGGAAAGGGCTGAAGGAGACGCTAAGACCTATACAGAGATACCACAAAGAATTGAGCACTGAGAGCAAGGATCCAGGATAAAAGCTACATTGAGAAGAAAAACTATTGAGGACAAAGGGAAAGCCATTGAAGTGTTTATGGATGGGCTGAGTACAATAAATACAGAAAGATATTTTCAAGTTTGGAATAAAAAACAAAAATGGATGCAATAAAAATTTCTGAGGATTCTTGAATAAAATGGCTGATTCCAGGTCCAAGCAGAAAAAGTACAAGGTGAGCCTGGAACCTTTTGTGCCAGAAAGCAAAAAACTACTCAAAAACTGTTGGAGGTATGTCAAAAGGACACAGGACTTGGGCTGAATAGCACATACTGGACAAATTAGGACAACTTGAGCACCAAAAACTAAAAGAAATATAATTGATTATTATACAGTGAGTTAAAAAAAAAATCCACCGGTTAATAGAAATGCTCAGAAAAGGAGAGGAAAGTACTTCTTTACAAAAAGAATGCCAGCTGATACATATAGAAAGGATCACAGAATTAGAAAAACCATTTTGTAACTTACATTGTAATTGTACTATCAGAATTATCAATGGATGATAAAATCACTAGGGGAAGAATTACTGGGAAAAACAGGATATTTACAAGGTGGCAGAGTACTGTCACGCAGATTATTTATTAATTAATAGTGTAAAATATACCTTATAGTGGTGAGGTCTGGTAGAAGCCACTGTATCTAAGTGATCAAATTTATCATCACTAAGAGTGGAACAATAGCTATTATATGCTCTTGAGATGATGTGGTGTGAAATATACAATATTACCTATGAAATGTTTTTGCCCAAAGTCTTCAACCCAAGTCTTGACAAGCCTTTAAGAACTAAAGTTTGGTTTATAGGAATACAAGAGATAGAAAAATAAGTTAAATGACACTATGAGGAAACAATCAGACAAATCTAGAGTGTGACCATTGTAAAAAGAAAACTCACCTGGATTCTTCAAAATATAAATGTCATGAACAAACAAAGGTGGGGAAACTGATCTAGATTAAAAGATTCAAAAGAATCTACAGAGAAGTAACTTTGTAAAGTGCAAGCGTTGTCAGACCTAGTTAGAAAAAAAAACAAAACAAACACAAAACTTTTTGGGACAATTAGGGAAATTTAAGTATAGATTAGATCTAAGATAATTAAGGAAATTTTTTTAAAAATATTTTTTCTTTATTGATTTTAGAGAGGAGAAAGGAGAGAGAGAGAGAGAGAGAGAGAGAGAGAGAGACAATTGGCTGGCTGCCTCCTGCATGCTCCCCCTTGGGGATTTGGCCCACAACCTGGGCATGTGCCCTGACTGGGAATTGAACCAGCAACCCCTTGGTGCATGGGTCAATGCTCCACCACTGAGCCACACCGGCCAGGCCAGGCTTAAGGGAATTTTTTTAAACAAAAAAAAAATAACATTGTGATAACAGTGTTGTGATTTTGTAAGAGAATATCTTTATTCTTGGGAGAATTATGCTGAAATATTGGACTGAAGTATGATGTCTACAATTTTCTTTAAAATGGTTCAAAAGAAATGCACATCTGTGTGTATGTGTGTAGAGAGAGAGTGGGAGACAGAGACAAAAAGAGAAAGCAAATGTTAGCCACTGCTGAATCTAAGTAGACAGATATGAATGGTTTATTGCACTATTCTTTTAACTTTTCTATGCATTTGAAATTTTAAAAATAAATCAAGAACTAAATTTCTAGTGAATATTTGGGAATTTATAAAAAAGCTTATATCTGGAAAAACAGAAACTCATTCCTAATCAATCCTGTTATTTTAATATGGGCACATCTATGTCTCTCTGAGCTGCCACATGAATGACAGGGGCTGTGACTTCACTTTGGACCCACTGAAAGTGAGAATGTGGCAGTAAGATAAAGATGCTTTCACTAAGTGACTCATTTTCTCATCCAGAAGGGAAACTGAATTTAGTTTAGAACATTTTTTTTTTTTTTTTTTATCCTCGCCCGAGGACATTTTTCCATTTTTTGTTCAGATAGAGCGGGAGGGAGAGAGAGGAAGAGAGAGAGAGAAACATCGACGTGAAGGGACACATCGAGTGGCTGCCACCCGCACGACCAACCAGGGCCGGGGACAAACTGCAACCGAAGTACGTGCCCTTAGCGGGAACCGAACCCGGGTCTCTCTGTACCGCAGGCCGACGCTCCAACCTGAGCCAAACCGGCCAGGGCTAGTTTAGAACATTTTAAAATCTTTTTTCTTTTTTTTTTAAGCCTCACCCGAGGACTTTTTTTTTTTTTTGCATTTATCGTCAGAGCGGGAGGGAGAGAGGGGGGGAAGAAAGAGAGAGAAACATTGATGTGAGAGAGACACATCGACTGGCTGCCACCCACACGAGCCCAACCAGGGCCGGGGACAAACTGCAACCGAGGTACATGCCCTTAGCAGGAACTGAACCAGGGACTCTCTGGTCCGCAGGCCAACACTCTAACTGCTGAGCCAAACTGGCCAGGGCTAAAATCTCTTTTCAAAGCAGACAATGATTTACTCCAAGTTCCATGAGTAGAACTAGAAATATTGGTGAAATAGCAAGATGTGGAATGGAAAACAATGAGAAGAAAAGAAGAGAGGACCCCCAATAATGCCAACTTCCCAGACTTGAGAATGAGAATCCTATTTTTACCTGTTAAAGCAGCCAAAGAATAAAAATAAACAAACCAAAAAAAGCTTGTATGAAGAAAATGAAGTTAAAATGTGAGGTCCATCACAGAGAATTCACACCTCCATGTAGGCCCCCACACTGCCAACACAATACCAACCACAACATCAATCACTTTTTCTATGAAATCATTCAGAGTTGAAAGCACAATTATGTTAGCATAATTATGTGGTGCTAATTGCTTTAATTCTTAATTTCATCAAGCTAATATAATCTGAACCATAAATTCTCTAAATAAGATGTAAAAAAACAATTTAAAATTGTATAAACAATTATTATACAATCACACCCAAAATAATCCTAAGGAAGATGAAAATTATATTTGATTAAGTACATATTTAACATTTTCTTTTTTTGGTACGTGTCCCTATGTCCCTAGCAGGAACCGAACCCAGGACTCTCTAGTCCACAGGCCGATGCTCCAACTGCTGAGCCAAAGCGGCCAGGGCCATATTTAGCATTTTCAAGTTGACTTAAATAATAACATACACAAGAAGATCAGAATTATCCTGTTGGCTACATTCTCTCACAAAAAAGATTGCAGCATTTATAGGACAGCTCACACTTTGTAAAAAATCTTTCACGTGCTTATTAAAAGCCATGTGAAAAAGTCATGTGCCAAACAATAATTATCTTTGTCCATTCATTCATCTATTTGCTCATAAAAATTTACTGGGCATCAACTATGTCCCAACACCATGCAAGGTGGTAAGAGTAAAAACATTAAAGTCTCTGAAGGAACTTGTCCTACTAGGAAAGACAACCTGTAAGGAAATAGTACCTTAAAATGTTTAAGGCTATTTTGAGAGTGATTATTTCTCTTTGGGCCCAGAAGAGAGGGCTGGTGGAGTTTGGAAGATATCCTAGGGGGTATGATGCTTGGGCCAAGTACAAGCTATGTACAGCAGGCAATGGGAAAGGGAGGAAGTATGTTCCAGGCAGAGGGAGCAGCTGGAGCAAAGACTTGAAAGTGGGAAACTGTGTAGTCTATCCAGATATCTGCAAGTAGTTTAGCCTGACTTGGGTGACAGGATAGAGGGAGGCACTTTTCAGTGAGATCAGAATAGAAGAAAGCAGGTCTGGGTGAAAGGATGATGGGTTCAGTTTTGGATGTGATGTTTCAGGACCTGGGGCCTCCAGCAGTAGTTGCCAGTAGACATTTTCAGGACTGCAAGAGAGGACCCTGCCCTAACTTCACTTTAGAGGGCCTTGCTCTGGCCTTCCTCCAGATGCACCCCTCCACAAAGGACCAAGGAGACCTCCTTGCCCAGATTCCATACTCCCTCCTACTCAAGACGACTCTAGGTCCCCAGAATCATCTAATTCCTTGCTCTAACAGCACCAATTCTGCTTCCAGGGCCTGTATTAGACTTCTTCCTCAGATCCATTCTCTAGAGGCCAGACCATATCTCTAGGGTACACATCCTTAGGTGCAGGCCTTTAGGGATGGTTGAGAGTCAGTTATTTGTGGGGCTGCTGATGAAGCTAGGTTATGAAGACTAGTGTCTACACATGTGAATGTGGGGCCTCTCGCAGTGTGGACGGAGCTGGGGGTGAGAAAAGAAATGGGTGGGCTGTGGGTGAGAGGATGGCTTCCTTACACTTCCATGATCTATCTGGTGTGGAAATTCAAAGTTCTAAAATTGACCATGACCTTCTAAGTTGTTATGAAAGTTTGTCTAGGTAGGAAGATAGAATGTATTTGATTTGTTTGTTAGCTTGATTTATAACTTTAAAACATTTAATATATGCAATGTAAGCCTCTGTTTTGTGCTCTTAACCCACAATGTTAGGGTTGGCCTGAGCAGCTAAGCATACTGATCAGGAGTTTAGGAGAGACTATACATCTGGCCATCCATATTTGGAAGTCAATTAGCACAGAGCTAATGCTGTGGGAATGGGGAGAGTGCCCAGGGCAGATGTTGAAAGTCACAAGAGAAGAGAGCCACGGCTTAAACCCGGAGGCACACTATATTTTAAGCAAGAGGTAAAGGAGCCAGCCAGTTAAAGAGCCTGCCAAAACAAAACAAAACAAAACAAAATAAAAAAAACTGCCAGAGCTCGGGCCAGTTTGGCTCAGTGGTTTGAACATCGGCCCTCAGACCAGAGTCGAGGGTTTGATTCTGGTCAAGGGCACATATGTAGGTTGTGGTTCAGTCCTTGGCCCTGGTCGGGGTCATACAGGAGGCAACCAGTCGATGTGTCTCTCTCACATTGATGTTTCTCTCTCTCTCTCTCCACCCCACCCCACCCCCACTCTATCTGAAGATAAATGGAAAAATATCCTCGGGTGAGGATTAAGAAAAAAAAAAAAAAAACTGCCACAGAGGTAGGAGAAATACTAGCAAATGGGGAGTTTCAGAAGCCAAGCAAGAAGAATGTTTCAAGAGGAATGGAATGGTCAACAATGTGGACAATGTATGTAAAATGATCAGCACAGTGCCTGGCCCATGTTAAACACCCAATAACCAGTGGTTGTGAATTGTGGTGATGATGATGTTGATGATGAAAGTGGTAAGGATGTCTCTGTTCCTTTATGCATCTTCACGTCTCCCCCTTTCTCCACCTCTACTCAAATTCTTATGGATCACATTGTCTAGGAAGTCTTCCTCTTGCCGGTTATGTTGCCCTTCTATATGTTCCCATGGTCTCCTGTGCTCATTCTTAAAGCACATATTTATTAAATGAATAGTCACTGTTTTTAGGGTAAGCCTGGTTTGCCTGTGACTGTCTGATTTTAACACTGAAAGTCTTGTTCCAGGAAATCTCCCAGTCTTAGGCAAATCTAGATAAATGGTCACCCTAAATCGACATCTCAATTTTTTTTTTTGAATGAGCAAATGAATGAATGGCAGAGTGTCAATATCAAAGTTAATGATCCTCAACTGTTCCTGTGTCTATATGACCATAACCCCATTCAAGATGTCTTGAGGATTCAGTTTTTTCCCTGCATGATTCACTCCTCATTGAACGGAGGATGCTGTGGAAAGACATTTTCATGACCTGGTTGAATTCCTGTCCTGGCTCTTTTTTGCCCCACAATCCTGGAACAGGACAGCTTAAATTCCTCATTCTGGACTCCTTGTCTAAACCAAAGAACAAGAAAATGATTTGAGTATTATTTTCTCAATTCTCTACAAGTTGGCACATAACAAGCACCATTCTAGATGCACAGCGAGAAGCTGGTGAAATGCTGCTGAAGCCTTAGGGCATTTAGAGTTTAATTCTTTCACCTGTTGAGAATCACACAGACCTTCCAATCAAGAATGCTACTGTGATTGTCCTCTGCTCTTGCTCATTAGTACAACTGGCTGGAGGAGAAAAGTTATGAGAAGTGTCAAAGGATGGGACTTGTGTTATCTCTGTTCTTCAAATTGAGAAACTGAGGCCTGGAGAGTCAGTGCATTCTCATTTCCCAAAGACAGACAAAGGTAGAAAGCTGTAAGATCTCACTGGTTAGGAGGGGAAAACAGAAAAACAGAAATACAACCAGCTACCTCCTATGCCTTGGTGTAGTGGTTGTCACCAACTTGACTTCTCAGCTGGCAACTGCCAAAGTCAGGCTGCACTGTGTGTCATCTTGTGGAAGACAAATGGCCTATAAATAAATTGACTTGGAACAGTCTCAAATACGCATAAACCACAATGGCTTTAAGTGTAAGTCTTGACTTTATTTTTTCTCATTTTCTTTCTCTTCTTAGAGAGGTAAGCAAGGACGATTCTGCAAGATAGGCCATACTGAAATTCAACCCAAGAAACCAGGAAGAAGTTTTCTGTATTATCTTTAACAGGCATTTTTCATTACCAATGAAAAATCTGTTTACCAAAATCTGTTTAAAAGCTCCTCTAGTCAATACTTACATCTCTAAGCATGCACCGCTTTATTAGACTTAAGCTTCTGCTCGTTATGTTAAATATCAGTTCTTTAAAAAAATTCATTTTCTAGAGGAGGTGATTATTTATTTTGTCATTCAATTTCTCTTCATCAAAATTTTCATATGTAAAATCACTGGCTACTGATAAGGTAATGTGTAAAGAGGGAATATTTTTAGTGACTAAGCTAAAGGAAAATATTGTTGATGGCTCTTCCATCTGAGGAAGAATCAGAGACAAATTTCTGAGTAATACCTTGTATAGACTTGGGAGCTACAGGAATGTAGAGTATGTAATGGGGCCTAAGGGCTCTGTTTTCAGCTCAGATTCTGAATCAGAGGTACCCACTTTTAAATAACATTCTTAATGATATTTCATTTGTGGGATAAAGTTAATTAATTTCCCCCTGCCCCTTTCCCCCATGACATCATTACATCACCACATTAGCAAGGACAATAAAAGCACAGGGCCCTGAGTTTTCATTGAACAGTCATTCATCTGGAAGGGAGGTCACAGGGTTGCCAATACTAATTTAAAAAGCACTCATTTTATGTCTGATTAGCATGATTGACAGAAAGAAAATCCATTTCTGGTCTAGTAAAGGAAATACTTTTGAAAGCATTTGGAAAGGTCTTACTTGGGTAAAAGAGATTGAATTCTACTGAAACTTAACAAATGGGTGCAGATAGCCACTAGACAAAGTCTTGGTCTTGCTGGACAGGAAGATGCTCTGGAGGGAACCTTCTTCTCAGAAGAAACGATTTCACCTTGGCTTGATAAAAATACTGTTCATTAGGTTTAAAAGGTCCACATGCCTGTGCTTTTTACTGGGAAATTCTAAGGCTGTGATGTGGCCTAAGATTATTTTTTCTAGATAGTGGTTCTACCTTGGCACTGATGGAGCAGACAGTGAAGCAGGAAGGGGCAAGTCCCCACTTTGTGCCAGGAAGCTCAGTCCTACCCCATGTTCTATGCATATTTCCATGTCAGTCCTCGGAACCACCTTCTGTATCATGTTATTATTCATATTTACAGAAATGTTTGTGGAAAGTGAAACTTGGAAAGACTGTATTACTTGCCTATGTTCTGCATGTTCTGTGCAGTTCCTGCAGTTTGGGCATTAAAATCATAGTTCCTTTCTAACTTCCCAGTACCCTCTCCCATGCTCAGCTGGCTCTAGTAATGCCTACATTGCCAGCTCCTACACTGGGCCATGCAATTGCATGCTTCTGGGCCTTTGCTTTGTTCTTTTCTTTCATTTAGAATTTGTTTCCCTTTTCCTCTCCACCTTCCCAGTTTTTCTTACCCATTTATGTCAGACTTAATTTAGGAGCCATCTTTAGGAATTCTTTTTGGAACCTCTGTGGTAAGCTAAGTTTCTCTCCTCTGTGCCTTGTAAGTCCAATCTATGGTAACAATTACATTATATTAAATTCAAGTTCACAAAGTAGGTGTTCACTATCTGCTTGCTTAATATTCCAGGTTATGGACACCCTTGCTTATTTTGGGTGGGACCAAAGAGCTAATTTTTTACAAATTGTGTGATAAAATACACACAAAATTTACCATCTTAATCATTCTGAAGTTCAGTGGCATTAAATACATCCATAATGTTGTGAACTATCACCACCATTCATCCCATAACTCTTTGCATCTTGTAAAACTGAAACTCTATACCCATTAAAAAATGCCTCCCGATTTCCCATAGCCACAGCCCCTAGCAACCACCCTTCTACTTTCTGTCTCTGTGATTTTGACGATTCTAAATATCTCATGTAAATGGAATCATACAGTATTTGTTCTTTTTGTGACTGGCTTATTTCACTTAGCATAATGTCCATGTTGTAGAATGTTGTAAAATTTCCTCCATTTGTAAGGCTGAATAATATTCCACTGTAACCATATTTTCCCAACCCATTTATCCATTGATGGAAATTTGGGTTGCTTCCACATTTTAGCTATCTAATGCTGCCATAATTATGAATGTACTAATATCTTTTCAAGATTCTGCTTTCAGTTCTTGAAAGTATATACCTATATACCTGTAAGTGGAATTGCTGGATCAATGTGGTAATTCTTTTAATTTTTAAAGGACCTGCCACACTGTTTTCCACAGTGGCTGAAACCATTTTACACTCCCACCAACAGCGCACAAACGAGGGTTCCCGTTTCAAGGAGCTAACTTTTATGTGGTTTTTAAAATGTCCGTTTAAATCTGAGGCATTAAATCCGAGAGAGATCCCAAAGGGCAAATTTGTTATGAAGGGAAAGTATATTATAGTGACCCCTTGTTTGGTGCCTACCCTGTGCCAGGTGCGTCAGCATTTTACATTACCTCTAATCTTTAAATAATTCTAATGCTCACAATAATCTTTTGAGATACGTATTCAACCCCATTTTACAAATGAGGCTAAAAATTAAGTAACTCATCCGAAGTCATATTCTAAGGAAGTGGTTAACAAAAATTCACACTCAGGTCCGACTCCCAACCAGAACCCAATGATTCCACAATGTCAGGGGGCTGTTGGGAGTGACTATCCCGCAATCTCCGCCACTGTGGGTTTTGACTTTTCCCTCTGGTAAATCACCCCCGGCAAGGATGTTGAAGGGGAGTATTCACGGCAGACCTTTACAGATTAGTCTACTGAGCCGCTGCATTTGCCCTCACCCCGATTTTCATGGGTTTTGTGTGGGAGCGAAATGTAAAATGTGTGTCTTTCACGAGGCTGAAATACGAAGCTGAGCGCGGGGTACGGGTTTCCTGCGGTCTTCCAGCTTCTTTCTACATCGACTTCAGGCGTCTAAAGCTACGCAGCGGGCGGCAAACTGTGTGAGTGTGGCAGGGAAGGATGGGTGGAGGACGGCGCTCCTCAGACAAGCGCAGGGCAAGCGACTCCGCCGCCTGCTGCAGTTGCCAGGACAGCGCGGCCTCAGAGGCAACGGCAGAATCCGCACCAAGTCCCGGCGGCGGCCGCTGCGAGCCCGAGTGACGCATTGCAGGTACAAACCAGCCAATCAGAGGCCGGCTCAACGAATATCGAAACACGTCACCACGACAATGCTCCTCCGCGCCGCAAAGTAGCGCCCCGCAGGCGCCTCTCCACAGGCATTAAACGGCTCATCGGGGAATGAAACCCACTTACGTCATCCGTTTGTCCACTTTCCTTTGTCCCTTGCATCATCGACCAAATAACTCTGAATGATAAAGGGGTCTCGAGAAGAGCTTGAGGGGGGAGGGGTGGCCGGGACTCGTTTGTGGTGTTCCGTTATCTGGCGTGCGGCGGAGGGATCTGGCGGAGGGAGGTGTTTATGAGGCGCTGGGGGCGGAGGAGGAGAATTAGTCCGAGTGGAGCGAGCGAGCTGAGTGGTTGTGTGGTAGCGTCTCGGAGACCGGTAGCACTTGCAGCATGGTGAGTGCGTCGCAAAGCTGCCGGCGCTTGGCCTGTGGGGGAAAGAGGCTGAAGCGGACTGACTAAAGAAAGGGAACTTGCCTCCCTTAAAACCTCCGGGAGTGGTCTTCGCCAGCAGGGGGGCGCGAAAGAGGCGGGGGGCGCCCGCGGCGGTTGTGTCGCAGGTGTCCCCCACCCCCATTCTCCTCAGGGAGGTGTCCCCTAGGGTCTTGGGGGCCAGGTGCCCTGTCCCGGAGGCCGCAAGCGCCTAGGGGCTTGGCCGGGTGAGGATGGATCCGGGGTGTGGGACAGCCCAGCACCTGAGGGAGGCGAGCGAGTGGAAGGGCGTGGGGAGCGGGGGCGCCAAAGCCTTGGGTCGGGCATCTCGAAAGGTCAGCCTCGGGGCCGGATTCAAAAGCCCAACGGACGGTTAGTACGGGCGCCAGGAAGCGCCTTTGTCCGCTTGTGGCCGCCATGCGCCGACGAGGCGGGAGGGAGCGCGCGAGACCCGGGCGAGCGCCGACGCCGCCGTTAGCCCGCAGCCTCCGCGTGCCGGGGGAGGGGGCAGGAGGACGCGCGAGCGGGTGCGGCACGCTGTGGGGGCTGAGCCCGCGCGCGCGGGGAGCGGCCGGGGGGCGGGGCGGCGGGCGCGGGGCTGGAGCCGCCGCCCGCTCGGCTCGCGCCCCAGCTGCTGCGCTGGCACCTGCAGGGCTGCGGAGGTCCCGGCGGCCCGGAGCTGCGGGACTGGCCAATTGGGGCTGGGTGGGGGAGGGTGGCCTCGCGAGCTTCCCCTCCCCCCTGTGGCGAGAAGGAAGCCGGGGACCGCCGATTTTTTTCCATCTGGGTTCTGGGGCCTTTTTCCATCATCTAGACTGGACATTAAAAAAATACACACAGACACACACACACATATTTTGAGCGGCTATGTCGTTGGAAGAAATGATCTTTGTATCAGTGAAGTCAGGCGCGCTCCCGCAGTACGCGTCTTGTTAGGAAGCCGTCGGCTCCGGTTAGGGTCTGAAAGGCGTTTCCTACCTACCACCTTGGGAAAGCAGGCTCCGGGGTGACTGTTGTGAAAGCCAGTCTTACTCTCATGTAACAACTGGACGGATGCTTTCGTCCAGGGCTACTGAATATATCCTATTTTTGAGTAATCACGTGCACTCATAATGTCAAGGAACCACGACCACGCACAGTATTGCCCCCGCTCCCGTCCTCTTGGAAATCACTTGTATTTCCGTACAGAAGTGGCCAGATCATCTTAACGTACAATTCAATTCATTTTTACAACATTGGTTGTCAAATTCTGTAGTGTGGTAGAAGAGTATTTTGGGGGTAGGGAATTTTAAAAAGCGTTTTCCTGTCATTTGAGACCAGAACTTGGATTCTTTCCTGTTTAAAAAAAAAAAAATCTAATGAGGGCGGTAATTTGCAATACTTACTTCGTGGTTACTTCTGCCAAGTAATTACGGCGATGGGTGTGTCCAGGAGGCAAGGTGACATCTTAAACAAGAGTTGGAAACCCTTGCCAAGTGAAACCTCCAGCCTTTATGGGTGTGGGGAGAGGACTTCATCTTGGTTAAAACTGGTGTTCATTTAAGTTTGATGCACTCGTTCCATATTTGATATTTTTAAGTTATTCTGCATTTCTATTTGCTGGTTGAACTTATCACCCTTTTAGGTAAAGTAGTGTGAGATTATAGGCAGGTAATAAAAACTCTAAATTGTGAGGTAAATTTTTAAATGAAGGGTAAGGTTTATTTTTTTGTTTTGTTTTCAGTTTAATTGAATCAAAAACTAGAATAGGGTTTTGTTTTTTCTTGGTGATGGGTAGAGTTTATCTATGCTTTTGTGGTTCTTTGCCCCAGTTATAAGCATTTGTAGTTACTGTTTGCATGGTTGGTGCTTTGGGTGTTTTGGGTTTGTTAAATTGATCATCATCATTAATTATTTAATTTGGCAATTGTCCTCAGGTAACTTAATAATTATAAGACTTGGAGATTTAAAATAAGAGCTCTATCAAGTTAAAGAATAAAAAAAAAAGTATGTGAAAGTGGAATTAAGATTGCTCACATAACTAACTCTTGGGCTTACATGTAGATAATGCTCTTCTAAAGGGGGATTGCTTTAAGAAGACTGGAGGCCTGGGGTGGTTAGATAAATAAAAGATATGAAGAGGTAGACAATTTTGTCACTTGTCTGAATAAATAATCATTCCATCAAACTGCAAGGAGCTGTGTATGTGTTTCTGTTAGAGGAAATTCACTATGACTATTAAAATACAGGAAATTCTAGATTCAGCTAGAATGATCAAATTAGACCTTTGGTAAAGGTCCTAATTTTCATAAAGTAATTTGTTGGGTTTTTTTTGTTTTTTTTTTTTTAGTCCAAGACATTATATATAGTAAGTACTGTTCTATCAGTACTACTGATAAGATTACTGAGCTAATTTAGAGACTGCTTTTGATATAGGTAAAATAAATACCTTGGTTTCTGAAATTGTAGGAAATTTTTACTTAGGAAGCCTATGTTGTATCTAAGTAGCACTTGGAAGAAATAGGAATGAATGAATGGATAGAGTTTGTATTCCATTTCAAGCCTATGGACTCATCCATTTACTGAGAAAAGAGTTTTGGGTCATTTGTGTGATACCTTTCACTAGATGAGCTCCAAGAGTGTCTATACCTGCTCTTTTTTTTTTTTCTTTATTGATTTAGGGAGAGGGAGAGAGAGAAACACCGATGAGAGAGAGAACATCGATTGGCCACCTCCTGCATGCTCCCCACTGGGGATTTGGCCCACAACCTGCGTATGTGCCCTGACCAGGAATCGACTGTTGGGCATGGGTGGACACTGAGCCACATGGGCCAGGCTCCATATACCTACTTTTGACTGCCATTTAGGAAATACTTAATAGGTACATAGTGTATTCACTTCAGGTCACACATCGTCTAGATTAGTGTTTTTTTTTTTTTTAATTTTTTTTTTAATCATCCTCACCCGAGGACATTTTTCCATTTTTTGTTCAGGTAGAGTGGGAGGGAGAGAGAGGAAGAGAGAGAGAGAAACATCGATGTGAAGGGGACACATCGAGTGGTCGCCACCCACACAACCAACCAGGGCCGGGGACAAACTGCAACCGAGGTACGTGTCCTTAGCGGGAACTGAACCCGGGTCTCTCTGGACCGCAGGCCGATGCTCTAACCGCTGAGCCAAACCGGCCAGGGCTAGATTAGTGTTTCTTAGTGTTGACAAATAACCTGTGGTTTTAACCAGAGTATATACTAATACGTGGAAGCTTTCTCTGGCATGACAAGAGCAGTAGGAAGAATTGTATGAAGTGTAGAAATAAAGGGTGTAAGAAGTAGTCAGCTCTCTAGTGAATTATTCTTCACTTTACTGAGATAAACATACATGTTAATGAGCTTGAGTTTTCCCAAAAGTATACTTCTTCTAGTTCTTAGTAAGAAAATGTCACTCTCCATAGACAGAAATAAGAACTAATTTATTCAATGTAGTTGGGACAGGCTTACAAATTTGAGTGGTAGGGAATGTTGTGTTCTGCTATTTAAAAACAATTTTTTTTCTTCATTGATTTTAGAGAGGGAGGAAGGGAGAAGGATAGAGAGCTAGAAACATCGATGAGAGAGAAAATCGATTGGCCACCTTCAGTATGCCCCCCACTGGGGATTGGGCCCACAGCCTGGGCATGTGCCCTGACTGGGAATGACCTCTTGGTGCATGGGTCGACGCTCAACCAGTGAGCCACACCCACACCGGCCAGGCTCTTCTGCTTTTAGTAGGCTTTAATCTGAAACCTTGAACTCCGGATTAATAGTAAATATGAAAAACTTCTCTAAGTTTCTTGAAACACTCCATGCAAAAACCATGCAGTGCTTTTAGAATATGTGAGTACCTTAGGCTCCCATGTGGTTAGTTTTTTCCTTGAAGCTCATTTGTGATCTTTTTCTAAGATTATGTTCGCCTGGAGGTAGGGAGCTGGACAAGATGGCATGGGACCGTTAAAATTGGATTTTGCAAGCAGAATTAAAAATTTTTTGTTTTCTTTTATAGTTAACATCCTTGTTTCCTAAGGCCTTCTCAGCTTTCATATACATGAGCTTTCAACTTTCCCAAAATCTTCCCCCACCATGTTTGGAGAAAAATCCAGTGTCTCCCTTTCTGCACAAAGCCCGATCAATTCTGCAGTTTTCACACATGCTGCAATGCCTTACCCATAATGAGCTTACGTTTTTAGTCCTAACCTGATTTTACCTTTCATATCTGTCCCTGGACTGCAACTGGTGATTTCAGTTTATGGAAATATATTTTCTCAGCTTAATGTTAACATGGGACATGGTAGGTTTGCTATAAAGGGCTTGGTAATGCCATGCGAGTTTACCTTCTGTGTGGAAGTTGAACTAGTTAGGTTGATAGTTAACATTGTAGGTTCTTTGATTAGTTGATTTATATAAGTAATTGTCACTGACCTCTTTGTGCTAGCCCTTTACAATAGCTTCTAATTTACTCTGCACAATAACCCTGTGTAAGGTAGGTATTATTGTGTTACAAATGAAGTTGACTATGCGTGGTTGAATAACATGTCCAAGGTCACACAGCTGTTAAGTTGCACAGCTGGGATATTAGCCCCGTGATGACTCAAAACACAGTATGCTTTTTCCTGCACTGTACTCTGTTGCCTTTCTTCCTTCAGAAATGGTAGAAATCCTGCAAACTGAAATAAAACTAGAAGTAAATCCTCTATACCCTCTAACAAAGTAAACAATTCAGTAATGAGAGAGAACATTGATTGGCTGCCTCCTGCACACCCCGCACTGGGGATTGAGCCCACAACCGGGGCATGTGCCCTGACCTGGAATCGAACCAGGACCTCTCAGTCCATGGGGCGATGCTCAATCCACTGAGGCACACTGGCTGGGCTTGGCTCTTCAATTTTAAGTTATTGGACTATTGACTTTTTTTTTTTTTTTTTTTTTTTTTAATATAAATGAGTTGATTGCACTGAGGTCAAATGGAACAGGGAAAGAAACTGTTGTTACTCAAATTTTCTCATGCTGTCTCCTAGAGAAAATGTGCATCACATTTTGTGTTATCCTTTCCAGGGGTGTTTTTATTTAAAAAAGAATGAAACCATGCCCAGCTGGCGTGGCTCAGTGGCTCAGTGGCTTGAGCGTCTCCCCATAGTCTGAGAAGTCCTGGTTGGATTCTTGGTCAGGGAATATGCCCCGGATTCGGGTTCGGTCGGGGCGGGGAGGAGGGGGGCAGGAGGCAGCTGATCAATGTTTCTATCTCTCTTACCCTTCCTTTCTCTAAACAATCAATAAAAACTTTTTTTTTTTTAAGAAAAGGGAAACCAGGCAGTGTTTTATTATTTTCATACCAAAAAATGGAGGGATTAATCATAGTATGTTTGACTCCATATAGTTAAATAGGAGGCAATTTCTTGTCAGTGCCTTCCAGAACCACATAAGCAGTTGCTTCATGGGTATGTATACTGATAAGCAGTGAAATGCCTAATGATAAAGGACACATGAAGAACAAAGAGCCTTGATATTTTTGCAAATATATTTATATATTATGATGCTCTGAATTTCAAACTTAGAGGTATTGGATATGTCTTACACCTTAGTGTTTAATCATGACTGTACTAGTTAACTAATTTTGTACTCCCACTCCCTGAAATTTAATCTGATCCTCCTTCCCCATTTGTAAGACAGTTTTAACATCACCATGTCCTAAAGACTCACTTTGGGATTTAAAAAGTGGAGAAAATGGGTGGCTGAATTTAACATTTGCTAATAATGTAGTTCAGAATTCTGCGTTCTGCAGTTGCCTGGCAGGTGAGGAATACCAAAAACCGGTAGCTTTCATGCTGCCCCCATCCAAGACAGTGTAAATTTTAATCATAATAAATGGGAGTTTTGCTTAATTTTGAAGTTTGAAAAAAATCACTTCATGTCCAAATGATGTGTTTAACCATTTATAGGGGAACTTTTGAATATAGTCCTTGGGCATTATTTTTGGTTCAGTGGAGATTTCTGTCTACCAAAAGAGCTTAAGTTTAGGTATGCAAACTTTGAAAAAGGAAACAATGTTTCTATTGGATTCTATCATTAATTTAGAATGATAACTCCAATTAAACTTTATAGTAAGCCAGATTTGCTTTTTTAGAATTTGTGTAAAATTTATACTTTCAAACATATTCTGAAATATTTTCATTATTTTAAACTTGAGGTCAGGTCGCTCCGAGGGAGGGGCTGCTGCCTCTCCTCAGAGCCCTGGGAAGGAGCAATGTGGCCACCGTCCTGCGTGGCTGCACTCAGCCAAAGCTCTGAGCGCCCTCCAGATCCCGAGTGTCCCGACAAAGCTCCAGTCCAGTCTGCCCTCCCTCTGCTGGAGCCCAAGCACTTTCTCTCAGATGCAGAGCAAAACAGAGGCACCCTTGCCTGCTACACACTGTCTTTCACCGTGGACGAGGTCGCCTGCAGATCCGGGCTGGACCGTATGGGCTGCCCAGTGGAGTTATTTCCCACCTTTGACCTTGCGCTTGAAGACTAAAGGCAGTAAAGGCAGTAACACTCAACTGAGAGCTTACTCCTCTGATGTACCATTTTTTGAAAGGGGTTTAAAATAAAGTGTAAAAAAAAAAAAAAAAAAAAAACTTGAGGTCAGGTCAAGAAAGCTTAGCTTTGAAGGTAAACCAGATGTATGTATTTTCTGCCCACCCTGTGTGCTTGTTTCTGGTACGAAGGAATGTTGAACTAATGAAGTTTATGGCCCTGGCGGGTTTGGCTCAGTGGTAGAGTGTCGGCCCGAAGACCAATGAGTCGCAGGTTCAATTTTGGCCAAGGGCATATACCTCAGTTGTGGTTTGTCCCCCACCCTGGTCAGGTTTGTGCAGGAGGCAACCAGTCGATGTGTCCCTATCATGTCAGTGTTTCTGTCTCCCTCCCACTCTATCTGAAGAGAAGTAGAATGAATGAATGAATGAAGTTTATGGTACATCTGAACCTTCAAAGTTTTAAAACTTATTTTTGTAACTGCTAATTTACATAGTCTTAAGTCACTTAACCTATCTCTTGATTTCTTTGTAGGCTGACCAACTGACTGAAGAGCAGATTGCAGGTGAGAAACTCTTTGCCTGATTGTACCCATTGGGTTTTATTATAAATTGAATAGCCAATTCAAAAAAAGATGCTTGTATGAAAGAATTGATTTTGATCTATGTGTAGTACATGCTAATAAATGGGTGTAATGTAGTATAGTAATTGAACCTGTTTTGGCAAGTGAGAAGGTAAACTTGCCTGAGAAAGATATGTGGGGTTAATGTAATTAAGGACATGTTTTCAGGCTATGTGGATATACTTTGGAGACTTGTGGTGGTCTTTAGTTGTTGAAGGTTATCTTTCTTTAAAAAATGAATTCTGGGCAGTTTTTAACATGGCAACTCCAAATCAGTCTCTACAAGAGGGTCAAGTCATGTAATAATAGGTCACTTGAAATGTAGAATCAGAAAATGAACTTGAATTTACCCCAGTTTAAAGTATAAAGTACCCCAGTTTAATATTTTAACCTTAGAATTGTATGTATAGTCAGGGAATAACTAACCATTTATCCAATGAAAAACCTAGATCCAAAGGTTAGCATTTTGTTTTACACACATAACTTTGTCTTACAAAGCAGTGACAGCTATTGAAATGAGCTTCTTAAATCTTGTCTTCTTTGGTTTGCTATAGAAGTATGTGAAATTGTTACATAAAACCTGATGTCATGTCTTTATGCCATACCATTAAACATTAGTACTTTTGATTTTATTATTATATTTTGAGATGTCTTGTTAACATTAAAATGTTTTAGAAACTTGCTAAAGGTTTTGTGTGTGTGTTTAATACAATATCAAACTATTCCTTTACTTAAATTAGAGGCTTTTGTTAACACAAGCATCAAGCAGTTTTAACTACCACAATTTTCCTGGTAGACAGGGAGTTTGAAGTACTCAAAAACACTGAAGCATTTTTTTAATGCTAGAGAAAATTGAGAAACCCAGATACAACTCAGCTGTATAGCCCATTTAAGTAAGTAAGCCCTTCCCCAAATACCCCCTATAAACACAAATTTGGAGGATCCAGAAATCATTAATCTCAAATATTCACAAATATTATTTCAAAGCACTATATAAAGTAGAAAGCTATTAGCATTAAGGACCAAATGTAAGCAGATTTTATTTGTACTTTGTAAATTTGATTTAAACCTGGTATTTGCTTTCTAGGGTTAGTAAATTGCATGTATTGAGTGTGTTCATGTAATCAACCAGAGCTTTAAATATAATTTTTTTAAAAAATATTTTTTCTTTATTGATTTGAGAAAGAGAGGAAGGGAGAGGAGAGAGAAATAGAAACATCGATGAGAGAGAACATTGATTGGCCGCCTCCTGCACGCCCCCCACTGGGGATTTGACCTACAGCCTGGGCATGTGCCCTGACTGGGAATTGAACCAGTGACCTCTTGGTGCATGGGTCGATTCTTAACCACTAAGTCACACCGGCCGGGCTAAATGTGATTTCTTTATTTGTTTATACTATTTTTAAATGTATCAGCCATGTACCAAGGAAATGAAAAATTATTCTGAAATAGTTAAAGAAAAAATTTTTTTCTTTATTGATTTTTTTTTTTTTTTTTTGAGAGAGAGAGACGAAGGGAGAGGGAGAGATGTAGAAACAGTGATGATGAGAAAACACTGATTGGCTGCCTCCTGCATGCATGCCCCCCACTAGAGATCAGGCCTACAACTTGGGCATGTGCCCTGACCAGGAATCGAATTGACGACCTCCTGATGCCTGGGTCAATGCTCAACCACGAGCCACACAGGCCAGGCTGAAATAGTTTTTAATATATCCTTCAGGAACTGACCCTGGGCTATCTGGTATTTCTAGTCTTAAACTTAGATTCTCTTAATACATCTGGCCTTCCTCTTTGCCTCTCATTTCTCGGTATTCCTAGTTAGGTGGTTGTGCCTACTGTACACAGCACAAAATATTCACTTTAAGGTAGAAAGTGTATTCCTCCAGGTGCCCATCACAGAGTTGATGCTCATTACTGCCTTCCCAAACATCACACACCTCTTTTTAAAAAGTTGGTGTCTGTGAGAAATACAAGTCTTTAATGACTGATACAGCATTTTTATCAAGAATAGTTGTAGTTCATTGGAACATTGTCTTTAAGGTAAACTTTTGTCATTTCGTTGACTTTCATCATACAATTAAATTTCAAGTGGGAGTGAGAAGAAAATCTGTTGCAGATTCTCTCCCTCTCCTGCCTTTTCCTAGGCTTTTAAAGATGTTCCTTGACCTCAGGCTTTAGTAAACTTGTAAACCTTTAGATTAGAAGAACCAAAGCTTTTATGCTACTAAGAAATCCTGTGAGATCAGGGACCTTTTTGTTTCCTCTTTTATTTTCGTTCCTCCCACAGAGTAAGGACTGAGTACATGTTTCTCGAAGCGAATAAATTTTATTTTCAAAGAGGAATGTGACACGAGAAGTGTTCTAGAACACTATCTACCCTATTCTAAATTATTCTGCCTCTTCTGAAAGTCCCTTCCTAAATTTGGGTATGTTTCAATGTCTGCATTTGAAGTAAACATGTATTTAGGCTTTATTTGTTGAATTGTAATCACTGGTGACCAGTAACATCCTAATGTCTAGGACCTACTTGTTGAAATGTTACCAAGCTACATATATGTAATACTAAGGTACTTTTAAAGCTGTTTTTATCTTTATAATGATAATCACTACTACTTCAGATTTGTTCAGAAATTCTAATAGCAAATAACTTGGTCTAGGAAAAAAGGCATGATTGTTGTTTAGGTGGTTACTAAAATTGTTTACATTAATTACCTGGTCTTAAAGAGCAATCCACTTCAGTCTAGTGTGATATTACAAGTTAATTTTGTTCGACTCTGCCATGATGTCATTAATAGTTGCCATTTAGAGGACTAATAGAAAAAAAAGTACAAGAATTTTTCTTTCTGAAAGAAATTTATGCCTAAACCTTTATTGAATTTTCAAAGTCCTGTGTAGGGATAAAACTTAGTTGATAGAAAAATATTAACTGTGCTTAGTTTATAGCAGCAACTACATAGTGCCAACAAATGTCTGATATGTGACTTTTAAAGGGATTGGTTTTCTAAATACATAAACAGTAAACAGGCATTTAGTTTTTCTTCTGTTGTAGTTGTTTCATGATAACCCGTTTTAATAAATAAAATTATAAATTTATGTAATATAAGTAATTAGAAAAGGGCCCTGAGGTTACTGCTAATGATCAAATAAAACTTGAATAATAGTATAACTTTCCTGAAAGTTTCAGTGTAGGTAGAACTAGAATGGATTTAGAAGAAGTCCTATCAGTTAGTTGTATTGAAGAAAGTTGTTCTGTGTGTGATATTCAGGACCTGCTGCTTTCTTGTGTATATAGGTTTTGACTCCTGGGTTTATATTTGAAGTTATTCTGGCAATTACTGTTTAGAATGACATGCTTGGGTGCATGAAGATTGTTCTAGTTCTGAAGTACAGGTGGTGAGCTGTACAGGCAGGTGAATTTACATTGTACTTTTGAGTTTATTATTTCAAGAAATTTTTACAGATATCTCTGGCTATTTATTTTTCTTTATTGATTTTAGAGAGAGGAAGGGAGAGGGAGAGAGAGATTTAGCCGCCTCCTGCATGCCCTCCACTGGGGATTTGGCCCACAACCTGGGCATGTGCCCTGACGAGGAATTGAACTGGCGACTTCTTGGTGCATGGGTCAGTGCTCCATCACTGAGCCACACTGGCGGGGCCTGGCTCCTTAGTTTAAAAATACAACTGGAAATTTGAAATAAACCTTGACCTTTAAAATATTTATATTTGTTGCTTTCTTGTATCCGTCAAATAAATTATTATAGCATAGGTACAATTTTATTTTATGCTTTTCACTCATTCCAGCAAACATTTTAAGAATTACTAGATTTTAAAACCTATTGAAACTTAGAACACACACACATAAATTAACACCATGCGTTTTCCAGAATTTGGCTTTAAGCTAAATCATATAATAAAATGATTATAGCTAGTTACACTTTGGAATTTTGCACATAATGGTGGTGTTAAATGATGCATGTAGCTAAGTATTACAGCAGAGAATGGAGTGTAAATGAATATAATTCTCTAAGTACTTTAATTTTCTTGTAGCCTAAGTTATTAGGTGACATATTTCTAGACATTATTTCTACATCTTGTTTTAAGAAACCTAAGATGGAAATGTTTTAATCAAATTCTGCTATTTGTGGGATTAGTTGATCTATTTTTTGTTACTAGATCTAGATTAGTACTGTGTACTATTTTCATAACATCGATGAGTAATTTGGTACTAAGCTTCTGGTATCAGATGAATTCTTTTGAAAACAAGTATATTTAAACGGAATGGAACTGTTAAGTAAAAACTACTGAGTGTAGCAAACAACAACTAGTCAGTGATATCTGATCTAAAACTAAGCAATTCAAAGATTTTTAAGCAGAAGAAAGTAACATGGTAATCCAAAAAGGTAAATAGGATTGCTCTGGCTGGTTTGGCTCAGTGGTTAGAGCGTTGGCCCGCGGACCAGAAAGTCCCAGGTTCGGTTCCTGCTAAGGGCATATACTTCGGTTGCAGTTCAGTTCGTCCCAGGCCCTGGTTGGGGTCATGTGGTTGGCAACCAGTCGATGATGTCTCTCTTACATCGATGTTTCTCTTTCTTCCTCCCTCGCTCCCTCCTGCTCTATCTGAAGATAAATGCAAAAATGTCCTCGAGTGAGGATTTAAAAAAGGGGGGGGGTAAATAGGATTAAAGTAGTTGTGTGGATAATTTAAAATAAAGAACCCAGGTAGCAGGCTACTCTTAATTGTCCAGGCAAAAGGTGATGGGGCCATGAACCAAATCATTGGTTGTAATGAATCCAGTAGTATTTAAATAGAGTTCAGTAGGATTTGTTGACAGATTTTAGGGGGAAAGAGTGTAAGGGGCTTTTATTTGTGTTCCTAGGGTAGCTGGGGAGTATAGAATTCATTTTTGCTTGAGGTCAGCCAGGGGAGATGACCATCCTGTAGGGCAGTGGTTCTCAACTGTCCTAATGCCTGGACCCTTTAATGCAGTTCCTCATGTTGTCATGACCCCCAACCATAAAATTATTTTTGTTGCTACTTCACAACTGTAATTTTGCTACTGTTATGTCTTAGGCGACCTCTGTGAAAGGGTCATTCGATCCCCAAAGGGGTCACGACCCACAGGTTGAGAACCACTGCTGTAGGGAGTCAGACATAAAGGGTAATATGTTATTGAGAGAGATGAATATACCAAGACATGAAATTTCGTTCTAAGTGGGCACTGATAAAATGGCCAAGGAGAGAAGAAAGGATAAGAGAGTTGGTCACACCTACTTTGAAGAGACAAGGAGCCAAGAGCCTTTGGCATTGTAAGGTAGGATGTAAATTAAAGTACTGTTGTGGAGGCCAAGAGAAGTTTGAGGGTTTTTTTTTTAATATAAAAAGTACAGTTTTTGATACTGTGGGAAAATAAGAATTTTTTTCTTAACATTTATTAAGTACTTACTTGCCAGACATAATTCTGAGTATTTTACATGTAGGACTAAGTTCATAAAATTTGGAAGTGTAGATATAGTTATCCCTTTTTAACAAAAATGAGCAAGCTGAGCAGAAAAAAGATTTAGTAACTTAATTTGCTGGAGGTTACATTTCTAATAAGTAGCAGCGCTGGGATTTTTAACCCAGGCAGTTGAGTTCCAAAGTCTGATTTGAGTTTCTGTGCTTCACATACTGACAACATACTTGCTGGATTAGGCACCTAGGTTGCTCTTAGTGAACCTAGCATTTTCAGCTGGTGAGTTGGAGCTGGAAGCAATAATAGTCGATTAATAGAGAAGAAATGGATAAGAGTAGTGGTGCCTTCCAGAATTTGGGGAGAGAGGACAGGTGCTTAAAAGAAAATATAAGGGTTGAGTTTAGTTTTAGGCTAAGAGACTTAAAGATAATTAAATAAATTAGTGGCAAAATCAGTAGAAGAATGGTTGAGTCTAGAGAAGAGATTATGATCAAGGAAATTGGGAGGTATATGAATTGAAGCAGAGATAGACGGGATAAATAGACTAATTGGGCTGTAAGAGGAGGCACACCATTTCTTAAACATATTATCAGCTATATATTTCCAAATGGGAGAGCTTATATCCCCTTGAACTTTTGTATTTGCTTGCTGATAGGGTCTTACTTGGAAAGTACTAGGTTTTGTTATAGCATGTTTATATGACATTGCACTACCAGATTTAATCTCTACTTTAGTTTCTCTAAAATAAATGGTAAGCCAACAGCTTTCCATGTAATCTAGTGGTGAAATAAAAGCAACCTAATTTTATTAGAAGATCTAAAAGATCTTAGGCAATAATATATTGCACTCTTACAAGTTTGGGATTAATATGATCCAAAGAATGGTCTAGATTAGATTATCTTTGTTCTCAATAATATAGCTAAAACTGGCCATTCATATCTTGATCATCCCGTTAACTAACATCAGCATAGATTATTTGATGATGAGAGTCTCTCTTCTGTCTTCCAGAAAAGGAACTAGCATATTGGCATATTGTTCTGAAGTTTAAAGTTTTTTGTTTTTAATTTAGTAGGTGATGAAATAGATTTAATTTTACTTTTTGAGGAGTACTGTAAACAATGCAAGTAGTATAATTATTTGCTCTATGGAAATGTAGTTGGAACTAGTTATCTTTATTTTTCGGTTAGATCTATAATTTTGAATTGCATTCCACAGAGCAGCTTCAACAGAAAATAGAGAAGCTGGTCATTTGGGTTTTGATTCTTTTCCTCTTTAAAGCCAGGATAATAATGGTCTAGATATTGCAGTTCCTTGTATAATTTTAGATGAAAAAAACTCCCTGGTGGAGCAATATGAACATATACTGGTATGATTAACTAAAAGTGTTTGAAATACCACAATTCTTTCCCATCTAATCCTTCAGAAATCGAAATTCCATTTCAGGTTTTATCGTAATACATTTCATTTAGGAGGTTTTTCTTTATTATTAACCTGTACATTTGGATTGTGGTCTCTCAAACAGAATTCAAAGAAGCTTTTTCACTATTTGACAAGGATGGTGATGGAACTATAACAACAAAGGAATTGGGAACTGTAATGAGGTCTCTTGGGCAGAATCCCACAGAAGCAGAGTTACAGGACATGATTAATGAAGTGGATGCTGATGGTAAGTCTTTTTAATTTGGGGTTTTGGGGAGGGGATATTAAAGTGGCATTTAAATTTCATTGTAATGTTTCAACTAAACAAACCATTTCAGGTAATGGCACAATCGACTTCCCGGAATTTCTGACAATGATGGCAAGAAAAATGAAAGATACAGACAGTGAAGAAGAAATTCGAGAAGCATTCCGTGTGTTTGATAAGGTAGGTTTTCAGGGGCTGAATTTCTTAAATTTTAATTTGAGGATGAAATGAAGATATCAATTCAGTATAAGCTCAGATTTCCTAGTAACTTGTATTGCATTAATCTGGTAGCAAAGGAAGTATCCCTTGACTTTGAAACTAAGAAATAGTGATTTCAATATAGGATATCTTAATTTATAAGTCAATTATTTATAGATTATCTTTAGTTTGTGTGGATTTCTAAAGTATGTTTTTCTCCCTAATGTAAAGTTTAGTAAACTTTCATTCCAACTCTGATTTTACTTAAGTATTTTAATTCCTTTTTCCTAGGATGGCAATGGCTATATTAGTGCAGCAGAGCTTCGCCATGTGATGACAAACCTTGGAGAGAAGTTAACAGATGAAGAGGTTGATGAAATGATCAGGGAAGCAGATATTGATGGTGATGGTCAAGTAAACTATGAAGGTAAGTCTTTCACTGTCACCACCTCAGTCTATACTTTGACTTTGTTAGGTATCTGATAGGTCAAAATAGTAACTCCCTTACCCCCCATGAAGACGTTAAAATTGTGTATTTTCTAACTTTGTTATTCAGAATGTGTGTACAGACCAGATGACATTCTTGTTACCTGAGAGCATTTTAGAACTATTATCAGGTCGTACCCCTATACCTAGGATCTGGATTTTAACAGGATTCTTGGTGGGTGATTTCATATGCACATTAAAGTTTTAGAAGCACTGTAAACTCAGCTGAAACAATTTTTTTCACTTTATTGATTTTAGAGAGAGAGGAAGGGAGAGGGAGAGAAAGATATGGAAACATTGATGAGAGAGATAATCGATTGGTTGCCTCCTGCATGCCCCCCACTGGGGATTTGGCCCATAACCTCAGCATGTGCCCTGACTGGGAATCCAACCGAGACCTCTGGTGCATGGGTCGACACTCAATCACTGAACCACGCTGGTTGGACTGAAGCAATTTTTGTATAACATTTGTGGAATAATTTGAAAGCTTCAAACTTTAATTTCAAGATCCTCAAAATGAAATTAAGGTGACTTTCTTTTCTTCATTGGATTCCCTTCCTTTACTTAGCTTTAGTATGAAACTGTTTACATATGTGCTTCAGATTCAAAAGTATTTATAATACTAAACGAAGCAAGAATGCTTTTTATTTATAACAGCTATCTCTAAAGCGTGAATTGGGTTTGTTAATAATGTTGGTGTATGAGGTTCCAGCCTTGGCAGTAAGCTAACTTTCCTCAGTACTTAATAATTTTGAGGAAAGAAAAGGGAATAGACATTGCTCGGTGATTGAGTAAATGGCTGGTTTTTTCAGTGTTTTGCCATTGACTGACTCAACTTTTTTGTGTTATTTCTTTTTCAGAGTTTGTACAAATGATGACAGCAAAGTGAAGATACTGTACAGAATGTGTTAAATTTCTTGTACAAAATTGTTTATTTGCCTTTTCTTTGTTTGTAACTTATCTGTAAAAGGTTCCCCCTACTGTCAAAAAAAATATGCATGTATAGTAATTAGGACTTCATTCCTCCATGTTTTCTTCCCTTATCTTACTGTCATTGTCCTGAAACCTTATTTTAGAAAATTGATCAAGTAACATGTTGCATGTGGCTTACTCTGGATATATCTAAGCCCTTCTGCACATCTAAACTTAGATGGAGTTGGTCAAATGAGGGAACATCTGGGTTATGCCTTTTTTAAGTAGTTTTCTTTAGGAACTGTCAGCATGTTGTTGTTGAAGTGTGGAGTTGTAACTCTGCGTGGACTATGGACAGTCAACAATATGTACTTAAAAGTTGCACTAATGCAAAACGGGTGTATTATCCAGGTACTCGTACACTATTTTTTTGTACTGCTGGTCCTGTACCAGAAACATTTTCTTTTATTGTTACTTGCTTTTTAAACTTTGTTTAGCCACTTAAAGAAAATCTGCTTATGGCACAATTTGCCTCAAATCCATTCCAAGTTGTATATTTGTTTTCCAATAAAAAAAAATTTTACCCAACTATTGCTCTGAATCTGAGTCATTTAATTAACCTGAGGTCAAATAATTTTGAGAATCAAATATGGAGGTGGTTACTTGATATAAGTTAGATAAGTTAATTTGCATAGTCAAGACTGTGTTTAGTTTTTATTATTTTTTTAATCCTCACCCTAGGATATTTTTCTATTTATCATCAGATAGAGTGGGAGGGAGGGAGAGAAACATCGATGTAAGAGAGACATATCGACTGGTTGCCTCCCACACGACCTGACCAGGGCCAGGGATGAACCACAATCGAGATACCTGCCCTTGACTGGAGTCGAACCTGCTACTCATTGGTCTGTGGGCTGTCACTCAAGCTGAGCCAAACCAGCCAGGGCTTGTGTTTAGTTTTTAAATTATGATACTTCAGAAAGTTTTCGTGAAAGAATAAAAACCTTTTCTAAATGTGCCTTGCCTGGGAACTGGCTTGAAGTAGATGTTTTAATGTTTCATACCTTTTAAATACATTTTTCAATTTTGCCATCTGTGTCCATATTAACTTTAGCCATGCAGTGAATTTTTAAAATGTTTTTATTAAGAGCACAACAGTCTAAATCTGGGGTGGGGAGTCATTATGTTTTAACCTCTTTCCTAATGTTTTATTCTTTGTGCTTTTTAATTCTTTACAGCTTTAGCCACAAGGCACAGGAGACTTCAGTTGTGTCTGCCTATCTGTAATAACTTTTTTACACAATAAAAGGATCTTTAGGAGTGAATTGGCAGTAACAACCTTATTTTAGTTTTGCTTCTAAACCAGTGTTTATAATTTAAGCTACTCAGAAGGTGGTTATTAGGGTTTTTTTAAAGAATTTAATGAGAGATTTCATAGCAAGCCAGAGTATAATTGTTAGCTGATTATTATAGCCACAAAGTTTTTAATTTGCTAGTGGGTAACTTATTTGGCAGGTTATTACCCATCTTTGATTATTTTAATACCACTGTTACTCTATCAGAAAATAGAAAACTGGATGGTTAGTAAAGGAAAAGAGTGATATGTATGTTTTAGACAAGACAAGGGGAGTTACAGGAATTGATTATCTTAATAGTGTGTTAGATTGTTACGTATTAGGCAGGCAAATCAGTTAAATGGGAAGATCTTCATTCGATTTTGAGTTTAGTTTAAAAAAAGGGGGGGAGGCCAAACAAGGTATATGATGGAAGAAGATTCGCGTGTCTGGCTGTTTTTGAGGCATCTGCTTTGTAGTATTTCAGATTATTGCTATGTGCAAGCTTGAAGAGGTCAATATTAAGCCTGTTACCTTCCCTGTAAAATGGGTGTAATTTACCCAACTGGTTTCTAACTTGGCTTTTATATTAAGGTAAAAAATACTTAGCATAGTTCTTGGCATTTGCAGTAAGTGTTTCATTGATGTTACTATCCTGTTAAAACCAGTTATGACCCTATAAAATGAAGGAATTGGGCAAAGTTAATCTTGGTGTTTTTCCAGTTTCAACAACCAGTAGTTTGAAGTTTAAATTGTTAAGATGGAAGGGGAACCACACTTTGGAGCAATTTTGTGTGTTATGTTAATGGCTGGTTTTATATAGTAATATTCACAAAAGACACAGTTAAGCATTATTTTGATTTTATAGGAAATTGAAGCATACAGCAGTTTATAATTTAACTGGTCATTGAGCACAAACAGCTGGGTTCCTATCTCTGTTTTACCTCCCACATGTAATTTTTAAACCCAGGGCTATAATTTTAAAATCTTTATCTTCAAATCTTGACCATGTTACCTTTTTTATAATAGCAGGGTCATGATAATTGATAATTTCCTCAATACTATCGTTAGCATGTTTGCTCAGATAATTCTAACAAAACCATCACTATTGCAGTTAAAAATGATCCTGGAATGTAATTTTCATTAAAGATCTGAAGCATAGCAAACGCACTGTTAAGCTCTTCTTTTTGTAGTTTTGTATTATCAAAGAAAAATGCTTGTTACAATTTTTAAACTTTTCCCAGTGGTATTGTATAATACATTTTCTTAGGAGGACATTTTGTTTATCCTACATGCTTAATCTGTTTTATTGGTGAAGTCCTTGAAATCATTGACCCATGCTGTATCTATTTTTGAGATACTCAAGCTATTTTCTCTTCTGTTTCATACCTTGTGTGGATTTCTGGACTTCTGTACCTTTTTTCATATTATTTTAGTCTTTAGGGTACCAGTCCCTAGTCTGCTGAGCCAGTTTTCTTCTTGAAGAAGAAAATGAAGTGAGACACAGTGATATACTCTTAATCTCTTAACATTTGTGAAAACTGGTTTTTACTTGCCTCTTGGCCTTATAATTCTTTTTTTTTTTTTTTTTAATCCTCACCCGAGGACATTTTTCCATTTTTTTGTTCAGGTAGAGTGGGAGGGAGAGAGAGGAACAGAGAGAGAGAGAGAAACATCGATGTGAAGGGACACATCGAGTGGCTGCCACCCGCACGACTGACCAGAGCCGGGGACAAACTGCAACCAAGGTACATGCCCTTAGCGGGAACCGAACCCGGGTCTCTCAGGACCGCAGGCTGGCGCTCTAACCGCTGAGCCAAACCGGCCAGGGCTAATTCTTGATTTCAAATGTGGTGCATGGTTATTTCTTTTCCTTTTATATTTTTTTGGGCTATGTTAAATGAATTTAGAATCCTAGTATTTTACGAAAAAAATAGAGTTCTCCAGTTTCTTGCTACTCAAAAAGTTGCCCAGAGAATCACCTGAAAGCTTACTATAAGTGCAGAATATTAGCCCCTGCTCCAGAATCTGGATCTGTATTAATCCCCAGATGTTTGTGTGTACATTTTTGAAAAGCACTGCTGTAGTTCATTTCATTCTCTGGTTTTATTTATAGAGAAGAAAACTGGTCACTTATTTAACAAATAATCTTGTATTCAAAGGGCTCAGAGTTAAGACAAAAACCTGTGTTTTGGATATGTTTGAAATTGGGAACAGTTTATCAAAATGAGTCCTCCAATAAAGATAGGCACAGGGTCCCTTTGGGCTATGGGGGATTGGGCCTAGGGACTTCTCAGAGGAGTTGACTTTTTTTTTAATTTTATTTTTGTTACAGATGTTTCTCCTTTTTTACCCCATTGGCACCCTCCTCCCCATCCCTCCCGCCCCGTCCTGGGCTTTGTTGTCCATGTCCATTGGTTATGCATACATGCATATTAAGTTCTGTGGTTTATCTCTTCCCACCCCCTCTTCTGAGGGTTGTCAGTCTGTACCCTACTTCCATGTTTCTGAGGAATTGACTTTTGAGGGTGTACTGGGCTGCCAAAAAAGGGGCTAGCTTATGGGAAGACCTTAGAAGTGTGAAGATGGTACATTTGGGGTTTGCAAGTATAGTTGCCCCTAAAACTGGGTTTGAACAGGGTGAGTCTACTTAACACGATTTTTTCCCCAGTAAATACATAGTTGGCCCTCTATATTCCTGAGTTTCATATCCAGGGATGCAGAGAGCCAATTGTATGCATTGTTCTAAGCTATTTTATTTTTGTTTTTAAAATATTTTTTCTTTATTGAGTTTAGAGAGAGGAAGGGAGAAGGAGGGAGAGAAACATTGATGAGAGAGAACTTTGGCCGCCTCTTGCATGCCCCCCACTGGGGATTGGGCCCACAATCTGGGCATGTGCCCTGACCAAAATCGAACTGGTGACCTCTTGGTGCATGGGTCGTTGCTTAACCACTGAGCCACACTGGCTGGGCATGTTCTAAGCCATTTTATATAAGAGCCATAAGCATCTGAAAATTTTGGTATCCATGAGGGGTCCTGTAACCAATCCCCTGTGGATGCCAGTGGATTGTAGGTAAGGTTTTGGGGAGTCAAAAGTTATGCATGGATTTTTGGCGGCTCGAGATCAACATCCCTAATCCAGTGTTCTAAGGGTCAACTCCATACATCAAAGCATGAGCTGCTGATGAGGGAAAGAGATTGGACTATAAATTTTGCTTTTGTCCTAAAGGCAATGATAGCCCATATTTACTGAACACAATGTGCCAGACATGGTTCCAAACATTTCACTCAAATTAATCTTCATAATCACCTTGTGGGGAAATACCAGTTTATTACCACCTTTATAGACAAAGAAGAACAAATCACAGCAAATGCAGACAACCTTCAAGTTCTGGTAGTCAGAGAATTCAAGAGTGAGGGAGTGGAGTAATAAATGCAGCAATAACAAATGGAGGTCAAGTTAAGAGCTGAAAAATGCCCATTGGATCTAGCAAGTACACTTTTTTTTTAATCCTCATCTGAGGATATTTCTCCATTGATCTTCAGATAGAGTGAGACGGAGGGAGAAACATCTATGTGAAAGAGAAACATGGATTGGCTGCCTCCTGCACGACCCACGACCCCAGTCCTGGGGATCCAACAGCAGTTGAGGTACGTGCCCTTGACCAGAATCGAACCCTCAACTCTTTGTTCTGCAGGTCATTGCTCTAACCACTGTGCAAAACGGGTCAGGGTGCAAGTGCAATTTTAATAGAAAGGTATGTGCACATGTCAGATTAAGATGGTTTAAGGAGTCTACTCTTGAAAAAGTAAAAGGGAGTAAAAACTTCATGGTGGCTTGGACAATGGGGCACTGGAGTCACATCTGGACTTGAACTCTGTCACTGCTGTGTGATGTTGAAACTGTCCAAGGAAGCCTTTTTCCTCATTCATAAAATGGGATTAACACCTACTTCACAGGGTTGTGAGGATTAAATTAATGTAATGTGAAGTATCTGGAACATTGGTACTCTACAAAATGGAATTACTAAGGTTGAGGGGAGGGTTTTTAAAGATGAGAATCAAAATACATATATTTTTTATTGATTTTTTTAGCGAGAGGAAGGGGGAGAGAAATAGAAACATCCACGTGAGAAACATCGATTGGCTGCCTCCTGGACGCCCCCTACTGGGGATCCAGCCCACAACCCGGGCATGTGCCCTGACTGGGAGTCAACCTGGGACCTCTCGGTCCATGGGACAAAGCTCAATCCACTGAGCCACACCAGCCTGGCAAAAGATGAGAATGTTTATAGGTTGAGATGCTACATCAAAAGAGTTTGAAAGTAAAGGTCTATACTGCTAGGAAAGGGTGGTCTTGTTTCACAGTAAAGCCTGTTGGGTCTAGTGTTCGTGCCACTTCTAAAGTCAGGCAAGAGAAGTGACCTCCAGAATTTCCATCTCTGGAGGAGCTTGGAAACAATGTTAGAAAGTGGGTGCTAAGGCTGATTTTTGCCCTAAAGCTAGGTATGCCTACCAAGCATTCTGTTTCTTTTCTTATGGGTATGAGATTGGGGGTGATGTGTGAAAGGGTTGATGGAGATTATGGTATGCTCACTCCTTTACAAACCATCTTTGAAAATCTCCCAGCAGCCCTAGTCAGGTGCTCAGTTGGTTAGAGCATGGTCCCCATGCCCCAAGATTCCTCTCTCTCTATCTCTTTAAAATCAATAAGTAGACATTAAAAAAGTATCGGTGCAGACACTTACCTGCGGGCTTTCTGGCGACTCCACGCCTGCTTGTGCGCGAGGTTAAGCGTGGGACATCAAAGCGTGCGCCCGCCTCCCTTCCCCCACCGCTGGAGAAAGACTTGGCGGGTCTCCTGCACGCGGGAGGGCGCCCGGAGCTGTCTCCTGGCAACCAGACTCCAGTCTAAGCACGGAGAAGGTCGCAATGGACCATCCAGATACTGCCATCATTTCCATCACAGTAAGGGAAGACTTGGGGCATGGCCTTTCGGTGGTCATGGCCTCAGTACTGCTGTCCTCCTCTGGCGCGTCCAACTACACAGTCTTCTTCACCGGACTCTTCCACCAAAAATCCCACCTCTCTAGTTGCACCCCTCCTGTTCTCCTCTCTGTTCTCATCACCTTGTTGTCCTTTTCTCTAATCTTTATTTGAGCTCTACTTCGTTTTGTTTCCTCTGTCCTTGCTATTCTCTTGTCCTTCCGATTTGCCCTTTGTTTTCTGTATTTTCCCCCTCTCCTATGACTAATGGTCGAGACAACTGCTTTAACAGGGTGATTGGATTTCTTTCATTTTCCTCTGTCGAGAAAATGGGTTTTTCATTTTTTTCAGTCTATGGACACGTTTTTGAGTTTAGGATTTATAAAATATTTTAAACTACCTTTGTTTAGTTTATAAATTTGGACTAGGGATGTTTAGCCTATCTTTTGTAAAGTGATTCACCCCTAACACAAATTTGAAGTGATGGGTGGGCAAAACAAAACAGCAGCTGCCAGTTGTCTTCTTTTGGATATATCATGTTTACTTGTCCTTCCCAACTCATTTTCCTGGCCCAGGTAAAGGTGGGAGACCTGTCTTGATCTGCCTGGGAAAGTTTGATTTCTGAGACTATAAGTGTGCAACAGAGAACATTCAATATAAATCTAATAAAGGACATAGATAGGAAGAAATTCAGATTAGTGTGTACAAAACAATGTCGATAAATGTACATACTTCATAGTAAAACTAAAGCCAGGGGTACATAAGTAGAATGGATATAAGTTGCTAGACAGGAACAATGAATTATATCAGTTTTGTTGATTCGATTGTTTATTATTTTTAATGCATTATTGTTTGAGACAACCCATATTTTATACTAATAACAAACATAAATGACAGTGGAAATCAACATTTTAATTATTTTACTTAGTGGAAATAGCACAAAAGGAAAAACTGAACAGTTGTGTTCTGTTTGTGTTCTGTTAACAGTGAGGCTGAATCAAATGTGGAAAAATAATAAAAGGGTATAGAGTACTTATTGTGGAAGACAAGAGCATCCTCAGAAATTGAAGAATACCAAAATAATCTGCTTCTTGGCAGATGAGATGTTAAAAATAAAAGCTACCATTTATTATTAGCACTGGTTGTGGGTGCAAGTGTTTATATGTACAATGCTCATGCCAACCCTGATATGCCTAATTTTAATACTCCTAAGAGGCTCATAAGGGCCAGAGTAATTTGCCTAGTGCTCTTAGCTAGTAAGTGGCAGAAAAGGAGTTCAAGCCCAAGTCTGTCTGGCTTCTCTATCAGTCTGACTCTTCCACAGCTAGCTGGACAACCTGAGAGAATTGGCTGTATCATAATTATATAATACATATTTGATCATGTATGTAAATCTAGGAAATGGCAGTTGGCAACATTTACCATATCTCCAGGAATTTGTATCCCAATATCATATTAATCTGATGACTACACATTTTGACTTTGAGTTCCCAGCACAATCACCTGAGCCATAAATCTTTTTTTAGGGTAAACCATCCAAGCAGTTTTTATTCATTAATACTCATAAATGCACACAGCAGCTTCATTAGAGATTTCAATTTCCTCTTCAGTTTGCATGTGGAGTATTAGGAGAGCCTTTTGCATGTCAAGGTACAGGAAGGAAGCAGAGATCACCCCTGCACTGCTACCTGCATTTTACCTGCTAGAAGTAAAAATTAGTTAGTGGAAATAATTGTGATATGTATTTTCTCTCTTCCTTTTGAATATATACAACATAATAAGAGCAACAGAACTGAAATTACAATCACTAAACAAATCCAAGATAGTTGTTCACTTTCATTGGTAAATACAGCACAAGGGCGTTGTCTGCGAATTAGGACATCCACAAAGATGAGGAGGTGGAGGCTCATTTTCTTTATTGTTTTCTTTTAAATATAGGTTTTCTAAAACATCTAATGGCATAATGTCTACACCATTCTTGGCATCAAAATCTGCCATGTCTCCCAGTTCATCCTCATCTGAGGTTGAGCTCTTTTCACCCACTAAAGTGGCCTGAGCCATACATCTTTTTTTTTTTATATATATTTTTTATTTTATTGATGTTAGAGAGAGAGGAAGGGAGAGGGAGATAGAAACATTGATGAGAGAACATTGATTGGCTGCCTCCTGCATGCCCCCGACTGGGGATTGGGCCCACAACCTGGGCATGTGCCCTGACCAGGAATCGAACTGGCAAGCTCTTTGGTACGTGGGTTGATGCTCAACTAGTGAGCCACACTGGCCGGCTGAGCCATAAATTTTAATCACAATTATAATAATACAATTTTGGATTTATTCAATTCTTTTCTTTCCAAGAACACCACGTTTTGTCACATCTAGTTATCCTTATAGCATCTCTACCACATGGGGATATTTATTGCTCTAATTTTCTCAAAGGGAATTTAGATATTTAAAAAAGCACTTAAGCCCTGTCTGGTTTGGCTCAGTGGTTAGAGCGTCATCCTGCAGACCAAAGAGTTGTGGGTTTGATTCTGGTCAAGGGCACGCACCTCAGTTGCGGTTTGGTCCCTGGCCCTGGTCCGGTTGGGCAGGAAGCAACCAATCAATATGTCTCTCTCACATCGGTGTTTCTCTCTCTCTCTCTGTCTCTACCCCTTCCTCCCACTCTATCTGAAAATAAATGAAAACGTATCCTTGGGTGAGGATTTAAAAAATAAAAACGCACTTAAAATAATAAAATAACAATTTAAAGAAATAATACAGGTAAAATTGATCATAATGTAGCTTTTATTTTAATTCAGACTGACCAATTTGGTGCAGGTATTAATTCAAGTTAATATTTTATCAATTATATTTAACTTCCAGGGATCACCTCTCAAATGAATAAGCATATTTTATGTTTGTTAATAGAAACCAACCAGGAAGACATCATCTTTTGAAAGAGAAGGATGGTGGAGAACAGCACTAACAGTATGTACTTTTCCATTCTTTTCTATTCATATTATTCTTATTCCTATTAATAGTTGATTTAATCAGTCTTACCTTTTAAGTTTCTAACACTTAATTCATAAGAAAACAGTAGACCTTATTTCATATTTATAATTTTAGTATTAGCATGTGAATGAGAAACTAAATTTTTAATTTAAAGGCTTGGAAAAGTAGAAATCTAGTTGCTTTACAGAATATCTAGGTAAGATTTATGAATTTGGTAAGATTGCACAAGAAAGAAAAAGGCATACATTCTGGAGAGGTTTTTGGGTTTTAATTTTTATCTTAGTTAGATGGCATAGAGCCTATGATAACTTATTTGTTGTTTTAATCCTCACTTGAGGATATTTCTAAAATTTATTCTTTTAGATAAAGTGGAAGGGAAGGAAGGAGAGAGGGAGAGAAGGAGAATGAGAGAGACAGAGAGAGAGAGAGAGAGAGACACATTCATTGTTGCCTCCCACACGACCTATGACCTAGGTATTGAACCTGTGACCCTTTAGTCCACAGATGAACACTAACCACTGAGCCAAACCAGCCTGGGTGTGCCTATGATAACTTAAAAAAAATTTTTTTTTTCTTCATTGATTTTTTTTCAGAGAGAGGAAGGGAGAGGGAGAGAGAGATAGAAACATCAATGAAGGAGAACATCGATTGGCCGCCTCCTCCCACTGGGGATTTGGCCCATAATCTGGGCATGTGCCCTGACTGGGAATCGAACCAGCGACCTCTTTGTTCTTGGTATATGGGTTGATGCTCAACCACTGAGCCACACCAGTCAGGCATGATAACTTTTATTAATTAATATGACCAACATATGAAAGCAAGGTTGTAATATATGAAAGTAAAATGACCAGAAGATTTCCCTTTCAAGAGACATCATTCCTATATTGCAGAAATATTTCCTATCTGCACCCTGCAATAACAGAGGGGCCCCATGGGCCATAGCCTTCTTGGAACTGAACTCATTTTAACAGTGGAACTGAGCTGAGTGTTCAGTGGAAAGATGGCTACAAAAGCAGCAGTGACTAAACCTTCAGGTTTGGCCATTTAGCCACATTGTGGTTGGGATTTGAAAGTACCAAACCCCTTATTGGACTAATTAGACGATATGCTCTGCTAATCTATCCTCCGCCTCATGTTATTATCCTGTAGCTTCCCACTTGAGGGCTACACAGAAACATGTACTATCTACTAAGCAGTAGGATAACTTGTATTTAGTCAAGAAACATCCTGAGTGGTGTCACAAAGGCCTGACACTTATAGTCAAATTGAATCTCAAGTTTAAGTATCTGTGAAGCTACTTTTTAAAGAAGTTAAAACTTCAATTATGGCCATAACCCATTTGCTATAACTCAGCAATTGTCTCAGAAAGAATATAATCATGATTCTCTTGAGCTAGTGTTCTTGTCCATAGCGTTTACTATATTTTAATAGAATTTTATTAAACTTTAAAACAAAGAGAAATGTTGCTTAGGAGGCACCCTTTAAATGCTGCTTTCAGAGATGATGCCAGTTTACATATTGACCTGAAAAATGATGTCAATTTTCCACAGAATACTCCTATCCCTGGCACTTACCACTTGAAAACTTTTATTGAGGAATCTTTATTAAATCCAGTGGCAGCAACCTACAATTTTAAAAATGAAGGAAGGAGAAAACCACCTCTTGTGCACAGAAACAATCCAGTACTAAATGACCTTCCCCAGTACATGCCTCCTGACTTCTTGGACTTGTTGAAGAAGCAAGTGGCCACTTACTCATTTAAAGATCAACCGCGGTCAAGCCCCAGCTCTTTGGTTTACAAAGATCAGGTAAAGCGCTGGCAGCAGCTGGGTTTTTGTGGGAAAGCTACCAAGAGCCCTGAGGAAAATAATTCTATAGAACTCAGAGTGAATTTTCCCCTGGAGAAATTAACAACCTTTAGGATGCCTTATTTTCTACAGAAATCAAACGAGAGGTGCCTAATTTGCAAATATGTCCAGCAAAATTTTTCCCTATGAGGCCTCCTCAACCTAAGGAGAGAACATGGGAGAAAATGTTCCCTCTGGAGGTAATCTTGGCAGGATTCTCCCAACTGGGGGAGCCTCTGAGATCTTATCTGTGGTTGGACCCATGCTTCTGATTTTTTTCAAGCAGTTTATACAGTGTACTCTCCTTTTAAAAGGAAATTCTGCCTTTTGGTGAGTAAGTACCCTTATTAGAATGTGGATATAACCTATAAACCATAGGGAATCTATATACCATAGGGAAGCTTTCCTCAAAATTTCTTATAGAAATGAGCACTGTGGTGCCAGGAAGGTAAGATTCTACTCTCAGTTCTACCAGTTCATTCATAACATTGATAATATAGAGCACTGCTATATTTATAGCCCTGTGCTAGGCTCTGTGGAGGGAAGATGTTCCTCACTTGGAAATATTTAAGTAACAATACAAGAGCAAATATATCAAATGCTGAGATAAATAGTGTAGAAGGAAATGCCAGGGGAGAGTTCAGTGTAGGCTGGATTGAAAGGTTGGAAGTTCCCCTGAATGAAGTGGGATTCAAGCTGGACCTTGAATAATACATGACATTTATGTGGCTCTTAATAATTCACTGTGAGCTTCTACATATACAGTATCCTCTTAGCAATTCTTCCCAAGCATCCTGAAATAGGCAGAAGAGATGTTACCCCATTTTATATGCAAGTAAACTGAGGTGAATAGAGGTTAAGTAACTTGTTTAGAGGTACATAGCTAATAAGTAGGGGGGCTACTACTTTTAATTGAAGGTTTCTGAGCCCAAATTCACAGTTCTTTCCAACTTACTCTATGCCTCTGGCCATGAATAAGGGGCAGGGTTTGGATGGGTGGAACCCAAGAGCTGTGTCTCAAGGGAGGGGCATAGCACTGTCCTGTTTTAGAGGCAGAGTTGTGACTTGGACTTTGTTACTTAGGACTTTGGACCTAAATATCTGCCATTTATAGGGAAGCTGGTAATAGTATTAGTCTTCACAACCTTATCAGAATATTATTGTGATAACCTGAGAAGAAATGCATTGCAACTGAAAGTTGCACTAAATACAAGTCGTTGTAGTTATTAAAATGGACAAGAATTTTTCTGTGGGAGGAGTGCATGTTTTATCCAAAGTGGAAACCCATCCCACTGCTTTGCAAATTATAGCTTTGAAACAGAACAGAATAATAAAAGTCCACAAGGTAAATCTTATACTATTCACTTTAGTGGATGAATACAAACACTAAATTATATTTATACTTTTATGGCTTGGTATCAGGTCATCATGCTTCAAGTGAAATCATTCTGGCCACATCCAGTGCAAAATCATTCTTCCTCATTCTCCACCACTATTTACTTCCTTTCTGCTTCATCTCGTCTTAGTTTTAGGGGTTTCTGAGAGAAAACACAGGAGGTTGGTATTAGGGAAAATTTAAAGCTTTAAAAGACCAAAAGAATTTGGCTTACCCACATGGATGGATAAAACCTTCTGAAACATATTTTTTCTGTTTCTTCTTTACTTTCTCCTCTCTCTCCCCATACAGTGGGTTGCCTTTCCATTTTGATGGTTGTTTCTTTTGCTGTGCAGAAGCTTTTTAGTTTGATGTAGTCCCATGTGTTCATTTTTTCCTTTGTTCCTGTTGCCTTAGGTGATGTATCAGTGAAAGTTCTGCTGCGTATGATGTCTGAAATTTTGTTGCCTACATTTTCTTCTAGAATTTTTATGGATTCACAGGTCACATTTAAATCTTTTATTTCGAGTTTATTTTTGTGTATGGTGTAAGTTGATGGTCTATTTTCATTTTTTTTTGCATATAGCTGTCCAATTTTCCCAACACCATTTATTAAAGAGGCTGTCTTTACTCCTTGTATGCTCTTGCCTCCTTTGGCAAATATTAATTGAGCATAATGTCTTGGGTCCATTTCTGGGCTCTCTGTTCTGTTCCACTGGTGTATATGCCTGTTCTTGTGCCAGTACCAGGCTGTTTTGATTACAGTCGCTTTGTAGTATAACCTGATATCTGGTATTGTGATCCCACCTACTTTGTTCTTTTTCAAGATTGCTGTGGCTATTCGGGGTCTTTTTTGATTCCATATGAACTTTTGAAGTATTTGTTCTAATTCTGTAAAATACAGAAATACTCGTTGGTATTTTGATGGGGATTGCATTGAATCTATAGATTGCTTTGGGTAATATGGACATTTTAATGATGTTAATTCTTCCAATCCATGAACAAGGTGTGTGCTTCCACTTTTTTATATCTTCCTCTATTTCTTTTTTCAATGTCCTATAGTTTCTGCAAATAGGTCCTTTACTTCTTTGGTTAAGTTTATTCCTAGGTATCTTAATTTTCTTACCGCGATGGTAAATGGGATTGTTTTCTTAGTTTCTCTTTCTGTGAGTTCATCATTGGTGTATAAGAATGCCATCGATTTCTTGACATTAATTTTGTATCCTGCTACTTTGCTAAATTCATTTATTAAGTCTAGTAGATTTTTGATGGAGTCTTTAGGGTTTTCTATGTATAATATCATGTCATCTGCAAATAATGACCATTGCACTTCCTCCTTTCCAATTTGGATCCCTTTTATTTTTACTTCATATCTGATTGCTGTGGCTAAGACTTCCAGTACTATGTTAAATAAGAGTGGTGAAAGTCGGCATCCCTGTCTTGTTCCTGTTCTTAAGGGAAATGCTTTTAGTTTCTGCCCATTGAGTATGATGCTGGCTGTAGGTCTTTCATATATGGCCTTTATTATGTCGAGATATGATCCCTCTATTCCTACATTGCTGAGTGTTTTTATCAGAAATGGATGCTGGATTTTGTTGAATGCTTTTTTAGCATCTATTGATATGATCATGTGGTTTTTATTCTTCATTTTATTTATGTGGTGTATCACATTTATTAATTTGCAAATATTGTACCAGCCTTGCATCCCTGGGATGAATCCCACTTGGTCATGGTGAATAATTTTTTTGATGTATTGCTGGATCCAATTTGCTAGTATTTTGTTCAGGATTTTGGCATCTATGTTCATCAGGGATATTGGCCTGTAGTTTTCTTTCTTTGTAGTGTCTTTATCTGATTTTGGAATTAGAATTATACTGGCCTCATAAAATGAGTTTGGAAGTCTTCCTTCTTCTTGAATTTTTTGAAATAGTTTGAGGAGAATGGGTGTTAGTTCTGTTTTGAGTGTTCGATAAAACTCCCCCATGAAGCCATCCGGGCCTGGGCTTTTGTTTGCTGGGAGAGTCTTGATTACCACTTCAATTTCCTTAGTTGTTATTGGTCTGTTCAAGTTTTCTATCTCTTTCCGGTCCCGTTTTGGGAGACTGTGTGTTTCTAGAAATTTGTCCACTTCGCCTAGATTGTCGAATTTGTTGCCGTATAATTGTTCATAGTAGCTGTTAATGATCTTTTGTATTTCTGTAGTGTCAGTTGTTACTTCTCCTCTTTCATTTCTGATTTTGTCTATTTGGGTTCTCTCCCTTTGTTTCTTGGTGAGTCTAGCTAAGGGTCCATCAGTCTTGTTTATCTTTTCACAAAACCAACTCTTTGTTACATTGATCCTTTGAATTGTTTTTTTGGTCTCTGTCATTTATTTCTGCTCTGATCTTTACTCTTTCCTTCCTTCTACTTGCTCTGGAGTTTTCTTTTTGTTTGCTTTCTAGTTCTTTAAGTTGTGAGGTTTGATAGTCTATTAGAAATTTTTCTTGTTTCTTGAGGTAGGCCTGTAGTGCTATGAACTTCCCTCTCAGAACTGCTTTTGCTGCATCCCATAGATTATGTGTTGTTGTGTGTTTATTTTCAATTGGTTTCCAGGAAGTTTTTAATTTCTTCCTTGATCTCCTCGGTAACTCATTCATTGTTTAATAACATGCTATTTAGCCTCCATGTGTTCCAATGTCTTTGCATGCTCTTGTTGCAATTGATTTCTAGTTTAATGCCATTGTGATCTGAGAAGATGCTTGATATGATTTCAATCTTCTTGAACTTGTAGAGACTTAGTTTGTGTCCTAACATGTGGTCTATCTTTGACAATGTCTCATGTGCACTTGAGAAGAAGGTGAATTCTGTATTTTGGGGTGTAATTCTCTGTAGATATCTATTAAATCCATTTGGTCTAGTGCTTCATTTAGAGTCTCTGTTTCCTTGCTAATTTTTTGTCTAGAGGATCTATCCAGTGATGTCAGCAGGGTGTTGAAGTCTCCTGCTATGATTGTATTGCTGGCGATTTCTCTTTTGAAGTCCTCCAGAAGATTTTTAATATATTTTGGTGCTCCTATATTGGGTGCATATATGTTTATCAAGGTTATATCTTCCTGTTGGATAGATCCTTTCAATATTATGTAGTGGCCTTCTTTGTCTCTAGTTATGGCCTTCATTTTGAAATCTATTTTATCAGATATGAGTATTGCTACCCCAGCTTTTTTTTTCCTTTTTGTTTGCTTGGAAAATTTTTTTCTATCCCTTCACTTTCAACCTATGTGAGTCTTTTGTTGTGAGGTGGGTGTCTTGTAAACAACATATATATGAGTCATGCTTTCTTTTTTTTTATCCTCACCTGAGGACATTTTTCTATTTTTTGTTCAGGTAGAGTGGGAGGGGGAGAGAGGAAGAGAGAGAGAAACATCGATGTGAAAGGGACACATCGAGTGGCTGCCACCCGCACGACCAACCAGGGCCGGGGACAAACTGCAACCGAGGTACATGCCCTTAGCGGGAACCGAATCCGGGTCTCTCGGGACCACAGGCCGACGCTCTAATCGCTGAGCCAAACCGGCCAGGGCGAGTCATGCTTTCTTATCCAATCAGCTACTCTGTGTCTTTTTATCAGAGCAATCAATCCATTTACATTTAAGGTGATTATTGATATGTACTTATTTATTGCCATTTTTGTTTAGTGCAGTTATATTTTTTTCCTATTTCTTCTACTAATTACAATAAATTTAATTTTTTAAAAAAGAGTATTTGAGATGGCCCTACTATTTTTACAATAATTTTTCTTATCAGAGAAATAATACACTTTTATTGTAGCATATATGTACAAAAGTGGGACCATCTCTCTCCATATACAGTTTTGTGACCTGCTTTTCCCCAGTGTTGCAGTCATCCACTAATCCCAGGGTTGCTCCCCCTTATTTCTGTATGATTTTAGCTCCCTTTGCTCCCTGTCACTCATTCCACTACTCCTGTCATAATTTTAGTATGCATGTAGATGATCTTCCAATAATCACACTTCTCATCTTCTTGAACTCTCCTTTACCTTAGCCACTCACTCCTTGGATTTTTTTCAGGACCAATCATTTCAACCCTGCATAATCTCAGCTGCATGTACCCCTCTCTGATCACTCCTAATGTTCAGCCTCACTCACTCTAGTATCTCAGCCCCTAAATTCTTATGTTCCTTCCAATCTGTAAGCCATTGATCCTACTTGCAAAGCTTTTAAATCCCATAGTCATCAGTTATTTACTCCCTGCATATGCCCTCAGTTCCGTTGCCCCCGAGGGCACGTCTTACTTTGTCAAAGCCACACACCTGGTTAAATCTAACTCTCTGTGGACTTTGTCCCTGCATCCATGTTGCTGAATGACGGGCCTCATTTTATAGTTTTCACCGCACATGGGCACTGAATGGACTTCCCTAGTCTGTTCACTCTCCCACTCTCCTGGGTGGCTTTTTCTCACACCTCTCCTTTCCAAATACCTGACACCTCTGCCTCAATCCTCATTTTATTTTTTCTTTTCAACCTTTTTGTGGGTTCAGCCCTTTCTCCCTGACCTCTTGTTGGGAGTGCCCCAGGTCCCCCTCATCTACATTCACTTCCTTGGTGACCTCATTTAGTTTTGGCTTTGAACCCCCTCTTTGTGGTTTCCAAATTGTATCTCCTGTTCAGACTTCTCTCTTGCATTCTTGTATAGCCAACTGCTATTTCTACATCTCTACTTATATATCTAATTCAGGATTTCTCAGCTTTTGCAGGCACTATTGACATTTGGGGCAGGATAATTTTTTGTCATGGGTGACTATTCTGTGCTTTGTAGCATGTTCAGCAGCATTCCTGGATAATTAGACGCCATTAGCAATCCCCCTTCTCAGGTGTAACAACCCAAACTGTCTCCAGACATTGCCAAATGTCCCCTGCAGGGTGGGGGGAATCACCCTCCTCCTGACTGAGAACCCCTGGGTTTGAATCTTTGTGATAGTAGGTGTGATCTCTGAGTGGTTGTTCTCAGGGTCAACAGTTCTATAACACACTGGCTTTATTCCAGACCTCATCCTTTCTACTCCCTCTCACTCTCCACCTGCCCAACTGGTCTCCTGAGCTTCCTGAATTTGCCACTCCCACTCAGTTCATTGATCTTGCTAGCTGTGTTTATAGCTGTGATGATGATGGTATCTCTGAAGACGTGTGGATTTGAAAGTGTCCATGTTAAATTACAGCTGGAGGGATTTTCAACCAGATGATTTTTTACTAAGGTTTCAAGAGAGGAAAATCTAGTGCCCAGGACCCTGCTGGCAAGTAAAACTGTAGGGAACTCAAAACTTAAATGTTAGGATAATAAAGAGCAAACTATAAATAAGATGGAGCAATTCATTGCACCAACACCATTTAAACAAAAAAGGTGGTCCTAAAGATTGGCTCATTTAGCAGATATTTTTGAGACTGAATTCTCAAAGAGCAAGGGCAAGACAAAGCACTAATTGTCACATGCAAATATGTGAAGAGAGTGGCAAATGAAAATGGATTTTGAAAGATACAGAGAATGTATCTCAGGGACTGTGACTCACTTGCAATTCTTAATCTATTTGGAGCTGATGAGGATTACAAGGTACTGGTAAAAAAAATTTTTTTAAACAATAGCTGAGAATGAGCAGTCCTCAGTTGTTTTATTTATTTATTTATTTATTTATTTATTTATTTATTTATTTAATTTATTGATTTTAGAGAGAGAAGAAGGGAGAGAGTGATAGAAACGTCGATAAGAGAGAACACTGATTGGCTGCCTCCTGCATGACCCCCACTGGGAATCAGGCCCACAAACCAGGCATGTGCCCTGACTGGGAATCTAACTGGCGACCTGTTGGTGCATGGGTTGATGCTCAACCACTGAGCCACACTGGCTGGGCAAGGTATTGGTAAAATTAAGAACAATGTCATTGGTCTGACCGGTGTGGCTCAGTGCTTGAGCATCAACCCATGCTCCAGGAGGTCGCTGACTCGATTTCTGGTCGCCGATTCGATTCCTGGTCACTGATTCCATTCCACATGCTTGGGTTGTGGGCCAGATCCCCAGTGGGGAGCATGCAGGAGGCGGCCAATCAATGTTCTCTCTCATTGATGTTTCTATCTCTCCCTCTCCCTTCTTCTCTCTCTAAAATCAATAAAAGAAAAAAATTTTTTTAAAAAGAACAATATCATTGGTATAAATAGGCAGGTTTCTTTTTGAGAAAGTCCTATATTGTCTATATCTCATTCCATAAAGAAGTCTGAGCAGTGAGTCAGTGATACTTACAAAAGACACTAAAGACTTTACTTCTCAGAGAGAAAATATACTTGAAATTTCTACCAATAGTACATAAAAATATTGCACTTGCCAGCCCTTTGGCTGCATTTACCTTATGGTCCTTCTGACAGGGCTTCTAACACAGTGAAAAATCTGTCTCCTGTCCCACCTATTGATGGCTCTGGGTTCTCAAAATGTTGTCATACCAAGAGCCTAACAAATAAGGTTGGATTTTTTCACTTATTCCAGTTTTCTGACATTGATGGTATTGGTACAATAGAACTGAATTAAGTATCCACACTGATATCATCTTGCCATATTGTATGACTCCAAGCCATTGCAAGATTTCTGACTGCTTGGTCAACAGGGATTGAAGCATTAACTAGACTCAGGTATTTTTATGGGCACATTGTCTAGATTCTCTGAGCCTCCCTACAAAAAGACCGAAGAACTGAAATGTATATGCAGGAATTAGGAAAATGTATGTGTATATACAAAATCTCCAAGGACAATGGAACCACCCAGATAGTTTGCAACAAGCTCAGCAATGTGGGGAGAAACAGTCTCTTACCTATGCCAGCTGACTGTTCACGACTTCATGGAAAACAGTCAGCCCTCTCTCAGTTATATTAAATAGCAAAGAATGGCTAATGCTAAGTAAAGTAGGAAAAACACAGAAGCTACGGGGGACCAATTTTCCTTTCTAGACTAATGCTAAGATTTTTCCATAAGTACTTTTTAAAATAAAAACTCTCTTTGATTGCTGAGTATAGATGGATAAACAGCTGCTTTAAGGTTTTTTTTCTTTTCATTTTTCAGTTCTCTTTCTTCTTTCTCCTCCAGTGTATGTGTGTATTAAGTATATAAGAGAATAAGCGAGTGTGCAAGAGCAAGCATATAAAGTATACATGCACTATTTAATGTAAGTACAAAGCAAATACCCATGTAACCATCATCAAAAACAAGAAATAGGATGTTGCAGGCCCCCAAACTCCTTACTTCATATACATTTTTGTGCTACTACAGTAGGATAAAAAAGAATCCCAGTGTTTTCTGGGTGTTTATTATGTCAAGTAGACAGTAAACAAGGCACAAATACATCAGGACAATGTGTATTTCATCATAAAATTTGTACTTACTGTTATTATCATTGCCTCTGCAATCAGAATTGTGCATTAATATGTGAACAAAAGTAGCAAGGTGAAATACAATAGCTGAACTTCCATGTGACATAAAATGCCAGGGCATGGATGCCTCATTTTCAAAAAAGGCAGTATTGTGTGTATGTGTATGTATACATATATATAAATTTTTTTCTTTATTGATTTAGAGAGAGAGGAAGGGAGAGGGAGAGAGAGAGAGAGAGAGAGAGAGAGAAATACCAAAAAATTGATTTTTAAAGGGAGAGAGAAATAGAAACATCCATCAGCTGCCTCTTGCAGATCCCCCACCGAGGATCGAGGATCGAGCCTGAAACCTGGGCATGTGCCCTGACTAGGAATAGAACCAGCAAATTCCTGGTGCATAGGACGACCCTCAATCCACTGAGCCACACCGGTCGGGCAGCAATGTTGTATTTTTAAATCTGATTTTAAAATAATAGAGGGTAGGGAGTAGATTATTCACTTTGGGGAGGATTCTTCTTAGGATTTTGTAATATAATTCCTTCTTAGCAGCTCCTTCAATAGAAGGAGTTCCGGAGGTCCTGTCAGTCTTCCCAGGCTTCTCATTCAGCTTCCTCCTTTCCCTCCCTTTCTTTACATATCCCAACCTCTGTGCTTGCCAGTCCTTACACTTTCTACTTTGTGTACCTCTGAGCTAATATGCATAAACCCAGGGACAATATAGCCACCCAGGTAGTTTGCAACAAATTTGACAATGGAAAGAGAGACAATCTCTTCTGCAGTGTTGCTCCTTAGAATGCTTCTCTGGCTCCCCGCTAGGGAGCTGTCTTCCTTAACCCCACTCAGATCTCTTTGCTTTACTAGCTTTAGGTCACCCAGCTGGATTTATTTATTTCCCCCCAGCTTTATGGAGGTATAATCAACAAATAAAATTGTATAAATATATATATATATATATTCTTTATTGATTTGAGAGAGAGAGGAAGGGGGAGAGAGAGAGAGAGAGAGAGAGAGAGAGAGAGAGAGAAATACCGATGAGAGAGAACATCAACTGGCCGCCTCCTGCATGCCCCACACTGGGGATTTGGCCCACAACCTGGGCATGTGCCCTGACCAGGAATCAAACTTGTGATCTCTTGGTGCCTGGGTCAACGTTCAACCACTGAGCTACACTGGCTGGGCTAAAACTGTATGTATTTAAGGTGTACAACATGAGAATTTGATATATGTATACATTGTGAAATGATTACCACAAGTTAATCAACACGTCTATCACTTCATGTAGTTACCATTGTGTGTGTGGATGAGAACACATAAGCTCTATTTTCTGAGCAAATTTTAAGTATACAAATACCATATTATTAACTATTGTCACCATGCTGTACCTTGTGTCCCCAGAACTTATTTATCTTAAAACTGAAATTTTGTACTCTTTGACCAACCCCCATCCCTACGCCCAGCCCCTGGCTACCTCCATTCTTTTATAGCAACCGCCATTCTACTCTGTTTCATGAATAACAGTGATACCTCGGTTCTCGAACGCCTCGGTTTTCGACCAAATGGAGATTCGAGAAACTTTTGTCTCGGAATCCGAACAAATATTTGGAACTCGAACTTCCGAGATGAGCCGAGTTGAGCCGAATGGCGTTCATTCGGCCCAGCGCGCCTTGCTTGCGTCATCAGTGTGAGTGCAGAGAGAGAGTCACGCTTTGTGGAGTCACGCTTTCCTATTGGTTTCATTGCTTCGGTTCTCGAACAATTCGGTTCTCGACCGTCCTCCTGGAACGAATTATGTTCGAGAACCGAGGTATCACTGTACAAGCTTTCTAGATTCCACATATAAGTGATACAAAACAGTATTTGTCTTCCTCTCTCTGGCTTATTTCACTTAGCATTGTGCTCTTAGGTTCATCCACGTTGTTGCAGAATTTCCTTCATTTTTATTGCCAAATTTTGAAATATATATATATTTCAGTTATTTACATATCATATTTTTATTATCCATTCATGCATCAGTGGACACCTAGCTTGTTTCCGAAGCTTAGCTATTGTGACTAATGCTGCATTGAATACAGGAATGCAGATATTTCTTCCAGATACTGATTTTGTTTCCTTTGGCTATATACTCAGAAGTATGCTAGCTTGTATGGTAGTTCTATTTTTAATATTTCGAGGAACCTGTTTTTCATAATGGCTGTACCATTTTACATTTCTACCAATAGTGCACAAGGGTCCCCTTTTCTCCATATCCTCACCAATACTTATCTCTTGTCTTTTTGATAATAGCCATCTTAACAGTTGTGAGGTGACATCACATTGTGGTTTTGGTTTGCATTTTCTTGATGATTAGTGGTGGTCAGCACCTTTTTATGTACCTTGTGGTTATTTGTATGTCTTCCTTTGGAAAAATGTCTATTCAGGTCTTTTCCCCAATTTAATTAGATTATTTTTGGTTATTGAATTGTATGAGTTCCTTATATATTTTAGATATTAACACATTATCAGAGATATGATTTATAAATACTTTCTTTCATTCCTTAGGTTGCCTTTTATATTTTGTTGATTGTCTCCTTGGCTATGCTGAAGCTTTTTAATTTGATGTCTTCCCACTTGATTACTTTTGCTTTTGTTGCCTTATTTTGCTTTTTTTGGTATCATATCCAAAAAAAAAAAAATTATTGTTAAGACTAATGTCAAGGAATTTATCCTATGTTTTCTTCTAGGAATTTTGTGGTTTCAAGTCTTACATTTACATATTCAGTCCATTTTGAGTTCATTTTTATGAGTGGTATAAGATAGGGTTTATTGTTTTACAAGTAGACATCCCGTTTCCCCAGTACTATTTATTGAAGAGACAGACTATTCTTTCCCCATTGTGTATCCTTGGTGCCCTTGTCAAGATAAGTTGATTGCATATGCATGATTTGTGTGTGCACATACGTATGGGGGCAGGGTGTTCTCAATTCTGGTCCATTGATCTATATGTCTGTTTTATTGCTAATACCATATTGTTTTTATGAGTATGGTTTTGTAATATAGTTTGAAATTAGGAACTGTGATGCCTTTAGCTTTGTTGTTCTTTTTCAAGATTGCTTTGACTTTAGGGTCTTTTGTGGTTCCAAATAACTTTTAGGATTGTTTTTCTGTATCTGTGAAAAATGCTATTGGAATTTTGATGGGGATTTCATTGGGTCTATAGATTGCTTTGGGTAGTATTAATATTGATTATTCTAATCTATAAATGTGGAATATCTTTCCACTTATTTGTATCTTTTTCTATTTCTTCCATTTTTTTTTTATAGTTTTCAGTGTACAGATCTTTCACTGCCTTAGTTAAATTTACTTCTAAGTATTTTGTGTGTGTGTGTTTGATTCTGTGGCAAATGAGATTGTTTTCTTAATTTTTTTTTCAGATACTTCATTGTTAATGTATAGAAACTCAACTGATTTTTTTTTTTTTTTAGCTAGAGTGGAAGGGGGGAGAGGGGAAAGAGAGAGAGAGAGAGAAACATCAATGTGAGAGAGACACATCAATTGGTTGCCTCCCAAATGCACCTAGTCAGGGCTGGGGATTGAACCTGCAACCCAGGTATGTGTCCTTGACAGGGAATCAAAACTATGACCCTTTGGTGCATGAGCTGATGCTCCAACCACTGAGCCAACTGGCCAGGGCTGATTTTTGTACGTTGTTTTTGTATCCTGCAACTCTACTGAATTTATTGATTAGTTCTAACTGTTTTTATGATGGAGTCTTTAGGGCTATTTTAAACATGTAAGATTATGTTAAACATAATGTTACTCTGTAAACAAGGAAAGTTTTACTTTTTTCTTTCCAATGTGGATGCCTTTTATTTATTTATTTTTTCTTGCCTAATTTCTCTGGCTAGGACTTCCAGTACTATGCTGAACAGGAATGGAGAGAGTGGGCACCTTTCTCCTGTTCCTGATAGAGGGCAAGCTTTTAGCTTTTTACTATTTGTTAAGTGATGTTAGCTATGGGTTACCTAGTTAGATTTAATCTCTCCCTACTTCCTAAATCTTCAATCTGTCTTTTACATTGATTATATTGTTTTATATTAGATTTGTTTATGTGTGTGCCTTCTCACTCCTCTCTACCATTGTATTTCCCATCACATTTAGTGGAGTTCTTTACCCACAGAGCAGACTCACTAAATGATGATCAAATTGATTTGTTGAATCCAGTACATTTAAAATATGATCAATTGTATAGCATTTTCCAGCACATCATCTCAGGCATACAGTCATAAAAATCACCATGAAATGTGAATATCTGTGGAATGTTTTGAAGCTCTGCCTTTGAAAATATGCCATTTCCACTGTTAAAATAAAGAATAAATTATAGCCCTGGCCGGTTTGGCTCAGCGGTTAGAGCGTCGGCCTACGGTCCTGAGAGACCCGGGTTCGGTTCCCGCTAAGGGCATGTACCTCGGTTGCAGTTTGTCCCCGGCCCTGGTTGGTCGTGTGGGTGGCAGCCACTCGATGTGTTCCTTTCACGTCGATGTTTCTCTCTCTCTCTCTGTTCCTCTCTCTCCCTCCCATTCTACCTGAACAAAAAATGGAAAAATGTCCTCGGGTGAGGATTAAAACAAAACAAAAAAAAAGAATAAATTATATAAAATTGTATGGTTGTAAAATAAAGACAATGAATGACAGATAATAAGATAAAGTGATTTTAAGACCTGCATTAATCTATGATTGATGTCCTTCCTTGTCCATTCTGTGCAGTCAGTTAAGCTTTCGCCAGGACAATACAATCTACTTCCTGCACCAGTTCCCAAGTATGCTTCCAGGTAATTATATGCTTATTAATTTGCTTTTAATCATTTTACTCATGCCTTTTTTTTTTAATCCTCACCTGAGGACATTTTTGCATTTATCTTTAGATAGAGTAGGAGGGAGAGAGGGAGAAAGAGAGAGAGAGAGAAACATTGACGTGAGAGAGACACATCGAGTGGCTGCCACCCACACAACCTCAACCAGGGCTGGGGACAAACTGCAACCAAGGTACGTGCCCTTAGTGGGAACCAAACCCGGGACTCTCTGGTCCGTGGGCCCATGCTCTAACCCCTGAGCCAAACCGGCGAGGGCTCATGCCTTTCTTTATACATACTTAACAATCAATGCCAATGGCTTTTAAACTTCATTTATGCCCATTATATCCAGATTAGCATTTTTAAATATTTAATGAGAGGCAATACATTAACAAAGATCCTAGCATTAAAAAAATTTTAGGAAATCATGTCTTTTTTTTTTTTAAATATAGGAGTTTTGTATTTTGTTCTACAGTTCAAAGATTTCCAACAGCCTGCTTCATTCCTGTAAGTATATTGTAGACACTTAACTCATGGTGAATTTGATGTTTAAAATATGCAATGATTCCTTTTGATATATCAAGATTAACATTTTGCTCATTGGAGTAGATAAGCAATGAATGATTTAAAATATACTTAAAATATATCTGAAGCTATACTAGGGATTTCAATGTAAGTTAACTATTTGTGTCAATTTATAGATGAAAAGTAAATATTTCTTTACTTTTTTAGGTCTTGACTCATATCACTTCAGTGAGGTCATCCCTAGTCACCTGTTCATAATTTCCTGTTCCCCTCTCTTTATTTATTTTTCTTCATAACACCCATCACTACCTCAGATACTCTCACTGCGTTGAAATTTTTACCTATCCTGTTTTTATCTGTCTCCCCTACTAGAATATAAGTTTCAGGAAGGCGAGGGTATTTGTTTTTGTCCTTTCTAGCACCTAGAAAAATGGCTGATACTGAGTATTTGTTGAATTAACTAATAGATAAAATCATCAGAGATATTTAAATAGATCACTCTATTAACAACAAAAAAGAAAAAGTATCTTCTAGGTTCTTTTCTTTCACAAATGTGAAAATGCTTTCCTGTTTCTAAACATTTCCAACTACATGTACATGTATTGTGATACAAGTGAACTCTTTTAGATAAGTAACCAGTAGAATTCTAAAAAGTAAATAATTATATAAATGTGTAAAAGAATGAGAAAATGTGAAATTATTTTGGGACAGTTTATGGACTATAGTTATTTATTTGTGACTAGAAACTCTCAGGGGTAGGGGGAGGAGACATACAGAAAACATCTGAAAGAGTAATTAAGATAACTGAACTGAACTCAGAAACAGAAGCTAGAATATGTAAGATTTATGTATTTGAGAAAGATGATATGAAAAATCCATAGGGAAAGGAAGAGACATTTTCTATTAGACAATCGTTAAATAACTTGGAAAAAAGCTAGATTCTTCCTACCACATATTAAAATTAATTCCATATTGATTGAAGAATTAAATACTTTTGAAACCATAAAACCAGGAGAAAATATATTAGCATATATCTAATTTTAGGATAAGGCAGATTTTCTGACATAATAGCAATGGATGAATTAAAAGAAAAGAAGTATTAGATTTGATTACATAACATTTTAATGTTTTATATATATTAGAAAACAAACTGTAGACAAGTTAATAGGCAAATGCAGATAAGGAGAAGTATTTTCAACATACATGGCAGATAAAGGGTTAGTGGCCTTATCTAAAATTCTCTTAGTCTGTAGGAAAGCTCTGGCCGGTTTGGCTCAGCAGTTGGAGCGTTGGCCTGTGGTCTGGAGAGACCCGGGTTCGGTTCCCACTAAGGGCACGTACCTTGGTGGCAGTTTGTCCCCGGCCCCGGTTGGGGTTGTGCGGAAGGCAGCCACTCGATGTGTCCCTTTCACGTCAATGTTTCTCTCTCTTTCTCCCTCCCTCCCTCTCTACCTGAACAAAAATGGAAAAATGTCCTCTGGTGAGGATAAAAAAAAAAAAATCTATAGGAAAAATATTAGTAGAAAGTAAAACAGATAAAGGCCATAAATGGATAATTCATAAAACAAGAAATTCAGATATCCAACAAAAGTGAAAAAGCTTTTTATTTTTTTGTTTTTGGTACATGACCCTAGCGGGAACCGAACCCAGGATTCTCTGGTCCACAGGCCAACGCTCCAACTGCTGAGCCAAACCGGCCAGGACGGTGAAAAGTTTTGATGTCATTAACACTAAAATGTGAGAAACTAAAAGGCTGACTGAAAACTTTCTGTATGTGGGTAGTGCAGTGGACTAAATAATGGCTCCCAAAGATGTCCAAGTTCAAGTACCCAGAATCTATGAATGTTACCTTATATGGCAGAAACTTTGCATATGTATGATTATGTTAAGGATCTTCAGATAAAGAAATCCTGACCCCGCTGGTGTGGCTCAGTGGACTGAGCATCATCCCATGGACTGAGGTCTCAGTTCAATTCCTGGTTAAGGCACATGGCGGGGTTGTAGGTTCAATCCCCAGTAGAGGGCATGCAGGGGGTAGCTGATCAAGGTTTCTCTCTCACATCGATGTTTCCATTTCTCTCTCCCTTCCTTTTTCTAAAACAAAAAAGGATTATCTGGTGGGACCCAAATGCAAACACAAATGTCCTTATAAAAGGTAGGCACTGGGAGATTTGAGCAGAGATTGGAATGATGCGGCCACAAGCCAAGGAAGGCAGCTACCACCAGAAGCTGGAAGAGTCAGGGAATGGACCGTCCTCAAGTCTCCAGAGGGAGGATGGCCCTGCCAACACCTTGATTTCGGCCCAGTGAAACTGATTTTGGACATCTGGCCTCCAGAACTTAGTGTTAAGCCACCAAAATATATGGTAATCTGTTACAGCAACCACAGGAAACTGGTGAGGTGGGCATTGTTTCCAGGTAGATTTCACAGTAGATAGATGGGGTGAGGACCTGGCTTTTCCTTTTGGTAGACCATAAATGTTTATGTCTGTAGGCATTCTCTCTTGGACCCATCAGTTGCTGCAGAATGACTCAGCCTCCTGCCTGGGGTATAAGCCAGTGGCCAGTGTTCTGGGAACTGAATGGGGAAGGGGCTGGAGGTCTCGCCATTTGTAAGGCAGGAGTTCACTTAATTCCTGTCTTTGGGAAAGGCTCCTGACCTCACAGTGCCTGGGGCTTCTGAGTCCAAATCTCTGGTGCAGTCTCCCCATAAAGGAAACCCTCTGTTTCCTTCAGGAATGTGGGATGGGTAACTACCTGACCGACAAGGGTCAGGTGAGTAGGGACTTGGGACAAGAACATCAGCGAATCCTCCTGCCTTCAGTTCCACCCTCACCTCCACCTCACCAGGGGCCTGATGCCTAAAATTCCTGAGCTTTTCTTGGGTTCCGAGGAGCAAATCAGCCTGCTTCTCCTTGGCAGGCCCTCTCCAGACACATGGCCTTCAGCTTTCTCCACCTTGCCATGTCAGGTTTCATTCCTCTAAAGTGCTTCACATCTTCAAAAATGTTATCTGGCCCTGGCTGGTTTGGCTCAGGGATTAGAGCATCAGCCCGTGGACCAGAGAGTCCCGGGTTCGGTTCCCGCTAAGGGCACGTACCTCGGTTGCAGTTTGTCCCTGGCCCCGGTTGGGGTTGTGTGGGTGGCAGCCACTCGATGTGTCTCTCTCATGTCAATGTTTCTCTCTCTTATTCCCTCTTTCCCTCCCACTCTATCTAAAGATAAATGCAAAAATGTCCTCAGGTGAGGATAAAAAAACAAAACAAACAAAAATGTTATCTGTGTTGGCCATTGTCTCTTCTCTTGGCTCTGTGTGTGTGTGTACAGGTGTGCATGTGTATGTGTGTGTACAGGTGTGTATCTATGTGGGGAAGGAGATAGTTACAAAGGCATTGCACATTTGGCTTTGGCAGCAGGCACCTGGGACACCAGTTTTTTCCCTGCTGGGTAATATTGTATTTCCTTTGGAATACACACTTTAAATAAATGCCATGAGTTAATAAGGATTTATTTATACTCTCAGTAAATAGAGATTCAATTAAAATAATTTATTGATAGTTTAGGTTAGGCATCCTGCAAGATAAGCAGCCTGGTATGGGAAAAGGCACGAGGCAGCTGATTTTGGCAAATTTTGCCTTTGTTCTCATTGCTTTTGTGGAGGAGAAGATTTTTGGAGATCCGTATTCTGCCATTTTCATTGATGTCACCTCATCCATTCCATTTTATAAATAAAAGTGATTCACTGATTTGGAACATCCTGTCCTTCAACAAAGTGAAAAGAATACTAAAATGTTCCAAGACAAAGAAATAGCCCAGGGCTGTGATTCATGTCTGTCCTAAACATGCATTCCCAGAGCAGACCTATGGGTTTGGTTTAGATCCACAAATATATAAACTGCAGAGAGCAGACTCCTTTGATCCCAGTAGCCGGAGATGTGGCATGCAGAGTGAGCATGGTAAGAAATGATGCTTGTAGAATATTATCTCAAACCTGCTTGAGGTAAATGCACGAATCCTTAGGCCATTATAAGCCTTTATCTGAAAAACTCATTTGATTGATTTTATCATTCAGTTTAATGGTTCTAAAAATTAAAATCATAGTCACAGAACTGTTAAAGACTCTTAGAACTGGAAGGAACTTTATAAATCTACTACTATTAAGGTCGGCTTTAATGATAATGCATTGAATGCTTACTGATGCCAGGCACAGTGCTCAATGACAGACGTATCCTGTTTCATTTAATCCTCACAGCAACTTGATGGGGTAGTATTTATTGTCTCTATTTGATAGGTCAGGAAATGGAAGTTAACTGTCTGAGGTCACACAGTTATTAAGAGGTATAGCTAGTGAGGCAGGACAGTAAAAAGCTAGGAAAATTCCTTGATAAGTGAAATGGTGAAACTGAGACAGACAGCTGAACAAACTGGCTGAGCAACTTATAGCAGATACAGAAGGTCACTTCCTCAGAGATAACATCTAGGCCTCAGTTGTATTTCAGCTCCAGGCCCAGAAAAGGAGCAAAACCAGGTGAGCGATGCCAGGACCAGCTGCAATGACTAATAACCCCCTGCCCTGGTGCTGACCAATCAGTAGAGACCATATGCCTGAAAGAGCACACCTGGAAAACTGATGAATATTTTGTTGCAACCCTCCTCTGCAATCTCCCCTAAGATTCCCATCTGAGAGAGAGAGAGAGAGAGAGAGAGAGAGAGAGAGAGAGAGAGAGAAACCCTCAAGACGGAGGACCCAGTGCCTGCTCTCCCTCCCGGGAACATGTCTGCGCCTTGCTCTTGTCCCTCTCTCTTCCCCCAAAGACATGCATCTCCTAAACTCTAAGGAACCTCATGAGACTTGCAACCAGGGGAGCAATGGGCAGCAGCAGCTTGTCCTGGCTAACTCCCTGAACCTGTCTCCAAGGCCCCCTTTTCTCTGACTTCCCAGTGAGCTAAAGCAGACCAGCCTAGGCTCTCCTGTTGCTTCTTCTATGCTAAACCCTTTCTTGTTTCACTGTTCCCAGCTTTAATAAAAGTACCCTCAAAGTCACCTGGATTGGTCTTGTGAAATCTTGCCTGCACCAAATCAAGAACCCACACACTGCTGGCTGGCCCTTAGCAGACCCGCTCAGGGCCAGGTCCCCTACCCTGTAACAGGACCACTGTGCAGCAGGCTGAGAAAGAAACCAATCCAGTCTAAGAGAGAAACTAAAGAACTACAGAAAGAATGTTTCTATGAAAAAGAGACTCAAGAACAGTTAAGAAAATGTGTATAGCAAAATGTGCAAGTGAAAAAACAAGGCACTAATTAACTGCCTGTGCAAGACAGGAAATCATGCTATGTAACTTGGCTCTGCAAGGAATATGTTACTTAGTAAACATTGGTTGGTAATTTAAAATGCCACTTTGATTGGCTGAGCAATGGATAGAGGAAGAGAGAAAATTTTTTATTTATTCCAAGAAGTCATCAATAGATAATTTCTAAAATATCAACTAAGAAATAACAATATGAATATATTATTTAATGATAAGAAAATAATTGCCAGGAGAATAGCCAAGAGTTAAAAATAGTTGTCTTGCCCGGCCAGTGTGGCTCAGTGGATTGAGCGTCATCCCGTGGACTGAGAGGATCCAATTCAATTCCTGGTCAGGGCAGGAGGCAGCCAATCAATGTTTCTTTCTCACATCAATGTTTCTGATTCTCTCTCCCTTCCTCTCACTCTAAAAAAAAAAAATCAATAAAAACATATTAAAAAAAAGCTGTCTTGCCCTGGCCAGTTTGGCTCAGTGTTTAGAGCATCAACCTGCAGACCAAAGGGTTGCGGGTTTGATTACAGTCAAGGGCACATACCTGGGTTGCAGGTTTGATCCCTGGCCCTGGTCAAGATGTACAGAAGGCAACCCATTGAGTGTCTATTTGTGTCTCTCTCACATCGATGTTTCTTTCTCTCTCTTCTTCTCCCTTCCTCTCTCTCTCTCTAAAAAAAAAAAAAAAAAAATCAAACAGTTATCTTAGGGAATGAAATTTGAGAGAAGTGAGACCAAAGATGTGTTTTTCATTACAAGGCTTTTGGTTCCAACTGATTTTTAAAACTATATATCTCTATAAATTTAATAAAATGACTTTAAAGTTAAGTAAAAATATATTTTAAATGTTAGAGTATAGTAAATGAATACAATTATAGAAAGTTTGGAAAATATAAAAATGTATATTAAAATTTCTTATCACTTATATGCAATCAATAATGTTAATTTTCTTCCTCCATTTTTCTCTTGTTTCCAAAACATAGTTGTTATCATGGTTTACTATAATTTTTTTTTCTTTATTGATGTTAGAGAGAGAGGAAGGGAGAGGGAGAGAGAGATAGAAACATCAATGAGAGAGAACATTGATTGGCCATCTCCCCATGCCCCCCACTAGGGACTTGGGCCCATAACCTGGGCATGTGCCCTGACTGGGAATCAAACTGGTGACCTCTTGGTGCATAGGTCAACACTCAACCACTGAGCCACACTGGCTGGGCTATGGTTTACTATAATTGTATATCCTTTTAAATTTAGCTTTCATGTTATTAGAAATTTTTTTAAACTTTATTTTTACTGGGTAAATAATTAAGTTATCATAATTTATTTATCACTTCCCCTGTTGATAGTTAATTATTTCATTTATAGGAATCTTTATTATCCAAGTATAACTTAGCCCACAAAAAATACCTGTTAAGGTGAACCCACTTTAAATGGAATCAAAATTTTAAAGTAATCAATAAAATTTAATTTGGACTTTACTTTCAAAAAATTAAACTAAAAACTATGAAAATATCTTATAATTGCAGCCAAGCACCAATTTTTAGATTAAAAAAGGAAACTGTGTTGATTTTAGTATATTTTTAATACTATTTTATGATAGTACTGTGACCTTCTTCACTTCATGTTTGACATTCTTTTGTTGTTGTTAATTCTCACCCGAGGATATTTTTCCATTGATTTTTAGATAGAGTGGAATGGAGGGGGGGAGATAACCTGCAACCCAGTAGATGCCCTCTACCAGAAATCAAACCTGTGACTCTTCAGTCCGAGGGCCCACACTCTAACCGCTGAGTCAAAACAGCCAGGGCTCATGTTTGACATTCTAACAAAATCCCAGAGGACAGACTTGAGAAAAAGTATCTGAAGCTTCATCAGTTTCCCAGACATCTTCTTTGGTATTTTAAATTATCCTTTATTAAAGTGCCAATAGTGCCATAGTCCCTGTCCGTCTTTTCTCCTGTGTTGTTACCTGACCTAACTTTATTGGATTTTCATTGGTCAGTCAGACTTTTCCTGTGATTTGGGCACTTCTCTATTACTTTTATCAACTTCATGAAATATTGTATATTTTGGTAAAATTTGCATTTTTACTTTGAAGTGAGTTTGCATTTTTCATGTATTATTATCATTTATTTTTATTTTTTTTAAATATGTTTTTATTATTTTATTATAGAGAGAGAAGAAGGGAGAAGGAAAGAGAGATCGAAACATTGATGAGAGAGAAACATCAATCATCTGCCTCCTGCACGGCCCCTACTGGGGATGGAGCCCGCAACCCAGGCATGTGCCCTGACCAGGAATCGAACCTGTGACTTCTCGGTGCATGGGATGATGCTCAATCCACTGAGCCACACCAGCCAGGCAGTATTATTATCATTTAAAATTAGGGAGACACCCCTGGCCAGTTTGGCTCAGCGGTTAGAGCGTTGGCCTGCGGACCACAGTCCCGGGTTCAGTTCCCGCTAAGGGCACATACCTCGGTTGCAGTTTGTCTCCAGCTCCAGTTGGGGTTGTGTGGGTGGCAACCAGTTGATGTGTCTCTCTCACATCGATGTTTTTCTCTTTCTCTCCCTCCCTCTCTCCCTCCTGTTCTATCTGAAGATGAATGCAAAAATGTCCTCCAGTGAGGATAAAAAAAAAAAAATTAGGGAGACAAATGAACGCACAAAGACACTGACCTGTCTGCAATGGTGGACTGCAGGGTTAAGGAGGGAGAGATATTTAATAGGATACAATTTTATAAGTGGCCAGCTCATTGGAGAATTCCTTTGTGTTATGACAACCTTTGTCTACATTCACAACTTTGTTATGCAAGGACACATACTGAATACTCAGATCAAAAGACTAATGCTATGACAAGAAAATGCCTAGTCTTTTCTAAATTTGGGAATCATTTTTTATGGATTATCACAAATGGGATTTATGAAAATAGAGATTATATTGCCAAAGCTTTTAAAAAAGTATTACATTAATTTACATCCCCACCGGCAATCAAACAGTGTCCATTTTGACAAAATCTGTATTTATCTTGTTTATTGTTATTTTATTTTATTTTATTTTATTTTATTTTATTTTATTTTATTTTATTTTTAAATAGATAGTCTTGTTTATTTTTTTTATCCTCACCCGAGGACATTTTTCCACTTTTCGTTCAGGTAGAGTGGGAGGGAGAGAGAGGAACAGAGAGAGAGAGAGAAACATCGACGTGAAGGGACACATCGAGTGGCTGCCACCCGCACAACCGACCAGGGCTGGGGACAAACTGCAACCGAGGTACATGCCCTTAGCGGGACCCAAACCCGGGTCTCTCAGGACCGCAGGTCGACGCTCTAACCGCTGAGCCAAACCGGCCAGGGCTTGTTTATTGTTATTTTAAAAATATTTGTTTATTTGATAGTAAAAGAATGGTATCTCATTATTGTAATTTAATGTAGAATCTGAGGGTGCACATTCTAATTATTTGTGAACCACTTACTTGTGGTCCTTCCTGCATACTTTCTGGTCAGTCCTTACCCAGGTGTCTGTGGGGTGGAGTTTTAACATTCTTTTTTGTTGATTTGTATAAATTCTATAGTGAAGAAATATTAACACTTGTGTTTGCTGAAGTTTTTCGGAGATTTTGCTTTTCACCTTTGTGGTATTATATACACAGAAGTTTAAAATGTAAAATGTTTCTGTCATCAAATCAGAGCTTGTCATCACTTTCTGGAAGGTGAGGTCTGTGAAAAAAGGGACTGTATCATTCATCACCTAGTACAGCGGTAAAAAATGTATTGAATGAAATCTGTGCACATTTTCCTTTTTTATTTTTCCCACCACTTAAAAAATTCCCTCCAGAGAGACGATGTTCATTTTAACTTTTTTCTATTTATTTGGCATTTTGATTTTAATTTTTTATCTTTACCTGAGGATATGCTTTTTTTCAGTTGATTTTAGAAAGAGGAAGGGAGAGGAAGAGAGAAAGAGAGAGAGACATTGATGTGAGAGTGAAATATGGGTCGGGTGCCTCCCACCTGTGCCCCGACAGAGGATCTAAGTCTGGGTAGGTACCCTGACCAGGAATCAAAACCACGACCTATTGGTATATGGGATGACGCTCCAGCTAACTGAGCCACACCGGCTAGGGCTTGACTTGATTTTTTTTTTTTATCCTCTCCCCAGGACATTTTTCCATTTTTTGTTCAGATAGAGTGGGAGGGAGAGAGAGGAAGAGAGAGAGAGAGAAACATCGACGTGAAAGGGACACATCAAGTCTCTGCCTCCTGCACAACCCAACCAGGTCCAGGGACAAACTGCAACCGAGGTACATGCTCTTAGTGGGAACTGAACCCGGGTCTCTCTGGACCGCAGGCCGATGCTCTAACTGCTGAGCCAAACCGGCCAGGGCTTGACATTTTGATTTTTAAAAATAAACTTGTAATTTTTGCCCTGGCTGGTGTGTCTCAGTGGTTGGAGCATCACTTCCTGCACTGAAGGGTCGCGGATTTGATTCCTGGTCAAGGGCACGTATCTGGGTTGCAGGTTGGATCCCTGGTCCCAGTCGGGATGTGTACAGGAGGCAACCAATTGATATGTCTCTCTCAAATTGATATTTCTCTCTCTCTCTTCCTCCCTCCCTTCCATTCTCTCTAAAAATCAATGGAAAAAATATCCTCAAGTGAGAAAAAAAAAGAAAAGAAACCCACTTGTAACTCTTTAATTTTTCCGAGGTGTGTTTTGTGTACAGTTGCATGGTAAGGTCGTGGTGTCATTTGAACCCTATCGACTCAGGACAGCTTGTCTCATTGTTGGTATACCTGAAACCTACAATACCAGAAATCTGACCTGTGGATCTGGTGCAACACAGTACGGCCTAGAGACATTCACCGAGTCACTTTAAACCCTTTTGACAATGAGGCAGGTTATAAAAGATAGATACATACAGGTGCATTTCTCTTCCTCCTTTCTTTCCATCATCCGTGAAAACTTAGCTCATTGAAATTTGTTAATCATTTATGCATAAATTCCCCAGGAGCAGCCTATTAAACAAGGAGTGGATGACTATGTGAAGGCATAGCAGATTTCTACATGATTTTTTAGTCATAAAATGTACTTGACTTTGAATCTGAAAATCCTCTAGGATCTTAGGTGCCTCTCAGGACCCATTTTCACTTGTTAAAAAACACACCCTTCTTGTTTGTGTCGGGGACTCAGTTGGTGAATTACATTTTGTCCCCTAAGTGTAGGTGGTTCTCAGCAAAAGCAGTTGGTGAGGGATTTGTCTGGTTGCAGAATGGTTTTTAATCTTCAAACTACCAATGTAAAGTTGTAGACTTATTGGCTATTTCAGTTATTGTTGAAATCGTAATAATTGATTATGGATCAGCATAATTGCTTTGCCCATAGCAAAGATTGTAAGTATTTGGGGATAGATGTCAGAAGACATGTTCTACCATAAGTAAAAGGGCCTTTTTGCATCCACAGAAAAAAATTGTATTGGAAACTTCCACCAGCCACCATTCCCTTTTAGCACCTTGGTAATGACCAAACCCCACAAATCCCAAGACCCAAAGGTCCAGCTCCCTCATAGCAGGACTTTTTTATAAGAAAACTAACTGTAACAAATCCTAGTCATTCTTACCCATCAAATCGAACAAAATAAAACTTGTCATTTGTGGCCCTGGCCGGTTTGGCTCAGCGGTTAGAGCGTCGGCCTGCGGTCCGGAGAGACCCGGGTTTGGTTCCCGCTAAGGGCGCGTACCTCGGTTGCAGTTTGTCCCCGGCCCTGGTCGGTCGTGCGGGTGGCAGCCACTCGATGTGTTCCTTTCACGTCGATGTTTCTCTCTCTCTCTCTCTCTGTTCCTCTCTCTCCCTCCCACTCTACCTGAACAAAAAATGGAAAAATGTCCTCAGGTGAGGATAAAAAAACAAACAAACAAAAGACTTGTCATTTGTGGATTTTCTTCTTCTTGCCCCTCCCTTTCCTTAATTTAACTGCTTTTATAAATGACCCAAATACATCTGACCTACCAACAAATTGTATAAATTTTGTTCCCTCCTGAATGTCTTTCAAAATGTCAGTACAAAGGATAGCAGATATTTTGCACAACTTCTTTGAACATATAGGGGCCACAGGTGATGTTACTTATTTATTTATAATCCTTACCTGAGGATTTTTGTTTTTTAGAGATGCCCCACTGTGGATTGAAACCCACAAACTAGGTATATGCCCTGACCCGGAATCAAAGCCCACAATCTTTTTGGCATATGGGACGAAGCTCCAACCATCGTTGCCACTCGCCGGGACTTGGTTATGTTGTGTAATACTGCTATTAAGGTGAAGAAGAGAAAGGAAGAATTTATTTTTCTAAATCTTTTTTTTCTCCAGTATCTACTTGGCATTGGACTGTAGAGACTCAATGTTTTTCTTATCTAATTGCTGGTGGGAGTATACATTAATATAATCCCTTGGAAAGCATTTTGGCAGTGCGTATTCAGCTACAAACACTGTTTATATCTTTTAGTCCACTAATGTCATTTAGAGAAAATCCTCCTAAAGCAGCCCTTCTCAACCTGTGGGTTGCGACCCCTTTGGGGGTCGAACGACCCTTTCACAGGGGTCGCCTAAGACATAACAGTAGCAAAATTACAGTTATGAAGTAGCAACGAAAATAATTTTATGGTTGGGGGGTCACCACACATGAGGAACTGTATTAAAGGGTTGCGGCATTAGGAAGGTTGAGAACCACATAAAGTAATAATATTATATGGAGAAATATTCCTCTATACAAAGATATCATCAAGGGATTATTTGTAATAGCAAGATAGCAACAGCCACAATTTAATATCCAATAGAAAGGAAATAATTTTAAAAGAATATTGCATATCCACTCAAAGGAATATTTTACTGCCATTGAAACAATTGTTAAAATTATAAAATAGCAGCAAAAATGTTTGTGATCTAATATGTAATGAAAAAGATGCAGGGTATAGATTGGTATGTATATTATGATTAAAATCATATAAGAAAAATTATGAGTATAAAAGCCAGGAAATGCACCGAAACACTATCAGTGGCTATGATGAGGTGCTGTGATTAAGGGTAGTTATTTACTTCATTTCTCTCTTTTGCATTTCTTTTATAATTTTTAAAAGTCAGAAAGTAGATAATGTTTGAGGAAAAGAACCAACAAAACGGTCAACATAGCTCTGGCTGGTTTGGCTCAGCGGTTAGAGTGTTGGCCTGCGGTCCCGAGAGACCTGGGTTCGGTTCCCGCTAAGGGCACGTACCTCGGTTGCAGTTTGTCCCCGGCCCTGGTTGGGTGTGCGGGTGGCAGCCACTCGATGTGTCCCTTTCACGTCGATGTTTCTCTCTCTCTCTATTCCTCTCTCTCCCTCCCACTCTACCTGAACAAAAAATGGAAAAATGTCCTCGGGTGAGGATTAAAAATAAAATTAAATTAAAAAAAAAAAAAGGTCAACATAAAAATACTTTGTTACTTAAAAATAGTGCCACTTACTACTACTTAATTGGGAATCAGTCAGTCCTGTGATTCGGAGTTCCCAGTGATTTGCTGAGCAGAGTCTTTGCAGTCATTTTTTCTCACAGTTCTATATAGAGTGAAAACGAGATGTGCACATCTGTCCCGAAGGAACAAAATCTTACAATATCAAATGAAAATGGGTTTCTTTTATTTGATTTCAGAAATATTTCAAGATGTTTCTGTATTTCTTAAAACTTGACAAGCCTGTAAAGAATAAGGAAGGGATTAGATAAACAGGAAAGAATCTGTGCTGACACAGATGAGCGTTATATGGTTTGTCTGTTTTAGTCACATTTAATGGTAGAAATGTGAAAAGGGATATCGCATCCCGTGGCATGCTCTTTGCATTAAAACTAACTTTCCGAAAGAATGCTGAATCATTCCAACTGTTTTTGCATTTAAGCGATTAGTTTAATTAAAAATAAGCTGAAAAGGGGAACAAAAGCAAAAATAAACAGATGGGTCTTCATCAAATTAAAAAACTTCTTCATAGCCTTGTCCAGTTTGGCTCAGCGGTCAGAGCGTCGGCTGAGGACTGAAGAGTCGTGGGTTCGATTCTGGCCAAGGGCATGTACCTCGGTTGCAGTTCATCCTGGGCCCTTGTCTGGGTAGTGTGGGAGGCAACCAATTGATGTGTCTCTCTCACATCAATGTTTCTCTCTCTCTCTCTTTCTCTCTCTTTCTCTCCTTCCCCTTCTCCCTTCCTTCCACTCTATCTAAAGATAAATGGAAAAAATATCCTTGGGTGAGGATTGAAAAAAAAAAGCTGCTTCACAGAGAATGAAACCATCAAGCAATCAAAAAGACAACCTATTGAATGGGATAAGATATTCACAAATGATACATCCAATAAAAGGGTTGACATCCAAAATATGTAAGGAACTCATTCAAATCAATAAAAATAAATAAATAAACTAGCCAATCAAAAAATGGACAGAGGACATGAAGCATTTCTCCTAAGAGGACATACAGATGGCCTATGAAAAGATATTCAACATCATTAATCATCAGGGAAATGCAAATCAAAATCACAATGAGATACCACCTCACTCCAGCCAGAACGGCTGTTATCAAAAATCAACAAATAGCATGTGTTGGCAAGGATGTGGAGAAAAGGGAACCCTTGTACCCTGTTGGTAGGTCTGCAATTTGATGGGGCCACTGTTGAAAACAGTAGGGAGATTACTCAAAAAACTAAAAATAGATCTAACATATGATCCAGCAATTCCACTTCTGGTTATTTATCTGAAAAAATCCAAAACACTAATTCAAAAAGATCTACCTCTATATTCATTGCAGCATTATTTACAATAGCCAAGATATGAAATCAATCTAAGTGTCCATCAATAAATGAATGGATAAAGAAGATTTAGTATATACATGCAATGGAATATTTTGCAGCAATTAAAGAAAGGAGAAAATCTTGTCATTTGTGACAACATAGATGGACCATAGGGTGTTATGCTGAGTGAAAGAAGTCAGAGAAACACAAATACCATATGATTTCACATATATGTGGAATCTAAAAACACAACAACAAACAAACAAGACAAAACAGAAACAGACTCATAAACAGAGATGGAAGGGATGGTTGTTGGCAGAGGGGAGGAGGAGGAGGATGGGTGAAAAGGTTGAAGGGGTTATAGTCAATAATACTGTGTTAAGTTTGCACAGTGACAGATGATGACTAGATAGTGGGGTGACCACATTATAAGATATAAAAATGTCAAATCACTATATTATACACCTGAAACTAATATAACTAGTCTAATATTGTATACTAACTATACTTTAAAAAACAAACTGTAAAAAGAAACTAAGCTGATAGTTTATAGTTTCATGAGGAATAGAAAAATAATTAATAAACTTGGTCAGATTGAATAAAGCCAAACACAAATTGAATGGACTCTGAAATTTAAGATAATAAAAGCAGGTCTCAGTTTCGATGTCCTTAAAGATGAGTTCACTTGTATGTAACATTTTTGGGAAAATATAACTTTTCAAATATAGTTACAGATGTAATAGGATTTTTAAGAAAAAGATATCCTGGCAATTTTTCTTCTTAAAATATTTGAGTAACTTTTCTGATGCTATTAACACTAGCAGAGTCATAGACTCCCGCCTGGATGTGAGTGTGAGGAATTTCCTGTGCTCCTTTCTAACAATATTTTGACTGGGAATAGGGAAGATAATATATTAGGATTTTATTCAGTGGCAAGTGACAGAAACCCATCCCAATTAGCTTAAGTAAAAAATACAAACATAAAGGTGGGTTGGAATTTATTGGTGCACATAGCCTCGGGCACATTGGCCACTGATTTACCTTTCTCCATCCTTTGACGGGGTCTCTCCATGAGCTGGGCAAGACCACTTCCAGCAGCTCTGCTGATCAGACCCCAGAGTGTGAGAAGGCAAGCTCTTCTGATTGGCCAGGTGTCGGTCCTGTGCCTGACCCTGGACCACTCGCTGTGACCAGCTTGACTGGAAGCTTCCAGGCAGAAGTACCACCTGAGATTTCTAATGATGGTGGGGTTCCTTCTGCTCTCAGGGTCATGTAGAAAAGGGAGGGCGGGTGGGCCAGGAAACACCTGCAGCAATTCTGAATGCCTGGGGGTCCCTGGCACAGGCATCCTCTATACAAGCTACATTTTTAGGATGTGCAGGTTTGTGATCACTCAGTGTTGCCCCCACCCACACAGCCCAGACCTGGAAACCCAGACTGCCCCAGTTCTTTCTCGGCAGAAATAAATAGTACCATGCTAAATTTCAGAGGTATGTCAATTCTTTATTTTTTTATTTATTTATTTTTTTCTTTATTGGTTTTAGAGAGAGAGGAAGGGAGAGGGAGAGAGAAACATCAATGAGAGAGAACATTGAATGGCTACCTCCTGCATGCCCCCCACTGGGGATTTGGCCCATAACTTGGGCATGTGCCCTGATTGGAAATCAGACTCGTGACCTCTTCATACATGGGTTGACGCTCAACCACTGAGCCACACTGGTCGGGTGGTATGTCAGTTCTTTTTTTTTTTTTTTTGTATGTGCCCCTAGCGGGAACCGAACCCATGACTCTCTGCTCTGCAGGCCAACACTCCAACCGCTGAGCCAAATCAGCCAGGGCGGTATGTCAATTCTTAATTTCACAAATGTGAATAATTTTGGCCCCTGACAGATTTGCTTGTACCACCCTCACCTACATGCACGTGTCCCTTTTTTTTTTCCCTCTGAAGATGCAGACTAGTATTTACAGAGTTCTGGAATTCCCTTAGATACACCCTACCACCTGCCTCCTCCTGGAGTCCCAGAAGCTATCACCTTCTCTCTGTGCCCACATGGGCACAGGATTCTACCCTCCTTGTTCTACCCTCCTTGCAGGGGCATCTGTTTTCTTTTTTGCACAATATGGTCCTCCTCTCACACCCATCTCACCAAATTTGGGGAGATCATTTTTATTATACCATGTAGTAATTTCAGTTTATGTGTATATTACTTATGTTTTATGTGTATGGATAGACATTTGGGGCTATAAATTTTATTTTGACCCTCTATCTCTTCAAGTATTATTCATCGAAAGGTGTTTGTGCCTAGGATCATTAGGGACAGGCAATGTGCTTGTTCTAGTTTGCCTTCAGCTCTATGATTGAAAAAAAAGCTTAGAACCAAATACTGACACCTGCCAGCATGGAGAAGCAGGGTTAGTAACTGGCTCTGGCTTCCACAGCTGAGGTGCTAAGTCATGTGTTTCTAACCCCGCTGAGCCTCACTTTCTCATCTGGTAAATGGAGGTAGTAATGTTTCCCTGCACTGTTGTGAGGATCAGATGAGAAGCAGTATGTGAGCTAGAGATGGCAGCAGGGACGGGGCAGCTTTCTGGCGATGCCCAGGGTTGGCGGTGGTGGGGAGCAGGCAGGGCCCAGCCATGGAGAGTCTGCTGAACCTGCTTCATAGCAGGCTGGAGAGGCTCCTTGCTGGATTAGCACACCTGCCTGCAATCGAGGAGGCTGCAGAAGCTGAGGACTTATGGAGACTGGAAATACAAGGGTGGCAATTAACATTTTACACCTGCATTTAAATTTTAAAACCATTCTTAGTGTCAGTGCACATGGGAAAAACAACAAAGTGATTAACTGTAGAGAGAAAGCTGAATTTCACATTCCTAACTATGTTTTTTATAGGAACCTATGCACTTTTATTTATTTTTATTTTTTGTGATGCAGTGAATTTGTCCCCATTGGGTTAAAATGAACAACATTCTCCTCTCTAGGCTTGCCCTGAAGGCCCTGCCCACTTTGGCCTCCCTAATGTTTTCTGTTACTGCTTCCTACGCAAACCCTTCTATCAGCTTTTTGCCCTGCAAAGTTCTCCTCCGTGTTAAGTTTTTGTTCAAATGTATCTCTTTAAGGGGCTTCTGAGGCCCCTCAAATCATACCATTTTCCCCTCTTACACGCTGTCCCATAGCACTGTATGTGTTCCTTTATGTGATATTCCACACATTTTTTAGTATATTTTTTAATATGGTATATATTCCTTATTAGAATATAAGCCCCGTGAGAGAGGGAAATCTGTATATCTTTTCAGTTAAGACTAAGTTCTGCTGCCAGTAACAAAGACCCCAAACAGCCATTTTAAACAAGGTAGGAACATATTTTTCTCTTGTGCAAAGTGCTTGCAGTAGGTGGGTTAGGGCTGGTGTGGCAGTTCCACAGTATCGGATTTCAGTGTGCTGCTCTGCTAAGCATGGCTTCCATTCCCATGGTCCAAGAGAGCTGAGAACATGGGACGAGCTGGTGGGCGGGAGGGTGAGGAAGATAGACAAGCTGCTCTCTCTTTAAGGATGCTCCTTGGAATGTGCATATACTTCTTCCACCTCCATCCTATTGGCCAGGAACTATGTGACCACACCTAGCTGAAAGGGAGGCTGGGACATTTAGTTTCTATTCTGGGTAGATATGTGCCCAGTTAAAAATCATTCTCGCCTGGCCAGTGTGGCTCAGTGGTTGAGCATGGACCCATGCACCAAGAGGTCACCAGTTCAATTCCTGGTCCAGACACGTGCCCAGGTTGTGGGCCAAATCCCCAGTGGGGGGCATGCAGGAGGCGGCCATTCGATGTTCTCTCTCATCGATGTTTCTCACTCTCTCCCCCCCTCTCTTCCTCTCTCTCTAAAGTCAATTAAAAAATATTTATTTTTAAATTTAAAAAAATCATTCTAATACCAAGGAACAGGAGAAAGGATATTGGGAGACAATTATATACCACTGTATTCCCAACTCCCAATACACTGTGTGGCACGTTGTACAGGGTGGGCAAACGTAGACTTATAGTTGTGTGTATGGAAAAAGACATGCAGATTATGATTGTTACAATAGCTTTACTAAATTGTGTTTCCTGTACTCACAACTATAAACCTACTTTTGCCCACCCCTGTATATTAGTTGAATGAAGAAATGAGCTGAACACTTGTATATTTATTTGCTAGGGCTGCTGTAACAAAGTACTACTGCCTGAGTGGCTAAAGCAACAGAAATGTATTGTCTCACAGTTGTAGAGTCTAGACGTCCAAGCTCAAGGTGCCGGCCGTGTTGGTTCCTTCTGTCCACTCCTCTCACCTCCAGCGGTTTGCTGGCAATCTTCGGCAGGGTCTCTGCCTTCACCTTCACATGGTGTTTTCCCTGGTCACGTGTCTCGGAGTCCAAAATTCCCCTTGTTACAAAGGCCAGCATTCATATTGGCTTAGAGCCCATCCTAATGACCTCATCACCACTAATTTCCATCTAGGATGATCCTATTTCCAAATAAGATCACATTCTGAGATGCTGGGAATTCAAAAGTCACAGGACTTATGAATTTGGGGGAGGGCACTAATATTAACAGAACAAAAATTCATAGGATTTTTTTTATTTTGGGAGGACATGATTCAACACATACAAACTTGGCATAATTTCATCTACTTTCATGCTATCTTTCAGAAGCACCTCGTGACTTTAAAAAAAATTTTTTTTCTTTATTGACTTTAGAGAGAGAGAGGAAGGGAGAGGGAGACCAAGATAGAAACATTGGTTAGAGAGAACATTGATTGGCTGCCTCCTGCATGCCCCCCACAGGGGATCAAGCCCACAACCTGGGCATGTGTCCTGACTGGGAATCGAACCAGCGATCTCCTGGTACATGGGTTGATGCTCAACCAGTGAGCCACACCAGCCAGGCTCCTGACTTTTAATTCATGAGCAGTGTTGTGTAGATGAGCCAGTTCCATCCTCTCAGCCCTGAAAGAGTATGTGCAGGGGCAGGGGGTGGAGGGCACGGGTAGGGCTCACCAAGAGCCTATAATGGTAATGAGCATTATTGTCCATAAGCAGTTGTAACCAAGTAAGTCAAGCTTCTCCATGGTAGGACAGAAACCCAGGAGCACTCCAGAAAAGTCAGTGGGGCCTATGCATTCGAGCCCTTTGCAGTGACTGGGAAGCTCCTGTCCTTGGTGATATTGTGTGGCCCAGTGAGATCACACTTAGCTTGCACAGGCCAGTTACACCAGGGCCTAGTTTAGAATCCTGGAGCGAGGCAGCTAGCTCAGCCCCCACTCAGCACTTATTAATTCTTTTGGATTTATTTTATTTGGTTTTGCCTGTGTCCCTCACTGTACTATAAACTCTGAGCTTGAAGATAATATTTTATTCATCTGTGTAATCCCTACAGCTCCCCTTGGTTAAAGCTGCCCTCAAGTAGACACTCAATTAAATAGGACTTTTTCAAAGGGAAGAGAGAGATATTATCTTGTCAGGAGGGCTGAGATAGAATCATGCCCCAAAGCAGAAGAATGGGTACTATACAAGGGTTCCTGTAGTTTCTTTTGGCAGCAGACTCTAGGAAGGTGACGGTTCTGTTCTCCCTTGGCACCAAATGTCAATGGTGTTTGAAAGGTTTAGTTTCGGGAAATCCAGAGTTGCCAAAGCATGACTCTGAAAATAGCAAGGTTTAAGGAGTTACCCATTTGATTTATGCAGGGCGTGCTTAGCACTGCTTGATGAGCCGGGGTGCTGCCCTTAACCCACACATGGTATGCAATGTGGACCAAAGCTTTGGGTCACGGTCAGTGATCCCCAGTAAATGAGAGATAGAGTCCCCAACCTCAAGGAAGAGTAGGACCCAGTTCAAAAGTCCTTGTTTTAAACACCTTCCAGTTGAATGAGGTCTATTTCTTGTCATGCATTCAGAGGTCCATTTCCCATCATGCATTCACTGTCCTCTTGGACAGTGTCCCCTTCCCTCCATTCCTGCTCTGCCCAATCACATGTCCTCGGATGGGGAAGAAGCCAGGACTCTGCTGGAAATGTTTCCCACCCAGTGCAGGACCTTGGCCTGATCATTACTTCTCATTTAGAACAGCATTCCTCTGGCTTCTGGAATATGAACTTGGGCCTGTATCCACTTCTCTAATGTTCCTACTTAAAAGGTTTCATCTGACACATGTGGGCCAAATCGCATCCAGTCATTCCTTTCTGCCCCATGGCTTAGTCTTTTTCATTCAGGTGACCAAGCTCATGCAAGGCGGCTGCTGGATGACAGGCAGACATCCGTGCTTCGCTAGGCCTGGCACCTGGACTCCCACGGAGCTCATGACTTGGAAGCTTAGAGATGAAAGCCTCATTAAGCTCGGGGGGAAAGGGTGCAGGTGGTGGCATTTCTTGGCCGTCCTGCAGACAGCTGGGCTGTCGTGGGCATGCAGTCAACGGTAGCACACTCAATAGCATCTTTTGCCCCAGCTACCTTTCTGGTTTGATAGCACTGTGCCTATTATGGCCAAACCGAGGGGATGTTGCACAAACTCTTCCTGTCGGATTCCCTCGGTTTTCTATGCCTTTGTTTTTGTGGTGGCTCAGATTTCTCCAGTGGAAATGCAGAGGTCACTCCATATACAGAGCAGTCTCTGTCCTACGTATGTATTTTTAAAAAAACATTTCTGTTTTCATCTTTCTGCCGTGAGTTGTAAAATTAGGAGGCACATCCATCCCTTGATTATCAGACAGGCTTGGTTGTTAATAACAGACTCCATTCATGGTGGAGTAATTGAGAATGGAGCCCTAATTACACTGCTGTGCCACCCGTAGGAGTGAACAGGAAAGCCCCGCTCTGAATCCTGCGAAGGGCCTGCTGTTCGGTGATTGTCTTGCCAAATTCATTGGCTAATTTGTGGCCCAGTCTTACCCATTATAAAGATCTTATGGGATACATTTTTCTGTTTACTCCTTTTCCATATTAATTTATCTATACATTAGGTATAATTGCTTTTCATATTTTAAGAGCACTCAAAAATCCATTGTAGAAAGATTAAAGTGCTGATAAGCAAAAAAAAAATATTTTTTAAGTGTCTTTTTACTCAACATGCCACCACCTGGAGGAGACACCTGTCAGTGAACATTCATTCCCAGTTTTTTCAAGCACGTTTTCTTTAAGCTTCTATTTTTCACTTGACAATATTTGGGAATAGCTTTTATGTCCATAAATATTCATCAACACTGGATGACTGGATAAAAGAATCACAACTTATTTAACCAGGCAGATGTCATTGGTCATTTAGTTTATTTCTCATTTTCAATTAAAAAAATTTTTTTTTTCTTTATTGATTTTAGAGAGAGAGGAAGGGAGAGGGAGAGAGAGATAGAAACGTCGATGAGAGAGAACATCGACCGGCTGCCTCCGGCATGCCCCCCCCCGCTGGGGATTTGGCTCACAACCTGGGCACGAGCCCTGACTGGGAACCGAACTGGTGACCTCCTGGTGCATGGGTTGATGCTCATCCACTGAGCCACACCGGCCAGGATAATTTTCAACTCTTAGAAATGATGTTAGCCCGGCTGGTGTGGCTCAGTGGTTGAGCGTCGACCCATGCCCCAAGAGGTCACTGGTTTGATTCCTGGTCCGGGCACATGCCCAGGTTGCGGACCTGATCCCCAGAGGGGGGCATGCAGGAGGTGGCCAATCAATGTTCTCTCTCATTTTTTTTTTAATTGAAGAAAAAATGAAATTTTTATTGAAACAACACTAAATAGAAAATAATAAAAAACAAATGTTATTTTATATAGTTTTCCCCATTTCGTATCTTTTGATGTTCTCTCTCATTGATGTTTCTATCTCTTTTTCTCCCTTCTTCTCTCTCTCTAATCAATAAAGAAAAAAAAATTAAAAAAAAAAAAGAAAAGAAACGATGTTATAGTGAATGCCTCTGTGGCCAAATATTTGCACACACATTCTCAGTTGTTTTCTTAGGATAAATTCCTAAAAGGGGAAATTGCTGAGTCAAAATAATAAATATACATTGTCTTTAACTTTGTATTATAAAAACATAAAAAATATATACCACATGGACAGAAGGCTGTATCAAACCTCATGTGCCCATTCAACCATTATCAGCTCCTGGCTCACCTCCACCTCCATTCACTCCCCCTAGTTCCTGCATTACCGAGAACCGGATCCAGGACGTCATGCCAGGAAGACTCATTTTTGTCAAATAGCTTAGGTATTTGAAAATGGGAGAGGAAACAAGTGAATTACTATAAAATGAAATGAAATGAAATAAAATAAAACCAAAGGCTAACATCTTATCTACATCATCTACTGTGGTGTTTGCCATGTCAATCCTCCCTGTCTCTGGGCTCAGGATGCATTCGTCGTCTGGATTTCTGCAGCACTCGTAACCAGTCTCCTCCTCCTTTCTCTCCATTTGGATAGGCATATATGTTTTTAAGTTATTTCATAGTTTGCCAAATTGTGCTCCAGAAAGGCTACTCACATTTGTACTTCCACCAGAATCATATAGTAGTGTCCATGCTGATGGGTCAAGTTTTGTTTCCCCTTCTCTCTCTCTCCCCCCACCCACCCCAGCCTTCCTTTTTTCCTTCTTTCTTTTAACCTTTGTTAATTTTTTAGACTCCTCCCCCAACAACAACAAAAAATCTTATTGTTGTTTTAGTAAAAACTGATTTGGTTATTAATAAGGTTAGCCCCCCCCCTCACTTCCTCACTGCACAGTTGTATTTCCTCTTTGTGAATTTGCCTTTTGCTATTTTTTCTGTTGGGATGTTTGTCTTTTTAAAATTGTGTTCATCCATTTATGTTAATCTCATAACATAGTACTTATGTCAGTGAAATTCTGTGAATACTTGTTTGTACTAAGATAACATGTATCACAGTTATATGAAAGAGTAAGTGTGCTTTATAAAGCTAACAGCTCAGAGTGGGAAGTCACTATTAACAGCCAGAGGGTAAGTATGGAGCGAGGTGTGCCGTGCAGGGAGGAGGCTCAGGCAGGGACCCGGGGAGACTTTTACAGTCATTTAACCTTTAGTCTTCACAGTCATCCACCAGGCAGGTAAGCAGATAGAGCAGGTATTTCCCCATCTCACAGTGATTTGTGCCAGGGCACACATGCATAAGATCTTCCAAGCCCAAATCCAGTTTTTCTATCATATCACACTATTCACATGTTTATTTGTAGAAGGCAAATAAAGCATTAAAATATATCAAATATTAGTAATTATGAAACACTTTTCTTTTCAATTTTCTATAGCATGAAGGCCCAGGACCAGGTCATTATGACCTGAAAATACCTCCAGCAATTTCTGTTACTTCTTGTTTTCAGTCCAGAGTACCCCGATTCTTGCCCGCCTGTTCAGTAAGTATTCTAAAGGCCAGATTACGGTTGTAGGTTTTGTGGCTGTGTGTTGGGGGACAGTGAGCTGTGGAGATGGGATGGGGGTATTATCTACAATTCGTGTGTGTGTGTGTGTGTGTGTGTGTGTGTGTGTGTTTGCTTGCTTGTCAAGGCAGCAGAGTATAGAGCTCAAATACCTGCGAGCCCTCAGCCAGGTTCAGGCACAGAGTGACTTCTGAAGACTGCAGCTGAGTTATGGCTCCAGCTGAGAGCAGCCAGCACAGTGATTAGCCATCCGTGTCATGACCTGCATGCTTTGTGGGGAAACACCTTTAATTAATTGGGGCAAGCAGTGGATAGTGGCTGCCCCCATCCATCCAGAACTGCTTTTCTTTGTGCGTGTGGTTTCTGAGAGCAAAAAGTGAGAGCAGACACATTATTATTGAACCAAAGAAGACCATGAAGGCATGAGCAATCATCCTGCCCTTACGGACTCAGGACAAATAGGGAAGAAGCTCAAGTCCACAGAGCGATATGAAGAAGGTAGAACCTGGGAGTGGGTGAGAGCCTCAAAGGCCTAGGGAGACCAAGGAAGATCTCAAAAGCATAACATGGAATTTATGAACAGTGGCTTTTTAAAAAAATGCTAAAAGACGGTTTGAACTCCCATGGCTTTGGTGTTTCTAGCCTGCACCCCAGTACGAAAGTCCCTCAAACTCGCTGGAATGTAGCCTTATTTAAGATGGCTGGGAGACAGAAATACACATTCTGCCTATAAGAAAATGGGCCCACCCTGGGGCATGAAGGAAGGTGGGCAGAGCTGGGCAATGGGTAGTACTGCTGCTGTCTGGGCCCGCAGGTCACCTCCCCAGCCCCACCTTGGTGTCCCAGGCTCTTGCCTTCGGGATCTTGGTCCAGAGGGGCTGCCAGCTGCAGGGTGGGGTAGTGTGGTCTTTATCGGGAGGTATGAATACTGGAGACTGACAACAGGAGGCTGGTGGATCCCTTCATCTGATCCTCATACCTTATGGCATCACTATGATCCAGACACAGATTTTTGTCAGAGCTCACAGGGCTGAGCATCCTCAGGAAATTGGAGTCATGCTAACCAAACTCCCAGGAAAATGCTAGAGAAGCCAGAAGGTGCAGTATTAATTTACAAGTGTCCACCAAGGGGGTTGCTGGTGTTCAGGGCTGCTGCTCTGTGGAGTGTCTCCTCTTATAAGAAACTTCATGGAAGCCAAGGACAATGAGAAGTTTGCCTGGTAACAGTGAAATCAGCTGGAGGATGGAGCCGGATGTTCTCAAGGTCTGAGAACCATAACTGGCAGCCTTCTGAGGGGTGGTCTTCTGGGGAAGGAGGGTGCAGGCCCACAAACCCGTTCTGTGGGCCAGTCTTCCAGGGCTCCTCACACAGGCTGCTTCCTCATTAATAGCACTAATAAAGGGTTCAGCTTTCCTGACATCCGGCCAGGACTGGATGAGATTTCCAGGCTGCTCCTCTGCTTTTGGCAAAGGAAACTTCCTGTCATTTAAAGCAGCTTCTGCAGGCAGCTGACCTCATCCACGCTGGGCTGACTCTCTGTCCCACTCTCAGAGTAATCCAATTTCCACTTGCACTGTCTCCTGAAGAGATAACAAGCTGCAAGCAAGGAAGGAAATGACAAGAAGGTGATAACAGGGAATAATCCTGGCAGTGGTAGCTGGCGTATGGAACGCCTGTCCTGAGGTTCTCCTGAGAGGTCAGGTCCTCATTTGATGGAGGGGGCATGGGAAGCCATGGCCCAAGGTCACACCGAGCCACTGGGAGTGAGACTAGGACCTGAACTCAGGCCTATCTGACAATAAAATTCTTCCCTTAACCACACACAGAGGCCCTGGTGTCCCTCCAACAACCCAGGATGAAATTCCTTTAGGTTTTGTAAGAGTGCGTGTGCCCCAGCCTCCAGCCTGGAAAACACTGACCTTAGAAAGCCAAGTCTTAGCCTGTGAAAATGACAGTCGTTTGCATTTTATACCTACAGAATAGACGCTTTGTTTAAACAATTGGCGCAATAATTTTTTTTTTAAGAATTAAAAAATGAAAACATGACTTGAAAAAGTAGACCTTGTAGATCCCCTTGAGAGTACTTCTGACCCTGGGGTCCACAGACCGTGGAAGAGAAATGCCTTACTACGCATGCGGGGTCAGCGATAGAAACACACGAGTTTGGGCTTCGGAGGTCAACCACGCAGGTTCAGAATCCATTCTCTCCAACTCCTTACTACCAGACTGAGGTTCCCAGGGACAAATTGCCCTGTGGGAGAAAGTGTGGCAGGCTTGCTGCCACCCCCGCAGGGCTAGGCTGCTGTCTCTCGGCACCTCTGCCACCTTGGGGACACTGGCTCCTCCCAAGGATCAGTGCCAGTGCAATGGTGCCCCCCGCCGTAGCCAAAGCCAGCGTGGTCCTTGTGGATTTGCCACCACACCTGAGCCTGCAGCCAGGCTCTGCAGGCTCCAGGGTTTCGGTGTCACGCTCTCATCAGTTCCTGTTTTCTGCTCTGTTTGCAGAAAACCCCGGGCCCGGGAGCATACACATCTTCAGCACAATTCCCCAAGCTGCCCCGGACCATCGCCAAAATGGGCCGAGAACACAGCCTTTTCTTCAACAACACAATTGGCTTCTAAAATAAAGCCATCTTGGTCCCAAGTTACTTTATTTTAGCAAGTTATTACATTTGGAAAACTATTTTGTCTACTGTTGGGGTTGAGCACAGAACCTGATAGAATGCCCAGAGTCACCATCCAGCCTGCTCACTTGAACTGGTCCCAGCATACTTTCTAGTTCACTCTCAAAAGTGTCCTGATTTAAACAATAAATTTAATGCTCAGTCTGTTTATTGCCAGAGGGTGTATTCCTGGAGAATTTCCCTGGGCTGCCCTAGCAGCAGCTCAGACAGGCCGATGGGTCCAGGCTGTGCTCTGGCGGCCTTGGGCTCTGCAGCTGGGTCGCTCCGGGCCTCATGGGGACTTCCTGGGGGTGGGGGTACGCGTTCAACCAGGGCCAAGCTGTGCATGACAGGATCCTAACAGGTGGTTCTTTCTCTCTCTCAACTCCTTGAAAAGAACAATATTTATTCAACCCGATGAGTATTTGTGGTTTCAAGTCAACGAAAATATTTTGAGTATCTGCTCTGTGCCAGGTGCTGTGTCAGGATTGGGGAGTGGGGGCTTGAAAGAAAAACGAACAAGGCATGTGACTGAGTTTGGAGAGGGCTGTAGGGGAGGCGAGGCCCGGAGGGTAGTTTGGGTAGTCCTGGTAGTCCTCTGTGCGAGGAAGGCTTCGGAAGCTGTGCCAAGCAGCTCCTTCTGGCGTTGGGAGCTCGGGGGCTGCCCTTATGCACATGCAGTTTCACTGGGAAGACAGGCCCCGCGCTCAGGAAGCTGAGAAATCCCTGCAACAGTGCCCAGAGGAGCAATTTGGGTAAGGAAGGCCACAGGTGGTCAGAGCAGGGACAAGGCAGCAGGCAGAAGCTTGGCTGGCACCCCTGGGCCCTTCAGCTGTGGCCGGAAGAGCTGAGTCCCTCAGTGCAGACCAGGCTGCAGGAGCCAGCTGTGGGGGTGTGCCTGGGGTGTCCCAGGAGAGAATGAAGACTGCAGAAAAAGGAGAGGGTGTCTGGAATGGCTGCAGACTTCACCTGCAGGCGAGACTGCGGGGGGACCGCAGGGCCGTCTGACACCCTGGTATTTGGGGTCCATTCCCCAAGCTTTGCCTTTGGCCTCCATGACATCTGTCTGTCTTTCTGGAGCGGGAGGGGGGTACCTCAGCCCTGTCTTCCTTACCAGTCTGGTCATCTGGTTAGACTGCACCCCTCACCCTCCTCTGAGATTCAGGTGTTGTAACAGAGACTCTGCCCCAGGTATTAGCTGAGGTGCTGGCAGGATGTAGGTGGTGAGAGAGAATGTTTTACTCCTCTTCTTTGGCATATTCTAATATTTTTATAGTACTTTATACAGTTAGGGAGAGGCTTTACTAAAGAGACCAGCGGGATCTGGATGGCATTTTCTCCCCATGAACCTAAACTTGAGACACTATTTGAGCCTCCTTCTGTCCTTTCCAAGATGGAGAGGCTGGCAGACCTGGCTTGACCTTGAGTTTGAGCTCTGAGATTGGGAAATTAACACCTGGCTGCGGGGGCTGTTGTGCACATCAAATGACATGTTCGAAAGGCTCAGAAAAGCCTAAGCTGATGGAGACTTCCATCTGTACCCAGGTCCCGAGAGGCCTTCCCTACAGGGCCCCTCCTCCCTCCCCACTGCTGCTGTGACACTGGCTTCTCGAGGCCCCCGCCCCAGCTTCCCTGAGCCTCCCGCTGCCTCCCCCTCCCACCCACACGGCCCCCTGAATTTGGCTTCAAACAAAGGGAATGGCTCTGCTTGGCTGCAAGTGTCTCCCACTGTTTCCATGTGAAATTCCCTCTCCATTAAGTCAGAGCATGTCAAAAGTCACAGCACTGATGGGGACAGCTTGTCCTCCTTCCCATTCTCCTCTTTCCCTCCTTCCTCACTCCCCCTGCCCACTGCTTTCTGGACCTGCAGGTGGTGACACCTTCCAGTCCCAGAGCTGAGGGCCACAGGTTGCTTAGGTGACTGGCTCTGCCTCCAGTGACATACTCACCTGCTTGATGCCCCCTGGCTCTGCCTCCAGTGTCATCCTCACCTGCTTGATGCCCCCTGGCTCTGCCTCCAGTGACATCCTCACCTGCTTGATGCCCCCTACCTCGGCAGCACAAGGCTGCCCGGACCGGCCCCTCAGGATTGCTTTGAAAGTCCTCTTATCTTGAAAACACAATTCAAAATCTACACATTCAGAATCAGTGGTTCTAAGCTGAATTTTAGAATCCCCCTGGGGAGACTTTAAAAATCTTGGTGCTGTCAGCTCCCAAACAGCTCACCTCAAATTCTCAGGGGTAGGACTCAGGCCCAGTAGTTTTCAAAGCTCACCCCCCTTCCCTACCCCAGCTGATTCCGCTGAGTGGCCAAGGTTGGGAACCACTGAGCCGGTGGGAAGGCCCCAAGCACCAATGACTCTGGGGGAGGGTAGTTCTCACAACCCTAAAGGGTTAAGAAGATGGGCAAAGTCCATCTCCAGGTATGAAGAAGAGATTGAGCCATGTTAGCACCTGGCTGAGTCCAGGGAAAAGGCAGGCATAGGCCGGCTTGGGTGCAGCTAGCGCCGGAAGCAGACCAGGTGGAGGTTGTTCTGGGTGGAGAGCAGAGCGGAGGCCCGAGCCCAGGCACCTCTTCCCAGCCTGAGCCCTGGCTGGGCTCCTCACAGACCTTTGGTTTGGGCCAAAGGCGTGGCTGCAGGCTTGCCAAGCCTGCCAGGCCCAAAGGTGGGGGGAGGTTGGGCTCTGGATTCAGGGCTACAGAGGCTGGGTGGGTTTGTGGGGCCAGTGCCTGACACCCAGACCTTGGCAGGGCTGATCTACAGCCTCTGTAGAGAAGAGGCCACTCTGGGTGGCAGAGGGAGCCAAGGCTGAATCCAGGGGGGTGGGGCGGGGGCGGGGGAGGCAGGGAGTGTGGCAGACACACCGGGAGGGGAGTAGCTGGAGGAAGGAGAGGTGGGAGGACGACACACAGACACACGGAGAATGATCTCCCAGCGGGTGCCTTAACAACACCCTTGGCCACATCAGAGCCCAGAAAAGGTGTTACCCTTCTGAGGAGTGGTGGGGCTCAAGTCCCAGCCAGTGGGGAGGGAGGCAGCCACGTGGCTGCTTTGGGTGGGAGTGTGGCTTAGACCCTGCGAACAGACAGAAAGGTGGGCTCAGGCCCCATGGCACCCGTCCCTGGTCACCAGAGTGTGCTGGGGGGCAGGTGGCAGAAACAGACAAGGTTTTCTGTTTAATTCACCACACTGGAACTGAGTAGCCTGGGAGGGGGCAGAGGGGACAGCAAGGCGACGCACTGGGAGCTGTGCAGGTCACAGCCTAGGGCTTGGTGAGGGCTGGCCGCTGCTCCCTCTTCTGAAGCCCTAGAGCTCAGAGGTTCTGCGTGGTAACTGAGGGCCATTAAGGAGAAAGGACGTTGCCGGAGCTTCCTTTATTCAACAGGGCTAGAGGGACCCTTGAAAACATGCCAGGCAGAGTCACATCTGCTTAGACTTCTAATCCCCAACCCGTGCGGGGCTGGACACAGGAGCTGGACTGCAGAGTACCCCGGAGCCCACGTGCCCAGTGCTGTACCTGGGGGCGTTCTTCATCCAAACCATCTGTGTGTTTCCTGTGGCTGCTATAACAGTACCATAGATTTTGTTGCTTAAAATGATACAAATTTATTCTCTTACAGTTTTGGAGGTCAGAAGTCCCACAGTCTCACTTGGCTAAAATCAAGGTGTGGGAGGGTGATTCCCTCTGGAGGCTGCAGGGGAGAATCTGTTTCCTTGTCTCTCAGACCCACCTGCATTCCTTCCTCAAATCACTCCGAACCTGCTCCCTCACACCGGCCTCCCTCCTCCAAGGGTCCCGCGGTTACATGGGCTCACCTGGACAATCCAGATAGCCTCCCCCGAGGTCCTTAACTTAACCGTCTTTGCAAAATCCCTTTACCATATAAGAGAACATATTCACAGGTTCTGGGAATTAGAACATGGGCACCTTTGAGGGGCATATTATTCAGCCTTCACATCATCTCTAACTTGCAGCTGGGATGGAGTGACGCTTTCTTCCCCTTGAAAGGCTGCTCTCCCTGTGGCCTCGCCGTGCCCCCCAGTCCTCGCCAGGCTGCTGGGTGCCCCAGCCGTCCCCAGATCCTTGCCTGGGCCAGGTTGGCACGTGGGCTCTGGGATCACAGTGGGTTGCCATCAAGAGCTGGCAGCATGGGCTGGGGGAGGTTTATATAACTGGCTGTTTCCCAAACAAGGCCAAGAAATATTTGCATGGTGACGACATCTGAATGCCAGGGTGGGGGGTACAAATGCAACAATGAGCACTCTGGTACCAGCAAGGAGTCTGGGTGGTGGTGGCTGAAATTCCATTCGTAGTTGTGCCTGCAGATAAACAGTACTGAAGGGCTGTGTCCTGGAGAGTGCGGGTGGGCTGGAGGTCCACGGGGTGACAGTGCAACGTACGCCTTGTCCCCAGACGCCCGCCCTTGTTCTGGCACAATGGGCTGGCTCCCTCCCTCTCCAGTAAGGGTTTATGCGTGAACAAGGGGTCTGAAGACCTGGGGGTCAGGAAATGTCTCCACCCCTTCCTGACTTTTCAACATCTGACCAACTTGAGGTCAGCTCAGCAGAGCCCTCGTATTAAACAGCAAGGTCTTTCCATTCTCTTCATTGAAGGACGAGCCTTCTAGAACTTTCTCCCAGGCTGGCAGATAATATAACATCACCTATGGACTTTAATTCTCACCCCAGGTGATCATGAGCTGGGGTGAGGGTGTGTGGCAAGTAGTCTGATACTAACAGTTAAATCACTAAAGATTGTGAATGTGTTTCCTTAAAGAAAACATCACAGCAAAAGAGATTCTGGGCACCTGAAGGCTCCAAGAAAGACCCCCCTTCACTAAGACAGCAAAACCGTACTGGAGAATAGAACTGGGGGGGGGGGGGCGGGGCGGGGCACAGAGAGGCCAAGGGAGCAGGAAGCTCAGTCTAGGCCAGCCCCAAGTTCTAGGGAAAGCTTTAAGGGCAGGTGTCTTCAAAGTGGGTGGGTGCAGCCTTGGGGGTTCACCAGACCACCCCTGGGGGAACATGAAGAAAATAGAGCACCTGTGTGAATTTGTCATCCTTCAAGATGTTAATGCACACTCTAATATATGTAGTATGTTGGTATGTGCTCTAACATATATTAGGCATGTATAGGTACGGACCTCTCAGCGCAGGTGGCCGATCTGGATGTGACCTGGATCCTCACCACACCCCGCTCCCTGGTGCTCCTCCCCCAGGTGCTGGAGGGGCTCCACTGGCTGTGCCCTTGGAACAGTCTCTGTTCAGATGGCAAGTCTGGCCTTGGACTCCCCAGCTGGACCAGGGAGGCAACAAGAGGCTCAGGGCCACTAAGTGACAGATGGCAGTCCAGAATGAGACCTACACTAGGTGGACCTGCCTGGACCCGTCTCCTCCCACCCATCCAGGCTTCAACCTGACCCTGAAGCCCTCCCAAGCCTCCACCATGGTCATCCACTCTCACTGGGCTCAAGACCCCCAGCTCCCCCGCCCCCCGCTCCTCCACCCCCACCGCAAGGGCCAGGCCCTGGCCTTCCTGCCGCCTTGGGCCTCTCCCTCGGCAATACTTGCTCCTCTCCAGGGCCTGCTCAAGGTCTGATCCAGGGCCACCTGCGCGCTGAATGAACACACTGCTTCAGACAAATCAGCTTCCCCTTCAGGGGTCTCTTTATTCAGTCTGCGAACTGTCAGCAACCTGGCCAGCCCGCTGAGTCCTCCTTTGAGGGCACACAATCAAAATGCACGTGATGCCTGTCCCCAAGAACCACCACCACCATCTTTGACCCCTCAGGCACTCAATAGCATTTGCTTTGTCTCATTTATTTTTTTTATAACAGAATTCCAGAATAAAAATAGAGCTCTAATATATATATATATATATATATTTATACATACACTTACACAGAGAGACCCTTCAGCCAGGAGGCGAAGGACCTGCTGCTCTCCGCAGTGTCGCTCACCTGGCAGAGGCCGGGAGGTGCAGGCTCTCCCTGGGAAGCCTGGGGGCACAGTGCTGAGCAGTGTGGCGAGAGAGACTGGGCTGTGACAAACCAGGGCAGTCCTCGCCCAACCTTTCCACACACCTTAGAATGAGAGATGTACCGGGAGCTTTAAAACTAAAACCCAAAGTGCAGATAAAAAATAGAATTCCCCTGACAGGCCCGTGGTGGGCTGACTTCTTGGGGAAGATTCCAGGAGCATCATGCAGCAGGCTAGGGGAGCAGCAGGGAAGACACCCCCAGCACCCAGGAACCCTGTGGACAAAGGTGTCAAGTACAGAGGCCTGCTCAGCCAGATAGGAGGTGTCAGGCTCCGTCTCCTTCTCGGATCTCCAACCAGGCATGTGGTGCCAGGCAGGGAGAACCAAATGGCCAGGGTGGGGCTTGGGTTACCCAAGAAGGCCTGAGGTGAATTGGGTTGTGGGTGGTGAAATGAGTTGGGGACAGTCCTAGAGACTCCCCTTCTGCAGAGGGATCTGCAGTGTACCCACTGCCCAGAAAGGTCAAGTTTGAAGGAATGATGTGTTGATGTCAGGCGCTGCAAAGGGCTGGGTCCAGCAGCCCCGCTGACAGCCTGAGGCACGTTCTGGGGCTATGGCCCAGGGTCTCAGGAGGCCGCTTTAGCTGGGGCATTTCCAAGAAAATGGAGGTGGGCAGACATGGAAGGCTACCTAGGGCCAGTGCTCAGTGTCCCCAGGCAGACACCAGAGCTTCAAAGTCTGGGAGATGAACCCAAAGGCCCATCTTCTTCCACTTGCCAGTGGGTTCTTCAAGCCCCAACTGCTCTGGGCAAGACCTGAGAGTGATCCAAAATGCTGTCCTAAGACTGGAGCATGGGACCAGGGCCGTGAGGCCCCCCCAGGGCACAGAGGCTCTCGGGGAGGAAGTCCAGTCACCACGACTCTAAGTCACTTAAGGTTCAAGCGGACTGTCTCCCGAGGTACCAAGGGAAGAACTCAGGAAAACCCTCTTGGCCCAGCCAGAGAGCAGCTTGCAGGGTTCATCTTTGGTGCTGGAGACCAGAGCGAAGGTTCAAGAATAAAGTTTGTGCAAAGCTGGAAATCAAGGGTCAAGGACGTTGAGGGAGGGTGGCAGTTACAGGACGGGGGGTTCTAGATGGGGAGGTAACCAAGCCACACAGACCTTGCTACACATTTGGATGATGCACAGCTACTCTGGGAGGGGCCCCCACGTTGATGTGGCCTCCCAGCTACTTCTTTGCTTATAAATGCCACAATGTCTGAGTCCCAAGGAGCAAGGAATTTGCTTTTGATGCAAATCTGGTCCAGCCCAGCTCCAGATGAGCAGCTCCCCAGCCCAGCTGGCCCTGGAGGGAATGCAGGGGGAGGCAAGGAGAACTAGGGCTGCAGCCCGAAGTGTTCCCTAGAGATTTATTTCCCTGAGGTCTCATACCTCCCTGAACCCGTGTTCCCTGCTGTCCGCCTGCGCCCCCTGGGCAGCCCTGTCCCTCCCTGCCGCAGGGCGGGGTCAGAGCTCTCGGGGGATGATGGAGAAGGGCAGCACTGGGCTGCTGGCCTCCAGCTCGAGGGCAGTAAGGAAGCAGTCGATGGCGGCCTCGCCCTGGCCCTGGGCCTGCAGCACCTCGCCCAGGCCCTGCCATGCCTCGTGGCAGGTGCTCTGCCTCTCCACTGCATCCCGCAGCACCTTCTGGGCCAGGCATCTGTGGCCCAGCCGACTCAGCATCAGACCCTGGGGAGCAAGCACAGGGCTGGGGTTAGTGAGGATGTTCCGGGGCAGGGGCATCCTGGTAATTAGGGCAAGGAGTGGGAAGCAGCTTGGCCACCAGCTGGAGGCCCCAGACGTGGCATCTCTGGCTTGGGTTTGGTCAAGTGACTGTGCCCATGGCTAATGCAAATCCTACCTGTCTCCACCCCGGACCTGCTTCCAGCCGAGCCTCCCAGATCACACCCTGGGGGCTGTCCCTCCTGACCCCAGGGGGTGGGCTTTGAAGTCAGCAGACCTGGCTTTAAATCTCCCCGTTGCCAGCTGGGGGATTCTGGGCAGGCCACCACTCTGGCCCTCAGCTTCCTCATCTATAAGTGGGAAAGACCACAGCAGCCACATGGAGGGATGTTGTGAAGTCTACATGCGTCAGTGTATGTAAAATACTTGAACTGCATGTGGCCAGCATGAGCTGGGCAATGGGTCTGTCACTCCCAGCCTGCCGAGCTGCCCTTCTCCCCAGGGAAGCCCGTGTCCAAGGGATGTATGCTGCAGGCCCCAGCTTCTACCTCCCAGGGGGGACCGCAAGCTTGTGGGTGCCTGGGGGCAGCTCCTTTGCCTGCATTAGCAGCTGGTCTTTCTAGGGGTGTCTGGGCCCTGGGACCAATGCCCATTCCAGCCTGGTCTGGCAGGTGAGGGTCACAGGACAGTCAGGCAGCCGGGGCCCAGGGATGGAGGCTGACTACAAGGAGGGCTCTGGGAGGGTGGCCAGGAGCTGGGCCTTGCAGAGAGATACAGGAAGTGACAGGAATTTTCACAAAAAGGGGTTGGGAAGTGAAACTGGCACCCTTCCCCTCTACATCCGCTCCCACCTACACTGGGAAGGGTGCAGGGATGTAGGGGGTAGGTGGTGCGCAAGGGAAAGGGCTGGGGTCCCTGTTTGGCCTCTGTTCCCACAAAGGCTGCTTTGCACCATCCCACCTCACTGATTTGTGTCCCAGCCCTCAGAGGCAGCGTGGACGGCAACACAGGGGCCTCCTCTCATTCAAAGATCGAGGTAAAGCACAAAGATATGAGGTAACGCACAGACAGCACTAACTTCCTGGCCAGGCGGGGGCCAGGCAGGGCGGGGAGCTGCCTCTCGTCTGCTGGGAGCCCCCTTTCGGGTGCCCGCCCACTGGTGGCCATGTACATTTTTAGCTGGAACATTTTCACCCTCACCACGCTCCCCAGAGTTAGGCCCTCTGTTGCCATGGAGACCCACTAGGGAAGATGCACATGCCCGATTTCATCAAGTCCTCCGAGAGTCTGGAACATGACCAATTAGGCTAGAGGGAAAGATGGTGCTCAGGAAGCCTAGGAAAAGCCTCTCTGGAGGTGCTAGCTGGTGGTACTGGGGCCAGGGGCAGGAAAGGAAGAGGGAGATGTATTCAGCCCCTTCCACCCAGGTTGAAGCCATCCCCAGGCGACCACGAGGATGAGGCTGAGGACAGGGGAGCTGTGGCTGGAAGGAGCCTCCGGCAGGGCCCGGGCCCTGGCCACATGGGCGCAGTGCTGACTCAGGGCTGCTGAGGACCAGAGGGCTGTGCCCAGTCTGGCCAGCAGGGCTCCAGGCCAAGCTATTTTGCCCACAGGGCCTGGGAGCTGGACCCTGAACAGTTCTTGATGGAACAGGGCCCACAGGGAGGAGGGAGGGAAGGCGAGACGACAGCCTGCCAGGCACCAAAAATGGGAGGTTTGAGCCCTCTGAGTGCTGCCCATGGGAGAGCGACGGAGGACAGACGGAGGCGGCCAATCGGCAGAGCCTCCCCAAGAGGGGCAGGGCCGCGGTGGCTTTTACACTGAGCTTCCACGTGAGCTTTTGTCAGAAAAGAGGGCTCCATCAAAACATGCGTTTGAAAACCCCTGATCTCAAGAAGCATGTGGGTGTTGGGGAGGAGCCAATGTGCCTGCAGGCTGAGCAGGATTTGTGCGTGTGCGTGTGCGTATTCTCCGTGTGCAGGGTGTGCAGCAGGCTCCTCTGCATGCTCTGTGCAGACGAGCCCAGGGCCCCAGAGCCACAGGAATCCCAGCTCTGTCACTGACAAGTACAGCGACCCAGGGCAACGGGCCCATTTTCTCTGAGCCACGGTTTCCTCATCTGTAAACTAGGAAACAGAAGAGTCCTGCCTCGTAGGCTATTGTGAGGATTCTGCAATGATGAATTTGAAATTGCGTGGCCAGGCGGGGCACATGGTGGGCAGATAGCGAATAAACGTGTCCCCAGGATGAGCAGAGGGTTGGGGAGGGGGCGAGGAGGTGGAACAGCTGATTTCTCTAGAGGGCAGGGCTCTCTGTGGGGAGACTGTGGGCTGGGCTAGGATTGGATCATATCCCCGCCACCCTGGGGTGCTGACCTTCGAGCCTGAAAGGAGACACCAGGCTGGGGTCAGGCTGGGGCCCAGAGGCCGGGCGGTAACAAGATCTGCTGCCACCTGCCTGAGACACCAGCCTGTTCATGTTTGGTGGCAACTTGGAGCTGTTTGCTGCTTGACAGCTGGACAGGGCCCGCCCCAGGAGGACTGTAGGTCTCACCTGCTCTGCCCCCAGCCTGCACTGCCAAGGGCCTGGCACCCCTGCCCTCAGCTGCCCAGAGAATGGGTCTCCAAGGAGATAGTGGGAACACAATTCCATTCAAATGTCCTTGCAGACTGGTCCCCATCCTGGCCAGGGGGCATCCCGAACCCAGAGAAACCAGACCTGCTGGTGACCCTCGCGTGGGAGAGGCCAGAGCTGTGTGCTCTGGCATAGGGATCAGAAAGTGGGTGAGAATTGCTTACGGCGATGGCACTGCACCGACGAGGGGCATCTCCTCTACCTGGGGCCCTGCTCCCCAGTAAGCCTTCCCTGAGCACAGCAGCTCCCCTGCCCCTTCACCCTGACATTGTGCTCCACTACTGTGGGCTTCGAAGGTGATCCCTGTCCTCGAACAGGGCTTGGGTGGGAGGGTCCTGGGCTCAGAGCACTTGTGGGTACTCAGTGACCTGCTTAGGGCCACAGGACAGGCAGCCTGGGGAGCCCTTTGAGGGGGACCCTCCCTGTTAGAAGCCCAGGTTCTTTCTGGAGGTGCAGGGTGGGGTCTGGGACTGTGGCCTGGGATGGGCATGAAGGAGAAAAGGGATCCTGTCTTATTTGTCAGGATTGCCATGCATGCCACCTCACCCCATTAGGTCCGTGCCTGACTGTCTTCCAGAGGGGAGGGCAGCAGGAGGTCAGACTTGGGTGCCTTTCTCTCCTTTTGGAGGTGGCCTGCCTTGGGAAGTGGTCCCCGGTGCTAGGCCAGCTGCAGGCCATGCTGAGAAGCTCCCTCCCCATCCCGATCCTCAAGTATTTATAGAAGTTATTTTGGGAATTTTCTTTCTAAGCTCAAGGCACATTCCTGGGATTCTGTCATAGCCTTTCCAGCTGGGAAGCCGGGAATCAGCTGGAGGCTGCTGGAGCCTCCTGGTCCCCGGAGCCTCCTGTTTGGGGACCCAGGGGCTGCAGGGAGGAGCCCCTGGTGGGGCCACCTCTGAGGCTGCTCCACAGGAAGGCTCCCCCCCTTCACACACACCCCCCCCCCGGGCACTGGCATGCCCAGCAAGGAGGCCCACATTCCTGCACTCTGGACTCTCCTCCCGGTGTCAGCCTCAACCTGTCCGACCAGACTGGGAATGAGGTGGCTCTCTAGGCTGAGAACCCAGCCCACACATGGCCATATCCATCTTGGATCTAGGGCGGCCCTAAAGCCACAGACTGGTCCTACTTCCCTCTTGGGAGAAGGGGCACAAATCCTCCTAGATCCCACCCAATGCCTGGCCGATGACCCCTCAGAGCTCCGCCAGGCTCTCATAGGAAGAGGCCCCTGCTGAGGGAGTCCCCACCCTGGATACAGCCAGGCCTTTGGGGCTAAGTTAGGAGGTTGCAGCAAGGCTTCAGGAGCCTCGCTTCAGCCTAAGGCTTTTCAAGAGCCAGGGCCGCCCTCACCTTCTGGAAGGTCTCTGAGCCTGGGCAGAGGCTGAGAGTACGTGCTGGGGGCTGAGCCAGGCCAGGGGCGAGGCAGGGCGGGCAGGGGCCTCGGAACACCTGTGAGGCCCACGCTGGGGGGACTCGCCTGTGCACTTCCCACAACCCACACAGTGAGCCCAGAACTCTTCTCCCTCCTCCACTTTCCTATCAGGGGCTCCGGACCTTGCGCAGCTCTGGGGAGGGGGAGGGATACAGAGCTCACCATAAAACCACACCAGGAGGTCAAGTGACCAAGAGACCTTCCTAGTGAACTTTTCTGTCAAAAAGAAGCAATTTCCCCATCTACGGGAGCTGGTGGGGCAGAGACCCCACTGCCAGGGGCCACGCGCATGCAGGAACTCAGTTCTCCGCACAGCCGAGCGCAGCCTTCTGGGTCCTCCCATCCTCCTGCCACAGCTCAGGAGGCCGAGGAGGGAGGCCCGGGGCAGCGGGGCATCCTGGCCCCGAGGGATGGGGCCTGGGAACCAAGACTCTTCTGTTCTGTGAACTGCAGCCTCGTCCAGTCGGGGGGCATTCCGAGACCGGGCACTGAGCTCCATCCCTTGGCTGCTCAGAACGCCTTTCCTCCTCAGAGTCAGGAAGCAGAGGCTGGACCAGCCTGGCGTGACAACAGGCCAGCGTGCAGGGCCGGGCAGGGCCGGGCAGGGCCTCTCGAGCCTGGCTTCCCTCTCCTCCTCTCCCTCGGCCTCAGGCCCAGCATGCCCCTTTAGCGGAAGAGTCTCACCCACCATCTGAGACTGGAAGGCCCAGTCTCTAATTTCACTCATCTCAGCTCACATTCTCACTCTCAGCTGAGGTCAGCCGGGCCTTGCACTGTGTGTGCTCTTGTCCCAGCACAGGGCAGATGAGGCTGATGTCCTGAACATCTGTGCCTTAGCCAAAGTCACCTGGAGGGCTCAGTGAGGACTGAGCAGCTTTGCTACAGTGAGTCTCTGGCTTGGCTCTGGGCTTCCGTTCCCCTCTGCAAACCAAGAGCCTCTGAACCTGCCTGGGAGCCGCACGTCTAAATGAAAAATATAAAAGTAACCCAACTACTGGGCCATTAACTTACAGAGAGTTATTCAACCTAATTCTAACAGGAGTCCTATGTGCTTGGCACCATGGCACCCATTTCACAGATGAGAACACTGAGGTTCTGAAAGGTTGAGGAACTTGGCCAAGGTTAAACAGCAAGTATAGGCAAAGTAGGACTCAAATCCAGGCCAGTCAGACTCAAAGGCTGTGCTCCAAACTCTAGGCACATGCTGGCTCAGACACTGGGGCTTAAAAACAGTCCCAGCCAACCACCCCGAGGCAACCCCAAAGGCAGCTCTGAGGTCCCTGGTCCCTGCCTTTGTACCCAGCTGGGCCACCCGGCAGAACAAGGAAATATGGGCCAATGACCCTCATTCCACAGCAGCCTGGTCAAAGATGGGCTCAGGCCACCTGCCACCAAGTCTTCCATGCAAATGGTGACAAAAATGCCTGATGTTAACTTATCTTTTCACAGGTTTCAACTCATCTGAGCCCTAAAATGATCCCTTGAGCTCACAAGGGCCTGTATTATTTCCCTCATTTGATAGGAAACAAAGCCAGCAAAGGGAAGCAACCTCTGTGCCCCCATAGCTCGAGGGCTAGCAGGGTGGTTGTCTGTCTCAGATGTGAGTCACCTCTGCTGTCTGGTCCTGCCTTCCAGGACTGGGGATGAAGCCAGGCAGGGGGAGGGTAATGGGGGAGCTCTGTGTAGCCACAGTTCACCTCTTTGGCTTTAGGGAGCAGAGACCTCTTGATGGATCCTGGAGCACCTGCAAAAGGCTGGACCCAGAACCTCAGGGCTAGGTGAGGCAGAACCCTAGTCCCCACCGACTCAGACCCCACCTTGGAGGAGGCCAGGATGTGGTGGGGAGTTCTGGAGACTTGAGATGTGCTGCAGCATACCCCAGTCTGGGGGAGGGGGGCAAGAGGCTCTGGGGCCATCTGGGGATGGCCATGCTCTTGATCCCCCCAACGCACTTCAAGAAGGAGTATCAGCCTCACGCTGGGAGCAGGAGGGAACAAACGCTGGGGGGTAATTCATGGCACATGCTCATCAGAGGGCAGGGGTGACGGAAACGCTGTCTTCCTATCTTTCTGGGGGCATCTGGAAGGAGAAGAGGCCAGGTCATGTGGCCAGGGCTGCTTCAGAAATTACATCTCCGGGAATCCCATCATCGGAGCTGAAGCTCACGCAGGGCAGTCTCTTCCTGCTGCTGGGGTACCCGAGGGGGAAAGGGTTCTGGGGTGATGGGGCAGCAGGAACCTGGAGCTGTGCCCCAGGAAGAAAACATGACCAGGGGCAAGGGCCAATGAGGGGCAGGATACCCCTTCTACCCTCCCCAAGAGTGTGTCCCTGGGAGAGAAGGGCGGGGTGCCACCCACAAATGCAGGCGGCAGGACGGCACCCACACCTGGCAACTCACGGCTGAGGCCTTCTCTTAGGGAGACAGGCTGCATCAAGGCGCCCATACTCCGGGCTCAGCCAAGCGGGGGGCAGGGAGAACGAGTGGGACTGTAGCCAGGGCTCGTGACCCTCTTGCCATCAAGGTCGGGTGACTTCAATGGAACCCCTCTTGGGAGGGCTCTCAGTGACGTGGCCAGTCTATCAGCCACACTTGCGCTCCTTGCCGTCCTGAGGCATCCCTGCTCCCCTGGGGGTGCAGCGGGGCTCCTGGGAGGGAGCAGCAGGGCAGAGGCAGGCTCAGAGACGGGTGCAGGCTGCCCGAGGATCCTTCTCCGGCTGAGACCGCGGAGCCCCCTCTGAAAGCGGTGCCGCCCAGGGCCAGCCCCTCTGCTGACCTGGAGAAGGACTCTGCTTTCTTCCTCATGTTTCCTCAGGGGCAGGCAGGCCAAGTCCAGGCTCCCCCTTCTCAACTAGATTCTTCTGCCAGTAAATTAACTTCCGAACACCCAGGTTAAGTGAGTGGGGTTTCCAGCTACCTGGAGGGGAGGCTGGGACCGAGCTGGCAGGCGGTCAGGACCTGCTCTGAGCTCCCCTGGGAACTGCCCTCTGCAGAGCGCACGCCTCTTCCCCCCTGTACTGCGGCACCCTCCCAGCGCGACCTGGCCGTCGGAGTCTGGCAGACGTGGCCACTGCAGGACAGGGCTCGGGGACACCGACTCCTCTGGGACACTGCTGGGGCACAGTGGAGACTTCCCTGGCAAAGGAGGTGTCTCTTTCCTGCCTGATCTGGGTGGGAAAACCTGAGCCAAGCCCGAGTGGAGCCAGCACCATGGAGAGGTCTCTTGTCACATTCAGGGCAGGACAGGGAGAGTCGAGAACCCGCTTCGGGCCAAAGTTCATATTCTTAGAAATGCCCGAACCCGGCTCCTGAAAGCATTAGCCCCCCGCTCCCAGAGGCTTTCTCCACCTGTTCCGGAGAGAGGCCGGCCTCCTGGTGTTTGATGATCCTGCCCTAGGACCGCAGGGCCGAGCCTGGCCCCCACAAGGCTCACTGAGTGTACCTCCGCCCTCCTCTTTCCACACCAAGGAGGGCTCACGCGGGACCGAGCTCCTCCAGCCCGGCTGTGGGTGGCTGTGCTCTCAGGGGACCCTGGAACCTATCAGAAGCTCCTGTCCTCACACAGCCACAGTGGCATGGTGAAGCCAGGATGTCCTCCCTGGAAACCTGCCTTGTCAATGACTCCAGAGGGGCGGAGCAGGTTCCTTTCTCAGATAACCCTCCGGGGAAGCACGAGGCCGAGATAGCTGAGGTGCTGCTCCCACTCTCTACTACTTTTACAGTGCCCCCTTACATAAACGGCAAGCTGACTTAGGCCGATGAGCAGAGGCTGCCTTCCTGTTGTACCACCTGTGCTCCTTGGGGAAGTGCTGGGATCGACTAGCAATGTCTGGCCCGGGTGGAGGGCTGGAGAGTGGCGGCATGTGTGCCGTGTTCGGCCTTCTCTGACACTGCACTGCGGACTGTCAGAAGCAGCTTCACGTGTCACCTCATGTGATGAGAACATCGGTCTAGGAATGATGAATATTACTATTCATTTACAAAGGGAAGCATCAGGAACGTTGATGTTAAGTGTGTCTTTTCCTAAGTCACTCAAGTGAATCAGGGCCAGAGCCAGGGTTAGATCCCGGATGTCCTGAGTCTGAGGTCAGTGTAGGGAAGACAGTTGGATTGGGAAACGCTGGAGATCAACCTGCCAAAGTGTGCATGTGTCTCTGGGGGAAGGGTGCTTAGTAAATCATCCCCAGGCTTGAAACAGGCTGTTCTGCATGCATATGTGTGGGGTGCTGGCAGGAACAGAGCGTGTGCAAAGGGGATGGACTGCCCATGCTGGAGCTGACGCCCCTCTGGTTCGCCCCAAATTCACCACATTGGCCAGGCACCCCAGGAAGAGAAAAGGGACCATTTCAGAAACATCTGTAGGGAGCCACTCTGGACAGCTCTTCAGTTACCATGGAAACTCACTGTTGGAAACTGCTTCAATTTCAGGGAAATAGCTACAACAATAATAAGCATAAATGAAAAATGGTACACTGTTACTTCACAATCGTACTTGTTATTGGATTTCGCCGGGCTTTAGGAACCGAGCGGCAGGCTCATATCCGAGAGCGCAGTGGAAGGCAGGCAGCTCGCCTGGCTGCCGGCCTAATGACAGCCCACATCCTCCCTCCCACCTCCCTAATCAAGTTTCTGGATGTGACCTCCGGGGAGGCATTCATCAGAGGAGCTAATGTCTGAACTGTGGGAGGAAGGAGGATGTGCCTCGCAAAAAAACAAACATTTGCTGAGCAGACTGGAAGGCGACAGGGAGCCATGTGGCGGGGAGCACGGGCCGGGGCATGGTATCACGGTGCAGGCTTCCTCCGCGGACACCAGCACTCTCGTGGGCCTCAGCTCACAGCCCTTCACAAGTCAGGCAGCGGGAGCAATGGCTGAGCTGGGAGTCTATCTGTTTGCAAGGACCCTTGGGTAGGAAAGGACCTTATAAAGATGACCTGGTCCAGCTCCCACTCCTGTGTGATGTTTCTCTTCTGTTGGCAACACGCTCACCAGAGGATTCCTGAGTCTGTGCTTGGACTTTTCTAAGAGTTACCATTTTTCCCGACACAGCTGAAACCTAACTCCCTGTAGCTTCTATTCGTGAACAAGCAGACCCCTTGGGTCCTCCTGATCCTTCTGCATTTTCCACATGGCAACTGTTACTGAGCCTCTGTGGCCATTCTCCTCAAAGAGCTCTCAAAGGGGCCCGGCTGGTGTGGCTCAGTGGACTGAGCATCCTCTCATGGACTGAAAGGTCCCGGTTCGATTCCCGGTCAGGGCACATGCCAGGTTGCCGGCTCGATCCCCAGTGGGGGGTGTGCAGGAGGCAGCCGGTGGATGTTTCTCTCTCACATCGATGTTTCTATCTCTCTTTCTCTTCCTCTCTCTCTAAAAAATCAATACAAACATATTTTTAAAAAAGAGCTCTCAAAGGGGACACAAAGTTAACTTGGACCCTGAAGGGGAAGACTGGCGGGGGGGGGGGGGTCGTCCTAAATTATGCTTCAAAAATCACTGTGCCTTGGCAGGCCGGTACTCCTAGATCACTGCATTTATCACGCTCTCTGCTCTCTGAAGGCAGTGAAGGAAGGCAGGGAAGGAGTTATACCTGGGTCTACCCTACCACCTGTCAGAGGATCTCAGTGCACAGACAGGTAAACACGAGGTGCAGAGAAGGTGGTGGACCCGCCCATGACCACCCGGACAGAGAATGGCAAGGCCTGGACAAGAGCACCAGCATTCCGCTCCCAGCCTCTGAATCTTTCATCGGAAGGCCACTGAGCCTTGGGCACCCAAGTCCTGACCTCCATGTCCTAAGATTAAGGCCCCAGGGGCCGTTTTCAATGTGTGCTGGAGTCAGACCTGAAATGACAGCCCACCCGGGACATCCCCTGATCCTGCCAAGGAGCTCCTCTGAAACTGGAAAGGCAGCCCAATGATCAGGCAGGGCCTGAGGACCCCACAGAGAAGAGCACTGTGGCATCTGGAGTCTCGGGCGCGCATCTGACATCTGACAGAGGAAGCCCTTCTAGGCTAGGCTGCCACACAGAAACTTACAGCAGAAAGTCACAGCGAATGTCAACCGACCCTCCCAGACGCTGTCATCCACTCAGGCAGGCTCTGAAGGGCCAGCCTCTGTAGGAAGGACACTCACTGTCTTTCCCAACAGAACAGGGAAGAGGCCACCCCCCACCCCCAGGCACCAGCAGACGGTGGCAGCAAGACACCTGCAGGCATGGTGGGGGCGAGGGGAGAGGAGGGCCTCTTTCGGGGGGTGGGGCTGACTCACCAGGCTGTGCATGATGCGCACGCCGTCGGGGTTCACCGTGAGTGCCTCCTTGTACAGCTGCTTGGCCTCCTCCAAACTGCCCTTCATCTCGGCCAGCCGGCCCCGCATGTAAAGTACCGAGTGCGAGGTGGGGAAGAGGCCCGCTGCTTCCTGGATGCAGAAACCTGCTTCCTTAAGGTGCTGCTGCTCCATGAACAGCTCAGCTGCAAAACCAGAAGGACAGTGGGAGGTGAGCATGGTGGAAAAGTCAGAGGCGGCAGCCCCCTCCCTGGGAACAGTCTCAGGTGATGGGAACCATCCCTACAGGCCCGGCTCGCTCCGGCGTGTGGGGCTACAACAGGTGATGGATTCTGAGTGCTCACTCGGTGTCAGGCACCGTGCTCCGTGCCCACATGGACCCTCTCAGCCAACACTCACAAAGCCTGCAGAGCAAGCACTTTTATTGCCCCGCTTCAGGGAAGAGGAAACGGAGGCACAGAGAGGGCAGGAAACTTGCTTGAGGCCACCAGAAAGAGTAATTAGGAGCCAGGGTCTGCAGGGCCACTGGACTTCAGAGCCTCGCACGGGGCGTGAGGGGTATTTCCCAGAGCTCAGCGTTTGCTCAGGTGCCTCTGACTTTCCCCCCAATGTCACTTGTTTATTATGTGTCCGGGTAGGGGATGGAGGCAGAGGTGGTGGCTCTTCTCCAGCTCTCAGTCTCCAGCGAGGGCGGTAACAGGGCGCACAGGGCCCGAGGGAGAGCCCAGCGATCCTGCAAGGCCGGAGAGAGAGGCCCAGGGAGCACCTGCGAAGGCGCAGGGCTGGGCTCCACCGAGGAGTGTTAGTAACAGCTACCGAACAGCCTGCACTGAGCGCCGACTGTGGGCCAAGGCCCAGCTGTGTGAAGCATCTTCTCACTTAACCCTCCCAAGTCTGGGAGGGAGGCAGGTGCTCTCATGAGCCCCACACGGACAAACCAGTCTGAAAGAGGGAAGACCTCACCCCATTCCTCAAGGGGAAGGGGCCAGGCAGGGCTAGCCCCCCAGCAGCTGGCTTCCCTCCAAAGAACTTTTTGCTGAACAGAGAGAAACAGAGGACACGTATACAAACTGCCCCACAACCAATTTGCCTTCTTCCCCGGATCATTGGGAAGTGGGGCAGTTTCTCCAATCCCAGGCCAGCCCCACCAATGCACATTTCAAAGCCTCCTGCGCAGGTACACACCCAGCAACACAGCTCTTTGGGGTTGCAGCCTGGCTCATGATCCACCCGGCCCCCCTCCCACAGCAGCTCGGACCGGCTGCCCCTCCTGGGGCCGGTGCCGGTGCACAGACGGAGCACAGAAGGACAAGCAGAGCCTGGCTGGTGACTTTGCCAAGAGCTGTTCCTAGCAAAGGCTGAGAGCTGAGGTTACACGAGTTCAGATTAGGTCTGGGGTGGGCTGGATAACAGACGTTCCAAAGGAAACTCCCAGAAAGAGGTGGAAAACCCAGGCTCCGGCATCCCATCTCCCTGTTCCAACAAGAAGCAGGAAGGAGGCCTAACGCAGGCCTTGGCTGCAGGACACAGCACTGGGTACTTAGCAAGAATGCTGCCCAAGGCTCATTGTGTAATCAAACAGCTTGCCACATCATAAGCCCTACAGAGGGCTTTCTGAGCAAAGGGACTTTTTTTCTCTAGTGGAGATGTGAATTTGGGAGAATCAGAGGATTAATTAAACACAGAGGAGCTAGCCTGAACTGGGGATTCCCAAGACAAAGCGCGGGAGGTGAGCCCCGGAAGGTAGGCTTGGAACCTGGGCCCTTGCCGGGAGGGCTGGCCCGGCAGGGGTTTGGCTCCCAGCCTCGCTCTCCTCTGCTCTGCTGCTGTGTTCCCTTCTGGGGCTGCTGCCTGGTGCTCTGAGCAGGCTGCCTTTAAAACTTAGCGTCCACTGTGCAACTGCTGAGTACCGACGGTGTGCCCGGCCCGCCCACGAGGAGAAAGAGTGAAGCCACCCAACCACTGGAGTGACCCAGGGCAGTGGAGTGACAAGTGCCAACTCTGAGTGTTCTGGGCACTCAGAAGGGGTAGGTCAGCTGTGCTGGTGTGGTCAGGGAAGTCTTCCCGGGGGAGGCAGCATCTGAGCTAAGGCCTTAAGGCACAGGGGAGAAGGGAGGCTGTGCTAACCTGGAAGGCTGGGCTCCACTGTGGCAGAAGTCCCCAGAGTCACAAAGAAGAGGGGAGAAGCAGAAGGAAGTGTGTGGAGTGTGCTGGGGGTGGGGAGGCCTTCCTGCACCAGCCCGCACGGTGGCTTCCTCCTCTGCCACCTCAGCTCAGAGGCCGGGCTCTCCACTCCCCTGGCCATGCTCCAGCGGCCCTCCCAGGCCTGGCCCACCTGCCCACCTGATCTTGGCATGGCTCATTAAGCTGTTTACAACTTGCCACCCTGTCTCCTGAGCATCTTTGGAGGCTGTCCCTGGTCCCTCCCTTGGGGATTCCTTACAGCACCTTGACATCAACAGATTTCATTGGCAGGATCCCCTCCTCCCTCCTTCCTTGGGGCCCTGGGCCTTGTCAGGCTGGCCTTATACCAGAAAACATGCCCTGAAAAATAGGTAGAGCTGCTTTGCTCCAATGGACTTCATTACCAGTTAGGCAGGAAACCAGATGATACAGAACAGAGCCAGAGAAGCGAGGTCTCCTGATTCTGCTGGCGGCCTGGCGGACAGTCCCTGGCAGGCCCAGCCTCCAGGGCGGGGCCTCTGACCTGCAGACAGGCTCACAGGTCTAGGGGCTGCAGAGTGATCCTTCATCCTAGACGCAATGTCCTGGGCAGCTGTTTTACCAAATACAGTCGCATTGCACTGCGCCCGCCCACTGCTCTGATCCTCTACTGTCAGGCCCAGGCTGCCAGGGCCCCAAGGTGCCCACACCCATCCTGGCCTCCCCTGGCCAGGGCTGGCTGAGCACCCACTGTTCCTGGATTTTCCTTGAATTTTCACAGTCGTGGTCGCTGCGCAGGAAACGGGCCTGCTGTCCCTGGAGTGTCGGAGGGCCCTGTCTGCTCCTCCCAGTCCCTTTACTCTCCCCACTCTGATGTTCTCACTTCTCTATCTTCCTCTCTGCCTGCTCCCAACCTCCCGCCTTGCCTGTCGGTCTCAGCTTTTCTTCCTCTTCCCCATCTCTCTCCACCCGCCCCGTGCTGTGCTTTCTCTTGGCAGACTCCAAATGGAAAACATCTGTCCCTGGAGCTTTGCAACAGTTCCTTTTGTTGTTTTTTCTAAGGCATCCTGCTCTAATGCTGCACCCAGAGCTGGTTGCGGTCTTCCTGCCATTCCTGCCAATGCCCAGGCCTCGCCCACCAAGGCTGGGCGATGGACTCACTCTTCAGGGACCGTCAGCACGCTCTCGTGGCAGGGAGGGCCTTTTAGGGGGTCTTCCCAGGTGAGATAGAGACCTTCTGAGAGACTCAGAAAGTAGGGGGCCACTGGCTAAAAGGGCAGAGCCTCCCCAACCCCAAGGCAGGAGAGAAGTAAAGGCTGGGCCCTAAAAAGAATCCACCTTAGCCTCGAGGGAGGTGGCCAGAACTACAGGAAATAAGCATCCTCCCCGTGGAGCAGACCCGGGACATGTCGACACCCAGACTAAAGGAGGAGGGGTGGGGAAGATGAGGGAGGAATGAAAGAGAAGACCAGGGAGCCAGAAGGGACAAGGCCTGGGAGAAGAACAAAGAGAATGCAAAGGTCTAACGGGATTTGGGGGTCGGTCTGAGATCCTCCACCCCTAGGACCTAGAGAGGGACAGGATCTGCCTCAGCCACAAGGGAAGCAAGACTGCGTGGGCCTGGGCTCCCTGACTTCCTGGCCCTTGGCCTGACTTCTGTCCTGAGAGCGCCCTCCTCGCCGACTCAGGACACTGCAAGGAGTGAAGGGCAGGCAGAGGAGGGAGAAAAAGCTGGAGCAGGGGAGAGGACTTGGAAAGAAGACACAGCAGGCAGGGGGGAGAGGGGGCGGCAGGAGCTGGGGAAGGAGAGAGTGGAGGAAGACAAGGGAAGGGGTGAGGGCAGCGAGGCAAAGGGACCAGGGACAAGACAGCTTCTCCTTGGCTAATTTATAACAAATGGGTCTTCGGGCAGCCTTGGGTGCCCTACTCCAGGTCTCCAGGCGGCCAGCTGACAGCTGGGGTAGCTTCCACCTGCAGGAACACCTAGAGAGCGAGGGCACCGGTGCCCAGACGGTGAATTTGCCATTCGGGAGCTGAGATGTGTCAACTTCCCCCAACCCAGAGAAAGCCAATGGCCACCTGTGAGCACCTGGACCTCCAAGGGAACTCTCCCTCCATCCATCCGCCTCTCTGCGCACTGCTAGTTCCCCAGGTGTGAGCGATCGTGAGAGGGCAGTGGGCCGTCACGCCCTCCTGGAAAGCACCTCTGGACACGCAGGGTCCCGGAGCACGATGGGCCCGGTGCCTCTCCCACCCTCACAGACACCTGCTGCCAAAGAGGCAACATTCCTGGAATCCACATCTCGGTGGAAGCCCTCCGGGAAACCTCTCACATCAGACTGGAAGGGGAGGGACACCTGAACAGGGGTGGGGAGTCTGATGAGAGCCGGGACAGGAAGGACACAACATCTCCCGGACTAAGGGGGTTCATGATGGAACTTACTGCCAAAACACACTGGGATGCAGTTTATCTTGAGCCAAACCAGGGAGATTAGCTCATTCCAAAATGATAAAGGGGGATTTTTTTTTTTCCCTTCCTGCAAAATTGCTGCAGCTGGTGGAATCATTAGGTGGGTGGGTGGGGTGCTGATGTCAACACTCTGAGCCCGGTCGGTGGGGGGAAGGGCAGTAGTTAGGGAGAAGTTACTGCCTTAGTGATCTGCTCCTGGAAGCCCTTCATTCAGTAGGTGCTCAGCACATGCTGGCTGGAGATGACGGTGGCTGGGGAGGGGACAGGGCTTGGGAATGCGGATTGCAGCAGAGTTCTCCCCTGCTCAGAACGGAAGACCTAGGACACACTCTCATCCCCCTTTCTGGCTGGGGCAGCGGTCCACCCATCTAGTCCCCTTTTCTTCTATAGTGACAGAGCCCCTGATTTTTAACGGGGCATATAAACACCCAGAAAAGTGAAATTTCCCACTGTCCTTTGCAGCTAGGTGTGTGGTCAAGTGACCAAGTTCTGATCAATGTGTTGTCACAGGAAGTGATGTGTGCAAATTCCAGGATATGTCCCTAAGGGAGAGGTGTCCCCTTCCCCCACTCTTCCCAGGTCTGCCTTGGCATGTGGACGTGGTGGCCATACTCGATCACAGGGATGAAACACAGGAACAGCAGAGCCCCAAAATGGAAGGCACCTGGGTCCCTGGACCAGGAGAGCGGACTTGTCATCCCAGACAAGGCTGCCGTCTCCAAACTGCCACGGGAGAAATGAAGCGTCTACTTTGTGGAAGCCACTGCTGTTTTGGATTGGTCACACGTACCCGAACCTGTCTCCAATGCCACTGCCCGACCCTTCCCTGGGCAGAGTACTCAGTACCATGTTCAGAGTACTCAGATTTTGTTCTTAGAGTTCTCTGTGGGCTGAAAATCTAGGATAATGCCGAGAAAAGAAAGGCTAACGTGCGAATTATTGAAGGGCATGTGTATATACCAATATTCCCACATCTAATTAGGCTTCAGGACCGATTTAAGCCTTCCTTGGAGTTAACAGAACACACTGGCGCCCCTAACTAAAGCAGCATATCTGCAAAATACAAGCAGGTCTGTAAGATGCAAAAACATTTTCATTTGCTGATGACTGTAAACAACACACATCACTGGAACGAAAGGCCTTGTGAGCTCCAGAGTAGGCGACGTACACCTCTGGAGGGGGTCCCTGGGTTACTGACAGTCCTTGAAGGTGATGGATCCCCCAGCGTACCCCTCCAGAGCTGCTACGGCTCCACACCTTAGAAGAAAACAGGGCAGTATTTGCCTAAGAGGAGGCCTTGTCTATTATTCCCCTTAATTTTTCAACAGTCTTTTTCCACTTAAAATGCAAGAAGCTGACCGTGGAGCCCAGCCCCGACACATGCCTAGCGTTCGGAGGGACCCCGATATACTAACTGGGGCAATGTTTGCATGATTAAAATGGCTCCCTGTCTAGCCTTTCTGTGGGTCCTGGTCCAACTTTTTTTTCTTCTTCCAGATTCAGAAGCTGCGGTGGGGAGAGTGGGGGCGTACTGCATGCTAATGTGTCCATATGTGAACTGCACGCAGCAGGAAACCTTAGATTCCCCGCCAGCTCATTCTAACTCCAACTTGCTAAACCCACATGTCCCAGGAACTGATGATCTCTTTGGGTCTCTTCCCACCTTCCCTCAGGGGCATCGGCACCACCTCCTTGGGAGACGGGGGGCAGACAGGAGCGGAAGGGGAAAAGGTGAGGAGCTTCCCTTGGGCAGACCTCAAACAAGGAGGCGTGTGGGCCTGGTGCCTTTTTAGGATTCCACTTACTCTGTCACCTGGTTCTCTATTCTGTGGCTGCTGCCATTTTATCTCAGGCACGTCTCTGACCTTGACCCTCTCTTTCCGCTCTAATCCACCTTCCACACCACGTCTGATCACATTTCCAATCACTCCAGGCAGTCACTCCTCGGCGTCCTTTAGCCGAGCTCCAAGGACAGTCACGGGGGTGGCGCCATGCTGCCTCTACCTCCACAACCACAGCAGACGAGACAGGAGTCAAACGCCACTCACTGAACAACCATTATGCGCCCTGCACTGCGCTGTTTGACCCACATTCGCTCATCTGAGATCCGGACAGCAGGCCTGAGCTGCCATCAGAGCCCAGCTCACTGTGGCTCTGAAGCTGCCTTCCTCCCAACACTGACCCTCAAACTCCACGGTGGCAACAGTGCCAATTAGCTATCAAGAGGGATTGTCTCCTAAATGGCAACCCTGGTGTCAATCAATGAACTCTTCCCTCAGACCTGCCTTTCGGGGGCCACCACAGCTCACCTCCTCTCTAGCCGTTCTGTGAGCTCTCGGGGCTTGGGCCTGACTCGTGTCACTCAGGAGAAGCTGGGCAAGAAGAAGGCATGGGGCCTGATAAGACTAAGACTTCAACTGTGCAGCCTTTCCTCCAAGCCTCTCACATCTGTAGGGCGGGCAGGCACTGTCCCCCATTCAGTGGAGAGGAAACCACGACCAGACAGATTAAGTGGCTTTCCCGGGGCCAAGCAAAGAAGAAATGGCTGGAACTAGATCCAGGCTCCTGATGGCCAGCCAGGCCTCTCCGTGAGGAGTGAAGCCCATGTGAGCCTTGTCAGGGTCCCTCCACCTCTGGACAGGACACGCTCCCAGAGCCTGGTGGCCCATCAGCGGGTGGGTGGGTGTCACGGGGGCCAGGGACACTCACCAGCCTGGAGCCAGATCTGTTCCAGCGTGGTCCACAGCTGCATGGGGCCCTGCTTCAGAACGGAGCTGGGCATGGTCAGCTCCGACATGGCCTCCTCTAGCCGGGAGGCTGCGATGGACGATGCCCGCTGAGAGCCTGCAGAGCAAGAGCGGAGGGGCTGAGCAGCTGTCGGAGTGCCACCCACTCCAGGTCCCAGGAGCAGGGACTGCGACGCTCCATGGGGAGACGGGCACACCGAATCAGAGCAGGTGGCCACCAAACAGCTCACAGCGCCACCAGGAGGGGCCCACCTCGTCCCCTCACCCGAGCTGGGAGTGAGGAGCTTCACGGGCAATCAGCAGCAACCCACTTCTAGGAGTCTCTCCCCAAGGAACACAATCATGAACGTGGCAAAGATGCTCGTTCTACTGCTTCCTGTTACCTTGACTTTGGCTGAAATGACTGAATGTCCAATAACAGGGACTGATGAAAAACAGGTGAGGGTATAACCACACAAGACTGTGCAGTCGTTCAAACAACAACGCACGGATGTGGACACTGACGCACAGGACGTCCAGGTTCGAGTTAGGTGAGAAAAGCAGGCTTAAAGAACGGCCACAGGGAAGGGGTAGGGTGGGGTGGGAAAAGATAAACCAAAGAACTTACATGCATATATGCATGACCAACAGACAATAGTGTGGGGAAGGCAGGAGGGGGTGGGAGCGAGGAGGAGGGCGTCAATGGGGGCAGAAAGTGGGAACGTCTATAATACTCTCAACAATAAAGACAAAAAAATTAAAAAAGGAAGGCCATATTTTTAGGAAAAAAAACATGGGCATACAAAAAAGCCTGAATTAAGGACTTTATTAAGGACTGGGTGGTGGAATTATGGGTGATTTTCCTTTCTTGTGCTATTTTTGCTTCCTGTTTTCACAAGTGCATGTTCTTCTTCTTATATAAAAATGCCCCATTTGAGGTTATGCTGTGAGGGACCCTTGGGTAGCAGCTCAGGTCAGACCCGTGCCCTCTGGAGAACCTCTCCCTGGGACAGTTCTGGGTGACGTGGGTCCCTTTCGGATGTGTGAGCTGCTGACATTTACAATTCACATGCAGTGGAAATGCGAGCACTTTCTCTCTCTCAGAGGCGAGAGGCTCCAGTAAACTCAGGAGACCTCAGGGCAAACCATGGGTGATCTAGTTTATGAGACGAATGCACACGGAATCCTAATAATTTGTTCGTGGCTCTTCCCTGTCATTGCAAGGGCGCGACGCCCTGCTCGACCACCTCCCCTCGGAGTCAGCAGCCCTGCACGCGCCCGCGCTCCTCCGATGCACCTCTCAGGTCGGCGCTGGGCTCGGCACCGGAAATCCACGCTGTCACTTCAGCGAAGGCGCAACTTGGTTCATGTCCACGGAAGTGGAAAAAAATGAGCAAGGCCAATAAATATGACTCCCTCACACTTCCATTCCCGTGACTAATTCTTCTTGTGTCTTTGAGGAATGCATTCTGCTCTCCGCAGGTCCTCAGTGAAAGGTCAGCTTTGGGCTCTGAGCTGGAAATACAAGCTCAGCGCATTCCTTCCTACTGAGGACAGCAGACCTCGACCGAGTGTAGCCTAAGAGGAAATGGCTTCTGTGCTCCATGGCGGTCATTCCACCCAGTACCCCTCTCTTCGCCTCCACCAGGAGGGAGGGTCCCTATTCTAGCTGCCAGTGTCCCAGCCCAGGCCTAGCAGCCATCTCGTCCCAGTGCGCCCTGAAAGACGGGCTGGGCAGCTCCTGAGCGCAAGGCCCTCGGGCAGCAGCTGACAAGGAGCAGGCTGGGAGGACGACTGTCCCCGTTCGAGCTCAGGCTGGGAGAGTGAGCTGTGGGCCCATGCGAGCAGCTGCCCACGGGACGCGTTCTTACCGGAGTCTGCATCGTGGGCATCGGGCAGAGTCAGGTGGATGCCACTCTGCTTCTTCAGTGTGAGGCCCTCGCCGAAGCTGCCATCCTTTTCCAGGCCTCTGGAAGGCAAGAGAGGGCCAGGCCCAGTGACGCGGAGGGCTGACGGAGCACCAACAGTCTCCTACCCAGCAGGCTCTGGGGCCGACAGTTCAGGCCCAAGAACAGAGCCAAAGCTGGGAACAGCGGGAAGGACGGAGACAACCAGCGTGGCAGGGCTCTGGTGTGGGACGCTAGATTCTGGCTCACCCCAGAGACTCAACTGACACGTGGTACTCGCATCGCTTAGACACACGTACACACACTGCCCACTGTGTGCCTCTGGCCATCAGTCTCCACTGTTCCCTGATGCCACTGCGTTTCATTCCCAAAGCTACATGCCTGCTAATGCTGCAGCCACCAAGAATGTTCTCGTTGCTCCTCTCGGTCCACCTAAACACCCCATCTTTTAGAACCCAGCCTCCTGTGGTCCCCTGCCCCTCACAGCGGCCCTCCTTCCCTGCCGTCCGTCAGCATGGATCTCTGCACCACTGCTGAGGGTCAGAAACTCTCCCTTCCTGGCCGGAAGCTCCCCAGGCCATGGGGAGGCCTTTCCACCTTTTGTTGCCCTCACAATGTGTAGCTGAGCACCAAGCACAGCGCAGAGACTGAGGACTGGCTTCCAAAGAAAGCCTGGTCCTCGAAGGCCACCAGCAGTGTCCCCAGCCCACGCCCCCAGGGAAGGAAGGGCCAGATGCCCCTCTGCCTCAGGCACCCTACCTTGACTGGGTGGCCTCCGGCAAAGGGGACCCCTGGCATGGCAGATAAACAAGCATGATGGTCTCAGTCCCCTCCCCTGCCCCAATTCCCCAGGTCCCTGCAGCTCCGACACTGCTCGGGAGGTTCCTCTTTTCTCATAGTGGGAGGCTAGGGAGGCCCCCAGCTCAGAAGGCAGCATAGCCGGTTGGACCCTCCAGCCAGCCCAGCCCTCGGCCAGGGATGCCCGTGGTCCTTGAACCTGCTGACTGGGGAGGCCCGGAGGAGGATGGGGGTGGAAAGGGTGGGAAAGAAGGCAGGCATGGCCTGGGGCCAGATGCTTCTCCCCTTCAGAGGGTTCCATGATGATGGTCCCACGAAGAATGCCAGAGCCCGGGATATTCTTGCCATCCCAACTCAGGCTCCCGGTGGCCTGAACGTGGGCCTGCCGATGCACAGCCATCTTTTTGGGCACTAGAGGAAACCCCCACAAAGGCACAGGGTGTCAGGGCTGGCTCCTGTCCTCTCCCACCCTCTCTCCTTTCTCAGGGGCACTGGGTGGTGCCAGAGACACTGGGTTAAAACCACGGGGCCACCCCTTTTCAGCTGTGTGACCCTCAGTGAAGCAGCCTTTCAAGCTGAGTTCTCAGGGTGAGTTGCCTCCTCCTGAAATGAGCGTGAGAATGTCGATCTCCCGAGGCTGCTGTCAGGAGATGGGACAGTGTGGGCAGGGGCCCAGCACGCGCTGCCTTGGGGCAGACCCACAGGTACAGCCTCTCGTCCCGCCTGCACACCCAGCCTCTGAAGGGGCCTCTCCTAGGGCTCCAGAAACGGCCCATCTTGGGGACCTGTTGCCACTTGGTTCTAGGCCAGTACACAGTATTGCTCCTGCCCTAAAGAATCTGGCAGCCAGATGGGGAGAAGAGACAGTTGAGGTTGAGCCATCAGCATGACCCAGATGGAGAGGGCTGAGCGGACGCCTGAGGCAGGTGACTGGAGGCGCCATGAGGAGGGGCATCTCAGTGGGGCCTGAGGGCAGAGGGGCCTGAGGGCAGAGGGGACTGCCGGAACTAAGCAGGAGGTGGGGCCGGGTAGGCCAGACCCTCAGGCTGTGGGTTCTGGCCTTGACCCTTAGCTGTTCCGAACTAGATTTGACAAGCCCTAGTTTCTGGCCGTGGTTCTAGGTTGAGAAAGAAAGTTTCCTATTTTGGGGAAAGCCTGGAGGGTCCTGGATCCAGGCCTCCGTCCCAACCCTTTGTCTCTAGGTAGCTGGACTGGGGGACCCCTGCCCCACCCTGGAGGTTCCCCAGGAGGAGTGATTGGGGAGGAGCTCTCCCAGGTCCTCAGATGGCAGAGTGTGAGTGGTGGCCTGGAAAAACCCAGGGCCATCCCCACTGACCCGCAGTCCCACAGTTCTTTCGCCCAGGGCGGAGCACAGGCTGGGCCCTCTCTGCCTGGGGACGAGGCTGCAGAGCTAAGGCCCGAATGAGCAGGCAACCAGCCATCCGGCTAAGAGGCGGACCCTGCCACCTCCAGGGATGAGGGGAGGCAGGCCGTGCACCTGCCCTCGCGGCCACAGCCAGTCAGCTGCAAAGCGAGGTGCATCTGAACACAGGCCCCTCAGACCAGAGTTTGGCCCTTACCTCACAGCAGCCAGGTAGCTCCTCCTTTCTCTTCCAGAAAGTCCCTCACCTCAGAGCCTTCTTCCGGCCTAAAAGAAGAAGGCCGACCCTACCCTGCTCAAGGGTTTTACTCCAAGGGATTACCCTGGGATCTCCTCTAAATCTTACCCTTAGAGACATGCCTCTGGGGACTGTAAAAGCCTTCTGGATTCCCACTGGAGCTGGCTCCCCTGGGGTCCTAGGGAGACACAGCGGCAGGCCCAGAGGCGGCGGGAGGTGGGGTCCAAAGAGGCAGTGCACCGGCCCGCATGATGCCCTTTTCTACTTTGGGCTCAAAAGCTAAACCCCAACATCCCAGTGGGTTTGAACAAAGACTTTCTGCACACTCAGCATTGACAAGAGTACCCTGCTGTGGCCCAGGAAAAACCCAGAGTCCAGGGTGGGGACTGAGCAGGAGACAGGACTTGTAGCGACAGTGGGTAAGTGGGGAGGACGAGGGGGCCCTTCTGGAATTCCGCTTCCTCCTCTTCTCTGGCTGTCAAATGGACCCAGGAAAGTGTCAGGCTCCACAGGCTGGGACTCAGGAGATCCAGGTTCAAGTCCTAGCACTACCATTTACCAGGCAAGTGGCTCTGGCAAATTATATCAGGTCCTTAAGTCTCAGTTTCCCCACCAGGGTGAGAATAACATCTGATGTCTAGGATATAAGCAGCTGATGTGGAAGACAGAGCAGCAAGCCCAGGACTGGGCCCAGATGCTCAATAATGATTTCCTTCTTACCCCTCTGAACGTCAGTCTCCTAAACAGGTCCTGTATGTACGTCACACAGGGTGTCACAAGGTTAAAATTAGACTGGGGATGTAAAAGGCTCCAGGAGCAGCAAGTCCCACACCATCATTCAAACATCCTCAGCAGGCCCTATCCACCAGGCGTGTGGCCACTCCGCAGTAGGCAGTTGCCCTGGCAACCACCACCTGTCAACTCTGGCAGACCCAAGGGACAACGACAGCCACTCACCCCATCTGGGAGAAGTTGTACAGGGTCTGCCACAGTCGCAGCATTTGTCTGCAGGTCACGAGGGCTTCCTCTGGGCCTTTCAGTACCTGCTCCAGCTTCACCTTGGTGAACAGCAGGCTGTGGGGAGAGAGCAGCAGTCAGCACACCCCCGAGGGGGCTCCTTTTGTCCTGGCTTTCCTCCCAGGATGGGACCCCAAGGGAGTCCGGCCCCACCAGAGCAGCCCCCAGTACCCTTCCCCAGCCCACAGAAGGCAGTGTCCACGGGTGTGGCTGCCTTGGCCATACCCCGGATCACTTGCTGTCTCTGTGCCTCAGTTTCTCCATACTGTGCCAGTGCATGGAGCACTCTTCTGCACTCAGCACTATCCACACTGCTCATCCACGTGTCCTCTGATCACACCTCTTGCCCCATCGTCTTAAACACTGTCGAGTGTGGTTACCAGTCTTGCTTTCTTTGCACAGCCTCTTGAACACGTGGCTGTCTTTATCCCAACATGTCCCACAGGCCCACAACGGGGCCTCTTTTAGAGACAGACCCAGAAAGCAACTCTGAGTCGAGGAAAGAGGCCCGGCAAGGTGAAAAGGTCACTCAACACGGAGTTCTGCTTTCTCCTCGCCAACACCCAATAGCTGCTCCGTGAGCATCTCCTCCATTGAATTACAAACTTTGTTTCCCAGCCCTGGATACATGAGGACACTCGTGTTTGATATGATCAAAGGATTCTTCTTTGAGTTTCCTAAAATAGACGGGTCCCTTTACATATTCACTAGGGTTGAAGCTACACGAAGTCCTACTCAGTCACTGTGAAGGGAGCGAGCAAACTCAAATCTTTTTCCATCTGGAAACCACAGGTCCTCTGACGTAAGTGGTGTGGGGATGCAGCCTTCAGAGGGGCCGGGAAGACAGGGAGACAGCTGGTTCCACTGGGAAGCTGGGCTGCAGGAGGGGCAGATGGCGACCCTCCTTTGCCCAGGACACAGCAGACACCTTTGCAGACCAGCTCACCAGGACCTGGGTGGGATCTGGACACCCTGCTGTGCCAGGGGTCACACTTCCAGTTGTGAGATCTGGGGACACTGGAGGTGCCAGGTATCCATCTGGGAGCTGTCCCCTCTGACCTTCTCCCTCACTAGGGTCCTGGCCTCCCCTGCCAGGGGCCTCCAGGCTCACCAAGGACTTTGGTGGCCTCAATCTGCTCCTCTCTCCTCACACCTTGTTTTTCTTCTCTTTTTTTTTCAATTGATTTTAGAGAAAGAGGAAGGGAGAAGGAGAGAGAGATGGAAACATCGATGAGAGGGAACATCGATCGGCCGCCGCCTGCACGCCCCCCACTGGAGATTTCGTCCACAACCTGGGCATGTGCCCTGACCAGGAATTGAACCGGTGACCTCTTCTTGGTGCATGGGTCGACGCTCAACCACTGAGCCACACCAGCCGGGCAACACCTTGTTTTTCTTTGATTGAGAATAAAGAGGGTGGAATTTCCCCAGCCCTCTTTTTAGAGGAAGGGGTTTGGGTCTGGGCAGGTATTATTCTTCCTTGCATTTTCTCAAACATGCAGGAGCCTTTTGTACCCTGTGCACAGGGTGTCCCCCCCACACATACACTGGGCCTCTCCTCTACATTGCTGTCCACCCCCCATGCTGGGCTTTAAACCTCACCACCCTCAGGAAGCCTTCCCAGACTCTCAGGATGCCCTGCTGGTCCCCGCGGTGTGGCCCGCACAGGCTGAGCGGGAATGTGGTCTCGGCAGTCCGGTGGGCAGCTGCTGGGGAGAGCTGGCCCTGCCACCCCTGCTCCCCTTTCCCAGATCCTCCAAGGGGCCACCACTGCCCAGGTACTGGGCACTGCTTTAGGGAACGTGAAGTGGAAGATATTTCTGCCTTCAAGGTAACAGTCAGTGCTGCAAACGACAACTTGCCCAGAGAACCAAGTGCTATGTTTTTGGGTCAGACTCAGTGCCAGGAAAAAACAGAGAAGCGGTCTTGCTGGTCTTTGATGAACAGGAGGGTGCGATGGGATGCAGTTAGGAGTGGGGAAGAGAGAAGCATGGGCCTCAGGGGACCGTGGCTGGAGCAGCTGTGGGTGAGAAGTGAAAGCCCCTTCCTGGAGGAGCAGGAAATTCCAGGCTTAAGTCCACTCCAAGGCTGTCCCTCCCCTCAGGCACCAGAGTCCCCTGGGCAGGCCGCTGGGGCTGGGCTGGCTCAGGGACAGCTCCTGGGTGGACCTGCCCTGCAGCATTCCTCTAATCTCCCCAGAGGCACCTCCTCTTCAGCGATGTCCTGTCGGCTAAAATGCCTCCCCCCTCCTGCTCCCTGCGTCCATCCGAGACCCAGGATGGGGCCATGCAGACCTGACCAACCATGTGCCTGAACAGGAGTGACCGGCATTACAGTGACTGCTACCAACACAGGCTGCTGCTGACATTCCGTCAGCACGAGCGACCCAGAGCAGAATTTCTCAACCCAACCACATCCTTTTGGGGCTGGGCAAGCGTTCCAACAGCCACCCTCTGGTCAGACCTTTCACTTCCAGACCCTGGGAGGCTCCAGATTAGCTCCTGAGATTTCCCTGGAGTCACAGTTCAGCACTGCCAGTGAGGTCTTCTTCGACAGCAAGTCCTGTTGCGACTGTCCGACATCCATGCAAATGCCTGTGTGCGCCACACTCCGCTCCTGCCACCCTTCCACATGACCTCGGGGAGCCACGCACTGCTCAAGTGGGTTTCAGCAGCTCCCTGAACGAAGGACAGGCTCCTGGACTCATCCATGCTCTGCTTCATGACTTGCCTTTCCTCCTGCAACATCTGGCCGAGTCCTAGCCAGATGTTACCTGCTGACTGTCCCCATGGGGGCTGCACATACACTCCTCCAGGGGAGACGTCACCAAGTCGGGATGTGCTCACCCACACACTCACTGGCATGCCTCTCACCAAGGAAGTCTCTCCCCTCTTGCAACAGGATCAGCAAACAGTTCCACTCTCTCTGGAGGAGCAACTCACTGCTCTTCTAAGACCATCAAACCCCCGGGCTTGTTGGAGCACAGGGCTCCCTCTCCGCCCCATCTGCCAGGTTGGGTGGCTCAGTTCTTCAAACAATGGCATGAGAAGGCTGGCAGAGCCCTGGTGGGGACCTTGGCTGGTGGGGACACTTTTGGGCCACAGCCCCATCAGAGTACTGTGCTTCCTGGGTGGGCCCTGGGGAGGCTGCTGGGAGGGGGGTACGAGGGGCAAGCCCAGCTGCCCGACCCCTGGCATACATATTTTATATACCGAATGAACCTAAACTGTCCTCTGAAGGAAGGAGTCTGAGGATTTTAAAAAGCTCACTATTTAATCTTGTGGCTCCCAGTCTCTGAGAAGTCCTGGTATGATCACCCTTGTCCTTCCCTGAATGTTCTGGACAGTCTGCAGTTAGCACTTAATTACATTACATATATATATATTTCTTTTTGCTACACAGGCTTATGAGTTAAATAAAGAAGACAAGCTCATGTCAAGCATTTTTAAATTCAGACACTGTGGAAGCAGTCTGTGGCCAGTGCCCCTCCAGATGGTAAAGCCACCATTTACTTTGTCCCATGTCTCGTGGTGGGTCCCCTGCCTGCAGGCCAGGGTCCTGCCTCCCTCCTAGTGTCTTCCTAGCTCCCCAGTGCCTGGCCCAGAACTGAGCACAGTGTCCGCTCAGTACTGTGGAAATATGTGTCGCTACAACCATCCGGCCACAGTCTAGGTCTTACAATCCGTGTTAAATCAGATCTGATTTCATTTTTTTTTTTAATCCTCACCCGAGGACATTTTTTTTTTTTTTTGATATTTTGTTCAGATAGAGTGGGAGGGAGGGAGAGAGAGAGATAAACATCGACGTGAAAGGGACACATCGAGTGGTTGCCACCCACACGACCCATCCAGGGCCGGGGACAAACTGCAACCGAGGTACGTGCCCTTAGCGGGAACCGAACCCGGGTCTCTCCGGACCGCAGGCTGACGCTCCAACCGCTGAGCCAAACCGGCCAGGGCCAGAGCCGATTTCTGACACCACGTCCCGCTGCCGGGCCTGGCTGGGAAGGCAGGACAGGGATCTGATCGCTGCTGTTCACGCTGCGGTGAGCTGGACTCCCACAGCCAATGAGCAGCGCGCTGGCTGCTTCCATTTTAAGCTGCCCGGAAGCAAAGTCGTACGGGGCCTGGGGAGGAACAGGGACTTCTGGACATGACAGGAAGATGCCTGGCTCCTTGTGGCTGGGGATGGGGGGTGGGGGGGGTCTTCATCCCAGAGGACAGTCACCCAGGCAGAGCCAAAAGAACAACCGGGAAGAGTCTGGACAGGAAGGCCAGGAATACTGGACCCAGCAGCCCGTTCACACCCTGACCAAAGCCATTCCAGGACAGGAATGGCCACAATGCTGTCCTCAGACCCTGCACTGTGACCTCGCTCAGAGTGGACAGACCCGGATTCCCAGGAGTGAGACACCCGAGCCAAGTCCCAGCTCTGCGGCTGCCAGCTGGGCATGTCACAGGTTCCAGACCTGCAAAAGGAGCGAGGTCTCCTGCCCGCCTGCCCAGGATCCCACAGATGAACTTGGAGCAGCAGCTGAGCCCCCACAGCTGCGTGAGGTCCTTCAGCACAGGCCTGTGCCAGGCTCAGAGAAGGGACTCCTGCTTTGAACCCGCTGACCTAGCAGACTCGGAAAAGCAGTTTCCAGGTGCCTCTGAAGGCTCAGAAAGGCCCCGAGCTCCTGGCCTGTTCGGCAAGGTGGGTGGCCCTCCTCGTGGCTCCTGAGCCCCAGACTGGTATGAGAAAGTAAGAGGATGGAGGGATGGACAGAGTCACAGCAACCTCGGCCGTGACCCCCTCTTGCAAGTACTTTCCTGTTTTTTTAAGCTGTGGAAGGCCATGTGGAATAAACACGGAGGTCCTCTCGGGCCGCACGCCCTCGCCATGCCATTGCATCTGAAGGCAGATGTGAAAGTGAGTGTCCCTCCCGAGAAGGGCAAAGAGCGAGGGTCAGTGTAAACACGCCAGGCACTGTCCCACCCAGGGGTGAGGCTGCTGGGCTGCCGGGAGGAGAGTCCGGGCCCCGGCCCTCTCCACAGCCCCATCCAGTGGACACAGCTTGTGCCCTGGTCCTAGCAGAGAGGTCGAGTGCGACCCCAAGCCCACTTTCTGAGAGCCCGCACCCCCTCTGAGAATGCCACCAAAACCTCGACAGCCGGCGGGCACCTCAGCCCAGGTCTGTGCTTCCTCTGTGCTCAGGTCAAGGTGGGGACCTGCCACCTCCAGAATCACATTCGCGGTCCAGTTTTGTGGGTGGGGAGGGGGCACCACTGCTGAACAGTGAAACATTTCAGCCCTGCAGTCTGTCTATATGCCTGCCTTGTGCGGGCTGCTTCCTCCTGTGGGGGAAGACAGAGACCCGTGAAGTCACTGTCTCTGGATGTCACCACAGGTCACCAGCTTTGCCAGGCTTCCCTATCGCTCTGGCCTGGACAGATGATGGAGGTTCCCAGGGGAATGTGTGGGCAGGTCTGGCATCCGCCTCCTCTTCCTCCCCGGCCTGCTGGGGCCCGGCCTGGCCTGCACCCCTGGGGCAGGGGCAGGAGCAGCCTGCTAGGTATCTGTCAAAAGGATTGAGACTTGCAGCCATTCCATTTGAGGCAAAGACGAATCATTTCTTTCCACTGCTGGGAAGAGGAAATATCTTAGGGCGAACCTCCTCAGAACTAGGTGAACGCGAGCCTTTCCAAACCTTTTTCTAAAAAGAGTTATTTGGTGAATAAGGAATATTTTTGTGGCAATGGCTCTGGCTAAGCAAGCACTGTTTTGGGGGCAGAGGTCATCTCATCCATCCCCCCTTTGCAGGAGTCTCTGATCTTTCTCCCCTGTGTCCCTCCCTGGCCGCTCACCCCTGCCCCCCACTCTTGGTGGCAGAACAGAGCTGGCTACAGGGAAAGACCGGGGCTGTGTGGGCGGCAAGAGCAAGGGGTCCATGTTTTTATTTTCATGTTCCTGAAAGCAGCTCCCTATAAAATCACTCAGCATGAAAAATAAACACTTGAACACAGTAACTGCCGTGCACCTGAGGGAGCCACCTGTGACCCCTGGCTCACTGCCTGTCACACAGGAGACACTGTGCAGAAACACGGCCTTTGGCTTCAGACGCTTCCAGGCCCTGCCGCTTCCTAGCAAGTGCCTCCAGCTCTCTGAGCTCGGCCGCTGCGTACAGCAGGGACAGCGATGGCACTGCCCAGCAGAGCTGTTGGAGGCCGATGGGCAACAGTCGTGTAAAGGCAGCCCGAGTGCAGTCACCCCGCAAGAACGGTGAGCTGCCATCCCCAGGCCGCTCACTCATTACCAGTCTTCTCGGCCAGATCCAGCGCTCTGGCAGGGACCGCCGCTTTCTTATTTCTGTACCCCCAATCCCCAACCTAAGGTCACTGAGTGGATCTTTGCTGGCTAATGGAAGATGGAAACTGAGTCACAAAGACTCACTGGAGAGCTGTGGGCACTCCCAGGATCAGCCACTGCAAGGAAGTGAAGCTGCAGGGCGTCCGCGGACTTTCCACTCTCCTTGGCCCCATCCGCAGTCACGCGTTCGCTGGGCCCTGGGCAGCTCGCCTGACCCCTCTGGCTCCTGGCCATCATGGGAGCCCTCCACATGGCTGCAGGGGTGGCAACAGGTGTGGCGAATGCACAAAAGGAGGCATTATCTCTTTAAAGGACAGTAATTAGTAATTCCAGCGGATGGCTGCACTGTGCTGTTTTAATGAAGTGTTCTATTTTTACAGAAAACATATAATTGAGTGAAAAAGCAGGCTATTCTCTGAGTCAGGCAACCACACCTCTGGAAAGTCTAACTCCTCGGCCAGGAGGCCGAAGCCTGCACACAGCATGGGGTTCTGCAGGAAGTGGGCCCCATCCTGGGCTGCCCCAGGTCCAACTCAGTGCTGGTGAAAAGCAGGGCCCACGTTTGATGACCCAAGTTCAAATCCCAGCTCCCCTTCCTCTAGCCATGTGATCCCACGCAAGTCACATAACTACTCGGAGCCTCAGCTTTGCATCTCTAAAATGGGGATGACAGTATCTATTTGCCCTGGGGGTTCTCATGTGGAAATAATATACATACAGGCCCAGGCTGGGGGCTGGCATTTCATAAAAGGTTCAATCCACAGTCGCCCTGTCATGATGACTTACCTAGCCCGTTAGGTACAGCTGCTTACTTAACGCCCTTCGTGGCCCTGTTCCTTTATCTGTAAAGTGGGAATAACGGTAGTTCCTATACCTCCCAAGGTTGCTGAGGGGCTCCAATGAGAAAATGCAGGTACTGGGTGTGCTGCTGTTTTATTACAGTAGGCCTTCGTTTATCACAGTTAGTCAGTTCCAGACTCTACCGCAATAAATGAATTTCCACGAAATAGGATTCTTGACTTATATACAGTCGTCCCTCGCGACAGAGTGAAGCCGCGAAAGTCGAAGGGCGCAGTGACGAGGGACGACTGTGTTACTGAAGCTTGTGGGTCAAGCATCCCAGGGTTGCTCAGCTCCTCAGCTGGTGTGGGTTCCGGTTCTGGCTTGGCCACTCATCAGTTACCTGACCTTGAGATACCACTGAACTTTCCCATTAGTTTCACCTTTAAAGGAGGGGTTTATAAAAACTAAGACATAACCAAACCAAACCAAAACAACAACCAATCAGGGCAAGGGGTGTGAGCACCCCTGAGGGCGGCAGGACACCAACATCCCCGTGCGTTCCCTTCCTTCCCATGGTCTACCCACTGGAAGCTCTACTTGGGTGCTGGGTGCCCAGTTGTGGGCTCCCAACAAGGGGGTGGGGGAGGCAGAGGACAGGTCACAGTTTCCGCCCTAGAGGTGCTTCCAACCTCAGGGGAAGCTCAAATAATATGTCTGAGGCAATCCGGAAACAAAACAGAAGAACCAAGTACTCAACTGAGAGGTTCAGCTTTGAGGAACATGCAGGGGCGTCAAGGCAAGTGGAGTTGAGGGGAGCCTCTGAGGATGGGCGGAGCAAAGTGAGGTGAGCAGGGTACCCTAGAGGGCTGGACTGAGGGGAGGTGGGAGGGGCCAGCCTGCCCAGGCACACCCCCCCTCTCCAGGACAGGATGGGGCAGGAAGAGGAGGGGGCAGCTCCTCTGAGTAGAAGCCCACTGCCCCCTGGCCCCCTGCGCTGATCCAGGCTGTAGTCACCAGGCCCTCACAATGGCCCGGAGCCTGGCCAGGAATACCAGGGCTCAAGGAAGGACACAGGTCTTCCAGGCTCCTCCAGAGTCCATGCCTCCGGGACAGACTCCACCAGGGCAATTAACTGATTAAAATCACACAGGTGCTCTCTGAGGGTGTCATTTCAAAGCTCTAACGAGAGCAGGCCATAGTCAGGCTCGGCTTTATTACCTTCCCATGGACTGACTCCCGACGTGAAAGGGACCCTCCCTGATGGCCCCTCTTCTCAGCCCTAAAAACCAATGATTTTTCCTGGGGTCTGGAGGATCACACTGACCAGAGTTCCCTAATGTTTTAAGGCTCACACTGGTCTTCCATCTACCAAATTCATCCAATGTGATAACTTGGAAGCTTTACAAATCACCAGCCTGCAAGCTGTGCTTACTGAGGTCAGCCTCTCCTGACTTCACAGGGCCGGCCCCACCCGGAGGACAGCCCACACCCAGTGCCCGCCTCGTGGCTGGCTGGCTGCCCGAAAAGACCTCTCTGGCTGACTGAAGGCCTCCAGGCCCACTTCCTTCAGCTGCAGGCCACCTCCAGTTACCTCCAGATGACTCCAAACACAAATTCATGATCTTGAAGGATATGAACACAGATTACGCAGAGCCATTCCATAACCATTCAGGGGTGGAGGAACTTCCAGAAGGAAGGTCTTCAGGTGGAACAAAGGTAGGTTCCCAGCTAGGTATAAGGCACCAGGAAGCAAACACCTTGGTCCTGGTTTATGATCTCTGCCCATCGAGTAGCCCCTCGGGGCCTGAAGACCATCCTCGGGGAAGGGGAAGGCAGCCCCGCCCTAGGGCATGAATGCCCTTGCCCTCTCTTTGGGGCTGGGCCACGCCTGCCAGAGAATGGTGGGCCCGGGCCCCAGTGCCTACCTCCAGCACAGGCTGAGAGCAGGGAAATCAAGGAGTCAGGAAGCAACGGGCTAAAACCACTTTAGAGCAAATGAAGAATTCCTCTTGGCAAAATCTGCACATACCTCTTTCCTTTCCTTCCTCTTTTCCCCAAACAAAAAACGAAAGTTGGTCTACCCCCCTAGTCTGAGTGTGGACGACCTGACGGGATCTGACTGCGGTGTCGCGCAGAGCCAGATCACAGGGGGCTGCGGGAGCAACCAGCGAAGGGAAACGCTGAATGTCAAACCAGCTTAGTGATGAGGAGCTGACCTTCGGGGGAGAGAGCCCAGTGCCAGTGATTATGCTTGGCTTAACACGTCTCTCAGCCACACAGCCTGCAAGTTTAAGCTATGGCTCTTGTCCCCAGCGGGGCTGGAGCAGCCAAACATGTTTAATGAATGCAGCAAAGTGATAAACTAGGTTTGTGCTAATACCTTTGATTCCAGCCTCCTCACTGGAAGGCTGGTATTTTAAGCATCCTTTTGATCTACTGCAAGTCCCTAATAACATCCATCCAATAAACACACTGGGTTTAAGTCAGAAATGTTGACAGGGGCCCCAGGACCCTGATCTGCTCTGGGGAATGCACCGCTATAAATATGTCACGTGCCACTTGAGAAAAAGGTGAGGCGGACAGGTAGATCAGAGAGGTGCCCTTGGGGCCAATGTTAGCCTTAACCCGAGAAGGCTGAGGTCTGGCCTCAGCCAACGCCTAGTTATCAGCTCAAACATTTTCCAAAACAGCTTAGGTTTCCCTGGGGAGATGGCTTTGATGGCTCCCTTTGTTTACGTGCTACGAGCTGCAGCTTGTCCAGAGGGCCACATTGTTCCTGCTGGGGAGTGCCCCCCGGGGCTGACACACCTCCCCCAGGACTGTCCAAGTCCCCCTGGACCTGCGCTTGGCTGGGCAGAAACTCTCACTAGGGCCTACCCTGACCCACAGGATGGAAGGAGGCAGCCTTGGCATTGAGGAGTTGGGCAGGGCAAGCCAGCTGGCTCCTCGGACTCCAGCCCTATGGCCTGGGCTTTCAAAACCGGCCTGGCAGGCTGCCAGGCCTGGGGTGGGGGCAGTGACTGACAGGCTGGTTATTGGAAAGCTCCCATCATTAGCCCAGGAATGTTGTTTGGTTACTATGGCGACTTTCACTACAAGCAGCCTGACTAAAGCATGAGGAATCTGTTACCTAAAACCAGAGCCGCAAGGAGCCCTGGGCTTCAGGAACCACACTCATCAGGCTGGTCCCCTTTGACCCCTATTCCTGCCCCTCCCCTCAGGGCCTCCCAGCTGCCTCCCACACCCAGGACCCGGAGCAAAGACTAGCAAAGGCATCTCCAAGCTGGCGCGGGCCCTCTCACATTCCGCGGCCCAGCCTGGCTCGCAACCAGGTCCACACAGGGTGGCTGCTGCCCCCATGAGGCCCCCTGCAGGCTAACCAGCCCAGCCTGGCCAGCACATGGGTCCAGGGCTTAGTGAGAAGCCCTCGGGATTTAGGAAGCTGCTGAGTGTCTGGTTCCCACCGTTCCAGGTTCACACTGTCCCTGCGGCCATCAGTCTCTGCCTCATCACGTTCCTGCCTTTTTAAGCTGGCGCTCCATTAACTAAAGGTCATCCCGCAGCACGGAAATCAAGATCCTCCTCGCTTTGCTTTCTAATCCCTGAACTCAGGAGGATTTTCAAAAGTTCAACTCCACGAAAGCTGGGTTTTCCCCAGGAGTCTTGAAACTGCCTGTAGGAAGAGTGGCCACTCGGGCAGCTAAAAAGCATAAAGATCTTTCACAGCATGTCCCTGCCTCCTTCCTTACCCTCCCTCACACAGGACACCTCCACAGCCTGGCCCACGGGCACTGCCCTCCCTAGGCCCCAGACTGCAGTCTTACACTCTCTGTGGGCCGACTAGACCCCTCGACAAGGCTGTAAACCAACGGCAAGACCTTCCTGCCTGAGGCGCACAGCAGACGGGGAAGCAGGGGAGGCAGACAGATGTCAGTCTGTTGGCAGACGAGAACGCGAAGGCGTGGAGAGGGCGAGCGTGCTGCTGGAGGGACAGAGGCCAGGGACAGGATGGACTCATGCAGACAGGGGTCCACTGCACCCCCTAACGCCCTCCCCTCCCCAGGCTTCCTCCAGCCCTGATACCCCTGCCTCCGCTTTCTTCACTGAGTCAGGCTCTGCCGCTTCTAACAGGCCTCGGCCACCTGGGACGGCCGTGGCAGGAGCTCAGGGGCAGACAGACGCGGCCGTGGGCCTCGAAGTGCCCCCCTGACCGGGGGAAGGGGTCTGGTATTTCTGTTTTGCTGCAGTGATGTTTACGGGACCGGTCATTTAATTAACTGCCGTGGCCACAGCTGGAGCCACAGCTTGTTCCCAGAGCAGGGCGCAGCTGGAGGAGCAGGCCGTTTCCGCCGAAGAGCAGTGACGTGCTGCAGTGATCCCTGAGCGGTAGTGGGCTCAGTGACATTTCCTGCTAATCCGCGGGTTCTGGACTCGGGCTTTCATCTGTGGGGAACAGTATCGACTTCTTTGCAAAGAGCCATGGTCACCCTATGGTCACTTCAGAGCTGTGTGGAGGGTGGATTTTCCACCTCCACTTTTTTAAGATGGATTTTTTCCTGCCTAAAAAACAGCAATGTGTTCTCAGTTCTGGAGGCCAAGAGCCCCTATATTTTTCCAGTTAGTTCTGCGCCTCTTAGGGCTGCTCAGATCAAGACGGAGCTCCTCACAGTCGTGGGGGTGAGGGGCTCATGGTGGCCCAGAGGCAAAGACCCTGTCACTGCTTCTCTACCCCACGGACCCCAAAGTGCAGATGTCGAAAGTGAGGCACGTGGGAGATGGGACGCTCTGGTCCCCAAAAGCCCCACTCCAGCCTCTCTGCAGTGATCAAGGAACAGAAGAACCCGAGGAGGCCTCTGGGGACGGGACTCCAACACTTTCCTTCTTGGGCTCAGACCTCAGAGGGGGCTTCCTGCGCAGTGACCTGCAGAGTCTGGATGGGGGAGCTCTGTTCCCACGCAGACGCTGCCCCTTCACAAGGCTCCTGCCTGCAGAAGCAGGGACACAGCTGACAGAGGGGCACAGTTCTCCCACGAGCTGACCAACAGCACAATCTGCATCGAGGCTTCTCACCTTTTTGGGTTAAGGTCCCTCTGAGGGTCTGCTGAGAGCTGCCTCCCTGGATTGCAATCATAGGGTTCAGAGTCCACCCACGGGTGTCCCCAACCTCACAGCAAGGAGCCCCCCCCAAGACAGTTCCAGTGAGTGAAGCATCCTGGGGAAGAACCGACTGGGCTGGAGGAAAGGGGCGGGTGGGCAGTGCACCCACTGCCAGTCACGAAGGGAAGACTGGGCAGAAGGCTTCCTCACCCAGTCCCAGAGCCGCGAAGATGGAGGCAGCTGGCAGGAGGCAGGAGGCAGCTCCCCGGGGGGCACTGGGAGGAGCTGAGGGGGCGCCAGAGGGCCACCCACATCCTGGACACACCCCACTCCTGCCATGCCTCCCACAGCATGGGCTTCAAGCAGATTTTCAAACAGCGGCATTAGCCTGCCCACATCAGGCCAGGGGAGGCGACTCTGCCAGCAGAGAGCATTCAGCCTAGAAGCTAGGAGGGGACAGTGTACAGGAAGATGCCAGGCTGGGACCGGGGCCGAGGCGGGGCTGAGTGGGCAGCGTGAATCTCCTTCCCGTTTCCATCAGGACAGCTCCGCTTCCATCTGTTCAGAGTCTTGACTTAAATGTAAGTTTTCACTTGGAAAAAGGACTTGCTCATAAAACAGTGCCTGACGTCTGGCCTGGCCTCTTGGTTGTTCTGTGACACTTTCTGACCCAGGGGCTGGGTGAGGGGCCTCCTCCCCACGCTAGGACTGTAAGCCTTGCTTCCTGACCATTTGTTCCCACTGGAGCCTGACAACAGCACACACACACACACACACACACACACACGCACACTCGCACGTGGCGACAGCAGAAGGTGGGGCAGACCCTGCTAGACAGGTGTGAGGATAGAACTTGGAGAGAAGCAAAGTAACTAACTGGTCTGGAAGACGAGCACCTTTGTCGAGCTGGCTGAGCATCATCTCTGTTCACACCTGGCTGTGGGCAGCTGGGACCCTCTGGGCCAGGATGAGCCAGGCCGAGGAGCCAGGGTGCTTTGGGTGGGGGGTCGGTTTGGACTTGGGTGAGCAGGCTGACCTGCAGGACGAACACTCGCTTGAGGCTGTATTCACCGGGGCTCCCCCTCAGTGGGGCACACTGGGACATTTAGGATTGACACACAGCCACTGCCAAAGCACCTTTCTTGAGACTTGGCAAGGAGGCGGCCATCCCTAGCAGAGTCCACAGGCCACGCCCTGGTGGCATCCTTTTCAGGAGGCCAAAGGCACAGGAAAGTCTAAGCCTCCGCCGAAGGTCAGCCCTGTCCCTGATGGGCAGGGTGGGCGGGGTGCACCCTAGGCTCCCCAGGTAAAGGGAACCTCCCTGGGCCGAGACAACCGCAGCTCCCCTCTGTCACCTCTCACCGCTGTGGCACCCACCGATTCGCCCTAACGCTCTGTGAACCCGTTTTCATTGCCGGCTGTTACCTCTCGGGGTAGCCAGGACTGCCTGCTTCCAAATGGCCCTCCTTCAGACCCAAAGGTGGGACACAGTGGGAGTAGGATGCTGAGGGGCCCCCATCCTGGGGTCACAGGACTCAGAGAAACAGAGTCTGTTACAGCCGGCGTCACCTACCTGAAGGGAGAAGGCAGAAATCAAGCTGACCTCCTCAGTCCCTCCTGCGGAGCACTGCCCGCTTCTGCCCCAGCTGGCCCCGCCTGGCTCTTACTGCCAGTGGCCCAGCTGGGTGAGAGCAGGTCCTCGGTGTACAGGTGGGGGCAGGAGGAACTGGTTCTGCCCCACCCACCACCACCTGTGCCCCGTGCAATGTGAACCCTGCTCCAGAAATGGGCACTTGGGTGATGCCGTATATGGTGGGGAGTGTGGAGGAGCTGAGGATGAAGGGAGAGGCCAGGACCAACCTGGAAGGAAGTAACTCCTTCCCTCAACTGCCTGTTGACCTACCTGGAGGCAGGGGGATGGCTCTCTTGGCCTCCACCAGCCTAGCCGTGTCAGAATCCACCCTTGGCTAGTGGACCAGGGCTATGACTCAGTTACACAAGTCAGTGTCCTCAGGAGGCTCAAATGCAGAGCCCTGGGCAGGGTGGAGGCAGCCCCTGTGGAGCCTGTAGGAACTGCACAGAACCCCCCCCCTCCCCCGGCACCCTGGGCACAGAAAGCCAGAGTGATGCTCTGACCCTACAGGTCCTCACCCCACCTGACTCTCCAGCCAGGGAATGTGGCTGGGGTGGGCACTTCATCAGTGTATGCTGGCTGGTTACGTGGCAGGGGTGCGTGTATGGACACCTGCATCTGTGGCCAGCCAGCCCCTAGCCCAGCGGTGTCCCAGGGAACTCACTTGAAGTTCTCAGGGTACTCCGTGATGGCCATGTTGATGACGTCCAGCGCGTGCTGGTAGTGCTTCTGGGCAGAGAAGAGGAGAGCCAGCAGGTGGAGGGCATTGGCATCGTCCCTGCACAGTTTCAGGGCCCTCTGCAGCTGCTCCATAGCACTGGAGATCTGCCAGGGAAAACCGCCAGTCAGTGACCTTCCCCAAGGCCCACACCTCCCTCCAGGGCTTTGGTGCCAGGCACCAGCCACTGAGAGGACACGAGACTCAGTTGAGATCCTGGGCACTGAGGGGCGGGGATGGTGCTTCTGATGAGAAAGCACCCCCCAAGTCACATGGCAAGAGGGATCTGCTAACCCAAGTCAGGCCCAGAAGCCTCTGCTGTCCCCACTCAGAAGAGGAGCAGGTGTACCAAGCAGCACTGAAGATTTGGTAGACGCTGGGAAGCATTTCCTAAGCTGGAGTTGGGGTCATAAGGAGAGACAACCAGGGCACTAGCTACAGACCCAGAGGCAGCCAGGCCCTCTGCTCTGAGCCAGGCCATGCTGTGACAAACACGTGCCCCTCCTACGCAGAGGCTCACGGCGGCAGGAGCATGGGGTCAGGCAGGGGATGGATTCCAGATCACCGTGTTCCAGCTGGTGCCTCGGGGCAAGGGGCTTCCCTCTGAGCTGCAGTTCTCACACTGAAAATGAGCACAGTCTCAGCCATTACGGTGGCTGAGGGGACATGGACAAGTGTTCTGCAGAGTAGCATGCACGTTTGAAGATGTGTTTCCTTCCTGAAGCCCTCAAAGCCAGGCAGCTAACGACCAGCTACGAGTCCTCCTTCTAGTCCCGAGGGACGTGTGGTCTCATGCTTTTGGGTCTGGCACTTCCATCAACTCCTGTGATTCCACCCACATCCTAACCAGGAGCCTCGGGGCTCTTTTCAAGATTTTTTTTTTCTTTATTGATTTTAGAGAGAGAGGAAGGGAGAGGGAAAGAGAGAAACATCGATGAGAGAGAACATCGACTGGCTGCCTCCTGTATGCCCCCCACAAAAGATCTGGCCCACAAGCTGGGCATGTGCTTTGACTGGGAATTGAACCAGTGACCTCTTGGTGCATGGGTCGACACTCAACCACTGAGCCACACCGGCTGGGCACTCGGGGCTCTTTTTAGAAAGCCTTGCTTCTTACCAAACCTCAGACACCACCCCCGCAAAGCTCTCTGAGGGGCCTATGGTGCAGGCCAGCTGGGGCCTTGGGTCCTGGTGTGCCTGGCTCCTGCCTGGTCTCCACCCAGCCTCTGGACAGGCTGTGGGCAGTGCCAGGCTCCGAGTCTTCCCATGAGTACCTTCCCATGTGGAAAGGTCCAGGGGAGGCAAGGAGGAAGCTAAGGTCAGTGCGCTGCCCGCTCGGCTTGCCTGTGCCTCCCTAAGGTTGCTCCTACCCTGGTTTCTCCAGAGTGAACCCCATCATCCTGGGTTGGGTAGCCAAACCCATAGCCTTCACTGCTCAGGCGGCCACAGCTGCTCAGGGCAGAAGTGGCCAGTGGGCCTGAGGCCAGGCAGGCCAGTGTCCAGCTTAGAGTCCATTCAGGGGCCTTTGATGCCCTGATGCTACCAAAATCTGGAGTCCCCGAGAAAACTGGGTGGCAGGCTCCACCGACCTGGCCCACCCATCTCTCTGAGATAATTGACACCATCCATCAGAAGTGGCTGAATAATTAAAGATATTAAAAATGTCTCACCCAAGGTTTATCACGAATTTCATTGGCAAGAAAAATACTGGTTCTTTTACGGAGGGCTAGACCTAAAGTAGTCTCAGTGTCTTGCCATCCATGCTCCTGGGAGCACCAGAGCAGACTGCTGTTCCTGGACAGAGGGGCAGAGAGGCACCAAGGGCCTCACTCAGGACCTGGACATCAGGAGCCAGGGCACAGCGGGGTGAGGGGTTGGGACAGTCCGCATCAGCCTGGAGCTGGAGGAGGGACGGCGTGAGCTGGGGGCAGGAGTGGGCTGCTAGGGAGAAAATGGCGAGACAGAAGGAGCCCGAGAAGGAGACAGAGTGACTCAGAAATGGAGCGACGACGAGTGACAATTCAGGTCAGGGCAGACGGGCACCAGCACAGGAGAGGGAGGGTGCTAGCAGTGAGTCAGGGTGCAGTGGGGGGAAAAGCCAGGCCGATGCAGGGTCGAGGGGAAGGTGAAGCAAACAGCAACCCGATGAGTCGAGAGAAACAGTTCAGCGAACCAACTGGAGATGAGACCAGAGGTCAGAAGCTGACGCGGACCACTGAGACCAACCTCCAGGCCAGTATGCAAGGCTCCAGGTGCCCTGAATCCAAACAGGGACGTTCAGAGCCACCTGGGGTTTCTTAACTGGGACAGGTGGGCTCTGGGTCAGACGCCTGAGGTCGGGGCAGGCCTGGCCAGTGCCCAGTGACTGAGCTCAGGTATAAAATGGGGCCAAGGGCCTCTTCCTCATCAGATGCAGGGCTCACCCAGGCCAGTAGGGGTGGGTACAGAAGAACTGCTCATCACCTGACCACGGGCAGATGGGGGCTCTGCTGGTGTCTCTCCAACAATGTGGAGTCCAGCTGTGTCCCTGTGGTGCAGGTGTGGTGCTGAGAAGCCAAGCCTCTGTCCCTGAGCAGTCCAGAGCCCACGCTCACTGGGCCAAGGCCACTGAGAAGTGCTGCTTGAGAGGCTGGGTGTGAGCACCGAGCACTGGCCGGGGACCCAGGCGCACAGGTGAAGCAGAGGCTCAGAGGGCCTGGGGACAGCAGCCCTGACTCTTTCCTGAAGGAGAACCCACTGGTGCACGACGTCTGGTCTCCCTCTCGGGGCCAACGGCTCCGCTGCTCCACTTGGGGAAGGAAGGTGGGTCAGCCTGGAGAGTGTGGGTGGTGGTCCCAGTGGGGCGAAGGTGGTCAGCGGATGGGGGGCCCCACCAGGCCCCAGAGACCAAGCCTGATGGTGGTGTCCATAGGGTCAGGGAAAGGTTCTGGGGTGATATACAAACAGCTCTGTGTGCCAATCACTCTGCTCCCCCAGATCCGTGGAGAAAGCTCAGTGAAGGTGAGGACACCAACAAATGCTCATCGTGACCACTTGTCAACTTATCACATGTCTGACACGTTCTAGGAGGACTGAGGGCGGAGAATAATCTGCCCACCCTGGGTCAGGGCTGAACCACATCGTCTGACTTCCCAGGTCCCTCTGAGGTTTGAAGGCGGTCGCGTAACAGATAAGAAAATGGAGGCTCAGAGAGGTCAAGTCACTTGCAGAGGGTCACACAGTGGGTAAAAGCAGTGGTGCCAGGAAAAGATCTGCAGCCCCACAGACCTGGGGGTTAGGAACTGTCAGGACCCACCTGTCGGACGAGGGCCAGCTGCAGGGAGACATAGAGGATGACCTGGGGGTCGTCAGGCGCCAGCTGCTGGGCTCTGCATGGGGAAGGGGAGCACCAAGTCAGTCTCCGAGGGTTCAGCACCCAGTGAGCAGCTGCCACGTGCGCTGGCGCTGAGGGGCAAAGTGCTGGGGCTTCTGCCTGGCCCTGCTTGGAAGGTGCCCAGCTGGAGGAGGATGGGCAGAAAGCCACCGGCAGGGGCGGTAGGTCCTAGAGGGCTGGCTCTGGCTGAGGTGGGGGCCGTGTGGGAGGGGTAGGATGTGGGGGGGAGCCCCTCATCTCTGGGCAGCTCTTGGCCTGGCTGTGGCCCTGCTCTGGGTCTTGTACAGAGCCTAGAGCCTGCCTTCTCCACCACAGGACAGAGGGAACCCCGTCCTGAGGGTGGAGGGGCTCTGAACGATGTCTCTGGGCAAGAAGTCAGGAATAAAGAGGTGGCAGGGGCAGAAGGAAAATGTCCCCTATCCTGGGTGCCCAGGACGGGACTCTCCCACCTTTCTGGGTTTGGGAACACCCTGCCCCAGAGGGAGTTAGATGTGCCACATATTCCATGGAAGCCGGCCCTACCTGGAAGCTTCCACGTGGGTGGTGGGGCATGGGGTGTGGGAGCCAAGACACACAGGGCTCGGAGAAAGGAGCAGGGAGGGGTGCTCAGCAGGCCCAGGGCTGAGGTGGAGACGGGAGCTGGGCGAGGATGGGGCTGGGGGAGGGGCTTCTCTGCCTCCCTCCCTCTCCTCCTCACCCACACTTTCTGGGCTCTGCGGCTGCCAGGAAATCTCTGGGAGGACTATGGGGGGGGGCTCCCCACAGTCCTTAAATTGTTGAGCTCCTGTTAGAGGTAAGGCACCATTCAAGGTACTTTCCCTGCTTTAGTGCAGGTCATCATTACAATACCAGGGGGTCATTATTCCCATTCTAGAGCCCTGAACTCAGGAGGACCGGGGCTCAGCCTGGGGCAGGAGCGGTCCATCCAACCCCAAAGGCCTGTCTTTGCGTCATGTGTGAACTCTCAGAGCCTCGGTTTCCTGATCCTAAAACGGGCTGGACACCGTTGCTCGGTCTGCCCCGAGGGTCCACTGAAAGAGAACGTGCGCACTGGCACCTGTGCCTCGTGCAGTCGGGCCCTCACCTCTCCAGTGTCTGCAGGGCTTTCCGCTGCAACTCGTCCTGCTTGCATTTCAGAGTCGCTGCAGGAGACAGGATGGAGACAGCCATGAGGGGGTGCTGAGCCGGCCCTGCCCACCCCAGGGCACACGGGCTCTTCGGGAAAGGCCCCTCGGCCCTGTCTGGCACACGCACCCGAGCAGCTCCAGATTGATGCCACCCTCCGCCCTAGTTCCTGGGGGAGGGTGTGCAGTGCCCACCTGGCCCCCGCCTCCCAGCATGGTTCTCGGCATACCAGGTCCTCCCACTCCACTGCCCCTTTGCCTCTTGGGCCAGCCTGACCCTCTCAAAGGCCTGAGCCTGGAGAAAAGGTCCCCGGGTACGTCCTGGCCACATGCTTCTTTGGACTTCCTTTCCCATGAGGCTGCTACTGCTGCTTTTTTAACCATTCTAACATTTATTAAAAAAATCCTCACCTGAGGATTTCAGGTGTACAATTCAGTGACATCAAGCACATTCACAATGTTGTGCAGCCATCACCACCACCCTTCTCCGGAAGTGTTCACTGACTCCCTCCCCGGGGCCCCCCCAAGTCTATCCTACTTTCAGGGGCTGATTCCCATCCTGGGTTTAATCTAGGGGGCCCACCCTCCCTTTCCCTCAAGATACAAGGATATAGAGCAGGCAGCTGCCTGACCCCGGGGGCACGCAGCCGAGCGGGCAGGTTGGAGAGAGAATATGCCAGGCTCTGGGGGGCAGGAGAGAAACCCCTTCGCCAGCACTTATTTACTAAACACCTGCTGCACCTCCAGCTTACACCATGCATGGAGGGGAGTCAAAAGACCCCAGAAGATCACAGCAGTGCTGAGGTTAAAGGTGAACCAGAATGAACTAGAATGTGGGGTCAGGGCTGGTGGCCCATTACAGCTGCCAGCACCACAAAGGGGTCCCAGAGGCAGAGGTTGGCACGGGCTCTGCCAGGAGCTGGGGCTGGGCCCTGAAGGGTGGGGAGAACTGATGATGAAGAAGGCATCTCTGGGAGTGGTGAAGTCCGGGCAAACGAGTGGAAATAGGACTGAGGGGTGTGTGTGGGGGTGTGTGTGAAGGGGGTGTGCCTGTGTGTGTGTGTGTGTGTGGTGTGCCTGTGTGTGTGTGTGTGTGTGTAGGGTGTCTGTGTGGGGTTGTGTCTGTGTGTGTGTGTGCACACACGCACACATCTATCCGAGAGGAGTCAGTGGGGACGTGTTGGAAGGTGGACACTGATGGAACAAGAGGCCTGCGAGGCCATTAGGAGGCCCGAGTCACCCCAAGAAGAGGCTCTGAGGTCCTGGCACTCACCGTCGGTGGCCTGCAGGCTGTAGGTGAGACCCAGCGCTAGGTAGCCCTTAGAGAGGAACTCCCCAGCTTCCTCCCCGAGGTTGATCACCATCATAGCAAAGCACTCCGCCTCCTCCAGCTGCAAAGAGGAGAGGCAAAGGTCACTGGGAGGGCTTCGTTGGCCTTGGCATCCAAGTCACTCACAGTCACCAGCCCGGTCACTCAGAACTGCAATTCCCCGTGTGTGGGCAGCACAACCAGAGGGGCCAGGTGGCTTGTCCAAGGCCACACAGCCAGAGTGGAAGGATCAAAGCTGTGACCTCTACCAGTGACTCCCTGAAGCTCTCCACCCACCAGGGGCCTGTGCTCAAGGTCACAGGGGCACTACCCACTCAGAGAAAGCCTCCCTTGTCCCAGGGACCCGTGCCTCCCATCACTTGCTCTGCTGAGAGCTCGGACCCAGGACCGGGCCAGTCTGTGTCAGCTCCTTTCCTCATCTGGCCTCTGTAGGTACCTGTGTCTGTCCCTGCTCAGCAGAAGAAAGGCAGGGGCAGGGGAAACAGGCCGGGGCCTGGGGCTGGGCCTGGGACACTGCCCACCCTATAGTCAGACTGCCACCTCTGCTTGCCTGTGAGCTTACTCCCTGTCACTGAGAACTCAAATTTTTCAGGGGAAAAAGGCCTGAGGCTGTTTTTGTCCTGTTCCAGTTGGAAAAGGACCCACTGGCACAGGTCCCGTGTGCACACATGTGACGCAGAGAGGGGCATGCACAAGGCAGACCTCCCAATCCCCCTAGGTCACCCACCGTGCTCAGGCCAGTGAGAGGCACGGGGATCTGGGGGCCTCAGCCGTGCCCACTCACAGCCCACGGGCCTCCAGAAACGCCCCCTCCCTCCTTCCAGGCCCAGGAATGTCATCTGCCCACATGCCTGGCATGGCACTGCACTCGAGTGCATGTCACTGAGAACAAAGATGGCTTTTGCCCCATAGTAAGAGAACTTAACAAATAATAGCCAAAGCCCCCTTGTGTGGGGTGTTTCCCCCCACAGAGGCCCACAAAGTCAGCCAACCAGGGAGCAGAGCCAAACCTAAGTTGGCTTCTGGCACTTAAACCAGTGTGCCCAGCCCGCTCCAGTCCCTGCCTAGGCTCAGCCCACACCCTCGGGAGGGGCAGCTCCGTGCATCTTGTGGCCTGACCACAGTGGTCAGTGGGGAATATGGGGGACTCTCTCCTTGGGGTGTGCTGTCGAGACAGGCCATCGGCGGGGAGAAGCAGACTGAGCTGAAGCCACCATTTGGGCACAGCTGTGGTGAGCTAAGTAAGGCTGATGGGGCAGAGAACCCAGCCAGTGAACAAAGAGGGAACAAACAAACACCAAAGCGCAAGGGAGCCCGAGAGGGTGAGCGATAGCACAGAGAGATGGCTGAGAGGGCTGGATCCCTCTGTGGCCCAACCGCCATCCCTGACAAATGCCAACCAGGGCAGCCCTCCAGCCCCCTCCTGGTGGAGCTCAAGCTGCTGGCCTGGGCAGTGGGCCACCTCCAGGTTGGTAGGCTGGTCCCTAAAAAGGCAAGGGAATCGGGGAGCTGGGCCCCTGACACCATCAGAGCCGAGGGGCTGGGGCTCAGGAGGAGGCAGCAGCTCAGAAACCCCACAGCTGCCTGCTGCTCACACCGACTGGCCAGGTGGGCCAGGCCCAAGGCTGGAGATGCTGAGAACTGTCCCTGGAGCACCCAGCCCTTCAAGACTCCGGGGGGCTGCAGGGGCCCGAAGTCAGAGCCAGGCTGAGAGGAAAGCACTGGAGGACAAGCCCCAGCACTGGCTCTGACCTTGGCTCAGCACCTGAGGGCCATGGGCCTTGAGCAAGCCGCTTAGTTTCTGGTCCCCAAAAGTCCTCATTTGTAAAATGCAGAGTCGTGCCCCCACTTTAACTGCTCCTCCCTACAAACCTCCACTGACGCGTCTGCGACACCAGACTGTGCTGGGCCCGGCAGGGATGCCCAGTGACAAGGGGCAGGATGCCTGGTGAGCCGACACAAAGGAGGGAGAGACCCTGAAGAACTAGGTGGGTCCTAATGAAGGCTGTGCTGCGAGGGGCTGCCATGGGACTGTGGGAGCTTCGGGAGAGGGGCGGTCGTGCGGCTGGGGTTGTCCAAGGAGGCCTCGTGGCAGGGTGGGGGCAGCAGGCATCATGGGAAGGGCAAGCGAGCAAAGGGCACCGTGCCTCCTTCCGAATACCCCACTGCTGACACGACTCATCTCACACACTGTCGTTAGGCTCATTATGCCGCATGCAAAAGGAACAGGCTTTTTTTATAAACCACCAAGCACAAGTTATAAAAAGAATCCAGAAACCTACTGCACCCCATGTGTAAACAGTCTTCCCATGGCCACGTCCTTCTCCTCGGCCAGCACCAGCCTCTGCCTCCTGCAGCCCACGTAGAGAGGGCGCTGGGAACAAGGCTGAGCGAGTGCTGCGACGGGGACAGTTCTCTCCAGTTCATCACAGCCTGGATTAACAGAGCTCACCATCTTTTAGCTTCAAAAAGCGAAAACACAGATCCTCAGCATGTCCCAGCTTGTGGTCCTCTCGGACCCCGAGGCCAGCGGCCTTCCTTCACATACTTGCCAGCCTTACCCATGTACTTGGAAATGGTCTCCAAGCATGGTGTCAGCACTGATCTCACATCAAACGCACAAGGCTTCAATGTACCATTTCCTACCTGCCAACACTATTCTGGTTTCTGTACCAGAAACAAAGCAGCTTCTTACATGTGGAGCCAATGCAGTGCTTATGAAAGAAAATACTATTAAGTCTATTAAGTAGGACAATATACAATATGATAGACAACCCCCAAATATAAATATATATATTTTATATATATAAATATATATAAATATAAAGAAATATATATATATTTTAAAAACAAAAAATATATGTTAAGAAAAAGAATATATATAATGCACAATTCCCCTTCATCTAAGACAAGCGTGGGATTCCTAAAGCCCTTGAGAAGTGGCTTTTCCACCTTTTCCTAAAGTACTGCAGCCTCAGTCCCGCGCCAGCGCCACACCCACGGAGGCCGTCCATGCAGAGGGCAGGGCAGCCTGTAGCCGAGAACACAAGCTCCGGGGCCGGACTTGCTGGGCTCAGACCCCAGGTTACTAACCAAGGCCTCGGGCACTTCACTCTGCTGTGCCTCAGTCCCGTTCTGTGAGACGGGGTGACTGTCTGCTTCACAGGGTTTCTAAGAAGACGTCTTGAATGTTCAGAGCAGTGCTTGATGAAAAGTAAACTATTATTAGCTGTAACTTTATATCTATAATTAGTTCAATCTTCCAGAAATGGTTTAAGTCTCAGCCTGCTAGATGTAGCCAGTGCCATGTGAGTAGATCCCTCCTCTACAGCTACGCGATCTCAGTGGCAGATTAGGAAGTAGCGTCAAAGACCCTCCTGAATCCAGAGAGGGGACACGACTGCCCGCCTTCTGTGTCTGGCCTGACCCTCCGTCAAGACAAGGAGAGACTCTACACAAGGACAAGCTGGGCCTCCACAGCCCTGGGCAGGCCGCTGGGCCAGGCGGCTCGAACCCTGGTCCCGGCCCACGGTCCAGGACGTACACACCATAACCACCAATCTACCCTTGGTCACAAACTCACCCCCACTGTGGGCAACACACTCGGATATTTTCCATCTTATTCTCTAACAGTCTATTTTAGTTATTTTTTAAAGAGTTCTATTTCGCAGCCCACTCATGGGTTTGCAACCTGGGTTGTGAAAAACAAATCGCTGACGGAGCTGCCCAGCATCTGCCCGTCTACAACCACCCTAGTCATCTTCCTCCCCACCAGGACCTCATTGGTCCTTTCCCATCTCCAGACACTTCCTCTGTGGCCTTAACAGTCACAGCAGGTAGCTCGTAGCTATGCCTCCTGCTTCTGCAAGACTCGCTCAGGTTACAGCACTGGGCCCTCCTTGCTCATCAACATACTCCTAGGGTGAGGGGTTTCAAAGTACTTTCCCACTGTTCCCTTCCCAATGATACACTGCTTTTAATACCTCCTTTACCTACGGCAGCCATGTGACTTTGCACAAAACCCAGGTGGAGCCTGGCCGGTGTGGCTCAGTGGATTGAGTGTCGACCTATGGACTGAGAGGTCCGGTTTGACTCCCGGTCAGGGCACATGCCCGGGTTTCAGGCTCGACCCCCGTAGGGGGCGTGCAGGAGGCAGCCGATTGATGTTTCTCTCTTACATGGATGTTTCTATCTCTCTCTCCCTTCCTGTCTCTATAAAAAAATCAATAAAAACACATTAAAAAAACCAACCCAGTGGAGATCCTCGCCTTCTACCCTCCTTTGCAATTCTAGAGCGAGTTAGTGCTCACCTGACTTTCCCAGCACCTCAGCTACCTGCTGGGACGGGTGTTTCACAGTTGAAGGTCCTGAGGCACAGGGACCTTAGGGGACCTACCCAAGGTCACCTGGCTGGTGAGTGTCAGAACTGAGTTTCCAGCTTAGGGCACCTGGCTCTTTCTGAGCTGCCTGCTGTGGTTCTTCCTTTTCCCCTCTCTGACCCTTTGGGAAAAGGATGCATGAACATCATGTATTGACCCTCGGCTTTTGCTTTCCATCAGTAAGAAAAGTAACTTGACAAGTTCCTGCATCTCTCCAGCTGTCCTAACTTGGTGCCCACATAAGATCGGCCCCGGCTGCACACTTGGCTCACACAGGCTGCCTTCCACCTCCAGGGCTGCCTGGGAGGTTGTCCTTGGCATCTGCACCCTCCTCCTCCCTTCCTGGGAACTAGAGAGAGGTCACCTCTGAGCCCGCAGAGCTTGTTTAAACAGCACCCCCGGTTTCTCCTTAGGCCCGCCCCGCAGGCCCAGGAACTGGTGTGATCTGCTTCACTGAAACGCACTTCTGTCTTCCTAATTCCCACAGCGCAAGGCAGGAGGGCGGGCGCCCTTTCCTCCTGCCTCATAAACACTTACTCCGTCCTCCTGGCTCTGCCCACCCCTGACTCTGAAAACTGAGTGCAAAACCACCAAAGTGCATCCCTTCTGAGAGCCTGCTGCTTTGTAAAGGCTGTCACAGGGCAGCTCCTATTTCCCAGGCACCTGCAAGGCGCCGAGCAGGGGCTCCTCAGCTCGGTGTGTGCAGGTTACAGACGAGGCACAGTGAGGGTAAATTACTCCCCTGAAGTCACACAGCACTAAGCGGGTAGGCAGGGATTGAACCCATCCTCTTCGCTCCACAGCCGGCTCTCTTCCTGCTGCCCACACAGTCCCCGCAGGGGAAGAGGAGCGTGGCCTGCTGGTCTGTGTCCTAACCTCCTCTCCTGCTCTTTCCGTGTGTGACACAGCATGCACACCCCCATCTCCTGTCTTCCTGGAGAAGATCCGACTTTTTACATTACATGAATTTTAAATAATAGTATTTGAAGGGATATTTTAAAATATTCACATCTCCCTTTTCTCCTGCCCCAAATAACTGGCTGGGAACCCTGGTAGTACACTGGCCATGCCAAAGCAGGAGGCTGCCACCCAGCTGTCACCTGGGGAGCCTCAGGCTAAGCTTCCCACCTGGTGCCACGGCTGCCCCCACTCCGCTGCAAACCCCACCTCAACCAACATGACCGTCCCTCCGCCCACTCTCAGACCCAGACCCAGCCTGGGACATGCCACACTGGCTCTGGGCATAAGGACGGATGTGGGGACAGCAGATGCTCCGCCTCTGGGCACACGGCCACCCAGTCCAATTTCATCCAGCACAACTCGTTTTTCAAATGTCCCAGTTTCAGCCTCCCTCTCTGCAACCTGGGCCAAACTAAACTGTCCACCCCTAGATTTCTGTGCTTGCTAACAGGGCTTGGCTGGACAGTGCTGGGCTTGCTGGGGGCTGATGTGAGCTGGAATAGCTACGAAGGCAGGGGACAGAGGTGATGTCAGGAACCTTGCAGGATCCATGTCCTGTCCCAAGTACTAGCACCCGCTGTGTGCCAGTCAGACCCATTCCTCCCGCTCGCCTTGGTAAGAGAGCGTGCTGGCCATCCCTCTCCTGGCCTCCTTGGAGAATAGGCTGCCCTTGGCTACTGATGGTCCAGCAGTGACCCACGGAGCTGGGAGAACCACTGAACCAGAGGCAGACCCCCCACATCCGTCCCTCCGGGCCGGCGGGGCAGGCGTCATTCTATAAGATATTAGTGAACACCTACTATGTGCAGGGTTCTGGGGAAGAGGGGCGCAGGGTGCCAGACACGGTAAGTGAAGAAGCTCCCTGTCGGGAAGACAAGTACCACATACGGCAGAACTAGGTGTTACGCTTTGTGCTCATCAGCAAGTAGGATCCATCCAAGAAGCCTCAGGCATCAGCTCTGGGCTGGGGTTTCAAGAAGGGAGACAGTTCATGCCTTCCAGAAACACCAGTGATTACAATGTGACATGCTGAGTGCCCAAGGCGGGGACCAGTGAGGCTTTAGGGAGCTGCGGAGGTGAGGTTTTGGTCAGGGAAGGCTGCCAGGAGACCCCCCCCCCCAACCAGGGCCCTCCCACAGGACCCACTCTGGCCTCCCGATTTAAACCCAGGCTCAAGCCAGCCCCCTAACCCAAATATGCTCTCAGCTGAGGTTAAACAACTCTCCCTCTTCCCTGATTCTGATGACAAGTCTGCATGTTTAAGTTTCCTTTTGGGCTTTTCTATTTATGTTGTCATTGATTACTTTGCTCCTAACTCATCTGATTTCAATTTGGACTGATTTGATCCTAATTTTATTACCGTGTAATCTGAATGCACATAATTACTGTAATTACGCTGCCGAGGGAAACAGCTCCTCCATGGCGGGAAGACCTATATTTAGGACTTCCTGGCAGGGGCGGCGGTTGGCTGGGTGCACTCACGGCCACCCCAGAGCTGGCAGCCTTTGGGAGCACAGACGCCCTCCCCCGCCCCACCTCAGCGAGGTGGGCATTTTGGGCTTCATCCCAGTGATGGGGTGAAAGCCCCCGACAGGAGCCCTGCGAATAAAAAGGACTATGAGCTAGGAGTTGGCGAGCCCACCCTCTCTGTGTTCTCCAGCTCATACCTCCACCCTCCGTTGCATTGCTCAGCCTGGGTGTCTCCCTTCTGCCGGCACCCACACATCATCCACATCCCAAGGCTGCCCTACCTCTAGGGTGTAAGATGCCAGCAGTCTTCCTGAAAAAACTTGGGGAGCAAGAGGTATTTCCCTGCTAGTCACGGGGCTGGGGAAAGCAAGCTGTGGTGGAAGGGCCTGTGTGGATCCTTCCCGGACCTCAAAGCCTAGCCCAAGGCCTCTTCTTGCAGGAAGCCTCCCTGACCCATCCAGCTCTCTCCATACTTTGTCATTTATATCAACCTCATATACATAGCAAGCGAGGCATGCCCCCATCTCATGCCCACCTGCTGCCATCCTCCTACAGGAAGCTGCCACGGCCTGGACTCTGCCCACTCTGCCCGCACAGCTCACTTACCCAGTGCAGGGACCCGATGCAGACTTTGGCAGCCATCAGGGGCACAGTGGGGTCCGAGGGCCGCAGCTTCACGCACTCCCGCAGCAGCGACACCGCGTAGGCCGACTGCAGAGAAACAGCAGGCAATGCCATCACGCGAGCCCCAGGTCGCAGCAGACTGGGTGCCTCGCGCGCAGTGGGGGGAGCTCCCAAATCGCCAGTCCTTGCTCTGCACCCCTTCCTCCCAAGAGCCAGGAAAAGAGCCCAGGAGGAGGCCAGGCAGTGTGGGCAGGCAAGTCCCTCCTGGATAATGGAGGCTGTGACCTTTACCCAGAAGCGCTATGATAACAGCTAAGATGACAACAGATGGGACCTCTTTAAAAGGAACTCAGATATGAACCACACAATTTTAGAGGTAGAAAGGGGCTCTTTCAAACTTCTGCGTCCAACACTCTTGGGTTAACAGATGAGGAGATCAGGCCCAAACCACAAGAAGACTTGCAGGCAGGGCTGGTGCAGGGAGTGGGATGGAAGTGTAAAGGCTTGCAGATGAGGAAGAGAGAAGCCAAGGTGGCAGAACCAGAGAGAATCTCCAGACAGTAATATGAAGATCCCCCAAGGCTCTAGGGACTCAGTCATGGAGATGTAGTCAGACTGGACCTGCTGAGGATGGCCAAGTGTGGATGGAGGGCCACGTAGGACAGCATCCAAAGCCAGGCAGGGATATAGCTAATCACGTAGTAAGAACAGCAGCAACTTATCTAGATCTCTATGGACCAAGCATTGCTGTAATACAGAGGGCCAAATCTGGCCCTATGCTTGCTTTTATAAATAAAGTTTTATTGGAACTCAGCCATATCCATTCATATGTGTATTGTCTGTGGCTGCTGTCATGATGCAAAGGCAGAGTTGAGTAGTTGCCACAGAAACTGTTTGGCCTGCAAAAAGAAGTCAAAAATGTCTGTTCTCTGACCCTTTACAGAAAGTCTGCTGACTCCTGTGCTTTACAAATATTAAGTCATTTAATTTTTACAATGTTCCTATGAGGTAGGTGATGTTCCCATTCACAGATGAGGAAACAGAAATGCTGAGAAGTAGCTTGTTCAAAGCCACATTGCCCATAAGTGGCTGACCTGGGGTTCAAACAGTCTGGCTCTAAGTTTGTAACCACTGCCCTATCCTGTCTGCAGTATCTACCTTGGCCAGAGAGGGGCCTCTGCCTCCCCGCTCCCCCTACCCCTCCACACACTCCCTCAGTCCAATGCTTTTCCGTGAAACTCAGCAGTGACCCCCCCCCCCAGTGTGTACACCCCCCTTCCTGTGTGACATGGACATGTTTGTGTAACTTCAACAATTCCCACACGCTGGGCACCACTGTGGGCTGAGCTCCTCACCATTCATTAGCTCTCACCCTCCCCGAAACTCCGGAGGTATTGCTGAGGAAATAGGGGTTCGCCTGTCTGCAGCACAGTGGGGGACTGGCAGGTGCAGACCTGGGACCCCACTGGCCGTCCGCCCTGGCCCCCGGCCTCTCTTGAGCTACCTGTCCTTCTCCCACCAGCCAAGGAAGGACAGCTTCCTTAGCCCAGAGCGGACACGTTTCCCTGGGCTCTGGGTTCAGGCCTGTGAGGCCAATCCCAGGCACCTCAGCCAACAGCCTGCTCTGTGCCCGGTACTGAGGGAAGGGCACGAGGCCATGGCTCGCGGCTATCAAGAAGGCTGGGGAGAGAAGACAAGCACCCCCACCCCCACTGCTCTCTCAGGAAACAAGAGGACCACGCACAAGTGGGTGGCAGGCTTGGCAGGCTGGGAGGCTGCACAGGACGCCCTGCGTGGGCTGGAGCGAGGGAGGCTGCATGAGGGGCTTGAGGGACCTGCCAGGTAACCCACCTCTTCTGAGACCCTCTCCAGTGAATGCTGCCCCAGCACCCTCACGATGGCCTCTCCAGCCACACACCCCGGCAGGCTTCAGGGCCTTTCCTCGGCTTCCTTCCCTGGCTGCTGACCTGTGCATCCTTGAAATACAGGCTTCTCTAACCCTGACTTCCACATTCATAATTCTACCCTACACAGACCACAAAACGCAGCTATTTAAGGAGCCATCTGAGGACTCCGCAGTCAGAGCAGCCGGCTCTTTTTTCTTTTTTTGTCATGCTGGTTACCTAGCAACACAACCAATGTGATTACTGAGGAGACCAAAAGAAGAGCGACCTAAATCATGCTGCGGAACCCACTTTCTTCTTGCAAGCTCAGTGCCAGATACATGTCTACCTGCCCGCCTCACCTCCTGGAAGACCTTCGGGTATAATCACAGGTACAGAACCTTGATTTCCACCTTAGGATCTTAAGAAAGGTGAGGTCTGGCCAACCAGGGAGGTGGAGAGTGTACTTCTAAAACAATCTCCTGCTGCACCAAATGCAGGGGTAGGTGTAACCCAGCGTCTCCAGCCTGAGGGGCCTCATGGGAGGAACTCGCCCATCAGCCCACACCCCATGTGTAAGTCCACTCTCGTGTGCCCCTTGCTGGTCTGTGAAGGAGCCGGGCCGGGGCACCAGCTCCCTGGGCCCGGAACGTGCCAGACTGCCTTTGGACCCCGCTGAGCATGGCTCTTCTCAGGACCTCATACCTTCCAGGCTAACATGGCACCTTCTCCTGAGATGGGGGAGCTTCCAGGAGCAAACCCAGAAACAAAAGCTAACTTCCGTGTGTGACACATTCTCCTGAGGAGGGGTCCCAGCTCTCCTTAGCTTCTCCAAGGGGTCCATGACACGTGGAAGGGTGAGAACCACTGTGGCCCGGCCTCTCCTCCCGATCCATGCTCACTATTCCAAAACCAGAGGTATATTTCCTGTTCCCTGGAGGCAGGAAGCTGGCACCTGCCACCGCGAGCTGTCTGCCCAGGCTCCCTGTAGGCTCCAGCCCCCCCTTCCCTCCCCATCTCCGCTGCGAATGTGCCCTGACCGCTGACCAGACCCTGCTGAGCACAGAGCCAGGGTGCATCACCCCATGGCTTCAGAGTGCTCTGTGGGGTGGCCAACGTGATGGGGGAGGGGGAAGAGGTTTGGGAAGACAAGTGCCCGGCAGGGCAAGGACGGAGAAGGCTCCCCACTTGATTCTTGGCTGTCCTTCCCACCTATCAGGCTACTGCACCTGCTGTCCTTCCCTCTCCCTGCCAGGGCCCCGCCTGCACACCCTCCATCGTGACGGAGGTGCTGGCAAGCCCAGGAGGGCCCTCCTCAGAGATGACTGTGGGGCTAGAAATGGCAGGTGGTGCAGACGGGCGGGTGGGGAGGGGGCGAGGAATTCCCTGAGCCCCACGAAAGGGCCCTGGGTGTTTACAGCTCTTGGAATGATCCGCGAGTCCATGCCACCTAATTTCCTGCCTTCGAAGCATCGTCAGTTCCAACAGCCCAGCACCCAGCCCCGGAAAGCTTTTCCTAGCATGTCACTACTTAAAATAGAGGCTTATGTAAGTGATTCTCATCTGAGGAAAAATGAGGGGTGCTGGAACAGGGCTTGGTGGGTAGAGAGCAAATGCAACCCTTGGACCCGGGATACGGTCAGCTCCAGGTTCGTGGGCAGGTCCTTCCCTGACTCCACACTCGGGGGCAGGAAGGCAGCTACAGCCCAAATGAACCGATGCCCCCGTGCTGGAGCCCACTCCTGTGCCTGTCTCAGGCAGTCTCACCCATCAATTCACCTGTGGAAGTGCTACGGTGCCAGGTGTGCACGTATCCTCAGAGAAAAGCAGCCACAGACGCACATGTGCAAGCTGTCACCCTCATAACTGACTCGGGGACCCCAGCTTCAAACAACGGTCTGTGTGCGGCCCTCATGCCCTCACTCTCCTGACATGAAAACCAGCTGCCTGACAACATTTCTGAGTCCCAGCACGCCGCCCCCACCCCTGGGGGAGACCAGCGGAGAGCAGAGTCCCCCGAGGGTGATGCGCAAGCCCAGTGCCGGGCGTACCTTTCCGCAAGCCACCATGGAGAGGGCCACTTGGTACCAAAGATGGAATTCTCCACAGGCAAACTTCAGGGCTCGCTCCAGGCACTGGGGAGAGGAAGAGGGTCAGCAATTCTCCGCCTGGACACACCCCGGCCCAGCCCACCCTTCCGGGTCATCACTGCCCTCAGGAGGCTGCCGAGGCCCAGGCTTGGTTCCAGTCGGAAAACTCCAGGGTACCCTGTCCGTGCGGCGGGCACACGGTGTTATCCTGCCCAAGGCTCTCGCCCTCTGTGGCCCTCGGGCCCCTCCCCCGGCACAGGAACGCTCTCGCAGGGTGCCGGTGAAAAGCAAACGGAATGAGACGTGGGAAAGTGCTTCAAAATGCAGGCGTCCAGTAAAAATAGTCACAGCTGACATTTACTAATATCGTGCATGGCACGGTTCTTGGCTTTTCACGGGTATTAACTCATTTACTCCTCCCAACGACCCTGTGAGGTGGGCTATCTAATTACCCCTATTTCTCAGGGGAGAAAGCTGAGGTCCGAATGACGGAGTCACAAGGCCTGTAAGTGGCAGAGCAGGCTGACTGCAAAGCCCGTTGGTAGACGGCTCCCCTTCACCCTGCTGTTCTCTACACCCACCGACAAGATCTACTCTCCCGCGGGCCTGGCCAGTCCTGGGCGACCCAAATCGCGGGCTGCCAGCTGAGATCTGATGGTCCCCAACAGAAGTGGTTCCGGGGGCTAGAGGCAGATGTCGCCAGTATCTGAGGACGGGGTTTGCCATGTGGCCATGAGCAGGTGGTGCGGGGGAGAGGTGAGGGCATGGGACCAGACCTCACGCACTGTAAGAGCTCAGCGGGCTGGGCTCACAGGCGGGCTCGACAGGCATGCCCTGCGCCACCCTGGGCAAAACACCTCCCTGGGCCTCACCCTCCTCATGGTAAACCTGAGAGAACACCACTCACCCCTCCCGCATCAAAGGGGGGCGAGCTCAGGAGGCACCGCGCACGGTGCCTGGTGTGAGCAGGGGCTGGGCAGGGTCACTGCCCCTTCTCTCAGGAGCCCCCCAAAACTGCCAAGAGGCTCACTCCTGTCACCCCCCCCTCTTCCTCTCCCTCCCTTCCTCTCTCTCTTGAATCAATCAATATATCCTTGGGTGGGGATTAAACAAACAAACAAAAACACCAGTGTCATCTCTGGGGAAAAATGAGGGTGCATAATTTTCCTCGTGCCCCTCTATACAATGCCATGCGTTCCTTTCAAAAGAAAAACCCATAAAAACATTAGTAAAAGCAAAAAACACCCTGCCAGCGAAGGCCAGCTCTCTTGGCATTGGAAAAAGAACAGTCCGAGTCTGGCCACCCCGGAACTGAGCTGTGGAGGCAGGGACTTGGGGTCGGGAGGAGGACCACTGGGCTCCATCTGATTTCCTCCTGGGTGGGACGGGCGGGTACCTCGGAGAGCATGACGTACTGCCCCCTCCTGCCCAGCGTGATGCTCAGGAGGTCGTAGATGGCTGCTGCGTTCCGCAGGCTCACCGCCCGGTCCTGCTCCTGCTCCGGCGTCCGGCTCAGCACCACATCCCGAGTAGCCTGTGAAGGGACAAGGTTTGGGAAAGAGTGAGGACAGAAAATATGCAGGTGCCTGTCTCCATAGAGCCCCTGGCTCCCAAGCCCGGTGACCCAGGCCAGGCAGGTGGCCACACTCCCAGAACCAGCCAGATCCTCCCTCTCCAAACAGAAAAGACTCCGCTCTCAGCCCAGGTGGGGGCGAGGGGGCAGTTCTGAAGGCTCAAGCTCCGAGTAGTCAGTTTTATTCTGAAAAATCTCAAACCTACAGGAAGTTGCTGGAATAGTCCCATAACAGCAAACCCAACTGCTGACACTCACCACCTTTGCTGTTTCTCCCTAATACATAACAGCGATGAGGGATGTGACAATGATGTCACCATCACCTGATTCCAGGCATGTTCAGCTTTGCTGCCCATCCTGTCGGTGACCTTCCCAGCTGTCTACTTTTTCTCACTCCAGGATCCAGTGCAGACGCGTGCCCTGCACGGGTGCAGGTCTCTCCGGTACCCTTGCATCTGGACCAGCCCCTCGGCCTTCAGTCCTCCTGATACGGGCACTTTTGAGCAGCTGGACCAGTTGTTCGGTGAAGAGCTCCGTGTGCTCTAACTGCACCCACAGGAGCGGCTTCAGAACTGCCCGGATCAGGCGGAGCGGTGGGCCTCTGGTGCCCCTCTCCTGCTCTGCGGGTCTCCCAAGTCCCTCTGATAAGGAACCCTCCATACTTCCTTCCCATCACCCACAGGCCTACCCGTGACCCCCTCCAACCATGGAACTCTTCCTCCCAATAAGCCTCCCCTGAAGCTGAGGCCTGGGTGCTGGTGTCCAGCGCTCAGGGCTGCAGTAGCTCAGAGCTGCAGGTGGCCACAACCTGAAGGGGAGCTTGACATCTCACCACCAAGCCTGAAATCTCACCACCAGGGGCCCCAGACCTCTTGTTCTGAGGCCTGTGGCATGCGGCCCTGCTCCCCTTACACCCATACTCTGGGGACAGTACTTAGAGTTAGCTGAACAGCATTCTGAACTGAGCAGCGACAGGGCCGGGGCCAGGCCGGGGATGCCCTAGTGCCCTGCACCTCCCCACCTCCCAACACAGGCACAGGGCTGAAGCAAAGCTGCGTTCTGGCTGGATGCTCCTGCTGGCTGCTCCCAGCTTCCTGCCCTCTCCCACCTCTTCTCCCCTTTGCCCAAGGGGCCTCTTCCCAGCATCCCTCTCCCTCTGTAGAAGGGTCAGAACCTCCTCAATGCGTTGGGATTCACCCTCCTCTACTTCCTCACACAGGACATCAGACCTTCCTGACAGAGTAAAGGGAACCGCTGGCCTTTCAAAGCCAGATCCCGCGGGTCGGGTCCAGACAACCCTTCCATCGCAGGCGATCCTCACACCCTCCCCTGGCAGGACACTGCCCCTCGCCCAGGTCCGGGCAGAGACTCCCAGGTGTGGCAGAGGCAGAAGCCAATGGCCGCTGGAATGCGGGCTAGCTGTCGGCTGTGCAGACATGACCTGCGCTCCCACGGAGGCTTCTAGAAGCCACAGTGCCTACCAGAACCAAAGAAGTGATTCACCCATGGGGGCAGGTCAGGCCAGGGTTCCACAGTGGGTGAGGGCTGCTCACGGCCACCATGCACATGGACCAGCCCCAGGAGAGGGTATGGGGGCCCAGGAGATCCCCAGAAAGGCTGAGCACTGTGCCAGCCTGGAAAACAAGAGCAGGTCAGAAACCCAAGGGTTAAGGGAGAGGATTAGAGAGGGAAAGTGCCAGAGGAACCCCCTCCTTCCTGGCGAAATCCACCCACACAGGCACCAACAGGAAGGGAGAGGGATTTTAAGGAGATGCTTGGCAGGAGCTATTTCACTGAGCTGAGTAGGAACACAAAACTCCAAAACTTGCTCTGTGCCTAGCCATGTTCCTCCCCACTCCCCCACTCTGGCTCAGGCTGCTCAGGACAGCCATCCCGAGAGGCAGCTCCCACCAGGCACGTGGGGTGGGGGTGTGAGGGAAGGAGACGGAGACAGTCCCCACCCCCAGCAGCAGTGCACAGGATGTGCCGAGTGGAATCTGCGCTCGAGTTCTGGTGGGAGACAGAGGCCCTGATGGGGAGGGCACAGGGCGGGCAGCCTGCTGGGTGGCTTTTCTGTGGGGCGCAGGGAGAAGCCTGGCGGCCACATCTAGGATCTGGGCACCGCCCAAGCTGACCAGTCTTTCAGGGGCAGGTGAGCAGCAAGCTGTCAACAAAGGTCTCAGTTCTGGTCGGTCTGTCCTTGAAGAGTAGCCCCTGCCAGAATCCTACTCCCAATCCCCTCCAGACTGCCCCAGCGTAAAGTCTAGCCTCCTCTCTGTGGCTGCCGTGGGAGGCCCTGCCTGAGCCTCCCCACCTCCCACAGGCGCCCCCACCCCCACCCCTGCAGCTCCCCATCCTCACCCAGTCCCTGTTCCCTTGGTCAGTGTGGGTGCCTGCTGGGTCCTCACAGCACGAAGCAGGTATCTGCACTCATCTCAGCAGGCGAGGCTGGACCCCACCCTCCCCGGACACTGGGCACACGCGGCAACCCTCACTCGTCCAGCTGGTCTACCAGTTCTCGGGCGGGGGACACATCTGGAGACTCCAGCCCCAGTCAAGGCTCACACAAAGCACTTTCCTCAGTTCATGTTTGAGAGGAATGCCTGGGCCTGGTGTGGGAACTTCCTCCTGTCCACCCTAGACCTTGACCTTTAAGAGAACAGTGTCCCCTAAGGTGGGCCCCATGGGAGGGAGAGGTGGGTTTCTAGCCCTGGGAAGGAATTAGGTCATAAAAACAGAAACAGAAGTGGGGAGGGTTGCAGCAGCATTTCCTCAGCTGAAGGACAGGGAGGGGCACCCCAACAGGCAGACAGCAGGGCAGGCACTTTCTCAGGGGTCCTCGGGACTTGGAGCCTGTGCCAAGAGGGAAGCGTGGCTCCCCAAAGGAAAGCCAAAAGCAGAAGTTTGCCTAGCGGTTGCCATGGCTTTGGGGCAGGGCTGCGGTGAAATGCTCCAGTGCTTGCTGGGCTTGGCCTACTCCGTAACCATGGCAACAAGGGGGCGGGGGAAATGGGGCAGAAAGAAGGAAGCCAAAGCCGCGGGGGGAGCAGCAGGGTAGGAATTCACGTGCAGCTCGGAGGCCAGAGCAAGCCTCAGAGGACAAGGCCCCAGACACTCGGGGCTTCGAGTCCCTGCCTAGAGCACCGGGCTGGGTGCGCCCTCCTCCCCTGGGCTCACCACCCGTAGAGCCGCATGTGCTCCCAGGAGCACGAGCAGGCTGGTTGACTAGCCCGGCATGCTCCTTTCCTTCACCATCAACATGACCTCACTAGGAAACCCTCCCCATCAAATGCCGTGCCCAGAGGTGAATGTGCCTCTGACCCTTAAAGTGACACGTGGACCCTAACTTTTCTTCTCACCATCATGAGCCTTACTGGTTTTGGGATAATGGCAGAATATTCTCCCCTGGTGTCTCCCTGCATATCCCTCAGGCCCACCCCAAGGCCTCCCCCCTTTGGGGATTCCCAGCTCTTGTTTAACCCATGTACTGAATCCCCAGCAGGGTTCACAGAGCTGTCCCTGCTCCTACTCTTGGGCCCTCTGGCTGTTCTCCCAGGAGCAGCCTTCCCCAAACTAAAGGACATTCATCGCAGGCCTTCTAGCAGGTCAGAAGAGACAAAGCCACAGAAACATGCTCTTTTCCATCACCCCTCACCCAACAGCTCATCACAGCCAGCGTGCCCATCTGGTCTCTGGACAAATACCCACGAAGCAAATACGAGCCTTACAAGAAGGTCCATGAGGGAATGTCCACTTCCCCAGGTGGGCCAGCATCTGTGGAACCCGAGGCAGGCAACTCCTGTTCAAATACCCGTTGTATTACCCTTTTAGGAGCTGAACTTTCACGTCTATCATCTCATCGGGCCTCACAGGACCCCATGGAGAGGCAGGATGAAATCACTATGGCCCCTTTGCAGATGGGGAAACAGTTCTAGGAGGTCCTGGGAATGAAGGCTGAACCCCTGATGGCCAGTCCTGGGCAGCTTCTGCTGCCCTGTGCTCCTCCTCTGCCAGCCCCAGCCTGACCCTCTGTGGGCCACAGGGTCATAACCTTTGCTTCTGTCCAGCTCTGCCTCTCTTTCTCTAACCCTGGACAGTGTGAGAGAAGGAAAGGGAACTAACCTGTGGACACTTTGTAAGTGGTATTTCATAATTCTCACAATGAGCTTCTCACTCACTATTGTCCTATTTTACAGATGAGAAGACAGAGGCCCAGGAGGCCAGGGAGGCACCCCATGGCCTACAGACAGATGGCTGGGACTCAGATCAGAACCCAGACAGGTTGGCTTCCCTCCCAGGCTCTTTCCCTGCTTCCTGGTGCCTCTGAGACATCGTCAGTAGGCTCATCCTGGCCATCAGAGGGCCCGACACGCCTGCTTATAGAAGAACCAAAGCAAAACTCAAAGCCAGGCCTCCCCAGTGAGGCCCGAACTCTGCTTCTCTGCAGAGAACAAGCTCCTTGGGCAATGTGGCCAGGGTCCCACTCAGACCTGTTCTCAGACACAGCTGCTCCGCTGGCCAAGGACTCAGCCTCATGGCCTTCTGCTGACACCCCACAGCAACTGCCCCAGAATGGAGTCCCCTGGCAGCATCTGTGCCTGGCACCTGCCTTCCTCGGAGAACTCTGTCATGTCCACTTGTGCTGTTGTCCCCCACTGGAAGACACAATTACCACCGGCTCTCAGGCTGCCTGTCCAGAGCCAAGAAATAATATGCTCCGTGACGTGTCCCATCAACCGCACGCCCGGGCCAGGCCCACGCCAGCCCCCGCTCTCCCGCTGCACCAGGCGCCACCGCTCTCCCTGCCAGCTAGAGGGCTCCCCTCTCCTGCACTGAGCGTCCTGAGCCGGCTCTGTGACCAGACCCCTCACCGTCTTCGCCGCCCGCAGCAGAGCAGGCCTCATGTGAGAGCAAGCCAGGTGCCAAGTGGGAACAATCTGTGCTCGGCTGCTGAGTCCCACATGGACAGGGAGCACTTTTTTTTAACCAAATGGTAGCCTCAAACCAATTTTTTCCCCCAAAGGGATCTGAACTTAAATGTTTTCTAAAATGACTGAGTCTGAACCAAGTATTTATCAGGACAAAACAGACACGTGTTAGACACCCACAACGTACCAGGCACCTTCGTGTTGATTTTCTTCCTTAATCCGCCCAAATCCCTCCTGCAAGAGAGGCCTTCTTAGCCCCATTTTACACAAGAAAAAACTAAGAATCAGGAAGATAAGATACTTACTCAGGCCACATAGGTTATGAATGACAAATTCAAGATTCAAATAGCTAATGCTTAACACTGGGTATGGAAGAAATCTAGTTTGTAAAGCCCCCCCCCCCTTCACCCCACCTCTCACCACCAGGCCTTTTCTGCCCTTTTTGTTCCCAAGAACCTGATACCGGCAGCAACTTTCCCAGCAGCTGAATAAACAGAGACCCAAGGATTCACTTTGCTGTCACACATATTTTTTTGCCCTAGAACAGTATTTTAGAAATGACCAAGTTCTTATACCTCCTGGTCCCCCAACTGTTGGAGAAAAATCAAGCTGGTTTTGATACATGGTTCTTTCAAAACCTAGATTATGCATTTGGGGTTCAACAGATTGGGGTAATTCCTTCTGATCTGGGGACCAGGATTTCCCTCATGTCTCTGGACACACACACCCCACCCTGTGGGAGTAACTGTGGGACAGGGGCTCTGACAGAGAGCTGTTCACCACTGTTTCTCTGTGCTGAGCACAGCCCGACATGCTCCCAAACACGACCGGTGGATGGAAGATGGCTGTGTGGGTGGTGGATTTTAAAATGCTCTTTTGGCCCCAAAGACTCAAAACTGGATCCAAAACACAGCTCTTCAACCACTTATAGCTCATATCCCTTGCATTTTTGAGGAAGCATTTGTAAGATTTCTATTTACCACTTAGAAGAACTTACCCATTCATTCTGATCCATCAGCCCATAACAAAAACCATATCCAAGGCACCAGCCCCACACCCAGATCCTACACTCAGCTACTCCTATGAGCTCCAAACCACAGAACAGGGGCTGCCATGCTCAGGGACCGCCACACACCCTTTCCTGGAGCAGCTGCCCTGGAGATCCTGGCGGTGGAGAGCTAGAATGACACTTCCTGGGCTGGCTGTGCCGAAATACCTTTCACTGCAGTATAATGAACTCTGCAGTTATTAGGAACCCAAGGAGCAGTCACAGCAGCCAGCCGCTTTTCTAGAGGGTTCTCCCTATCATCCGCAGGCAAACCCAGTCAGCACAAAGAAAATGAGGAAAACCCTGCAGGCACATGGGGGCCAGACTGAACCTCGGTTCAACAGAGGGATCAGAGCAGGAGCCTGGGAGGCTCATATAGTGACACCCACAGCTGCTTGAGAACGGCTGCAGGGAAGGAGGATGTGAACCGAGTACAAGAGAGAAGCCAGAGGCAGTCTGGTCCCTCCGAGGAAACGCTCCGAGCACGGCAACCAGATCCAGGTCCCAGGTGGAAAGCCCTCTGTGGATGAGACACCAAAGCTATATTCATTGCCAAAGCTCTTCCCCAAATTGCTGAAGTTTCTACATGTGTGACAGGCTGGGTGTGAGCAAGAAGAAGCCAGCCAGCCAGCCCTGGGAAGAGGTGCCTCCTCCCAGATGCAGTGCACTAGGTGTCCCAGCACTTGCTCCACTTTGCAGGCTACAGGGAATGCCCGGGACACCACCTGGCCCGCAGGCCCAGACCCCCGGAGTCTCCTGATCAAGCCAGCCAGCCATATAGCATCTCAAAAAAGGAAAAGAGCTGCTTGGAGGGAAAGCACACATTCAGGAAAATTCACCTTGGCTCCAAGTGTGGGCCACCTCTTAGCAAAAGACATTCTTCACCTTGTTTTCGGGCAGCTTGAGGGTTTAAGGAGAAATAACATTAATGAAAAGGCATCTGAACCCTGGTACTGGGCACCCAGATCAAGCAGAGGCCACAGAAAATTCTTGGGAAGACAGAGCCCAGCCTCGATCCCAGACTGTGCTTTGGAAGCTTTTTAGGGAAACATGTGATTTGCATCATGGTTGCAAGGATTACTACAGTGTGACCTTGACCAAGACACGTAATTGTTCTGGGCCTTAACTTATCTCATCTGTAAGATGGGACCATATGGGTATTACACTGAACCATGTGAAATTGCTAGTTTTCTCCACAGGTGGGAGGTCAAAGGTGAAAACGAACAGTTATTCGGTTCTTGCTCTGCCAGGTTCCAAGTTGATTATCTCATAGAGGAAGGCATTACGTTGAGCCATAAAAAAAATAATGCCTTCCTCTATGAGATAATCAACTTGGAACCTGGCAGAGCAAGAACCAAATAACTGTTCGTTTTCACCTTTGACCCCCCACCTGTGGAGCATACTGTAACCCTCAGCAACGGAAGGTGATGATAATGACCTGTGTTTCCTGAGACATGACTTTAGTGTAATCTCACCTCAGGGTGTAGGTGGTGAGAAAACTAACTGAGGTGTGTGTAGGGGGCAAAGAGGGGGTACTTGTCCATGTCTGAGGTCCCATAATTAGAAATGGGTTGAGTCTGTGGTCAGAGTGAGGGTCCTTTTTCTGTGAAAAGTGTACTGTTCTCCAGTGGAAATCGGATCTGGCACTTGGCACTTCTATTCTCACATTGGGCTCACCGGCTGGCTGTCCCCTCCCTGGAGCAACCACTTCCCCTTTCACGAGCCCACACACACCCTGCAAACCTACAGGACCATGCCCTGGCCAGTCTGCACTCAGATCCAAATACCCACGCCCCTGCACAGAACTCAAATCCGAACGGATCTGGCTGAGGAAGGGTACAGTCTCTTGGCCCCTAGTCCAGCGTCCCTCCTCCAGTCTGTTTGCTGGAGGACCTGCTGAGCTGAAGATAACCCACCGACCAAAGTCCTCTAAACCAGCCCTGGCATCGCAGTCCCAGGTGTCCAAGCGAACACTCGTATCTGGCTGTTCAGGGGCCTCCCAGGAGGTCCTAGTTGTTTAAACTTCACTTCCACATACTGCTCTCAGACGCATCATCTTTAAAATCCTGGGGATTCCCAGCGCACAAGCTCTGAGGGGCCCCCAGGCAGAGGACTCTCCAACACTATGCCATGTGGATGGCACCTCCACACCTGGCTTCTGCTGCTCCTGCCACCCCTCCTCCTCCTGCCTCGGACCAGGGCATCCACCCAGCCACGCCTCTCTCCTTTGCGGAGCCTCCAGACCCAAGTGTGTGTGCACATATTTGCAAGTGTGTGTGCTCGTCGTCCTGCCCAGCGCAGGGGAAACGGGTCTCATAAAAAAATCTGAAAAGCACTTCATGTGTGCTCTGTCCAGGGGTACACAGACACTGGTTGCAGGATATTGTAGTAATTAATTAATGTATTGCCCATCCCCTCTCAGTTAAACGTCAGTTAAACGAGGGCAGGTACTCTTCTCATTTTGTTTGCTGCTGCAACTCTGGCATCCAGCACATGGCAGGACACAACGCAGATGATGCTCGAGTAGCAGTTTTGCGAACAAGTGAATTCCTTCTACAGCACACTGTAACCACCCTGAGGGGTCAGGTGGTTTGCACGGCCCTCAGCTAACGCATGGCACAGCTGGAGCCTGACCCAGGCCGTCTGCCTTGAGAGAGTATGCACCTCCCACTCCCTTACACGGGTCCCAGACCCAGCAGAGCTGCTCCACGCACACAGCTGACAGCTGAAAACCATCTTTTGCAATCCCAGAAGGGGTGGGTGCAGACTTGTTCACTCAGTCTCTACTCAATCGGGGGCAGGACCCAGGCCCCCAAATGCTGCCTTATGTACACGACCCAAACCTTGTGCACCTCACCCCTGCAGGGTGGGGGACAGAGCTAAGAATTTTGCTTCAGAGATGTCCTTGGGAGGCCAGACCTGGAGGCCTGTGCCTGGGACCCACAGTCCCACCTCCCAGGGTAGAGGAAGGCCCAGGGCTTACCATGGACTCGCTGATGAGGAGCAGCAGGAGGGCTTCCTCAATGTTGTCCTTCGGGCAGTAGAGGCTGAAAGACAAAAGGTAGCGCGGCTCCAGCTCGGCCCTCGTGCCCGCCGCACCGGCCCTTCTGCCCCAGAGTCAGCACAGGCCTGGTAAGGTGACCCTCTCCTGCATAATTCACAGGCACTGGATACCACCTGCAGCTCTGTATCACGGCCCAGAGTTAGGGCTCTGAACTACTGTGTGGGCGGCCGGGCTGGAAATACCGCCAAGGCTCCTGGTGGGGACAGAAGCCGCTCCAGTGCCCAGCACGAAGAGGCTGGACGAGGGGCTCTGCCGGGTGGACACAGACCCCGCCTTATTGGCAGAAACAAGGAAGGTACCATATTAAATAAGACACTTAGGAAGGCAGGTGCCCCCCAAATGGTGTGGCCTTGGGATGCCCTATAGGAGTCTCCTGCCACCCCCCTCGAGACCTGCCTTGTCTAGTTTACTTGGCTCCTGCAGATACTGAGCCCGCCTGGCAGGGAGCTGGGTGGCGACTGGAATGCACGGGACAGAGAGAGGGCGGCCAGCAAGGGCCGGACCCCGGGTGTGGCACGAGACTGGCGTGGTCCAGCAGGGCCAGCAGAGCTTACTTGTCTCCTTCGTAGAGGTGGGGTTTCCGCAGGGCTTGCCTGATGAAGGAATTCTCCTCTTTACTCATGAACTCGGGCAGAGGCTGGGACAGGGGGCTCCAGTAGCACTCTTCACTCAGGGAGTGCAGCAGGACCCCCGCCAGATGCTTGGCCGCCATCTGGCAGAGAGGGAGGGATCAGGCCTGGGCACAGGTTGGCTCTTCCCTGATGTGGCCAGAATGCCCTCCGCCCCCCTCCCAACCAAATCTGTCTGCCCTGCAAAGTGCTGCCCCTCCTGCACTAAGGTTACCCATCCTTTCTGTCGGCCTTTGATAGTCCTACCTAATCTTTTATCCTCTCCCCTCTCCTGGACAAGAGGTACATTTTCCCCTTCTCCTGACCCATGGAGCCTAGCACAGCTGTGAGTGTTCACAGGCCCTTGCAGAGCATAAAGCCATGGGCACAGGCAGCGAGCTCTCTCTACCAAATACCTTTCAGATGTTTGACCAAGAATTCTAAAGTGAATGGCTGATTTGGGGGGAATGAAAGCCTTCGAAGGCAGGGCTGAATTAGGGCAGCAAAGCAGAGTCCAGGTTCTTCACTAAGATCAAAAATCCCTAAGAATTAGCACACCACCTTGCTGGGGTATGGTGGCAGCGGATTCAACTCTGATGCAAGGCCAGGGGCCCTCTGCAGTGCTGTGATGAAGTTTCTTTCTAGGCTTGGTGGGGAGGCGCTGAGACTGATCAACAGCGTGTGGCGTTAGCACAGATGGGGAGAGAAGTGTGCACGTGACAGTCACCCCCGATTCACGGACTGCCTGCTGGCATTTCTGCTGGCTCCCACTGAACTTGACCCCTGAGTAGGCCAGCCCCCAGTACTCAGCGCTGGGGCCCCCTCTATTTACCACTTTGAAGTTCTGAGTTGCTTTGGTCTCCACAGTCCGTAGGACCTCCCGGAGCTCTCTCATGCCTTTCACGATGTTCCTAGCGGGAAGAAGCACAGGCAGGGTTAGTACCAGCCAGTTCCCCCAAGGACTTCCTACTCAAACCTGCAGACACTAGGAGCCTGCCTGAACACATTCGATAATTGCAATGGAAGGTCAGAGTTGTAACACCAGAACCCCAGAGGGCCAAGACATCAGCCATCAAAGAACAGGGATCTCCCCAAATCCCCTGAAACTCAGGCTTGCAGTTTGCCACCAGAAGGAAACCAAGTTCAAGTGTTTCAAACAAGTTGTTATTTTGACCCAAGAGCCTTGGGCTGGTGTCAGACTTTCTGACTTGTCGGTTTCAAATCTTCTGTCTTTACTTTCAGCATCTGGCCAACACCAGAACCCATCCTCACTTCTCAGTCCTTCCACCAGGCCCTAGACCGGCCTGCATCACCCCAGGCCTCATGACCACCCCGCTAGCCTCACCCCTCCAGTCAGCACTCTGTGCCCTAAGCAATTTTCAAGCTTTTTAAAGTGTGACCCATAGTAAAAAATACATTTGACGTTGCAACCCAGGATATATATGCACTTTCCTTACATACAACGGAAGCAAGTTTCTTGACATTACCTACCTCTGCTACGTGCAATCCACTCTGATATTTCTACTTTGTGTCCCCCCTGCTCCCTCTTTTAAAAATGCTGGCCGCCCTGGCTGGTGTGGCACAGTTGGCTGGGCATTGTCCCATGGACTGAGAGGTCCTGGTTCGATTCCCGGTCAGGGCACATGCCTGGGTTGCAGGCTCGATCCCCAGTGGGGGTCGTGCGGGAGACAGCTAATTGACAATTCTCTCTCATCAATGTTTCTCTCCCCCTCTCCCTTTCTCTCTCTAAAATCAATAAAACATATTTAAAAATAAATAAATAAATGCTGGTGGACACCCACTGAATAGATCTTGCAACATACTGATTAATGGGTCGTGGCCTGCAGTTTGAAAAACTTTTTCCATCATCCCTTGAAGGGTCTACCTGACATGCAAAAGTCATCTTGTTCCTCCAGGCTGGCCCCCCCCGTTGGCGCCCACGGTGCTTACAGAGTCCAGGTCAGGCCTTCGGCTGCTGGGTCTGCCTCTTGCCTCCCTCCCTTCTCATCTCCCACCACGCAAGTCCTTTCTGAATGATGGGCCTCGGTTCCCTATGCCAGGTCTTGGCACAGGCTCCCCACACTGCCTGAAACAGCCTTTCCCGTATTTATCCTTTAAACCCCTTTCCAGTATCATTTCCTTCCTGCAGCCTTCCCAGGTCCCTCGCCATGCTGTGTTCCTCTTGCACCCTGCTAATTCCTCTTCTGCAGCAGGCACACCACGTTTCAGTCATTTTCCATTTACAGGCTGACCCCTGCCCTGAGGACGCCTGTCGTGCTCCTGAAGCTCAGCCCTGGCACACACAGCCCCTGGCACACAGCATGTGTGCAGCCAACGTCTGAGGACCACCCTTCTCATTTGTTCTAGGGGTTCTCTGTTTCACAGCACACAGGGAAGCAGAGGATGATGGGCCAGCAAGTTAGGAAAAGACAGATTACAGAGGGTGAGAAGCCAAAGGTGGCAGCCAGGAAGATCACAGGAGGCCCTCCTGCAACTTTCATGCATGAAACAGATTCCTGGGGCCTTCGGGCCTGGAACCGTAAAAGGACAGGTTTGTAGTTCAAGTCCCTGCCTTCTGGGGACTCTAATTTCAAACAAGTTCTGAATGTGCAAACTACCAACATTATAAACACAGACTCGCCCTGGCCGGTTTGGCTCAGCAGTTGGGAGTGTCGGCCTGCAGTCCAGAGAGACCCAGGTTCGGTTCCCGCTAAGGGCACGTACCTCGGTTGCAGTTTGTCCCCAGCCCTGGTTGGGTCGTGTGGGTGACAGCTACTTGATGTGTCCCTTTCACGTCGATGTTTCTCTCTCTCCCTCCCGTTCTATCTGAACAACAACAAAAAAACCACAAAAACAAAACAAAACACCACTGCCTCTTGTTTCTATGGCTGAAAACAGAGACAAAGATCTATGGGAAGGAGTCAGTCACAATGACCTTCTCTAGCCTACTCACAGCTTCTGAAGAACAAGGAGGGGCAAGCAGGACAGGGCACCGTAGCATCCTTAGAGACGGTTCAAGTATGGATACTGCTGCTGATGGCCAAGTGGCCAGGGAGGCAGGCTCACCTCTGTGGGCCATGCACGGTCTCCTCCTCTATAAAGTCAGGCCTTTCATTTGGATCAGCATCTCCCAGACTTGTGTCATCTGCATACCACAGTTATAATTTTCACTCCTAGCTGCACACCATCAGGGTTGCTATTCATGTAATACTTTTCTTTATATCTTCTTTTTACTTCAGTAGATATCTTACCTTAATCAAAAATACCCGAAATCATGGATTTAGTGAGCTAGTTATTTTTTTTTTGCTAACGGATATTAAATACAGAAGTACTTTTAAAAAGTTTGTGTATCACTTAAAACCAACTTGTATATTATTGTTAGAGCTATTCATCCTGTACTTTGAGAAACAATAGTTTAGACCATAGGTTCTGAAAGTGTGGTCCCTGAACCAGCATTATCAGCATCCTAGAAACTAATTAGAAAAGCAAATTCTGAGACTCCTCACTCCAGCCCAGCAATTTGGGTTTTGTCAAATCTCCAGGGGGTTCTGACGGACACTCAAGTTTGAGAACCACTAGTTTAGATGATCCCCGGTGTCTTCCAGTTCTCCTATGCTATGAAGCCGGGTTCCAGAAGGCTCACCAGACATGGGAACCCCAGCTTTGCAGCCAGATCCTAAATGTAACCTTGGAAGGAAGGCAGCCCCTCTGGGCCCAAGTCCTCGCATCTCTAGGAGGATGACTCATTTTCTCAGCGCTGTCGGGAAGATGAACATGGGAAGCCCCGAGCTCACCCAGGCATGTGGTCACTACACATTAGTTATTTTCCCTTCCCCTTCTAGCATGAGTCCTGAAGATCACATTACTTATAACCTAATTTGCCATATTATTCTGCATGGATGGGGGTAAGGAACCAAGCGTCCGAGGGACCCTCCAGCTTTCTGCCCATCTCACTGATTCTATCATCCCCCGCCCCACAGGGGCTGTAGAACAGGATCCCCTGGTGACAAACCACACCAGAGACAGGCTGGGGAGCCTCCCCACCACAGATCCAACAGGAAGCATATGCAGCAGAGGCCCTTTGGTGCCACGGAGACCGCTACTTAGGAAAGAAAGAAGAGTCTCACTACCAGGAGAGAGAAAACAGACAGACTGCATGAGCTCCTACAAGAGAGGAAAGGACTGGCTCAGGGAAGTCAGGCTGCAGAGCTCTGCCCAGGCCAACTGGCCACCGGCTGGGGTGGGGCTGGATCCCGGGGCTGCCCCAGGGCCCTCAGGCCCAGAGGAGGTTGGTGGATCCTGGGATGTGTGGGTGATTTTCCACTCTGTGGGCTACCTGCCAGTCTCCTCCCTGGCAGCCTGGCCCAGGCTGCTACCAGGAGGCCAAAGCCAGGAGGGACTGTGGCCCCTACTTCCCGCTCCAGCACAAGGACTGTCCTCTCTCCGCCTTTAGTTTCTACATCATCAGCCCTTGAAGGCCATGGCACTGGCATTACCTGGGGGCTGGAGAGAAACGCAGACTCTCAGATCCCTGCTGCTCCCAACACGGACATAGTTAGGGAACTAGAACTGCATTTTAATAAGATCCTACGTCCAAAAAATCATATATTTTATACCATTTTCAAATCTATTGGGACAGGGGACAATCTGCAACCGAGGTACATGCCTTTAGCGGGAACCAAACCCAGCACTCTCTGGTCCGCAGGCCGATGCTCTAACTGCTGAGCCAAACTGGCCAGGGCTCTCCCAGGAATTCTTTAGCTAAGGAAATAATCACTCTCAGGCATCTTTGGGGGAAATCCCAAATTTTATTAAATGCACACAGAGGAAAACCAACACGCTGGTTCCAGGGGCCTGGGCTGCACAGGGAGAGACTCGGGCTCCCAGCGAGCACCGACCTGTTCTGACGGAATGCCCTTCAGCTCACCCTTCCAGAGAACAGGAAACCCGACGGGGGGTTCTCCCACCAGCCTGAACCATCCTGCCCCCGAAGTCTAAAGCTACCCGCGCCAGGTAGAGCTGGGGCTTTTCCGAGCCTCGTGAGAGGCCAGCTTGAAAGATCTCTTTGTTCTGGTCTCTCACGCTGACCTTTCTGAGCAGAGCCGCCACTTTTAACAATATCCAAACAGGGTCTCACACAAACCCTGGCCCAGAATCAGGCTGCATGTGGAGAGGCCAGGAAGCCACTGATTCCAACCGAGGTAAAGGCCGGCTGGCCAGGAGCAGAGAGATGAGCGTGCAGGGAGGGGTCCAGGAAACAGCTCGGCTCAGGGGGCCCCCCGGGGGGACGTGCAGGGGGTGGCAAGCTCCTCAGGTGCCCCGTCAGTGACAGGCAGCAGTGCAGATTTTTCAAAATGCTTCATCTCATTCAGTTTTTGCAGCTTTCGACGAGGTTAAGGATTTGTTATCCCAGGTACCAGCACAATGCTTGGCACACAGAAGGCGCTCAAGAAATCAATATGGAATAAATACCCCCCGTCCCACAACGGGAATGTTAAAGCCTGAAAGATACCTGCCTTTCCAGGCTATCACTCACCCAAGCGGGGAGGCAGGCTTACCACAGGAACAAGAGGTTCAGTTTCTCCTCCCTTTTAACTAAAAAGATCCCTAAGAAAGGGACCTGTTTTTCGACCTGGGGCAGTTACAACTTTCCTTTCCCAGTCATTAGAACTCTAGGACTCCCAGGACTCAACTAACTAAATCTTTCCAAAGTGCCTACTGCATACCAAGTGCCTGGTCACCAGGCATCCAGCAAATACTGGTGGAATGAACTAACAGACTGAACAAGTATTACACTTACGGCCCTGCAGGGAAGGAGCTCAGTCTGTTCAGTTAGCCACACTCTTGAAATATTGCAAAGTGTTTGCATTCAGTAGGTGCTAAACGAAAAACGTGAGGGGTTTCGTTTGATTTGACACAGAGAATAACTGCATGGAATTTATGGCCGAATGGAACCTAAACATACACTAGTGCGCACGACCCAGAGCAGAAGGCCCCGCCTCAGGGCTGGCACTAGAAACTGTGTATGGGAGGTTTCAGGTCAAAGACTCAGGTAGTCGGCAGATCCCAAAGCAGGAGGGTTGAACCAGGAGACAAGGTTGGGTGAATTTCAAAGGTTATGAAGTTGTTCACTCCTGTCATAGACCCACACGATTAGTTTTAAAAACTAAAGCTCTCCTCTTCACCCCCAGCCCCAGAAAAAGGCTGTGACACAGTCCTTGTGGGGCACTGAGAAAGTCCAGGCAGGGGGCTTTCTTTTCTAGTGAGGTGGGGGAGGGGCAGGGAGCTAACAATAAAGGCTGTGCATTGAGAGAGGCTGGAAGAGCATGTTCTCCCCAGTGGGACTCAGGTCTCCCTGTGCCCCGAAGTGTGACACAGACCACAAGAGGTTTTCCTGGGCTTTGCTGTTGGGTGATTCTGGCCCGCAAATTCCCCTTTACAGCAATCTGCTTCCTGTCCTCCCCAGCACTGCAGATACTGAGTGACTCCTGAGAATAAATAAAATAACTCCTGATTGAACACAACCTTCACAGGGTCACACCAAACAGCAGGATAGGTTTTCTAAGGTGTCTCCCCATAGCCATCTGCAGCCCTACCTGCCTTAGTTGCTTCTTGACTCAGCACCTAGTTGGCAAGGTGAAGCATGTGTGAGCACGGGTGCAGACACACACACACACACACACACACACACACACACGCGTGCGCGCACACACAGCAGAAGGGGAGAGTGCTTTCATAAAGCGGAACAACCTGCCAAGCTCCCGGGAACTCCCTTAGAAAACAGACGCACTCCCTTCTTTATTGTTTGGTTTTGGTACAATAAGCACATATTGCTTTAGTAATTAAAAAAAATTTTTTTTTAAAGAACATGCACAAGACACTCAGCCCACCTGGTTCAACACACATGGCCTAAGCTTATTCCCAGCCCTGAGCCCAAAATGGGCTCTGCAGGGCAGGGCAGAAGGAAGGAAGAGAAAAAAAACCTCCCCAAAGAGAAATGGCCCCTTGCCCACTCCGGGGGAAAGAGCTAACTCTGCTCATGCTCTTATTCTTCGCAGATGCCCAGAGACTTGGTCCTACTGGTCAAGGCCACGGAGGGAGAGGCAGTCAGCTTCCAGGGCATTGCATTGTCCCAGCTCCCCTGCTGCCTTACCCTTGGCGCTGCTTCCTGCAAAGAACCAAGCCTCCCCCACAGCCAGGGCCCTGTGCCAGCTACCACTGTCCCTCCAAGAACATGCCAGAAAGGTGCCCTCTCCTGGCAGCTGGCATCCTCAGAACTGCTAGGGGTGAGACTCCAACCAGCGTCCACGGCTGCCCTCTGGTGGCTGCGAGGGGAATCAAACACCAGGTGTCTCAGGCCCCTACTCTTTGGGAAGGAGCCTCCCAATTTATGCTCGTCTTTCAGGCCAGCACTTACAGTTCCAGGTCAATTAGGAACCCTGTCACCAGTCACAGAGCGAGGGGCTGGAGTCATCTGGGGGAATTAACTGCTGGATCAATAGGGCAAGGCCCCTGGAAAAAATTAATGTCCCTCCGACTCACCGAATGAGTAACTGGCAGTGGTTGCTGACTTAGCCACATGAGGGAGGCCTAGGCTTCAGTGAAGCTCCGAATAAAAGCAGCGCTGTCTGGAGCTCAAGCAAACCCAGTCTGCACAGTGGAGAACACCACACCCTGTAAGTTATGTCAGATCCTCGACTGGAGGGTCAGGGCACTGCTGGTGGCCATCTCCCAGCCCCTCTGGAGGTGGGTGCACCCAGGCCTGGGGGGCAGGAACTCCAGCTCTCAGATTCCCACTCAGAAGCAGCCCCACCATGTCTTCCTGTCCCTTAGGCCCTAAGGAGTCTCTTCAAAGCCCCAGCAGCACCTCCGCTCCTGGCTCGACTCCACCTGGCCCTGTGGAAGAACTGTGTCCTCAGAGCCCACCCTGTCCCAGCAGCCCCACCTCCTGCCTCGCCCTCCCTTGCACAGAGTGTGGTCTGACCAACTACTGGCTCCTTCGCTGGGATGAAACTCCACGGGAGGAGACCTTGTCCTGGCTCCAACCCCGCAAGTCAGGCAGGGCGCCTGGCACATGGGGCTCTTCCCTTAGGCCCATGCCCCTTACTGCGCAGTGGCCCCGCTAAACACCCCAAGAGCCCAGCAAGTGGGGATGAATGTAACCAGCAGGAAATAGCCCTGATGTCAGGTATCCCAATCTCCCCTTGACCTTCTGCATCTCACACCTTAGGCTAAGACAGTGGTTCTCAACAGGGGGGAGATTTTGCTTGCCGCCCCCACCACCCCACACACACCCCAGGACATTAATCAACGTCTGGAGACATTTTTGGTTGTTACACTTTGGGGTGGGGGAGCTACTGGAATCTAATGGGTACAGGCCAGGGGTGCCACTAAAACCTACAGTGTGCAGGACAGGCCCCCAGACCCAGTTCAGCACCAGGTCTGCTGCAGTACCGCCCGTCAGCCCCGCGACTTCGCGGCTCCTTTCTTCAGTAAAGGGGACACGACTGGTTCCCACTTTGCAGCCTTCTGCCTGCAAGCAGTTAGTACTGAATAAATATTAGCTACTAGTAAAGAGAAAGCTGTGAAAGAATTAACTGAAGCCCAGCTGGGCACACAGGCTCCAACCTCTGCTTCACACGTGTCATGTTCTGGGGCCACCTCTGTGCTGGATGTGGCTCTGGAAACCGACAGAGGGGCTGAGTTGCTGCCACACATCCTGGGCACTGCTGCTTACATTCAGGCTTTCAAATGTTTGGGCTGTTTGCTTGGAAAGAAATGATGATTCAGTTTCCATTCCTCTTTATTAGGGAGGCGCCAGAGGACAGGAGGGGCGGGGAGGAGTCAGCATCCTGGTTTTAAGGAGGAAGAGTTTGCAGGGAGGGGAGCAGAGCAACAGGAACAGAGCAGTAACTGAAATGACTTGAGATTTCCTGGAGGGTGATGGTTAACGCCTCTGCCCACTGCTGGCAACATGCACGCACGCACATACGCACACACACGCACGCACAGCCTGGGTGTGCAGAACTCAGAAGATGGGAGGAAACAGGCCCACTCAGAAGAGGGTGTGGGACCAGCTAAAGGAAAAGGAGACACCCCCTCTGGGAATGGTGACTAGGTTCCAGAGAGGCAATGAGAGTCCCTGGTCAGCTTACCAAGAGTCAGCCCAGAAACTGGAACCACCATCGGAGTCCTGTCCTTCTCCCACACACCCCACAGGCTGCCCAAGCTGCCCTTCCACACCCACAAATTGGAAAGGGCATGGGTTTCCAGGCCACTCAGATTTGAAGCTGAAATCCCAGTGGGTGAGGTCAGGCAAGCCAGCCACCTCTTTGAGCCTTTGTCCCTGCACAAGCGGAGTGTGGTCACCTGACCTTGTGCAGAGCATGTGGTCCAACCTGGCACACGGCAGGTGCCTGGAACCTGCTGGCCTCCCTCCTTCCTTCGTGGCCACCCTTGACGGTCACCTTAACCTCATCACCTTGCAGAAAACGCAGTGTGGGGAAGGGAAGCAGGCAGCTCTGAGGGTGGGGATGGGGGGACCTGAGCAGAGAGGGAGTTAACAGTAACGCCTTCTGTGCTCAAGGCGTCTTTCCATTCCCTTCCTCTTCTTGGACCCTCACACCCTGGGATGCAGGACACAGAAACCCATTAGGGCAGAGGAAGCTGAGCTGGAGGGTAGAGAGGAACTTGTTCAGGGTCACTGGGTGGCCTCCATCTCCTAATTCCTGTCCTGATGTCTTCTAGACGATGAAGGTGCCCACCAAACTCTTCGAACGGGAAGCTGGGACCACACCTACCGAGCTTGAGCAGCTCAGGGGAACAAATATTAGGTTGTGAGCAGCAGGGTCTTATTAGTCCCAGGGTTTCTGCTGTAGGCAGGGTAGCCTAGTAGTTAAGAGTGTCAGGCAGGGCTCTGCAAACATAATCCTGGCTCCACCAGAACATTTATGTCCTCTGTGCCTCAGTTTCCCACCTGCAGAATGGGGATGCTAACAACAGCACCCACCTCAAAGGGCTGTTAGGAGAACAAACTACACATGCAGGCAAAGCACTTACAAGCACCTGGTGCAAACTCAGCACTTAATAAGTGCCATGTACCAATATAATGAATATTTGTTCAATGAATGGAAGAAGGGGACAGAACACTGAAATTAGAGCTGTCCCTCCCACAAATCCACTCCTCAGCCTCCCATGCAGGAGAAGGGCACCTCTTCTACTCTTCTACAAAAAGGCCTTGGGGGAGAGATTCTTTATTTTTTTTTTATCCTCACCCGAGGACATTTTTCCATTTCTTGTTCAGATAGAGTGGGAGGGAGGGGGAGAGAGGGAGAGAGAGAAACATTGACGTGAAAGGGACACATCAAGTGGTTGCCACCTGCATGACCCAACCAGGGCCGGGGACAAACTGCAACGGAGGTACGTGCCCTTAGCGGGAACTGAACCCGGGTCTCTGTGGACCGAAGGCTGATATTCTAACCGCTGAGCCAAACCAGCCAGGGCGGGGGAGAGATTCTTAAATGTAGAGCAGCACTCTCTTCTACAAAGGGCCAGAGAGGAAATGCTTTAGGCTTTGCCTTACCAGATCTCAATCTCAACTGCTCAGCTCTGTGGGTGAAACAAGAATGTAAATAAGGGGTGTGGCTATGTGCCAATAAAACTTTATTTGCAAAAACAGGCTGCAGAGGTTCAGCAGCCCCTTCTTCCAAATCTCAGCAGGTAGGGGCTGAGGGTGGCATCTCCTCTTGTCCCCCAGTCATCCCTGAGCTACAACCGCCACCTAGAGATTCCTGGGGGGAGGGGGCAGAGCCAGGGCAATGACAGTCTCCAGCTAGAGAGGCAGCCGGCACAGCTGCCTGGGCAGTGAAAACAGGAACCAGCTCTCTAGGCCACCGTCCCCTGAAACTGAAACTCAGCAATGAAAAACGGACAAGAACAGCAGATGGTGGAGCTGGAGCAGAGCCAGCATGCTCCCCAGTGTCCTTGTGATGTGGCCACCTCTGGGGCCACAGGGTGGTCTGAGGAGCTCAGGGCTGCAGGGCCAGACCCACCCTTGGGGGGTGAGCTGTCGCTGCCCTCTGGGCCTCCTGGTACACAAGTCCCCAGTGGGGACACCACCGCATACCTGGCCTAGCACTTGAGAAATTTTTTTAGAAAGCAAAAGCAAAAGGTTTCAAGTTCAGTCATGGTATCACGTGCAAGAATTGCCTCTTCAAAAAATGTTAAGTTCACACAGACAACAATGCTGTGGGAGGGGCGGGATCGGGAGGAGGGTGTCTAGGCGGAAAAGGAGAAACATCTATAACAAAAATGAATTAATTAAAAAGAAAAAAAAAAGTTAAGTTTAAAGAATGAATGAAGTGAACTTTAACAAAAATAAAACATGGCTTCAAAGGGCCCTAGCCAGTCAGAGCAGAGAAAGCTCTGTGGTCCTGACCCCAGTTTCCTCACCTGTGACCACATGGAGCCCCTCGGGCCCAGGATGTCCTCACAGCCCCAGACCAGTGTCTGCGCAGGGGAGTGATGATGCCGAGGAGGGAGCTGATGGGCACAAAGTCTCTGCCGCAGAGACTGCTGGAAACCCAGCCCCACCCGAGTCTCTGCACTCCCAGCAGGCAGGCCTGGCCCTGCAGGACCGCCAAAGAGCCACAGTTACCTTCAGCACGTCCTCCTGATTCTGCAGCCCCCCCCCCCAACACTCCCCACGAGCACCCCTCTGGGCCCGGCACCCCTGCCGCTTCCCCTTCCCACGCAGGGAAGCATCCACTGCACTCTTCATGCAGGGAGGGCACAAGAGACAGGAAGGCGCCTGGCAGCTCGGTTCCCCGGTCCAAGGCAGGCGAGCACCCCCCGAGCCCTCTGGTAAACGCACAGGAGCACACCCTCTTCTGCCACCTCATCAGCAGAAACACTGGCGTCCCCAAAACCATGCCAGGCTTTATCTCCACCACACTTCCCTCACGTCTCACTGCCCCTGGAAAGTGGAATGAGCAGGAATCAACTTCCCCACTTCATTTTGTGGGGAGACTGAGGCTCAGGGAAGCGAAATGATTTCACCCAACACCTGAGGTGACCGTGAACAGCAGATGGGCACCTGCTGCCCACTCACGGCCTTCGCTCTCTCCCGTCGAGAGACGCAGCTCTCCCGCGAAGTGTGTGCAGGCTTTATTGCTCCTGAAGCGGGCCCTTCCCCGACGGTGCCTCTGAACAGCTCGGTCTGACAAACTGAACAAGCAGCCCACTAGACTAAACGCCGCCAACGTCAGGAGCACCTGGCCCAGAGAAAAGCGTCCACGTCCCCACTTGGTGGCCGGCGACCTACCCCTTCTTCAGGTTTGTCACGTAAGCGCTCTGGAGGGCAGCTTCCAGGAAGTAGGTGAGCTCATAGTCAGTGGGGTGAGAGCCTTTCAGGTGCCGCGATGTGTTATTTGTGACCTGGAAGGGGAACAGACAAAGGGAACACCATCTCAAAGTTCTGAGGCAGAGGGGCTGGGGCGAGGGTCAGCCCCGGCACAGACGGCCCCATGACCATCCCAAGTCCCCAGCCACCCCATGGAACGTGGTGCAATTCTCAGACCCAATCCAACCTAACTGGCTTTGATTTACAGTATGTCTATAGCACTCTCTCCCTGTCCAAATGCGATGCCGCAGCAACCCCACAAAACTGGTTTTGTCTGCATTTTATAGATGAGGTAACTGAGGCTCAGAAAGTGTCTGAAGTCACAGTCTGGCCAGCTACAGATTCCAGGCTATCTCTACTCTCACTGGTTCAATCATTCAACACACACCTGCGGGCCTAGCATACGCCAGGCACCACACTGTCCCTGTCATATAATCATGAAACATCAAAATAGCCCAAGGGCACGTACCCCTGGTTCCAGAAAAGCTGAGGAACAGTTATATTTATTAACTGAGCTGTCCTTCAGCCTCAGCTTTAAGAGGGCCACTTAGCCCCACCAAGACCGGCCACTGCCATTCTCTGATCCAAGAGAAAATTCAACAAGTCAGCCACCCTATTTTTCAGAAATCAAAGTAGATTTAAGAGATGTTCTCAGGCCCTGGCTGGTTTGGCTCAGTGGTTAGAGTATCAGCCTGCGGACCAAAGAGTTGTGGGTTCAATTCCAGCCAAGGGCACGTACCTCAGTTGTGGTTCATTTCTTGGCCTCGGTTGGGGTCGTGCAGGAAGCAACCAATCGATGTGTCTCTCTCACATCGATGTTTCTCTCTCCCCCACCCCTACTCCCTTCCACTCTATCTAAAGATAAATGAAAAAAAAAAACAACATCCTTGGGTGAAGATTAAAAAAAAAGAGAGAGATAGTCTCAGTTCCTTAGAGGTTGGAGCTAGGTCTTCGAAGGAACACACAGCATTTCTGAGAATGCACAGGGTTTCTGGCTTGCCCTCCACTTGAGATAACCAGTTATCAGGGCCCACTGGTCTGTCCACCACACCACTGGGCACTGATTCCAGGCCTGGGCACCATTGTAGCTCATCAAGTCAATCTCCTTTTAAAAGCTCAAAGCCTCGGCTTCTGGCTGAATGGAAGGCTTTATCTTTTTCACAGAAGTTTCCTTCAAACCCCATTCAATTCAACCATGAAAAGCACCTAAAACACTGCTGGCTAGCAGTGACCCACGTGACTTCGGCAGAGGTCAACTCAGCCCCGTCAGGTCTCCCCATGGACCTCTGCCAGGGAACATTCTCGAGTCCTGTCTTTGCTGAGCCCTCCTCCTGAAGTCCAGCGGTGGAGGGGGCTCTACGGCAGTGACTCTCAACGAAGGTGACCTTGCCCTCTAGGGACATCTGGCAGTATCTGCAGACATTGTCACAACCAAAAATGGCTGCTGGCATCCAGTGGGGATAGGCCAGGGATGCTGCTAAACATTTCACAAACTGCAGCCCCAAATGTCAGAAGTGCCGAGGTTGCGCTGGCCTGGCCTGAGGACTCCTCCAAAAAGCTCATCGCAAAGACAGAGGCTGGGCTGACATTTTGACATTTGCCCAAGTAGATGAGTGAGGTTCAAAGGTCTGCTGGGCTCAAAGTCTCTCAGCTCAGCACCACCCCCTCCTGCAGGATGCCAGTCGTCATCCACTCTGCCATGGCACCTGCTGTCTGACAGCTAAAAGCATTTCATAAGAGAATGCCTAAGCTCCACCCCCAAATTCTCCTCGACAGGTGACCACAGCCACACTCCCAGTGTCCAAATCCTGCCGATGCTATATATTAACTGTCTGGATTTCGAGAAGCTCTTTTACTATCCCGTCCAGCCCGCGGTGCGCGCACTGGATCACAGGACCGGAAAGCACTCCGTGCCTGGCAGACAAGCAGGGATTCGGTGACTGTTAGCACATCTTTGTTGAACATGCTTGTTCGTTCTCTCCAAAATAAACCAAGAGCCCCCCAGAAGGGGGAACGGGGGCAACGTCCCAGTATGTTAACACCTAGAACTGCCATCCCACAGACAGTTCGTACAGCGCCCCCACACCCCGGGGGGCGAGGAGGTGAGAGGGCCTGAGAACTTCTAGACCCCTGGTGGCTGGCTCCCTGCCAGCTGTGAAGGGCTTGGAGCATGAGCCCTGGACCTCACTTCCCCTAGGGGTGCCAGTAGGGAGCTCCCAGGACACCCCCGTACTAGAAAGTGTCCATATGACAGCCTGACTGTACCGCTCCAGGGGACAGTGGTGAGCAAATGGTTTGATCACTCTGAACCTCACCTACAAACAGGGAGGAATAGACCTGCTTCAGAGCTGCTGTGAGGAGTAAACAAGTTAATGGATACAGACATGGCTGTCACATTTGGTCATACAAGCCGGGCCACTGAGGCTGCTGGCCACTCAAAGACAATGCGGACTCTCTCTTTATTAAAATGACTTCCTGGCAGTGGAGCGTCTTCTTCTAACGGAATCTGTCTACTGTGAGTTTTCCTACCAGCGAGGTAGTGTGTCTTTGGAGGGGGGCAGGGTGCTTCTTCTAACTTGCACAAGGCTGACCTGTGGGCTTAGATCTAGGTTCTCAACAGAGGGCAGCTCTGAGCACGGCGCTGTAATTCCCAGCTCACCTTCTCCAGTTCCTGCAGGAACACCTGAGCGATCCAGGAGGCCCTCTCGAAGCAGGTGATCACCTCCTCCTCCCTCTCAGTCAGGCGGTGGCGGGAAGCGATGGAGTTGGGTAGGCGTTCCAGGGAGAGGCCTGCAGGAGGAGGAGAGCACCTCAAACCTGCCCTGCTCAGGCCCCCCGGACTCCAGGTCCTTCCCATGGGGCCCAGGGTGGACTCAACGGAGGAGACCTACGCTCTGGAGCAGCCAGCAGGAGGTGGAGGTCCACGGAGGGGAAGGAGGCGGCTAAGCAATGGTGGTATTAGCAGCAGCTGGGATCAGGCGGTGGGCAGACAGCAGGCACGCAGGCACCCATGCCCCACACCGTGACACCCCCATGTCCAACTCCTGCCTATGCTTCCAGACCAACCTCTCCAGGAACCATTCCTGACCTTCCTTCCAGAAAAAAACACTCACAAGGCACTCACAAGTTCCACATTGCAGAGTGGTTATCTATGCCCAGCCCTTCTCTGCCCCGAGAGCTAAAAGCTCCATGTGGACAAAATGTGATTCTTTTGGACTTCCACAATCCCTGGCACACGGCAGATGCTCAGTGCTCGAGTTACCTGACATTTTACATGCACCTCTCCCGTGGAACCAGTTCCCACCTCGCCTGTGATCTGCACTCAGGTCTTATCTGCCTGGAGTGGATGGACATCTGCTGTGTTTGCCTCCACTTCCCGTTCCTTCAACAGCAGCACCTCACTTTCCCCTTGAGCACCCCTAAGGCAGTTTCAGCCTGCATGGTTCAAGGGCGAGGACACCTCCTCCAGGGCAGCACATGAACCAGGTTGACCCACCGCCAGGGCCACAGTCGGGCCGAGGAGGAGCACATGGCCTGGTCTGAGCTGAGAGAACCAGTCCTGGAAATGTTCCTCTTTCCACTGGGCTTGCTCAGCAGGAAGAGGTCGGCCTGGAAATGCCAGGGAAAGCCTGCCTCCAAACAAACTACTCAGCGTGAACGCAGTTACCACAGCTGAACCGTACACTGGACAATGGTTAAGATGGTAAACTTTTTCTTCTTTTATAGTTTATTGATTTTTAGAGAGAGAGAAACAGAGGAGAGAAACATCGACGTGAGAGTGAAACAGATCGGCTGCCTCCTGCACACCCCCTACCAGATTCATGTTGAAAACACCCACTGTGATGGTCTTAGGAGGCGGGGCCTTGGGGAGGTGATCAGGCCCCGAAGGTGGCCCCTCACTAATGGGATTAGTCCCCTTCTGAAAGAGGCCCCAGAGAGCTCCCTCCCTCCTCCCACCACTGAGCACACATGGAGAAGTCGGCAGCCTACGACCTAGACGATGCCTCTCCTCAGAACCCTCGCACTCCCAGCCTCCAGAACTGTCAGAAATGAATGTCTGCTGTACATGAGCCACCCTGCCTGTGGTACTAGGTTACAGCATCTGAGCTGCCTAAGACACCGTGACTGCCACATCCACACCTGACCCCCTGCACCCACCGCTGACCCTGCTCAAGTTGCTCCTGCTGCCTAGAATGCACCCCCAGTCCACCCAAAATGACCTCTCCCTGCTGCCCCACTCAGTCTCCTCTCTGATGCCCCTCCCCACACACCCCGGTGTACGCAGCCATTCCCTTCTTGAGCCCTGGTCTGTATTTTACATATACCTGCCCCACCATTGCCTAGACTTATTTGTTCACATATTTGCGCAGCCAGACTGTAGGCTCCTGAAAGTCATCGACCTTATCGCGTTCACCTTTCCACGGCCTGGCCCACAGCGCGCGCTCGGCAGGCACGGGCTGGCTGAAGGAGCAGCAAGCCCGGTCACGTCTGACAAAGTACAAAGGGCTCTGCCAATACAAGGTGAGCTATTACTGTTGTGTTTTTGGCTACATCCCAACTCTTACGGATTCGGTGACCTTGCCCTCTGCCAGGCTGGGGTGTGAACAGGTCCGAAGGTCGGGGTGCCATGGCCTGGGGGGAGGCGGGCACGGAGTGTGAAGGCCCTTGCTCAACACAAAAACGCAGTTACCCGAGTCACTGAGTGTCAACGTGCTTCCTGCCGAATGACTCACGGCCATCTCAGCTCCTCACTGGAGAGGACTAAAAGGGGAGGAGAAGTAGAGGGAGTAATGGAGGAGAAGCAGAGAGAAGGCAGGAGGAGGCAGGCCCCACGGCTCCTTGCTGGTGCCGGCCCAGCCCCTGCCTCAGGCAGGTGGCCTGTCTGCCCTGCAGGAAGGTGGGACAATCAGACAAGCTGCTCAGAGGCCTAGCCTGGGAGACCAACTGCAGATGGCAGGAGGACAACTCCAGAGACAGCGTGGATCTGTTTTAACACAGCCACCCTGTCCCTCTGTCCCCCTTCCCTGAAATGTGCTGCTGACTGGGTCCCCTCCTGCCCCACCTCTGGGCCCAGAACTGGGACAGATGATGCCAGCTGCCTGGCAGGTTCAGGCTGCCAGTCCTAGGCCTTGGGTTGTGGGCCGCTGCAGAGCAGTGAACGTAGTAACGTCTGTCTGTGGGGCCTCCTATGCTTCATTTGTTCCTTCTGCTCCCAGCAGAAGCCTCTCCACCGTGCTTCTCTGAGAATTCTAAACCCACCGTCCCTGAGCGCTCATGGAGAAACCACCTCCTCTCTGAAACCTTAAGCCTCCCCACCTCAAAGCAGCAGAATGTTCTAGCTGCAGCTCCTTCGTGCATGCCTTTGTCCTGCACTGTCCCCATCCTCTCTGCCCTTTCTGGTTGCTCTCTGCACCCAGTGAGAGCAGGGCCCGGTGCCGAGTGAGTGGACGGGTGCGGAGACGAAGGAACACACACTCGTGCTGCGTGCGGAGCCCAGTGGGTTTCTCCCTCTCCACTCAAAAAAGTTCTTGCAGAATTCATAAACAAATTGTATGTTTATACAATGAAATACTACTCAGAAATAAACAAAAGGACACACTCCTGATAAACATACAACACAGATGAATCTCTCAGACATTATATTGCACAGAAGAAGCCAGATATAAAAAAGTACATGCTGTATTATTTCAGTTAAATATTATTCAGAAGAGAGCAAAATTAATCTATATTAATAGAAATCAACCAATCACTGCCTTGGGGGGGGGGGTCAATTGGGAAAGGGCCCGAGGAGCTTCCTCGGGTGATGGAAACATCCTTTGTCTCACTGGGGTGTTGGTTACATGGGTATTTACACTTCCCAACCCATCAAATTACACACATAAGACTTGTGCACCTTAATGTATGGCGATTTATCTAAAGATAATGGATACAATGCCTTTTCTAGGGAAGCAGCTATGATTCTGGAGAACTAAAAGGTGAAAGCAGAGAGACTGTGGTCACTGAGGTAGTCTTCTGTGAAATAATTCCCAACAGACATAAGACAGAAACCTTGCTGGAGCTGGCAACGGCTTTTCCTAATCAGGGTCACAGGCCCGTCCCCCAGTTCCACCCATAAAAGGGGACTTTCTTTACCTTCTTTTTGCTCTTTGAGTCATATGAAGGCTCATTTTCCTGTCCACAAACATCTGATCGAAAATGTGGTGGGGACTCCAACCCTTGGGTCCCCCTTCGCCCTCTGTCCTTGAGCATTTCTGCCCAAGTGGCCATACGACAACTCGAGATCCAGATGGAGATGGGCTGCTCGGAGCGGCCCTGGGAGGACCCACTGGTCTTAAGGCAGCCCTGTCAATCAGGCCGGAAGCCAGGGCTTTCAGGAGGCGCCAGGCACTACCTCACGATTCCCGCTGGCAGAGGGGCCTGTCTGTGAAAACACCCAGCTCTAGGAGCCAAGGGAGGGCCCCTTTTGAGAGGAGCGCTTGCTTTTTTCATTAACTTTCTGTTTGGATGCAAGCTGATCCTGGTACAGCCTGGGGCTCAACACCCAGGCTGGTGACAGCCTCCTGGTCTGGGATGACTCATCACATCCCAGACAGCTGCCCTTCCAAGAAGCCCCACCCTGTGAGCCCTGGGCCCTGGATGCAGAGGTGGAGAGCACAAGGCTTTCTCTGCAATGGAACTTTCCATATGGGGGGATCCCCTCCCTCTCGCCTACCCCCAGCTGATCCAAGAGCACAGGGCACCCAGAGAGGGCTAAGCCCAGAGTTTGGGAATCCAGGTGGGGGTGGGGTGGAGTTGGGGGGCAGGAGAAGAAATGCAAATCACTGCTTCAGCCCTTAGGGAGGAAGCCTCAAGGCCAGGTTGGGAAGAACCCTCATAAATCACACACACAAGTGGGCAACTGTGGGAATGTAAAATGGTTCAGCTGCTGTGGAAAATGGCCTGGCAGTTCCTCAGAAAATTAAAAATAGAATTACCATATGACCCTGCAACTCCACTTCTGGGTATATATACCCAAAATAATTGAAAGGAAGGTCTAGGAAGGTCTAGAAGAGATACTTGGATTCTCATATTCATAGCAGCATTATTCATAACAGCCAAAAGTGTCCATTGGTGGATGAATAAATAGACAAAATGTGCATGCAATGGAATATTACTCAGCCTTAAAAAAGGAAATTCTGCCCGGCCAGTGTGGCTCAGTGGATTGAGTATCATCCCATGGACTGAGATGTCCCAGTTTGATTGGATTCCTGGTCAGGCAGGACACATGCCTGGATTGCAGGTTCAGTCCCCATGGGGGGCATGCAGGAGGCAGCCAATCGATGTTTCTCTCTCACATCAATGTTTCTATCTCTCTTTCCCTTCCTCTTTCTCTAAAAAAAGTAAAAGGAAATCCTGCCCTGGCTGGTTTGGCTTTGCGGTTGGAGCATCATTGAGAGGACCAAAGCGTCATGGATTCGATTACTGGTCAAGGGCATGTACCTGGGTTTCAGGTTTGATCCCCAGCCCTGGTTGGGGGTCTTGCAGGAGGCAACCAATCGATGTCTCTCTCTCACATAGATGTTTCTCTCTCTCTCTCTCTCTCTCTCTCTCTCTCTCTCTCCCCATCCCTGCCTCCCCCCTCTTCCTTCCACTCTGTCTGAAAATAAATGGAAAAATATCCTCAGGTGAGGATTAACCAAAAAAAAAAAAAAAAAAAAAAAGGAAATCCTGTCGTATGTGACAACATGGATGAACCTTGAGGATATTATGCTATGTGAAATAAACCAGTCACAAATACTGTGTGATTCCACTTTTTATGAGGTACCTACAGTAGTCAAACTCATAGAGACAGAAAGTGGTTACCAGGTGCTTGGGGGAAGGGGGGTGGGAGAGTTAGTTAATAGGTATGGAGTTTCAATTTTGCAAGATGAGTTCTGGAGACTGGTTGCATAATGTGAATGTACTTAACACTACTGAATTGTACGCTTAAAAATGGTTAATATGGTAAGTTTATGTTATGTGCATTTTACAATTTAAAAATAAATTTTAAATGGTTAAGATGTGCTCTGGCTGGTGTGGTACAGCTGACTGAGCATCGTCCCCTGCACTGAGAGGTTGCTGGTGTGATTCCTGGTCAGGGCACATGCCCGGGGCGGACTCGACTCTCGGTAGGAGGCAGTCGATGGATGTTTCTCTCACTGATGTTTCTATCTCTTTCTCCTTCTCCCTTCATCTCTTGCTAAAATCAATAAAAATGTATATAAATAAATAAACAAACAAACAAACAGTTAAGATGATACATTTTAAGTTTTATATATTTTACCAATGGAAAAGCTTTTTAAAAAGTAGACAATTTAACTCCTATCAAAGTCTCCAAAGAATGCATATGCTTTGATCCAGAAACTGTACGTTTTGGAATTTAAAAAAAATTAATGATGTATGCAAACGTTTTGCTTCAAGGATACCCACTGCAGCATTGTTTATAATAGCGAAAAAAATGAGATTCAACCTACAGGTCCAATAACAGGGAACAAGTTTGCTAAACCGCAGTAGATCCTTGTAATGACATGCTTGCTATGGCCGCTTTAAGTAGTGATGTCGATGTGTACTGGAAACTGGTTCACAAAAATATTAACGTTAAAAAATATGATTGTACAAACTTATTTTAGTTTTTTAAAAAAACATATAGAAAAAAACTGGAATGCTATACCTCAAAATGTTTAGAGAGATCGAAGTTTCCCCACACACAAAATGGGATTACGTATTAGCAAGCCTGCCTCACAGGGTGGCGGTGAAAATGAGATTAGATGGTATTACAAAGAGCAGAACGTAGGCTCTTAGAAAACATTTTCAAGTGATGCTCACAATGACCTAGTAGGCATTTAGCTTTTCCCTGGAACGACACATGAAAAATCTAATTCAGGGAGAAGAGATGCGTCCTAACACCACTCAGCTAACAGTGGCAGAGTCCAGACCAGACCCAGGTCTATTCTCTTGGCCCAGGCTCCTGATGTCTTTCCTTACCCTCAGGTTCCTCAGGGGTTCCCAAACCTCAGGCTTCTGGCCAGCCCATGTGTATCTGATGGCTGAGTTAGCTACAGCTGTCTCCCCTAGTGTGGAAGCTGGTTTCGCAAATGCACCCCTCAAAGCCCGGTCTGCACTCTACAACCACGCCAACTTCCTCCTCTCCAGCCCATGGTGTCCCTCCTGAGATCCTGTTTACCATGTTGCCCTGCCTTGTATCCCACAGCCCAGGAAGGCACTCAACAAAGGCCTAGTGTGCATACAATGAACACACCTGCCTCCAAGACGCCCAGCCACGGCCTGCTCACACCTCCCCATCCCACCTCTCCATCCAGAAGCCAGGCTCCCACTCTGCTGAGCACGGTCTGGGGCCAGGGCTGCAGAGCCAGAAGTGCTGACCTGCTTCCCTACAAGGCAAGCAGCCCACGCCCCTTCGAGAAGGAAACCATAACAAACAGCTAATTCCTGCCATACCAGGACTAAAAAAAAAAACAGAACCAAATCTGTCACCATATCCTGCCCTGGGGGTGCCTGGTGTGCTTTCTTTCAATTTTAAAAGTTTTAATAAGCCACCAAATCCCAGGTGAGCACAGAATGGCTGGGGTTGCACGGACTGAAAGAGAGTCGAAAAAGAGAAACAACACATCTTGAGGGGCGAGAAGAGAATGTTCAGATCGTAGGTCTCACAGCCGTTCAGTGTTTGTTACGTATTTACTTCTCACCGCAGTGTTTTGGGCGAATGGGGCCATTTTCCTCCATGGCAGGCCAGTCGCTTACTGCCCAGAGCAGGGACCGCGGCCGCCCTGACGCAGGGCTGTGAGCAGGAGGGGAAGGGTTGGGTAGGCTGAAACACAGGGCACACTGGTTTTCAGGGGGCCCACAGTGAGCCCCAAATTACACTCAGGGCAGGACTCACCCTGGAGACATGGCGGGGTGGGGGGGTTCATCGCCATATCACTGCCCTGCTGACCCAGGAAGGCTTGAGGAGAGGAGGAGAGGTAGACAATGGCTTTGGGGGATGAACTGGGAAAGGTCTGAGATGTCAAAAGGGCAGGACCTGGAGCACCCTGTGTGTCCATCAAAGCTGGGAATACCACTTGGGGCTCAGACCGACAGAGAAGAGAGCAGCGTGTCACCTGGATCCACAAAGGCCTTGTCCTCGCGTCTAGGGTGCAGAGCCCTCTGCTCCAGACAGACCCAGGCACAGTGTTGGGCCCGCTTTTAAGCGAAACAGACTGTGCCACACCAGTCATGGTGGGCTACCTGGGGCCACTGTTCAGCTTAAAGGGATACCCTGAGCCTTACTGCAGGGCTTCCAATGCCCCCTTATTTCCCACTGCCTCCTTCATGCACCCCCTCTTAGCTCCAAGGTGTGACTACACCCCACCTTAAATTTTTTTTTTCTTTATTGGTTTTTAGAGAGAGAGGAAGGGAGAGGGAGAGAGAGATAGAAACGCTGATGAAAGAGAACATCAATTGGCCACCTCCTGCATGTCCCCCCACTGGGGATCAGGCTCACAAACTGGGCATGTGCCCTGATCAGGAATCGAACCAGTGACCTCTTGGTACCTCTCGACGCTCAACCACTGAGCCACACCGGCCAGACTACACCCCACCTTTAAACAAGTCACCTCCATTCCCCTTTGGACTCTACCTGAAAGACATCTCTTCCACTTCTCTGCAGGTGATTCCTCCTGGAGTTCAGGCTCACCTCCCAGCTCACCTGGGAAGGCTCTACACTAGCTGGGTCTCACTCACTTCCCTCTCCGGAACATGCAGTCCAATCAAACCAGTACTCCTTAGACGAGCCCCAAAGCCAGAGACAGCCAAGTTCAAATTCTGACCTGGTTACTACTGGTGTAACCTGAGGTGAGTCAGTTCTTCCTCAGCCCTGAGGTTCTGCCCTCTGAACATTTCACTTCCTTTAGTAACAGCACCTTGATTTTCCAGGAGGGAACCATTCCTCCAACTCAGTCTACAATATTCAGGTGGGGAAATCCCATCCCTGCACCAACCCAGCAACCTAGGTGCTGGTCACTGTAAACAGTTCCAGGGTGGGCATGAGATCTGGCCAGGTCAATGGGAACGGTCCCTGTCACTCTTTCTCAGGTTGTGAGTGCTCTATTGCAGGACCATCTAAACCTGGAGATGCTGAGCAAGACCTCAACACACGGAGCTTCTGGATCCAGCTATGCCTGATGCCACCTACCCCAACAACTTAATAGTTACAGGAGCTTATACATGTCTAGTCTCTCCTGCTTTTGGTTGTTGTTTTCTAGGTAGGTGGAGTTGTATTTTTGTCATTACAACTGTGAGCCTGGCTATATGAAAACTGATCCCAGAAGTGTGATGACAGAGGGGACAATTCTTGAAGTACCGACTGGCTGAGTGGAGGTCAGGTATGGGAGTGAGAATTTTGCCATCTCCTAGCTAAGAAACTGGAATTCCAGACACATAGCAGCAGCAGCACCAGTTAAAATGCAGCCTATTTTGAACTGAGGTGAGACCTGGGGCCACGGAGGCTGGAGCTTTAGGGCATTTGGTAGAATATTCCAGGATATCAGCCTATGTTGGATACTTTTTGGGGCTCAAAGTAAGGCCCACAAAAGGAGGCAAGCTTTACTCCTGGTAGCCCTATGAATGACACGGCTTTGCTAGGAATCCCTTTTCCCTGTGGACAATTCAAGGTGACTGAGGGTCGAGTCAGATAATCAAGGTTGGACAGTCTCTTCTCTTTCTGAACATAGTGCCAGAGGCAGAAAGATCAGCTCCTGTCAGGACCTAGGGCTGGGGCCTGATCCTTCAGGACCTCACAAGTCCCCGGCTGCCAGACAACCAGAGGGCATCTAGCCCAGCCCATGGCTTACCCATTAACCTGAGGGCTGGGGGTGCTGAGAGGAGCCTGGGGTCTGTTGTTGAGAGACAGAAACTTCTAGGCCTGCATCTAGATCCAAGGACCCTGGGTCAGCACAGCCTTTGGCTCTCGTTTCTCATCCATAGAGACGATCCAATGCCAACTGCCCAAAGGCTTATTACTAGGGAGCCCTGGGGAGCTACAGAGGCAGACAGATGCCAAACCTGGCAAATGAGGTCTCAGACTGCTCAACTCAAAAGGCTATCCCAGGTGTGACAGGCCCATTAGGAAGTGGGCTGCTGAGGAGCTGCAGCCCCAGGGGGAACTTCACAAATGCCCCCTTGGGTGCCAAGGCCTGAGAGCTCCCCACAGAACGGAGCTGGAGGCAGCCACATGGCCACGGCGCTACAGCCAGGCAGCAGGTCCACCGTCCAGCCCGAGCAGGCCATGGTAATAAGCTACAGCCCAGTCACCTCTGGGGTGTTTGCGTGTCCTGGTGTGTCAACAACAGGCTCCAATGACACAGTGGCCTGTGGATGCAGAGACTGGGCAGGAGAGAGTGGCACCAGGTAGCTCATGACTCGTCCGTTCTGCCTCTGTGGGCTCAGCTCCAGCCCCTGAGCAGCTGTTTTCCGAGAGCCAACTCACACCAGCTGTACTCTGCTGCCTGCCTCCCTTAACTGTGGGGAGGGAAGGGAAGGGACCATAACTGTTCATCTCAGTGAGCCTGGCAGGTACTTGCTCAATCAGCTCCTGGCAAATTTTACTTTCTCCTCCAAAAGCTAGGCTGGGGACCTTGAGGGGTGCAATTATTCGAGGCCAGGCCCCTGGCAGGAGAATCATTCTGATTGACTGTAACTGGGGAGATGTGCTGGGCCAAGGTCCAGATGAGACTGAAGGAGGGAGAAAATGCTGTAGGCCGAACAAGCAAGGGAAGCCTCCTGGTGGAGGAGGTACCAGAGCTGTGTCCGAAGGGAATGTTAGGGCTAGCCACGTGTGAGGACCGTGGCCCAAGAAGAGGTGAAGGAAGAGAACTCTGTCGTCAAGTTGTCCACGAGGAGCAGACCCCATTCGGCTGGAGCGTGGGCTTTGGGAAGGGAGAAGAGAAACAGGATACTGGGGTACAGGAGAAATGCCCGCCTGTCCTCCAGGGGCTCCAGGTCAGTGGGAGGCAGGGCTGACAGCCACGAGTACACACAATCAAGGAGCAGGACCTGCCAAGGGCTTTATGAGAGTGGGCAGCACCAGGGCCTTCTAGGAGCCTCAAAACCAAATTACTCCAGATTGTTTTTTACTACAAAGTAAATGCAAGATGGTCCTCTCCCCAAAACCAAAATGGTGGTGGGCTGCACCGTCTATTTTCTGCACCTGGAATGGGCTGGAAACATTTCCCTTCCCAGGGCCATCCCCTGGTCTGACATGTGCAGTCGGGGCAGGGGCTGGCCAAAGTCACAACAGGGCCCCTGCAGGGCTGGGGGAAAGGGTAGGAGTGGAGCAGGCTCCCCATTCGAACCAAGGTGACTGATGCTAACATATGAAAGTGAATTTTCTGGACAACTCGCCCAATGGCCTTGGGCTGCTTCTGCACTAAGCAGACCCAGGGGACAGCAGTGCGGGGCTCCACTGGGGGCCGCAGCTCCTACTCAGGGCTGAAGGAGGCCAGGAGAGGCTCAAGTCCCCTGGTCCACACGGTCCAGTTAGGGCCCCCTCTGGGCTACCCTCATGGACAGAATGATGGTACCAAAGACACTGTCCCTCTGGCTGGCCCAGGCTCTGCAGTCAGTGCCAGGAAACTCTCTCTGGGCTCCTGCACCTCCTGCGCTCTTCTTGTTTGCACAACCCATCTCGGAGGTCATTATAACCGCTCCCCATCACCCTCTGTGGGCTCTTTCTATGGACTGAATGTTTGTGTCCCCCACGAAGTTCATAAGCTATAGCCCTATCCCCCACTGAACTGCTGTCTGGAGATGGTGCTTTGGGAGGTGATCAGAGTTAGATGAGGTCCTGAGGGTGGACCTCATGATGGGATCAGTGGATTTATGAGAAGAGGAAGAGAGAGGGATCTCTCCATGCTGCACACATGGAAGAAAGGCCGTATGAGGACACCTGTGAGAAGGTGGCCACCTGGAACCCAAGGAGACAGCCCTCACCAGGCCTCAACCCTGATGGTACCTTGATCTTGAACATCTCAGCCTCCAGATCTGTGAGAAATAAGTTACTGTTGTTTAAGCCACCCAGGCTGTGCTATTTTGTTTTGGAAGCCTGGACTGAATAAAACAACCCCCTTGCTCATGAATGGAGTCAGGACCAATGACCTGCCATCCCCATCCCCTACTCTCTGCATGGGGAGACTCACTGGGTCCCCCCAAACCTAGGAAAATCAGTATCATGCAGACTCTGGAGGCCACGTGCATGGTCTCAAGCACACGCAGGGTCAGGTGAACCTCAGCATGTCAAGCAACAGGGCATGGTCAATGCAACAGGACAGGGAGGACAAGCAGAGAGGAGGCAGGCAAGTGGGAGGCCACATACAGTCAGTGAGGGGCGGGAGCTGGCGCAGCCCATGGCTGAGCCGCCCACACCGTGGTGCCCGGCTCCTTACCTCCCCTGCAGGACCTCTGACCACCAAGAAGCTGGAGGCGTGCTGGAAAGAGTAGAGAGCAGGAGACAGGGAGCAGTAGGTACCGAGCCAGTTCGACAGGAAAAAAAGTGCTGGAAAGGACCCCCAAGGAAAGGTGTTAGGTTCAGGAAGTCTGTGGCAGAAGTGGTTTCCAAGAGGCCTGAAAGACCCAAATGCCAAATGAAGATTACCCCCGAGACTGGCCTGTGCCAGGGGCCCAGAGAAGGGGACGAGAGAGCAAAGGGAGCAGAGCCCACAGACTGGGCTCTTCTGAGACAGACCACCCCAGATGAGCACCTGCCCTCCCGCAGGCTGGTGCTGGGCCTGTCCAGGGTGACATGCTTGGCAGATTTCCTGGGATGGCGTGAACAGTCTCTCCATGGGGAAAGGGATCCAGGGCCCCAGCAGTAGACAACAGTCATTAGGAAGCCCCATCAGCCAGGGATAAGGAGGCTGTGCCCTGCACAGATGTCAGTCGATTCCCCAGGATTCAAGGGACACCGAGGAATGGGGGTGGGGCACTCATATTCCAAGGCCAACGTCAGAGAGTGGAGGTTCCTGTCCTGGCTCCACCTCAAATCTCTGGGTAACTTTGTACAAGGTACGTGTCCTCTCTGGGCCTCAGTTTCCCTATATGAAGATGGGGAGAACGTCCCTCTCTATGATGAAGAGGGTAACAAATAGCCTACCAATGCCAGACTCCAAATCCCCACAGGGCCACATGCATTTCTAGACTTTTCTCTGGGGGTTGGCTTGTGCCAAAATAGGGAGATGAGCAAACATTCAAGATCCTGGGCAGAAGGGCTCCAGGAACCTCACTGCCAACCAGGGCCACGCCTCAGGCTCTGGTCCCAGCGCTTTGGATGCAGGGAAGGAGGAGCCTGAAGCACAGGGTTTGGGGCGGGGCTTTCACTGACCTGAAACACCTTCAGGGCCCAGGCCAGCTCAATGGCACTATTACCCTGTTGGGCCATCCACAGCCCCCCCGCCCCCATGTGCCTGGGTCTCCACCAGAGCACCCCTTGTCCTGGGAGTTGGTTCTGACCTGTCCGTCACTGGATCCTGGCACCCCCTGCCTGGGCTGCTCACGACAGGTGCTCAACAAACACCTGAGAAGTGACAGACTGTTCTATACCATCAAGCACCCAATTTGTAGCCAATGTCAGTCACCAGCACCAGCCTGACAACAGGATGGCACACTTTTTAAGTCTTTCTCAACCCGGTTACACAACTGATTCCTCTTGGCCATGGTAAGGCTGCGAAGGCAGGCATTTCCACCCTGTCTTACAAATAAGCCAACTGCGGCTAAGAAGGTGAAGAGGTAATCTTCACAAAGGCACACGGTGGGCAGCCAGTTGACAAAGCCAGAGTGAGAACCTGAGTCTTCTGACATCCGGCCTGGTGCCCACGTCAGCTGCATGCCCAGTTACCCCTGGTGTCCCGCTGGCTGGTCAGCGCCTGGGCACTACCCAGGGGTGACGTTATCTTGGACAACAACCCGGCAGGCTCACCCTCAACCCAGCATCTGCTGCCCTACAGCTACAGCCTGCTCCTGGCACACGGGGGCCTGAGAGTGACAAGCTGGGCATGGGGTGAAGAGCCCCAGCCAGCACCCACACCTACCTTTGATGACAAAGGCCTCCGCCAGCAGCCGCATCTGGTACAGAGGCTTGTTCTCCACAGACATGTCATCAATCCCGGCCCGCGCATACATGCTGATGGCATCCCGGTAGGAGCCCTCCACGTAATGCAGCTTGCCCAGGATCAGCATGGCCTCGCACATGAACTGTGGCTGAAAGGACAAGGACACATTAGCTGGCTCCCGCCCCAAAGTCCCTGTCCCCACCCCCACCAGGCAAGATGAACACCCTCTCACTGAGCCATGACAATTTGCCTAAGACCCTGCTCAGAAACCTCCTCCTCCTCCAGGAAGCCTTCCCTGACCTTCGAACACATGCCGAGGACTCCTTTCTCTCCACACTTGCAGTCCATGACCTACTTATTGAAACGCTTACACGAGTCCCTAACTGTTTCACGTGTGTGTCTTCTGCACCCAGCTACACTGAGGTAACCTACGGACGGGCCGTCTTCTCTCTCCTGCAGGCCCCAGAGGCTTTGGCCCTCGGCTGGTGCCCAAGAGTTCAGGCACTTGTTCTCAATGTAAGTGAGGAATCAGGGACCCAGGCAAGTTTTGTGGGGTTGGGGGAGGGGGGGTGCATAAATATGCAATCAGGTGACAGGCCTTGGAAAGAGCCCATGCAGTGACAGGCCTCAAGCTGAAGCCCCCACACAGCAGGACCTTTGTGGGGAGAACAGCCACATCGGCAGTGTGGGACAGAAGAGAGGGGAGTGAAGGCCCGCCAGGCCACTGTCCCATCTTATCAGACGCAGGTAATAAAGTGCACAGCCAAGTGCCTGAATTCAAACCTGTTCTCTCTGCCCTATTTTTTCAAGTGCTGCTCATGCCCAGATCTCCACCCTACACAAGGACTCTCAAGCCTTGAGGAGGTCTGGTTGGCCCTGCCTGAGAGTTATGGCCTTAGACATGGGCCCAGCCTGGCTTTAAGACCTCCCACCTTTTGGGGCTACTTGCTCTAGTCTGCTGTCTCCACCTCTGTGCTCAGCAGACCCACTGCCCCTTTGGCCAGGCTGCAGGCACTGTCCCCACTAGCAGCATTGCTTTTGTCCACAGCGCTCCCTGGAGATGTAGCGCTGGTCCCCACCCAGCCTGTCACTGCAGGGAAGTGCTGCCCCTGACTCCCTGTGGGGAGATCAGACTTCGAGGCACACGTGACAGATCCCAGGGGAAGCCTCCACCACTTCCCACCATCTACTGCCCTCTCAGAAGCCAACCAAGAGAAAGGGAGCATGGCACAGCCAATTCTCCTTCCTCACCGGTCTCTTTGGTTTTTGTAAATACACATTCTACCTTTGCCTTTGCTCACACAGCCGCCCTATCTCGAACAGAGTCCTCTTTCCCTCAAGCTATCCAGATTCTCTTCCATCCTTTGGGGACTTGCTCAGCCCACCTCCTCCTAGAAGCCTCCCTGGATTACCAGGGAGCCCCTGCCCTTCTGCTGAATTCCTACAATGCCTCTACCAAGTGGATCCATTCGGCTCCTGCATGCCTGACCTGCTGACTACTGACTAACTCTCAAAGGCTGAATTTTTCAAGACTAGCACTTGCTAGTCTCCCCACTAGGCCACCCACGCCCTGGGCCAGGGCCATGGATCACACACTCCCAGGGACATGCAGCCCATGGTCCCTCCAAGATGGGCAACATCTCTGCTATTCTCACCACTGGTCTCAAGCCACAGGCACATTTCCTCCCTGCTCGGTCTTATTTTCCCACTGTGAGGGCGAGATCCTGACACCCACCCCTCACCCCGCATCACAGCAATGCCAAGAGGATTAATAGGGCAAAGTCCAGAAAAGAGCTTTGAACTTTTCTTTAGAAAGAAGCATGATAAATACAGGGCATGAGTAATTATTATTATTATCCTGTTCTACTATAAACGGGGAAAAGGGCAGCTAAGCTCAGAGGGACACGTTTCAGGGCCTGATGACAGGGTGGAGCTCAGTGGTTCCGGGTGTACCAATGACAGTTTACCACAGAGCTTCCACCTCGCTGGGGAAAAATTAAGGACAATGTGGTGAATGTTTCATAAAGCTAACTATATACTATTTAAAAGCTGCCCTTAATTCTGAAAGCATATTTGTTTGGTGTTAAGATGTGGTTTTTTGTTTGTTTTTCTTTGAGTGATGGTAATAGAAAATGGTACAGTTTTGCTGTTATTTTTTTAATGTCCATATTTGGCAGATTTGAAAGTTGGCTTTGCTCCGTAGGATCCATGCGTTTGAATTTGAAATGTTCTTGGCCTGTCGATCCAACAGCCAGGGAACCACAGAGCCCTGGCCCACTTGAAGGATGCTATGCAGGAAGTCACTCAGTCTGGGGAACAGTCCCTCTGCTGTGGAGCAGGCCTGTCACCTAGTCTTTGTGCCTCATGGTCTCTGTCCATAAAAAGGGAAGAACGACCACATGCGAAGACCCAGGTAAGAAGAGACCAGATGAGGAAATACTTCACAGAGGCAAAATGGGTCCTGCAAAAGCTGAAGTGTCCCCATCATCACTGACGTTAATCCGAGTCTCTCTGTCATTATTTTATGTCCACGCCAGGACTTGGGGACACAACACTGAGACGTAGCAGAGTGCATGAGAACTTGGGATGTGGAGACCAACAGGCCTGCATTTAAGTCCTGGACCTGCTACTGTGGTCCTTGGCTGAGTAACTGACTTCTCCTGGGTTTCAGTTTCTTCATCTGGAAAATGGGGATAGTAGGAAATACCACTGAGAGGGTTAGTACGAGGCTCCCATGAGATGGGGCAATGCCTGGCGCTCGGTGGACAAGTTACGACAAACGGTTCGTTTTCATTGACCTCCGCAGAACTGGGCTGGGCAGAACCGCAGAGGTCACAGAGCAGGCTTCCAACTACCATGAGGAGGCGCCTCAAGATCCACCTGCCCCACTCTCCTCACCCCATCCCAGCCACTCAGGACACTTGGGAATCCATCCGGAATTTCATCTGCTGCCAGGAAACCTCCCCCGCCACACACACTCACACCTCAGCCTTTGGGAAAAGATAGAGAATCCCATGTGCTACTTTTACTGTTTTATTTTGCCTGATCAATATTAAGTTTTTCGCTGTGGCCTGGATAACAGGGAATTTCTCAATGTTATTGGTGCCTATGTATGTCCTTGATAGATAAAGCATGATAAGATTTACATTTAATAAATGTGATGTGGTAACAAAACAGTTTTCACAACAATGCATGTGTATACTATTCAGCCAATACAGAAAGGAGGCATTGGCATGGAGGAAGCTCTAAGCAAAAGTTCTCCGTGCGAAAGAGCAACTTGTCAAATGTGTACCCTGTGACTCTAAGAAAAGAAAGCTTTGTTCGGCCAGTGTGGCTCAGTAGTTGAGCGTCGACCCACGCAGCAGAAGGTCACCGGTTCGATTCCTGGTCAGGACACATGCCCAGGTTGTGGGCCCTGTCCCCTGTGGGGGGCATGCAGGAGGCAGCCAATTGATGTTCTCTCTCATCGTTGTTTCTATCCCTCTCTCCCTCTCCCTTCCTCTCTCTCTAAAATCAATAAAGAAAAAAAAAGAAAGCTTTATGTGTGTGTATGTGTGTTCGTAGAGAAAGAAAGGAGTGTGGGTCACACACCCAGTGGTGACCAGTACTCTACTCTGGGGATGGAAATGGGCACGGGGGTAGGGGTGGCAAATAAGGACTTTTCTTTGTGGTTTTTTTTTCTTTCTTTGTGGTATGTGCCCCTAGCGGGAACCGAACCCGTGACTCTCTGGTCCGCAGGCCAAAGCTCAACTGCTGAGCCAAACTAGCCAGGGCAAGGACTTTTCTTTATTGTCAAACTACTTGTTTATGTAGTAAATTTTTTACAATAAGCCAGTCGTCTTTATTTTGAAAACAATTTAAAAATATTTAATGGAGTCTACTAAAAAAAAATATATATATATATATATTTAAAGGGGTCTTAGTGGGAAAAGCTTGGGACCCACCAATCAAGTTTAACCCTTTTGATCGGCAGATGGGAAACTGGAGGGCCCAAGAGGTCAGGACATACTCAGGGTCAAGCAGCTATTTTAATCCAAAACAAAATCTCTCAGAGCTACAATCCCATCACAGCAATGAGCCTCAAGGCAGTAACCTTAAACCACCAGTACACTCTCCTGGCACTGCTTACAGACAAAACCAGATGCTTCTTGGTATGGTGTTCCAGTTCCCATTCTCCGGCCCCAGTGTACTTTTATAACCTAATTACCCATCATTACCTTTTATTCTTGCTGGCATATTTTAATGAAATTCTTGTAAGAGAAACCCTTAGATTGCACACTGCTTCCTTGGCTTGAAATGCTTGTCCTATCTCTGTAAGTCCATCTTCCTTCCCTTACCATCCCCGAGTTGACTCCTACCTCACTGCAAGGAGCGTTGCCCTCGGACGTGCCTCTGCATGTACATATGGCTGTTGCATGTGTCAGAGTCCACACTGGACAGTGTGCTGATAGGACTTATCTTCCCAGTAGACCTGCAACCTCCCGGAGGACAGGGTCCATGCTGAACTCATCTTTACTGCCCTCAAAGTACATAACACAATGCCTTGCACACAGTAGGTTGCAATCAAATGTTTAGGTCAATAAATATATTACTTTAGAACATCTCTTGAAAAATGCTATCTTCTTTGAGTCTCTAATGGCATACCAATACCTCTACTACAACTCAGAATACACTATGATTTAGAACAGTCCCAAACTTTAATGTGCAATAAACCACCCAGAGAGCTTGTTAAATGCAGATTCTAATTCAGACTTTGCATTCTAATTTTTTTATCCTCACCTGAGGACATTTTCCCATTTTTTTTGTTCAGATAGAGTGGGAGGGAGAGAGAGGAAGAGAGAAAGAGAGAGAAACATCGACGTAAAAGGGACACATCGAGTGGCTGCCTCCCACACAACCCAACCAGGGCTGGGAACAAACTGCAACTGAGGTACGTGCCCTTAGCAGGAACTGAACCCGGGTCTCCCTGGACCACAGGCTGACGCGCTAACCATTGAGCAAAACTGGCCAGGGCCAGACTTTGCATTCTTAACCAGCTTCCAGATCATGCCCAGTCTACAGTTGCATGGACCATGCATTGAGAGGTAAAGGTCTAGAGAAAGCTGTGACTATATTCCCCTCTATACCTCCCCTCGGTGCCTTGCATACAATAGGTGCTCAATAAATGCACTTGGATTTAAACTGGCGTGCCCTGTTATTGAGGTCTTCCATCACTAGCCAGCTCTGCATGTTTGCCTGTTTCCAACTAGATCTTGGGCTCACTAAGGTTTTATTTCTCTGAGACCCTCAAAGAGCACACAAGATCAGGCACATACTAGGTCACCAAGTGCTAACAGAAATACAACTTAAGCCGTATGTGCAATTTAAACTTTCTAGTCACATTTAAAAAAGGTAAAATTAATTTTTATTTTTGTTACCTATGTTTTTCCTTTTTTACCCACTGCGACCCTCCTCCCGATCCCGACCCCCCTCCCCCACCCCCGATAGACAGCATTGCTGTCTATCTCCATTGGTTATGCACATATATATGCATAGAAGTTCTTAGATTTATCTCTTCCCTCCCACTTCTGAGGTTTGTCAGTCTATCCTATTTATATGTCTCTGGGTCTATTTTGTTCATCAGATTCCACAAATAAGTGAGATCATGTGATATTTGTCTTTCTCTAATTGGCTTATTTCACTTAGCACAATACTCTCCAGGTCCCTCCATGTCATCCCAAAGAATAAAAGATTTTTCTTTCTTACAGCTGCATAGTATTCCATTGTGTACATGTACCACAGCTTTTTTATCCACTCATCTATTGATGGACACTTGGGCTGTTTCCAGATAGTAGCAATTGTAAAAAGTGCTGCTGTGACCAGAGGGGTACATATATTCTCTCTCTCTCTTTTTTTTATGTTTACCATCCTATATTTTATTTTATTTTTTAAATTTTCCAATTTTTATTAATTTATTTTTGTTACAAATGTTTCTCCTTTTTCCCTCCTAGACACCCTCCAACCCATCCCGGCCCCACACTCCCCAGCATTGTTGTCTATGTCCATTGGTTATGCACACATGCATATTAGTTCTTTGGTTCATCTCATCCATCCCCGCCGCCCCCCTCCTCTGAGGTTTGTCAGTCTGAACCATACTCTTTTCTATGTCTATGGGTCTATTTCGTTCATCAGCCTACCTATTCATTATATTCCACAAATAAGTGAGATCATGTGATATTTGTCTGTCTTTGATTGGCTTATTTTGCTTAGCATAATACTCTCGAGGTCCCTCCATGTAGTCTCAAAGGATAAGAGATTTTTCTTTCTCCGGACCTCAGGCCGACGCTCTAACCGCTGAGCCAAACTGGCCAGGGCAAGAGATTTTTCTTTCTTACAGCTGCATAGAATCCCACTGTGTATACCACAGCTTTTTTTTTTTTTTAATCCTCACCCGAGGACATTTTTTGATACTTTGTTCAGATAGAGTGGGAGGGAGAGGGGGAGAGAGAGAGAGAGAAACATCAACGTGAAAGGGACACGTCGAGTAGTTGCCACCCGCACAACCCAACCGGGGCCGGGGACACACTGCGTGCCCTTAGCGGGAACCGAATCCGGGTCTCTCCGGACCGCAGGCCGACGCTCTAACCGCTGAGCCAAACCGGCCAGGGCACCACAGCTTTTTTTATTAACTCATCTACTAATGGACACTTGGGCTGTTTCTAGATCTTAGCAATTGTAAATAGTGCTGCTATGAAGATAAGGCTACATACATTCTTTCTGATTGGTGTTTCAGGCTTCTTAGGATATATTCCTAGAAGTGGGATCACTGGGTCAAATGGCAGATCAATTTTTAATTTTTTGAGGAAACACCATACTCTTTTCCATAGTGGCTGCACCAGTCTGCATTCCCACCAGCAGTGTACTAGAGTCCCCTTTTCTCCACACCCTCATCAGAACTTATGTGATGATTTGCTGATGGCAGCCATTCTGATAGGTGTGGGGTGAGGTAAAATTAATTTTAATAACATTTTGTTTAACCCAATTTATCTTTTCATCTGAACATGTAATCAATGTAAAGAATGAATGATCTTTTACATTCTTTGTTTTGTACTAAGTCTTCGAAATCCACTGTATGTTTTATACTTACAAACACATCTCAAATTGGACTAGCCACATTTCAAGAGCACATGTGGCTAGCGGCTGCTGCACTGAATAGCACAAGGCCAACTCTAAGAGATACGTGCTGCTCAGGTGACCAAGTGACCCAGGGAGGTGGACAGCAGATAGCAGACAGGAGGGGAAAGGGGGCCCCAGGTCTGGGGGGCTGACAACTTACCGACAGCTTCCCATGGTTGAGGATACTACTCAGATAGTCTCTAGCTTCATTTATCTTCGGTTCATTCTTTTCCAGCAAAGGGATGGAGTCTTTTATGTTGGCATTGTTCTCCTTCAAACACTGTTCCAGGAGGGCCTCAGCCAGGAGCAATTTTCCAAAGTCACCTGAAAAACAGGGCAGTGATTCCCTGAACATGGCAAATGTGGAGATAGGTACATGTCCCCATACTGCCTCAACCACCCATCCCAGCACATAAATGTACCAGGTCTGAGAAAATTAATGAAGATACTGTTTTCTATAAACTTAAACAACATTAAAAAAACACACAGGCACTGTACCAGTTTAAATCACCCCTTTGTGTTTATTTTCTCTAGTGGTTGGGGAGGAAGAGTTTCCCAAACTTGGGACAAACTGCCAGAATTTCAGAATTTAACTTGTGGGACAAAGTCATACCCATGACCCATTGTGGGTAATAAATTCTTAAACCAAAAAAGAATTCCTCCAAATGGCCAGAGATGAAAATTATGAAGCAGTTTAATAATGCATTTTCACATGCTCCTAACTTCCATGTAACCATGTGGTTTTCTCCATTTTGAAGGTATTTAACATGACCCAAGGAGAACCTAGCAACCAAGTGAAGTGTTGAGGTGGGAAGCCAATTGACTTGTGCAGTATGGCTAATCCTTGAACAAGTTGAGTACTGACACTTTCTAGAGTTCTCTCACATGTTAGCTTATCTGCAGACCTCACCACCTGGCAGGTGGATTTATACTGCTTGGTTTAATTTGCTGCCTCCCCCACCACATGAAAAGAAAACCCCAATATGTGACCACCATATTCCTGCTACCTACAGCAAAAATGACACAGGTGGGGGTGGGATTCGGGTGTTCAGTGTGCAGGGGCAGAGGTCAAGTATGCTTTCATGATGGCCTCGGGTGGCTGGCTCATTGCCCTTCCACTTCAACCAGGGTGAGGACCAAGCCCACCAATCAATATAGGTGCCCAGTAAATAGCTGCCAAGTAAATCAAATCCTCTCCACTACCCCAGGAGGAAGCCACAAGGCCCAGGGAGTTACGTGCCAATCCAAAATGTCTCCAGGAATGCATGCTTGATCCCAGCTCTTCACAGAGCTTTTCCTCCTGCCTCGAAGGCGTTGCCAGACCTACCCAGGATGCCGCTACCTCCTCACTTTCAGGACCACCACAGTTTGCTCACAACTCAAAGCCACTGGTCCCAAATCACATGCCTCTGAAGAAGACTCTCCATCCATAAGGGAGGGTCCATGTAGGGAGCATCCCCAAAGCCCAGATCCCAGAGTACAGTCACAGGACATTTTCCCTCTGAGGACACCACAGCCTTTTAGTGGATCCCTTGCTATACCTACCTCATGATTTCTAAAATCAACATTTAGAGGAATGGCCAGACAAGTATCTGGTTCAAACCATCCATCATTGGTAGAACAGAAGTTGGGAGGACCTCTATAAAGAGCAATTTAGCAACATGTATCAAAAATTATGTGTTTATTTATTTATTTATTTATTTATTTTTATTTATTTATTTTAAGGCCAGTCAAATGAAGCAGTGGGAATGGAGAAGGAAGAAAGAAATCTGTAACTGGTTGTGATCAATTAGTTGTAAGACACCACTGCACTCGGACCAGCTCAAAAATTATTTTTCGCCCTGGCCAGTTTGGCTCAGCAGTTGAGCGTCAGCCTGCGGACCAGACTCCCGGGTTTGGTTCCTGCTTGGGGCACATACCACCAAAACAACAACAACAACAAAAAACTACTAAGCTTTAAAAAAAAAAAAATTATTTTTGGACATTCCCACTGACAGCAATTCTGTTCCTACAGATGTCCTTAGAATGTGTAAAGCAATCTACGTATAAGGTCATTCCTGTAGCATTATTTGTAATAGCAGAAAATTAGAGACAACCTGTATGTCTATCAACAGGAGGCCGATTAAAGCATAGTACATCCATAAAAAAGAGACACCACGCGGCCATAAAAAGGAACGAGGAAGTTCAGTATGTGCTATTATGGAATGCACTCCAAAATAAATCGATAAGCAGAGTCTGCACAGTGGACATAATGGGCCACTGTGTGTTTATGCTTGCATAAAATATGTGATACACAAACGTCTGATAACCTTGCTGGTTTACGGGGAAAGGGGACGGAAACGGAAGGAGGCCTTTCACTCTTAATTGCAGGTACTTTTTGGAGGGTTGACCCATGTAGATATATTACCTAGTCACAAATAAAAGTTTAAATCAAGCCCAGAATGAAAGGCACTCTTTTTTCATTTCCAAATCTGAGCCAGGAGGAGGAGTGGGATGCTTAGCAGAGGGTGTCCCAGCAGCAGTCCTGAGAGGTGGACCTCTGGGCAAACTGCTCTCCACCTTACCTGTTTTGCCTCTGTAAAACCAGGGGTGGGGTTAGGAACTTGCTCCTCGCAGGGAACCGCCCTCCCCAGGTTCCACCCCCAGGGCTAGTCCCCACCCTCTTCCCGCGAGTGCACAAGCGCTCTGCTCTGTACAGCGAGCTCCCCACCCAATTCTCAGCCACAGAGCCATCCTGCCACCTGGCCTGGCCTCCGCCACCCAACTGCCCCGCCCAGAGCTCTCCACGGTTCATTGCCTCTATTCCTTTTGGGCCTGGAGAAACCAGCTTCTACCCAGGGCGCACAACACTCCTCAAAATAATGGGAGTGTCCTCGGAACACTTGCTGCTCAAGTGTGATCTGTGGACTGAAACAGGTAGGACGGTCGCTACTTGTAACCCAATCCCTGAAGCTAAGTGCAGAAATTTAGAGTACACGTTCACAAACGTTGATAATAATGTGACAGAATGATTCTGAACTGTTGAATTAAATAATAAAAAATTGTGGGGTAAAAGTTTGTGTACCTTAAGAAAGTATCAGAGTACATAAAATTGGGAATCTGAAAACATAAAACTGATCCTTCACAGATCATTTGAGAAGCACTGCTCTAAACTACAAGAGTGCCTTTATTTTATTTAAATTTTTATTGTGGACACTATTATAGATGTCCCCCATTTCCCCTCCCCTTGGCCCACCTCCACTCAGCCCCTGCCTCCCCCTTAGCCCTCCCCACACTATTGTCTGTGTCCATGGGCTATGCATATATGTTCTTTAGCTAAGCCAGTCACCTTTTACCGAGAAAGGGAGACTAATATTTGTTGAGAGCCTACTGAAGGCCAGGTGCTATATTACGTAGTATCATTTAATCAGCACAGCCCTAAAAAGTAGATAGTATTCCCACTTTATAGAATCTGTACTATAGATGATAATAAAAATATGCAATGTTGTTATGGTTACAGCCCACAACAATAAAATAACACAGCCAAAAAATAGTCTGTCTCCTTTGCATCCATCCCATGCAGAGCAAAGCTTCGGAAACTTTAGAAATAAAGAACAGTCTAAGAGCTGTAAACAGTAGGTTAAAAGCCAATACTGCCCTGGCTGGTGTGGCTCAGTTGGTTGAGCATTGTCCCAGTCACGAAAAGATTGCCAGTTTAATTCCAGGTCAGGGCACATACTCAGGTTGCAGGTTCGATCCCTGGTTGAGGTACATGCAGGAAGCAACTGATCGATATTTCTCTCTCTCTCTAAAATCAGTAAAATCGTATTTTTTAAAAAAGCGAATAGTAATTCCAAGGGCAGGGGTAAGAATTGTTCTCACTGTCATATACATATGAGTTTCAGGTTATTTTGTAAACTAACATTTCAGGTCCTTCTCCAGAGTTATTTTGCTCTCTTCTTCACCCCCCACTTCACCCCTCTGTTTTGTTTAGCAGACATTCAGTAGGTGTTGGGAATTTACTTTTTCTTCCTTGTTCAATTCTTCTTCTCCCTGCACCATTGTTTCTCTTTCTTTCCCCCTTTCTTTCCATCCTATTATTCTCAACTGGCCAGTTTATGGAACTGAAGGATAGTTTAGAACTAAAAATTCCAGATCTTTAGTTGTTAAATAAGAATCCAGGTGGATAGAGGCTTTCCTGTCCTTCTCTAAAGGTGAAACAAATTGCTTTTTATTATCATGTCCAAAATCTACTCCCTACCCAATGCGGGTAAAGGGTTCCAGCTTCTCCCTCCCAGGGGCATTGGAAGGCCTTGGCCGAGTGAGAGAGCTGCTGGGAGCCTGGGTGCTGATTCTGGCAGCCCAGCCCAGCCCCGCCCCCTGCCCTTGACAGAGACCCAGTGAGGCCACCACTCAGTGGGCACCCAGTCTGCTCATCCACCTTGTATTGAAGGCCTCTGGCAGCTAGCTTCCTCTCTGTTCCCACCCCTCTCCAGGCCTCTCTCAGGGTGCCAGGTCAGAGACCCATTTCAAGGACATCTGCCTCCTCCCTGCACCCATATTTGCAGGATGGTGTTCCCCTCTCAATAATCTGCCAATTCGCTTTCTGGAAACCTGGGTCCAGCCAGCAAGCCTGGAGTTCAGACCAGGCCCTTCTTCATGAGGTCAAATGGGGACACAGAGGTACAGAGGTCTCCAAAGCTGCTCACGTCACAGGACTGCAGGGGGTTGGGACCTTTCAACCATCACGAGAGGAGGAAGAGGCTGAAACTAGTGAGAGGCACCTGCTTCACACATCCCCTCTAACTTCACCTGAAGAAACACTCGGAACAATCTCTAGTTTAAAAAACAACTTCATTGCCCTGGCTGGTTTGGCTCTGCGGTTAGAGCATCAGCCTGTGGACTAGAGAGTCCCGGGTTCAGTTTCCACTAAGCTAGCGGTTCTCAACCTGTGAGTCGCGACCCCTTTGGGGGTCAAACGACCCTTTCACAGGGGTCACCTAAGACATAACAGTAGCAAGATTACAGTTATGAAGTAGCAACGAAAATAATTTTATGGTTGGGGGTCACCACAACATGAGGAACTGTATTAAAGGGTCACGGCATTAGGAAGGTTGAGAACCACTGCACTAAGGGCATGTACCTCGGTTGCAGTTTGTCCTTGGCCCCGGTTGGGGTCATGTGGGTGGCAACCCCTCGATGTGTCTCTCTCACATCCATGTTTCTCTCTCTCTCTTCCTCCCTCTCTCCCTCCCACTCTATCTGAATATAAATGCAAAAATGTCCTCAGGTGAGGACAAAAAAAATTTTCATTAAAAAATAAAAAGATGGGGGGTGAATACAGATTAGGAGAGACTCAGGATGGATAGAGAGAAGGGCAGACATGTGACATAGCAAGTAAAGTAAAATAATATCAGAATCAGGGAGGTGAGTACACAGGTATACTGCAAGATTCTTTCAACGTTGTTGTATGTTTGAAATTTTCATAATAAAATGTCATGAGGAGCCCTGGCCAGTGTGGCTGAGCAGTTGAGTGTTGGCCTGCGGACCAGAGAGACCCGGGTTCGGTTCCCACTAGGGGCACGTACCACAAAAAAAAAAAAAAAAAAATGTCATGAGGAGACCCAACCTATTAACCAAATGCGATGTGTGGCCTTATTTGGATCCTGATTCTAATAAATGTAGTAATTAGATTGGGGGGCGGTGATAATGATATGGCAGTGATATTTTTCAAAAGAGTTCTTATTTAATAAGTACATACTGAAATATTGCAGTGCGAGGGAGAAATGGGTAAAGAAAAAGCTCAAACAAGTGAGTTCATGAGTTTATAATCAGGGGTATTGATGATGGACACATGAGATTCATTCTCTCTACTTTTTTGATGTTTTGGAAATTTTTCATAATAAAGTTTTCTTTCTTTTTCTTTAACCACTTGGATGGGCTCTTTGTTTTTTACAAACCCCACCACAGTCATACTCTGGGATTCCCCTGCTCCATCCTGACCAAATATAAACCGGATGTGAGTTTGAAAGTAAACGTACAAAGAGTAACCACCTTCCCCCTGGGTGAGTGATGGGGAGCAGACTCCCCAGACAGGAAAAGGGGGTAGGAGCCCTTTCTGAGGGAGCATCTCCTGGTCCTTCACCCCCACCAGACCAGAAGGAGGCACCCCCAGCTAGGTCCTCCCTTCCTAATCCCTGCAGTGAAATCCATGCTCTGGGATTTTTAGTTTCTGAAGGAAACCCCACAGATACAGCAGGGTCTCAAGGCCTCAGTCTATAAAATGGGGTATAACTGGGGTTTGTCTCCCCCTTAGAACCTTCCTCCTTTCTCTCAAATTATATAACTGTTGAAGCTTCTGGTCACTGACTCTAAAAGTCCAACAGGCCAGGTGGGACTTTAAGAATCTCCCTCCTGGTGCTCGCTTTGGCAGCACACACACTAAAATTAGAACGATACAGAGAACATTAGCATGGCCCCTGAGCAAGGACACACACAAATACGTGAAATGTTCCATATTTAAAAAAAGAACCTCCCTCCTGGGTTGCAGGGGGTCAGCTCCAATACCGCCCCCCCCCCCCCAAATAGGCTCCCTCCAGTGATCAAGAACCCCATGGAGAGAGAACCAAAACAGCAAACAATCCTCCAACAACAACAACAACAATAAAATGCTCCATGCATGGACTTTGGGAGTTACTTGTTTTCCTTGTTCATGTGTACAAGTTTGGGATAGCGTATCTGGATTTAACAGTGGGGAAAAAAATCACTCATAGAACCAAACCTAAAAGTTGGTAGGAGAGACCTCCCACCATCCTTCCATCTCTCTTGTGCTGGTCAGTTCCCACAATGGAGCCAGCCCAGGCTCTATGCTTGATTCTGTCACTAGTAGACTTGGTTGCAGGGACTCAGGTTTGGGTATAGGCTCTGCCACATACATATGTGACTTTTCTGAGTCTTGGTGTCCCTGTGTTTAAAATGGGAACAATAATTTCTGCCCTCCCCACAGGGTTGTTCACAAAAATAAAAAAAAATATAGGGAGAAAGCACTTTATACTATACTATTTATTTATTTTATTTTTATTTATTTATTTTTTTTATCCTCACCAGAAGGTATCTTTTTTTTAATCCTCACCAGAGGACATTTTTCCATTTTTTATTCAGATAGAGCAGGAAGGAGAGAGAGAGAGAGAGAAACATCGACGTGAAAGGGACACATCGAGTGGCTGCCACCCGCACGACCCACCCAGGGCCGGGGACAAACTGCAACCGAGGTACACGCCCTTAGCGGGAACCAAACCCGAGTCTCTCTGGACCACAGGCCGACGCTCTAACCACTGAGCCAAACCGGCCAGGGTTATACTATACTATTTATAAACTATGTCATACTAGTGTTTCCCAATAATGCTTCATAGACTACAGTAAGAGAAGTTTGACAAATGTGGTATTTATACTCTAACTTTGGCTTTTACGTCACATATAGGTGAGCATATTGAAGGCCCTGATAAGTCCTGCAGTTTAAAAATGTCTGATGAGCCCAGCAGGTGTGACTCAGTAGACTGAACATTGTCCCATGGACTGAGAGGTCCGGTTCAATTCCTGGTCAGGGCACATGCCCGGGAGGCCGGCTCGATCCCCAGTGGGAGGCATGCAGGAGGCAGTGGATCAGTGTTTCTCTCTCTCGATGTTTCTATCTCTCTCTCCCTTCCTTTCTCTCTAAAAGCAATAAAAACATATTTAAAAAAATTAATAAATAAAAATGTCTGATGCTATGTAATCCACTAGGTCCAATTTCTTAACTTGTGTGGCTCTCTAAACCCTCTCTTCCTGGGATACCAATGAATAAACTATTCAATGTCTTTGAGACCTCTAAAGAATAGCTTAGGAAATACAGCCCTGTATGGACTCGGGGAGGCCTGGTTCCTGTCTTGGCCCCAGTATGTTTCTCTGCACTGCCAACCTGACTTAGATTCCCATACCTCTCCCAGACCCCAATGCCCTCTGTGTGGGTCACTTTCCATTCCCACTCTCTCTAGACTTACTCCACCATATCACCCCACACAGGGGACAGAGGGGAACCTACAATTTATCTATTCTGCCCTAAAAAGGGGGGCTTACCAGCTTCTCCCATATGTGTACCAGCTCTGGTCACTGCCCCTCACTGCCACATTTAGACCTATCTCAAAGATTCAACCTGACTGTCCATCCCTGCCACTTAGACCCTCTCAGTGTCCTTCTACCCTTCCTCCTCACTGGGCAGACATACTCTGCACTTCCCAGTTAGAGATCAGTACATATTCTGATACTTCCTGAAACCTTCTCCCCTTCCTCTGAGCCCAACCATCTAACACACAATTGCCCTTTGATCACCTCCCTGCCTCCCCATTTTAGCAACTCTTCAAGCTGAGATTTTGTGCTATACATCTTTGAGGGGCAAGGAAGCAAGTGGTTAAAAGGATGTACTGAGAAACTTGGGTTCAAAGCCTGATTCCACCACTTATTGGCTAGATGATCAAGTTGCTTGACTTTCTGTGCCTCAGTGTCCGTATCTGTAAGTGGGGCAAACAAGAGTAGCTGCTTCATGGGGTTGTTGGGAGGAATTAATGAGTTGATTAAAGTGCTTAGGACTGTGTCTGGCACACCGTGAGTGCTAGATAAGTGTTAGCAATTACTTTTACTATTATTATCATTCCTTCTCCCCCACAGAGCCTTCCACAGGCAGTCTTTAAAATTCTTTATGTCTGTGTTTATTTACTTCCTTCCACAGGGCTCTGAGGTGCTCAAAGATAGGGCTCAGAGAGGGTTCTCCAGGCTGAGCTGAAGGCACCAGGGACAGGATCTGAGGCTGGAGACTGGGGCGGGGTTTCCCCCACTGCCACATCAGGGTGCTTTCCCACCCAGGCAAAGGGCCCAGCCCAGCCAAACCAGCCCTGCTGCTAAAGCCATGGGCTGCTAGGGCTAGAAGGGTCCCGAGTCTGGCCACAAATAGGGAAACTGAGGCTTAACAGGCCTCTTTCACACTTCACCACTCCATCCTGGAGCTCATGAACTCTTTCAACTAGACAGAGCTCCGCTGTCAACCTGACTTGGGGAAAGGAGGAGGGCAAGGAGAGACACACACAGCTTTCACCTGATAGAGTTTAAAGACTTGGGTGGGGGTTGGGGGTGGTAGAGGGGCGGTGCAAGAGTCCAGCCCAAGCCCAAATCTGACACGTGCCGATATCACCGGTTCATAATAGATGGAGTTGCCCACATGATCCTAAAGGGCAGAGAGCAAAAGACGTCTCTCTCTCTCCCCAAAGCACCCAACCTGCACGATTTTTCTCCGAGGCAGAAAAATCTTTCTAACTGCCCTGGCTCTCCTAAGACTGGCATTAGAGTAAGAGTAATACCAAAGACGGCCATTGCCGGCGGGGGCAGTCGGGGCGCGCTTCCTGGAGGAGGCGGTGCGTTTCGCGCGCTCCAGCTTGTGAACAGCTCCTTCCCTCACTCACCGGGGTCCAGAGAGGTGAATAAGGCGCTTGGAATGGCTCGCCTGCTGCCTCCGCCACTGGGCACGACCAGCGCCTGCATCTGCCGGACCAGCTCGGGCATGCGGTCCCAGTGGCCCTCGGCGCGGCAGCGCTCCAGCTCGCTCTCTATCTTCAGGTGGGAGCCGTGCGCGCCCTTCGCAGCCATCTTCGAGCGGGTGCTGTCATGGGAGATACGGCCAAGAAGTGGAGACCCGGCCGGGGGCGCCGTCCCGGCTGAGGAGTACACGCGGACGGGGTCGATAGGGGCGCGGACGGTGGCCGGGGCTCGGGCGGCAGCGGCGGCGCAGGCGGCGGCGGGAGCGCAGCAGCAGCAGCACTTAGTGCACTGCCCGGAGCCTCCGGGCTGGGGCTCCGGCTGCGCGGCCCGGACGCGTTCAGAAGCAGCCTCCGCCTCTGCAGCAACAGCTCTTGTCGCCGCTGCCTCCGCCGCTGCAGCTGCTGCTGCCACAGCCCCCGCCCCGAGCCGGAGCACCGCCAGCTGCGGTCCCGCCCCTGGCCTCGGCTCCACCCCCGCGGGGGCGTGGCGCGGCTCGGGCGAGCAGGGCGCGCGGGCGGCCAGCGAGGCCAGCGCGGCCACAGCAGCCAGGCGCGCGATGAGCGCTCGCGACCGCCCCAGCGCCAACCGCCCGCCGCACGCGCGGCGGACTCGGCGTTCACTTTAATGCTGCGCGGAGTCCCGGCGCCCGGGGGCGCCTCGCTCCACGCCCCCTTCCCATCCCATTGGGGCTCTGGGCCTGGGAGACCCCCCGGCCCGACGTCCTAGCTTTGTGTGGTGGCCCCGTCACCACTGCTGCCCCCGACACGTCACAAATCCAAGGAGAGGCAGGCAGGCAGGCCGGCGGCCGGGAGTCTCCAACTCCGAGAGCGCGCCTCCCCGGGAACCGCCGCCGCCGCGCGGGTACTGTCCTGCTCCCCCCTGGGAACGCGCGAGCCTTGCGCGCCACCCCCGGGGTACGCGGGAGGAAACAAGCCGGTTTCCAGTCTCTCGGCTCTGGACGCCTCCACTCAGACTGTTTCTTTCCCTTTTTTAAACAGCGGAGTTCCTCTTTCCAACTCGACTCCCCTACACTAACTGGCTGGCCTGTCCTCTGCAGAATCCAGTTGCCCTGGATTTCTTAAAGGTTATAAGCTGTTTCTCCAACTTGGTATTTATTTATCTCTTAATTCCGGTGTCTCAAGACTGTGATCAAAGCTGTACCGAGCTCTTGGCAGGGCTTAATCCGGCGCTGTGGGGTACTAAGAAGTTCAAAGGATTACTTGATGGCTTGGAGGGAGGGGACAGACCAACATCCTTTGCCTGGTACAGGTTATGGTGGCCCCGCCTCCGCGGTGACCTCGGTTTAGTCTCGTGTAGGGATTGAGGCTATCACGCGAGAAACCACAGCAAGACCAAAACAAAAGGAAACAAAAACAAACAACTCGGCATTTCAGGGAAGAGTCCAGGAAACAGGGGAGTCCGGGCAAACTTTTAAGTAAAGACTCCTAAGATAACCCCACCTGGGTCTTTACCACTGCCGGACACGTGACCTTGGGAGTGAGCTTGACCACTCTCAATGTTAGGCGACTCACTGCTTCGTGCTTCTGGACAACTGTAACGTGGGAAGGCTTTCGTCAAGGGGAGCCCGGACTCCTGGTGCTTAATCCCACTGGGCCCTTTGTTCTGCAGCCACACGGAGTTATCTGTTGAAGGCAGTCTTCCTGCCCCTCACCCCCTACCCCTTAGATACCCTCCTCTCTGGGTTCCCAATGCAGCTCCATTCCTTGCTTGGCAGGCAGGATTTCCTGAACTTGGACGCAGCTCTGAGCACCTGGGGTCTGTTCTGAACCCCCAGAGCCAGGAGGTAGGTGAAGGCAAATTGGGACACTCTGGCAGTTAGAATTTATTCAGTTTACATACACTCCTCCTTGCCTACTCCTGTCAACTCTAGTTGGCTTTTGGTTAGTTACCCTTGACTGCCCTTGCTGGTTACCAGAACCGGATTTTGCTTGGAGAATGATTTGTGCGTGTCCTGGGGTGAGGGTGGGCTGAGAACACCCTGTGATTTACCCCAGGTCTGGTATTCCCCAGGGTCAGCCCTGAGGCAGGCAAAGAAAAGTGGAGTTGAGCCCCTGGCTGGTTTGATTCAGTGGTTAGAGCTTCAGCCTTCAGACCAAAGGGTTCCAGTTCCATTCTCATCAAGGGCAATACCTCTTGTCCTTGGTTTCCCACCGGGTCTTGAAGGAGGCAACCAATCCATGTCTCTCTCTCTACCCCTCCCTTCCACTCTATCTGAAAATCAATGGAAAACTATCCTCTGGTGAAGATTTAAAAAAAAAAGAAAAGCAGAGTTGATAAACAGGAGGCAATCTTTTTTTTTTTTAATCCTCACCTGAGGATATTTTTCCATTTGTCTTCAGATAGAGTGGGAGGGAGAGAGAGAGAGAGAGAGAAACATCCACGGGGGAGGGACACATCGACTGGTTGCCTCCCACAGGACCCCTACAAGGGCTGGAGACGAACTGCAATCAAGTACGTCCCTTGACTGGAATCGAACCCAGAACATCAGTCCACAGGCTCTAACCACTGAACCAAACCAGCTAGGGCAACGGGAGGCAATCTTTATGGAAAAAAGAAAACCTTCCCCTCCTCCCTCTTTTCTCCAGGCCTTTAGCAACCCTGACCCCAGGTTGCAGGACTCCAGGAAACTAACTAAAGGGGATTGGCTGCTTATTTCTTTGCCGGATGCTCCAATATTTGTGTGGGCATGGGTTGTGGTGGGGAGGAACACCCACTGTCAGGGAAAGCCCTGCTAAGTATCATGGTTAAAATTTATGATGGACTTCTTCTCAGTACTGTGGCACATGTGCCTTCGTGGCTCTTTTTCAGCAGAGACAGACCCCAGCCCTGTAGCTACCAGCAGTTTTGGGGGCGGCAAGTGACTGTAGGCACAACAAAGAACAACCATGATTGTATTAGTAACATTTGCCAAAGTCAAAGTCGTATAGAAAGGGTGGTGGTGGTTTTTATTTTTTAATAATCTGAAATTTCTTAGATGAGAGTTTAGGCGAGATTTTGGTAAAGACTGCTTGCCATCTTGAAAACACTACCAAGATACCTTGCTGATCAGGCGAAGCTGAGCTCATTGCTTACCAGAGTGAGGGAAGGCATTGCCATGATGTCTTAGCAGCCTCTCAGAGGAGGTAATGAACTTCACAGGGGGTAAACAACCTGCTGAGCAATGTGTGTTTTCAGAGGGCGATAAAGATACAGCATGAGGGGCCATCTGGTTTAAAGGGGACCCTAAAACCAAGTCTACAGAAGATGCTAATAGTTTACCTACTGTCCCAGACAAGATGGAGAGGCACTTGCCACTGGATCATGAGAGAGGCTGTAGTAAGCTATTGGGCTTTTTATTTTTAATCTTTATTTATTTGCCTTGGTAAGGAAAAAGTTAACAGAGTAAATTATCCCCCTCAGCCTCTCATAAAAATGCTGACAATGTGGCAAAAATTTTACAAAAAACAGTTTAAGAACAATTAAAGTGCAAATAACTCTTTTTTTAAAGTTTATATTAAATGTCCTTTACTAAATAAAAAGGAATGTTGCTTCTAATTTCCAGGCCTTGTTGAGTAAGCTATTGAATTTTTTTTTTTTTTGAGAGAGAGGAAATGGGGGAGAGAGAGAAACATCTATTGGCTGCCACCTGCACGCCACCTACTGGGGATCAAGCCCACAGCCCGGGTATGTGCCCTGACCGGGGACCTCTCAGTCCATGGGATAATGCTCAATCCACTGAGCCACACCGGTTGGGCTAAGCTATCAATCTTGATGATCATGGTGAGATCTCTCATATATTTACAGGTGGAAAGGTTTATGATATTTAGTTAGGCCTGGAATGGGAGGGTATTGAAGAGCTCATTTGAACTCACAACAAGCCTGTTCAGAGTTGGGTTCCCAGAGAAAAGGTTTCGTTACCAAGTACTGACGTGAGTCAAATAATGGCGTGGGAATTGCAGGAAAGTTAGGAATGCACTGCTTTGCAGGGGCCATTGAGATCCAGGAATCCTCCTAATTGTCCCTTAGGTATTGGCAAGTGACCTTTTGCACAGCCAGTTGTCTGGAGTAAGGGGATCACTTCCATGGGATAAATCTTGTCTTAGGTCATGCACTTTCTTTTGACAAATTGTTAACTTCTCCATGAAAGCCGTATGCCCTCTCTGAGCTAAAAGAGTAAGCATGTAGATGACTTTCTCTTAGAGCTCACCTTATCTTTGCAACATAAATGATCATCCACATATCAGATAAGAACAGGATCATAGAGCAATGTAAAAAAAAGCCCTTGATAGCCTGGCTGATGTAGCTCAGTTGGTTGAGCATCATCCTGTGCACTGAAAGGTCGCTGGTTCAATCCCAGGTCAGGGCACATGCCCAGGTTTCAGATTTGGTCCTTGGTCGGGGTGTGTATAGGGGACAGCTGATTGATGTTTCTCACTCATATAGATATTTCTCTCTCTCTCTCCTCCCTTCCTCTCTCTCTAAAATCAATAAAAACATATTGAAAAAATAAAAAAGCCCTTGATGTCCTGGTTGAGGTCTTGTGAAAAGGAGAAGCGCACCTCAGTAAACTGAGGCATAACAGTCCAGGTATGTTGTTGATTTTGCCTAGAGAAAACAGTTATTGACTTGATTTAAAGAGACCCAAAGAAAGTACAGTATAGTTCTACATTTGTAAAACATGTAGTCAGTCTCCGTAGGACCTGAATATAAAATAGTATTTGAATTTGGTTCTACAGGAAGCGGAGAGTGACTAATTTATTTGTGGCCAGGAACCTAAGTGAATCCATACTCTTGCCCACTGGTTTGCTTGATGGGACAGTAGGACTAGATATGAAGACTTCTTTCTCTTTAAGGCTTTTGATTATTAGTTTTATTCCTTCTTTAGCACCTTGTTTTAGAGGCTATTGTGCAAGTTTGGGTAGAAGTTTAGGTGGGACAGTCTGAACCTTGATGGGTTTAGTTTGGAAAAATATCAGAATTGTTTGCCTACAAAAGAACTTCAATCTGTGCTTGATCTACACACAGAAGTACTGGCAAATCAATATCCAAATCAGCCAGGACCTCATTATGAACAGGGAGATCCTCCAGGACTGGAAGGAAGACATTGTCAGGAGAGCATTCACACAGTAAATCCCTTGCTGTTAATGAGTGTAGTGTCACAAAGGAGAAAATTTTCTTCAGTTAAAGATTGAAGGCTAAAAAAGGGGGAAAAAATGTTCAAGGCTGACAGTTATGGGGGCGGGAGTGGGGGATTGGGGGACTGCGGATCTGGAGAAGGTGTGGCGAAGACTATCGGATAAATGCTTGATCCAAGTAGTTTGTTGACTCCAAGGAACAGGCTGTATAATGGTACTCAGGTTCAAGATTGATATTATTGTTCCCATATCAGTCAAAAAGTTGTAAGGTTGTCCTTTAGTTTTTAGAGAAATGTTTCCCTGCAGGTTTGAGAGTAGTATGGGAAATTGAACACCTTCGTTGATAACTTCGTTGTTGTTTTTTATCCTCACCCGAGGACATTTTTCGATATTTTGTTCAGATAGAGTGGGAGGGAGAGAGAGAGAGAGAAACATCGACATGAAAGGGACACATCAAGTGGTTGCCACCCACACGACCCAGCCAGGGCCGGGGACAAACTGCAACAGAGGTACGTGCCCTTAGCGGGAACCAAACCCTGGTCTCTGCGGACCACAGGCCTACGCTCTAACCGCTGAGACAAACCGGTCAGGGCGATAACTTCGTTTTTTAATCCTCACTTGAGGATTTCTTTTTATTATTGATTATAGAGAGAGAGGAAGGGAGAGGGGGAGAGAGAGAGAGGAACATTGATGTGAGTTGCCTCCTGTATGCGCTCCAACGACGGATCAAAACCCGAAACCTGGGTATGTGTCCTGATTGGGAATTGAATCCTTGACGCTTTAGTGCATGGGACAACGCTCCAACCACTGAGCCACACCAGCCAAGGCCACTGATAACTTTTTTTTCTCTCTTTTTTTCCCCTAGTAGTTCTAGAGCATTTTCAGTATAGAGAGAGCTCTTTCAAGGTTTTGGAGGTCTGACCATAGCATTGTTTCCATTCTGCTTTTCGCTTGCATATTAAATTTCCTTTTTCTGGTTTAAGGCCATTCACAAAAAGATAAGAGGAGATCCAAGGTCCAGTCGGCTTCAGGATTTACTCCTAAATGCTGTCCCTAGGTATTAAGGAATCTTTCCCTGCAGTGTCCATCAGATTTCTCCTTTTTTTGGCTTGAAGAACTGAATCAGAGCACAATCTGTTTTCACAGTAAAGATAAAGGATAGCTTCTCAAGACCTTGACCAACATCTACAACTTTTCTAAATGCCTTCAGTTTTCTATGCAATTCAAGGTCTCTTAAGTCACCAGTGGAGGTCTTCCCTTTTTTTTTTCTTTATTGATTTTAGAGAGAGAGGAAAGGAGAGGGAGAGATAGAAACATCGATGAGAGAGAGTATTGATTGGCCACCTCCTGCATGCCCCCCACTGGGAATTTAGTCCACAACCTGGGCATGTGCCCTGACCGGGAATTGAACCGGTGACCTCTTGGTGCATGGGTCAATGCTCAACCACTGAGCCACACTAGCCAGGCTTCCTGTTTTTTTTTTTTATAGAACTTTTTGCATCTGAGGTTCCTACTAATGTGTGAACTAATTGGTATATATCTGGAAGCTCTGGACTATATCTTCCTCAAACTATCCTAAATTCCTCTGTGATATTCTCTGTCTTGTTTAGGTGTTGAGGAGTCTTTGATAATGGCTTTCAGCTGAGAATGAAACCAGGGCTTAAAAATCACCATAAGACTTTTTTTCTGTGTGGAAAGAGATCTACCTTAAAGAGGTAAGTGAAGTTTGGGGTATCTGGCCAGCCAGGATGGAAGGAGAGTGGGTCAGAGGGAGAGATGGGGCAGTAGGAGCTGGAGGAGCACAGGATAGGGGAAGAGGTTAGTAGGTTTGAGTTGTGATGTGGGGGGATGTACAAGACAGATAGTTTTAAGTTGTTCATATTTTTATTTTGCTTTGGCCAAAGAATCTGTTTAAGGAAGTAATTTTGAAATCCAATTCTGGATGCTTCTTCATGCTAATAAAAAAATGAACATCATTGGATGTTTGGGATCCCTTTTCATTCTAGGCACTTCTCAAGTGAGTAACTTTCTTCATATCAAAAGCTCCTTGTAGTGGCCACTGTAATTCTAAATTACCCCTGGTGAATTGATGCTATTTAGAAAGATAAATTCACAAATTTGGGCCACAGCAGAAATACACGTAAGAAGCAGAAGTCGGCACTCAGGAAGGCATGGACTGAGGTTTACACTGAGAGAACCCTATGAGAGTCTGGGGGTGGTCAGCTGAGAGTTGCTTATGCCTCCTGTGGCTCAGGGCCCCCAACCTCACAGCTAGACCTTATCCAATCACAATTCTGATGAATTTACAGTTCCCAGCAGATGGAGGGTGTCAAGAGACCTCAGCTGAACCAAACTCTCACAGACAAAACAAGCCTGAGGAAAGTTCTCATAAGGTGTTGATAGTGGCTTGAGAAAAATTTTGTCCCTGGGACAGCTTAGGGATGGATTTATTGGGACCCAACTATCCTCTTCACTATAAAGTTTCCTCTTCTATACCCTGGCTGGTTTGGCTCAGCAGTTGGAGCATCAGCCTGTGGACCAAAGGGTCGTGGGTTCGATCCCTAGTCAAGGGCACGTACCTGGGTCACAGGTTTGATCCCCAGCCCCAGTCGGAGCCATGAGGGAGGCAACCAGTTGATGTGTCTCTCTCACATCGATGTTTCTCTCTCTCTCTGTTTCTCTCTCTCTCTCTCTCTTTCCCTTCCACTCTAAAAATCAATGAAAAAAGATCCTCAGGTGAGGATTAACTAAAAAATAAAGTTTCCTCTTATAGATGCCCAGGGTGGACCCTGATGAGTAGTAGCCTGAATAATAAGGCATTAATTCACTGAAGAGAAAAGACTTTCAAATATGAAAAATCACAGGATTTCTAAAAAGTGTTCCTTATTACTAGGGGACAAAATAGGCTCAATGTTTGGGAGCTCAATAAAAAGAACAATTAAAAAAAGAAATTGGCCTAGCCCATTTGGCTCAGTGGATTGAGCGTTGTCCCCTGGACTGAGAGGTCCCGGTTCAATTACCGGTCAGGGCACATGCCCGGGTTGCAGGCTCGATCCCCAGTTAGGGGCGTGCAGGAGGCAGTGGATCAATGTTTCTCTCTCTCTAAAAAATCAGTAATAATTAAAAAAAAAACATTAAAAAAAGAAAAAGAAATTGGCACTCAGGCCTAATGCAGCAGGCCTTTCACCTCCTCACTGGTGTGGTCTGAGAGGCCCCTGAGGGAGGGGTTTGAGGGCCTTGGAGGAGCACACGGTTTCTGAGTCAGGGGTCTTGCACCTCAGTAGTGAGGAGGTCTCCATTGGACCTCAATGGACCTCAATAATTAAAGCCTGGCTCCCTGAAAATATCACTGAAACAACTTTGTGATAATGCAAGGGTGAGTTTGTTCTCATCCCACACGGGAGAACAGTGCTCTGTAGAACCATAATGGCATCTGGGAGGGAGGGTGGAGCAAAGTTGAGAAATTTATGAAGTGTCAGGATCTATTTTAAGACAGCTCTTCCAATGAGGGGGCTTGTTTAGAACTGGGCAAGGATCATGAGCAATAGTTGAGGATTGTTGGGCAGGGCAAAGTGAGGGTTTTGAGGCAAGTGTTTCAAACAGTCTTAGAGAATAAAGATGCAATCTATTGAATGATAGAAAATGATCCTTCTGGAAGAATATTAGAAGCTTCTTTATAGCCAAAGAACCATCCAGAGTGTTTATGTAAACTCTCTGGGCTGACTGATGGCTCATCTACTAGTACTTGGAGGTAGAGTAGGGACGAGGAGGATAAAGCAGGTCCTTTTTAGATGCCATCCTGGAGGTTTATCACAAGAATTGCCCAGTGGATTTTAATAAACAACACTCTTCCAGCCAAGTTTAAGGAGAGAATTTACTGTAAAACACTATTGTGTGCTCTGTCTTATTTTTTTTTTTGCAACGTCCATATAAACTTGTTCCATATCTCACATACCCTTTATCCTTCATAATCAGAACCTTTTCTCTGATAGCCCAATCCAGAGAGTCTCTCAGCAGCATCAATTATCTACATCTGCTCACTGTGATGGGCATAGACAACACCTGCATAACTTCTGGGTATCATGCACAAAGTAAGTGTGGGCCTGGGGCAGAGCAGACGGTGCTGCAGTCCTCCAGACAGCAGAAGGCTGGGCAGCCCCTGGCTCTCAGAGTCTGGCAGGGTGGTTTCAGCTCCAAGACTTCAGCCCAGCTGCAGGAGGAAGTCAGCAGAGCCTCCCTGGGGAAAGGCCCCTGTGTCAAGGGAATAGCTCCTCTACTCTGCCTATTTCCTCTCCCTGCTTTATATTGTTTTATGTACTTTCTTTTGTGTTTTTCACAACAAAAATGTTTTTTAAAAGATAAAAAAGAGAAATAAATTGTTTGAAAAGCAGATGGAGCAAAGCTATTGTTTAAAGCTTAAAACTTCTATAATCACTGAAGGGCAGACACTCAGGTGGCCTTAGTTGAGGGGGTCTCACAATCAGGCCAGCTAAGGTGAGCTGAGAAGGCTCTGAGTGTTGGTGTGTTGGGCTGATTTCTCTCCCCTAGAACAGCAGTATCTGCACAGAGAACCAGTACTGGCTAAGGCGGAGAGGAAGCATGGCCCCCACTCTTGGCAGGGGCCATTGCAGCAGTCCTGCAAGATGACACAAAAGTCACCAAGGAGAAGCAGGGGTCACCTGGGACCCCAGGAAACAGAAGGAAGTGGGACGGTGGTGGGCAGGTCAGTGCGAGGAGGGAGGTGCTGGTATCAACCATAAAGTGAGTGGGTGGGGATAGGAGAGAGCCCAGAGCTCTCGTGTCCCAGGCCTGTGGAAACCTTTAACATTCTAGGATTCTAAAATTAACGTAACAAATAATTACTAAGGGCCTACTATAAACAAGCACAAAGAATGTATGGTTTTTAATGCTTGTCTTCTATTGAGATAGCAATGATTTCATAAACTGCACAGCTACGGTGGTATTTGAACTGGGCCACCCATAAAGTCTTGGTGGGACTCCCACGGGAGTGAGTAGGTGTTGCAGATGATGGCTTCTGTGGAACTGAGAAAGCAGAGTCAGGAAATAGGCCCATCTTGCAAACACAGGATTCAAGGCCGGCGCCAGCGTCTTTTAGGCCGTAGTATTAGGAAAGAAATTAGGATTCCTATTATCTTTCCTCCCAATTTGCAGGTGGAGAGACCGCTGTAAAAGTGTAAGTGGACTCGGAGCTGGAGGCTACCTTCGGCGTCCGCCCCGACGGTTTTCGCCATCCATGTTCTACGCGGGACTGCGTTCCTGGGGGTTTCCGGGGTTGCCTAGAAACCTTCCGGGCCCCTAGGTGTTCTGGCCTACCAACCCAGGCTCCAGTCGAGTGTCGCCTTCGGGAAGCAGGAAGAACTGCGTCTGCCCGACCTCCCAGGGCCGGTTACACGTGGAATAACCCGAGGTGTACACATTGCCAGTGCACACTGCCAGGCGTCGGGTAGGGGTGGGGCCTCGCGGCGCCAAGGGGCGGGCAGAAGGGAGCGCGCCTGCGCACGGCAGGCCGGGGGCGGGGCGGGGCCGGGGAAAAGCTTTCTGAGGACGGGAGCTGGCGAGGCTCACGCTGGGAAGCTTCGTGTCCGAGAAACTTGGGCAACAGCGGGCAGCGAGGGTGAGTGAACCTGGGAGCATCCCAGGTGCGGGCTGCGGCTTGTGAGGCCCATGTCCCAATTCTGGGGAAGGAGGTCCGTGGGGTGGCGCCCAGGGGTCCTCAGCAGGGCTGGATTCCGGTGCCCCTCCGGGGTCTTGGGGCCTCGGGCTCAGGTTGAGGGGCAGGAGCGGCTCCCGAGCGCCTCCGTAAGTTCAGCGGGCTTGAAGCAGAGCCCCTCTCTCGGGGCAAGCCGCTGGGGGCTTTGAAGCCAGATGGGCTCTTGGAGGACCGGCCGTGGGCGTGACGCCGTCCGCTGCTGGTGCTCCCCCTCCCCTCCCCTCCCCATCCCCCTCCTGGAGGGGACAACCAGCAGGTCCTGTCCTGCAGGGCGAGCTTGGTTTGACTGTGCCGGGACGATGGGGAGGCGAGGGAAGCCGATTTCCTCTTGTATTCCCTATCTGGGCATGGGCACCGCCACCCACCCAGTGTCCAGGCCAGCCTGGGCGTCATCCTCACCTCCTGCCCTCCTTGACCGCCCACATGGAATCCACACAGATGGTAGGCCCCCTCTTGGCTAGGCCCCCCTTTCCACTCCCAGTCTCCGCTCCGGCTAGTTCAGGCCGCCACCATCTCTCCCTGGAATCCCTCAGTAGCCTCCTGACCGGTCCCCTGCATGCCATTGTTGATCCTCTGTAGCTTGTTTTGTACTGGAAAGCAGAGTGGTGGTCTTAAAACAGATCTGATCAGTCACCTTTCCCTTTCCGACCCTTCAGTGGATTCTCATTGCTCTTCCAAGCTATCTAACAGGGCTTGCAAGCCCCTTCATGGCCTGTCCTTTTTTTACTCAAACTCATCAGTATCCACTGTACTGTGTCTCTTCAACCATATCAAACCATTTTTAGTTCCTGGGTTGGACCAAGTTCCTTCTAGGCTTAGGTGTCTGTTACATCATGTTCTCTCTGCCTGAGGTGCTATCCTTTGGTTGAAAACATTATCCACATCCTTAGTGAATTACTTCAGCATGGGTTGGGGTTCATTGGTCCACAGGTTGCCATCTGTGTGAGTGGAATTTGTCTCAACCATAGTCCTATCCTTAGTACCTTGTGCAGCACCAGGCTGTTGGTACAGAGTATGTTAGTTAAATGTAAAAATGAAGCATGGTAGCTCCTTGGTCTCCCCAAATGAACAAATAGACCCAGTTATCAAATGCCTGCTCTTTCAGAATCTCTTCTCAACCACCAACCCATATAGAGGTGTCTTTGTCCTAGGAACTTGCTTATTTTCTCGTCTTCAGTTCAGGCCTTTGGAAGTTTTAAATGGGAAGTGCCGATCAGAGTTTTTCTTTGGCATTGACTCTGGGTACAGGATGTCTGGATGTTGGTGAGTTTGGCTGCTTTTAGTTTGAATTTGTAACCGAGGGCCCTTGCCATGAGAGAAAAGCTGCTAACAGCTGCTGGGCTCTTTATGGCAGGAAGGCTGGCTCCAGACTCTTCCGTGCTGATAGGACAAACTACATAATGGGAGGGTTGGGTGGGCCAGGCCAAATCACTGATGGGAGGGCTCCAAAGGGAAGTTATTTTTCCATTTTAGGCCAAATCTTTTGTGATAGGGAACAACATTCCTAGGGCCAAGACCCATACTGCCCTGATTCAGACGTGAAGGTCTGCTATCTGTAGGTCAGCTTAGCACTTTGTAATAAATTTAGTAGGGGATACAAGCAACAGAGAAGATGAGTTCCCATCCCTCAGAGAGGGAGGAGAAGAGAAAAACAAAAGGAGAACAATATGTGACAATATGTTATGTTAAGGCCAAATGAGTGTGAGAGGCTGCAGACTGAGGTCAGAGGAGGGAACAATTAATCTTGGCTGGAAGGATCCAGGGAAGCTATTTGAACTGGGCCTGGAAAGAAGAGGGAGGACAGATTGATGGAACCAGTGGGAGCAAATGCTGTGGGACTGGAAGAGGATGCTGGCTCAGCGAGAGGAAAGGAACCCTGTTAACATAATGCACTGCAGGAGGCTCACTACTGATGATGGTCTGGTGCTTCGCTTCCAGGACCGAGGCTTCTCCTTGTGAAGGATGTCACAACGCATGGGTGTATTCGGAAGTCTCTTTCAGAAATCTCTCCTCCTTTAAGTTTTTCTCCAACCTGGCCTTTACAGTTTCTCAAAGACAGCTAGTGAGGCCAGGACTTGTAGGGTTTATCTGCCTTGCTGTTTGCTCATGGCCTTGGACTAAGTGGTTAGAGTATGGGTGATGCAACTTGTTCATGGGGCTGAAGGGCGTTGCTTATGTTTCTTTTTCTTTTTCTTTTTTTTTATCCTCACCCGAGGACATTTTTCCATTTTTTGTTCAGATAGAGCGGGAGGGAGAGAGAGATAGAGAAACATCGATGTGAAAGGGACACATCGAGTGGCAGCCACCCGCACGACCCAACCAGGGCCGGGGACAAACTGCAACCAAGGTACATGCCCTTAGCGGGAACCGAACCCGGGTCTCTCTGGACCGCAGGCCGATGCTCTAACCACTGAGCCAAACCGGCCAGGGCTTATGTTTCTTTTTCAATGTGCCCATTTAAAGTGTTAGGTGGCAGTCAGATTCCCTGTTTTCATTGCAGCACTTGGAGGGAATTTCTCCTTTGTGTTCTTAGATTTGTTGTGTTCTAATTCAGGCATACCTCAGAGATATTACAGGTTCAGTTCCTGACTACCAAAATAAAGCAAATTTCACAATAAAGTGAGTCATGTTAACTTTTTGGTTTCCCAGTGCACGTAAAAGTTATGCAGAAGCCCTGGCCGGGTAGCTCAGTTGGTTAGAGCATAACCCCGATATGCCAAGGTTGCGGGTTTGATCTCCAGTCAGGACACATAAAAAAAATCAACCAGTGAATAAATAAATAAGTGGAACAACAAATTGATCTTTTTCTCTCTCTCTGTGTCTAGAAATCAAATAAAAAAAAATCCACACAGGAGCTAAAAAAAGTTATACATAAACTATACTGTACTTTCTTAAGTGTGCAAAAGCATGATGTCTAAGAAACAGTGTATATTTCTTAATTAAAAAATACTTTATTGCTGCCTGGCTGCTGTGGCTCAGTGGTTGAGTGCAGACCTATGCACCAAGAAATCACTGATTCCTAATCAGGGTACATGCCTGGGTTGTGGGCTCGATCCCAGTAGGGAGTGTGCAGGAGACAGCCGATTGATGTACCTCTCTCATTGATGTTTCTATCTCTCTCCCTTTCCCTTCCTCTCTCTAAAAATCAATAAAAACATATTTAAAAAAATACTTTATACTTTATTGCTAAAAAATGCTAAATGTCATTCGGGCCTGTAGGGAGTTGTAATCTTTCTGCTGGTTCGGGGTATTGCCTCTGTGTTGATGAAAATGCAATAAAGTGAAGGGCAACAAAACAAGGTATGTCTGTAGTTAGAAACTGCAAAAGCAAACCAAGATGGGACATGTTCAATATCAATGGTTCTTGGCCTTTATTCTGCCTCCCTTGAAGAAGGGATCATTTGGACCCATGGTTACTATACTACCAATCACTTGGTTACTTTTTGGTGTTATTTAAATAGAACCCTCCCACCCCCAATTTGATATACTGAGTTTCCAACCACATAGTTATAGGAAATGGTGCCATGGGTTTAGTGACTACCCAGCTCAACAATCTGATAGATATCTCAAAAAAATAATTTTACGCTCAGTTACATTGACATAAAAACTTGGCAGCATGTCCACGAAAGTGGGACTCCCCCCATCCCCAAGGACCATGGCACACAGGCTGAGGACTGCCAAGCTCTGTGCTTGGCACTGTGCTTGATGCTAGGAGTGTAGATGCAGTCCCCACCCTCACAGAGCTCAGCCCAGCAAGGGACACTGACAGTAGTCAGGCATTGTTCAAGAGTACATTCACAGCTGTTGTCAGCGCTAGACAGGGTCCTTCCGAAGGGCAGCGCTCAGGAGCATATGGGAAGAACACCTAAGCCAGACCTGGAATTGAAGGCTTGCTGGAGAAAGACCTCTAGGCAGATGAGTCTGAAAGGCTTGGGGGGAGTGGCTTCTCTCTCTGACCCCTCCCGTCCCAGAACTCTAACAGGCTGTTCTGTTCTGTCCAGCCTGTGCAATCATTGCTGAGAGGAACTTGAAACCTTGTTTTCTGGTACTAGGTACAGTGGCAGTGGCCTTATTAGGATCTTTTATTTGGTAAAATTGGAAAATTTGGTTTCTGTTCCTGAATTATTTTCTGGAGATGAGAACTGGAAGCCCCTTTTTTATTCCAATCATATAATATTGGAACAAAATTACATTAAATACATATTTGTAAATTAAAACAAAAACAAAAACGTTTATAGTAGAAATTTTAGAAGCCATAGAAAAGTAAAAAGCCCTGGCTGGTTTGGCTCAGCGATTGGAACATCGGCTGCAGACCAGAGAGTCCCAGGTTTGTTTCCCGCTAGGGGCACGTACCAAAAAAATAAAATAAAATAAATATAAAAAAAAAAGTAAAAAGAAAATTAAAATCACTCTTTATCTCACAACCCAGAGGTAGTCTTTGTTTTTAGTTATTGTTTGGTGTGTGAAATATACACATATTCTTTTTACAAAAGTGACTTTTTCTTTACAGACTTTTGTAACCTGTTCTTTGTTGTTTGATATATAGTAAACATCTTTCTATTATTAATTTTGACATTGCATTGTGATATCTCTCTTTAGTAATAAGACTAAATGCTGCTTTTCCATCCCAAAAGTTGTACATCCCAGCGACTATTGCCTGCTTAGGAAGGGAGCATGGAAGTTGTACTGCTGATAGGCAAAGTGGGTTTGGGAAATTTTCCTAGATGTAGGGGTGGCATTTTCCAGGGTTCTACCTTTTAGGATGGGGGAGGGGGCTGCAGCACGTCTGCTTCCCAGCCCAGGTACAGGGAGTGGAGATGGCACAGCTTCAGAGCTGAACTGTGTGTGTGGAATGTGTAAGGGTATGACCAGCACCTTATGCTCTCTCTTTTCTGCTGTGGGTTTGGGGCTGTGGCTACTGTTGGCCCCTTAGAAATCACTGGCCCTTGTTATTCAGCAGAATCTGCGCTGCCCTTTGGGAACTGAATGTGTAGGTCAGGGCTTGCTTTGGGTTATAGGTCTCCTGGCTGTCCTGCCCCTTCCTTTTTCAGGTCAGTCCATAGCCCCAGGAAGGACCAGGACTTTCAGTTTAACAAACAGCAAAGCCCTGCCTGAGCCTCGGTGGGAAATACTGATGGGAACAAACACTCCTGACCTCAGAGCTTGCTCTGTGGCTGACTGTGTCCTCCTCTTGTTGGCCATGATTCCAGGTCTAGCCAACAGGAGCACTTGATGGAATCCTGATTTCTGTGTCTCTCTCCTTCCCAGTGCTCTCTCACAGTGGTTACATTACTTGCCTCTGTCACAGCCCTGTAAATGGATGAGTCGGGTTAATGTCCTCTTCTTCTGTGCTGACCTTGAACCTCATCCCTTCCTTCAACTACCTTTACTCCACTAAATACCTCCCCTGCTGTGCTGCCAGATTAGGCATTCTGAAAACAAGCTCTGATCTCATCTCCCGTTCAGGAATCCTCAGTGGCTCCCCATTATCTTCAGGAAAGTTCAGTCCCCTTGACCTATCATGCAGTCATGTTCAGTATGACCTGGTCAACCTTTGTAGCCTATTGTTCACTGTTCTGCCTACTTCACATGCTCTGGGCTCCAGACTGACTAAACCACTTGGAGTTGCTCTCCCACTTGTCTGCACCTGCCACTCTGCTCGCCCACCCCTAGTCCTTCCGCCCCCACTCGTCCGCGGCACACTCATCCATCCAGACCCAGCTAAAGCGTCCTCATGTCCGTCAGCCTTCCCGTGCCCAGAGGAAAATTCTGTGAACTCTCAGAGGGTTTGTCTGTCTTGACTACACCTCACTTTCTACATTTATTAGCGCTCTTGGTAGCATTTCTCTCACTGGACCGTAAGCTTCTTGGAGGCAGAAATAATCTCAGTCCATTGAAGCTGTCGGCGAGTTCCTTGGCATTCTGAAGGTGCTTCAGGAAATGTCATGGGCCTGCCCGTTTGCCCAGACCTAGAGTCTGGGTCTATGGCCTTGGAGCCAGTTTAACATATACTCTTCTCCAGCCTTGCTCCTTCATCAGGTTTCTCAGGAGCGCACTGTGTTGAGTCTTGAGAGAAGTTTAGTTCTGGGGTTCTCACCTTCACCTTCTGTGTTTCCCACCTCCAGGTACCGGCGACCATGACATCTCTGTGGCTGCTCAGAACCCCCTTCCTGTGCAGCCTGCTCTGGGCCTTCTGGGCCTCAGGTACCAGGGCTGAGGAGCACGGGGCTGGCTCTTCCCATCCCAGCAGCGTGGGTCTGGATAAGCACACAGTGCACGACCAAGAGTATGTATTCAGCCAGGACTGTGGGCCAGGGGTCTCCCCATCCTCTGCGGCTGCAGCCAGCTCAATGGCACGCTCAGTCCGCTTTTCCGTCTACTGCTTGTGCTCCTTGACATTTTTCAAGGATGATAGTTATTCCTTACAGCCACTCGTAAGTCAGGTATTCCTCTTTTTGTCATCGTATCGCCAATGGGGGATCTTGAGGCCCAAATGGAATAAATGACTTGCCTGAACTTTTTCTGTCTCTCACCACAGACAGACATAGATGCACACTCTCACACACACATGCACACACACAGTAGTAGTAGTAGTGAAATCCAGAATCGAGCTAACGTTTCTTGACTGTGACAAGACCATTTTCTTTTTTTATTGGCACATTCAAACATCGAATCATTTGTTGTGACATTTGTCTTGGGCCAGTTAGCCTTACACATTATACTCTGTTATCCTTGAATTGATTTTAAAAGTGTTTTTTTTTTTCAATGATAGCCTCAAAAAAATGTGATAACAATGTCCTAGTAATAAAGAGGGAAAATCACCCATAATCTTGCCAGCATAATAGGTGCAGTGTTTGGTTTTCCTCTGTGCTCCTTTCACGCCTTGCCTGCATCTGCCATCCTTGAGGGTGGTCTGCCCCTTTCTGTTTGTTTTTGTGGGATGGGTGAATTTAAGATCTTGAACTTTTAAGAGCTCTTAAGGTTTTATTTAGCTTGATCCCACTGTCCCTGCCAAGTGGTCTGAGTCTAACTATTGGTTTCTAGGCATATCATGGAACATCTAGAAGGTGTCATCAACAAACCAGAGGCGGAGATGTCCCCACAAGAACTGCAGCTCCATTATTTCAAAATGCATGATTATGATGGCAATAATTTACTTGACGGTCTAGAACTCTCCACAGCCATCACGCATGTCCATAAGGAGGTAGGTCAGGCCGTGGAGCGCTGGGCAGCCTCTCAGAAAGGCCTCTCTTTGCTGCTTCAGTCCCCGGTCTTGCTGACCTGTGCTGTCCTTGTGCTGCAACAGAATCGTTGCTTCTCCTTTTTCCGCTCACCTCTCTGTTCTGTCTCTTTTCCTATTCAGTGGTCCTTCTTGCAGAGGGTGACCTGCTGAGGTAGAAGCCCCAGGGCCTTGTGTCTTTAACAAGTGCTACAGACCTTTCTGCTGCACACCAGAGTTTGAAAACCAGCGCCCCAAAGACAGACCATGTTCAAAATGCAGAGCAGGGGAGAAGTTACTTGAGAAGAATGGGGAATCGGAACCAAGGGATCGAGGGACTCAGCACTAATTGAGGGTTTGTACAGTGCTATGAGCAAAGCAGTTTGCAAAGCACTTTCAAGTACGTTAGAAATCACACTGCAGCCCATGAGTAGGCAGGGACAGGCATTCTTACTACCTGATTCTAGAGGGGGAGGAAACTGAAATGGAGACTTTTGTCTTAGGATCGAATGCCTGTCCTGCTCTGCCACACTGCAGTGTAGAGGAGGGGGAGGCAAAGCTGGTGAGGTCGCTGCCCAGGAGAGCAGGTTTGGGGTTACTCTGAAGGCAGTGGGGAGTGCTAACAGCTCTGTGCAGGAGAATGGCGTGACGAGAGAGGTGTTTCGGGAAGATCTTTTGCTGTGGGAAGCTAACTGGTGGATGCGAGAAGAGTCTCGCATCAGGGAGAATGGTTTCAGCATCCTGGCAGGCGAGGGTGGTGGCAGCCGTAGGAGAGGAAAGGTAGCTATGGGAGAGGTGCCAAAGGAAGAATTGGCATGGGGTGTGCACAGCGTTAGCTTAGCACTTGGCATAGTGAGCCTCTGGAGCAGAGATCCCTTCCCCTCAAAGACCCTAACAGGTTTTCCTGGTTGGCAGCATCTTCTTCTTCTGACCCCAAGGTGTGGTCCAATGTGGACTGTTTCTTCCTGTCAGGGCAGATTGTGCCCAGAGCTGACTCTCGAGGGGGCCTGGGCTGTGAGCTTTTCTCTAGGATGGGTCTGTGGGTCATGGGATCTGTGAAACACACAGTTCTGTATGAGCCAGATCTAGCTTTCTACAGTGACCATGTATGACTTTTGTCCTTAGAAGAGGATGAAAAGTAATTTTTAAAATAAATAAGCAAGGGCCTCCTTTGATTGTATCTTTCTTGTAACTGGCAACTATACTTTCTAAATTGATTATTCTGAATTGACTCTATATCTGACATATGGTTTGTGGATTCCTAGAAGTAGCTTTGTATTACATTGAAGGAGTTTTTGGACACGTGTGAGCATGGACATTTTGGAAATTGGCTAAGCACTTCCAGTAAAATGTGCCAACTCATTGTTTAATTTAAATTTTGTAGGGAGGGAACGAACAGGCACCACCCATGAGCGAAGAGGAACTGATTAACTTAATAGATGGTGTTTTAAGAGACGATGACAAGAACAATGATGGATACATCGACTATGCTGAATTTGCAAAATCACTACAATAGACATTATTTGACTGTCTCCTAGTTTTTATGCAAATGTGACCCATTATAATGTGATTGAACACTTTGCGTAATGCAGAATAATTCATTTCCAACTACTGCTGAAGTATTTTGGTAAAAACCTGTAGCAGGTGTTACACTGGTGTGAGAAAGAGAAGTCAAGAGAAATAAAAGAGAAGTGAAATGGGACATGTTGTAGTCCCCAAGCACTGTTAAATCTCCTGTTGGACAAGGGCTACAGTGAACATGTACGCCTTAAAAAGACTAAAGAATATTTTAGGAATATTGGATAATTGGAGCTGAGTACTCAGGAACATGACTATAGAATACCGCTAGTCTCTTGGTTTTAATTCATGCTACCTGAAAGGTAAGACAAGCTTTGCCAGGTAGACACACTTTTCAGTAGCAGTGAAGGAATGGAATCAATGCCAAATGTTCCCCCTTGTGGGTCCTGTCTCTTCAGGTAAACGTGGTCAGTATTCTGTCAAGTTCCCTGGCTTAAATGATTATGTGCTTTGGGCAAGTGAGTATTGATTAAGCTATTTCCAATCCACAGCATAACACAAATGCCAGGTATTGAGTTCAGCTAGCCAGAGTCTGTATCTTCTGGCACTTTGGATATGATACACCACTGACCTAAGTGATTAACTTTTTCAGCTTTTCAATATTCTATAAAACTACTGCCATTTCTTTATATTTTATTTCTTTTATGTCTTCTTCAACCTGGAAGAGACCTTGAATATAAAAGTGTTCTCTAATCAATAGCAAATGTTTTAGCTTTCTTCATATTTGTATTTAACTCTTGTTTCTAGGGTTTTGTTTTTGTAGTTCAGAAACATAGGAATGCAAGAATTTATCCCTTCTGCTTGATACAGCGGGAGTAAAACTACTAGCTGCCGCAGTCTAAGTGGAAAGGTTATTCACCAAGCACAGTGATTAACCTGATACAAGTTGTATTTAGAAGGAGCGTTGTTTAAATGACCTCTTCTAGCCTAAATATGTGAATTCTTTCAGATCAGGAAAGATTAGAAAAAGAAGCCTAAAAACTTAACTGCCGTCTCTCGGCCTACAGTGTGAGTCTCAATAGTTGCAAGTGAGAAGCAGCAGCAAATTGTAATTTGGCTTATTGGATGTGATGGACGTACTGTGATAGAAGATCATGAAATGATGATTGAATGGGGGAAAACTGCATATAATTTGCTGTAATATGTATAGAGACTTATTTTCTTTATTGAAGTATTCTTATAAGAAAACATGTATTTGTAAAAATGATTTCCTGTGTCATGTATTTGTGCAATGAGAGTTGAATTATAAACTATTCTTATAAAATCTAGTTATTTTGAAAGATTTATATAATGAATTCTGGATATATGACCAATAAAACCTGATGAAACAAAATAAAAGGCTGTTGATTTTGTCCAATAGCTTCTTCTCCCACCACATGAAGGCTGTATTTATCTAATACAGATGTTTACATGTGCCTGCTCTCGCACAGGTCCTGTGACCCTCCTGTTCCCTGTTCCTTTTGAAGGGGTCAATTCCCAGTGTTCAGTCACTTTCCCCTTTTAGGCATATTTTTTCTTCCGAATGAAATCACTTTTTGGACCTTTTTTTCTGGCTGAGTTCAGATTATGACAGCATTTTCTGGCTTAGGAAAATACCGTGTTTTCTCCTTGAGACTGTTCTTTTTTGCTAGAAAATTTAATTTGATAGCATTACTACAAGTCTCCCAGGCCCAAGCAAAAAGTAGTCTCCCCTGGCTTTTTGGAAATAACACTTTGTTCTGCCAGTTGAAAAGCAAGGACGGAAGTTACCATTGCCTTTTTCCCGCCAAGATCCTTCGCTCTTGCAATGGCCCGGCTTCATCCAGAGCTGCCCCTCGGATGGATCTAGTGAGTAGGCTCACAGTCGTAGGAACCTCATGCTGTTGGCAGCTAGGAAGGGAGGCAGATCCTTAGAAGGTAGAGTCATTCCATTAAACAGTCAAGATGGACACCTCCTTCCGTTGGCACAGCTGGCTGCCGTTGGTAATGCTTCCCCAGTGGCCTGTGTGGTCCTGTTAGTCTGCCTTTCCCTATAGAAAGTCTCCCTGGTGGGTGAGGGGCCTGTGCCATTAGGGACACAGCATGATTAGCTATCCCCTGTGTACCCCTTTATCTCTCCTCCCCTGCACGCCTTCTCGTAGCTCACTTCAAGGACTTTTCAGAATGTATTAGGAACATCTCTGTACCTCTAAAATGGAGATAAATATACCCAAAAGAGTCAGCCTTATTAGGAGCATAAGCTTTGGACTAGGGCAGACCTGAGTTGAAGTCTTAGGCCTGCTACACTTTAGCTGTGGACTTGAGTTTCTCATCCAAAAAGTAAGTGTAATAAAACACCTACAGAGTGGGTAAGTGTTAACAAAATGAGGAAAAATAAGGCATCTGGTAAGTGCCTGGCACAGAGTAGGTGTTAACACTAACTCGTTCCCCAGCCTGGCTGAAGAGCCCAGACCCGCTTCCTCATTGAAGAGCAGGGGCTGAGGGGCTACAAAGAAACTAATGGCTCCTCAGGGGCACGGATCCAACAATATCCATAGTTTGCCACATAACCTTAGTTTCTGGATTTCAGTATCTCTGGAGAAGAAGAAAAAAAGTTTTTTTGTTGTTGGTTTTTGAATCACGTTAGACATCCCCTGAAGGTTCTGAGGGGAACACAGAAATATTCTTACCCAATAAAAACGAGCTGAATCACATTTCTACCTCAAGAGGGAATTCATTATCTCAAGAACCTAACCAAATATCTACCAGGAAATTAGCAGCGGAAGCCATGAACATTATGTCTGAACTTCTTGGATGTTAATTACAGGACTCCTGCTTCTGGGAAGGTGGACTAGATGTACTTTTCCCTGTGCCTCTAAGCATGATAAAACCTGGGACATTATATATAAAACAAACATAAGAAGACTGAAAGGTGGAGAGAAGTCAGACTAGCTAGGGGCCTTGGGACCTACGCAACAACATGTTGGTAAGTTTTCTGTGTGTTTTTATTCTCTCTCGTATGTTCTCAGACTTGGAGCTAAGGAAGCCGGCAATCCAGAAATGCCAAAAGGAGCAGACATTTTAAAAAAGAGAGCGAGAAAGAAAACCTGCTTTCTCTAGCCAAAGGATGAAGAAAAAGGCCAGCCAACACTTTCAGACAATAACTGCTCTACTTCAGCCAAATACCACAGGGAAAACTTGCCCTGCCAACAAAGGCTGACCGGGGAGCCTGGACTTCCACCCTTGCCAAGTGGTCATGAGGCACCCCTCCTCCTTCCTATATTTGAGGTGTTGCCAGAGGAGGCCAAGTAGGGATCTGGGGCTTTCATTCTCCCCACCCCTGGGCATTCACAAGCCCCCCTGTCTCTTCCCACAGGGTCATTGGGAAACACACAGGGGACCTGGACCTGGGGCTCCCCTTCCCCTTCCCACTGGGTGTTCAGAGGAGGCCTAGTGGAGGGTCAGGGCTCCCGTCACTGCCCAGGGGTAACAAGCCCACCCTCCACTGCAGTGTCAGTGGAGACCATGGCTGGGAGGGGTGCAAACTCCCACCCCTGCCCAGCAGCAGTAAGGAGTTCCTGGCCTTGGGTGTCAGTGGAGGCCAAGTAGACAGCCTGGACTTCTCCCTCCGCCTGTCAGTGATGAGATAGCACCCTTCCTCCCCCCTGCTGGAATGATGTCAGAAAATGAGTTAAAACAAGTTAAATGAGATCCAGTCTTATTACATAATACAAAAATGTCCAGGTTTCACTAAGAAATCACTCATCATACCAAGAACCAGGACATTTCAAACTGAAGGAAAAAAGATACTAACACGGAGGTAACATGTTAGAATTATTGGACAAAGGTTTTAAAGCATCCATGATTTAAAAATACTTTAACAAGTACGAACATGCAGCAAATAAATAGAAGATATAAAGAAGAACAAAATGGAAATTTGAACACTGAAAAATACAACCAAATAAAAAAACCAAAATAAAAACATTACTGGATAGGCTCAACAGAAGAATGGAGGGGGCAGAGGAAAGATCAGTGAACTGGAAGCTAGAACAATGGATGCTACAGTCTGACCAATAGAGAGAAAATGGACTTAAAAGTAAATATGCAGTCCTGTCCGGTTTGGCTCAGCAGTTAGAGCATCGGCCTGTGGGCCAGAGTCCCGGGTTTGGTTCCTGCTAAGGGCATGTACCTCGGTTGTAGTTTGTCTCTGGCCTCAGTTGGGGTCGTGTAGGTGGCAGCCACTTGATTTGTCTCTCGCCTCGATGTTTCTCTCTCTTCCTCCCACTCTCCCTCTTGCTTTATCTGAAGATAAATGCAAAAAAAAAAAAAAAAAGTGCAGAGCCTCAGGGACCGGTGGGACTGGAACAAAAGATCTGGCATTCTTCCCATCATCAGAGTCCCAGAAGCAGAGGACAAGGAGGCTGGAGCCAAACAGGGACTCAAAGACCTGCAAGTTCAAGAAGCTGAGCAAAGTCCAAGATTATAAGCCCAAAGAAATTGACCCCAAGGCTCATCATTGTCAACCTTCTGAGAAGTAAAGACAAAATAATTTTTTAAAATAGTGGGAGAGGAACAACATCTTACCTTTAAGAGAAAAATGACAGCATATTTCTCATCAGAAACCATGGAGGCCAGAGAGAAGTGGTACAGCAGTTTCCAAGTGCTGAGAGAAAAGAATCCTCAACCCAGAATCATGTATCTACTGAAGATATCCTTTAGCAACGGAGCGGAAACCAAGATATTCTCAGACAAAGGCAAGTGAAGCTAATTTCTCACCAACAGACCCACTCTAAAATAATGGCTAAAGAAAGGTTTTTTAAACAGAAAGGGAACAATAAAAGAACAATATATAATGGAATATTACTCGGCCATAAAAAGAATGAAATCCTACCATTGTGACATGGATGAACCTAGAGGATATTATGTTAAATGAAGTAAGTTGGACAGAGAAAGACAAATGCCAGATGATTTCACTTATATGTAGAATCTAAAAAGCAAAAATAAACAAAGAAAACAAAACAGAAACAAACTCATAGATACAGAGAACAAACTTGTGGTTGCCAGAGGGGACCGGGGGTGGGGGGACAGGTAGAGGGAAAATGGGGAGGGAATTAAGAAGTACAAACTGCTAGTTATAAAATAAATCATGGGGATGTAATGTGCAGCATAGGGAATATAGTCAATACTATACTAATAACAACATTATTATGAATAACTAGACTTATTCATAAGATACATAAATGTTGAACACCTGAAACTAATACAATAATGTCAACTATAATAAAAATAATTATTAAAAAGATAAAAAATAGGTAAATACAATAGACTTTCCTTTTGTATTTTATAAATTATATTTAATAGTTGAAACAAAAATTATGATATGGTATGGTGTGGTTCTTAAAACAATTATATTGCAAATGGGGGAAGGTAAAAAATGTAAAGTACATTTTTGTTTTTGTTTTTAATCCTCACCCAAGGATATTTTTCTATTTATCTTCAGATAGAGAGGGAGGGAGAGAGAGAGAAACATTGATGTGAGAGAGACACATCAACTGGCTGCCTCCTGCATGACCCTGACCAGGGCCAGGGATGAACCACAACCGAAAAGTAAATTTTTTATACTTTACTCAAACTGATAAGATGATGAATGTAAAATGGTACAGGCACCCTGGAAAACAATTTGGCAATTTCTTCTTTTTTTAAATCCTCACTTGAGGACATTTTTACATTTTTTGTTCAGATAGAGTAGGAGCGAGAGAGAGGAAAAGAGAAAGAGAGAGAGAGAGAGAGAGAGAGAGAGAGAGAGAGAAACATCTACGTGAAAGGGACACATTGAGTGGCCGTCACCCACACGACCAACCAGGGCCAGGAACAAACTGCAACCGAGATACGTGCCCTTAGCAGGAACTGAACCCGGGCCTCTCTGGACCACAGGCCGATGCTCTAACAGCTGAGCCCAACCGGCCAGGGCCAATTTGGCAATTTCTTAAGAAACTAAGCATGCGCCGGGCTGGTGTGGCTCAGTGGAGCATCATCCCATGGACTGAGAGGTCTGGTTCGATTCCCGGTCAGGGCACATGCCTGGGTTTCGGACTCAGTTCCCAGTAGGGGCATGCAGCAGGCAGCCAATCAATGTTTCTCTCACATTAATGTTTCTATCTCTGTTTCCCTTCCTCTCTAAAAAAAACCAATAAAAGATATTAAGACAAAATAAAACAAAAAGCAAAACTAAGCCTGCAATTGATCAGCAACTGAATTCTTGAGCATTTATATTTGTGCAAAATCTTGCACATGAATGTTTAGAGCGGCTTTATTTGTAATGGCCCCAAACTGGAAACAATGCTGATGTCCTTCGACAGGTGTATAGTTAAACAAGCCCAGGCACATCCATTCCATGCGACAGTGCTCAGCAACCCCAAGGAACAAACTATTTAATCTCCAGTGCATTATGCTGAGTAAAAAAAAAAAAAAGCCAATCCCAAAAGGTCGCACACTGTATAATTCCACTTACACAGCGTTCCTGAAATGACGAAACGATGGCAATGGAGAACAGATTTGAGGTTGCTGAGAATTAAGGAGGGGTGGGAGCAGGAGAGAAGTGGTCACGGCATCCTTGTGGTGGAAATGTTCTCGGTCTTGACTATGTCAGTGTTATAGCCGGGTCGGGATATCGTATTATCGTTTTGGGAGATGCTGCCCTGGGGGAACTGGGCCAAGAGTACACGGGATCTCCCTGTGATGTCTTACAACTGAATGTGTGTGAACCTAACACTGATTTCCAACTAAAACATTTAATCAGGCACAGCGACAGATGATTAGAACTAGTGGGGTGATCACATTGTAAGGTATAAAAATGTCGAATAACCTGAAACAATATAACTAATATTGTGTCCTTAAATAAAAAAATAAAAGTTTAGTTAAAAAACCAGTTTTGAAAGACAGTCTTTTCAATACCACCTTGGCCATTTTTAACTCAGCGCAGTGCTAGGATCAGCCCTGGGCTGGTGGCAGGGCCCAGGGCTGTGCGGCTGAGCTCACAGTCTTCTTTCACAGGCTTTCAGAGAATTTGCTTTGCTTTGCCGGAATCGAAAGGAAACACTGCACCAGGCATCTTCTGTCCATGAATTTCTAATTGCCTTCCCACTGGGTGGCCGGGGAAGGACATGCAGGTCAAGCCTGCCAAAGTGAAAAGGCCCTGCCGCCTGGAGGGAGGAGAGACGGTTTGAGAAGGTCCTTGTACCCACTGGAGGGGAGGTTCGGGGCTGGCCTGCATGGTGGGAGTCGCACAGGACTGAAGCAGAAAGTGTCCCGTACCCCTGGCTGAGGGTACAGTCTAAGGTAGGGGGAGTGTGTGGCTAGTTGGTGAACCTGAGAAGAGAGATCCAACTGGTGCACAGATCGAGGAGATCTTAGGGAGAGACTGTGCCTTCGTGATGGCAGAGAATCAGAACGTAGGGAATAGTGGTGGCACATGCACGAGGCAGGCCCTGGTGTCCATAGCTGAATTCTGTGGGGCTGTGGAGTTAAGATGGAGACAGTGCAACCATATCTGAAGAGACAGGGTGCTAAACCAAGTGTCCCTGGGCTTGTTTCGAAGGGTTTTGGAAGTGCCCATTCTCATAGCCTATGGGTTAGGGAGCCCAGGACTCCATCAATAACAACCTCATCAAAACTCAGCCTTGGGAAAAAAAACAAAAAAAAAAAACCTCAGCCTTGGGCTGTTGGAGTAAGTCCTTGGGTGGGAACACAGTGGTGTAGATGGACCAGAGCACAGAACAGAGGCTGATGGTGAAGTCTAGGGCTATATTTGATGGCCTCCTTGGTCTTAAGGTGGGCCTCCAGCCTTTAGCGCAGGCATACATGTGCCTCCCTCTTGACTGTTCTGATAACATTCTCCCCCTCCGAGAGGGTGGACATACCCAGACTCTAAGGCGCTGCCTATAGACCATAGTTTCAGAGCTAGGCCCCCATACCCACTCAGTTTGGGCTGACACATTCTCTCCCCCAGAGATTTGATATTTGGGACTGAGGGACGCAGCAGGAGGGAGGCACAGTGGTGGAGGCATGACTGGTGCCCTTGCCACTCAGTGTGTGGTCCACGGGCCACCAGCACCCCCCCGGGGTTGTATGACTGCCTCACCTCAGGTATCACCCCAGATCCGCGGAGTGGGAGTTTGCTCTTTAACAGATGCCCAGTGATATGTGTGAGAAGCACAGCTCTAGAGAGAAGGTCCCCAGACACCTGGGACCTAGCTGACCACTCCCTGCTGCTCTGAGAAGCACAGTTCTACCATTCCTTGGACTCCAGGGGAATCATATTAAATAGTCTTTTTCTAAGTTTAGGAAACGTGGTTTCTATATTATATATAACCAAGGGAATCTTAGTAAGTCGAGGGGACAGTGTGATTGAAGGGCAGGCTAACCCACTGTGCCAAATTTCAGCAACAGAGAGCCAGGGTTCATAGAAGCTTTGAATCTTTTTCTGAAGTGAATCTAGGAAGGGTTAATAGACCTGAGATTAAGAACCCTTGCTTTACTGTGGTACATATACACAGGGGAATACTATGCAGCTGTGAGGAAGAAAGATCTCTTTCTCTTTGAGACGACATGGAGGGACCTGGAGAGTATTATGCTAAGTGAATTAAGCCAATCAGAGAGAGGCAAAATATCACATGATCTCACTTATCTGTAGAATATAATGAACAAAATAAACTGATGAACAAAATAAACCCAGAGCCATGGAAGTAGGGAACAGACTGACAAACCTCAGAGGAAGAAGGGGGCGGAGAGCAGGAAGAGATAAACCAAAGAATTATATACATATATGCATAACCAATGGACACAGACAACAATGCTGTGAAGGGGGGCAGGTCAGGAGGAGGGTATCAATAGGGGAAAAAGGAGAAACATTTGTAACAAAAATGAATGAATTAATTAAAAAAATTAAACAACAGCCCTGGCCAGTTTGGCGCAGCGGTTGGAGCGTCGGCCTGCGGTACAGAGAGACCCGGGTTCGGTTCCCGCTAAGGGCACGTACCTCGGTTGCAGTTTGTCCCCGGCCCTGGTTGGTCGTGCAGGTGGCAGCCACTCGATGTGTCCCTTCACATTGATGTTTCTCTCTCTCTCTGTTCCTCTCTCTCCCTCTCGCTCTATCTGAACAAAAAATGGAAAAATGTCCTCGGGTGAGGATAAAAAAAATTAAACAACAGCAACAAAAACCAAACAAGCAAAAAGAACCCTTGCTTTAGGGAGTGCATGGTCAATAACAAGCAATAAATCATTGTAACCACCGAAATTATAAGTGTTTTTAAATCTGCAAGCCAAATAGATGTGCGTACTAAAGTGAGATTCCAGCCCCCATCACTCCTCTGCTTGCCCTCCACCAGGGTCTGCTCCTCTTCCACGTGGCGTTGTTCGGCCGGTGTTAGGTATGGTGGACCTGAGTCTGTCTTGTCTCCTGGACCACCAGCCCCGCTCCAGTGCATTGCACGGTCTGGGCCCAGAACGTGTTGACTCAAAGTCAGCATTTGTTGACTCTCTGTCTGTGATGACTCTTTGAATGCCAACATTTTAAGATTCTGGGATTTTTATTATCAATCCTGACTATTAGACCCCTCAATCTGATGTAAAAATCTGTCACTTGCATATCAACCACTAGATGGCAGCAGCATCCCACAGAATGTCCATTCCCAGCCCTTACTTTCCCATCCAAGGGCTATTTTTTTAATAGTCAGTTCTATTTCCCTCCTGGAAAACCCAAGCTCACTCTCCCTCCTTACCTCCTCTCACCTGCATGGATTTTCCAGACAGAGTCATCATGGCATTATTTTGTTCCTCCTGTCAGGAGGCAGTTCAGGACAGTGGAAATACATAGGTAGGGTAAGTAAACTGTCCGAGGTCACGTATAAAATGATCCAACAGGTCTGCATGGGAAATTCAATTCCTCCCAGCATTTACTGAGCACCTACTACGTGTCAGACTAATGTTACACTTCACTTACATAGGTACACTGTCCCTGTCATGATGAGTGGCCACATACGGAGAATGAAGGGGAAGAACGGCTGTGGTCTTTGGGGGGGTGGAGAAAGGGTTAGTTAGAGCTGCAGCGGGGAACCAGTGCCGGCCTGAGCAGTAATGCTCTCACGGGGCTCTTCGCTCTACTTGGAAAGTTTAAGTCACAACAGACTCTGACTGCAATGAAGCTAAAATATGTACATGGATAAAGTCTGAAGGTGGCATGCAAATGTGGAATCAGTGGCTGTGATGGAATTGAAGAATGCTGGTTTATACAAACTGCTCTCTCCTATTGCCATTATATAATTAGGAAAACAAAAAGATTAAACAACATATAATTAATTGTGCTAATATGTAGAGCTTAAGCTAGCCCCCAAACCTATCGCACATGTTGTTCATAGATGAATCATGCTTGGTGAGAGACCTTACTGTAGATTGTGTCTGGGTGGCTGAAATGGCAGGAACACAGAGCAGGTGGGGTGGGCTGCTCTGTTTGCTTCAAGGTGGAACAAAAGCCTTTTCATCTTCCAGAGGCAGGCTGGCTGACATCCAATGCTTCCGTGCATCCCAGAGCGCAGAGCAGAATCACACGGTCTTCTTAATTGGATGCGACACCCTCCTTTCCACGCGATCCTTTACAAGGGCAAAGAGATGGGTTGACTCCTCTTCAAATCTCCCTGAATCAAATGGCCACCAGAAGCCCCTTCTCCCCTCCCCCAACACGCATTCACATACAATCACACAACAAAAAACCATTCAAAAACAAACAAGAGTTTGAAGAGAATAGAACTAGTCAGGCTGAAGCACTGGGGGGAAGGCATTGTTCAGCTTCCCCAAGTGATGGAAGCGATGACCAGGAAGGAGAGGCGGGTGGTGCTGTGGACTCAGGAAACTCTGAATGGGCCAGAGCAGCCTGTTCCAAGACTTTGGTGAAGGAATCTAGGCTTGTCAACTTCTCTGCCACTGTGCTTTCTTTTCCTAATACAAATGCCTTCCAAAAAATCACCATGTGTCGCAGCTGAGCTCAAGGGAAAAGGCATTTCCCCAACACTGTCATAAGGATGGCTCTCCAGGGAGCAGCCTCCCCACCCCCCAAAGAAAGTTGAAGCCATGTGGGGATGGGGTGGAGAGGCATGGGAATCGATGGGACACAGCCTGGATCTGGAAAGCCAGGTAGATTGAAAGAACCGAACCCTGAGGGAGGGAGTGGAGTGGAGCTGGGGGTGCGGCTGGGGGCTTGGTAAATGCCATGTACCCTGAAGTTTGCATCCTGACATCAATCCTTAATGTTGGATGCCAGCAAGCCCTACAAACGTTACCAGAGCTGAGAAAATCCTCCTGCCATCATCCCTCCTCAAAGTCTGAGAAAGCTGAAACCCCAACAGAGGTAAGAAAACTTTGCTTTTTAAAATGTTACCTGTTCTGCCCTGGCCGGTTTGGCTCAGCAGTTGGAGCGTTGGCCAGTGGACCAGAGAGTCTTGGGTTCAATTTCGGTCAAGGGCATGTACCTCAGTTGTGTTCAGTCCCTGGCCCTGGTCCAGGTTGTGCAAGAGGCGGTCAGTTGATGTGTCTCTCTCACATCAATGTTTTTTTCTCTCTCTCTCCCTCCCTCCTACTCTATCTAAAGATAAACAGAGGAATACCCTTGGGTGAGGATTAAAAACAAAAAAGTTATCTATTCTTTCAGCAGAAGCACCGAAGAGAAATCAAAATGGTTATTGATTGTCAAGCCTTGAGGAACAGACTCAGGTGTAGCGTTCTGCCACTCATTTTGGTGAACATTTCTGAGTGTCTCTGAGGAGCCAGTATTGTGAGGATGGTCATGAGTCTCGGGTCTGGGGCTCAAGTTCTAGGCTTCACAAATCCTCAGCTACAGACTCTGTAAAGTGGGGATAATCTGGTGCCTATTTCATAGGATTATTGTGGCGATAAGTGTAAAGTGCCTGGTATAGAACCTGGAGCATTTATTGGTAATTAACCAATAAATTGTATATATTGATATGCTGTTAGGCATGTATTCTGTCATCCAAGTCGGCTGGGTCTCTGAGGACACAGAGATGAATGAGACCCAGTCTAACCCTCCAAGGATAGAATATTTAATGAGCTATAGTGAACCTGGGATATATATGAGTGTATGTGTACCCATATCTGTCATAGTTCATTGATTCTAAAATGTACTTTTTCATATTTTAAAATCTTTGAAGTTGGCAACACTCTTTCTTGGTGGTAAATGAAATAATAGTGTGGCTTACAATCTGTGGAATCTTTGCTTGGGTGGAAAACAGTATACTCATAAAGACCTTTGGGAGACAGGAATGGGAGGGGACTTTGGGGTGACAGGACAGATCACCTTTTTGGTGGCGAGGGGCTGGGCTGTACCTAAACTCCAATGCAGGTACAGGTGTGTGTTTAGAATGCAGGCCCTAGGCCCTGCCCCTGCAGATCTGGTTAAGTAGGCCTGCAGGTGATGATTCAGCCAACACTGCTCCCTCCCTGGTGTGAGGGGTTCTCTGTTTTCAGGAAACATCTCAGCTTTGGACTCAGGAAACGACCTTTACCTAAAACTGGGGCACCTGAGTTTGCTTCCAGATGCTACTGATCCAGTGGTGAGCTGAAGCTAGCTCTCACTGGTTGGTGTGAACTCAGCCATGGTGGGAGTATTTATACCACAGCAGTTGGCAAACACTACAAACCAAGACACCAAGGCTTGTTCTTTTTTTCCTTCAGAGAGTCAGTCTACTAACACACCACGGTGCCTTCTTATCTGGGCGACCCTGAAAAAGAATATCACTGAAAGTGACTCTGGGCCTCTGCCTTTCCATCTGAAAGGGGACGATTATGTTCCTCACCTCACAGACTTGTAGTGGAATAAATGAATCTTCAAGTATGAGAAGGTGTCTAGTCCAGGGCCAGCTCTCTCAATTCATAGTTTATTCTTTAGTTCCAGACGTTTCCTATAATGCTTTCTCCTTGGGAACTTGCCAAGAAGAAAATGAAATGAAATGTAGACTTCATGATACAATTCAAATCTGCAAGTGGGTAACTGACACTTAACAGTAAAGATAATAACTGACTTCATGTCACCTTTTATTAACACACTGTATTAAAGTGGCATATTAAATATGGCAGGCACTGATATTCCCATTTTTCAGATGAGAAAACCAAGACTCGGAGAAATCAAGGGACTTAACTCCATGTCACGTGGTTGTAGTGAGGCCGAAACCACAATTTTTGGTGTGCTGTCCCCCATCTCATCACAGTGAAGAGCCCTGGGTGGGTGGGTGGTGGTGAAACAAATCAAACCCCAAGTCCCACAAGGTTCCTGCCCACAGCTTAAAGTTAAATTGGAAAAGTCAAACACCCACAAGGAATCACTTGAGAATGGCGACCAAGCAAAGTCGCAGAGGGTGCCATCAGCAGATGGCTTTTATGAATTCACTGAACCACAGGAGGGCAATGGGGCCAGAGCCCTAAGACCGCACAGATACCGCCTCCGACGGTTTTCCTGACCGTTAGGCTCTTCCCCAGCGCTCCCGTGTTTGCAGGAGCAGAGCTCGGCCGAGGCGGCATTTCCCTCTTTCCCTTGGCTGCAGTTGGCTCTTGGTTTTCTCCAAGACAAACCACATTCTTGAAAGCTGAGACCGTCCACCCTGGGTGTGAACGCGGATGGTGATTTAGTCTTTGGTTTCTCCAACTATGCACTTTATTGCCCAAGCTGCTCATTGACTTATGAGCTGATTAAAAGGAAGGGAAAAAACCTCTCCCAGCTACAGACACGCACCCGACTTTCCCAAAGTTTAAATACAGTTGAAATTCAGCAGCAGTTTGGCTGCGGCCGAGGAAAGGGAGTTTGAGCCCAGTGCAGCCTGGAATTAAGAAGGTGTTGAATGGTCCAGCCTTGCTCCTCCAGGAGGACTGTGTCTTCTCTTAAAAAGAGCTTCTGGTTGGTTCCCTCAACCTTGAGTTTCGCTGACAAAATTAAAGTGATTTTTCAAGTAATTCAGGAATCCAGAGGGAGCAGGAGAGACCTGGCTGCAAGGTTGTGGAGATGGCGCAGCATGATGGTCACTGTCGGCCGTCCTGATCGTGCCACCACAGGCCACCTGGACACTCAAGTCCTCTGGGTCTCTGAGCTCTCGTCTGCGGGGAGGTGGGGCGTTCCCGGGGCTTTACACCGAGGGCTGGGGCTGATCCTTGCACAGAGTATGAACTTTCCGTCCTTTCCAAAAATGTGCGTGCCACGAGGAGGGAATGCCACTGCAATACAATCCCCACCGTGTCCTGACTTTTATACCCACTTGACACACCCGCAGAGTAAGAGCTCGTTAAGGACTCATTAGCTTTGAAGATCATATGATTAAGATGCTTATGATTCATGCACATTTTGAAATACTAATATCATTTGGTTGAAAACTACTTGTTGATATGGGAAAATATTTCCAGTCTAATGCTATGTGTAATAATAATAACACTGAAACCTGAAAGTCATGTACTAAAATGTTGAACCATGGACATCTCGGCTTTGAGATGACAGGTGACTTGTGTTCTTTTATTTTTATTTATTTATTTTTTTTATCCTCACCCGAGGACATTTTTCCATTTTTTGTTCAGGTAGAGTGGGAGAGAGAGAGAGGAACAGAGAGAGAGAGAGAAACAGCGATGTGAAAGGGACACATCGAGTGGCTGCCACCCGCACAACCGACCAGGGCCGGGGACAAACTGCAACCGAGGTACGCGCCCCCAGCGGGAACCGAACCCGGGTCTCTCAGGACCGCAGGCCGATGCTCTAACCGCTGAGCCAAACCGGCCAGGGCGACTTGTGTTCTTTTAAAAAATCTTTCTGGCCCTGGCTGGTTTGGCTCAGCAGTTAGAGTATCAGCCGCGGACCAGCGAGTCCCAGGTTCAGTTCCCACTAAGGGCATGTACCTTGGTTGCAGTTTGTCCCTGGCCCTGGTTGGGGTCGTGTGGGTGGCAACCAGTCAATGTGTCTCTCTCACATTGATGTTTCTCTCTCTCTCTTTCTCCCTCTCTCCTTTCTGCTTTATCTGAAGATAAATGCAAAAAATGTCCTCGGGTGAGGATAAAAAATAAATAAAAAAAAAATCTTTCTGCATCACATGGACTCATAATCGTTTGTGTCTACCTGACGCTCGGAGAAACTGGAAGCTGAGTGCCGGGTCTGTGTCTAATGTATTTCTTGATGTATCCATAGTGCCAAGAACCATGTCAAGCATACAGAAGGCACTAGATAAATATTTGTTGAAGGAGTTAATGAATGCATTCCTGGGTCGTATGAGTTGTACAATGATCCTTTTATTATTACTGAAAGGTAGGGAGAGGAATAAATGTTAATGTAATAAAATAAGCTGTGCTCTGATGAAAATTCATATCCTTAAATGCTTTTATTAGAAAACAAACAACATCAACAACCCACAGAAGTCTGAACATTGTGTAAGGAACCAAATGTTGAACAGGGATTATGCTGTCATGTCAGTTTAGGGAAAGGCCTTGTCAAGTCCGGGACCCCCGGCCATGGGGAGTCCATGAGCACATGGAACCCTCCCCAGGTTTCAGCACTGAATGCAGGGCATACCTGGGAACCGGAGCCACCTCAGGGCTGATCTGGCTGGCAGGGGGCAGGGTGGACATGTAAATTCGATGAGAGTCTGGGGCTTTGCTCTTCAACTGAGCTAGACTTTTTATTATAAAATATGGGGTTACTTATTAATACCCAAGAGTAACTGGAAAGCTATGGAATCCTACTGCAGTGTCATTGGAAGAACACAGGTTGTTAGAGGCTCTTCTGAGTCTCTGCTTACACCCCTCGCCCCCAGCTCATCACATGAGTGGATTCCACTAGTTAGAGATGAGAACTGCTGTGTGCTTGAGGGACCTGTGTGTCCCTGCTGCATGTTACCCACTGCCCAACGCAGTCCTGGTGCTCACCACACGCCTGGGCGGTCGGCAAGGCTTGTGAATAAAATGAAGGACTTTCTTCTGGCAGCTGGGTCTGCTGCACTGGCAACATGTGGTGAAGGGCAGAGGAACGAGAAAGCAGGAACAAGAGGAAGCATGCATGGAAGACCGTTGCATGGTGGGGCAGTGTCTGAGTGCATCAGTGGGAACCCCAAAACACAGTCAGCCTCTGGGCTCAGATCAGGTGCAGCTGCTACTCCCCAAGGTACCACGTCCTGCACGCAGGCCTCCTCCTAGGGTCTTTGTCACCCCCGGGGAATGGGAGTCAGCAATATGGCTTCATGCGCCTGGGCAGAAACTGCGTCCTGGGTTACCAGGTTGCACTTGCTAAAGGCTTGCTGTTTTATTCGCTGATTGGCATCCAGGGTAGGGGCTATTCAACCCTCAACCTTGGCTGTATCTCAGAATCACTCGGGCGTCTTTGAAAGCTCCCAATTCCCAGGCTCCACCAGACCAATGACATCAATTCCCAGGTGACAGGGTCTTCTAAAGCCCCTCCCCTGCCCCCACCTCCTCAGCTGATACCCACGAGCAGCCCAGGCTGGGAACCCTTCGTGCTGCCTGCCTGGCCGAGTCCTCGCCCTGGCTGGCTCCCAGGTGTGCTCTCAGAACTCGGTCTGGGGTTTCATGAGCGGGTGTGAGCTGGGGTGATCCCCGCTGCAGAGGCTGCCTCTGGCTGTCACCATGGTCACCAGCTCAGGCTGCTTTCTCGTAAGTGTGATTTACGAGGCAAAAATTTCTCTCTTCATAAAAATGTTCTATGTTCCTGTCACGAAGGGTAATTGAGGTTTTAGCTTCTGTGTCACAGCTCCCATTTCCTCATGTGCCTAGTGGCGCAGTCTGTGGGGAATGAAGTCAGTTCCCGCCAGTGAGTAACGGCTGTGAAGTGGACACCCAGGCCAGCTGACCCAGCCACCACCCCGGTCCCCGGAGGGCGTCTCCTCCGTCCCAGACCTAGCGGGGCAGCATGGAAGGACACGTTCGGAATGACTTCTGCTTCCTCTCTGTAAAAGCGGTGACTCTATTTACTCCTCGGGGTCACTTGGAGGGTCAAAGGAGGCCATGCATTTGAAAAATCTGGTGCCTAGAGGGCGATGGTTTATTTGAACCACCTGCCTGCCGCCTCCATTCCCATCCTCTCCCCACCGGGCCGCAAACACACGCACAAACACAGTTCCACCCACAGCAGGAGCTGAGTAAACACTTGAGCACTGAATTCCAAGAAGCTGTGAAATAGGGCTGTTGGGGACTCTAGGCAAATCCCCTTGCCTGCCAGGAAGCTCTTGTCCCCTCTTGAGTGCAGTCCACACCAAGGGCTTTCCCGTACCTGAGCACAAACCCCGAGTGGCAGGCTGAACGGCCCTCACCACCCTCAGGCTGCAGTCTCTCCTCATCTGTAACTCTCTGCTGTCGTTAGACGAGGAATGAAACAAAGAAACGAGGTTCCGAGAAGTTAAGCTATTTGTCCAGAAGTAAGCTATGGGTCACAGAGCTAGTGCCCAGCAGATGACCCTGGGCCCCCAGGCCCTCTGCACTAGAGGATGAGGGCGCCCTCTGGAGGGTTCTCCTGGGAGTGGAGGCTTGGAGGGAGCGAGCTCGGGCGTTGGGAGCCTGGGCCCAGGGTACAGGACTCAGGACTCAGAGGCCTGGAGAGCGGGGAGAGGGTTCCTGGGAAGAGAGAGGATAGGGCATGAGTTCCCAGGGCTGGCCCAGGCCAAGTCCACTGCTCCAGTGCAGCTACGACACCAACTCACCAGGAAAAAACAGCCAACTGCTGACTAACTGGTGGGTTTTGTGTTCTGGAAAGAGCCCTGCAATTCTGCTGCTACTCTGATGGTGGGCTCAGGAACTGGTGCAGGTGTCAGGGAGAGGATGAGAGGTGGGAGGGTTTGTAATCCTGGCTCTCCCAGCTACTCGCCGGTGATCTTGGGCCCAGTGACCTAAACTCTCTGTGCCTCAGTGTTCTCATCTGTAAAGTGCGGGTAATAGTATCATTCTCAATGGGCTGTTATGAAGATTAATTAACACATAAAAAACACTTATAAAGTTCCCGGCCCAGAGCAAACACTATGTGTCTGCTCTCATCTTTTTTTTTTTTTTTAACTTAACTTAATTTATTTTTTTAAACTTATCTTATTGTTGAATGTATTACAGGTGCGACTCCATTTTTCCCTCATTGACCCCCTCCTCCCAGCTCCCCCCCTCTTCTGCCTTCCTCACACTATTGCCGATGTCCATGCATATATGCGCATATGTTCTTTGGTTTATCTCTTCCTGTCCCCCTCTCCCTTTTAGGTTCCTCAGTCTAACAACAAATTTGTATTTATTAATCCCGTCACCTTTTTTGCCCATTCCCCCAACCCCCTCCCATCTTGCAACCAACAAAAAGTTCTCTGTATCTACAAGTCTGTTTCTGTTCTGCTTGTTCATTTGGTTTATAGATTCAGTTGTTGATAGATATGTGTTTATTGCCATTTTATCGTTCATTTTTGTTCTTCTTCAAGAAAACCCTTCAGCATTTCATATAATACTGGTTTGGTGGTGATGAACTCCTTTGGCTTTTTCTGGTCTGGGAAACTCTTTATATGGCCATAGATTCTAAATGACAGCTTTGCAGGATAGTGTAATCTTGGTTGTAGGTTCTTGCTTTTCATCACTTTGAATATTTCTTGCCACTTCCTTCTGGCCTGCAAAGTTTCTGTTGAGAAATCATCTGAAAGTCTTATGGGAGCTCCCTTATAGATAACTAACTGCTTTTCTCTTGCTGCTTTTAAGATTCTCTCTGTCTTTAACCTTTTGTATTTTGATGATGATGTGTCTTGGTGTAGGTCTCTTTGGGTTCATCTTGTTTGGAACTCTCTGTGCTTGTGTGTCTGTTACCTTCAACAAGTTAGAAAAATTTTCTGTCATTATTTTTTCAAATAGGTTTTCAATTTCTTGCTTTCTCTCTTCTTTTTCAGGCACCTCCATGATGTGAATGTTGGTACACTTGAAGTTGTTCCAGAGGCTCCTTATACTATTCTCATTTTTTTGGATTCCTTTTTCTTTTTGCTATTCAGATTGGGTGTTTTTGCTTCCTTATATTCCAAATCAATGGTTTGCTTCTTGGCTTCACCTACTCTACTGTTGATTCCCTGTAAATTATTCTTTATTTCAGTTAGTGCATCCTTCATTTCTGACTGGTCCTTTTTATGCTCGTAATGCCCTCACTAAGTTCATTGAGAGCATCCTTATAACCAGTGTTTTGAACTCTGCATTTGTTAGATTGCATATCTCCATTTCGTTTAGTTCTTTTCCTGGAGTTTTGTTCTATTCTTTCATGTGGGACATGTTTCTTTGTCTCCTCATTTTGGCTGCTTCCCTGTGTTTGTGTCTATGTACTAGGTAGAGTTGCTATTGTCCTAGGCTTTGTAGGATGGCCTATTGTAATAAGTGTCCTGTCGGGTTCAGTGGCACAGCCTCCCTGATCACCCCAGGTGGGCCCTCAAGGTGTACCCCTCGTGTGGACTGTACACTCTTCTGTTGTAACTGGTCTTGATTGCTGTTGGCACATCAGTGGGAGGGGTTTCCTCAGGCTGATCAGCAGCAAGGACTTGCTGTGCCCACTGACCACTGACCTCTGACTACCTTGAGTGTTTCTACTCCTTGAGTGTTTCGCTTGTGGAGGTGGTTGGGTGGTGGTGCTTCCACATGGTTTGAAGCTGTCCACTGGGTAGGCTGGCTCTGGGGCAAGGTCAGCCACTGCCTGTGTTCTACCCAGGGCCACCAGGCATAAGCTACAAAACGATCTGCAGATGGCTGCTTCTTGTGCTGGGCTTGGAGGTGCCCAGGCAAAGCCAAGTTGTGAACTAAGATTGGCTGCTTCTAGTGCTGGGCCTGAGGCCAGTTAGCTAGAGGTATGGGTCTCTCTGAGGCCAGATGCTGTTTGTTTGAGAGAATTTTAAAAAATCTGAAGCAGGAGGCAAGACAGGCCAAACCTATGGTAAAGCCACTGGAAACAGCTTAGGTGGGCCTGAAAGTTGGGTGGAGCAGGGCCTCAGGGAATCACCAGGGTGGGGCAAACACTGTGAGTCAGGTTGCTGGAGTCCCAGATATGACGCCTGTCTGCTGGCCCTTTGGGAAAAGGGCTCAAAGGAACAAAGGAACAATGGCCTCCACCAGCACGTCTGTCAGGGAGAAGTTGCCTCTCCAGCTCTTGCCCAGATGCCAAACATCTCAGTTATTCCCCTTATGTCTCTGGTGTCGTTCAAGCTGCCTCCCCAGTGCTGGAGCCTGGAGGGTGTGGGTCGGAGTAAGTCCGTGCGCGGCCCCTTTAAGAGGAGCTGCCTGGGACTCCCTCAGCCTCAGTCTCCCTGAGCCTCAGTTCCCGCTGGTTTTTCCAGCCAGAAGTTATGAGGACTTCTCTTCCTGGCACTGGAACCCTGTGCTGGGAGCCTGGTGTGAGAGGGGGACCCCTCAGTCCTCAGGGAGGACCTTCCCAGCCGAGGTGTCCTCCTGATTTTTATCCACCACACGTGGGTGTGGGACCAGCCCGTCAGCCTCCGCCCCTCCTACCAGTCTCTACGTGGCTTCTTCTTTACTTTCATAGTTGTAGGACTTCCATTCAGCTCGATTTCAGGCGGTTCTGAATGACGGCTGTTCTGTAGTTTAGTTGTAATTGTGGGAGGAGTCGAGACCAGGTTCACCTATGCTGCCATCTTGACCGGAAGTCCGTCTGCCCTCATCTTGATGTCTGTGAATATGCCGGCCCATGGCCCTGCTCAGTGGATCTGAATTTATCGGTCCTTTTCCAGGGACAGGGGACGGCAGAGCCCTCTGCCTCTGGATGCTTCTCCCACAGTCCCACTTGCCATGGTCGAAGTGGACAGCAACGTTTAGACAGCCTAAGCCAGGGTTCGGGTAATCAGGTGTGGAGGACATTCCATCTGTGCTTTTTATTTGTTTGTTTGGTAGTGCTTGGCCAATCTGATATGGATAAAATATTGTATTATTTTTGTTTTAATTTGTGTTTTCCTGAATACCAGTTCTAACTATTTATTTTGCTTTCCTTCTGATGTTCACCCAGGGGCATATATAATTTTGACTAGTGTGTGAAGAGCTTTACAGTTTAGAGCCCCCTCACATAGAAGAGCTACTGCAGTCCTCCCACCAGGAGACGGGGTTTGCTTGTTGCCCCACTTCAGGGACATGGAACATAAGGCTGAAGACACTGAATGACGTGTCTTAGATGCAAGTGGCCTTGCATCTGAGGTCCCAGTCTGTGCTGTTCCTTCCACCAAAATACTTTTCACCTGACTTCAAACTTACAAATTGTAAATTAGTTTCTTACTTATTATTATTATTTTAAAAATATGGTTACCTTTTGTTGGGAAAATTGGACAGTTACTTGCAAAAAAATGAAACTAGACCACCAACTTACACCATACACAAGAATAAACTCAAAATAGATTAAAACAAACTTAAATGGGACTTGTGAATCCATAAATATCCTAGAAGAAAAAGTAGGCAACAAAATTTCAGACATCGCATGCAGCAGAATTTTGACTGATACAACGCCGAAGGCAAGAGAAACAAAGGAAAAAAATAATACATGGGACTACATCAAGCTAAAAAGCTTCTGCACAGCAAAAGAAACAAGCATCAAAATGGAAAGGGAACCAACCCACAATATGGGAGAGCATAATTGCCAATGATACATCAGATAGAGGGTTAATTTCCAAAATATATGGAGTGCTCATACAACTCAACAAAAGGAAGATAAAGAATCCGCTTTAAAAAATGGGCAGAGGACCTAAATAGATACCTCTCTAAACAGGACATACAAAAGACATGGCCAAAAGACATAAAAAAATGCTCAGTGTCACTAATCATCAGGGAGATGCAAATTAAAACAACTGTGAGGTATCACCTCACACCTGCCAGAATGGCTGCCATCAAAAAATCATCAAACAAGTGTTGGTGAGGGTGTGGAGAAAAGGAGACTCTAGTACACTGCTGGTGGGAATGCAGACTGGTACAGCCACTATGAAAAACACTATGGTGTTTCCTCAAATAATTTTTAAAAATTGAATTGCCATTTGACCCAGTGATCCCACTTCCAGGAATATATCCTAAGAAGCCTGAAACACCAATCAGAAAGAATATATGTAACCCCATGTTCGTAGCAGCACTGTTTACAATAGCTGAGATCTGGAAACAGCCCAAGTGTCCATCAGTAGATGAGTGGATAAAAAGCTGTGGTACCATACACAATGGAATAGTATGCAGTTGTAAGAAAGAAAGCTCTCTAATCCTTTGAGACAATATGAAGGGACCTGGAGAATATTATGCTAAGTGAAATAAGCCAGTCAGAGAAAGACAAATATCACATGATCTCACTAATTTGTGCAAAATAATGAACAAAATTAGATGATGAATAAAAGAGACCCAGAGACATAGAAGTAGGGTTCAGACTGTCAAACTTCAGAGCGGGGAAGGGGAAGAGAAAAACCAAAGAACTTATGCATATAAGCATAACCAATGGACATAGACAACAATGCTGGGGCTGTGGGGAACAGGAGGAGGGTGTCAATGGGGGAAAAAGGAGAAACATCTGTCACAAAAATAAATTAATTAAATTAAAAAAACTTGGTTACCCTTTGTTGTTGTTGTTACACTGTCATTCTGGCAATCACTTGAATGGCTGCATAATATTTTACCATGATTTACTCATCAGCCTCAGGTTGCTGCTCATTTAGGCCATTCTGACTTTGCTGTGTTAGAAGCAACTCTACTGCAACCTTTTGGGGCCAGAGCAGTTTTCTTTCTCAGAATTTTTTCCTTAGAGAAATTCACAGAAGTGGGACTAAGGACTCAACGAGTGTGAACATCTTTATGACTCTTGATTCACCTTGGTGTATTGACCTCCGAAGGAACTGTTTACTCATTGTCCATCAATATATGCATTCATTGCTTTGTTTATCCATCCACCCACCCACCCAATATATACTGCATTTCCTCCAAGCCTTTCTTATTTTGGAAGTCCCAGAACAGAGTGTGTGTTCCAGTATATGTGAGTGATGTTCTTGCTCTGCCCTGCATTCTATGCCCCAGTTTCTGTTCTTTTCTTACACTAGCCCCTGCGGCAGCCCTGTCTCCCCTTGAGCAACACGTTCCCGGGTCCTGTCCCTGCTTCATTGCGCTCAGCAGACTCAATCATTGATGCTGGCAGTCTTGACTCCCTTGGCTTCCCTTTGCTTGTTTTCGAAGTCTGGCCATTCAGCTGAAGCTGCTGGAGTCATTTGGTTCCAGCTGTTTCCCCAGAGCCTGGCTGGTGAAGGGTCTGTGCCAGAGACAGCCAGCCTGAACTGGGGAGTCAGGCCCCTGGGGAAGAGACAGGCCGGCAGTAGCTCTGAGGCATCTTCAGGGGCCGGTGGCCTTTTGTGGGAGACTTGACTGTGGGTGAGCTTGGCCCCAGTCACCGCTTGGAAGGTCACGTGATGTTTCTGAGACACTCCACTCCCTCCACCTATAGCAGTGGCCCACCAACCCCAGGTTGTCACAGCGTGTGTGTGTGTGTGTGTGTGTGTGTACACTTTGGGAAACACTGGAAGGAACTCCATTTTTTCATCCAAGAGAATCTTGACATTTATTTATTTATTTATTTATTTATTTATTTATTATTTTTTATTGATTGGTTTTAGAAAGAGAAGAAGGGAGGGAGAGGGGGAAGAGAGAAAGAGAAACATCTATTTGTTGTTCTATCTATAGATGCATTCATTGATTGATTCTTATACGTTCCCTGAGCAGGGATCAAACCCACAACCTTGGCATAGTGAGACAATGCTGTAACCAACTGAGTACCCAGCCAGGGCAACAATGAGTTTTTAAAAATAAAAAAACAAATAACCCTCTGTTTCTTTAGTAAATAAGTCAAATATTGCCATGGTAGAAAGTACAGATGCACAGGAAGAAAAGTCACCTCTGTGTCCACCATCCATGGTGCCTGTGCGAGCCCAGGCCGCTCCCCCTTCGAAGGACCGTGTGTGAGGGCAGGCACTCTGCTGGGTCCGGGAGGAGACGAGGCTCGAGGCCTGGGTCAGGGCCAGATTGTTCTGTCTCCAGGAGCTACTAGGAGAGAGGTCGTGGGGCTTATCTTCAGACCTGGGATCAGGTCCTGACTCTGGCTACTTCCTGGCCGTGTGATATTGGACATCACCCATTGTCTCTGAGCCTTCAGTTGCTCATCTGCCAGAGGGGAACGATGATGTCTCCCTCGTGAGCAGTGAGAGTGGCCATGTCTCATGCCTGGCATAGGGTAGTAGCTGTTCAACCGTTGTCAGCCCCTCCCCAGTGAGAATGGGTTTTTCTTGTGAAGTCATATTTTAAGCAGGGGAGGGGGAAATGTATTTCTTACGACTGACTCTTTGAAAACCATTTGCAGGATCATAGGACACAGTGCGGTAAGGTGTGAGGGAACCGTGCACTGACATAGGCTGCCTGAGGCCGGGAGGGAGGGTTCGCTGCCACAGTCTTCTCCCACAGAGCAGTTAGGGGGTATGCATAAAACCCAGCCTTAATAAACCCCAATGCCTACCCTGTAGTCCAGCAATGCCACTGTAACTTATTTAATGGAGATCATTAGGCAAAATGTACAGTATGTGCAACGGTATTCATTCATAGTGTTGTTTTCAGTGTAAAAATGACTAGCTAAATGCCTGACACTAGGCACGTGCCTCTGAACTTGGACACATCCTTAAATGGAAACACTGCCAGCAACAACTACAGTTTTAGATCTAGGTTTATTAACATAAAAAAGTGTTTGCAATATATTGTTCAATAAAAATAAGTTACAAAGAGAGGATGTGTTTTCATATTGTGAAATATTTGTAAATATTTGTAAAAATGTATATGTGCCCACATTTGTATAGAGAATGTTTTGGGAGATTTCTAGGGCCCTCTGGGTTAAGGCCTCCTGGATTCCTTAAACTGCATTTCCTGAAGCCAGCTCCAGGGGGCGATAGCGACTGGTAGCCAAACATCACAACCAGTTCAGAAACAAGCCCTTCTGCTTGCAGGTTCCTGTTCTTCATACTCCCCAGATCAGGAAACAGATGCCTTCCTGCCTCGGTTTCCCCAGCATAGAGTGGGGAGGTGTGTGAAGGAGAGCAGCTGCTCTCACCCTGGAAGCAGGGGCGATCCAGTGTTCTGCAGAGGCAGAAGTCACCAAGGTTAAACCCGGCTCTTTCCACTCACTCGGAGGGAACAGAGAGGGTCAAGGTCAACACTGGCCTTGGGACATTAGCCCAAAAGTATAACAAAGCACTCATTATGTGCCCCCACTGTGCTAGGTGTACAAAGATAAGTGAGCAACAGCTCTGCCCTTAAGAAGCTCACTCTGGCCCTGGCCAGGTGTTTCTGTTGCTTGGAGCAATGTCCCGTGCACCAAAAGGTTGCAGGTTCCATTTCTGGTCAGGGCACATACATAGGTTTTGGGTTTGATCCCCGGTCGGGAGAGGCAACTGATCAATGTTTCTCTCTCTTCTTTCCTTTCTTTCTAAAAATCAATTTAAAAAACAACAACAACATATCCTTGGGGAGGACTTAAAAAAAAAGAAGCTCACTCTGATGGGGAAACAGAATCCAACCTCGATGTGACTGGTTAGAAGAGGGAGTGACTCAGAGGAGGAAGGGGTGCTGTGCTTGGGGGGTTTGGGAAAGGCCTCGCGGAAGAGGTAATCCCTGCTGGTCTTGCAGGATGAGGACACGGTGTGGGTGGGAGCAGCAGATCGGGGCAGAGGCACAGAAGGGCTGTGTGTTCAGAAAACCTGTCTCCTCCCTGTTCCTCTGGGCACTGCCTCATTCTTCTCTCTCCTGGCAGCTGCTTTCTCTGCTTTCTAGCTCACAGGGTGGGGAAAACAGCCACCCATGGGCCTCAACTTTATCTGGCTCATGGTCAGGGGGACAGTTGGACCGAGGGTGGAATCTTAGTTCCAATTCCCATTTCCAGTTCTGTGCCCACTCCTGGCCTTGTAAACTGTGTCCAGGGGCAGGGGACATGCTGTACTGACCAGGTCGACCAGTGGTGGGCGAAGGCGATGGCAGGAAGAGGGAGTGGGGCGGGGGCAGTGCTGAGAGCACAGGCCCTCAGCCCTGTACCCCGAAGGCATGGGCCCTGAGGCTGGCGCCTGTACTGCCCACGGCCTGTTATCTTTAAGACATATGCTTCTGATCAAGGGACAGTCATCTTCATCCCAACTGTGTTAGGAGACAGGAATTCTCCAGGTACGTGCTGCCCCATGTGCACTCGAGGGAGTCCAAGTATGCCCATGCACACGTGCACACACAGACACACACATGCACACTGCACACGCCACACACGCGCTCACACACAGAAACTCACAAGCCCAGAGCAGCTGAGAAAAGCCGATTTCTCCTGCAGCCCGACTGCTTTCACCCAGAACATCAACACAAACAATGCAGGGGTGACTCACTGTCTGACTCACGGCTGCAGGGCCTCAGGTCCTGCTGACGAAGGGCAAACGGCTCATTATTTGTCCTTTATGTTTTCTGAGAAGGAGAGTCCCTCAGCCTGGCTTCCTCCTCCAATCCAGGTGAGCCTGGAGGGGAGCAGACGTTAATTTAGGAAGTGGGGGCATCCTAGAGAAACTCTCCTGATCTGTGCACTGGGGGTGGCCGGGGCGGGTGTTACTTTATGAAAGGATTTACGGGAGATGTATTTCAACACAGCATTCCCCACTGGGCATTCAGAACAGGGTATGGCTACCCCTAAGCCGACTTCCTGGCATCTTTTTAGGAATCTGTTGATTGTGCAAAGTGAGGTTGGCGTGTGGGGGTGAGGAATACGCAGAGGGAAGCAGACATTTCCAGTTGGAGGATCAGAGAGGGTTGATCACCGGAGCCACTTCCTACCACCACCTTGGGTTGAGCCCGGATCCCCTGACATCACCTCCCCCCCTGCTCCTCCCTCACCTGCCTTCTCTCTGGCCCCAGGCTCAGGGCTGGAGACTGGGGAGAGGCTGCTCTGGCCCTTTGGGCGGCCTGATAGTCTTGCTGCACCTGCGAACACGCCTTCGGTCATGGGTATCTATCAGGCATTCCCTGCGGGCCCCGTGAGGGTCAAGGGTAATGGGGGGATGCAAGAAGAGGGCTAGTTAGCCAGGAGCCAAGAGTCCCAGGTAAGGGTGGGGGAAGACTGCCCTTTGGGGGCCAGGCTTCAGGTTAGAGAAGATGTTGCTGTGCTCAGAGCAGGCGTCCACAGTTCTGGGCGGCCAGACACCCAAGTGGGGGTTAGTAGCTACCCATGATTCCGGCGGAGGGTGTGGTGGGCATTCTGCTCCACGGGGCCTGGGCTCCAGCGCTGTGGGCACATGGGAGCTGTGCTGCCTTCTCCTGTGGTCACGGAGACGAAGAGCTCGGCCGATGCTCGATGCAGTGGCGGCTGCGGTGGCTGGGGGAGGGGGGTGGCAGCAGGCACTAAGTTTACATACTCAACCTGCGGCACTTTTAGGAAAGTGGAGATCGGTTCTACGGGTTTGGGTTGCGGAAACACATCGGGGGTGCCAGGTAGTCCTGGGACTGAGACCCCGGGCACGGGAGGGCTGTGACGGCTCTGGGATGGAAAGCAGGAGAGAAGGCGGGGGCCTGCCCGCTGACCGCGAGGCGGGAGCATGCTCTGGGCCGGTGTCTGCCTCGGGCCCTCTCAGGCCTGTGTTCCAGCCCCACTGCGAACTGACCTGATGGATGTTTCCCTTACAGGTGAGAGGTCCTTAACTCTAGGCTGGCAGTGTGGGGACTCTGGGCCCTGTGCCCCTGGGAGAGCCCAGCTGGACACTTGGTCTATAAACAAGTAAAAGTGAGCTGCAGTGGGGCAGAAACATGTCCTAGAGATAGCTCCGCTTTCATGCTTGTGTTTTGAGTAAGTCCCCAAAACGCCGTGAGCCAGGCCAATAGAAGATGGGCTCTGGGCTGCTCCTGACAGATGTCTGCTTGAGCCCCCAGGCCCATGGTGCCAGAGGTGGTGGAATGCGCTCTAAGTCCCAAAGGAGAAAAATGACCACTGGAGCGGGGGGCACTGGGAGGAGGAGGGAAGGAGCCCTTTAGACTCTGGCAGGTGCTGCTCTTCAGAGTGGACTCAGGGGGTCCTCTGGGACTGTCCTAGAAGGCTGGAGAGGTGGGCTCCAGGCCTGGCCATGTCCTGCCCCTTGGGGGACCTTGGGCTGGTCATAGCCCCTCTGTGCCTCATCAGTGCCCAACTATCCCTATTGTCAGGGCTACTCTGATCACCAGGACAACCTTCCTGGGAGCCCTGCTCCAGGATCTAGCCTCCTTCTGGCTTGCATGAGCAGGGCTCCCCGACACCCCTGTTTAAAGCGGGGTTTTTCAACCTGGGTACTCTTGACATTTGGCTTGGGGAGGGGCAGGGCACAGTTTGTTTCCTGGGAGAACAGTCTCATTGGGTGTGCAAAAACACACCTAACTGCTTTCTGGCACCCTGGCGAATCTTCTTCCTTCCAGCCACTTCTGATAGTTTTCGTTCTTGCTGCCCCTCTCTCCCGGATCCCAGTCGACTCTACATCCTCCTTGCTTCTCACTGGGGCTGCTGCAGTGACTCCCAGAGCCTGCCTGCCTCCACGCTGTCCCCTCCACTATGCCTCTGATCCGTCCTCCCACACAGATCTGCCTAAAACTTTTCTGTGGCTCCCCAAGGCTCTCAGGGTGAAGCTCAAGCTCTTAGGCTGCCCTGCAGGCCTTCACGCTGCCCCCACTCACAGTCCCCCTCATCCCTCTGTTCCTCTTCTCTTCACGTTCGTTCCACTCCAACCCCTGGCAGCCCCCCCCCCCCCCCCCGCCCTGTGCCACGCTGCCTCATGCCTTCGCACATGCTATTCCCTCTGCCTGGAGAGGCTTTTGTTTTGTTTTTTCTTTTTTCTTTTTAGAAACCATCTCCTCTGTGAAACTTTCTCTGACCTTCCTGACCAGTTTTCTGGCCCTTATCTCAGTGAGGTTTTATTGCCTGTCTAACCCTACCAGAGCAGGAGTTTCTGGAGGGAAGTTCCTGAGCCCAGCACAGAGCCAGGCACATTCCACAGTCCAGTCAGTTTGTTGAGTTGAAATAAAAAAATATTTTTTTTTTCTTTATTGATTTTAGAAAGAGAGGAAGGGCCCTGGCCAGTTTGGCTCAGCGGTTGGAGCATCTGCCTGCGGTTCGGAGAGACCCGGGTTCGATTCCCGCTAAGGGCATGTACCTCGGTTGCAGTTTGTCCCCGGCCCTGGTTGGTTGTGAGGGTGGCAGCCACTCAATGTGTCCCTTTCACGTCGATGTTTCCCTCTCTCTCTCTTCCTCTCTCTCCCTCCCACTCTATCTGTACAAGAAATGGAAAAATGTCCTCGGGTGAGGATAAAAAAAAAAAAAAAAAAAGAAAGAGAGGAAGGGAGAGGTAGAGAGAGATGGAAACATCGATGAGAGAGAACATCGATTGGCTGCCTCCTGCGTGCCCTGCACTGGGGGTTTTGCCCACAACCTGGGCATGCGCCCTACCTGGGAATCAAACCAGTGACCTCTTGGTGCATGGATCGACGCTCAACCACTGAGGCACACCGGCCAGCCTGTTGAGTTGAATTTAATTCAGAGGTAGAAGGAGACTCAGCCCCTGTTAGGAAGGCAGAGGCTTCACCTCAGGAAGGCTCTGACTTGCTGGGGGAGAAAGGATGCCCTTCTCACTCCGAGAGCTTATAGGACACCCCAATATAAACCAACATAGGGATGCGTAAGCTATACCTGGACACCGACTGGGTTCTAATGTGGATTTCTAGAGCCTTGAAGTTGAAAGGAGGCTCTGAGATCTGACGTTCTTGTTTCCAGGCAGAAACACCGAGGCCCAAAAAAGTGACATGCCTTCTAGACATTCAGGTACTCAGGGACTCCACTGAGACAGTGCAGGTCCTGCAGGTCCAGTTTGGGGACTGTGCTGCCTTGAAAAGCCAACCACACTTTCTGAGCCGTGGCCCCGACTCTGATGAGCTGCGGGGTGGGGCTCAGCCTCTGCTTCCAGTCTGGGTGCTCGTCTGCACAGCGGAACAGAACCCGGCCCCAGGGAGGGGGTGTCCTTCAGCACAGTGCTGACACACAGGTCTTCCCAGAGGCGGGTCCCCTCTGCTCTGCAGGGGAAGGTGCCAGCACTGAGGCCCTGAAGTGCAGAGTCAGGAAGTTGGTTGGGGGCGAGAAGCCCGGATTTACAACAGGAACTGCTGTTTCCTGAGAACACTGTGTTCCTGGAGGCCTCTCCTCCTCTCTCTCCAAAACCCCATCCATCCCTACCCCACCCCACATAGTCACCCATCACTGCAGGTCAGCCCCTGCTTCCAAATCTGTGTCCCCAGCCACAAACTCCCTCCGGAGGACCCGCCCGCATTCCCACTGGCCAGCTGGACCTTGGCCTTGGCTATCACATCCTCACCCCAGAGGTCTGGAACCACGCTCTGGTCCTGTGCGTGACCAGCGGTCTGTTGGAGCCGCCTTGGAGTCCTGTACTCGGGGACAGGCGAGTGTCTGCTCCGCATCCAGGTGCTCTGCTGGTGCCACAGGGCACAAGACAGGTGCTCCGCTCCCCTTACCTGTCCTCCAGCCCCCGTCACCTGCCCTCCAGCCCCCGTGTCTCACTGTCCTGGACTCGGCTGCCTGACCAAGTTCAGTGCTGCTGGCTCTGGGTGCCACCTGTCAGGGGAGTGCATGGGCTTTGCAGCCGCAAACTCCCAAGGGCCAGAGGCCCAGCCTTTTTATCTCCGCAGGCTCAAGGACAGAGCCTACTCTTCTTTTCTCTTCCTTTTTAAAAACGTTTTTACAGTATAAACGTCGTGGTGAGGTTGAGATGGTGAGACGGCAGACGGATGTTAGGTCAGAGGACCTGGAGGTCCTCAGATCTTTCCTAGCCTCCCAGCCCCTCCCAGAAAAAGGTCAAAGGAAGTAAGAGGACACGTTGTTGCTGAGCCAGGATTTGAACCATAGACCTGGACTGCAGGGTGACCATTCCAGGAAGGGGCAGCAGAGAAGGGCAGAAGTGAAGCTGGGGTGCCAATCAGACATGGCCAGAGTTTTGTCTGTTCTTAAAGATGACAACCCTCTGGAGTATATGGTTGAGACCTCAAGGCCCACCCCTTGACTGCAGGTACTGCGCTGAGCCATCCCAGGTGGGTGTTGGGTGCGGAGTGTCTGTTGACAGAGATCGTCCAACCTTTACCAACACTGATGCCTTCCAGGCAGCCCAGACCCAGACGATGGGGGTGGGGTCCACGGGGCAGCGTCTCAGAATACGGAGGGAGGGGCTCTCTAGTGCTCATGCTCAGGACTCGGCGAGGAGCTGGGAGGCAGTGCTGCTCCTCGCAAAGGATATCTGCTGGCACACGGACCGCGTGAAGGCGAGCTTGTAATTGCAGCCATAAATCAAGTTAAGAGGAAAAACTGTCAGACTTTTTGGAGTTGTTTTGTACGCAGAGGTGGGAAAATGCAGCTGTGAGGTGATAGCAGGCTGGCTGGATGTTGGCAGAGGTGGGTCACCATGGAGTGGAGGGGTCCCCTGCTCCAGAACACTATTGCTGTGGCCCCCACTTGCATGACGACAGAATAGGCAGTTCCCCAGAGAAGGAGGTGCCTCCATCGTGGGGGCTGTCCTTGGGGACCACTGTGAAAAGCCCAGTTTATCTTTGTACTTTTGTTCTCCTTTGGATTTGAGTTCTGGCTCTGCCACTTAGAGCCGTGTGCGCTTTGGCAAACCACGTTAGGGGAAAACGACTATGTATGCCATGCCTGCTGAATACCAGCTCTTGGGGTTGGCCTCAGCTGGAGGGCAGGTCCTTTCTCACCAAGAAAACCGATTTAAGTCAAGCATCCACTTTCCCCCAGTCAGCCTTGTGCTTCAGCCCAGGCTGGGCCCATTCTTAGCTCCAGAAGGTGGGTCCTGATTAGTTCAAGCCAATCATGGTGACTCCATTCCTCTTACCTGTGATAGGCTTAGGCGTGGACATGTCACCCAGTTGTGGCCAATGAGATGTAAGGAGAAGTTTATCTTCTCATTCTCATAGGAGGAGATCATCTCTTGAACCACTGCAAGCATCTATCTACCAGCCTAAGACTGTCGATAGCACTGAGGATAGCAGAGCAGAAGGGTGGAAAGAACCTGGGTCCTTGGTGATGTCATCAAGCTGCTAAATTAACCATTGCTGGAGCCAGCCTACCTTTGGTCCATGGGCTGACGCTCTAACCGCTGAGCAAGCTGGCCAGGGTACCAGCCTACCTTATGGTTTCCTGTTTTATGGGTGCCTTGCTTCAGTATGTGATATTAATTGGTATTATGAGATATTTTGCATGTAAACTTGTGCTGGACAATATTGGTGAGTTATTAAGCACCTATTGCCTAGTTTTGCCTTGGAACGTTCTGTGCTTCCTGAATGTATACAATATGAGAACTGAAAACTGAATGGGTGCCTTTGGAGATCTCTGGCTTTCTAATAAGAAAAAAAACACACCCAGAAATGAGGAACTGCCCCATCTGGAGCCTTCCAGCTCAGCTCTTTGCCTGAGGGAGGAACTGATTCATACACTGTTGATTCTTTCTGGTGTCAAGAAGAGGAAGATTAAAGGCCTACACCTCCCCTCCCCAAATACTCCCAAGCCAGTAGCTGGGGTCGCTGAGATGCCTGTTCCTTATCCATTTCTGAGATGCTGGGGAGCCAGGCAGTGGTTGGGGAGGAGTCCATTTCTTCGGGTGAGGACTCCCAGCTCGCGTCCCATATTTGACTAATGTGTTTAAACCAAGTAGGCCTCTGCTTAATATCCTGGAGGTCAAGTGCTCAAGTCAAACAACCCCAGGGAGGAGGAGGGAGACCAGAAATGGCTTGTCCCTCTGTTGTGTGGTTAATCCCTCCTGCAGAGCTCTGTAAGGCCCAGGTTGAGCAGATGCTCTGGGGGCAGGGCTGCAGGAGCTCTGAGCACAGGTGAACCCCGATGAGGTAAGACCCATCTGGTCTCTCAGGGACAGCCTCATAGATTGAGGACAGAGGTGGCCTCAGCCGAGGAGGCCAGAGGCTCCTTTGGACTCCATGAGGGTTTCTTCTTGCTCTAGAATAGAACTTGTTCTCTGGGAGGCAGTGAGTACCTTGCCCACTACCTGCAGCGAGGAGGAAACTCAGACCAGCATCTCAGCAACTCTGAATCGACCTCACTTCAAATACTGGCTGCGCCATTACTGTTTGTGCGACTGACTGTGTGCTCATCATGTGACCGCTCTGTGTCCTGCTTTCCTCATTTGCACAAGGGGAGAATCACAGCCGCCCTCCTGTGGAACGATCAGGTGTGACCTAGAGGTGGCCCATGGACGGGAGCTATGATCATGAACTCCAGTTGTCCGGTGAGGCGTCCAGATGGCTTGTCTCCCAGAGGCCTTGTGATCTCGTTGTAACTTCCCCATTTGTAAGACTTGTCTGTACGCCTCGTGTTCCGAGCCCCACTTCTGACTCTTGCACAGCCTCACATTAGCCTCATGAGGTGGGTGGTCCTCTATGGTCGATTTCATTTGATCAATTCCTGTAAGTTGAGGCTTGGGGAGCAGCTGAGTGTGTGTCAGCTTTGTGTAAGGAAGACAGGTATGTTCTCAGAGCCCCTCCGTGTGGTCAGCCTGAGCTCCCCGTGCGGAGAACCTCCTGATCTGGAGAACCAAGGGTTGTGGGGCTGGGCCTGAGCCAGGGAGGGGCTGGCAGGGAGGGCAGGGGGCCAGGCAGTCCTGGGGCACTGACACGAGACTTCGATGTGGAGAGAGAAGTGCTGGCGGGCAGCTGATGGCCTGCCTGTCTCACCCGGTGGGGAGGACATCCATGCTGCTCAGGGACCTAAGGTGAGAACACTGGGCAGAGTTGAAAGTGGCAGTTCCCCACGAACTCTGGGGCAGCATTGAGGGCTGAGGGGCATTAGGGCAGCCCCCCAAGCTTTTGCTCCCCCCTGAACTGTGCCCTGAGTTCGCATGCCTCCTGTTGAGATGGGGTCCAGAGCTGGGGGAATCACCTGTCATACCCAAGAAGAGGGCTGGCATACACAGGAGACCTGGACACCTCTTCTCCAACGGTGCTTAAAATATTTCAAGGGAGCTGCTTGCCCTCATCCCCCACACTTCTACCCCTGCAGCCCCCCCCACACCCCCAGCAGCTGTCCCCCAAGCTAGATTAAGCTGTTTCTTCTGCAATGTCTGCCTCTGGATTGTCTCTTTTTAGTCTAAAAACAACCTAACCATATTGGTAAAGAGAAGTTTGATTTAAAACATCAGCCACAGTCCTGCCAAACATTGTTATTTTCCATGTATTTTTCTAATCTTGGCCCAGCAGTAGCCAGCTTTCAGCACACCGTCCCGTGTCCTACCTGCAACCTGGGCCAGAGGCCTGGTCATCAGCACCCCTCCAGGTGTGCAGGTGCCCTCTGTCTGCCCCTCCAGGTCCACTCCACTTCACCCTGCCCTGGCCCTGCGGGCTGACTGCATGGAACACCACTTACTCACACGCCCTGTGGCTTTGGTGGGTTTGGCCAGTGTGGGGCACCGGCAGAGCTTGTAAAGAGGGAGGACGGTGAAGTTGGAGTATTCATCTATATCCCTTTGCTAGGGCTGCCAGGCTGGGGAGCTTGTACGACAGTTTATTTCTCACAGTTCCAGAGGCTGGACGTCCGAGGTCAAGGCATCAGCAGGTGTGGTTTCTCTCCTTGGCTTGCAGATGTGTTCTCACATGGCCTCCCCTCTCTGTGTGCATGCTCCTGGTGGCTCTCTGTCCCAATCTCCTCTTCTGACGAGGGTACCCACCAGCCTGGATTAGGGCACACCTAATCTTAACTTAGTCACTCTGTAAAGGCCCCATCTCCAAATACAGTCCCAGTCTGAAGTCCTGGGTGTTAGGGCTTCAACATGAATTTCTGGGGGACATAATTTAGCCCATAACATTATTTCCCTCATTCCCTTTCTGTAAGGTCATCGAGGCCTTGCTGTGCCCCTCAGTAGAAGGTCACAACTGTCATCAGGTAGCCACCTGGCCTAGTGGGGTTAATGGTGCTGGGCTGTTCCAGCCCTGGGGTGTCCACACTCACACCCCACCCACATCTTTGTAAATAGTCCCTGTATTCAGCGCTCACATGAGCCGCTTTGAGCATGCCATCTGTTTCCTGCTGGCCCCGCAGGTGTGGCGGCAGACCCCACAGACCCCACAGCGCTCTCAGCAGCTCCGAGGGCTCTCCTGGTGGGGCGGAGCCCTTCCTGTCGACCATCTTTCCTCGGTGTTGGGATTCTCTGTCCTGGTCACTTCTGCGGCAACACAGCAAATGCCTTGAAACGTGGCAAACTCTGAGAGTCTCTGGCCTGGTCCGTTCCTTCACACAGCTGTCAACTGAGTGCCTGAGTGTCCGACTGGGCGGCTCCTCACTTCCCTCCGGCTGGCAGCCCCAACCCTCAGATCCCTGCTATTTCTTCTGTATCATGCAGTCCAGTGGGCCTCGCGCCACACTTTCAGCCCATTCCCTGGGGGCTTCCCATTTCACACCCCAAAAGGCCTCCTGGTCCTGGGCCCAACAGGCTTCTCTGGGAGACTCTGCCACCAACTGTAAGCTCTTTCCATGTGTCATAGACATTCCAAAGAGCTAACGTGCCTTGATTTACCCAACCATTCCCTTGTTGTTGGATATTTATGGATTTATACTTTGTTAGACAACTTTTTAGACCCAATTCCTTCCATCTTCATTTCCCAGGCCTCAGGGATGCGGAAGAGGTCTATGTACAGTGTTCTCATTCACCATTCTGTGCAGAAAGCACTGATTCCCCTGAGCTATTTTTTAAAATACGTTTTTATTGATTTTTTTAGAGAGAGAGAAGAAGGGAGAAAGAGATAGAAACATCGATGTGAGAGAGATGTATCAATCGGCTGCCTCCTGCACACCCCCCACCAGGGGTTGAGCCCTCAACCCAAGCATGTGCCCTGACTGGGACTTGAACCGGGACCTCTCAGTCCATGGGACATCGCTCAGTCCACTGAGCCACATCAGCCGGGCCCGTTGAGCTATTTGGAGCAGATAGGAGTGGGTGGTGCCTGCCCAGGCCCAAGGCTCTCAGGACCATCATTGAGAGGGACTCACTAAGACCTGAATGCCTCCTGTCGACCTTGGACTCATCTGAGAGGGAACCTGCCAGGTCTGTCAAATGTGGAGCCTGTGCTAAAAGGATCACGCAGGAGGAGCTCTGCCATCAAGCATTCTAATAGCTGCCACTTCACAGACCTTCCGTCTAAAATCCTGCGCCTGTGGACAGGCCATGAGAACAGTGCTTTTAATGTTGAACCTAACAAGTGCAGAATTCCCAAAGTCGGGGCCATGGAGCACCAGTCACATGGTCTCCAGAAAGAGTATTGAGTGGTCAACAAAGTGGAAAACACTCTGCTCACCTCTAACGCATTTAGTAAAGTCTTAGAATCAGGCCATAAAGAAACATATTAATTTTTAAAATCTATTATTTTCAAACTGACTAGACTCTTTTTTTTTAATAGTACCAGTTAACATCTTATGAAACTTGAGGTTCATGGAATAGACTTTAGAAAGCATTGCCCAAAGAGCACCAGTCTTTTTATTTTATTTATTTATTTTTGTTAATCCTCACCTGAGGATATCTTTGCATTGATTTCTAGAGAGAGGGGAAGCAAGGGTGGGGGAGAGAGAGAGAGAAACATCGATGTGAGAGAGACACATCAACTGGTTGCCTGCTGTACAACCCTAACTGGGGCCGGGGATCAAACCAGCAACCCAGGTATATTTCCTTGAGCAGAATCAAACCTGAGACCCTTCAGTCCACGAGCGGACACTAACCACTGAGCAACACTGGCCAGAGTGCCCCAAAGTCTTTTCTGAATAAATATAAAAGGGAGAATGATCACAGATGGTCATTGCTCTATAAGCCTTTGATAATCGCTGATACAAACATGAAGGTTAACTAGAGTGACGGGTTGATGAGGTCACCCCATCCTTTGACCAGGCTAACCAGTGGCAGTCCTGGGTACAGAGCAACATAGGAAATAAATATAAACTGGGTCCTGGTCGGTTTGGCTCAGTGGTTAGAGAGTCAGTCCATGGACCAAAAGGTCTCAGGTTTGATTTCCTGTCAAGGGCACATACCTGGGTTGCAGGTTTGATCCCAGCCCCAGTCAGGGTCATGCAGGAGGCAACCAATCGATATGTCTCTCTTGCATCCATGTTTCTCTCTCTCCCCCTCCCTTCCTTCCACTCTATCTGGAAATTAGCAGAAGAATATTCTCAGGTGAGGATTAACAAAATAAAACAAAAAAATATATCTATACAAATTGGGTCAAAGAAGTTTGAGGTAAGGTCTGGAGTGACAGGTTGCATTTTCGCAGCTACAGACACAAAGAAGTCAGGGATATTTGGGGCGCGTTGTGAATCTTTGGCAGAAAGATCAACATAGAAAAAATCCTGGTCTTCCCCTAGACTGGTTCATACTACTTCTTTTCACACTGGATCCTGAGCCGGGGGTGGGGTCTATGTCTCAGATTTCCCACTGAACCAGCAAGCTGACACCGTCATGGTTAGGCAGAGCAGGGACAGCTGGATGGAGTACAGATAGTTGGGCTCAGGCCCACCGTCCTTGTCCTTTTTAGAACAAAGACCTGTGAAGTGGGTGGTGCTAAATATGTGCCATTTTAGTGCCTGTGTTGCCTGGGATGGTTTTCCCTGGTGCCAAACAGGACACCACTGCAGGGTCGCGCGTAACCATCAACTATGACTTTCCTCCCCCCTGTCTCCTAGCCCAGTCCCAGCCTTCCCCAAGGTCAGGCCAGATCCCAGAGAGAGAGACTGGTAGGAGCAATCAAGCTGAGCTGCACGGAGCAGGCCCAGGAGCCACTGACTTCTCAACACACCCTGGTCGGAGCTGCAGCAAGGACGGTGTTGTCTGCCTGCTGGGAGGGGCAGCTGCCCCGGAGAGATGGAGGGAAAGGGGAGGGAGTGGGTGAGATCTGAAGTGGGGGAAGAAAGGTTGTGTGGCTGGTCTGGGCGTCCACTTCTGCATTTCCAGCGAGGTCCAGCTGAGCAAAACACAAAGCTGGTCCTTCTCAGCTTCAGCTTCCCCCTGCAGGGACAGTCGGCCCCGGGGCGGAAGCGCTGCCTGGCAGTGGCTGCTTGGGACAGGCCTTTGAGTCCCCTAGTGGGACTCGTCACCCATGAGACTGACAATGTACGTGAGGGTCCTTGTGAAGCTGTCCACCTGAGTGCAGGGAGTCGCAGGGCTGTGCCGCTGTCCCCGGTTCATGCTTCCCAGTGAGAGACAGCACAGCAGTGTCCCCAAGGAGGACGGCTGCAGAGAAATCAGAGGGGGAAGAAGGTGCTCACAGCCAGCTAGGACCATGCAGAGGGCAGGACCATGTGGCTTATGGAGGGAGCCAGGGCCAGGGGACAATATCCGCAGATCTGGTGGTGTTATTGAAACAACACAATAATAATAATATCAACAACAATGATTAGAACAGCAACAATTATAATGAGAACAGTAACAACAACAAAATAATAGCTCATGCCTTATTCATTCAACTACTACTCACCGAGCCCCTCCTGGGTGCCAGGCACATGCTAGACACCCAGCACGTAAGTCAACAAGATCTTTGTTTTCATGGCATTTACAGTCCAAGGCAGAATCAAATGAGTTTGCAAATGCATCGTCACACCCCATGAGCATGGCAACAGTTTCGGGGAGAGCTTGCCAGGTACTAAGCGTTGTGCTCTTCACGAGTGTTGCCTCATGAAATCCCCACAGCAAATCTATGTGCTAGTGCTTTTATTATCTCATTTCACAGATGAAGAAACGGAGGCTCAGAAAGATGAAATCCCGCACGCCATCAGACATAAAGACAGCGTGCAACTGCACACGAGAGGGAGGGACCCAGACTCATCCACCGCCTCTCTTCAGCTCTTGGGGGGAGGCTCGATTCAGACACAGAGGTGCAGAGGGCAGAGTGTGCCTGTGGAGGTGCGTGGGGAGGCGATGGTATGGGCAGTGCCACGTGCCGAGCGGTCTCATGCAGCATGCCAGGCCCAGGCTCTAAGAATCTGTGCACAAGGTTGGTGGGAGTGATTGTGTTCGGGTGCTTTCTGCCCTGTTGCCCCACCTTGAGGCCAAGGACCTGTTGTTCTCTGTACTTGCAAGAGTGTATGTAGGTCAGCGGACCCCCACTGAGCAGTGGGCTGACAAGGCGGGTTTCCTGTCAGGGGCCTTTGCTTTCCATGGGAGATGCCTGGAGACCTTGTACATCTTGCAGGCCTAGGGACGTTTGGCTGGGAGCTGAAGTCTGGATGTAAGAGTGGGCAGGGCATTTGGGGCAGGAGGGGACAGCTGGCGGGGCGGGTGCATGTGCATCAGGGAGAGGGACCTGGGGGAAGGCTGGGTGGGCTTTAAGTGTGAGCCTGTGGGTTTGTCCTGTGTTGAAGGGAGCTGTTGGTGGTGTGGGTGGGGCTGACCTGCAGGGAGAGCTGGTGCAGGCAGCCTGCAGGCCTTGGACCCCAGGCCTGTGACAGGGTATGAGAGGTGACTTGTGGCGGGGGACATCTGGGCTTGCCCAGGGGCTGTCTGTAGCAGAGTCTGATGGTCTTGTCCTCTGAGAGGCCTGCTAGCTCCCAGAGACTGGCTCACCTGCCCCCATCTGCCCCCTGGTCAGCTCTTTGGGACCACCGATCTTCCCTGCAGGGAAGTGATTTGTTTGTTTTTGACTGAGAAGGGGGAACTCTCAAGTGCTCTGGAGAACCGCATCTGGTTGTATCTGGGACTCCAGGGAGTGGCTAACGACCCTCTGAGAGTCAGGGAGGTATCAGCAACCGGGGAGGAATTACCCACCCGGTGTGAAACGGCCCCAGACCCGCCAACCAGCAGAACCTCCTCGTGGGCCGCACACTGTAGTCACCGGGAAACCTGAACCCGCTCTCCAGGGGCAGGGTTTAGCTGGGCTGGTGTGACCTAGCCATCAGGATTTAAAAAGCTTCTTAGAGGATTCTCGTGTGTGACCGGAGCTGGCGACTGATGCCCAGCAGCTTTCTGCAGCTTTTTAGTCAGCAGTGACCTGGAGTTGCTTAAATCTCCTCCAATCAAAGTATTTCCTGGAGACAAGAGGCAGATTCTTGACATGATTATCACACCGAGTTTCTTGAAACGCCCTGAGGTCCGGAGGAGCGTTCCCAATCTCTGATGTGAGAGGGCCTTGTCCCACCGGTCCCCCTCCCGTCCATCGCACTAGCCTCTCCGCCCCGAGGCAGGATGCGCACCCCAATCTGCTTCCCAAGCCAATTATTTTCTTTTTGACAACTATTAAAGATAAATTTTTAAAAATCATCTAATAAGACATGTATAACTCATTGGAAATTTCAAAGCAATGAGTCATCGCACTTCTGGGCCCCCTCAGATTCTTATGTAAGGTTGAGTCACTTTTTGTGAGATCTACGCATAGCAGAAAAAATTGGAAGGCTCTCAAGATGTGTGTGTGTGTGTGTGTGTGTGTGTGTGTGTGTGTGAGTGTGGCAGGGGAGGTATAGAGGAGGGGGGGAGGGGAGAGAGGTCATTTGCAGCTTTGAGACTGGTGGTAACTGAATTAACTTCAGAGATTCCTATCCACTGTGCTTGCTCTCCATTTCTCCATGCTTCATTTCCATCCGCAGGACTTCCTGCTCCAGAGGGCAGGCAGGAGGACCCTGCCACCCTCTGCTTGGCCTCAGGCACTGCTGTCCCCGTCCCCAGTGCAGGCAGGATGGTGCGGGTGGCACATAACTGCTCTGCTCCCCACCAGGCCTGTTCTGGATCGGGGCATTGTTCCGTAAAGCAGGCCCCAGAGCCCAAGGGGGAGATGGATAAGAGACGTCTGGGCCTAGCTTCCAGGTCTGGATCCTGTTTCTGGTTTTCTCAGGAAAACAGAGGCTGTGGAGCAGGGTCTGGGAGAATGAAGAACTGCAGGCATTTCAAGGGAGCACAGTGAGGGAACCCGTTTGCTGGGGAATGCAATTGCTCTTTGCGAGTTTGACCATAAAATGGACACACAGATATCCAAGCAGATGAGGCAAAGTCATCCTAAAAAGAGAGAATGGGCCCGGCCAGTGTGGCTCAGTGGTTGAGTGTCCACCCATGCACCAAGATGTTGCCAGTTCAATTCCTGGTCAGGGCACATGCCCAGGTTGTGGGCCAAATTCCCACTGGGGGGCATGCAGGAGGTAGCCAATTGATTTTCTCTCTCATCAATGTTTCTATCTCTCTCTCTCCCTCTCCCTTCCTCTCTCTCTGAAGTCAATAAAGAAAGGAAAAGAGAGAGAGAATGGGCCCCCGGCTGGCAAGACCGGTGTTGGTCTAGAGGAAAAAGATGTCTGTGGCTGTGCACAGGCCAGGTCTGCCATGGAGGTGCAGAAGAGAGTCAGGTCCCTGCACACGGCCACACCCAGCTCAGACTGCCCTGAAAGGGAGAGGGAACCTGGCTGTGACCTCCCGGCCATGGTGGGTCTGCTGGGGAGGGGGGTGCTTCACACTGTTGCTGCCTGAGATTTTCAATCATCCACACTTCGTAAAAACTGTCCCTGGTTCTGAGTCCAGGCTCCCCAGGCACTGAGCCCCGGGGAAGGATGGATGCCGGGACAGACGGAAGAGCAGCCAAGTGCTGATCATGTTCCCTGTGGCTGAACAAACCGACCCCCTGGTCTGGTACAGCAGTGCTGTGAGCTGGCCTCACGGACTCCCTCCCCCACCACTGAGAGGCAGAGGAAAGAGATCAGGAGAGACCCCGCAGGTGGTGAAGCCATCAGTAACCGCCAGCCCCTGGAACCCACAGACATCCCTAGAGGAGTCCCCAGCATCGCCACAGGCCTCGGCCCTCTCCCTCCTCGAACTGTGCTGTCCGGTAAGGTGGCCACCAGCCACCTAGAAGTGTGGCTGGTCTGACGTGATATGTGCTGTAAGGGTCAGATGCATATGGGATTTCCAAGACTTAGTATGAAAAAGAGAATGGATAATTTTCTATATTGATTATATGTTAAAATGACAATATTTTAGATATTAAAATCAATCTCATGTTGTTTCTTTTTACCTTGGGTCCTTCCCCAAAAACCACCAAAATGAAAAAAAAAGGGCCCTGGCCTGTTTGGCTCAGTGGTTGGAGTGTCGGCCTGCAGACCAGAGAGTCCCGGGTTCGGTTCCCACTAGGGGCACATACCAAAAATAAAATAAAATAAATAGAAAAAGAAAACGAAAAGGGACAAGGTCAACAGAACAGACAGTAGCAACAGACTCTTGAGAGCCAAAAATCAGATGGGTGAGTGGTCACGGAACTTACCGCTCAGATAAAGTTGAATCTGACTTTGTACTGGGTTGAATGGTGTCCCCCTAAAATTCATGCCAACATGGAACTTCAGAATGTGGCCTTGTTTGGAAATAAGTCTTTGCAGATACAATTGGTTAAGTTAAAATGAGACTTACCAGAGTAAGATGGGTCCTAAATCCAGTGACCAGTAGCTTTGTAAGAAGGCCGTGCGAAGCCGCAGGACGCAGAAAGAAGGCAGTGGCAGAGGACAGACTGGAGGGCGGGCCAAGGACTGTGGGCAGCCAACAGAAGCTGGAACAGGCAGGGGGGTTGTTCCCTGGAGCCTTGGGAGGGAGACAGCCCTGCTGACACCTTGATTTTGGACTTCTACCTCCAGAACTGTGAGTGGATACATTTCTATTACCTGAAGCCACCGGGTTGTGGTCATTTGTTATGGCAGCCCTAGGAAACCCATGCACTTAGCGTGGAAAAAAGATTGTAAACTATCTCACCAGTAATTTTTATGTTAATTAAAGTCTGCAATAATAATAGTCACTTGGGTTACTATAAACATATTGGGTTTAATAAAACATGTCGGTGAAGTAGATTTCACGTTTCTTTTTTAAAGGCGGTTATTAGAAAATATTAAATTGCATACACAACTCTCACTGATGGCTGGCATGCTGCTTCCATTGCACAACACCGTCCTGGCGTGAACAAAACACTGCTCAAGACGCTGGGTTTCTTCGTCTGGAGAAGAGAAGGCGGTGAAACTTTTGAGCCAGAAGCCACAAATGTAGGAGAGGTTTTTCGCAAAGCCCAGCAGACAGGACATGTCAACATGTCAGCAAGAGGTTAGGCCTGAAGGAGACCGGAAGGTTCTGGATGGAATGGCAAGAGAGGTCAGGAAATGTCTTCCCTTCCCTTCAGAATGGGAACTCTGTGCTGCTCCCGGCAGGGGCCGGAGCCAGGCGCCCAGGGCCAGGGGCTAGGGGTGAGCTCCTCCTCTGAGGACGGTCACCTCTCCAGGGAGAGCAGAAGCAGATGGTCAAGGTGTGCTGGATCCCAGAAGCCAGAGCCCCCCATTTCTCACACTTTCCAAGGCAGTGACCGATAGCCAAGGGTCTGGAATCCTGCTGGGATGCCCAGGCTGGCTGCAGGCCGGATGGGAGTGGGGTCTTGGGCTTACCCGAACAGCTCACTAGCTCCAGAGGATGAGGGTGGGGGAACGGAAGGTGGGGAGAAAGAAGCCACCTGGCTCAGCCAGACCGAACTCATGTTTTCCTTGGCCGGGGCTGGGATTCCTCGCAAGGCTCCGGCCCGCAGATAGAAGCAGAGCGGAGCGCGGCCAGATGCCGTATGTCACTGTCCAGGCGAAGGGGAGCCGGAGAGCATCCCTGGAATGTGAGCATGCGATCCCGGTGGGAGCTGTTTGGTTGTCTGTGGAGGTGGGAGTTCAAGGAGGTAAGGATTCAGTGAGGGTCCGACTAGAACCCCGAACAGCTCCCACTTTCCAGGGGTCTTGGTTTGCAGGGAAGAAGGCTGGCTGCTCTGGTTACTTTTCAGGTCCCAAGGAAGCCCAGAGGTGACCTTGAAATGACTCTCTGAAGCCTCTGTCAGAAGAGCCTCTCATCCTCTGCACACTGCAGCACCATTATTATTACTGTTGTTGTTATTGTTGGATGACTTTCCTAAAAACACTGCAGACGTATAAGAGCTCAGATCATCCAGATTCCCCCAAGCAGGCCACCTGCACCTAACCAAGCCTCTCTGCGTTTGCTTCCAAGGACCCCAGGTTGTCCTCTCTGCCTCTGAATCTCATCCCTGAGGAAACTGTCCCAGCCGAAATACCAGCTCACTCCAGGAAGAGTAGTACAGCAAGTGATTCTTTTTTTTTATCATCCTCACCCGAGGATAGAGCGGATAGAGCGGGAGGGAGAGAGAGGAAGAGAGAGAGAGAGAAACATCGATGTGAAAGGGACACATCGAGTGGTCGCCACCCATACAACCAACCAGAGCCGGGGACAAACTGCAACCGAGGTACGTGCCCTTAGCGGGAACCGAACCCGGGTCCCTCCGGACCGCAGGCCGACGCTCTAACCGCTGAGCCAAACCGGCCAGGGCCAGCAAGTGATTCTTTACACAGGTATGTGCCGAGTGCCACAGGCCGCGTGCCAGGCCTGGTCGGGGCACTGGGACCCAGAGCGAACAATGCCTCACTGAGCCCAGTCACTGGACTGGCTCTCCCGTCCCCCTTTCTTCAAAGCCTGCAGGGGTTCTGGGCATGGTCAGGGGAGCACAGGTTCTGACCAGTGAATAACTAACCGGTCCAGCCAAGGCTCATGCTCTAGTGGTGTCTGACCAAACTTGGTGCAGTGTCAAAGGTGAGGGCCAGCATCCCCGCCGGTCATATCCAGCCTCCAGAGGGATCTGGGTGCCTCTGCCTCTCTCAACAGGAAGCCTGCTCTCCTCCCCGGGCCCATCTCCAGCTCCTAGGCCTCTCTCGTCTGCTTCTTATCTCTATCTCCAGTGTTTAGAAAATGTCATCTTGAGTGGCCAGGGCTGTGAGCGGCTATGGGAACAAGGAGAGGTTTGCTATGCGTGAGGGGGGTCCCCCAGGGCCTGAAGTCAGTGCTCAGAGTCTGTCAGAGCTGGAGAGGCACCCAGAGACCAGCCACCACTGCCAGAGGCCCACTCCCGGGCCCACCAGCTCACCTCTGCCTCACCTGCTGGAGCTGAGATTTGTAGTTTTGATAGAGGGGGAGAGAATGAGGTGTTTTCCTTTTCCCCCAACTTCCCCCACCAGCACTTTTTAAAACAGGAAACTGAGGGTCACCCACTCTGATTTTTTGATCAGAGCTAGAGCAGGAGACTGCCTGTCTGCTTAGAGAGGTGACCTCCCACCACTGCAGCTCAGGGGACACTCCTGCAGGACCCGGGGCAGCCAGGCCTGGGCAGCCCTGGCTCAGGCGCTTGCTGTTTTCTGGGACAGTGAAGTTTTAAGGATTGAGTATCCTGGGGTGACAGGGACTCCAGTTGCTTTCCTTCAGATTCTAGAAGGACCCAAATCGCTATCTCTTCTAGTCTCTTGGTCATTTTCCAGTTCCCACGAGGAACCAAAAAGAATAAAAGAATTAACTCAAGCAATGGGGATGCGAATAGACTGTGGGTGGGGGTGCATTGAGACTGGAGGCCCCCGGCTGCTGATGGAGCCCCCCTCAGTTATTCACAGACCAGCCCCTCCTCGTGGGCTTCGGTGCATACCTAGTGGAGACGGAAGTTTTCTCCATATGGTTCCAGCCTCATAATTGTTCCAATTAGACCTGGAAAAACATCTTTTCCTTTCTTCATCTCTTTGAAAAGGGACCATTTGGGCCTTTTGAAAGCAGAAAAAAGAAAATATGACCTTTTGAGAATAATGTATCCCCATTCCACCCCCCTACCTTAGTTACAAAAATGCCCCGCCCAGGCTTTGACTGGAGAAGAGGGGAGACCGGATAAAACACCCCAGTGTTTTAAAGGCATTTTCCCCAAGGACCCAACTGCTTGCAAAGCCTCTGAGGAAACCTTGGCCAATCTCCTGGCCCAGCTGCTGGCCTCGGAACCAGGCTGCTGGGCCCGTCCAGGAAGCCCATAAATCCGAGTCGGCAAAAAGCTGCGCTCTGGAGCTTACCCCTGCGCTCTGAGGCCTGGCTACAGGCCCTGGGCCATCCTCAGTCCGTCTCGAAGTCGGTCTGCTGCAGACCTCATTTTCTAAGGAGCTGTGTTCCCTCAGGGGCGTCTGAAATCAGTCCATTGTTCCCTGCCCACCTGCTGGGCCACAGCTCTTCCTCACCTGACAGCTGGTATTTAATTGGTGGCTGCTGTCCTCCATAGGGTTTTGAACCACATCACCAGTAGATGTTAGTCAAGTTCCAGCAACATGTTAACTCCTTTGCCCCCCAAGGCAGAGAGTGGTGCTTCTTCTAAGATCTATTTAACCTCCAAGAAGCCCCTCAAAGGGTAGATGCACATATTTCAGGCCAAAAGTTCAAATGTCCTGCCCTGTGTGAGGCCAGAACCAAACCCAGCTTGCAGATGGGAGCTCCTGGGAGGGCTGGGCTCCTCAGGGTTGCTTCAGCTCCGGGAGAAGGAAAAGAAACCGTCATCTCCGGGGTGGAAGAACTGGGGTGCATTGGTCTCGAAGCCTCGAGGATGTGAGATGTCACTGTTAGAGAGGCACAAGCGAGCAGCCAGGGTGGAATCTGGGACCCACCAGGGCCACGCAGCAGGTGTGGGGCAGGTGGAGTCAGACAGCTCAGGAAATACATCTTCAGACCCTGGGCGGGGCAGTGGGCAGGAGAATCCTAGACACAGTCCAGGCTGCCCTGTGCAGCGCAGCAGCTTCACGAGTGGGGCTGTCAGCCCGACTGGCTGCCCTGAGCCTGTGTTGTCGCCCACCCTGGCTCCTCAAGGGCTACCTGGCTTTTGACCAGTCCCTTCATCTCTGTGCCTCTGTTTTCCTCTCTGTGGCAGGGGTGGGGTGCTGAAGGAGAGGATGAAAATACAAAGGGTGTTAAGGATGCTTAGATCAAGGAAGGAGCCAGCTCAGGAGGGTGACGGCCATGGGGACCACCGGCCAAGTCTTGCCTGCTGAGTTCCATCGTGGGCCCGGGAGACAGCAGTGTTTACAACGGCAAATAATCCTGAGGTGGCTTAGAACCGTGGTGCCCAACAGTGAGGCAGCCCTGGCCCCCGGCAGGCCCGGAGCCTGTCCTCTGTTGGCTGGGGCATTCTGTCCCCTGGGCAGGGGAGCTCTTGGTGGGCTGATGTCGCTCGCCTGAGAGATCCTGGCCGGCCCCTCCCTCCCACCCCACTCCCTGCTCGTGTGTTTGGGATTAACATGTATCCCTTGAATCTTTTCATTTTTCTACTGAGATGGAAACTTGGCCAGCAACCAGGCCTGGACGTGCTCGCGGTGTGGCTGGGCCCCGGCCAAGCCCACGGTAATTGTAATCACATGTGAGGCGCTCGCTGGCTCGCGGGGCACTGGGGTGGGGGAGGCATGGCTGCCAGAGGCGAGGCTGCTGGGCCGGCGTCTGGGCTGTGGGTGAGCGTGCAGACGGCGTGACCTTGAGCTCCTGCCCTCACTTCTCTGGACCTCAGAGTCCTTGTTGATAAATGAAGTCTTATTTTTAAATGACTGGCTTATAGGACCTCTGACGGCCCTGCCTCTACTCTGGAACTCGTGACGCCATGAGATAGGGACCAGCTTCCATGTGCCCCTTTGGTCTTCCCAACCTTGGCCTGGCCTTACATATTTACAGAGAGGGACCACGGCCAGGGTGTGGCAGGAGGGCCCAGGAAGGCCTGCCTCTGTCCTCCCTTATCTCCCTAGAAGCTTTCTCACAGGTCGCAGCACGGAGCGGCTCTCTGAGCCAGGGGGGCTGACACTGTCGTCATCCCACGAAGGTAAGCCCAGGGGCAGCTGGGGGCCTCAGATACCAGGTGGGATTGAGGTTGCTTAGAGAAGGGTCTGGAAGGAGAGACGAGAGTATTCAGGGCAATCCTCACTAGCTACCGGGTACAAGGGCAACCCTGATTCCCAGCCCTCGTTAGCCCAGGGGCGGGGCTGCCCCTCTGCTTGATTTATCTGCGCGGGAGTGTGACATCACTCTGAGCACGGGGGGCAGCCCGAGGAGCTCTTTTCCCGGGGGCTTGCTGGGACTTACTTCTGTTCACACTGGAGTCGCAGAAAGCCTGCGGAGACGCCGCGGTTGAAGAGCTGTGGACGGTGGCGACCGGGCTGAGGGCACTGCCCAGAGCAGAGCCCACCGTCTAAAGCAAGCCCTCGGAGCGCGGCCGACGGGGAGAGCGTCTCCGACTTCGCACGGCCCTGGGTTTCTCTCCCCTCTCGCCCCTTTGACGTGCACACGGTCTCCCCGCTCCTCTTCCTTCGCCCGTCTCTCTTATGTCCTCCGGCTGCTTTCCTCCTTCCCTCTCGTTCTTCCGCCCCCCTCTCTAGCAGGGGAAGCAGAATGTCACGGTGGAAAGAGAACGGCTTGGGGGAGGCAGCTTGGGTCAGAGAAACCCCAGTGTGCAGGGTTTTAACACAGGGGATCGGAGGCTCTCAGAACTGTCAGGAGGGCTGGATGGAGGCCGGTCAGGCAAGCCACCCTCAGACCACAACGTCGGGAGGTGCCGGAAGCGCAGAGAAGAGGCTGGGGCCAGCCCCTTCATGAAGATGGAAGGCCCAGCCCTCCCAAAGCTGACGCCGCAGCAAAGGGGTGAAGGCAAGGAATCAGCCCTGAGAGGCGTCCACAGCCGCAAAGAAAAGACGATCTGCACCTCACCCACCTTCCAACGTCACCCCCAGACACTGCGCTCCCAGGGCAGCCCAGATATCCTCAGAAGAGCACCCCGGGAGAAACAAGCTTGACCACTGCGCCTTCATCAAGCCCCCCGCCCCCCTCCGGGTCAGCCATGGAGAAGACAGACGACAACAGCACGCTTGTGTTCGCCGGGCATGTCAGGCCAACAAGCACCAGATCAAACGGGCGACGTAGCAGCTCCGTGACATGGACACGGCCAAGGTCAACACCCGCATCGGGCTTGCCGGAGAGAAGAAGGCAGATGTTTGACTGGCTCCCAACTACCATGCTTTGGATGTTGCCGACAAAACTGGGCTCATCTAGACTGAGTCCAGCTGGCTAATTCTAAATACAAACATGTTCCACCGTTTTTTAAAAAAAGAGGCTCAGTTCATCCATCCTCTAGTGCCACCAAAGTGGGCACCTTAAAATGCTCACCTGAAGGCTGTGGTGAGGTTCACCCCACCCCCACCAGCAACTCAGAGAGGGCTTCTCTTGTCTTTGGCCTCCTAAATCTCGTGACTCTGTTTCCAGAATATGACCAAAAACCACCCTGGCGTGGAATGCGGGAGCCGAAGGTCCCCAGGGCTCCCTGGGGGCAGAGGAGCGAGCGGGTTCGGGGGGGTGCTGCAGTCCTGGCCAGCCCAGAGGACAGCACGGCCTCCGGGGTGCCCTTTCCCGTGGGCTCAGCTGAGCAGCCACCCCATTCCCTTGGCTGCACTTGTCAGGAATAAGCACTTCATACCGCTGCGTCTGGGTAAGCAGGGAGAGGACCCAGGAATCGAGGAGGAGGAGAGGCATGTTACATGCGTACAGACCCGAATGAAGGCAGTTAAAAAAACAGTCGTCTTTGCCAAGGGCACGCTGTGCCATCCTGGACACATGGAAGGAGGAGGGTTTAGTCCTGGCTGGTCTGGCTCGGCGGTTAGAGCGCTGGCCCATGGACCAATGAGTGGCAGGTTCGATTCCGGTCAAAGGCATGTACCTGGTGGGGGTTGTGTGGGAGGCAACCAGTTGATGTGTCTCTCTCACATCGATGTTTCTTTCTCTCTCCCACTCTCTCTCTCTCTCCCTCCACCCCACTGTATTTGAAGAAAAATATCCTCCGGTGAGGATTAAAAACAAAAGAAAGAGGAGGGTTTGGATGTTGGGAGCGAAGAGCTGAGGGGGGCCTGGGGCAGCCACTCCTCTGGCCCCACTCTGCTTCTTCACCCATGAAGCGAAGGACAAAACACCAAGGTCCTTTCAGCCCCAACCTCCATCTCTGACTGGTGCGAACAGAAGTGTAGTGTGCCTGGCATCAAGGGTGCGACTCTTCCCATCTCCCCTTGCTTCCGTTGATCCTCCCCTCAGCCTGTAACAGGATGCTCAGCTCTGCGCCCTTCAGAGCCAAACGGCCAAACCAAACACTCCCCGTGACCTCTTTTAGACTACGTACCCATCCTGCTCCTTCCTTCTACCCTGAGCTCTCTCGACGCCTCGTGTGTGCTGATGCTGAGGAGTAAGGAGCAGGCCACCGGGACACGAGTCCTCTCAGACTGCAGGTCTCAGGCCCAAGAAGGAAGGAGCAGAAGGGTCCACCCCTGGCAGGGCTGCAGGGTCTGTGCTTATGTGGCTGGTGTGGCTGCACAGCCTTCTCAGGGAAACCCCTCGCCCGGGCTGCTGCCCAGGAGGCTCTATGCTGAGCAATGTGCTTGTATGCGTTTCCTAGGGCTGCTGTGACAAATGGCCACAAACCTGGGGGCTTACGATGACGTAAATTTCTTCTCTCGTAGTTCTGGAGGCCAGAGCTCTGAAATTAAGGTGTTATCAGGGCCAACTCCCCCCACCCGCTCTAGGGAAGACTCCTTCCTTGCGTCTCCTAGCTTCTGGTGGCTCCAGGTGCTCCTCGGCTTCTGTCTGCGTCGCTCCAGTCTCCGCCTCCACCCTCCCACGGCCTCCCCTCTGGTCTGTCTGCTCCTCTGTGTCTCTACAACACTTGTTACTGGACCTTGGGCCCACCCGAACAAACCAGGATGATTTCACCTCAAGACCCCTAATCACGTCTGCAAGGACGTGATTCCAAAATAAGGTCTTATTCACTGGCTCTGAGGATTAGGACATGGACGTAGCTTTGGGGGGACCACCACTAACCCAAGACAGTGTTCCCCCTACCCTGCATCTCCCCAGGTAACTGAATGAGATGGAGGGTCTCAGCCTTAAGATCGCCCGCTGCTGGATGAGTGAGTGAGGACGCCTGAGGCATCCACCCCTCATCAAAATACCAGAGGACTACAGCTGCGTGACTGACCCCCGGCAAGACCAGCAACAGGCCACCAACAGAGCCTGGCCAAGTTGCTGAGCTACAAAATCATGAGCCAAGAAAACAATGTTGTTTTAAGCCACTAAGTTTTGGGTGGTTTATACAGAGTGGCAGATACCTGATATAGTCCCCACTGGGCAAGCCTCCAGCACCCCTAAGAATAGAGTCAGGTCCAGGAGGCAGGCTCCTGGTGGCTCTCAAGAGTGTCTGAAAGGAGCTGTGATGTCCCATGAGCCACCCTCTCCTTTGCCTTTTTAGCAATGAAACTTTTTAGTAACAGCAGAAGTCTACCCAATGAGAGACTATATGTTCCAGTGTTCATTGCAGTTAAGTGTGAAGTGGTTTTTCCAGTGGAATGGAACGAAAGGGTGTGTGCAACTTCTGTGTTACTTCTTTCAAAAGAGCTCGCTTGTCCTACCTCCTCTGTTTCCCCCTTCCTGCAGGCTGGAATGCAGAGAGGGGGCCACCAAGGGTTGACAACAGCATCTAGGGCAGGTGGGGGCGGGAAGATGGTGAGGCTGGAGGTCACATCCTGAGGGGTTGGTCCGTGGGGCGTCCCCAGCTGGCTGTACCTGAACTAGAAGACTGGCCGCTGTATGGAGGATGGAAAGGGGACACGGTCAGAGGCAGGGAGGCCAGTGAGGAGGCTGTCGGAGCCATCCAAGCAACACTGATGGTGGCCTGCGGAGTAAGGTGGCGAGAGGAACAAGACAAGCACGTTCAACAAACATTTAGGAGGAAAAATGGAGCGGATTTTGGATGAGTTTGTTGTAGGGGATCTGGGAGAGGGGTGACTCATGGGGTTGCTGATGCCATTCACTGGGACAGGGACAAAGGCCGAGAAGTGGCGTGAGGAGGGCAACGCTGGAAGAAGCCAGTGCACGCATGATGGGAGGGCTGCAAACAGTCCCACCCATTCTGGAAGGAACCTGCGAAGTCAAGAAAATGATGACAGGAGGATTCTGGGAAAATGGCAGTGATATCAGTGACAGTAGCATACACTGTCGTTTTGTTTTTATACCTTTATTGGGCTACACAATTCACATACCATACAATTCACCCATTTAAGGTGTACAATTAAATAGTTTTTAGTATGCTCACAGAATTCTGCCACAATCACCACAATTTTAGAACATTTTTGTCACCCTCCCCCCCAAAAGAAACACTTCACCCATTTTCCTCCACTCCACCCACCCCCAGCCCAGGCCACTACTATGAGAGTTTCTAGCTCTGTAGATTTGCCTAATCAATATTTGGTCCTTTGTGGCTGGCTACTTGAATGTAGCATACTATTTTCAAGGTTCATCCATGTTGTAACATGTATCGGTACTTCATTCCTTTTTATTGATAAATACTAGTTCATTTTATGGGTGTACCACATTTTGTTTATCCATTCACCACTTGATGGGCATTGGGCTTGTTTTCAGGTTTGGGCTGTGTTGAATACTGCACCTATAAACTTCACGTACAAGTTTTTGTGGGGACATGTGTTTCCATTTCTCTTGAGTACATACCGAAGTGGTAATTGCTGGGTTGTATGGGAACTGTATGTTTAACTTTGAGGAACTTCCAAACTGTTCTAAAGTGACTACACCATTTTACATTCCCTCCAGCTATGTAAGAGGACTGAAGATTCCATACACTTGCTAACACTTATTTATCCATCTTTTTTGTTGTACCCATTCTAGGGAGTATGAAGTGGTGTCTCATGAGGTTTTGTGGTTTAGATTTGCATTTCCCTAATGCTTTGTATATGATATTGAGCATCTTTGCACATGCTCATTGTCCATCTGCCTATCTTCTTGGGAGAAATGTCTGTGTTGATCCTTTGCCCATTTTTATATGGAGTTATTGATGTTTTTATTTTTGAATTGTAAGAGTTCTTTATATATTCTGGATACGAGTCTCTCATCAAATACAGTCAGCCCTCGTTTATCACAGTTAATCAGTTCCAGACTCCACCGTGATAAATGAGTTTCCGCCAAGTAGGATTCTTTACTTCTATACAGTAAGCCCTCGCCACTTCGCGCTTCAACTTTTGCGGCTTCACTCTAGCGTGGGTTTTTCAAATACAGTACAGTCTACGAAAAAACCGCGGCAGAGTGAAGCCGTGAAAGTCGAAGTGCGAAGTGGCGAGGGACGACTGTATATGATTTGCGAATATTTCCTTCCATTCTGTAGGTTATCTTCACTTTCTTGATGGTGTCGCTTGCAGTACAATTTAAAAAGTTTGGCATATTAAAAAAACAGCTTTATTGAGGTATAATTCATTGGTATAAAATTCACCCCATTTTAAATATGCAGTTCAATCAATGATTTTTTAGTAAGTTTGCAGAGTACATCATCATTACCCTCATCTGTCTTTCTCATATTTGTGTGCATGTATTTTTTCACATAGCTGCATTCATACCACAAGTTATATAGTACTCATACTATATATTATACACCCTGCTTTTTAAACTTAATATTTTGTTATGGGCATTTTTATTTGTCATAGGTCTTTATGAATGAACTTCTTAGCTGCACTGTAATTCATTGAGTGGATAGGGCAAACTTCAGTTTACCATTTCTTTGCTTTTGGACATTTTCAATTTTCAGCTTTTTGCTTGTTTTTTAATGCTGCAAGGAGCATCTTTGTGCACCAAACTCTCTTTACATTTTTGAATCTTTGGCACAAATCCCCAGTAGTAAGATTACTCTGTCAAAGAGAATCAATATTTTTCTAGTTCTCAGGATCTTATCGCCAAATTATTTTCCTCAAGAATTGCAAGGTGAAATTGTTATCCTACCTGCATGAACACCGGCAGTCAATTGAAACCTTTTTTTTTCTATTAACTTTGAATTTCCTTGGTGATTAGTTGGTTGGACATTTTTGTGAAAATTCGTTTACTAGTTATAATTTGTTTTATGTAAATTACTTCTTTCTTATGTAAAATACCCCTTGCCTACGTGTGTGTGTGTGTGTGTGTGTGTGTGTGTGTATGGCTTTTTGTTTTTCAACTGTCAGTTTGCATGAGCTCTTAATGTAATATCCTCTCCTCAAAACTTCTTAGGGAGGAGGCAGAATATAAATAAATAAAAACAGATAATAATCCTTTATCTTCCCTTATTTGCTATGAATATTTCTCCCCACTTGCCCCTTTTCAGTCATTTTTTAATGCAGAAAATTTTGTATTAAATTTTCTTTTTTGTAGTCAAACCTGCTAATCTTTCCTTTGTGATTTCATTGATGATTTCCAAGTTTAATAAAAGACATTCTTCCTCTAGAGGTTTGATGAATGTTTAAGTCTCTCTTCTAGTTTTTTTAGGTTTTTAAAAAGTATGTAACTCTTTAATCTCTGTAAAATTTCTCTGAAAATACTCCCTGTGGTCTGAGGAAGGGGATGATTTCAAAGCATACGTTTCGCCCTGGCCAGTTTGGCTCAGCGATTAGAGCGTCGGCCTGCGGACCAGAGAGGCCCGGGTTCAGTTCCCGCTAAGGGCACGTACCTCGGTTGCAGTTTGTCCCCGGCCCCGGTTGGGGTCGTGTGGGTGGCAACCCCTTGATGTATCTCTCTCACATCCATGTTCCTCTCTCTCTCTTCCTCCCTCTCTCCCTGAAGATGAATGCAAAAATGTCCTCAGGTGAGGATAAAAATAAATAAATAAAAATTTTAAAAGAGCATATGTTTCTCAAATCCAGCATGTCCTTCCCTGGTTTTCCTGGTTGTGTTGGAACCTGGGTTCCCAGCCCGACCACCTCCTGCAGCCCAACTGTCCAAGCGAGGGAGGGAGGGGATAGCGCGGACTCAGAACTCGCCCCTCCAGCCAAACCCACCTCCGAGGGGGCAGCACAAGGTGGCGAAAGAAAGTAACTTGGAACCTGAGCTTGCCCTCTGGCTGTGTGGACTCTCAGCCTCCCAGTCTCACTCTGCAAAATGAGACAAGATATCCTGGACTGAACGGGCTTCTGTGAGGACGCCAGCAGATGAAGTACAGAAAGTTCTAGAATACAGCCTGGCCCACCATGGATCTCTCAGGGCCCTGCCTTTGCATTGACTTGGCTCTGGGGTCTCACCTCCTGCCCAAAGGTGCCCCTGAGCCGTCCTCACCATGGAGCGTGGACAGACTACCAGCACAGTCAAGAGGTTACCTTCCCGAGTGAGAAAATGGAGCCCTAGGTTACGCGGCAGAGTGGCCGACACTCTTGACTGCTCTGATACACGGCGTCCTCCAGCATCACTTGGCCTCACTGCACCTCAGCTCCTCTGCTTCCGCAGATGTGAAATGGAGCTGAGTGTCCTTACCCCGCCCTGCTGCTGAGGGGTTATTTGATGATCAAATGAAAGGCTCTCAAAAAGGCCACGGAAAAATCCAGAGGCAAAGTAGAGTCCCCAAGGGCCACTCTGTCCACTCCTCCCTCCCTTGGACACAGATGAAGCCTTGTTTAGCTTTGTGAGGCCCTGCTCCCCAGGAAAACCACTCGAAGCTTCTGTGAAGGCCCCTTGTGCCCATGGCTCACCAGGCAGGACGCCCAGGTCTTGGCGGAGGCCCCAGGAAGCAGAGTCTGGAGGTGAGCCGCACGCAGGCCCAGCTGTGCTCAGCTTGGAGCAGCTTCTGAAGACTCAGAGGGCCAGTGTGAGGAGAAATCTTGCGGGTCACCCAGGCCACCCCCATTTCACAGTGGTGCAAGTTCAGGTTCAGAAAGGGGAGACGGTTAGTGGCAGTGGCAGAACCTGGGCCGGGGATCCTGGCTCCCAAGTCCAGCGCACTTTCCCCTTGGCCTCTGCTGCTGCAGTGGCCTCCCAGGGAAGGGCTCCTGACCCTTCTGGAAAACTCTTTGCAATCTGATGACATTAGAGCAGCAGTTCACGACCCCTTTGGGGGTTGAACGACCCTTTCATAGGGGTCGTCTAAGACCATCGGAAACGCATATTTCCGATGGCGATTCATAACAGTAGCAAAATTACAGTTATGAAGTAGCAACAAAACTAATTTTATGGTTGGGGGTCACCACAACATGAGGAACTGTATTAAAGGGTCATGGCATTAGGAAGGTTGAGAACCACTGCTTTAGAGCAATTCTGCTTGGTGTTAGAGCATCACAGCGCTTTCACGAGCATGGCAAAGCCCTAAGAACAAGATGCCCCCAGCCCGAGCGAATTTCCTGGGAATAGAAAGGAATTTCCTGGAAGGAAAAGAGGTGTTTGAGCAGGAGCTTCTGGGAGAACGTGGGGCAGTGGCTGGAGGCAGGCAAAGCTGGTACCGAAATTTGGCACCATCACCCCACCCCGGCAGTTGGCACTTAAAAATAAATTAAAGTTGCTTTCTCTTTTAGCACTTCTTAGGTTTCAGAGGCGAGCAGTGGTTCTCAAATCTGGCTGCGCACTCCAATCCTCTGGGATGTTTTTAAAATCCCAATGCCCAGACCAAACCCCCAACCAATTATATGGAGGTCTCTGGGCATATGACCTGGGCATCAGCGGTTCTTAAAGGGCCCCAGGTGATTGTAGTGAGCAGGCAAGGCTGAGAACCACCACTGCCTGCATTGCTTTGCCAACTGGTTTGTGAGTCTGAAATACACAAGCACATGGGCAGATGTGGGGTCCTGTTCACCACGAAGCCTTCTTCACAGGGAGAGCCTAGGGAGAGAGTTCACTCCTCTTCCCCCATCCCCGACTCCGACCCAATTCTACTTCCTGTCAAGGCCTGCCAGGGCCTACCCTCTCCAAATCAGGAGTACTGATTTCCTCCAAACCCCTGTGAAGTCATACAGGGCCACTGACTTGACTAGGGTCACAGGACCAGCCTGTGAATCTTCCCTGTGGCTGTTACATGACACGGGTCATTATTTCTGTTTTTAATAATGTGCATATGCTCTACCCAACTACATGGTAAGCTCTCTGAGGGCAGGAACCCCCATGCTTGGACTTGTCCAGGAACTGGATGAATTTATTGGATCCACTTGGGTCACTCTCAACACATGTAATTCTGACAAGGATTTTGGGAAGTTGGGGTGACACTATTATTTTTTTTATCTCCGATTTTTTTTTTTTAAATTATGTGAGGGTTTATTTATTGATTTATTTTTGGTGGTACGTGCCCCTAGCGGGAACCGAACCTGGGACTCTCGGGTCCTCAGGCTGACGCTCAATCGCTGAGCCAAATTGGCCAGGGCGGTTATCTCCATTTTTGATGTGGAAAATGAAGCTCAGCAAGATACATTGTTTTTATAAGGTTATAGATCAAAGAAGTGGCAATCCACCAGGTCTGTGGGCTTCCCTCCCTACCGCACGGGTTCTGCTAACAGTAGGGATGTCCCCGGAACAGGCAGGACCTGGCGGGGCCTAAGCCGGAAGCCTGGGCTCTCCTGGAGCCTGACAGGCCTGTCAGGAAGCCATCTGTACAGGGCTATTTGGTCTCTTAAGAGGATAGCTAGTAGCTCCAAAGTCACTGGAGGAAAATGCAACTTTTCTAGAGAAACATATTAAAACTTGTTTTATAAATCTAACAGCTCTTCTCCTGGTGGAGGGTCAGGTTTTTGGAGATTAATGAGAGAGTTTGGGGAAAGGGTTATTTATTGAATTCCATACTCCTCCTCTTTCAAGGAAGAGGAGTGGAAGGTGCCTGCCATTCACATGAGGCACCTGAGGGGCTTTGTCGGAGCTTCTCGGGGAGTTGAGTGTAGGATCCCTGCACAAAGGGCCGGCAGACGGTGCTGGACTCCCACTTGACAGGTCCAAAGGGCTGGTGATGGTTGGCCAGCTGCTCAGCGGGTGAGCCAAAGAGGCTGTGTGTTGAGATCAGCCTGAATTTCCTGAGTCTTCTGGGAGAAAGATGCATGGATGTAGCCCATGGAATAGAACAGAGAGGATTCACTGTGGGTTGAATTGTGTTCCTACCCCCCCAAAAAGATAAATTTGAGTCTTAAACCCAGTACCTGTGAATGTGACCTTAGTTAGAATCAGGGTCGTTACAGATGTGTTCAAGTCAAGACAAAGTCATATTGGATTAGGATGGGCCCTATATCTAATGGCTGGAGTCCACATAAAAAGAATGAGACTTGGAGACACAGATATACAAGAACTAAGAGGGAAAGGCCATGTGCTGATGGAGGCAGAGATCACAGTGACACCCTCACATGCTGATGATGCCAAGGACTGCCGGTGACCAACAGAAGCTGGGGAGAGGTGAGGAAGGATTCTTCCCAAGAGCCTTCAGAGGGAGCTGCTGATACCTGATCCCAGACTTCTAGCCTCCAGAACTGTGCGAGAATAAATTCTGTTGTAAGCCACACTGTTTGTGGGAATTTGCTATGCAGCCCTAGTTCACTAATGCAGGGTCCATGCAGTATCCTGTGACATGCTGTTCAGTGGCAGTCCAGAGGGCTGACGGAACCTCAGCAGACGGGAACTGGAGAGGCCCACCAGATTCCCTGAGGCCTTCGAAGGAGGAAAGTGACCTTCAATGCATGCACCCAGGCCAAGAGAATTGTAGGTAAGACTCCCAGTGATGGAATATCCCTAAAGAAACCCACGAAAATGCCCTCATGAGAAAAAGTCACTTTGAACCATGTGCAGAACCAAAAAAGCATGAAACCAGCGCATACTAGTATCAGTGAATTGAGGGTAATCCTGTTTCCTTCTCCTCTCCATGCTCTTTCTCCACCCCACCCCCAGTGGAGTCAGAAACAACAGCCAAAGAGATAGAGGAAGTAAAGGAGAAAGAGGAAGCCAATTGCCTTCTCCCAGGTGGCTGGCAGGTAGGTGGGGGAGAGAGAGGGGCTGTAATTAATTACTTTATATTTATTTATTTTTAAAATATGTTTTTATTGATTTTTAGATAGAGAGGAAGGGAGAGGGAGAGAGAGATAGAAACATCGATGAGAGAGAAACATTGATTGGCTGCCCCCTGCACGCCCCCTACCGGAGATTGAACCCACAACCCGTGCATGTGCCCTGACTGGGAATCAAACAGGCAACCTCTCCATGCAGGGGATGATGCTCAACCCACCGAACCACATCCACTGAGCGAGGGTCTGTAATTTTGAATTAAGCTCATGGGCTATTTCATGGGACTGGTTATTCTAAGTACCTTAATTAAAACAGTGTTTTATCAGGCTGAGTTATCTAAAAGTGAATGGAAAGGTCACAAGCAGAAAAAGTCCCACTGAATAAAGGCAAAAATAAAGTTGCTTTATAATTTCCCCCATGAGTCGTGTCTGCTCGGTGGACCTGTGCCATCTGAAGCAGGAGTGGAGAGGAGGCAGCCCGCTATCAGCAAAGCAGTGGTTCCCAGGGAGCCCATGTAGCACACAGATGCTCCTAGGACCAAGACTGACTGGGAGAGTGGGGGGAGGTGGCCCTGGACTGTCCCGAGTGCTGATTTCCCCTCCTCCACCCAAGGAGCACAGTGGGTCAGTGTCCTCTGCTAGCCAGGGACTGTCCTGGGACCTCTGAACCAACTAAGGTCAAGTCAGTGAGGTTCCCAGGCTCCTGGGCGGGGGGCCAGCCCTTAGGCAGGCCCAGCCCTGGGGTGAGTCCCTGTGACAGAAACCAGAGGTTACAGAAGCGGAGGGTGAGGGTGTAGAGCGCAGGGTGTGGTAGGCCTTGGTGCGGGTCAGGCCTAGAGGTCTGGCCAGGCTGCTTCTTCCCACAGAAGGGCCAACCAGGATGAAACAGTGTCTTAGTCAGCTCGGGCTGCTATGACAAAATACAGTAGACTGGTTGGCTTAAACAACAGATACTTATTTCTCACTGTTCTGGAGGCTGGAAAGTTTAGATCTAGGTGCTGGTCAATTGTATTCCTGGTGAGGGTTCTCTTCCTGACTCACAGCTGAATTCTTGCTGTGTTCTCACGTGGCAGGAAAAAAGAGCTCAGGTCTCTTTGTCTTTTTATAAGGACACTAATGCCATTGTGGGGCCCCGCCCTCATGACACCTCATCTAAACCTAACTACCTCCCAAAGGCCCCACCTCCAAATACAGTGGCACTGGAGGTTGGGTGTTAATATATGAATTTTGGGGGACCACATTCAGTCCATAATAAACACCCAATTCCCTTTGGAAACATGGCCTGGGCCCTGTGGGATCCTGCTCTGTCCCCATGCATGACGTGTTCTGGAGGATGTCCTCAGATCTGGCGGGGCCCAAGCCTGGAGGCTGCGGCAGGGAGGTGGGCAGGCCCTGAAGTCACATCGCAAGGCCACCAGGGCTTCATTACCCTGATGAAAACCAAATGGTTCTTTCTTTTCCTTTTCTTATTCTCTTCATGAGATTGCTGCCACGTGGGGTACAAAGCCCACTGTGATGAGTGGAGAGAGGAGAGGAAGAAGAGTCAGAGAAATGGTCGGCGAGAGACAGAGTGGGAGAGAGAGCAGAGATGGGGACAGACAGGGACACGAGGAGAAAGCAGAGATAAAAACCAGAAGACAAAGTGACCAAGATCCAGAGAAAGATCATGCGGAGATGGGGTCGGTGAGAAGATGCCAAGTACATTCTAAGTAAGGTGTGTGGGTGGGGACAAGGAGGAAGGACAAAGGGGGAGGCAGACAGAGCACATGAGGCCTCAGTTATTCTCAGGGGATCCCTTCCCCACCCCAAATCAACCCAGGAGAGCTGGAAATGGCAGGAACCAGAGGAACTAAACCCTCCAGCACTGCGCAGCTCAGGGTCACCTCCTGTCTCGCCTGGCTGCCCTCTCTCCTCTGGTCCAAACCCTCACCTACTAATGACATCAGGGCCTGGAGGGGAAGGGTTTAGGACCCGAGGTCCTAGCTGATGGGTGGCTGGTCTAATGGGTTCAGTATGGCCAGGCCTAGAGACAGGGGTGGGATGGTGACCCCTGGAAGCTCCTCGTAGCTCCAGGGTCAACGGGACAGCAGTGGGGAGTCACCCAACACTACGTGTCCTTTCACAGAAACTGTTGTTGGGCGGGACTGGAAATCAAAACCAGGGGCTGAAGGGGAGAGATGAAGACAAAGAAAACCACACACTGAGAACATCAACTCCGAGCTGCCTCCCTCGGAGAGTGTGGTCTTCCTGAACCAGATGGTGGTGAATCACGTCCAACCTCAACGCAGGGCCATCCACGGCCAGACCTTCCCTGAGGAAATCCCATCTGACCTTGGCAGTGGGCAAGGAGAGAGCTTTCCTAGGACCCACGGTCTTCTCTTGGCATCCACTGGGGAGACTCAAATGGTAGGAGTTTGGTTCAGGCAAGCGACCAGCTGGGAACAGCTTATGTGTGTGGAGGGGAGGGCTGGCTGTCGGGGACCACAGTCTGGGGCAGGAAACCCACCTCGAGGGCCAGAGGGTGTGGCAGGAGGGGAGCAGCAGCCCCCTCTCAGGACCCTCCTCCCTCCTTCTGCTCTGGGCTTCCCCAGCCCATCACATCCTCAGAAAGGCCGTGTCCAGAGCGGGGTCCTTGGCAGCGGCTCTGAGTTGTCATGAAGAACAATGTAGAAACTGCTGTCAGCCTCTCCTCAGAAAGGATGCCCTAGGAGACTGAAGATGACAGTGCTGTTCTTCGTAAATGAAGATGGCAGTAAGAGAGGAGGAGCTGCATTTGAAATCGGCCGGTCATCCCTCTCAGTGCACAGAAAGGGGTAGCAACTTTCCCAAGGCCACACAGCCAGCCTCCTTCCACCGCCTCCCAATGTCCTACGTCTAACTCCCCTGTATCTTTCCAGTCTTTCATCTCAGTGGGGGTCACAACAGCCCTGAGATGTAGGTAGGATTATTCCCATTTGCCTTTGGGGAAACTGAGGCCCTGTGGGTGACTTGCTCAAGGTCACAGGACTCCTCGGAGGTGGTGCTGGGGTAGGAACTGAGAGGGACTGGACGCCCAGCTCAGGGCTCTTCCCACCTCTGCTGTGACGAGGAGGCTCATTTTCTGCAGCGGGGGTGGCCTGCGCCCGCGGACTCTCCGGCTTCCCTCCCCACCCTGCTGCCCTGAGCCAGCCCTTCCTGTTTCAGGGAGAAGGTGACCCCCTCTGAGTGGAGCTGCCACTCTGCATGCCGACTGCATGGTCCATCTCGTCTAAGGGGTTCGTTTCTTTGGGGGAGCGTGGTCTTCTAGGTGATACTCTTTCATGGCTCCCCTTTCCTCACCCTCTGCCTCCAGCCTCTTCATTCCTCGGCGTGGGGGTGTGCCAGCCACCGTCCTCCGGGCAGGCGGCGCCGGTGGGCACAGCGCAGGGACACGTGGTCTGATGTGAGATGAGAATATTTTGAATCTAATTATCCTTCAGAGGCTGGAACATGTGGTCTCCAGAAGCACGAGGACACTGGATCCCTGAGGAGGGGGAGGGGGAGTGAGGAGAAAGTGTTGAAAGGGTGGGCAAAGTGGGTGGGGCTGGGGCAGGACCCGCCTAGCATGTCCTGACTCCGCAGGGCGGGCCTGGGAAGGGCACTGCCACCCACAAGGTGGGCAATCCCTCCCGGCCCCAGAGCCCCTGCCCTCGGAGACCCTGCTCCCAGCACATTTCCTGTGGCATCAGCAACACATTTCTATTCCCGCCCAGTCTCCCTGGCACAGTCCTCTCCACCCACCAGCGTGAGCCTGTGTGCCAAGCGCTTCGCCTCTGTCAGGAGATTCTGTGTGAGGGGAGTGCGGTCACATCCTCCTCGTCCCCCACGGCCCAGGCAGGGGGCGCGGGCAGACAGGACAGCAGGCCCTGAACTCATCAACCAGTTGCAGACGTGCCCCTCAGGACCTGGGCCAGTGTGCATGCAGGCCATACCCTGAGTGCGGCCAGCTGGGCCGGGCTCCTGGCACAGAGAGCGACCCCCAACCCTGCCTGACTTCAGAAGGAGGGGCCAGTAAGCAGAGAGAGAGAGACAGAGAGAGAGGGAGAGAGAGGGAGGGAGGGAGAGAGAGGGAGAGAGAGGGAGGGAGAGGGAGAGAGAGGGAGAGAAAGGGAGGGAGAGGGAGAGAGAGGGAGGGAGGGAGAGGGAGGGAGAGAGAGGGGGACAGGCTTTATAGTTTGCACAGAAGAGACACATGGAAACACCGTCAGTCTGGGGTGTGGGAGGTGGAAGGGGCTCCCAGACTGGCTGGAGAGCCTAAATGAAACTCAGTGGCCTGCAGGATGATGCTTCTGTGCCTTTGACCGTCTTCTCACGAAGCTATCTGATTGGCCAGCTAGCCGCCATTCTCGCATAGAGTCACCGTACTGGGCAATCTTTCTGGGAAGCCATCAGAAGGGACCAGCCTCTCTCCCTCCAGTTGGGTCCTAATCCCTGGTCTCATCTGCTGGAGCAGGTGGACAAGGTACCAGTCATAACAGCTTGTGTGGAAATGACTCTTTGGGGCCACTTTCCTTTAAGGGGCTCTGGGAGAGGCAGGTACCCAGAGCAGGCTGAGGGACCCCCAGTCCCCAGGGCATCGAGGCCGGGTTCCTTCCTTTACTCAGGGAACATTTACTGAGTGCCCCTGTCTGTGCCTGGCTGGGGGTACAGAGCCCTGACTTTCATGGAGCATCAAGGCCCGGGGCAGCACCGGAGTCCACCATGCAGCCCAGCGAGACGCACCCGTGAGCAGGGGAAGCCGGTGTTCTGGGCACTCACGGTGTCACACTCAGTAGTGGGGATCAGGGAGCTCCTCAGAAAACTAGGGAACCTAAGATGAGGACTGATGATGTTAGCTAAGTGAACAGGGGATAAGAAAGAGCTTCCAGGGACATCGTGGGGGGCGGGTGCTCCAGGCGAGAGTAATGAGAGTACTTTCCAGAAATGAGGCCCAGAGCAGGCGGTGGACAGAGGGCCACAGAGAAGCAGGAGCCAGGCACCAAGGGCCTTGCCGGCCGTGTCCAACGCCTGTCTGCAGTCTTCAGCCAGACTTTCTCTGGCCTCCACTCCCGCAGGAAACCCGGTGGGAAATAGTTACTTCCTGCCCTCAGAGAGGAGGAAACAAAACCCCAGCAGTGTCTGCCTCTCCCCAGACTGTCAAGTTGACTCATGCTGGGTCAGGGTGGGACTTTCTCTTAAAAACAGTGTGTATTGCTTTTCGGTGTATCAAGGTAATCCTTGCTCTGTGTAGAAAACGATGGAAAGGAAATAAAATCACATATAATCCCTTCACATGGAGGTCATCGACGTCAACATTTTGTTTTTCCCTCCAATATATGTTTTGTTACACAGCTGACATGAAACGATACATACAATGTTAGCGTCAGTGTGCTCCCATGTCATTAAAACGTCGTCCCTTTGAAAGGCGGCATCCGTGGGCTGGCGGGCTCCCCAGGGCCTGCTGGCACCAGGCCTGTGCAGCGGTGAGGGCAGGAGTGCCCCCCGCCAGGGGGTCGGGAGGATCGCCTGGGGACCCCGGGACCGCCCAGGGCTCAGCAGCAGACGTGGGGCTGGAGAATCTGCATTTTTAAAAGCCCCCAGGAAGCCCTGAAGCCATTCAGGCCCGGCGCTGGGGGAGGGGCTGCGTAGCACCTGCACCCCTCCTTCTAGGAACTCAGAGTTGAGATGTCTCATCTTAAATCTGACAAAGTAATATCTACCTTGCAGAATGGTCGGGAAAGACAGATCTTGCTTATGGATTTCGGTCTGGCATATTCTAGGAGCTCAAAAAAATAGTAACTGCTCCCCTGGCCAATGTGGCTCGGTTGGTTGGAGGGTCGTCCTGTGCATGAAAAGGTAGGTGGCAGGTTCGATTCCTGGTCAGGGCACATACCCAGGTTTCCAGTTCAGTCCCCAGGCGGAGTGTGTATGGGGGGCCACTGAGTGGATACTTCTCTCTTGCATGGATGTTTCTCTCTCCCCTCCTCTCTCCAAAATAAACAAACAAAAAACCTGCTGTAGTTCAGTTCCTTTGCATTATTTCCCACTAGACAGGCACCATTCCCACACCTCTCCCGGGAGGGGGGGGGGGTGCTGCCTCAGCAGGCAACTCTCCTTGGCATCCAATGCAGAATGTATTGTCCTTCCTTTCAGGATCACATCTATCGTGTGACAGTCCTTAAAAAAGTCAGAACACACCTCCGTGAGAAAACATGTATGATCAGGACTGTCCCAGCAACACGGGGGCACGTAGCCACAGACGTCCAAGGAAGACCTGGGGGTTCTAAACACATGGTGAGGGGCGATCAGGACCCCTCTTCCCACTCGGGCAGGGAGGCCAGACGGCAGGGCGAGGCCGCTGGCCTCCACTGTCTGCTAGCAACCGTTCGCCACCGGTGCGGAGGAGACAAGCCCAGAAGTCATAAATGAACACACATTTCTAGAGCCATTTGATGTTGCCACAGTATCCAACTGTATGATCATTTTTTTCTAGTAATTCATTTTTGTTGTCTTTTACAAAAGCATCGGTCGGTGCCTGGTGGGATATTTTAAAATCGGTCCTTCCCAGAGAGGTTCAGAGGCACTGGTCTAGAGACTGAGGTATGGTGTTATAGTCTTCACCCAGCTTCAGAGGGTCTTGAAGGAGGGGTCCTTTCTCCTCCCCTTAAACCCCCAGGAAGGCAGAACCCACCCCGATGTTGATAAGCTGCAGCCAGAGGAAGGCAGCTCAGCTCCTAGTCCCGGGTTGTACCCCAACTATGAGGCAGGGCCCAGACTCCCCAGGAAGACCCCAGAGGGAGTCTGGGGCTCCCAATTTCCCCAGGAGATGGGGGCACGAGACCCTCAGGGTGGACTGACATGGGGACGGCCATTCCCAAGGCCCCACCGGAAGGAAATTCCCCAGAAAGCCTCTGCCCTTCTGAACCACCGGCCGGCCAGGAAGCCTTCCCTCCTGCCCCAGGCCGCTGGAGCTGCTGTCCGAGCGTGCGGTCAAGTGAAGGCCCAGCCCCCGCTGTGTCCTGAGGCTGTGAGCTGCTCTGGGGCACAGCAAATGAGGATATTTTTGGTAAGCACTTACTCTGATTAACTTATTTAATTTTCGTGATGACCTCATGAGATAGGTCCTATTTTTACCTTCACTGCACAAGAGAATCTCAAAGAGGTTAAGGGACAGGCTTAAAATCACACAGCTGGTGGCGGGGCTGGTGGTCCCCTCAAGCCTTCCCGACGGCAGGCCCCGAGCTCTCCACCACAGTTCGGTGTCGAGGTGGACCTGCCCTCAAGGGGACTGCAGTCTAGTTGGGTCTGTGGGACCTTTGGAGAATCCTAGAAGAGTCCAACAGTCCTGGCTGCGGGACCAGGAACGTCCAGGAGGGAGGATCCCGGGCGGAGGCCGGGGGTGCAGGGAGGAGGCAGCTCTCCAGGCCCTGCTCCTTGGCCCTTCTGGGCTCCCCTGGGAGCACACTCACACCCTAGTCCCTGCCCCCTCTCCCCAGACATGATCTCACTCCTCCTCACCCCAAGGCCCCAGAGAAGAGTCTATTGTTTCCTCCCACACTCGAAGATTGAGAGACTCCCAAGACCCTTTCCCGAAGTCAGGGCAGCTCGGGCTCCCCAGCGACAGGGGTGGGTGGCTGTCATTCCCGCACCTCAGCCGCTGGCTCGGCACCCACCTCCCAGTTTATCCCATAACCTCAGCCTCCAAAGTGCGTCTCCTGTGCCTTTTCCTCCTTGGAGAAGAATACTCACTAGGAGTCCTAGAGGGAAGACCCCGCTGCGGGTCCTCCGTTCTCCCCTTTCCCCACTCCCGCCTCTCATACTCTCGGCCCTGCGGAGGGGCGGTGCGGGCCGGGCGCCTGGCACCGGGAGCTCCATGCAGTCTCCAGCTGCCTGAGTGTCTCAGGGCCAGTCATTTCGACTGTCAGCCTCCTCATCCTAGGATATGTGGGTGGCTCGAGGATCAAATGGAAAACGGCTGTGGGAGCCCTTCGCCTGTTCTCAGCGGCTCTGTCGAATTTCGTTCCCTCCTGCTCTTGGCTTAGTCGAGTCTTGCCCAGCCGAAGCCCACTGCTTCCGTGATGACCTACTTGACGACACCAGTATGGCCTGAGTCCTCAGCCTGGAGGGGTCACCATCCGCATCTGGTGACCAGTTTGCCGTGTGTTCCCGCAGCCTGGGGAGCCCTGGGTGCTCCGGACATCGCTCCCGGGACCCTGTGTGGCAACCGCCCTGCTGCCTCCACAGCCCCAGGCCCCGCAGCAGCTCCAGCTGGATCTACTCAGAACCCCCACGTGCTAGGCCCCCTCCTTTTCTAAGGGATGGCCGGCTTGGAGGGCTCTCTTAACAACACAGGGACAGCCCTGGCCGGTTTGGCTCAGCGGTTAGAGCGTCAGCCTGCGGTCCAGAGAGACCCGGGTTCGCTTCCCGCTAAGGGCATGTACCCCGGTTGCAGTTTGTCCTCGGCCCTAGTTGGGTTGTGCGGGTGGCAGCCACTCGATGTGTCTCTTTCATGTCGATGTTTCTCTCTCTCCCTCTCACTCTAACTGAACAAAACAAAACAAAACAAAACAAAAAAACAACAACACAGGGACATGGTTTGGGGAGAGACTTTTGTTATTCCCACCATACTGGTGAGGACAGTGGGCTGAGGAAGCCCAAGAGAGCTGGGCACCATCACAGCACTGGGCAGTCGATGGCAGAATCAGGATTCAAACCCAAGTTCTGATGCTTTTAACCGTCCTCAGGTGGCCACGTCTGCTCAGCGCCCGAAGAAAGCCAAAACAGCACCCAAGGTGTGTTTATTTGGGCTCATGTGACCTCCTAAGGGGGCTCTGCCTTTTCTGCTTCCCCCTGCTCCCCCCACCTGGCATCCCTGACCGCTCCCCCTCCTCCCACCCAGAAGACATTCGGCTCCTGGCAGAGATGCCTCGACCCAGGGCGGGGCACTAGTCAGGCTGTAGATACCCAGTGGGTCTGGATCCCGGACGCAGCAGGCGGGGCCCTTGGTAGGACAAACAGTCCTGGTTCCCAAGGGCCCGGGAGGCCAGGATAGGGTTTTAAATAGCCAGTGACAGGCCAATTGTGAGGCGTGGTTTAAATTAGTTGTCAGTGCTTGATTGAATCAGGTTTAATTGTTAGTTGGTGCTGAAATGATGAATGAGGTAGGGCTTTAAATAGAAACCATAAGTGTTCCAACCTCCCCTGGGCAGGAGCTGCAAGTGCAGATCGGGTCTCCTATTCAAAGGGTTCCCTGGAGGGGGTGTCAGCGCGGGTGGACTGAGCTGGGCTGGCTGGGCTGCTTCACCTGTTCCCTGGCGGTTTATTATTTCAGGAGAGTGATCCAAGGAGAGCCTGAAGGGTGCTCAGGAAGGTGAGGGCTCGGTCACTCAAGCGACCCATCAGTCACTTTCCCTCTGCCCTTTGACTCAGCTGGCGTTTTCCCATCTGTGCCTTTGAGCTGTGCCCAGACAATTTTCCCAGAGTGGACCGAGGAAGGGGGGGCGCGACAGAGCGGGAAAGAAAATTCATTGTGCTGGGGAGCTAGAGGTCCTGCATTGGGCCTCACTCTGGCCCTCAGTAACTGTGTGGCCTTGGGAAGTCCTATGAGCTCTCTGAGCCTCCGTTTCCACATCCGTAAACTAAGCTGAAGCTTGTCTACCTACCTCCTTCAGCACGTTGTTGAGGGAGCAAGAGGGCTCCTGTGGAGAAGGAGCTCGGAGGGCCGTCATCCATGCCATTGCTGCTGGCGGGCCAGTGTGTCCCCTGGCTGGCCCTGGGCAAGCTGGGTGTGGGGTGTGCAGGTGGGGAGAGGGAACCCCAGTATGACATCTAGAGCCCAGGGGCTCTCCCCACCCACAGGCTACTGCCCTCGCGGCGGTGCTTTGGCACCCTCCTTGGTGTTGCTGGAAATTTCTGGTTCTCTGGGCCAGGGCAGGAGTTCCTATTCGTCCCTCTCACTGGGGCCTGCTTGGTAGGCTCAGCCGGCTGTACCTTTCACCTCTGTCTTCCCCTAACTCACACCCAGAGCCAAGCGGGCGGTCAGAAGGGAGGGCCAGGGAGTCCCACGGAACCAGTCTCCTTGAGAGGCCACCCGCACCTATATCCACACCAGTTCTGGGCCGGGACCAGGGGCGGTCAAGGGTCATCAGAGTCATCTTCCCATGTCTGAAGGACAGGTGTGGACAGAGTAGAGATTTACATGTCCTCGTTTTGCCTGGAGTTAGATTTAGGACAGCTGGGACCTGTCGGGGAGTGACTGGGAGGCAGGTTCAGCTCAATCTTGACACACCTTTCAGGTGAGGCTTTCTCAGGGTACACCAGAGGAGCCAGACAAAGCCGGGGGGCCTTCTACTGGGAGTGGTGCAGAGGGGCGCCTTCTGGGCTGGACAGACATCGCTGGTGTCAGAGCTGGAGACTACGTCCTGGTTCCACCGCCGACCTATTGCTCCGTGACCTTGAGCCAATGCTTCACCACCCCGAGTCACAGGCTCTGCCTTTGTGAAAACGGGAAAATAAGGTCTTTCTGAAATAAGGGTGGTGTGAGGATTCCCAAATATGAACCAACAGATGCAAAAGCACTTCTTGCTTGGCCCAGGGTTGGCATTCGATGAGTGCTGGTTGATTGGTAATCTAAGCCAGGTGTGGGCTTGGACCAGGGGCGGTGACAATCCCCTGCAACGCAGTCTCTGACTGCAATCAGCACACTGGCCACAGGTGGCCGAACACCCAGGTGCAGACGCCGCCAGGAGACGTGCCCACAGGTTGGGAGGGGATCTGCTAAGAGCAGGTGGCTCACTGAACCACGTGTCCTCAGCCTGACTTCTTTGGGAGGGGGAGTATGGAGGGGCGGGCAGATCGTACGCTTTGTCTGAAGTGGAAAGAGCTCTTATCGCATTTCCTTCTCCCAGCTACATGGGATGGAGATGGCTGTGGCATGGCCGTGCTGGGGGAATAATGGGAACTGACAGGCCTGGGCCACATTCTCCAGGTCCTCTTCCCACAGAGGCGTCCAGAGGGGGAAAATCAGGCCCTCTCTGCGGTGCCAAAATAAACTTACATTGTTTTCAGCAACACAGAGTTCTCGGGTGAGGCCAGCTTTTGCCAAACCCTATAAGGAAGGAAGGCCGGGGAGGAAAGAAAGGTCTGGAGTGGGAGGTGCACCCCCCCCCCAAGCTTTCTCCTGACTTCCAGAAAACTCCATGTAGAAAACCCCTAAAGCAAATCCCTGAGGGCACTGTGGAAATCTGGGCTTTTAGGGAAATAAGAAGGGACTGGAACTCCCATTTGTTGGGTGTCTATGTGGTTGGGACTTTGTTTATAAGGAGAGTTGTGTAAGTGGGCTGGGGCTGCACACAGGCCTGGGTTCAAATCCTGACCCTGTCATTTGTGAACTCTGCGGTCTGGGCAAACAGAGAATATCTCTGAGCTCCCACGCCCTCATTGTTTCAGGTACAATGGAGCTTATTGAAGGTTAGCTCGGGTAATGTAATTAAGTGCTTGGCACATAAAATGCACTCAACACATGTGAGTTGTTATTACTATTAAATAGCTGCTATTAGCATTAATAGTAACATCTTTCATGACAATGCTGAGAAGTAGGTATTGTTCTGTAATTATTGCAGGTGTGGAAACTGAGGCTCAGGAGGGCTCGAGGCAATCTTTCAGAGCCTGATGGTTCATGAGTGGCAGGCCCAGGATTCACACTCAGGTCCTACTGGCTCCAAGGCCCACACTTGTAGCACATGCATCTGAGATGGAATCCCAGTTGGGTTTCCCGATACAGATGCCAACTTGCTCCGAAGCTGGGGAGCTTGCCGGGCATCATTTTCATGGTCCAATTGTTCCCTAGGCTTCATCAGCTCGGCCACTGTCCAGCTGGGCCTGGCTGACCACCAATGCCCAGGGTTCCTCTTGCCAGGCCCTGGGCTCCTCTGTCCCTGGAGCGTCCAGCTGGAGTGTGTGTCTGCACAACTGGACCCCAGGCTCTACACAGCTGGCCTCTCACTCCTGCGCGGACAGCTCACTGAAGCTGAGCCAAAGCAGCCTGGGGTTTAAATTCAGGCTCTGTCACTTGCTAGCTGGGTGACTTTGGGCTTGTTACTCGCTCTCTCTGAAACTCCGTATTCTCATCTCCAACACTGGAGTAATAATAGCTAGCTTTCTGTGTCCTTGTGAAAATTACATGAGTTAATGAACATGACAGTAAGTGTCTGGAAGGTGTTACCCTGCCCCCCATCCCTGTCTAGAGACAAGTGCTCCTTGGGACCAAGGGGCCCCAGGCCAGGACCTATTTTTCATCCTTAGATATGGACTCTCTGCATGTCATCCTTAATGAAAAATGAGTAACTCATGTGTTCATTTCATTAAGTGCTGCCCCCACAAAAGTGTGGGCTTATGCAATTCTCCAAAGACTGTCAACTGGAAGATATCTCGGAATTCCTCATAAATCAAAGGTTTCATTTTGCTGCCAAGACAGTCAGCTTTCTCTGCCTTGAGTCAGGCGGAGAGTGGTGCTGGGCTGGGCCTGGAGTCAGGAGACCTGCCTGCTGGTCTGAACTCTGCCAGTTATCAAGGCAAGCAAGGAGCAAACTGCTTCTCGTTTCTGGGGCCTTGGTTTCTCTCTGAAAGACGGGTGGTGTGTGTGTGGGGGGAGGTGCAGGCAGTGCTACTGGATATCTATCTCCTCCTGTTCTAAAATTCAGGAACTCCATCTTTCCTTCTCTCGGATTCTCTCTATGCTCCCAGGCTCAACTGCTCCAGACCCTTCCCACCCTCCCCTCCCTCTTTTCTTGTAATCTCTCTCTCTCCTGTCAATCAGACCAGATCAGCCCGGGATAGAGACCGCGGAGAAAAACATCTATGCATTCCTGGCAGACAACGATCTTCTAATGCCCCTTATTACAAAAGCCGCCCTTCTTCGGGGTGAAGAGAAGGGCAGCCAAAATCTGTGTTTCTATTACGGGGTCCAGAAAGGAAGGGTATTTGCTCACGGAGCTAAGGATGAATACATTTAGAAATAACAAATGGTCCCGTTTCTGGCTGTGGGCTTCGTGGTCGCCTGGTGGTGCAGGTCTGAGGCCACACAGAGAGGTCTGTGACTGCGGGGTGGAGGGGGGCGCATGGGGTGAAGGGTCCTGAGAGAATCCAGTCCTCTAAAAACCACAGTCACAGCTGGTCTCCTGGGGAGGGGAGGGGTGGGGAGGGGAGGGGAGGGGAGGGGAGGGGAGGGGAGGGGAGGGGAGGATAACCAAACGTTTGGGTTTCTTTACCGCTGAGCACATCTGACTGACAGGAGGAGATATAAATAGGGGACTGGAAAGATTGCCAAGTGCAGGGGTTGGAAGAGGGGAAGGAGCTAGAGAGGAACAAGGACAGAGAGGGAGGCAGGCAGAGGGGACGGAGAGAAGAAAAGAGAGGGAGAGGAGGAGAGGAGGGAAGAGAGAGAGAGAAGCAGGCAAAGGAAGGAAAAAAGGAAACAGGGTGAGGAAAGACAGTGTGTCCCCAAACCGTGTCATCTGAGTGCCCACCCTCCATGACTGAGGGGTGGGGCGGTCACATCAGGAAGCAACCTGAACTTGGGGTGACTTTCTGACATTGCCTTCCTGGTCATCACTGTGTCCCAACAAACGTGGGTTCTGAACCTCCTCGTCGCACAACCCTGGGAGCACTATTTACCTAAAACACAAAGTGAACAAGTGCCCTGGAGCTGTGCAAGGAGGTAGCAGGCCCTGAGTGGCTGGCAAAGCCAGAAGTAAGTCCTGGTAGCATAATTAGATGGAGACATAGCTGAATATTCAAAACATAGCATGTATTGTTCCATTCATTAAAATCATTAAATATGCTTAAAAAATCTCTTCACCAGCTCTGAAAATAAAAGCACCTATTAACTAAAGACCTGCAGCCATTATGGTTACTATCCATCCGTCTGTCCTTCATTCATACATCTGGAGTCTGTCCTTTCTGGTGACTTGTAGTTGAGTACCCCCAGTGTGCCAGGCTCCTGCTTGGCTGGGTCAGCCACGGTAACGTCTCAGGCCTTGCCTCAGCGGGCCCACCCTCTATAGGGGAAACACACAAAAATAATTTATCATGTCATTATAAGTGGAATAATAAAAGTGTTATTCATTGTTATATGGGGAAAACTAAACAAGACAGTCGGCCGTGGCAGGCACTGCTCCGGGGCATCTGCCAGGTGGCCTCCCTGGCTTTCAGCAGGAGGCGCCCTGCTCTCTCAGCCACTCAGCCGTAGAGACAACTTGTCTGGCCAGACTGACCTGAGTTCAGAATTGGCATCTATATTTTTCTTCCTTCCTTTTTAAAAGAAAATTATTTTTAAAATGCATAAAACTGATTCCTATTTAAAAAGAACGATAGCCCTGGCCGGTTTGGCTTAGCGGTTGGAGCATCGGCCTGCGGTACAGAGAGACCCGGGTTCGGTTCCCGCTAAGGGCACGTACCTCAGTTGCAGTTTGGCCCTGGCCCTGGTCGGTCGTGTGGGTGGCAGCCACTCAATGTGTCCCTTCACATCGATGTTTCTCTCTCTCTCTGTTCCTCTCTCTCCCTCCCACTCTACCTGAACAAAAAAAATGGGAAAATATCCTCGGGTGAGGATAAAAGAATAAAAAATAAAAAAAATAAAAAGAACTATAAAGCAAATATCTTTGTAACCATTAATGAGGTCAAGAAATAGATAAGAGCATAGCTCTTTTTTCTGGCATCATTAAAAAAAATTCTATTTTTCCCCACTGCTTTGAAATCATACATGTAACAAGTATCTGCCTACATGTGGATCTGTTCATGGTCTTTCTATTCTGTTTTATTTACCCATTTCTCTGTGCCTGTGCCTGTGTCAGACTTTCTTAATTACTATGGCTTTATAAAAGTCATGATACCTGATAGGATAATTCCTTCACCTTGTTTTTCTTCGTACTTTCATATAAAATTACCAAATTCTACATACAAAACTTTGTTGGGATTTCAATTGGGATGCATTGAATCTCTATACAAATTTGGGGAAAATGACCTCTTTAAAATGCTGAATCTTCATCCATGAATATAGTATACCTATATATTTCTTAGAGCATCCTTTAATGACTCTCAATAAAGTTTAATAATTTTTTTAAAGTCTAACATAAATTTTGTTAGACTCATTCATAAATACTTCATTTTGGTTGCAAATGTAAATAGTCACTTTTAAAATATTACATTTTCAGAATGCTTATTGTTCATGTATTAAAATAAACTCATTTTTTGTACATTAATCTTTTAAAAAAAATTTTTTTGTTAATCCTCACCCAAAGATATCTTTTTCCATTTATTTTTAGAGAGAGTGGAAGGAATGGAGGGAGGGGAAGAGAGAGAGAGAGAGAAACAGATGTGAGAGATACATTGATTGGTTGCTTCCTGCACACACACCAACCAGGGCTGTGGATCAAACGTGCAACCCAGGTATGTGCCTTTGACTGGGAATCAAACCTGATGCTCTAACCACTTGCCAGGGCTTGTACTTTAATCTTATACCAAGCAATCTTGCCAAACTTTCTTGCCAGGTCTAATAATATTTAATATTACCTGTACATTTTAAAAGTTTTGTTTCTTTTTTCTCAATATTAACCCTTACATGTTTTTCTTTATTTATTGAAATGGGTAGGACTTCCAGTACAATGTTTTTTTTTTTTTAATTAATTTTTTTAGAGAGATGGAGAGAGATAGAAATATCTATGAGAGAGAATATCAATAGGCTGCCTCCTGTTTGCCCCCCACTGGGTATTTGGCCCACAACCTGGGCATGTGTCCTGACTAGGAATCAAATCAGTGACCTCTTGGTGCATGGATCGATGGTCAACTACTGAGCCACATGGGCTGGGCCAGTACAATGTTGATAGAAGTAGTAATAGTGACCATTCTTGTCTTGTTCTCTATCTCAAAGGCAGTGGTTGGACAAGGTAATCTCTTGCAATGTAAAGATCTTTGTTTTATTAATTAATTTATTTTTGTTACAGATATTTCTTTCCCCCCCCCCAGACACCCTCCTCCCTATCTAAAGATCTTGATTTTTCTCATAATCATATTCTTACTCGAAGCTTTCTAGTTTTTCTCCTGGTCCAGAGAGAGTCATACTTTGTATTAAAACCTGTGAGAGTTGCATACCTCTGGCCTAAATCTAGAAGATCTTAAGTCTGATCTCTTATTCTCCAACAATTCATACTTGTTGAGGCATTTCCTCTGAAATGCAGTTCCTCCCCAAACTTCCAAACCATTTCTGATTCATATTTTTTTAAAAAATCTTCCCCCGAGGATATTTTTTCACTTATCTTCAGATAGAGTGGGGGAGGGGCATCGATATGAGAGAGAGACACTGATTGGCTGCCTCCTGCACGACCCCAACCAGGGCCAGGCACCAAACCACAACCAAGGTACGTGCCCTGGACCGGAATCAAACCCGCCACTCTGGCCCGTGGGCTAGTGCTCTAACCTTTGGGCCAAACCAGCCAGGGCTCTAGTTCACATTTTGAATCACAACTAATCTTCAGAGAAACTGTGATGGTTGAGAGGTTGGCTGGGTCCATCTTCCTTCTTTGAAATTCTCCCTGCCCTTCTTTAGGGTGGGAGAGATGGAAAGTGTCTTTGCTCCCTCATCTAAACTCTGCCTTGAAGAACTGAGGTGTGCTGTGCTGTGCTATTTTCTCTGGGTGTCTAAGAACATCAGGAACAGCACAACTGACCAGTCCCCTTTCACCAAAGAAATGCCTGATGTTCTAATCAACCGTTGTTGAGGACTGATATAACAAACAGCTGTTGGAAGAAGGTTTGCCAAATAAGTATTGATGATAGTGTTCGCCACGTTGGTCAGCGTTCCTGGTATAAGGACCCACAGAACACATTTCTTTTGGAATTTAATAACAGCATGGAGTGCCCTTATGTAGGCAGGTGAGGGACGAAAGTCCAGGGAAACATGCAGGCCATGGCATGGACAGTGCAGGCAGGGTAGGCAGGGGAGCCCAGGATAGCATCTGCGCAGGTGCTGAGAGAGCCAGCAGAATGACAGGGGACAGGCCTGGCAACAGGACCAAGTGTCTACCCGGTCCTGGCGTAGCACCCCAGAAAGCAAGACGGGGCCCGCCCTCCAGGCCCCTGGTTCAACCCCTGGCAGAGAGGAGCAGCGAGGATCCAGGTCGTGCCACAGAAATCCAAGAACCTGCTCCTGGGCTGCCAGGGGGTCTGGTCGAAATCATTCACCGCGTTGGGTTCCACAGGCGGGAAAGCAGTTTTCCAAAGGTGGAGACTCACCTGGACCATACAAGTTACCTAGAAAGACTGAATCAGATTGGAAGTTTACCAAATTAGACAAAATTCTGGTCCCCCCCCCCCCTCCTGATCCCTAGTGGAACTGATAAGAAAAAGTAGATCAGTTATAAAGTAAATAGGAAAATTGCGTTTTTTCCACATTCACTTTATAAAGGGAGTGCATGTGCCCTACTACACGTTTATTGACACCGAGAATTACTGATCTCATCATAGTCTCCTTTTGGTGTCAGAACCGACGCGTGTGACTGTACTCAGTGACGGCGAATGTTCTTGCCCAGGCGTGGAGGCGGCTCTGTGCAGTCGGGCAGAGGGAGTCTGTGGCCCGGGCCTTGCGTCCTCCGGGGTGCCAGGCACTTTGACATTCGTGAGCCCCTTTCTCCGTTACAAAACAGTAAACATTGTATTTTATGATTATGTTGGTAGAGAGAAGAATGTATTGATATTATATGTTAAAACATTTTCTCCAACCTAAATGCCCTTGTTCATTCTTTTGATTTTACAAGGAACTGTAAAACATCTTCCTGGCCTCCTGCAAGTCCTGTGAATCCGGGCCTCGTGCCCGCAGTGCCTAACGGAGGAGCACTTGTCCCGGGCACGCCTCGTTGCTCTCGTCTTTCTCATCTGTAAAATGGGGCCATCGGATCAAATGACGGAATGCACTCAAGAACCTGGCGCACGGTGATAATAAATGCCGGCTGCTTTTCTTCAGTTCCACGGGCTTGATTTTCTATTTCTGTGATCTTGCTGCCTATGTGGTTTTCATTGTGAGTCACCTTCAAAATCTCTTTGGGAGTAGGTGGGTATAACTTATAAATACAAATTCCTTTTTACTTCCTCAGCCCTTAACACAATGCCTTGCTTTATATTCTCAATCTTTGTTTATTGATGGTGCCAGTAAACAGCTCCCTCCCTTCCCAGTTCCCACCCACAACCCTGTCCCACCCTGGGCCTGACAGACTCTAGAAAAATCCTTCCTTCCTTCCTTTTCCCTCTACCATCTGCCTCAAAATTCTTCTTTCCTTAGTGGCCTGTGCTCCGTGGGCTGTTAGAGTGAGGAAGTCACCCACGGAATGTCAGACACTGAACTGGGTGATTTCCCCACAGCCTTGTTCCATCAATGAGGAGACTACAAGGAATTTGTTCCATAAATCATGGGACGAGGATTTGCACCCGGGCCTGTCTGGCCGTGACGTGCTGCGGTGTGTTAGGTCTCCATGATGAGTCGTGTACAGAGGGCTACTTGAGAGGTGACCCAGAGGAATGCCTTTCCGGTGTCAAGGGAGATGTTGTTAGATGCTTCGGGGAAATTTCTGGGCACTCAAATCAATCCCTGTGGGAAAACATCAAGTCTCTCTAAGTGTGTCTTCAGCTTTGTCATTGGCACCTGGGCCTTGCCGTTCACCAAGGGGTTTGTGCTGAAACCCCTTCCTAAATGCTAGGGGGAGTGACACCGGAAGTTAGAGGGGAACAGGAAGGAGCCACAACGAGCAAGTTGGGGATTTGAAATGACGTGTCCATTAAGAGGGTAGAAACGGAACACATTTCCTTGGTTAGCTAGGCATTTGAGTGCTCATCATCTGCCAGGCATGGGAACTTGAAGAGGGCACGAGAGCGTCAAAGAGTTAGCGCGGGTAAGCTGCTGCGAACGGCACAGCCTAAACGCGAGCTCGAACAGAACCCACTGCACCGCACGACGGAGCGCCTACTGTCTGCGTGCTGGGGAGGTGCAGCGAAATGAAACATCTTCCTTCTGATTCGAGAGAAGACAGAGCAAAAATTGCCCTGTGGTGGGATAAAATCTGAACTTGAACAACAGACGCATGTGCAAGTCTATTTATGTCCTATTATTCAAGCTCCTCCCTCCTTCACCTCCAGCCCCACTGCCTTGATCTGTCACTTTCAGGGATACGAGCATGAAAATGAATGAACCGGATTCAGTGACACGTCAGGTTTGGAAGGAAGAAGTGAAAGAATGAGATAAAGGAATAAATTAAAAAGAGACCAGATATTAGAAGTTAATACACGAATCTCCTGGAGAAGAGATTGGGGTCAGACAGAGACCTGGCATGTGCCAGTTGGAACAATCCTGTCCTTAATGATAAAAGTTCATGTTATTGAGTGTTTTCCAGTGCCGGTCACTGTTCTGAGCCTGTTACACGTGTTAGCACATCGAAGCCTCCAATACCTTGCGAGTTGTCGTCTACCACACTCCCGGCATTACTGGTGAGAAGCCAGGGGCTCAGAGAGCACCGAGAGGCAGCACCTCTGTGGCTCCTGCTCGAGTGCCTGTGACACGGTGGGACAGGTGAGGTCAGAGCGGGCTGTGTGGTACCGTTACGGCCGAGTGGGGTTCAGAGCAGGAAGTGTGGACTGCCAGGGCTGTTCCTGGCTCACCTTTCTTAGTGCTGTGGCCTTGGACAAATTTCCCCCTTTTTTGTGTCTCAGGCTCTTTATGAGGATTGCTGCAGCCGATGGCAACCTCGCTGCCTCACAGAGCAGTTGCAGGGATTCAACACCGTCTGCCTGGAGACAGCACAGTGGTCTGGCCCAGCAAGTGCTTGCCGAATGGCAGGCTTTCCTGAGCGAGGAATTTGCTTCCTGGGAGAGCGCCCACCATCCCACCATGGGCTTCACGGACCCCTGTGGACCAGTGATGACTCAGCACCAGTGTCCAGCCTTCAGCCCTCACACATACAGGGCCTGGAGGCCTGAGGAGGAGGCCAGCACGCAACACAGAGGGAGCCACAGAGAGGCAGAAGGCCGATGAGAAGGGGCCCCACCCATGGAGCCTGGCCCCAGACTGATGGCCAGGTTGGGAAATGATGGCTCTGCCAGGCCCATGGGAACAGCACAAACAGGCGGCCTGTGATTGGCCACAGGGATGCTGGAGGACATGGACTGGTTTCTACCTCCAAAGGGGGGCGAAAGACTCTCCCTACACAAACCAGTTAGTGGACCAGGCAGGATCTTCCCAAGGGCCTGGCAGTCCTGGGCATCAGAGAGCAGGTGCGGGTGGGGTAGCAGGAAGAAGGCCAAGGGGTGGAGTAGGCAGCTTAGGGAGAAGGGATGCAACTCGGCCACCCCAAGGTCTTTCCTCCCCACCTCCCATCAGATCTCCATGCTTTTGACCAGGTTTGTATTATTGTTTCTCTCCTTTCCTTCCTTTAGGGAGGCACAGCCAAGGCCAAGGTCCTCCTTTCCAGAGCTGCTGAGGTGACTGTGCAGGTTGAACGTGCAGGGCTCATTCTGCAGTATGCCAACAAACGTGCCAGTGAAAGAGAAGACCTTCGGAGCCATGGTCGTGCAAAGGAGTCTGTCCCCCCTGTCGCAGAGAGAGGCACGCCAACTCTGTTAGATTCTTTATTCCCGCCCCTCCCCATTCATTTTTAACCACAGATTTTCACAGTTTGCATTATTTATTTAAATCTGTTATATAAAAAGACATGTGTATTGCTAAGTAAGAAGATGGCAACTTTTGCCCATTGAAGTCTGTTCTTTCCATTCTTCATAGCTGGCTGCGGCCCCATGGGAGACCCTGTGTGCATTCCTGGGTGTCCCTTGACCAGTTGGGAGGAGGGGGTTGCAAAGTCAGAATCCCAGCCTTGGGGCTTCATTGTTGACTCTCCTTGTCACTTACTGTGAAACTTAATGTGACATGTCTTTAAGATGAACTGGGACCCCCGTTTCTTGATCTCTACTACGGAGGATGTTGAGTCCTACTTTAACCGAGGGACAGTGTGTATGTTTAAACCCAATGCTCTTCAAGTCATGCTTTGTGGCCAGACAATTGATTCAGGTCTTCAGAACCTGCTGTGTGCTAGGGGCTGTGCCAGGCACCAGCGATACCTCGGGGCCGAGGGACAAAGTCCCCACCCCCATGGAACTGACACCTTAGTGGAGAGAGACAGATAAGAAACATCAAGGACAAGTTGTGCTAAGGGCTGTGAAACGAACAGATAGAGAACCATGACAGAGAAAGGAGAAGGTTGGGAGGACCTGCTGGTGAGGAGGGCCCCTGGGGAGTGATGGGGAAGCTGGGATCTAGAGGATTCAAGGCATTAACCACACTCCACACAGAGGGAAAGTACGTGCAGAGACGAGGAGAGTTTTACATGCTGAGCAGGACTCTAATCTGGCCCTGGTTCTTCTCGTCCCCCTCCTGCAAGACCGGGTCCCCTCCTGGCCTTCTGTCTTTGGAGCGTCTCAAGAATGGAAAGGACCAGACCCTGTGATTCTGCCCGTCCCCAGCAGAGCTCCCTGGAGGGCCTGGTGTTCCTGCTCACTGGGTAGTTCCAGGCGTTGCCTGTGCCCGCACCTGGCCAGAAAGCCAGAGGAGTGCCAAAGCCTCTTCCCCATCACACACTGGCATCCACCCCCCCACCCCCACCCCACAGCGCAGAGCTCAGCAGCCCTGCTACCATCTGCGGTGTCTCTGATCACCTCCGCGGCAGCCTGTTTGCCTGCTTTTTCTGCCATAGCCACAAGGCACCATTCACTGCTCCGTCCACACCCTCAGCCCTCAGCCTGTTATCGGGAATGGCTACTGCCTATCTGCCTTCCTTCCTGCTGATATCTGACATCTTCAAAGTCTCAAGTGCCACTTCCTTCCACACCCCAGACACTTTCCGCCCTCTCCCTCTGCTCCTGGCACTTCGCAGCAACACTTATCCCACTGTTAGCATTGGAGTCTCTCTTTCCAGTTTCCCAGGGACAGGCTCTGAAGGGCTTTCATATTTGCATAGTGAGTACCTGACGCAGAGCAGATGATCAATAAAGGTTTGTTGAATGAATCCCTCATGAGCCCCTTAGAGAAATAATCTCCTTTATTCAGCATTTATCCAAACGGTCCCATTTTATGCTCACAACACTGTAAGAGCAGGTGATGACTCACCGCACAGGGAGGGCAGTGGAGAAAGGTTATGTGCCTCACTCTGGGTCACGCGCAGACTGGAGGCAGGGCTGGGACACAGCCCTGATGCCCTCCTAGCCCGGTGCTCTCACCAGCCTCAGAGTACTCACAGCCTGGAGCGCAGAAGCCCGATTTCTCAGTAACAAATGCGAAGGCATAAATTGAGTGCACACACCTTTTATGACACAAACTTTTAAAAAGTGCCTCTTAAGATATGAGGTAATAGAGCCTTTTCACCATTCACTCAGGGAGCATGTATACTGAGCTGTGTACTCCCAGAGACACCAGAGAATTAATTACAAGTCCCTCTTTTGTATCATTCACAGTTGTGCAGGGGATAGAACCCAGAATACAAAATAAATGAGGAGCCGGAGTCAGCATGAGCAGCATATGGTCAGGTGAGTGCACATACCCTAACTGGTGCAGAAAGGTCCTCGGGAAGGCTCCAGAAGTCATTCCCAAGGGGGAGGCGGAGAGGAGAGAGGAAGTGTGGGAACCAAAGCAGGGACAGAAAGGCCCAGTGGCATGGAGGCAGCGGGGACTGTCTGCAGGGAGGAGCTTCATGGGGGCACCCGTGGGAGTGTTGCTTTGGGGGACCAGAGAGAACCTCTAGAGGATCTTCCTGGATGTCTTCTCCACAAGTAAAGTATTTCTGCTCCTTAGTTGCCAGAACCAGTGTTGAGGAAAATAAACTCAGTCTCAGCACAGGAGGAGTGCCTCATTCCAGGGGATTCTAAGAGGGTCGGATCTGTCTTTTCAGCTCAGCTTGGCTCAGCTCAGCTCAGCTCAACTCATTTCAACTCAGCTCAGCTGAATTCATGTCAGTTCAGCTCAGCTGAGAGCCAGACATCAGGGCTGTTGGGCACTAGGTAGGGTCTACTTCTTTTCACTGTGTCATTGGACAGGGTACTTCATTTCAACAGCTCTTTAACCTTAAGGACCTGTGCGTCGCAGTGGAGCAGATCACATTCAGATCATCTCTGGCTGAGCCCGCAGGCTAGTCACAATGTCCTTGAGCTGTTCGTGGCCTGCAGACGCTATCAAGTAAAAGGTCATATCGCTCTCATGAGTCAACACAGGATGAAAACATCTATTGTATTCCAACAGATTTTCTGGGAAAAGGTTCCCCATCTCTTTTCTTAACTTCTCTCAATGTTTGACATTTCTTGTTCAGCTTTAACCTGAATCGAATCGCCCAGTATAATACAAGCCAGTTCTTTTGGTCTGGTTCTCAGAGACAGCCCATCGAGCAAGGGACTCCAGACTCTGTACCATTATTCCAGGGGTGGCAGGGGGTGGAGAGACAGAAGAGGAGAAATTCCTGCAGTCATTTTGTTTTTGTTGTTAATCCTCACCTGCGGATATTTTTTCCATTGATTTTTGGAGATAGTGGAAGGGAGGGAGGGAGAAGGAGAGAGAGAGAGAGAAACATCGATGTGAGAGAGACACATCAATGGGTTGCCTCCTGCATGCGCACAACCAAGGCTGGGGATTGAACCTGCAACCCAGATATGTGCCCTTGACTGAGAGTTGAACTCGTGACCATTCAGTGCGCAGGCCAATGCTCTAACCACTGAGCTTCCACGCTGGCCAGGGACCTATGACCATTTTATTTTAATTTATCTTTGTTGTTGAAAGTATTACAAAGGTCCCTCCCCCCCCCTGTTTTTTTGTTTGTTTGTTTGTTTTTTGCCTACAGCCACTTTTAAACTGACAAGCAGAATTGTGGTAGTTGCAGCAACAACCATGACAGCTCCTGTTTAGTGAGCACCCCTCTATCTGAGGCAGCTTTTATGAACTTCACAAACATCTCATTTGATCATCACGTATAGCCTCATTATCTAGTCTACCAATGAGGAAACTGGAGCTCAGAGGCGAAGTCACTTGCCAGATGTCATAGCAGTCAAGGGCAAAGCTCACATCTAAGCAGTCTTAGGATTTCAACCTTATAATATTTATCCATTCAAAAAACATTTGTGGAGGATCTACTGCATGTGAGGCACTGTTTGCGGCATTGAGAACATGGACGAATCCAAACGCATAGACAAATATCCCTCTCTCACTCATTCCCCAGACACTCGCAGAATCAAAGCTGCAGTGGAGAGGCAAGCTGTTACGCACAGATGAGTAAGAGAGGCCGAAAGACGCCGAGTGGCATGCTCTTGGTCGCTCAGAAAATCTAAAGGCCAAACCAGATGTCCTGACTCTTGGCTCTTCCTCCCTTCGTTGGAAGTGAACCTTTACTAGGCAGTCAAAAGAACCTTTTATTTTCAGGATTCCCTAGTCAAGGAGCTCTCCTCACTGCTTTGGAGGGTTTTCCTAGCTGAAGACCACCAGGCTCAAGTCGTGAGGACCCTGACACATCAGCCTTTGGGGAGCCTACTGCTGACAGAGGCTAGTTCCTTGTTCTAGACCTTCATCTTTTGGAAGTATATGAATGAACAGCATTGCTGTATTTTTCTAATGCTGGCATTTATGACCCCCCCCCCCCCAATCCACCGGGGGTTACCATGTTCTGAAATGTGAACATGGCAAGCAGGATGGATACATTTTTAGATCAGTAAGTACAACCAGATGTGTGGATGGGGCTGAAGAAACACAAAAAGCTTTTGTGAGGGATGCAGAGCCGCTAGATGCAGCCTGTTTCTCTCCTCTCTGGGGAAATGAGTTCACGACTGGCAAAATCCTCAGGTCTAGGTGTTGTCTGAACAGGAGTCCAGCTCCATGTACCCCCTGCCTGGCTGAGGGCCTGGTCCTGCATTCACTCACCCAGCTCTCAAGGACAGCAGACACTAGCCAGGCCCTTGGCACAGTTCTCTCTCATCTCACTCCAACATCACACCCATGGAACTGATGAGGAAACAGGTTGAGTTTGGCTAAGTAACTTGGCCAGAGTCACACGGGTAGGCAGTGAGCAGGGTTGAGATTCAGAACAGGATGACTGGGCTCTGAAGTCCATTATCCTTCAGAGCGCCCCATCCTTTCTCTAGCCCAGTCTCTCTCACTCCCCCACCCCCAGGAGCTCACTGACCAGGCAAGGAGACCGATGGGGCTTCATTCCAGATAACAGACAATGAGAAACACCTCCTGGGAGTGTTGGAGCAGGCAATGACAAGGCTATAGAAGGAAGAAGTAGTATTCACCTTAAGGAATTCAAAACCAAAGATGAGGCAAGTCACCTATGCACTCATAAACCGTGAATGACACACAACCCATGCCTGATCGGGGGGAGCGAGTGGTGAGTCCTTTAAGAGTTTCCAAGTGTGACCTGAAGGAACCTGGAAGACATTCAGGGTGGAGGCCTTGAAGCTGGATCTTGAGGAGGAGATGAATTTCGAGAGGTGGAAGGGTGTGAGAAACATAAGAGGCTGAGAGTATGTAAAAAGAGGGAAACGGAAGAGGTGGGTTGGGGAGATGAGAAATAATATTTGTTAAGCACCTGTTGTGTATCATGAATGGTGCTGGGAGCTTGCATATTTCATTTATTTAAATCAATTCTATTTAGTTTTCATTTACACATAAGAAAATGTACACATTTTAAGTGCACATCATAGCCTCAGGGACCTGTGTGACAAATATCAAGCAGTCTAGTGTTTGTGAAATTGGACTTCCAGAAAGAGAGATGAGAGGAAGAAACAGAAAAAAAAATGTTTAAAGAAATTATGACCATTTTTTTTTTTTCCAAATTGGATGAGAACTATAAATCTATAGATCCAAATGTCTTAGGCGATGCCACAATATAAGCAGGTTTTGAAAAACAGTGATAAAGCAACATCTTTAAAGCATCCAGAGAAAAAAAAAAGGCACATTTTATATAAAGGAACAAAGATAAAACTTACCACAGACTTATTATTAGAAACAATGCAATCCAGAAGGCAGTGGAATACATCTTAAAGTATTGAAAGAAAAAAAAAAAAGTCAACCCAGAATTCCAAATCTAGCAAAATGAAGGTGAAATGACTTTTACAGACAAAAGATGAGAGCGTTTGTTGCCAGTCAGCCTGAACTTAAAAAACATTCAAGCTCTTCGGGCAGTGGGAAATGATGCCGGATGGAAACTTGGATTGACACAAAGGGCTAGAGAGATCAGGATATGGTAAATCTGTGGGTAAAAGTAAAAGCTCTTTGTTTATCATTTAAAAATTTAAAAAACAATAATTTCATGCAAAAGAATGTATTGTGGTGTTATAACATGCAGCTGTAAAATGTATAACAACAGCACCACGCAGGAGGGGAATGAAAGTCTACTCTTAGGAGGTTTCTCTCTCTCTCTCTCGCTCTCCACACACACACACACACACACACACACACACACACACACATATCTACACACACACACACACACACATATCTACACACACACACACACACACACACACACATATCTACACACACACACACACACACACACATATATATATATTTTTTTTTTCCTTTATTGATTTTAGAGAGGGAGGAAGGGAGAGGGAGAGAGAAATAGAAACATCGACAAGAGAGAACATCAGTTGGCCTCCTCCTGCATGCCCCACACTGGGGACCTAGCCCACAACCTGGGCATGTGCCCTAACCAGGAATCAAACCGGTGACCTCTTGGCTCATGGGTTGATGCTCAACCACTGAGCCAAGCAGGAGGTTTTTATATTATATGCGAAGTAGTATAATATGACATGAAGATGGACTGTGATACATCAATTATGTATATTTTAAACCCCAGACCAACTACTAAAAAAATAAAACAAGGTGATATAATTAACAAATCAATAGTAGAGATAAAATAGAGTACTAAAAAATACACAATTCATGCAAAAAAAGGAAAAAGGAATGGAAAAGAAACAAAGAACAGATGGGACAAATAGAAAATAAGTAGCAAGATGGTAGATATAAACCTGATTATATCAATAATTATATTAAATGTAAATGGCTTAAACACCTTCCCTTGATGAGTAGGTGTGTTTCAGTAACAGAGGTCCCCCCCTTCCCTCTTGAGGGGTTCAGGGAAGGGGGTGTGTAGTGAAGGATCGATGTGGAAAGAATGGTGACTTCTAGAACAAGGGCCTTGGCTCAGTTGGCTCTCATAAGAGCTGGGACTGAGACAGGAAAGCCATTCAAAGGTAAAGCCACACTCCCCACCTTTCCAGGAACCACGGCCTCTAGTTGTTGCTATTGTCTAAGTGTCTGCTCCATTCTCCTATCTCTACTTCCGGTCCTTGGTGTCCTCTGCCCACATGTGACCATCGTGGTGATCACCTACACCTTCCCCTTGCTGGACCATAACCTTCTGCTTTGGCTTCCATTTCCAAACGTCAACAGGCTCTCGGTTACCCACACTTACGTCCCGAAGGAAGACCTTTGTGACCCAGATTATCTTTTTCACCAGGTCACAGCTCAGTAGCCTTGGGAGAAGTATCCTTAGGTCAAAGGCCCACCTGGTCCAGTTAGTTGTACCTGAGATAGGAGGAGGGACAAGTTCTCATGGGAGTGGGTACGGCAGGGTAAAACAAGTTTGGCCTCCCATCTGACATCTTTGTCCTTAATGGAAACAGAGGCGACAAAGCCATTCTTTTGAGGATTTGGTAATGGTTTTCTCACAATACTTTCCAAGAGGAGACAAAGGTCATCTATAAGGTCCAGGATAATTCTGTGACAAATGGAATGTTTGAGAATTCACTGAGAAAAAGTTTGTGTGGCAACAGTTAGACTTAGTGAAGGTTTGAAAAGGAGCTAAGAGAACATTAGTTCATCATTGCCCTTTTGGAGAACTTTTATAATGGACTCTCTTATTGAAGGTCCTCCTTATTGTCTGGTTCCAGAAGAGGAGTTTCCTAATTTGCTTTGTTAAATCCTCACTTTCCTGGAAGGAAACTGAGGGGGTTAGAGTGAAATGCTGGTAGAGACAGGCTGTAATTTCCTGAAGGTGCTGGACATGTCAAACAGGCAGGGTTCCAGTAGAAGGCGTTGATCAACACGTGCCCCCGGGGCCCCCCACCAAGCGGGAGATCTAAGCCACCTCCGGGATTCTGAGCGCTCCTGTGCAGCAGGCAGGCCTCGCCGCACGTGGATCTGTGGTCAGTGGAGAGGTGGAGGGCCCTGACTTCCAGCTCCACAGCCAACCCTGCCAGGAAGGGTTGGAGCTGCTCCCTGGCCTGGGACCACCCCTGGGAAGCAACAGGCTAAAAGCTCTGAGCCAGGGCATGAACATTGCTGGAAGGGTCACAGGATTCTGCCAGAGCCAAAGCTGACATGGTCACAGAGCAGCCCACCTCACCCGAGGTCCCCAGAGCAGGAAGCCCAGCCCTGCTCACACAGCTTCTGAGAGACCACACTTTATTATTATTGCTCTCCTCGTATTAACACAAGGAATAACAAGCACTTTCGACATCTCAAATCACATATTTGGAAGCCACACTAGGTTATAAAAATACAAAACCTACAAAGAGTTGGCCACTTGTCTGGGCTTTAGATGTTCAGATGGACTTGAGACCTGTCGCACTTGATCCTGAGCTCCACCCCATGTCACCGGGTTGCCCTGCCTCAGCAAGGCCAGACAGACGCTGGCCAAGTTCCAATGTTCTATCTAAATGTCATCCTCTCTAGAACTGCTTGCAAGAAGTAGGACTTGGAAATGTGCTTGGTAAGCGAGCGTTCTGTCCGAAAGGCCAGCTGCAGTGGGCTGAGAGGGCACGCGCCGTGGAACCAGGGTGAGCAGGACAGGCCCGGCCTCACACGTCTGCATCCAAGAAATGTTTTTTGTCCCCAGGGGTCAGCCCTGCCCACTACTGCTGGGGTGCTGACTAGCCCCAGATGGGGGCTCAGTGGGAGGGTCATCATACACCAGGCTCTGGGAGGCCCCGCCCACTCCTGTAGGGTGCTGCCACTTACACCTGGGGATGATTCCCAGAAGCATGGAGAGGGAGCGAGGGAAAGGGGGAAGGGAGGAGAGCCACTGAGGGTCACGCCAGTGAGCTCTGGGCAACTGAGAGACCGTGATGCTAAGGACCCACCGAGCGTCAGTACAGAACATACCTGAGAGTCACCACATTGAGGCTGGAGCAAAGAGGAAGCTGGGATATTTCAACCCACTCTGTCCCTTGTAGTTTTAGGGGTGCCTCTGCTAGCCATTAACTCCCCCAAACTTTTAGTCCGACCTGCCAGAGGACAGAACATGCTCCTGGGGCCAGAGAAGGCTCTCAGGTGGATTCTCAGGGGACTGGGGTGGGAAGTCACCTGCATGCCTCTACAGGAACAGTCCTCTGAGCCTGCAGGTGACCTCCAGTGGGCTGAGGGTATGTACATGGGACGCAGACCATGCCACATTGACCAAGGGCCCTAGGCTCTGTCTACAGGTGCTGATGTCATCCATGGTGACCTAGGAAGCTGGCTGCAGCCAGAGCTAACCCTGAGCAGCTGTCTTCACCTCGAAGCTCATTTTCCTCTTCAGGCGAAATGCGGGTACACATACTTGCTCCTACAGGAATGCTGTCAGCCCTGAAGGAGAAAGTGGATGTGACTACAGGAATGGGCTCTAGAAACATAAATGGTCGTGGAGAATAAGCAAGCCCAGCACCCGAAGTAAACAGCAGGGTGTCTGCCACCCTTCCAGGCCGCACTGTCCCCAGCTCTGAATGTCACTTCCCAAACCAGAAAGCGATATTCTGAAATGGCACTGCTGTGTGGTTTTTGAGATAAATGATGCATGCCAAATTTTACATTATTCAGCTCATTGACCACATGCTGCATGAAGTTACTGTTATACTCTCGACCAACCCTGTGGAAGTTTCAACATTACTAAGAACTGCGTGGCTCTCCAGGTGCGTTCCTGCTGCTTAGCTACTTGCCTACATCTCCCTTGCCTGATTCCAAACGTTCTCCGGCTCCCACTCTCTTCTCTTTTCCCCCTTTCCTACCACACATCCTGCATCCCCCCAACGAAAAGTGAAGGGCTTTCTTCTTTCTCCTCTTGTACTGCACACCAAGTGAGACATTCAAGTAAGCAAACAGAACAAGATAAAGCAGTCCTTTTAGTAGGGTTGGGAGGGGAGCAGGGAGGCCATTGGTTCACCTTTCAACAGGCAAGCTTCCTGAGGCTGGGTACGATCCAGCCCGTGACAGTGCTGGCGATGTGGAGATGGACAAGATGCTGTTCTCACTCAGGCATCACAACCAAGTGATGTGTCCAGTGTGAAAAACAAGTCCCGCCCCAGACCCAGTTATGATGGAGGTGTGGACAGAGTATTCAGAATCCGGAGGAGGCGGGAGGTGTCAGAAAAGAACAGAGAGGGGATAGCAGGGCCTGGGGTTGAGAGTGCTTGGCCAGGCCTATGGGGGAGGGTGGACAGAAGGAAGGACGGGCAGTCTAAGGAGAAAGGACAGTAGGCACAAAGGCAGCCATCTGAGAGAGGGGTGAGGTGGTCATGGCGAGAATTCCAGAGCGGCTAGAGCACAGCGCCCGGGTGGGGCGTGGCTGCAGGGAGGTTGGGAAGGTGGTCAGTGGTCAGACCACTGAGGCCCTTGTGTGGGATCAGTCTAAGGGGTCTGGGTTGCATCTGTGGCCCTGAGGAGGCCACGGAGCAGTGATCTGTAGAAGTGGTGTTCGGGAGCTGTGGTGAGAGGGACAGGCCTGAGTAACCAGGGCCAGGCGAGGCCAGGGGAGGTGGGGAGAACACTGGAGATGGCCCCTGCTCGCCTTCCAGCCAAGGGCAGAGATGGCCCCCAGCCGGGGTTTCAAGCAAGGAGTGCTTGTTTCCATGATGAATTTTAGGTATGTCACATTTGCTTGATTTATTTAAAAAGCCCTGCCTAAAATGAAATGCAAAAGTCACCATTGAATCTACTTCTCAGGACCCCAAATAACTATGTGACAACACAGCATAGACTTGGTACCTGGGAAGTTAGAATACAAAGGGATCTTAGGGATCCTCTAGTCCAACTCCTTGTTTGATGGCAGGTCTTCAGAAAAGGCTTGGACCTGCCCGGGTTTCCCGCAAACAGGCCGGTGCAGCCAGACCGTGCTCCTCTGCGTCGCCCCCCGGGGCTGAGGGCCGAGTACCCGGAGGGTGCAACGCTACGAGTTACACCCGGTACTGCTGAGAAAGCGGCTTTTGACTGTCCAGATGTAGTTTTGAAATTACAAATTTTCCATTCTTACCAAGAACTTATAATTATGATTAACATCACTGAGGACAAAACAATGATGCTGGGAGCAGGGATCTGAGCTGAGTATCAGCATTGGCAGCCCGGTTCCAAGTAAGCAGCATCCTACTTCCTGTCAGCTGTTGAAGACCTGCTACCAGTATTCCCCGTGGTGTCGAGGTGTCGTATGTAAGTTGTAGCAAATGCCCACAGTGATCAGTAACTTAGTTGATTGTATCTGTTTGTCTCACACTACAGTTCCGAATACATGATATGTATTTAGGATCTTAATGTCTCAAAAATGGGCAAAATTTACATTGGGATTAGTGGAAAAAATACGTTATTTTGCCATTATAAAATATTTCTGGCAAAAAAAATTTCATTAGAGGAACATAATAACTATATTTAGAATAAATAAGCTGACAGGTTGAAAATGCAGCTTGCTGATAATTGGCAGAGTGTGCTATTGAATAGAGGAAAGTAATTAATAAATATTATATGTATACATAAACATATAAACATATAGATACATATTATGCATGTATGCATTTATATATATAATATATATGTATGTATTCAGCTCTGGATGAGAGAATATGGTCACAGGTTAGATTTTCCGGAATCAGATACTAAGGCAGAATTTGGGGTACAAGATATTCTTAGGGGTCAACACCCGTGAAGAGAAGAGGGAGAAAGTTGGGTGGGACAGAAGAGAGCCTGAATTGCAGTGGGCCTGGGTCAGCCCAGCAGGGACCTCTGCAGTTTGAAATGGCTGTCCTTTGCATCCCTGCCTCTCTGTTCTTGGTTGCAAACTGCCTGGGGAAGGGCATGACCTTGAGCAAGGCAGTTCTTTGGAGTGAGGTGGCTTTTTGCAGCTGAGGTCAAAACTGAAGGAGCTGACAGCTGGCTGACTGACTACTGCCCATGTTTCCCACAGACAGGGAGCAGGGATGGGGATCTGGGCAGTGCATCTCCACGTCCACCACAAACGATGGTGCCCTGGTCCTCTTGGTCATTTTATTCCGACAACCTCTTCGGCTGACTATATTCACCCTGGAACTTCCCTCCAGGTCCTTCTGCTGCCTCCTCCATTTCTCTTGGTTACCTTTTATCCCCCTTGAACAAGCTAAAGGCAATTTGAGGCCAGGAGAGTGAAGAGAAAAGTTTGTGAAGGACACCAGTGCCCCTTCCCAGAGACACAACTTGTCAGATTACAGATTTCACTGCAAACATGCCGACTAAGTCAGCATCTCATCTATAGAGTTGCACTTGTGCCTTAAAAATGCATAGGTCGCCCTGGCCGGTTTGGTTCAGCGGTTAGAGCATCGGCCCTCAAACCAAAGAGTCACAGGTTTGATTCCAGTCAAGGTCACTTACCTGGGTTGTGGTTGGTCCCTGGCCCTGGTTCTGCGGGAGGCAACGAGTCGATGTCGATGTTTCTCTCTTCCTCCATCCCTCCCCAAAATGTGCAGATCTGGAGATGTGGCTGGATTTGCTGTTTTGTCCATATTAGCCCTGAGGAGTCACTAAAGATATTTTATTTTATGTATGCTTGGAAACAAATATATACTGAAATAGTCAAAGTTGTTGAATCTCAGGGTTTATCTTACACAACTGTGTCAAAATTTACACTGATGGTGCAAAAGCAATGGTGGGTGAAAATGTGCCTTCATCTCAACCTAGGCCCACTCTGTAGTAGGATCTATTGAATCCTTTCCCACCATGCGCTGGCAAAACAAAAAAAAGCCAGCTTTAGCTAAGAATGTCCTTAGTGAAACAACACAAATGAATAGTTTTATTAAATTTCAATTCCTTGAGTACATGTCTTTTAGTATTGTGTGACAAAGTTGGGAGCACACCAAAGCTTTCTGCTGTATCCTGAAGTAAATGGTCATTGCCAAGAAAAGCACTTGAGGGATTGTTTTGAGTTTCAAGCTGAACTAGCCACTTTTCTATGGAACACCATTTTTTTTTTTTTTTAATTCTCACCCGAGGACATTTTTCCATTTTTTATTCAGATAAAGTGGGAAGGAGAGAGAGGAAGAGAGAGAGAGAGAGAGAGAGAAACATCGACATGAAAGGGACATATCGAGTGGCTGCCTCCCACACGAAGCAACCAGGGCTGGGGACAAACTGCAACCGAAGTACGTGCCCTTAGCGGGAACTGAACTCGGGTCTCTCTGGACCGCAGGCCGACGCTGTAACCACTGAGCCAAACTGGCCAGGGCTGGAACACCATTTTTATTTGACTGACAAAGTCTGGTTATTCAGACTTGAGTATGTGGCAGTAAAGCTTGAGCTCTCAAGCAAAAATTAGAATTTTGGAATACCTTTATACAATATTATGAGTTGGCCAATATTTAAAGATGAGATCAGGGTGCTATTACCAAATGTGATTTTTTCAATATTGTATATTGAAATGAGTAAACATTTAGAAGAACTGCATAACTTGCTGAACTAATATTTTCCAAACAACCAATGCATGATGCTACAAAATCCACTCACAGTGCAAGATGAACCACTGATTTTAATGTAATGATTTTTAAAGTTCATCGATTGAGTTTCAGATTCTACTTTGCAACGAGCCTTTAAGAAACTACCATTTTGCTCTAATATCATTGAAGAGTATCCACAATTATTTGAAAAGTTTACTGAAATACTTCTCTACTTTTATAACTACATATCTATGTGAGGCCAGATTTTCTTCATATTCTTTAATCAAAGCTACATATTGTCACAGGTGAATCCAGAGGCAGATAAGAACATCCAGATGTCTTCTATTATGCCAGATATTAAAGAGACTTTCAGAAATTAAAACAATGCTGCTCTTCTCACTAAATTTTGTTTCCTAAGATATAGCATTTTCAAAATATGTTATTTATGTTAATGTATAATGGGCTTATCATTATTTTCTAAAAAAATATACATTTGAGTTTAATTTCTAATATGGTAAATATTGATAAATAAGGTAATAAATAAAAGTTTTGGGGAGGTCATCAATAATTTTATAGGCTGTAATAGAGTCTTGAGACCAAAAACTCTGTGTCCTAAACTGATGAAAACCTAGGATATGTTGGGAATTAGACTCAAGTGGCCTAAGGTAACTGATTCCAGAAAGAGACAAGAGAATGTAGGCACAGATAAAAGTCCACACACCTGCCATGCTTGAATGTCTGGTGGGACTAGAGCACAGCTTTTGTAGGGTTGGGCCATGTCCTTTCTTGGAGGAGTCATTTATTAGACACAGAGATTTCCTGGTATAAGAATATTCTTTTTCCAAGATGTGGGGTTGGGACATCCAGATGGTTATTGTTATTTTTAACCACTTAACATATTTAACAACAAAATCAAATTCAATATACTTTAGGTCACTCAATTTTGTTCTTCATTCAGTAACAGAATAAAATAATCATAGGATCAAGTAAGTCTTTAAACCTAAAAGAACTACAATCACCCAAAGAACAGATCAGTAGTAAACTAGAATCAGGATTACGCTCTCCTCAAACTTTTTCTGGTTTATGTAAAAACAAACAAACAACAACAACAAAAAACCAAAACACACAAACGAAAAACATGGTATTAGCTTTCTTGAACTTAAAGAAGAATCAAATAGCCCAGCTGGTGTGGCTCAGTGGTTGAGCACTGACCCATGCACCAAGAGGTTGCTAGTTGGATTCCCGGTCAGGGCACATGCCCAGGTTGTGGGTCTAATCCCCAGTGGGGGGCGTGCAGGAGGCGGCCAATCAGTGTTCTCTCTCATAGATGTTTCTATCTCTCTCTTTCCCTCTCCTTCTCCCTTCCTCTCTCTCTCTCTCTCTCTCTCTCTCTCTCTCTCTCTCTCTCTCTCTCATCAATAAAGAAAGAAAAAGAAGAATCACATAATTTAAAGTGGAATCGAGCTTCAGTTCCAAGGCTATGGCCAGAATAGTTTGTTTTGGAATTCCCTCCTTTCACCTTGACCTTCCTTGGCACACGGCCAGACTCGGGAGAAACAGGGCCTCTGCACTGAATAGCACACACACTGTCACTTAAACCGAATGAAAGCCCCACTCTGGTATCCATTGGCATAGATGACTACATTCAGGAGCGACAGCTATGTGGCCCTTTACCTACGTCCCACGGTCTGTTGTCTCTTTTTTCAGGAAAAACTTTATGTTAATTAGGTAGAAGCGATTTCCTCCTTTTTCTGGTGCACTACAGGTCTTCTGAGCCTCACCTCCCAACAAATGGTTCGCACTCGACCTTCAAAGCAAGACTGACATCTTCTAAGCCTCCAGCAGTTCCGGAATCATTTTTTGGTTTCAAGTTTAAGGTATATAATAGCAGCATGATGCAATAATGCTCAAAATGGTTGAGCCTCGATTTCAAAATTAACAAAGTGAGAAACTTCTAACTATAAGGCAGTCAGCTAATTGAGTCACAAGGTTAGAATAAAACACGATTTCTTTTTATTAAAGTTTTTGACATAAGGCAAGGAAAAACTAGCAATGCTCTCTTCTTAGATTCTTTCAAATCGAAGAGATTTGGGTTTTAGGCCAAAAGACCACGTTTTATGCTTTTAAAATATATACTCAATAGATATTTAATTACTTTATTTTTGATAATCAATTCATTCTTTCAACCAATGTTTACTGAGTGCCTGCCGTGAGCTAAGCACTGGGCTGGACACTCGTCATACAGCTGGGAACTACGTGGGTCCCTACCCCCAGGAGGCCCACAGTAACAACTTACCAATGATTTTGTGTATAAAATGGTGAGTGGCAAACAAATATGATGAAAAGGGATACAGGGTTGTTGTTTTTTCCCAGAAATCTCAGTCCATGAAAGGAACCTCATTGGTTTTCAAAGTCTCAGCCAGTAATTGATAACAATGTGCATTTCCCACAGATTGACACAGCTGCAATAATTTGTATTAGTGTACAAGACAGCTATAAACAGGTCTTGTGGCTTTCTGTATCCATGCCGTGTGTGTGTGTGTGTGTGTGTGTGTGTGTGTTAGCGTGCGCGCCAGTTCTATGGTCATGGTGAAGGTTATAAAATAGAAAAGTTCATTTACAGAAAAATAATTAAACTTCAATAACACTTTCCTATGTGGATTGCCACATTTCTACCAGGATGTAAAAAAACACGAACTAAATTTATAATACTATACTTCTATTCATTCCAGAGTTAAATTCTTTCACTTTATGGAAAAAACTAGAACATTTTATGAGCCTTGAAATAAAAATTTGAATAGAGTTATGGTTGGCTTTATCCTGCTTCCAAGTAATTTTCTGAGAAAGTTTTATAGATTTATTCCTCATGAAGATTTAGAGATAGTGTCTCCACATTTTGACTATGTCCTTCAATAAAACTCCATCTTAAACCCATAGTACAGAGAAGTACTGGCTGAATTGACATTTTAGTCCAGTCTTCAGCAGAAAAAAGAAACACAAATGTGATCAGCAGCTCTAGGTGTCAGTTCTGTGTTTCTACTAATGGAATGACATGCATGATGGATGTAAGGATAAAGAAAACCATAACAGCACGTACTGAGCACTTACTATGTGCCAGGCACTGTGCTACTCACTTCTCAAGGATTAGTCAATATGGCATTTGCACACCAGTGAGGTAGGTCAACGAGGTAGATGAGAAGAGTTAAGAAACTTACCGGGTAGCCCTGGCCGGTTTGGCTCAGCGGTTAGAGCGTCGGCCTGCGGTACAGAGAGACCCGGGTTCGGTTCCCGCTAAGGGCACGTACCTCGGTTGCAGTTTGTCCCCGGCCCTGGTCGGTTGTGCGGGTGGCAACCACTCGATGTGTCCCTTCACATCGATGTTTCTCTCTCTCTCTCTTCCTCTCTCTCCCTCCTGCTCTATCTGAACAAAAAATGCAAAAATGTCCTCGGGTGAGGATTAAAAAAAAAAAAAAAGAAAAGAAATTTACCGGGTAGTAGGCAGCTGAGCTGCGGCACAACCCAGACAGTCTGATATTAGCTATGCAGCTATGAAATCTGAGTTTATCAGAAGGAAAATGTTACTTAAAGAACAACTTTCTAAGCTTAAAAATTATTTTAAGTAAATCTCTGTCTTATATCAACTCATATACACAAATGACAAAATGTTCATTTTTCCAAATGCCACAGAGCTCTGAAAATGATGGGTGCTACATCTGCCATTTCTTATCTGAGATGATTTTCAAAATATGGCTCTGTGAGATAGGTCGATATTTTCTTTTTGACATGAAGAAAAAAGGTCAAGAGATGCTGTGATTTCACCAAGATGACCTGAGTAGGAGACACATCGTCTAGCCTGAACTCCAGTCTGCTACTTCCCCCACATCCAACTCCCCAAACATTCATAAAATCTCATCCAGTGTTTCTTCAAGGTCATTGTTTTCCACTAAAAAAATTACTTTCAGCCCTGGCTGGTTTGGCTCAGCGGTTAGAGCATCAGCCTGCGGTCCAGAGAGACCCAGGTTCGGTTCCCACTAGGGGCGCGTACCTCGGTTGCAGTTTGTCTCCAGCCCTGGTTGGTTGTGCAGGTGGCAACCACTCGATGTGTCCCTTTCACGTCGATGTTTCTCTCTCTCTTCCTCCCACTCTATCTGAACAAAAAATAGAAAAATGTCCTCGGGTGAGGATTAAAAAAAAAAAAAATGACTTTCAGTACCATACAACTTCAGACTTGTAGTTTCGCAGATGTAGTTGCCTCTAATGATATGAGACTATTATTGCCCTAGTGTTTCCTAAGGCATTTATTTGTCCTGTGAATTATCCATGGGTTTCTCCATTCACCACAGGAAGGCCACCATATTAGTTATGTCTTAGTCTTTTTTTTTTTTAAGCTACTTGGATGGATAACTTTGTGCCCATACCACCAGAGAGAACACAGTTTCCATTTCATCCATTCAAACATGATCACGAGTCCTCCTGGGTCTCTTCCCTCATTTAACAAGAATTGAAGGAACAGTAATCCTACCCTCATCCACTAGAAGTTCAGTGCAGCGCAGTGAACTCAGACTGTAGGCACGATCCATTTGAAAACACAATATCATACTTTGAGGATCTCTCCATTTCAAATGCACACTCTTCCGTGGCTTTACTGAAAGTTCTAAATAGCTTTAAGGTGCTAGTATAAAAACAACTACTATGATTGTCTATCTAGCTATCTAATCTAGTCCATCTATCTATCCTTTTATCTTCTTTGTATTGGAACTCACTAGAAGCTACTCGAAGAACTTTGAAAAATATATGCATGCTTAAAAAAATACCAACATGTAAAGAAGGAGGATGAATTGAACCCTAAGTATGAAAACAAAATTGGGGAAACAAATGAAGTGGGGAGGGGAAGTAGAGATGGGTTCATTTGATTTCATCACTCCAGGGCCGTGCATTCTGGATATTCAGGCAAAAAAGCCAATTTCTATTTTTTGTAGGAAGTCTATCTGAAACAACTTTCAAACATCTCACATATGGCATATTACCAATTGTCTGCTTTTGATAAAAGATTTAGCTCTGTATTCTTTCAAATACAGGTATTTTCAAAAGTTCACATTATTCCACTCTGCTTTTATGAGAGACCTACATTATTACCTGTTTTTTTGCTAACTGAAATAAATCCAAAGATTTTCACTTTTGCAATAAAAGACAAAAAATAAGGAGCATTCAGCGTTTATTTTGCAGTGAGCCATCCTGGAGGCCACGCCCACCCTGAGCAGCGAGATGGTGCCCCCAGCTCCTTCCAGGAACGACCTTGGACACCTCAGCATCAAGCTGCCATAGGATTTGATCTGTGTCTGTGAGCATCTGTGCTTCATCTTGATTTATTTTGTGCATCCGTTAGCAAGACGTGTGTTAAGATAATTGCTTCTTTGCTTTCTACCATTTTGGTTTATGAAAGGTTTCATAGGAATGCTGTACTTCTCGATCGTGGGGGGACCTGTATCTAGGTGTATTTTTAACATCTACAACAGTGTATTTCATTTAAAGTGCAAGTTTTTTAAAGAGGAACTACTTTAATTACCTGTTTTTGCTACACAGCTATGGTATGTTTAAAGATGCTGATCCAAATTAGTTGACAAAGAGATCTAATCTTACCACTAGGGAAAGTACTTTGATTTAAACACAAATACAGTTTGTTATATTTGAGGTAAGTAGATGATGGATAAAGAAACTGTCAATGGCATGTTAATGATGGGAAAACTCAGCTACACAATTCCTATTACATTTCTACCTCTTCTGAAAAAGGCGGGACAAGTGCTGGCAAGAAGGAATCAATGGTCCAAATGGGCGAAGAGAGTCTAGAAAAAAGATAGCTGCTATAAATATGCTCAAATATCCTGACCTAGATTAGTCTAGGTTTTCTTAGATTGGTCTCTAGTTTTCCAGAGAACTAGGAGTTTGCAGTGAAGGTCTCTGAAGGCTGAGTCTTCAGAGGTGTGGAGGAAAAGGGAAGGCATGCTGGAAGACTAGAATCCTACCCTTAAGAAAGGGAAGGCAGGGTGTTTCACAAACTGCGGACCAATGAACTTGGCATAATCTTGGGCAACACTCTGGGATGGATCACTAAAGGTAGAGCTTGTGAGAATTTAGCAAAGAAAGTGGTAATCTCCAGGAACTACCATGGCTCACCAACAATTCATGTTAAATCAACCTTATCTTTTTGCATAGGACAAAACAAGTAAGTCAACAGGAGATTATGAAAATAGGTAGAGCAATCTAATTTTTGGAAGAACATGCAATAAAGTTGTCATATTTTTGTCAATAAAATGGAGAAATAAATACAAGTAAGTGGATTATTAATTCATTAATTTATAACAAATATTAAATATCTACTGTGTTAAGCACCCTACTAGGCACTGAGGATAAAATAGCAAACAAAGTAGACATAATCTCTGTTTTAAGTTACGAGGGAGAGTCAAAACCATAAACCCAAATAAATATTTGCAAGTTTTTGTAATAAAACCTATGAAAAAAACCATAGGGGGCAAAGATAGAGAATAATAAGGGAAAGTCTCCTTTAAATGCCATGACCAGGGCTCTCTGAGATGAGATTTAGGTTTAGGGATAAAGAATAAGAAGACTCTATCTTGCTATGTGAAAGAGTGGGAAGATGAGAATTTCGGGAGGGAGCAACATGTGCAGACGTCCCGGGGTGGGAACGACCTTGAAGTGTTGGGGCCCTTAGAGAAGGCCAGGGGACAGGAGAGCAGTGAGTGAGGGCGGAGGGGTGCTAGGTCAAGTTGGAGAAACGGGCGGAGGCATGCCCCAGACGCAGAATGTGAATCAGGGAGACTCTAGAGTCCTGCTCTTTTCAACACTTTTATCAATGGTTTAGAATCTATTTTTATCAGTTATTTATGATCTATTGACATCTGGAGACAGTAAAAAGGGAATAGTGTCCAAAGAAATATAAATTTGGCTGACGAAAATTAGGATCTGACAAGGCTGGGGTAAGCACTTAGGTTCTGGCCTCAGGTCTGTTTGAATTCTACCTCCGACATTCACTTTTGCTGTGACCTTGGACAAGTTACTTACCCCCTCTCAGTCAGGTATCAAAGACAAGTAGAAGATTAGACACAGGCAGCTGAGGTAATCCTTCCACATTACATAATGACCCATCTGCTACATCAGAATTTTTTGGTTTGTTTGCTGGGCCAGGAAAACATTATTTTAGGTATGTTTCCCAGCCCCTGATAGAACTGGTTATAGATCAAATGTAGGTCTTACATTTACTTTATTCATATCATCAGTAAACTGTACTGCATCTCAGATTATCTGCTCAAAGGATGAGAAATTGAGCATAGCCAAATTTTAGAAATTAACTTTAGCATTCTAATCCTATTATTAGGAAAGAAATGGCTAAATATTAAGACACTAATTTAAAGATCAATTTACAAATTTTTATCACTCACAATGTTGGAACTACTATAGAAAAATATTTTTCTATTCCTGTAATGTTATTAATATTCAATCTATCTTCATTACACCCTAGGGCATCTAAAATATTCATAAAGTTAGTTGACAAAGTTTTAAACTATTCCAGTTTGATTTTTTAAAAAAATCTTAAAGAGTTTAAGAAAAAAGGACTATAAATTTAAAATAATTGACCCTAAAAAGTAGAAGCATGGAAAAAGTAAATTAAATGAATAATTGTATGTATTTCAAGACAGATGAGAAAATATTAAATAATTCACTGTTGTGGTAGATATACATTAAGTTAAAAAATACCCTAAAATATTAGGTTTCTATTTAGAGGGATGCTTAGTAAATGCCTAGAGAAAGAATAGTATCAGGCAGTAATACTACACAAAGCAGTTTCACTTACTAAATTTAAGAAATGAGAAAAACCACAGCAGGTCCTCAAATAACATTGTTTCTTATAACGCTGATGAGATGCTGTAAGACCGTAACTTGTTTGTATCAGTTAGCCTGGAGTCAAACTGGTTTCCTTATAAATGACAACTTATTGCACACCAATGACATTAGGTTTTGGGGGATACAATTTAATAACCCTCTCTTAAATCTTATTTTGCCTTATTTTCTCAGCATTTTTGTTTGTCAAGTAAACCTCTTGACATTTATATTTTATGTAATCTTCCTGCTTTCTCTATATAGGGATAGCTAGGAGTGATATTGTCCTTATTTGATGAAACAGTGTTTTGTATTATAAACAGGATACATATTTTATTAAATGGGAGATATTAGTTTGGCTTTCTTATGAGTTGCTTAAATTTGGAGAAACTATGACATATTTAACAAAAAACCTCCTAGGCAAACTGCTGGCTTTTCCTTTCCCTAAACTGTGCTATTTTTCTTTTGCAACTTCTCTCAGATCTACTTTTCAGTTGCATTCCAGTGCTATTAATCTGATCTAGGCAAATTCCACAGGGCTTCCTGCCTCCAATCTCTGCCGGTCATAATCCATTTTGCAGCTTTTGGCATAATTTCTAATTCTAGCTTGCTTAAGAACCTAGACTCCAGTCTCGCCTAGTTCAAACGTTAAAAGTAATGGAAATCCTGCCTCTTCAGTTTCTACTTACCTCTGTCTTTCCCCACCTTGCTCTCCATCATCTTCTGCTAAGTCAAATTCCTAGATATTCTTGTGATGAGACAAATCCAAGACATCAAATCACCCCGCCTCCACCTCAGTCACGTTTGTTTTTCCTTATCAAGCACGCAACCAGTTTTTGCTTAGTAACTTTTTGCTTGATCTATTCCATATATTCATATTACTATACATTTACTCACTAGTTTACTAATTCTGTGAGGTGAGGGTTCTCATCTTTTACTGAAACTTTATTTCAAGAAGCCTTTGCGATCTCAGTTACTCTAACCACTGAGTGACCTGCCTAGAAGTCTGAAGTGACCCGAGGAACTGAGGTCCATGCTGGATCAGGGGAAGGGTCGAATTTGGGGCACGTCTGAGGCTACTCTCTAAAAGTGAACTGAGTCCTAGGCCTCTTCCCATCTCTGTAAGTTATTATCTATCTATGTTTTATAAACCTTGATCTTTTAACTGTTAGAGTGCATGGGAAGTAGTGGAAGGGATTAAGTGTTAATAGCAGATACTGCTGGAAGAGTACACGATGGGAGTCGGGAAGGGGCGGATTGGGGTTGATGATGGTAGAGAAAGTGATAATAGGGACTGGTGGTTTTTTGTTTTTGGTACTGATTCTTTATACTTTTCAGTAATTTCTAAATAGTCTATAATGAACTTGCATTTCTTATATAAAAATGTGTACTAAAAAATACACAAGTAAACTTGACATGAAAGGCATGATAACCAAATTTGACAGAAAGTTTTAAAATTGAGTGCAAGGTTATGATTCCAGTATTCTAAAACTTTTTGAAAGGCATCTCCTATTAAAAGTAGTTGGCTTAAAAAACAAACAAAAGACCCTAATGATGCAGAATCTTGAAATGACAAAAGGTAAATGTTGTCATACTTATTCCCCCAAAGAAACACTTTTACTCCATTCAAAACCCCTAGCTGTTGCCATCCTGTCCTATGGTTTAAATACTATCCATAGTAACCCCCCATATTTTACTTTTCCCCCTTAACTTTACATTCATACATCCCACTGCCTACTCAGTGTCTCCATTGGGATAATGAGTAGAAATATCAAACTTAACAGATTCAAGGCAGGATTCAATTGACACCCTCAAATTTGCTCCTCGGTTGGTTTTCTGAAATCCTAGCTAATGGCATCACCATCCTCGCTCAGGTCAAAAATTGGTGTCCTATTTCTTCTTCACGTCTACTCCATTACCAAATCCTCTCAGCTTGACCACCAAGAGACATCCTGAATCTGACGTCTCCCTATGACTACTCCCAGTCCTGGCTCCCACCTTCTCACCTACTCAGAAAGTCCCACTTCAATAAACATGACTCTGAAGTGAAAGTAGCCATGAGAATCATGCTACCATCACTGGTTTCATAGTCTGGAGCAAGGTCCAAGTGCAGCTGCCCCGCAGCCTGTTTCTGGTAAGGTGTCCTTGTGGAAGGTGAATTCAGAGTCGATTGTGGCAAAGTGGCCCCTTGTCCTCACTTGATCAGTTCAAGAGCTGTGCAATAACTTCCAAGTACCTGTGTGTGTGTGAGCTACTGGGTAGTCAAGCCTGGTAAGGCTGTTAGAATGAGCATGTAATTCTTTTAAATGTTGATATAAAGATGTGTATAGAAAACAGACAAAAAGTGTCTCCCTCATTTTGCCCCACTATAGCTTGTTCTCCATCTACCAGAGGAATATAAAGCAGACCATGCCACTTCCCTACTTAAAATCCTCCAATGGTTGATTTACCAACATATTCAGAATAGATAGAAATTCCTTACTATGGACTCACAGTCCTCAGTGGTTAGGCCCTTGCCAATCTCTGTAACTTTAGAACCTATCATCCCCTTATTGGACTCCAGACTTGGTGGCATTTTGTTTCTCGGCATATAAGCTCATTCTTACATTGAGACTTTGTTTTATTGTTCCTTTCATCAAATGCTCTTTTCCTTGATCTTGGTCATTCTCACCACTCAAGGTCACTATTCCCCAGTGACCCTATAACTTTGTCTTACAGCCCAAATGTAGACCCATCACCTAAAATGGTGACTGGTACATGGGTCTTCAGTGGATATTTGTTGAATGAATGGCTGAAGAGAGTCTAAATATTCAATCAAGCTTCCCAAGCACCAAAACAGTTGTTCCAACTGATCCACATTTTGCAATGGCAAGCAACCCCTTCTATCTACCCCCAAAGCCCACCAACCACCTCCCATAAAAATCTCACCCCAAACCTCCTTAGGCCATACCATTTAGAAAGTCTATGTTCTGTATCAGCTGTTGCAAAAAATATGAAAAAACCTGAGCCTCATTGAGAATGTAGTTTTTGTAGATCCAAGGAGTCTTGTCCCCTTTGGAAACTCCTCTCACCTGAGTCAGCCCTTTGTGTGCTGGAGGAGAGTAAGCGAGCGAACTGTGTAATATGCCTTGTTCACACACTCCCAGGGGTGAATACAGTCTTTGCATCTTTCCTTGGAGAGTCCTGACTCACTCATAGCCTCTTTTCCTCGACCAAAAAGCAACTTTATAGCTGTCTTTGCTGCCAAAATAAGTGATCTAAGACCAATCTCAACTAAACTTACCAAACTACTCTTTAGTACCAGGGAGCAAAGAAAGCCTGGGATAAAAATGAATAGCAACCAGATCAAAATGTAAAATAAAAAAAGTTCATAAACTGAATTTTGTCAAATGAAGCTCAGAAGTATTAATTTTTATGCTTCAAGTCATTATAAATCTTTCATAAACCTTCTAAAAGAACTTAAAGAAACAGATCAGTTGTGGGGTATAATTACTTGGGCTACATTTTTGTCTGAGAAATATCAATTATGACTGTTAATAACTGTATTTAAATCAAACTGTTTCTTCAATTTTTTTTTTTTTTTACTGTTTAGCCAGAAAAGAAAATACTGATAAATGCATTCTCTTTGTAAGGTGACTGTATTACAAACAAGACTAACAGTAGCAAGACTAAACTTTAGGTGCAGATAATCAAATTTGAATGGTACAAGGATAATGTATATATGAAATAAGGCCTATGAATGATTTTAAATTAGAAGGCAATATTATTATCTAAAGTAATAGTAACATCATAACGCATGTATGTCTGTGTACATATATGCATACACAGAGAGAACATACGAGTAAGTGAATGAGTGAGAATAAAAATGCCTAAGAATCAGAGTAATCTGTCTTTGGGTTAATGACTTCACGATGAAGATGTGTCCAAACTAAAGAATTTCCTGGTTTGCATTAAAATACACTTCAAAAAGACCATAAAAACACAAATTTAGTTGATGGACTACAATGGGATTCAGAAAAAGACACAGTGAATATAGACTTAGGTGCAATTTCATGCTGGTGATTTTTCTTTTTTAAAATGTAAGCCACTAATTTTTCAAGAAAAAATTTTAAACCAAAAGTTGCATATTAATATTACACACAAACTGAAACATGTGACTTTAGCACAGTGTGTACATGCTTACATAAACTTAAATATTTACACATTTAAAACAATTTCCATTTAACATATAAAGTTCTGAAATACATAAAAGCATTAATACTTTCTATAAAACTACAATTAGAACACCAATTTGCTACAAGCATATAAAAACATCAAGTGCTTTCTTGGAGTTTCAAGTTACCTCTTTAAAACAAGACCTTGCATATATAGTCCATCTCTAAAAAGCAGTATTAATTTTTTATTTCCAAGAGGTTTATTTTCCAGGTACATGATAAGCTCAAGAAAACAAACCCAACAATTACGCAATGTAATTATGTCATAACAACTTAATTGCACATAATGCTTTAAAGTAGGTTTGGATGATGTTCTCAAACACTTTGGTATATGTTCTTCAGGGACTTCTATTAGAAACAACAGGAATTATGAGTCCCTTCAATCCCCATTTTGCTTTAAAATGGACAAATCTTTGGTTAAAGTTTTACATTTTGGGCATTTGTTAATTAAAATGGTCCTCAAACTAGAAAGTGGTGCTGATATATTAGTTCACAAGACTTCATTTAATCTGTTTCTGGTGCAGTAGGAGACTAGAGATACTCATTTACTACGACATGTCATTGATAGTTTCCATTTTTCACTTATAAACAGAGAAATCAGTAGGTTTAGTCAACATTTCTCTGTTCGTTTTTTGTTATAATCTAAACTGTACAGTAATTTGCAGTAACTATATATACTGTTCCACAGCACATGTGATTATGATTGGAAAGGTGTACAGCATTAAATTTAGAGTTAGCTTACTCAGAATAAGTCAGTATTAGACTGTACAGTGATTCTGCATTGACTATAGTAGGTTGCCAGGTACAGCTTATTCAAAAACCCCAAACCATTCCATTTACAAGAGAAATTGTTGCAAATGTACAAAACAGCAGATATACAAGGAGAACACCAAACATACTTTATTAGCACAAAAATGCAGCCATAACAAGGCACAGCAAGCAGAAACATACATTAGCAGTCAAAGGGTTAGTGTTGCATACAAATATAGCTTTTCTTTCTGGTAGCCTTGGCAATAGCCATCAGCATGTAAAATAACTTTCTGTAGCAGCAGGTAATGAAACTAAGGAGTACTCACCAGTGGTACAGAGCACATTAACAAAAAGACACAAGAATGGTTTTGACTACTTTAGTGCAAAATGTCTAGGACAGAACTGTACATTCAGTTCAATACTAAGAAGCAAACACTAGAACTTGGTATTACTTCCAAAATAGCTCACTCAAGTAGTATTGCATACTATACTAAGTGACAAAAAGGTGCTAAGTAAAGTTATTTACAGATACAATGGTTGTACAGTACCTTTTAAATCTGCAATTTAGGTTTCAGATTTTTCCATTAAAAATGAACTACACTGAAATTCTATAAATTGTATTTAAGCAATTTAGCTGTGAGCGTTAACAACAAAGAGATAAATACTGCCATCCAAATTATTAGTTTAACAATAATCTCAACATCAGTAACCATTGTAGTTATTATTTCTGACTTGTTTGGGCATCTTCTAGTCTCATTTTCTTCATGGTTCACAAACTCATCATGGGCACAAGAAAAGATCCAACCTTAATAAATCAACTAGACCGCACATGTCAACTTTAAACATCACACACTAATTGCAGCAGCTATTCCCAATGTGTTTTAAGTTAAAGCACTCATTTAAAAAAAATTAATACCTAAGGCCTTTAAATAAAATTCTACCAACTTTGTAAGTCTGAAATTTTAAGAACTACTATTAGAAAAACTGGTTTACGTAACAGTACCTTTTGCAGAAGGAAAAAAGAAACTGACTATAAACTTATCAACACTTAAGTGAACTGCACTATGCCCTTGTGGCCAGAAAATTGCATTTATTTTTTTTCTAAAAGGAAGGCAGTCTTTATTTTTTTTTGGACTTCCAAAGTTTGATTTATAATAACTATAAACATTACTACTTTTGGAAGGTTATAGAAAAATTCTTAGAAAAAAATAATTTCAAACATTAGTCACACTGTTGATATACTCATCCAATATTAACAATTTGTTCTTCAGTAAGAAATAAAATTCTTCATAGCAAATGCCCCAGAATTGCCTCACTCAATTACTACAGCCATTGGAAAACAAACTAAAATGGCAAACTATGTTTGTAGCCTTACTGAACACCTGCAGCTCCATCCTGTCGTCTCAATAGGCACCACGTTTTTCTGAGTACGGAACGGCAGATCACACCTGACAGATACTAACACTGCGCGTGCACACTGCACTGAAACCTAACACTGATACGTGTGCTTGCTATAGGAGCACTGCCGGATGCACGTGAAAGCAGATCTAGGATAGGGAGTCTACTTTGCCTTGACTGGTTCTCGTTCTAACCAGCGAACTCTAACTTTTTGTTTATAATGATACTCTTTTAAAAAATCCTGTAACATCGATGGTAAAGGCAGCCCATCAATGCCGTCGTACGTAGTGCATCTGCAGATCACTGCGCGGCAGATATATTGCAAGCTAAAAGGGAAAGTCCTATTTAGTGAGATAGTAAGCAACGGTTCAAAAAACATGCAAGAACTGGGATCTTTATAATGTTCCAAAAGTCCTGTTACAGTGGAGGAGTGAAATACACATGGGTCGTGAGCATCAAAACTAAAGTTGTGATTCCACTGTTCAATTCGGGCGTGCAGGGATCGGTTGTAGCGGCGGAAGCTCACAGAGAAGAGGTAGTCCTCCTGCGCAGAGTCCCTGAGCAAAAATGTGCCTTCAGGTTTCCCTTCAAGAAGGGCTTCTGCTTCGTAACGGTCCATCACCCCCCAGTAACAGGGATTCCCTGTAATCTGAAGTAAATCGGGCACCAGGCAGTGTATGTAGTCAATCTGTGTATGGACTTTCCAAGCTCCCTGTCTGCTAACGTGGGCATGGCTGTCTCCAGAAACCTGACGTTGCTTCTGCCTACGTGACTGCAAACACAGTGTGGTTGTGTCCTCTTCTGAGTCACAATTAGCCTGTGGAATTGCAGAACTGTCCCCACTTATTTCAGTCATTCCAGGAGCTAACTTTGGTCCCAGTTTATATAACGGATTAACCTGTGCAGTGGCTTCAAACGTATGTATTTGTGCATTGGGAGGGGGGTCAACCCCTTCTTCAATACTAAGCCGCCGTCTCTCTCTAAGCCTATCTTCTTCATCTTCTGTAGAAACCAAGGATGGATCAAATGTATCAAAAAATGTTGAATGTGGGCTCACGGGGGCTGTATGCTGTTTAATCAAATGCCATTTTTGGGCTAAATCTGAGCCAGCAGGAAAAGGGCATTTCTCAAGCATTAATTCAGAAAGGTGTATTTTTCTTTTATTAGAAAAGAGAGGCTTTGACTGCTTGTTGTAAGTCCTCATGGGAAAACACAAGCCCACGGTATCCTGCAACCTCTGTCTGAGAGAGCGACTGCCTACAGCCCTGCTGGAGACGCTGTCCATGTCGTGTACGGAGCTGACGCCGTAACGCCTCTCTCTCCTCTGAAGTCCGGGTCGAGTTCTACCAAACTTCTTATCAGTCTCCAATGAACTCTGAGTCTTTGTAGAACAGGAATGTTTCTTCTTCCCACCCCACGGAGCATGTCGAGAGTAGGAATCTCTTCTTGCAAGTCTTGTTCCTGAGGCAACACATGAATCATTATCCTTTTCAATGCTTATTTCAACAATCTGAGGAATTTCGGTGGCACAGTTTGGGTTTCTCCTTGAAGAGTTCTTTGAAGGGCTTAATCCCAATTGTAAGGCAACGTTTTCTCTTAAGGGACTGCTTTGTTGCTGAGGAGCTGAGTCTCCTATACTGATGCTTCTCTCTTTGACAGACAAACATCTGTTGGAGTTCATGTCCACATTTTCACTACGGCTTCCTCCTTCATGACTGAAGAGATTCTGACACTTGTATTTGAAGTTATTCCACATTTTCCCCACTTTATCCATTGATTATAAGATCTAAAAACAAAACAGGAAAAGGAGAAAAATAAGTTAAAGTAGTGTGTGAAAACAGAAAAGGCAGAACCCACTCATTCTCTTTGGAAATTTCAGCAATACTGACTAAGAATTCACCTTACATTACTCAAGTGACAGGGCAAACATCCTATCAGGCAGCTGTGAGGTCACCGGGCCTTCGTAGCACTGCATCCCTGTTCAAGCTCGTCCTCACTCCCCACCTCCTTTCAGAGAGCATACTCAGAACTCAGGGGAAAGGAAATAAACACTCTCAAACTCTGGTTTCTTTTTCCTAAGTATCAATCTAATTTTTTTATGACACTGTCTCCTCACTTAGAATAATTTAGGCACTTGCCTCAAATATTAAAAGGGAAAATATATTCTGTATTGTTGAAACATATATGTATTCAATTTCTCAAAAGTTAAAAGCAGGACCACATTTGTGTAACACATTAAAATTAGTTCAAAACCTTTAAGTAACAATCTTTCCCATTTCACTTACCGACTGCTACTCCACTCATCCAGCAATCTAAAGCTTACAGGTCAGTCACTTGTAAAAATTCCGGATCTTCCCTCCCCATCTTACCATCTATCAAATTTTACCCACGTTTTTGAAGAAGGAGTTTTAGTAGAAAATAAAATAAGAGGAAAGAAACAGAATATAATATTTAGGTTTAAATGAAAAGGTGTCTTTATTTATTTTTTAATCCTCACCCAAGGATATTTTTCCATTGATTTTCAGATAGAGTGGGAGGGAGAGAGGGAGGGTAGGGGAGAGGGAGGGAGGGAGGGAGGGAGGGAGAGAGAGAGAGAGGGAGGAGAGAGAGGGAGGAGAGAGACACATCGACTGGTTGCCTCCTGCACGACCACGACCTCAACCAGGGCTGGGGATCGAACTACAACTGAGGTATATGCCCTTGACCAGAATCGAACCTGTGATTCTTTGGTCCACGGGCTGATAGTCCAATTGCTAAGCCAAACTAGCCAGGGATGAAAAGGTATCTTTAAACTTCTCATTCTTAACCCTGGAAAAGCTTAGAAGAAATAGAGCAATAGAAAAAAAGTATAATACTATAATAACAACAAAATAAAAACAAAAAACCATGCAATTTGGCATCTTTATTCTTGCTCCTTTAAAAAAAATCTAAAGCAGTGTTTGGCACTTTACAAATAAATTATTTGAAGAGTATAATACTGACATGCATACAGTCTCATTCAGTAACCTAAAATTCAACGTTAGAAGAAATAGAAATACCTGAACTCGTTGATAAAATTCTAGGTTGGAAATAATTTACTTTCAGAATTTTGAGAGCATTACTCTACTGTTCTAGTAGCTTCTACTGTGGCTGTCAAAAAGTGCAATATCATACCAATTCCCAATCTTCTTATGTGACCTGTTTTTGTTTTATGAAAAACTATAGCTTCTCTTTATCCTCAGAGTGGGCCTTTTTTTAATATTCACTGTGCTGGGCCCTTTCGAAGTCCTTCCCACTGCCCCGTCCCTCTCTCCTGAAAGTCTTTTATTAGATACTAGACCTCTTAAATTCATCTTTTGATTATCATGTATTACCTTTTCAATATTGTATTTCCTTTTCTACTGCCTGGTAGATTTCTTTGGCATCACTTTCCAACACTTTTTGTTCAGTTACAATTTTTTCTATCACTGTTTTAATTTCTAAGATCATTTTCTTGTTCTCTGAATGTTCTTTTTAATAGCATTCTATTCTAACTTCTTGGGTGTAGTATTGCATTTTGCTAAGGATACAAAAAATTTTAATGTTTTATTCCCTTTTTTTTAACATTTAAAATATTTTAATCTGACCACCTCCACAAGTGACACACTCAATGAGCAGATTCAGTGGGTACCAGAGCCCTGATGAAGTAAGTCTTGCTCTGTGTGTTGGGCTCCTACACTACTGATCCTCCAAGGGAGTCAGAGGCCAGTGGTCAGTGGGCATAGCCACTCCCTGAAGCTGATCAGCCTGAGTAAACCCCCCCCCCCACCCCATTGATGGGCCAACAGCAACCATGACTCAATTACAACAGAAGGGTGACTAGTCCACACTAGGAGTGTACCTTGAGGGCCCAGCTGGATTGATCAGGGAGGTTGTGCTACTGGACCCTACAAGACACCTACAACAATAGGCCACCCTACAAAGCCTAGGAGACATAGTAACTCTACCTAATGCATAGAAACAAACACAGGAAAGCAGCCAAAATGAGGAGACAAAGAAACATGCCCCAAATGAAAGAACAGAACAAAATTCCAGAAAAAGAACAAAACAAAATGGAGATAAGCAATCAATCAGATGCAGAGTTTGAAACACTGGTTATAAGGATGCTCATGGAACTTAATGAGACCTTCAAGGAACTTAGTGAGACCTTCAAGGGACTTAAGGAGACCTCCAAGGAACTTAGTGAGAACATCAATAACATGCAAAAGGACCAGTCAGAAATGAAGGATGCAATAACTGAAATAAAGAATAATTTACAGGGAATCAACAGTAGAGTAGGTGAAGCAAAAAAGCAAACCATCAAATTGGAATATAAGAAAGCAAAAACACCCAATCAGAACAGCAAAAAGAAAAAAGAATTTTAAAAAAAATGAGAACAGTGTAAGGAGTCTCTGGGACCACTTCAAGTGTACCAACATTTGCATCATGGGGGTGCCAGAAGGAAAAGAGAGAGAGCAAGAAATTGAAAACCTATTTGAAAAAATAATGATAGAAAACTTTCCTAACTTGGTGAAGAAAACAGACATACACGCCCAGAAAGCACAGAGAGTCCCAAACAAGATGAACCCAAAGAGGTCCACACCAAGACACATCATCATCAAAATATAAAAGGTTAAAGACAAAGAGAGAATCTTAAGGGCCATAAAAGAAAAGCAGTTAGTTACCTACAAAGGAGCTCCCATAAGACTGTCAGCCGATTTCTCAAAAGAAACACTACAGGCCAGAAGAGAATGGCATGAGGTAATCAAGGTCATGAAAAACAAGGATCTGAATCCAAGAATACTCTATCCAGCAAGGCTATCATCCAAAATAGAAGGTCAAATAAAGAGCTTCCCAGACAAAAAAAGGCTAATGAAATACATTAGCACCAAACCAGTATTATATGAAATGTTTCATGAAGGGTCTTCTTGAAGGAGAATAAAAATATGAACAATAAAATGGCAATAAATACATATCTATCAACAACTGAATCTACAAACAAAATGAGCAAGCAAAACAGAAACAGACTCATACATACAGAGAACTTTTGGTTACTTGCCAAATGGGAGGGTGTTGGGGGGATGGGTGATGACAATGAAGGAATTAAGAAGTACAAGTTGGTTGTTAGACTGACGAATCTCAAAGGGAAGGGGGGAGGGAGGGCAGGAAGAGATAAACCAAAGAACTTCTATGCATATATGCATAACTAAGGGGCACCGACAATAGTGTGGGGAAGGCAGGAGGGGGATGAGATGGGGGGCGGTCAATGGGGGAGAATAGGAGGGACATCTGTAATAAATTCAACAATAAAATTAAATAAAATATTTTAATCTGTTTCTTCTCAGTATGTTTTCTCCCAAGTCTCTGTTTTTTATTTTAGAGACCTTCCACAAGTGTTTGATAAGCCCTGGCTATCCATCAGCACTGACATGCTAACCATTAGCTCTGTTTGCTAAGGGGGTGGGTGTTTGTCAACTGATTGGGTTTACTACAAAGGTGACAAGGCAATAAGTGGGGTTTTTAAAAAATTTTTTATTAGGAAATCCCCCGAAGTCAGTATCTGCAAGTCCGTCTGCTAGTTAGCTCATCCCAGAGAGAAATGTTCCAATCTTCTCTCTGGGGCATACGGGGCGGGTGTGTGTGTGTGTGTGTGTGTGTGTGTGTGTGTGTGTGTAAAAAATAGGTTAACAACAACAACAATAATACAATAATTAATAAATAATAATACAAGAATAAACTGGTTCGTGTACTCACAACCGTAAACCTACTTTTGCCCACCCCTGTATATACCTGACTGCCATGTTCTGAGAACAGGGCAAGAGAATAGTGGTCTTAACCTCAATATTCAAACTTTCGCTTAAGTCCCTGTTTTTTTCAAAAAGTGTCCTTATTTACCAAAGATGTCCTAACTTCAGCTATATACGAACCTCTTAGATTAAATTTCTCCCAGCTCGACCCTCTAGTTTCATCCAAGGTAAAGGAACACTAGTCTCCTGGATGCTCAGGGTGAAGGAGAACATGTACGAGTCTGATACACATACTTTCAACCATTCCTGTTTCCAGCTCCATGCTTTAACCTTACCTCTGAGGTAGCTGGTTCCTCTAACTGCTGAGCCAGCAGTGTAAATTGGTTTGCTTCTTTTCAACATACTCATTTGCAGGCACTTAGATCACTTTTCTCAGTTGTTAATTTCTAGTGACCTGCTTTTACCAAAAACTCAACCAATCAGGCCTACTTCTGTCTTCTCTCATTTGCTTTCTACTTGTGAGTTTATGCCTTATGCCTCTTTTATTCCTTTTGTTTTAGTGAGATTCCAGGAGGGAGTAAAGATAAAATGCCAATGTTCAACCTGACATATTTCACTGGAAAGTTCCCCTTTCACTATTAAAGAGATAAATGGTACCACAAAGAAGACCCTCCCACCCAGATCAGTGATTCTTTCCAAATGAAGAACAGCAAATTTTTGTGGGATGAGGGTGCATAATATAATCACCTGGAAACCACATGATACACACAGGTACCCTCCCAAGAGATTCTGACTTAATAGGTCTGGAGTTGGGCATGAACCCTGCTATTTTTTATAAGCTCTGGGTGATATTTCAATGGTAGCTCCAAAAGAGACAAGTAAAAGGACACTGCTCTGTAGTGGGGTGTAAATACTACTAAATAAACAATGTGCCACAATCTCATCTCTATTTCTCATCTTTTTATTTTTTGCCACATGTACAAGAGGCCCACAGAATCTCAGGAGAGACCGTCTAGAGCAGTGACTCTTAAACTATATGTAATGAAGAGCCAGTTTCTGTTTAATTTCGTAGACTAATTCTTTTATAAGATATAATAAGAATAAATTACTAGAAATACGAAATGTAAAAAAAGACATGAAATGCAAATATATTAGATTGAACAGACATAAAAATAATTGTCAAATCACTATAAAATATTTTAAATGCTTGCTTTTAATTTCTATACCCAACTTATCACAGACTGGTAATGAAATGTAGACTGGCATCAATTCATGGCCCACACTTTGAGTAGCTCTGCTCTACAGCTGTGCTGTCCAATACATGCAGTTACTGAGCCACTGAAATTTTGCTAGTGCCACCTACTGAAATGATAATAGAGCGGATATAATTGGTTCAATATATCATTAAAATTAATCACATCTGCTTCTTTTTATTTTTTCAATATGGTTACTAAAACATTTAAAATTACATATATGGTTCAAATTATATTTCTTTTGTACAGTACTGATCTAGAGCAGGGGTTGGTAAGCAAACAACATAGCCTGAGGACAAAACATGGTCTGTAGCCTATTTCTGTATGGACCATAACTAAGAATTGTTTTTACATTTTTAAAGGGATAACAAACAAACAAACCCACAAAGAACATGGACAGAAACCACATGTAGCCTGCAAAGCCTAAAATATTTTCCATCTGGTCTTTTACAAAAAAAATGTTTGCTGACCCTGGTCTACAGTAGTAAGATTACAAACCATACCATGGTAGACATTAAAACAGCAATATTCAAGAAGTCCAGTGTCTCTCTTCTCCATGTTTACAACATAAATTTTGTAGCTATCTAAAAATATTTCTTTGACAAGCAAATTATACCAAAAAAATGACTCTGTTTTAGAAAGCAACTAAACTTGCCCTGGCCGGTTTGGCTCAGCGGTTAGAGCATCAGCCTGTGTGGTCCAGAGAGACCCGGATTCGGTTCCCGCTAAGAGCATGTACCACAGTTGCAGTTTGTCCCCTGCCCTGGTTAGGTTGTGGGTGGCAGCCACTAGATGTGTCCCTTTCACGTTGATATTTCTCTCTCTCTCTCTCCTTCCTACTCTATCTGAACAAAAAAATGGAAAAATGTCCTTGGGTGAGGATAAAAAAAAAATAGCAACCAAACTTAAAACCACTTATTTCCTTACATAGTTGTTTATAAGTTGAATAAACAAGTGGGACATGCAGAAAATAACTGTACTTGCCAGGTTACAAAAGGCAGTTTCTAATCATTAAACTCTGGTTCAGCTTCATAAATAGAGCACGAAATGTAGTGATTTCTCTATTTCTAATCTGAATTCTGTTGATAGATTGCATGACAAAATAGTCTAATCTGAAGAAAGACTATTATGCTTCCACAATCCTTGGGGACTGAAAGTGGAATTTTTCTTGATGTGGGAAATGCTATGTGGGCGGCTGTAATACTGGGAATGAAATAATTCTGATAATGATTCATAGAAGAGTCTATGTAAGAATCAGGAAGGCATTTCAACTATCTTTTTTTAATGTTTTGCCTTGATATTCTCAGAAGTTATTTTTTAAAATTTATTTATTGATGAGAGAGAGAGAGAAAGAGAGAGAGAGAGAGAGATGGAAAGAGAGAGAGAAAGAAGAGAGAAACATGGATTTACAGCTCCACTTATTTATGCATTCGTTGGTTATTTCTTATATGTGCCCTGTCCAGGGATTGAACCCGCAATCTTGGCAAATCGGGACAATGCTCTAACAAACTGAGCATTTCAACTATCTTAATATTTACAATGTCAGTTTTGAGGTTCTTTTGTTTGTTTTGTTCTTAAATTTTAGGAAATACGTTTAGCTGAAACTCTCTGGAGACCTAAATGACAACTCAATTACTTTATAAAGTTACACATAGCTAAAAAGTGTTAAATTTCAACTATATCAATTCTAGAATAAAAGTTTCTCATCCATTACAATCTTTCACATTCCCATACCTGCATAGCTATCCTTAAAACCATCCAAAACAAATTTCTAAAAACCCATTCCTTCCTCCAAGGGTAATCTTAATTTAAAATTGTTTTACAATGCCATTATAAGCTAAGTAGCTTTTGTTGGAAAAATGATATTTAACAGGATAAGCTATAAACCAGAATTATGGAAAATTAGAGGTCAAATTCCATTACTAAAAAAATTTACATACATAAAAATATTAAAGACTACAGTCAATGGCCCTCTTAATGCCAAGTTGTATCTATTACAAAGTTTCCACAAAACAAAATAATTGAAATAGTTTCCAGGAGTTCATTTCAATGGGACTTAATCCACACTTTATTAGAAATAAATTAATTCAGCAAGTTTCAAGACTACATGGCATGCCATAGTGGTTAAAGAGGAAGAATATGACTCAACTCAAATTCCTCTACTGTTTAGTCTATCTAGACTACTTAGTCATGATAATGCCTTTCTAACAGAAAGTCCTTCAGTTTCAGTAACAAAAATTGGGACACATGGACTGAGGAAAGTATCTGTGAGCCAAATTCTGTTTACAAGAGGCAGTTTAGAAGATTCAACTTTTGATTGATATTTTGGTGGTATTTCACTAATTTTTAGAAAAAGGTAATATAATATTAAATATTACTGACCCAGAAATCCAGGGATGCATGGCTGTCACAGCTATAGTCCCTTTAAAACTGAGAACTATTTGGGTTTTTAAAAAATACATTTATTTTTTAAATTGTTCTTTACACATTTTACTGTCATAACCCAACTGGATGCCTATTTATCTTTTATACTGCTATTCAATATTATGTTCAACCAAATGCAATTACTGTTTTGTGGGTACTAATAATAATTCAACTCATTATAATTCATATAATTCAACCTCAGAGTTTTACTATTGGAATATATATAACACTTATATGGTAGACCAACGATTTTCAACTGGTGTGTCAGGGCATGCCGGTGTGCCCCAAGAATTTTTAAAACATGCAATACCTGAATATTTAGTCAGGGGCACTGACCTCTTTCCTCTTAGACTGTCAAATAAAAAAATGACAACAACCAACACAATAGCCATCCAGTGTGAATCAAAATTATACCTATTTTTTTGTCAGATTGGCAAAAAAATATATTTTTTGGTGTGCTGCAGAATTTTAGTAATTAGTTCATGTGTGCCATGAGATGAAAAAGGTTGAAAATCACTGCAGTAGACCATGTATATATACATGTCTACTCAAAAAATGTGGAGCCCACTGGCTCAGTACACCCAGATACTTCTGTTCCCACTGGTTGTTACTTTTACTGAGTTAGTTATACTAGCTTCCAAATCTGTTCATGCTGCTTATACTTATTATTGTAATTATGTGATTTAATTAGGTGTTTATTAACCTAATGAATTGTAGGAGACTGGGGAAGACTGAGCTGAATGACTGAAATACTTAATAAAAGTGAGATATTTATGGTGTTGAACTAAGTACAGGCATAAAATAGCAAAACAATTAGACAAAAATTTTGTAAAGGATTATAAGGATTCTAAACTCAGAATGCATTAGAAGAATCTAAATTCTTGTTCTATTTAAAATACTCACACTGGGCCCTGGCCGGTTTGGCTCAGCGGTTAGAGCGTCGGCCTGCGGTACAGAGAGACCCGGGTTCGGTTCCTGCTAAGGGCACGTACCTCGGTTGCAGTTTGTCCCCGGCCCTGGTTGGTCGTGCGGGTGGCAGCCACTTGATGTGTCCCTTTCACGTTGATGTTTCTCTCTCTTTCTCTTCCTCTCTCTCCCTCCCACTCTACTTGAACAAAAAAAAAAAAAGGAAAAATGTCCTCGGGTGAGGATAAAAAAATAAATAAATAAAATACTTACACTGGAAATCTTACATTAAGAGTATGGTTTCTGCAAGATAAACCATACGAAACTGCAATAAGTGAACCTACTCACAATAAAAGACTGTGGCCTCTGAATAAAAAGACTAACAAATAAATATGCAGTCTTATTCTTAGAGTAAAATATTTAAGGTGTGTATCCTTTTTATGATTTGCTTGATTAGACTTTGCAGACTGCTGGTTCTGATTGAATCAGATAAAAGGTCTTCCTCAATAACCATTTAATTAAAGTTTATAGTGGTGCCAGGAGGGAGTAGTACAAAGTCCTAATGGTAACAGGGAAGCATGATCTAGTTTAAGGGGCAGTAAGCAAGAACAAGACTTCTCTCTGAAAAATTTGTCCAGAAGGATGAGTAAGAATGAATTAGGACAGTGCTATAGGCAGAGAGAACAGCATTTGTAAAGATCCTGAAGCAGGAATGAGCGTGGCATGAATAATGGCTGATGTTGACACAGACCAGTGAGTGCCAAGATGAGGTTGAAGAGGTAGGCCTTGTAACCCATGAGAGAACAAGAAAGGATGTGGACACTGCACTGGAGACTACAGCAGAGATCCAAGTAAAAGCTGGACAAGGGTGGGGACAGTAAGGATGGATTTGAAATGTTTAGAAATCAAATCTACAAAATTAATGATTGATTGGTAATGGGTAATGAAGAAGAAGGAGGTATCAAAAACGAGTGCCATGTTTCTGACTTGGGAAAATAGGTGGATATAAATGCTATTTCAGAGATAAGAAATATAATAGGATAGAGCAGTTTTGGCAAATAGGTGGTTGGAGAGAGTTAATAAATTTAGAAAATGCTGCCGTTGAGACTGTCATTGAGACATCTAAGTAAAGCCTCATTAGTCCCTCAGTGTATATTCATATAATGGGTTACTATACAGGAGGGATGATAAACTACAGTTATTTGTATCTATACACTAAATCGCAAAAACATAATGCGTAGAGAAGTAAATCATACAGATGATATATACATAATGAATTCATTTACCTTTTAAACTGGTAAATCTCAAAATATATTTTTTAGGTATACATACATACATATATAATAAAAATATAAAAAGCAAGAAAATGGTTACCTATTTGAGGGAGGGATATAGAATTAGGAATAGACATTCAGGAAGCTTCTACAACACTGGTAATTTTCGATTTCTTATGGTAATGGGGACACGGTTTTTACTCATGAACTATTCTTTGGATTGCACTTACATTTTATGTACTCGTTTCTGTACATGATACAATGCATAATAAAAATTTAAAAATTATACAGGTCACATTTTTATCACTATGGGAATCAACCAAGTATTACATTAAAAAAGCAACCAGGTGCTGGAAAAATTGGACAGCTACATGCAGAAAAATGAAACTAGACCATCAACTTACACCCTACACAAGAATAAACTCAAAATGGATAAAAGACTTAAATGTGACTCATGAATCCATAAAAATCCTACAAGAAAATGTAGGCAACAAAATTTCAGATATCATACGCAGCACAATTTTCACTGATACATCACCTAAGGCAACAGAAACAAAGGAGAAAATGAACACATGGGACTACATCAAATTCAAAAGCTTCTGCACAGAGAAAGATACAATCATCAAAACAGAAAGGCTACCCACTGTATGGGAGAGCATAACTGCCAATGATATATCAGATAAAGGGTTAGTTTCCAATATATATAGAGTGCTCATACAACTCCACAAAAGGAAGACAAAGAACCCAATTAAAAAATGGGCAGAGGAACTAAATAGACACCTCTCCAAACAGGACATACAAATGGCTAAGAGACATGTGAAGAAATCCTCATCATCACTAATCATCAGAGAGATGCAAATTAAAACAACAATGAAGTATCACCTCACACCTGTCAGAATGGCTGTCATCAACAAATCATCAAACAAGTGTTGGCGAGGGTGTGGAGAAAAGGGGACTCTAGTACACTGCTGGTGGGAATGCAGACTGGTGCAGCCACTATGATGTTACCTCAAAAAATTAAAAATTGAACTGCCATTTGACCCAGTGATCCCACTTCTAGGAATATACCCTAAGAAGCCTGAAACACCAATCAGAAAGAATATATGTACCCCCATGTTTGTAGCAGCAGTATTTACAATAGCTAAGATCTGGAAACAGCCCAAGTGTCCTTTAGTAGATGAATGGATAAAAAAGCAGTGGTACATATACACAATGGAGTACTATGCAGCTGTAAGAAAGAAAGATCTCTTATCCTTTGACACTACATGGAGGGACCTGGAAAGTATCATCCTAAGTAAAACAAGCCAAACAGAGAAAGACAAGCATCTTATGATCTCACTTATTTGTGGAATATAATGAACGTAACAGTCTGAGGAATGGGGTAGTCCCAGAGACATGGAAGTGGGGTACAGACTGACAATCCCCAGAAGAGGGGGGGGGTAAACCACAGAACTTAAATGCAAGTATGCATGAATAATGGACATGGACAACAAAGCTGGGGACAGGGCAGGGAGGGGGGGATGGGGGGAGTCTGTAGGGGAAAAAGGAGAGACATCTGTAACAAAAATTAAAAAAAAAAAAAAAAAAAGCCACCAGGAACATAAAAAGTTTAGGTAAAAAAGGAATTCAAAACTGAAAATTACAGACTATTTAGAAAATAGTATATTAATATTTTACAATTTTTCTCCTACAGGGCAATATGGCAATATTTATCAAAACGCTCTTACTCTTTAACTTGGCACTTATTCTAGACTAGATGGTTACTCTAAAAAAGGCAAAGTTTTAAAAACACAAACCAACAACCACAAAAACAAAACACTAAACTAAACTGGTTTCTCTAATGTAGTACAGAAAAGGGCCATATATTAAGTAAATATCATAGGCTTTGTGGGCCATACATTCTCAGTGAAAACTACTGAACTCTGCCATTGTAGCCTGAATGCAACCATAGATAATATGTAAATGAATAAGCATAACTGTTTGGCAATAAAACTTTAGTTATGGTCAGTGAAATTCAAATTTTATATAATTTCCACTTGTCACAAAATATTCTTCTAATTTTTTTCAACCATTAAAAAATGGAATTCCATTCTTAGCTCAGGGGCTGTACAAAAAAGCAATAGCAGGCTAGATTTAGCCCTATGGGCCAGTTTGCCAACCTCTGATAAAGTACATCATAAAACTTTTGATATTACATTTACTAAAACTAATGCTCATTCTAGGAAACAATTTGGGGAAACAATACCCAAAGAAGTAAAACACTACATAAACATACCAAACAAAAGTTTAACCCTCACCTGAAATCCCACTACCCAGAGTTAACCACTGTTACTATTACTATTTTGGTGGGTATCTTTCCATACGTTCTCTTTTATGCAAAAAAGCTGTATGTAATCTTTTATAATTAAAATAAACTTCATCTTTATGACTATATCCCTTCTCATTTCTTGAATAGTGTTTCTTCTTTTTTCTTTTCTTTTCTTTTTTCTTTTCTTTTCTTCTCTTTCCTTTTCTTTTCTTTTCTTTGTTTTCCTTTTTTTTAGTTAGCTATGTCAGAGATGGCATCAGACTAGTAGAAGAGAAAAATCCCTGATAGCTATATCTTAAAAAAAATTTTTTTTTCTTCATTGAGTTTTGAGAAAGGAAAGGAGAGGGCGATAGAAACATCAATGAGAGAGAAAACTGATTGGCTGCCTCCTGCATGCCCCTCATTGGGGATCTGGCCCACAACCTGGGCATGTGCCCTGACTAGAAACCAGTGATCTCTTGGTGCATGGATCAATGCTCAATCACTGAGCCACACCGGCCAGGCAACAGTTATATCTTTTAAATTGATAAATAAATCCAACAGTATTTGAAGTAAACAATAAAAGAGGCAAATCTTGGAAAGCTGAAAAAAGAGAATAACAATGACAATGATGGCTGTGATGACAATTTACACTGCTGAATGCTAACCATGTGTCAGGCACTGCACAAGCATTATATACTTCTTCCAAAAGCCCTATGAGTAAAAATCATCTCAATTTTATAGATGTAGAAATTGATACAACTGAAATATTAATAATAACTGGACTCAAGTTTCTTTCATTATTCAGATTTCCTACCTCTTCTTGAATCAGTTTTGGAACTGTATATTAACAACTCTAACTCCAACTCCAAGTAGGATCTTTAATAAGCTCTTTAAAACCTCAAGTAATATCTCATTTCTATATATTTTCAACTACTGCAGAGCAAAAAACTGATGAAATTGAAATTAAAATGTGAAAAGGTAGCACATGGACACTCAAAAGAACATTACTGGCTTGTTCCATTTTATTTAAATGTATGAAACAATACTCTGACCAAGAGTCCAGAGTTAAAAGCTATATTCACAGCCTACTATGCATATTTTGGTGTCCATACACTATGCCTATCTATTATGAAAGTCACCCTTTGTGTAGACTTGCATACCACTCAGAAATGTTCTGATATTATTATTACTAATGGATCTATATGACTAAGTTCTATTTATTTGCTCGAATACTACTTTTAACCACATGGTCAGTTAAGAATGTATGTGAAGCCATATGCCTAATTCAAGGAATGAAGTTCAAGAAGTTCTTATACTCCCTTCTGCATATTAAGAAAAATATAATAGTCCATTTTTAAAAAGAGGACATAAAATCAAATTAAGAGTCATGTGTTATATAGATCCTGCATTAATATCTCCCCAAAATAACAATTTAAGGGCAGTTTCTTTTTCTAATAAAAACAAGTATCTAAAATGTGCGTTTCTGTTTCTTAAATTTTACTCACACAGTTGTAACTTACAGTGTCATGTAGGGAGGTGCTCCAAGCCTCAAAAATCCCATCCTTAAACCCAAATCACTGTGGAGACATCGCCTGTGCTCTGCTGAGGGCATAAGCACCTCAAGATAGTCCTAGTCCATGGAGGGGTGTGAAGGGGGTGAAGAGGGAGGCTGAATTCCAGCTTTACCACTTAAGAATAATACTGCAAACTTGAATGTATTCCTTCACATTTCTTCTTCTTCTTTTTTTTTTTATCCTCATCTGAGGACATTTTTCGATATTTTGTTCAGATAGAGTGGGAGGGAGGGAGAGAGAAAGAGAAGGATCGACGTGAAAGAGACACATCGAGTGGCTGCCACCCACACACCCAACCAGGGTCGGGGACAAACTGCAACTGAGGTACGTGCCCTTAGCAGGAACCGAACCCAGGTCTCTCTGGACCGCAGGCCGATGCTCTAACCGCTGAGCCAAACCAGCCAGGGCAAGACAGTGGCTTTAAAACTGTTATCAGTACTATCTAGCATAAAGCTCTAGCTTTTCTTTTCTTTAAAAATAACTCTCCCTTTCATTTCTTGTGGGTCATGCCCAAATTGTCCATATCGTCCTATGTACAGTATCTGCCAGTCTGCAAGTTCTATTAATCATTTGAAGTTCTATGTTATTTCCTAGGAAACACTATGAGGATTTCAATGTTCCTTAGCATTTGAAGCTACAGCTCATCTACAACCTAAACTAAGCATAACTAATCTGTATAGTACTGGGAAAGGTCCAGGAACATAGTCTGGTTTTTTTGTATGTGTGTGTGTTTTTTTTGCTTCAAAATTCCATTTTAGTCTATAAAAATATGGCCACAATTTAAATTTTACCATATAGATATTGCATACTAGTAAAACAGAAAACCCTAATAAGTTATGCTTCATTTTCTGTGGAGAAAGCATCTTATGTAATATACTAATAAATATACCATTCATTAAAAAATGTTTCTTATCTAGCCAGTTCTGTTGGCAGACTGAATGGAACACAAGGAACATGTGCTTTAGCTCCCAAGGGCTCTAAAATCAAATTCAAGCACTCACTACCTGTGTGAAATCTAAGTCTCAGCCTTTCCATCTAAAAATAAGAAAAATTACCCCTCTTTTACAAGGGGTTTTAAAAGGATAACATGACATTAGGTAATAACAGCTGAGCTTATAACAGGGGCTCAAAATGGTAGCTTCTGTTATATAACCAGTCCAAGGCAGGAGAAGCTACATGTTTGTGCTAGTAGCAAAAAGCAAAGCTGTTTCATATCTAGGGAGAGATTGTGGGTGAGTTAGTTATGCTTGCATCCCCCACCTCAAGGGAGGCTACTTCAGTTAAGCAAATCAAGCAGCTTTACTAAGCACTGCAACTTCACACGATCAGTACTGCAGGCACTGCCTCTGTGACCATGCTTCCTACAGCACAGTGCATCAAACCCTCCCACAAATCTCCCTTAACAAACCAACAAAGCAAAATAATTCTCAGTTGAGGAATTTAGTGGGTCAAGACACTACACTGGCTAGCCTTCATCTAGAAAAGAATCTCTATTTTGGGGAAATGCTTAACAATGAGCTCATTGTGATCCTGCTAATAATTTATAAAGAATATTCAGTTACTCATGGTAAGTGAGCAATTATAATCTGGACCATTTCCTCCTCTAGGAAAGATAACCATTTTATAACCTCAGCAGTTTTGTATCACAAGAAATACAAAGACTCTATGGACTAAAATAAAATATATTTTTTAATAATAATTTGTAATAATACTTTCCTTTAACTTTTTATTTAAAACTACTTAGAATACATTTATCATCCTTTTACAAACTAAAGAATACTAATCTCTTCTATGCCAAATTTTAGGTCTAAAAAAAACTAAGGGTCTTTAAATAATTTGGCAACTTATAGTGAATGCAAGAAAGAAGGAAATAAAGAAACTATGGTCAGCCCTGCTGGTTTGACTCAGCTGTTAGAATGTAGGCCTGAGGACTGAAGGGTCATGGCTTTGATTCCCAATCAAGAGCATGTACCTGGGTTGTAGGTTTGATCCCCGACTCTGGCTGGGCTCATGAGGGAGGCAACCAACTAATATGTCTCTCTCACATCAATGTTTTGCTCTCTCTCTCTCTCCCTCCCTCCCTTCCACTCTATCTAAAAATCAATGGAAAAACATCCTTAGGTGAGGATTAACAACAACAAAAAGAAAACGTAATCAGGACAACATCCCTTTTTTTTTATTTAGGTTTTCCACCAGCATAAAAGAAAATTAAACATTTCAAAATTAGTCTATTCTTTAGAAAGATATTTGAGAGGGGTACTGGAAGAAGTAAAGGCAAATAAGTATAACCTTTTAACCATTTAAGAAAAGTAATGCCAAGAGAAGCATTTTAACCAAAATTACAGACTAGAAACTCCAAGTAATACACTCCAGTTTTGTGTTATATGTTACCATATAATATATAATTTTATTTTTTAAATTTAAGAAATGAATAACCTTTAGCTTGTTAACATAACTGAAATAAAATCTCACCTATCAAAAGCTGAGAAACAAGCTACAAAGGTGATAAAATTTATTCATTTTAACATTTACTGATACCACACGTAGAGGACATTATAATAAAGTTCAAGTTCTCAGATGATAACACTTAAAGCCCTTGCTCTACACATATTTACTCTCAACTGATCCACAGCTGAAGCAAACTTTATTCTCTGGACACCAAGTGCATTGCAGTTTAGAAACTGCAAATTAGAAAAGCGGGGGCGGGGGGGGGGCGCCAGAGAGAAAGGAGAAAAGGAGTGCTAAGACGAGTACACTAACCAAAACGAGACCAAAAACCCTTAGAAAGCATAATGGCCTGGGGGCACAGACTACTAGATATACTATGAGATATAAAAAAGGAAACAAAAATATATAAAACAGATTTAAAAGATAAAAGACCATATGAACAAGTTCATGACTATAAATATAAAAATACTTTTAAAAAAAAGGCTAGACTTTTAGAAAAATATAAATTTCGAAAACTGACTCAAGAAGAAATTTAAAAATTAATAACCCATAACTTTTAAAGACTTTGAATCAGTAAGTTAAAATAGTTTTACAAGATGCCCGGCTGTTGTGGCTCAGTGGTTGAGCGTTGTCCCATGCACCAAGAGGTTGTCAGTTCAATTCCCAGTCAGGGTACATGCCTGGGTTGTGGGCCTGATCCCCAGTGGGAGACATGCAGGAGGAGGCCAATCAATGTTCTCTTTCATCAATGTCTCTATCTCTCTCCCTCTCCCTTCTTCTCTCTCTAAAATCAATAAAGAAAAATTATTTAAAAAAAAAGTATTTTTACAAGAAAAGCACCAATCCAGACAGAAGTCAATTTGTCTAAGGACTATGATTTCTTATCACTGGTGCAAAAAAGGTTAGGGTCAAAAGTAGTGACAGCCAGGGCAGTAAGGCAAGAAAAAGAAATGTATACTAACTGGAAAGGAAGAAATAAACTCTCCATTGTCAGATGACATGATTGTCCACATAGAAAACTCTAAGGAATCGTAATAAAAAATAAAAAGGAAAGAAAATCCTAGAACTAATTACTAAGTTCATCAGAGTCACAGGATAAGATTAATACAAAAATCAAATCATATCTATGTAGAATCAAACATGTGGAAACTGAAATGAAAAGAGACGAAACAGCCTGGCCGGTGTGGCTCAGTGGATCGAGCGTCGTACCATGGACTGAGAGGTCTCAGTTCGATTCCGGGTCAGGGCACATACTGGGATTGCAGGCTTGATCCCCAGTAGTAGGCGTGCAGGAGGCAGCCAATCAATGTTTCTCTCTCACATTGATGTTTCTAGCTTTCTCTCCCTTCTTCTCTAAAAAAAAAAAAAATCAATAAAAGAACATATTAAAAAACAAAACAGAGCCCTGGCCAGTTTGGCTCAGCAGTTGGAGCGTCGGCCTGCGGTCCAGAGAGACCCGGGTTCGGTTCCCGCTAAGGGCACGTACCTCAGTTGCAGTTTGTCCCCGGCCCTGGTTGGGTCTTTTGGGTGGCAGCCACTCAATCTGTCCCTTTCACATTGATGTTTCTTTCTCTCTCTCTCCTTCCCACTCTATCTGAACAAAAAATGGGAAAATGTTCTCGGGTGAGGATAAAAAATAAATAAAATAAATAAAAATAAAAAACAAAACAGAGATGAAACGAAGAACATGTTCTTAAAGGGCAAAGAAACAGATAGGATGTTTCTTTAAAATAATTCCTTTAGCAAAAGTCGTAACTTCTGTATGCTCCAGAAGGATAAGATTCAGGTGGGGGTATGAACTGTAAGAAAGTGGTCCGCAGTCCACTCCACAGCCACGTCAGGTCTACCCTTCCTCTCTGTCTTCACTGCCCCTCTCCCAGGTTCAGTCTTCATCATCAAGTGCATATACAATGAGCTGTAACATCTGCCTTTTTCAAAAGTCCACCTTCCTCCACTCTCCTTCCCTTCTAGAACATCTTCCATAATACTGATCCCAGGATTTTGAGCATCTAAGAGAGTCAAGAAATTGAGCCTGTCTACTTTCATTTTAAGAACTTGGCACAAAAGGAGCAACAAAACAACAGTTCTCAGTATTATAATTTATGAATATAAAGACAATATAACATAGCTGAAATCATGTCATCTGGAGAAAAAAGGTGACCAAAAGGTTGTTTTCATGCATATAAAGAGTCTTTCTCTAAAAAGGAGAACTCTGACTGGTCACTCTTCAATCCTTCTGAAGACAAAACAAAAAACTCTTAGAAAAATTAATATTTTAAATAGTTAAAAATGTAAACACACAACCATAAGAAATTTGTGAGGAATCTTTCATGGGAGATGTTAAAGAGGATAAGCAACCCACTGTCTTTAGCCAATCCAGGTAGTCCTTCCTCTACAAGCAACTGAATTAACTAACCTCAAAGACTGGTGAGTTTAAAAAATATTAGAATTAAAAAAAAATAAGCATAGCATTTTACAAATAGATTCAAGTTTTTTAAAGGTCTAGCAGTAGCACAGCAGTTACAATTCTGATTCCTAACCATACTACTGTCCAATTAAACTAAAGTATAATTGTAAGGTCCAACACACTGATCTAAATACTATTATATTCTAAACTCTGTAGCTATTCATGTTTCAGTCAGGTGCTAACTTAAGTTCAATCTAAATATTTCACATTTAGTGCCAGCTGCAAAAATACTAATAAAAGCAATACTGTTCTGTCAACACAAACATTCGCCTTGCTGTCTCCCTCTAAAAAAACCTTCCTACACAGTTTAAGGTACAGTTATTTCCATAAACACAGCTCTAAAATGAGGGTTCTTTTAAAGATAAAGAAAAGTAAGTTTAAATAGTTTCAAAGATGAACTGAACAGTTTAAAGTACAGTTAATTCTCAATATTATTTGATAATGAAGGCAGAAGTGCTTCATGAAAACTCAAAATAATCTCAGACATTCTGTCGGATTTGCTATTTACTTAAACAGTTCATATTACAATTGTTTGAAATATAGCAGGTAAAAATAGTCTGTGATTGCTTGCAGGTAATTCTAGAAACCCACTTATCTGAGATAATTATCCACCTTGTCAAATAACAATAGGCTCACTCCAGTTTTCACAACAAAATGTCAACCTTTCCAGTTAAACATTTGGATCTAATGTGATGAGACTTCCACACTGCTATTTCTAACTAGAAATCATAAACATAAAAATAAAAATCTGATTAAAAAAAAATCTCGATTATCATGTTGAAAGCTAGTTTAAGGAATAATTGCTAACCATCCACATTGACTCCCTACGCTGTATCTCTTACCAAATTACTTCACAGGAATGATATATATGTGGTGTGTATTATTATGACTCCCTACAAATATACTTTACCAGATTTACATCTTAATACTATGCCCTTAACTTTAAGTTTATAAAATAAATGGCCTTGTAGTATTCTTTGTTCCATAAAAATTGTATCAAAAACATCATTCCTCACATAAAGATCCACATAAAAAAATTCCTATTTGACATTACTGCCAAGATTTATCTTAAAAAACTGATATACTTCCTTTAAGCAGACAATGAGAAACAACTCATTGTGCTCCTTTTTTTTTTTTTTTTTTTTTGCTATTATCAACAGGAAATCCAAAGGGAAGGCCTTAGTTCATAAATTTCTGATAGACTGGGAGATACCCTCTCACTCCCCTTGTATAATTCTATATCAATTATCATTATACTAAATGTTTACTATTAATCATCTTTTATTTTTCTTCTCTTTGGAAGTAGATGGAAATAAAAATAAATTCATAGTCAGATTTTCTGAAACTTGAAAACTCTATACTTCTGGGTTTAAAATCAAGTAACCTCAAACGTTTCTACAGAGAAATGGGTGAGAATTTCAATGGACTGTATATCAGATAAATTCACCATAAAAAAGTAATTAGTATACACTGGCCACTGCGGCTCAGTTGGGTGGGTTTCCTCTGTGCACCATAAGCTTGCCAGTTCAATTTCCAGTCAGGGCACACGCCTGGGTTTCAGGGGCTCAATCCCCACGGCGGGGGGTGTGTAGGAGGCAGCTGATGAATGTTTTATTCTCTCATCGATGTTTCTCTCTCTCTCTCCCTCTCTAAAAATCAATAAAAAAATCTTAAAAAAAAAAAGTCCTTAGATATAAGAAATCATATGACCCCTCAAAGAAGAGAAGGGAAAGCCTATTTAAGCAAAATGCTGAAGGAAGAAACCAAAAGGAAATAAAAATATGTATATAACATAAAAATTTTTAACTTTTGCATGTCAAAAAAATATATCATAAACAAAATTAAAGGGCAACTGATAAACTGGATAAAACATGTTCAATAGCCCTGGTGGGTTCTGCTCAGTGGTTAGAGTATTGGCCCACAGACCAAAGGGTCGCAGGTTTGATTCTGGTCAAGGGCACATACCTCAGTTGTGGTTCAATCCCCAGCCTGGTTGGGGTTGTGTGGGAGACAACCAATCAATGTGTCTCTCTCACATCAATGTCTCTGTCTCTCTCTCTCTCTCTGTCTGCCTCTCTGTCTGTCTCTCTCTCTCCATCCCTCTCCCTCTGTCTGAAAATAAATGGAAAAATGGCTTCGGGTGAGGATTTAAAAAAAAGAAAAGTTCAATATATGACAAAGTATTAATATATTTATAAGAAAAAGATAAAATGCAACACAAAAAAAACCCAAAAAGGGATGTGCCCAGAAAAGTCACAAAATCAGATATATACTTTAGCCAATTAATATATGAAAAGAGGTCATTCCTTTATGAAAGCTATCCATATTAAAATGTGATGAAAGATTTTTCCCTTACCAACTTGGCAACGTTTGTTTTTTTCTTTTACATTCTAAAGGTAATACCTAAGTACAGGTACTGGGAAACTAGCATTTATGTGAGAACATAAATCCATGTGGCATTTCAAGAAGGAAATTTTATATTATGTATCAAAGCTCTAAAAAGATGTACACCTTGCCCAGCTGGTGTGGCTAAGTGGTTGAGCATCAACTCATGCACTAAGAGGTCCCTAGTTCGATTCCTGGTCAGGGCACATGCCCAAGTTGTGGGCCTGATCCCTAGTGGGGGGCATGCAGGAGACAGCCAATCGCTGTTTCTATCTCTCTCTCCAAAATCAATAAAGAAAAAAAATTTTTTTAAAGATGTACACCTTTTGACCCAAGATTTCACAATTAGAAATTTATTCCAAAAAAATAGTCAGATAATGACACAAAGATTAATATACGAGAGCTATCCATTACATCATTAGGTATACTAGCAAAAAATTGGCAATAACTATATTGTTCAGTTAATAGAGGATTGGTTAAATAAATTATGGTACTTTCATATGCTGGAATAAAAGAAAGACATTAAAAACCATGTTTCTGAAAGCATTTAATTTTCTGCAAATGTTCATGATATTAAATGAATATAGTTTAAAACAGTATGTGTAACTGACCTCAACACACATACACATACAAACATATACTTTAATAAAAAGATTATGGGTAGGAAATAACACTGGTTATCTTGGGTGGTTTTTTTATTATGGCAATTTCATTTTTTTCTTTTCTGTATTTTCCAAAAGATTACATTCAAATGTATTAATTTCCTAGTTGGAAAAAAAATTGCTATTTAAAAAAGAAGATCTTAAAAAAGACCAATCTATTTTCATATTATAAACCCAAAATTATGTGTAAAACGCAGAAGAAATAAATAATGAAGTTATTTAAAACCTTTTAAAGAAAAGGGGGAAGAAGAGTGAGGAAGGAAAAGACACACAAAGAAACGGAGGATCAGAGGGGCAGATGAATACAATCAATGAAGAGAGGAATAACAAATACAGAGCTCTCCGCTAAAGCCAGCCTGATTTTCTCAAACAGTACTGGGGATGAGTAGTAAGTAACACTGGACTGAGAAGTAAGAATCCTTTCCAAAAGAGCACCAATAGTAAGAAATGTGTATTCTCTTTTGCATATGGAGATACTATTTATAGGGTAACCAACAGAAATAGATTTTGTGATGCCATATAACATTAACACTTCTAGTACAGCAGAGCTTAGATTAGTGTCCAAAATGTAATAAAAAGGAAGGGAAAAAGCAGTGGTAAGAATGGTGGGTATTCCACTGTTATAAACATGTTTTTTACTTGTTAATCAAAAAGTAGCACTCTGATATGAATTCAACTCATATATCAGTCTCTTATGAATTCAACTCTTTCCTCATGTTATGTATCAGTCTCTTCTTATTGCTGGATTAAGACACACAGGTTGGCAAATGTAGGGGTGTGTGGTAGGGGAGAAGTACTGGTTATAAGTATGAATTCAATAAGAAATAAGAATTCTCACTGAAATCAAAGAACAAAATTGGTAACACAGGTGGGCTGAAACCAAGAGCCTGGTCAGGCCCACAGTTGCCCTAAAGGACCAAGCAGCAGGAATCTGTGGGTCCTCATTCTAGGGCTCCTGCCGTTACTGTGACTCAGCAACTTGGTGTCTGATTTGCCTCCAGTCATCAGCTGGTCTCATGGCTCCTACACTCTTCTTTTTCTCCCTCACCGTTGCCACTTTGTCATACTTTGGGCTAATTCTCAGTTCTCAAAGGTCCCTCCTATCTCTTTTTCTTAACTTTTCAAATTCTGCTTCCTTCCACTGCTTAACTGCCAAATCTGTTTCTTTTTGTGAGTTCTGTGATCCACATTATCATGTGTATCCTTACAGTAACCACTACTCTTTACTTGTCAATCCTGAATATATCCAAACAGAAAATGAAAAGCAAGAGGTATATTTTTTAACCAGCTAGTGAGATCTGTGAGAACCTGACTGGTTCAACTGTTCCCATTTGGACAAAACGTTTTGTGCTAGTGCACCTGACTGGCCAGTGGCCGATCCATGACTGGCATCTTTGATGTGGGTACCCTATAGCCAAGTCAGGGAAGGCCATTCATAATGTGGAGCACAGCTGCCTTGCTTTACTCCCTCAGCAAATGTTCCCCTTAGATATGACTATGGAAAAGCCAGAGCTGAAATTACCCTGTGACAATTTATAATAATATAGAGATGTTTAATATTTTAGTCCTACTCTAGCAGCTCATAAATCATGTTCCCTGGAATTCTGGTCATCTATAAGATATTAAGAGGTATTCTACAAATAAAAGTTTCAGTTTAAATAAGTGAATGCCTTAGCTCTCTGAAAAGGATATCCTCCTCAGCATTATTTCTCAAACTTACTTGACAATGGCAACCTTATTAAAACTTCACAGGATACTAATGCTCTGTAGATCAGTTTGGAAACTTCTGTCCTACTGTGCTTCAAGTTTCCACACAATCCAGAATGTACTATAATGTTAATTTCAAGAAAAGAGGGACTTTGTTTTGTGCCATGCTTGGTACATATTAAATGCTCAATATAGAGTAGAGGAAGCGGAGGACCGGATCAGTGAATTAGAAGACAGGGTAGAAAAAAATCAACCGATCAGAAAACCAAAAGGAAAAAACAAGTGAAAAACAGGAAGACAGCTTAAGAGAACTGTGGGACAACTGGAAACGTTAATAATATTCGCATCATAGGAGTCCCCGAAGAAGAAGAAAATGAGCAAGGGTTAAAGAATATATTTGAAGAAATAGTGACAGAAAACTTCCCTAATTTGGTGAAGGAAGAAGGCATTCAAGTTCAAGAAGCACAGAGAGCCGCAAGTAAGAAGAACCCAAACAGGCCCACACCAAGACACTTAATAATCAAAATGCCAAAAATTAAAGACAAAGAGAGAATCCTAAAAGCAGCAAGAGAGAAGCAACAGGTTACCTACAAAGGAACCCCCATAAGGCTCTCAGCTGACTTCTCAATATATGAATTAGAAGCTCAATATATGAATGTTTGTGAAACTAAGTCATTAACATGGAGGCTGAAGAAAAAATGGTAAAGAGAAGAGAAAAAATCAAGAGTACTACCATTTCTGGTGATGACAAACTAAAATTTTTCAGACCAACCTCCTTGCTGAAAACTACTGAAAATCCTTAGATTAAAAAACAAAACAAAAAACAACACACCACCTTAAAATATAAAGCTGACAAGATGATGGGACATCTTAGAACACAGAGAGGAATAAGAACCCCCTAAAGACACTGAGCCTGAGGGCACTTGCAGATAGAAGATAGAGTTCAGCAAATTAAGTCTTTGGTTTCAGTGGCTTTACAGGATTAGGGGCACAAATGTCAAAGTACAGATTCCTCAAAAGGTGGAGGAGAGTCCAAGGGGACTCTTTCACACACTAAACTGGGATCCCAAGGGGCTATAATTTCAGGTAAAGGTAAACAATAACTACACCCAAACCCTAATCCTACCTGCAGGACACTGCAGGGAAGGTTGTTGTCACTGAGGGAAGTGAGAAAACAACGAATGATGGGTAGGACATCGAGGACATAGATCCCTAAGAAATCTGACCAGCCTAGTTAGGGTTTGCAGTCTGGGTTTGCGTGGACTCCTAATCCAGGGAACTTCAAACTGAAATTCTTTAAAAATATTCCTGGGTTAGTGATACCTTCCTTCATTTATCTTAAAAGAAGGAAAGATAAACCCTAGCTGAAGGAAGACATCATCATTCGAGGCCTCAAAGAATACCCACAAATAATTTTAAGGACAACAAGCAGGAGGCACAGTCACGTATCATCACTCAGAAGACATGAGTGAAAACAACAGTCCACAGAGATAAAAGTATCAGTAGTCAATATTCTTTCCAAAAAGAAAATCTTGGGCCCAGATGGCTTCACTGGTGAATTCTATCATTATTTAAGGGAAAACAAAAATGCCAATCTTACACAAGCTCTTTCAGAGATCAGAAGAGAGAAACATTTTCCAACTTATTTTATTAGGTAATATAACCTGATATCAAAGCCTAACAAGGAAACTATGAGAAAAAAGAATACAGGCCAATCTCAGTCATGAATATGGATACCAGTTTTTTTAAACAAATTATTAGCAAGCTGAATCTAACATTCTATAAACAATGGTCAAGTTAGACATAGCTTAGAAATATGAGATTGCATTAACTTTAGAAAATCAATTAGTATAATTTATCACACTGACAGTTACAGAATAAAAAAATACAGTATCTCATGACATGTAGAAAAAGCATTTCATAAAATTCAACATCCATTTGTGTAGAAAATTTTTAGCAAATTAAAAGCGAAAAATAAACATTTCCTAACTTGACAAAGAGCATTTCCAAAAAATGACAGCTAACTTCATCCTTGATGAAATGCTGAGACTAGAGTTAAGACAAGATGCTTACTATCATCACTTCTACTCTACAATGTGATAGAAGTTCTGGTCAGCAGAATAAAGCAAGTTAAGAAATAAAGGGCATCGATTAACTTTATCTCTATGGATTTCAAAGAAATAAAGTTATTATTCCTGGATAAAATAACTGTGCATTTCAAAAACCCAAAATGACCTAGAAAAAATTATTAGAATTAATAAGAATTTGGAAAGTTGGCAGATACAAATCAGTATATAAAATATCTATTGTGGTGCTATATGTCAGCAACAAAGAGAAAATGAAATGTGAAAAATATATACCATTTGCAATAATAATGATGCTGTTAAATACCTAGGAAAAATCTAAGAAAAGATCTGCAAATCTCTACTGGAATATTGAAAAAAAGTATGATCAATAAGGGGAAAGAATAATAAATTATATTACAATAAAATTAGGAACTACTCTACTCATCAAAAACACAGGGTAGGAAACAAAATTCTCAACACAAAAAATTGATTAAGAGACTAAAAGACTAATATCCAGAAAATACAAAGAACTCCTACAAATTAGTAAGAAAAGACCAGAAAACCAAATAAAAAAATAGGTAAAAGACTTTAATAGGCAGTTCACAAAAAGAAATCCAAATATAAAAAGGGGCTCATCCTTAATTAAACTAAAAGAGACAACATTCTCTTGCCCAAAATATTTAAATTTGTCAATACCAGGTAATGGTGAGAATGTGAAACAACAGGAATGCTCATATTTTGTTGGGTGAGAATAAATTCGCACAAGCACTTTAGAAAACAGTTTGGTATTATCCAGTGAATTGGGAGATATAAATTTACTATGATCCAGAAATTCCACTCCTAAGTATAGACCTTGAGATACTGGTACTCATGCATACCAAGAAAAATATACAATGGTCATAGCTGAGTTTTCAATACTATGAAACAGAGCAGAATACACATATTATACAGTATTCATATGGTAGTGTACAATGCATTAGAGAAATGAAAATGTTATACGCACACCACATAATGAATAGCACAAGAATAAGTCAGACACAAAAGACTAAATATTGACATATGTCTGTATAAAAGAGGCAAAAGTAAACCACATCTTTAGGGATGTACATATAAGTGGGAAACTTTAGAGAGAAGGAAAATGTAAGAATATGGTTACTTCTGGGGAATGGATAGGGTAGACATGTGGGGTTTGACTGGGAAGAGCACATAGCATGCTTGTGGTGTACTAGCAACATTCTATTTCTTAACCTGGGTGGTGAATATGCTTTGTAACTACCCATTAAACTGTAACTGTAACTTTATATTTTACTCACTGTTCCATACATGTTAGATTTCATAAAAAAAAAAAAAAAGGGAAATAAAGAGCAAAAGTATACACAAGAGAGAGAACAAAGAAAGCAGAAAGCAGTACTTATTGCAGGTACTAGCAAAGTGCTATTTAACAATCACTTCAGGTATCTTTAGAGAAACTCAGGTAATAGTCCATCTCTATACTAGACTTATTTCTTTCCTTGTATTACCTTTATCATTACTATAACATATTCTATCTTAAGACATAATCTAATTATAAGAGAAACACTCCTTTGCCAAGTTTTTTTCTACTTGACTCCACGTGGTTGCTATTTACACAAAGACCCATTCGAAGAGAGAAAGCCATAAACATTTGGCACAGCAGATCTAACTAAATGTTCCACTAAAAATGACCCATAAAACATTAAACTACATAGTGGTAGATTTACTTCAAATATTATGAAGTTAAACTACATATTAAGAAGTTAATTTAATAACTTGACATTATTTAAGAACATAATTGTCCTTCATATGACATTTTTCTGCCACAGTTTCTATTCAAAGATGTTTCTTATGAAAGAATCTAAGTTTTTGTCCATTCTGTATCTTACTAGACATGTAAGGCAATTTGGATTCCACTTTCTTACTTAGTAGTATGGGAGAACTTCAGTTTCCTGGATGTAATTAATGGATTTCATATATTTAATCTAGTCCCTTCAGTTGAAATGAAGCTAATGGGGAAATTTTATTTGATTTTTATAAGAGTTTTTACATATATCTAGACGCTATGAGAATATATATTTTTGTCTTTGTAGTTATAATCAGATATTTTCTAGAACCACTTGTTACCTCCTCAAGTGTAGCTGGATGTGCATGGGAAGCACATTTGTAGTCCACATATTTCACCCACTTTTCAGTCCACTAATAGCCTAAAAAAATCGGTCTCAATTTGGTTATTCCTCATTGCCCCTCAAATTCACGATATCTAAAATTAACTTAAGATTTCTCTTAAACTGGGATATCAGTACCATGCTTCTATGGAATTTCTTAGAAAATTTTTATTTTACTCTTCTCCCCTTAACACCTCCCTCCTTTTCTTCCTTCCTAGTTCTAACCTTCTTTTAACTCTGGACTACATGAGAGTTGCCTGAACACACCAGGCTTACATTTGCATGCTTTTTCATAATGCTGCTGTTCCTGGTACCCGGAATGCCCTCCCCCTAATTATACTATACCTAGTAAAATCTACACTCATTCGTCAAGTCTGTTTAACTGCCACCTCTTCTGTCAAGTTCTCCAAGACTCACACCTCTAGGCCAATGGCAGAGCTCCTTCTCCAGTGGTGTGTTGGTAAACTAGCTCTCAAAAGAGGGGTACATAGTCAGTTCTGCTGTAACATATGTTTTGAAAACTCAGATTTGTTTCAATATGATTGTTACATTAGGGAACCACAAGAGCACAACATAATCCAATTTGCTTATGTGCCATTAAACACTATCAGTGGTTCTCAACATGTGGGTTGTGACCCCTTTGGGGGTCAAACGACCCTTTCACAGGGGTTTCCTAAGACATAACAGTAGCAAAATTACAGTTATGAAGTAGCAACAAAAATAATTTTATGGGTGGGGGGTCACCACAACATGAGGAACTGTATTAAAGGGTCATGGCATTAGGAAGGTTGAGAACCACTGCACTAGATGAACGTAGATAACTGTCCCCAGTAGCACTGAGCCCTGGGCATAGACATAAATACCACACATACACCTCAAACATCTCCCAGCTGCCTCAGTTTACCACCAGCATCGGGAGCCACAGCTACCCCTCAGATTTCAGACACCCTCCTTCCACCACCTCACAGTAAATCACAAGGGGCAAACTTTCCCATGCCCACTTCCACAAGCACATTTCGAGTCTTTTTCAAGGCAAAACACCTTATTTATTATAACATTTGTTTTTTCTTAATCATGTTAACATGTAAACTGTGCTACTGTTTTTATAGGTTTCTGCCTTTAAAAAAAAAAATGTGTTTCTGAGTAAATTTTTGAGAGTTGTGTCCAATCCCATTTTTCCCTAAGCTTGGTGATTTTTAGGAATGCACATGTCCCATTACAGCAGAACTGATTGTATGTATGTAGCATCTGCTGATTTCTATGGTGTACATACCACCACAGAAGATTTCAAATACTAATAGTTGGCTCTCTGGTCTGGCCTCACTCCCATACCACCATGCACACAGCACTCTGCACATTATTTTTATCATAGCAATCATCTGTTGGGCCAACAACAGTTTTCCTATTTATTTCAATAGACAGTAAGCTCCTTGAGGGCAAGGCCCTTTCCACCTTAATACTGACACTCCCTAAATAGTCCTCAGCAGTTAGTATGTATCTTACTAATGCAGACACCAAAGGGTAACAGACTTAAAATCTAATATAATAACTATAAAAACCTATTTTTACAATGGAGAATTAATATCTGTTCTGCCCCAACACCCAGCCATCATTTCAGTAAGAGAGATGGAGTTTGAAGCGTTTCTAACTTGAGTTTATCAGAAGAACAATGCTTCATAATTAACCTACATATAACTACTAATCTACTCTACTAATCTACATATACCTCAAAATAATATATGTGAATTACAGACTAATTAAAAACAAAACATAGACATAGACAAAGACAATAGTGTGGGGAAGGCAGAAGGGGGTCAATGGGGGGAAAAAGAGGGACATCTATAATACTTTCAACAATAAAGATTTAAAAAAACAGATTCTGGAGATGTGTGCTAAAAATTTTTTTCTGATTATTAAATTTATATAAACATGTCTTACAAAGGTATGCAAATTAATCTTTTGTGAAAAAAAGTTTACAAAATAGGGCCTACTTCCAAATATGGGCTCTTTTATCTCAACCAATCTTAACTTAAGCCAATATCAAAAGTTACCCTGAAATTTAGGGCAAATAGCAGTAATATCCTGAAATTTAAAAATCAGCATATTATGTAACATAATAATTATTATGTAAAATAATAATTTTAGTTATTGGCCAAAAACCATATCTAAGTTGATTTCTTTACATTTGTAAATATATACATATATACACATATTTAAAATTTTAATTCATAGTATTTATATTAAATTACTGTTACATTAAATAGAGAAAAACAATTTTAAAGCTGTATGTTAGCAACTTCATTAAAAAATGTGTTTTTACTCAGCCTACTCCCAGATGTCTCAAACAACGATGAGAAGTTACTTCAGCTTCTTATATTCAAATTTTCCTAAAAAACTAAATCATACCTAGTGCTTGTGAAGTCCTATAGCAAGAGAAGTGACATTCAAATTTAGCATGTATCCGAATAACAAAAGCTTATCAAAACAAATTACTGGGCCCCACTCCCAGAATTCTGATTTAGTAGGTCTGAGGTAGACCCAGAGATTTTGCATTTCTCACAAGTTCTCATGTGATTCTGATGATGGTGGTCCTGGTATCACACCCTGGGGTCAGAAATACCTGTGTTCATATTCCAGCCTGTCCTGTAATATCTATGTTGTCTGGACATAGTTTACAGTTTTACCCCTCGGTGTCCTCGTGTCTAAAAAGGAGACAGTTGTTGGAGAATTAAGTAAATAATACATTTAAAGTGAGGACTCAAATGATAACTACATATGTTTGTTGAATAAATGAATGCCAGACTTAAAAGTATACACAGGGTTACCAGTGCCTGCTAAGAGAGAGTAAAAAACTCTACCCTGTCTCTCCTACTGAATGCAGATATAAAATCTAAACAGAATATACAGAGCAGCTATTTAAAGACTGTAAAGTAAATGGCAGCAGGCAGATTGGGGAAGAAGACCAGAATTCAAGGGGTGGTTTTACTTTTTTTCCCTCTTGTATCCTACCACCGGGACTGGGGGAACCTGGAAGTGGGCATTAGTGTAGACAGTATTCCAGGAGAAGTCTTCTACTTCAGGTTAGAGCAGGGAAAGGGATCTGGGGACAGTTAACAGTAGGGAGCCCACCAGTACCTAAAAGTGTGAGGGAGGGAAATCGTCCACTCCAATCCCAGAAACTTTGGTTTCAAGAGAATAAAGCAAAACCCTCCCTCAAAAGCCGCACCCCGCTGTGCTCCCACCACTTGTCTCTGGATATGGGCAGAGACACCAAGATTTCTGGCTGGAGGACTGAAAAGAGGAGCCCCCAGGGAAGTGGAAAGTAAAGGGGAAACTGTTGAGTAGGAACTCAGAAGAGTGGCTCCATAAGGTTGATTGTGAACTTTTAGGCTCATTCCTGAGCTGAACATGGCATGAATCTTATCCTAAACAGCAAACCAAAAACTTTGAGAATTAAACAAAGAGACAGTCAATGAGCGGTGCACATACTGGACAGATCCAAAATTGCAAAGCACCACAGGCTTTGAAAACCAAACTGACAATGAAATCACAACACAGAAAGCTGGCTACAACTTGCAGGCTAAACCCAACGGGGTTAACTGCCTGCTAAAACACAAAAATAAACATTCCCCATAGAACTTAAGTAAGACCCAGGGTTCTCAGCATACTCACAGTGCAAATCAAAATTACTCAGCGTATAAATAACCAGGGAAATCTCAACTTGTAGGAGACCATAAACAGACATCAGCATTGAGATGACACAATGTTGGAATTACCTGATGAAGACCTTAAAGATGAAGACTGACTGATAAAAATTATCTAGTCTGAACAACAAAGAGAACAAAAAATGAAAAGAGCCTCAAGAACCCTAACACTGGTGTTACTGACATCCTAAAAGGAAAGAGGAAGAGTGCAGAGCAGAAACATATTTAAGGAAATAATGGCTTTTAAACTTTCCAAACTTGGTAAAAGACACAACATATATACAGATTTGAAAGACTCAGAGAACCAAAAACAGAATAAACCCCTAAGAAACCGATGCCCGAACACATCATAGTCAAACTGATATAAACTAAAGACAAAGAAAAAATTGGAAAGTAGCCAGAAAAAAAAAAAAAAAAAAAAAGTAATACACTGCTTATAGGGAAATAGCCATTTAAATGAATCTAAATTTCTCACCAGAAACCATGAAGTACAGAAGGAAATGGCATATTTTTAAAGGACTTAATGAAAAGAACTGACAACACAGAATTTCTATTATTCTGTAGAAATGAAGGCAAAATAAAGACACTCTCAGGTGAAGGTAAAATTAAGAGAAGTCATTGCCAGCAGATCTAGTCTCAAAGAATTACTAAATGGCAGAAGGAAAATGATGCCACAAGAAAAAAAATGGAACACCAGTAATGAAGAAAGAACAAAGAAATGATAACCAACTGGGTAAATAAAATAAATTATTTTTCTCTTCTTGAATTCTATAAAATATTAGGCAGTTAAAAGCAAAAATTATAACGTTGTCTGATGGGGTTTTCTATGTATGTAGATATAATATATAAGATAATAAAACAAAAAGGAAGAGGTAAAGAGACATATATAGTGTTAAACTTTCTACATCACACTTAGGTGGAAAAATATTTATCTAAGTACACTATGAAAATTTAAATATGCATATTATAATCCCTGGGCAACCATACACACAGACACTAGAATGAGATATAGAAAAACAATATACAATAGATACATTTAAATGAAATACTAAAAACTGTTCAAATAACCCAAAATAAGGCAGGAAGGGGAAAAAGAACAAAAAACCATAAAGAACAAAAAGCAAATAATAAAACAGTGGCACTAAATCCAAACACAAAAGTAATTATATTAAATGTAAAACACCTATACATACCAACTAGAAGCATAAGGAATATAGTCAATAATATTGTAAAAACTACGTATGGTGTCAGATGGATACCAGACTTATTGGGGGATCACTTCATAAGTTATATAAATGTCTAATTACCATGCTGTATGCCTGAAATTAATATAATATTGTATGTCATAATAGTATATGACATATATAATGTTGATATTCATAATAATATTATATATCAATTACAACTGAAAAATTTTTTAAATTATAAAAGTTTACCTGAATGAATTAACAAAGAGGATCCAATTATACACCACCTGGAAGAAATTTCCAAAATTCCAAAAATGATGATATAGGTAGGTTAGAAGAGAATGAAAAAAGATATATCATGGAAATACTACTAATCAAAAGAAAGCTGAAGTGGTTATATTAATATCAAATAAACTTCAAAGCAATAAAATTACCAGGCATAAAAAGGGTATTATATAATAATAAAAGGTTCAATTCACTTTCCTTTTTTTTTTTTTTTTTTTTAATCCTCACCCGAGGAGATTTTTCCTTTTTTTTTCAGATAGAGTGGGAGGGAGGGAGAGAGAGAGAAACATCGACATGAAAGGGACACATCGAGTGGTTGCCACCCTCATGACCCAATCAGGGCCAGGGACAAACTGCAACCGAGGTACATGCCCTTAGCGGGAACCAAACCCAGGTCTCTCTGGACCGCAGGCCGATGCTCTAACCAGTGACCCAAACCAGCCAGGGCCATTTCACTTTCTTTCAAGTATATAGACCATACGACAGAAGTCATAAAACTAATCTTAACAAATTTAAAAGAACTGAATTAACACAAAATATATTCTCTGACCATATGAACTTAAACTAGAAATGAATAACAGAAAAATAACAAGAGATCTCTTAAATTCTTGGAAATTAAAGGATGCACTTATAGCCCTGGCCGGTTTGGCTCAGCGGTTAGAGCGTTGGCCTGCGGTCCTGAGAGACCCGGGATCGGTTCCCGCTAAGGGCGCGTACCTCGGTTGCAGTTTGTCCCCGGCCCTGGTTGGTTGTGTGGGTAGCAGCCACTCAATGTGTTCCTTTCACATCGATGTTTCTCTCTCTCTCTCGGTTCCTCTGTCTCCCTCCCACTCTACCTGAACAAAAATGGAAAAATGTCCTCGGGTGAGGATAAAAAAATAAAATAAAAAAATAAAGGATGCACTTATAAATAATACACAGGCCAAGGAAATCTCAAGGGAAATTAGAAAATCTTTTTAATTGAAATAAAAATGCATCAAAATTCATTAAGCAATACTCCAAAGAAAATCTACAGCATTAAATGCTTATATTAGCAACCAAGAATATTCTTAAACTAATAATCTAAATGTCCACCTTAAGAAGTTAAGGGGGAAAAAAGAGCAAAATAAACTCAAATCAAGTAGAAGAAAAGGCACCCCTTATAGCTAACACCATAAGGATGAAAGACTGAACAGTTTTCTCCCGATTGAGAAAAGTCAGTGATATCAACTGTCACCACTTCTGTTTAACATTGTACTGAAAGTCCTTATCAGTGTGAGAAGGGGAAAGAAAAAATACAGATTAGAAAGAAAGAAAAAACAAAAGGCCTTATTTGCAGACAATATGATTGTCTACTAGAAATATAAAACATCTACACAAAATCTCCTAGAACTAATAAGTAAAATTATAAGGATATAAGGTCAGTACACAAAAATCAATCATATTTCTATATACTAGCAAGTAATAATTAAAAACTAAAATTTAAAAATACCATTACAATAGTTCCAAAAAACTGAAATACTGAGGTATAAGAGTAACAAAACATGTATAAGAGCTGTATGCTGAAAACTACACCATTATTAAAAAAAATCAAAGACCAAAATAAATGAAAAGACATATCACATTAATCATATATCAATATATTAAAGGTATCAATTCTTCCCATTTGATTTATAGATTAACAAAATTCTAACCAAACCACTGACCCCCAGGATATTTTTTTTGTAGATATAGACAAACTTACTCTAAAATCAAAAGCAAAGAAACTAAAATAGCCAAACAATTCTGAACAAGAATAAATCTGAAAGAATCATATTAAGTACTTTTAAAAATTACTCTGAAGCTATAGTAATTAATACAGTATGGTTCTGGGGAAGGGACACATAAACCAATAGAAAAGAGTTGAGAAACAGATTCACACAAATATGGTCAACTGATTTTTGACAAAAATGCAAAGGCAATTTAGTGGAAAAAATCTTTTTCAAAAATGGCGTTGTAACAACTAGACATCCATAGGCAAAAATATATAAACCTCAACTCAAACCTCACACCTTACACAAAAATTAACTCAAAATGTATCATAGATCCAAATATAAAATACAAAACTATAAAGCTTTTAGAACCTATAAAATTGTTATGGCATGGAGTTAGGCAAAGAATTTTTAGAAATGACACTAAAAGCATGACCCATTAAAGGAAAAAAGTTAGAAACTGGACTTCAAATGAAAAACTTCTGTTTTGTAAAAGACACTGTCAAGAGAATGAAAAGCAAGCTGCAGACCGGGAGAAAATATTTCCAAATGACATATCTGACAGAGAATTTGTATCCAGGATACATAAAGAACTCTAAAAACTCAACAGTAATTAAGCATAGGCCCCAATTAAAAAATGGGCTAAAGACTTGAACAAAGAATTTACCAAAGGTGGAAGGCAACTGACTACATGAAAAGATGTTCAATATTTTTAGCCACCTGGGAAATCTAAATTAAGGGTATAATGATATTAGAAGAGCTAAAAAAATTTTTAAAAAGTGGTAACACCACATGCTGGAGAAGATGCAGAAACATGAATAAACCTGGAGGACATTGGGCTAAGTGAAATAAGCAAGACATGAAAGACAAGTACTATATGATCTCACTTACATGCAGAATCTATAAAAATAAATTCACAGAAGCAGAGAGTAGGATGGTGGTTGGGAGGGAATGGAAGGGAATAGAAAGATACTGGTCAAAGGGTACAAACTTTCACTTATATGATGAATAATTTCTGGGATGCTAATAATATATGGCATTAACTATAGTTAATGTTACTATATATCTGAAATTTGCTAAGAGCAGATCTTGAATGTTGTCACCAAAAAAAGAGGGGTGTAACTATGTGAGGTGATGGCTATGTAAATAAGCTGGATTGTGGTAATCATTTTACAGTGTGTATATGTATCAAATATTTGTCAATTATATCTCAATAAAGCTGGGGGGTAGAAAATGCTGATCGGGACCAAGTACTAAGACTGGTTATAATTGCACCACTCTTCAAACTATCCTAAGAAGGTATAAAATATTCCTTTTTTAAAAAAATCTCCCAAAATAAACCAGTCCACTAAAACACACAAAGGATTATAATTCAAGACAGTATTCTCTATAATTATATATATTTTTGGATGGCTGCCATAAAAGTTAGATCTTAGACTAAAAAGAAAGATCTTAGATCTTTGTTAAGAAACAAAACATAACCAGTTGACCAAAGCCATTTATTTAAATAAGTAATTGACTTCACCACCCCTAACTGTCCTAGTTTTTAAAGCATTAAATGTAAGTTAGCACTCAATTCCTTTTAAATGACAAAAGCACTTTTATAACTTTTCAGTCTTTAATTATCTTCTGAGGATATGAGCTTTAAGTAGCAAATCCAGCTCTTTCTAGAGCTTAAAGTATGTTAACATATAAAGTTTGGGACAATTAAAAAATTGACAACAAATATCTATCTACTGCTAAGCAAGTTAATTATTGAGTGGTTAAATATTCCAAGCCCTAAGAGTCAAACAAAAGAGATCAAAATGGTGTAGGTCCTCAAGGACTTAGCTGAGGGGACAATACAGACCATAAGACAGACACTAGAACTGTAAATAAGAAAGTATTAAGTAGGACAATTAGAGAATAACATCTTAACAGAATCAAAACATTCTTTATCAAATTTCCCATATAAGTCAAATAGTAATTCAGAAGGGAAAATAATTTCATCTGATATAGAGAGACACTGGGATACAGTGAAAAGAGGTGTGTACTGGAGTCTAGAGACCTGTCTCAGTTCTGCCATTAAAAACTCTTGGGTAAGTCCCAACTGCTCCATAGTGCATAGGCAGTAGACATGGTACCTGACACAAAAAGGACATTTGTTCATTCAACGCTGATTCGGATTTCGCTAAGCAAGGAAGAAGGGGCAGGCAGGGGCTCCTTCTAGAAGGGACTCACTCAGGATGTCTGCAACTCAGGACTATGGCAAGCTTGCTGTTTGAATTCAATACCGCCTTCTCACAACCCTGTGAAAGAAAGAACACTGACACCCAAAAGAAGGAGCTGGCCACTGTCCTTGCCTCCTCCAGAGCACAAACTCTTATATCAAGAGCCTCACTGTCCTGGGCCAGCTGCACTGGCACCTCACAGTCCCAGGGACCCCCTGTGATGCATCAGCTGTCTGGCTTAGTTTCAGTCTGGTTCTCTGAGTATTGGTAAGCTTATCTGAAGGAAAGGGAATCGGATCAGGTCCTTTACAACATCACAATCTATTAATATAAAAATTAGAAATATTAACCATAGAACACAAACCTTACTAAGTTGTCAAGTATGAGTAAAAGAGCTTATTAAATTTTTTATCTAGACTTTACTTGTTTGTTCTACAAGAAATATCAAACTGTTTTAGAAATACATACTACTGAATTCTTTAACAGAACAATTCTTACCTTAGTCTCAAAATATTAACATGACTAGATCTCACGGTAAAACATAATCTATGCAAAAATTCATCACTAGACTGAGTTAATTTTTATGACTCAGAACAATATTCTTGTAAATCAAGTAGTTAGTACCTCTAGAACACCAAGTGCAGTAGAGTCCCCAGCAATGTCTGTAGGCAGCAAGAAAAGGTCGAATGCCCTTAACTTCCAGACCTAAAATCCAGAAGTAGAAGAAAACAAATCATCTTAACAGTTACTGAATGGCAACTATGTGCTAGAAGTTGTCCTAGTCACTTTACATGGATTACCTTATTTGGTTCTTTAAACAATCTTATGAGGTGACTGGTTATTATTACAGTTGTAATGATGAGAAAAGTGAGGCTTGGGAGGTTAAGAAATTTGCCCACAGCCCGGCAGGTGTGGCTCAGTGGACTGAGCATCATCCCATGGACTGAGAGGTCCTGGTTCGATTCCTGGTCAGGGCACATGCCCGGGTTGCGGGCTCAATTCCCCGTAGGGGGCATGCAGGAGGCAGCTGACTGATGTTTCTCTTTCACATCAATGTTTCTCTCTTCGTCTCTCTAAAAAAAATCAATAAAAACATATTTTAAAAAAAGACATTTGCCCACAGCTACTTCACAAGCCTAGAAATAAGGTAATCAAAGAATGCACCACTGTCTTAAGCTTTCATGAAAACACTGATTGGTGGACCCAATTGTTCACATCCCTCTGGTAAATGTAGTCCTATAATGAACATGTGGATTATTACGTTTTCATGGCTTGATATTATGTCTTTTTTTTTATCCTCACCCGAGGATATTTTTCCATTTTTTGTACAGATAGAGTGGGAGGGAGAGAGAGAGAGAGAAACATCAACATGAGGGGACACATCGTGTGGCTGCCACCCGCACAACCAACCAGGGCCGGGGACAAACTGCAACCGAAGTACGTGCCCTTAGCGGGAACCGAACCCGGGTCTCTCCGGACCGCAGGCCGACGCTCTAACCGCTGAGCCAAACTGGCCAGGGCTGATATTATGTCTTAATGTAAATTAAGAAATTAGCTTTGTTTTCCATATGAGACGTCAGTAAATAGGCTTAGCATGAAACCAGCTCCCCTGATCAAACTGAGTTTCTAGATCTACAATTGCTGAGGAACAGACACCAAACTATTCAAGTTAAGGTCATTCTTTGAGTTCTGCTATAAATGGTGCCTCCCTGGAGAAGATGTCTATTTTGTTCATTAACCACAACATTCCTTTGTCTCTTCTTTTGAATATTAACTTTCTCCACTGGACTTCTAACATGTTCTATATATAGCAAAAAAATGTGAAGTTAAGTCAATAGAGTGAGTTCATGAAGAGCACCAGGTCCATATGCTTAAGATGCCCTGGGTAGAGACAGCAAATACAATATTTTATTAAGAAAACTAAAAACTATAACTTCCATTCTTTCTTTAACATAAGGACATCTACATTTACAAGAAGGTGGGCAATAACAGTGGCTGAGAAAGGAAGACAAAAACATCTTAAAAAGAAACTGCTCTGGGAAAAAAGAAAAAAGGAAAGAAAGCAATATTAAATAATCTTCAAGTGTACAAAGAAGTACTTGATAGAAACTGATACTTTCAAACTATGAAACATGGGACACTGCTTTAGCTTGGAAAAACTTTAGAATATATAATATACATATAGTGTAAGAATAAATGCTCCTTTCACTAAATTTATACAGATAAAGCTCAAGTTAAAGTATCTGCAAAAATGGACAAGAGGCATGGTTAAGATACGAAAACCTAAAATCATTTAAATCCTTCTTCCCTTATCCTCCCAATCATTATTTTTTTCAGAATTTAAAAAATTAAAGTAGTTTTGTTTTTTTGATGACTATGAGCATACTACATGCATACTGTAGAAAATGTGAAAAATATTAAACTGAATACAGAGTGGGACAAAAGTAGGTTTACAGTTGTGAGTATGTGAAACAGAGTTTATTCTTGTATTATTAGTTATTTATTATTGTATTATTTTCCATATAAACTGTAAACCTATTTTGCCCTATCCTGTATTAAATGACTGAAAAATCTAACTACTCAAAGTTAGCATATTTTATTAAATTATCATATCATTTTAATAAATGTTTACCTTTTTAAGAAACTAAAAGTATCATTCAACTTTTTTCTTTTTTCTTTTTTTTTTTTTTATCCTAACCTGGGGATATTTTTCCATTTTTTGTACAGATAGAGTGGGATGGAGAGAGAGGAAGGGAGAGAGAGTGAGAAACATCGACGTGAAGGGACACATCGAGTGGCTGCCACCTGCACGACCAACCAGGGCTGGGGACAAACTGCAACCGAAGTACGTGCCCTTAGCGGGAACCGAACCCGGGTCTCTCCGGACCGCAGACCAACGCTCTAACCGCTGAGCCAAACTGGCCAGGGCTCATTCAACTTTTTTCATTTATTACTTGTACACATTTTCTTATACATATACTCTTAAATATCCTAAAGCTCATGATTTTTACCACCTGCCAATTTTTTAAATTATCATTAGTATACTAAACAAAAAAATGAAAGAACATGATTTTTATGGTTTTATAGATTTGGTTATTTTATTTTATTTTATTTTTTTATCCTCACCCGAGGACATTTTTCCATTTTTTGTTCAGGTAGAGTGGGAGGGAGAGAGAGGAAGAGAGAGAGAGAAACATCGATGTGAAAGGAACACATCGAGTGGCTGCCACCCGCACAACCAACCAGGGCCGGGGACAAACTGCAACGGAGGTCCGCGCCCTTAGCGGGAACTGAACCCGGGTCTCTCAGGACCGCAGGCCGACGCTCTAACCGCTGAACCAAACCGGCCAGGGCTAGATTTGGTTATTGTGGCTGTAGTATAACTTAATCATTTAAGAGGCTTCCAATATTTTTAACATTACAAACAGCATTTTTATGAATAAGTAACAGATGCATATATACATTTGTGAACATCTCTTATTTCCTTCCAATAAATTACAAAAAATAGAATTTTGGACAAAGGGTTCATTATGAACATTCTTTTTTTTTTTATCCTCACCTGAGGACATTTTTTGATATTTTGTTCAGATAGAGTGGGAGGGAGAGAGAGAGAGAGACAGAAACATCGACGTGAAAGGGACACATCGAGTGGTCGCCACCCACACAACCCAACCAGGGCCGGGGACAAATTGCAACCGAGGTACGCGCCCGTAGCGGGAACTAAACCCTGGTCTCTCCAGACCACAGGCTGACGCTCTAACCGCTGAGCCAAACCGGCCAGGGCTCATTATGAACATTCTTAAGGATTCTGAATATTGCCAAATTGCCACTGTAGTGGACTGAATGTGTGTGTTCCCCTACAATTCATATGTTGAAATCTAATCCCCAATGTGAAGGTTTTTGAAAGTGGGGCAAGACTGGAACCCTCACAAAAGAGATTAGTGCCCTTAGAAGAGGCCAGAGAGCTAGTAGCTAGCTCTCTTTCTACTATGTGAGGATACAAGAAGTCTGTAGTCTACAATTCTGAAAGGGGTCCTCACCAGAATTCGGCCATACTGGCATCATGATCTCAGACTTCTAGCCTCTAGAACTGTGAGAAATACATTCTGTTGTCTATAAGCCACCTGTTGTGTATAATACCATAAATTTATGGTAATTTGTTATAGTAGCCTGAGCTAAGACAGTCATTTAGAAAGTTGTACCAATTTATGCTCCTACCAATAGCAAATATTTTCCAACACTTGATTCTTTTTCACATGACAGACCTATTGAAGCATGCCATCAATCTAATGATTCTAACTTCTTAAGCTTTTTCCATAATCTTATTTCATAAGCTTAGAGGAAAATCTTTTAGAAAGTAATAGCTCTTGCAGTAAATAAATATTTATCTGTGGTTGAGCAATGTTTCCACTGTTGCTTTTGTTTAACAAATTTACCTCTGTTAATTAAAAATAGTAATGAGTTGTATAAATCCATTTTAAGGATAAAGTTCTTCTGTCTGTGTATTTGTAATAAGAGATGTTGGAAATGATGAAGATAACCATGGTAAACTGAGTTATTTTTCTTTCTTTTTTCCATATTTTCTTCTTTGAATTTCTGTGTATGGCTTGAAAATTAAAATATGAACTAGCATTATATTTAATTAAGCCATACTCTAAGAAGTATGATACCTCCAAAATTTTAGTTTTCAAAAGAAAAATTAAAATACAATTCTATACTTCCATTTTCAGTTATGGAGTAATTGGGACTAGGTTAGACCTCCTGCTGTAAATGACCATAAAACTGGGCAATATATATAAAATATTATTTTCAGATGTAGGACAATAGGCAGCGTAGGACTCTGATTCCTGAGACAAGGAAAACAAAGACTCATGAATGCCCTGGCTTTCCACTTGTGCTGCAGGATAGAGAAACCTCAAAAGAGCACAGACCTCACTGAGTTGAGAAAACAGAGCTCAAAGTTTGAGGCTACTGAAGTACCTGTAATTAAAGGGGCAGAATACAAGAAAGAAGGGAACTGTGGAGAGAAAAAGTTTCAGAAGTCTGTAGAGACATCTACTAATTATTTGCGTAGAGATTAAGCTGCATGTGCACAAGGCAAGACTCCATGAAGCCTCCAAGACTCCATCAAAGAATACATGCTGGGGAAAGAACACCTACAGAATGCGAACTGAACAATGAACTATCTGAGCTTGCAAAGGTCTGAGAGACATTCAAATTCCTGGCAACTAGAGTGGAGAGATCTCATTAAATATAACATGCACTGAACAGAGATCCCAGAAAGACGATGCCTCTGTATGAGGGCTAAGCTAGTCCTAGAATAAAATTGCTGAAAACAAAAAATGAAGACAGGGAGGAAAAAAAGATCTCTTAAGCAGCCAGAGGAGGAAAAAAGGCATATTTCATCAAGTAAGCAATGGTAATAATGACCTCTCTTCTCACCCTGACCAGGTGGCTCAGCTGGTTGGAGAGCTGTCGAGCTGTCGGTACTCCCGAAGGTTGTGGGTCTCCCTCTCTGTCTTTGTCTCTGTCTCTCTCTCCCTCTCCCCCTTTCTGCCTCTCTAGAATCAATGAAAACATATCCTTGGGTGAGGATTAAAAAAAAATAAAACTTTAAACAAAACAAACAAAAAAGAATGACCACTATTCTCATCAGAAACAATTTAAGCTAGAAGATACTGAAATGCTTTTAAAGTGCCACATGGGGGCGGGGGGCAGGGTGGAGCTGTCGATGCAAAATTCAATATTCCTCATAAATATCCTTTAAAGATGAAGGCAAAAGGGAGTAACAATGTTCAGATTTGTCCTTCTAACATAAACAAGTAGAAAACTAGACAAATTGTTTTCAGGCAGTGTGGAAACATGATCCCTGAAAGAAGGAAAACAAATGCGGTGAGCCCCCAAATTGTCCCAATTTTGTTTGTAACTACAACACAGGGAGGGGGAACCCAAACAGAACCAATGGTCTCACGGAATTGAGGTGACAGGGATTAGAGTTTTGGAGTCAGTCTGAGAAAGCTAGAATTTTCAGGGCACATTACTACAAAGGACGAAACTAAATGGAAATGCTCCAAAAATCTGCAAATGGGGTCTCCTTGAGTTTCTGGCTAAATACCAACCTGTGTGTGTGGTGTGTAAATCTGTGAGGCTAGACAGAGAAAAACTTCCAAGAAAATAACAAATACTGGAGAGATGGGGGATCTCTAAGCCAAACAACTCCCACAGTTCATACAGTGCCAGAATCATTCAGTTTCTACCAGCCAGGGTAAATAAATGGGGCAATCAAGGAAGACACAAAAAGGGGTACAACTCAATAGTGGTATAAAACTAGCCCCTAAACTGAAAGCTTTTCTAGAACTGCCCCCCTAAAACAAACAAACAAACAAAAAACCCTGAAAACAAAACTCCAAAGATCAAGCTGATCCACAAATAAACTAACTGCCTGCCAGAACAAAACTTAATATTCAAGGAAGAAAAAATAAAAATCAAGAACTCAACATAACAACTCCATAAAAAATTACCAGACATAAGAAAACATAAGTGGTAACCTATAATCAAGATCCAGAACTGGCAAGGATAAAGAGAATTTTAACACAAGGACTTGTATTAAATAGCTATTAGAAAAGAATTTAAAGGCTTAAAGGAAAAGATGAACATAATGAAAATAAGAGAAAAATCTCAACAGAGAAGTGGAGATTATTTTTTTTAAACACCAGTGGTAATTTTAGAACTGAAAAAAGAATGTCTAATATAAAAAAAACTAATTGGGTAGGCATAATAGCATATTGCATAAAAGAAATATTTAAAAATCAGTGTACTCGCCCTGGCCGGTTTGGCTCAGCGGTTAGAGCATTGGCCTGCAGTCCAGAAAGACCCGCTAAGGGTTCGGTTCCCGCTAAGGGCACGTACCTCGGTTGCAGTTTGTCCCCGGCCCTGGTTGGTCGTGCGGGTGGCAGTCACTCGATGTGTTCCTTTCACATCAATGTTTCTCTCTCTCTCTCTCTCTCCCGCTCTCTCCCTCCCACTCCATCTGAACAAAAAATGGGAAAAAATGTCCTCGGGTGAGGATTAAAAAAAAAAAAATCAGTGTACTTGAAGACAGGCAACAGAAACCTTTTTAAATAAGGAAAAGAAAAATAGATCAAAAGAAAACTGGACAGAACTTCAGTGATCTGTGAGTTGATAGTAAGTGGTCAAATATATGTAAGATTAGAGTCTGAGAAGAAAAGAAATACTTGGAAATTAAAAAATTTGAAGAAAGATAACTAAAAATTTTACAAATATGATTAAAATAATACACAGATCTAAGGTGCTCAATAAACCCCAAGGATAGACAGACACAAAACCACACCAAGAGGCATCATAATAAAGTTGCTGAAAACCAGTGATAAAAAAAAGCTTAAAAGCAGTCAAAAGTAAAAAACAGTACATACAGAGAAACAAATATAAGAATCATGATAGAGTTCTGGTCAAACACTACGCAAGTAAGATAGTGGAGTAACATCTTTAAAGTGCTGAAACGGGCCCTGGCCAGTTTGGCTCAGCAGTTAGAGTGTCAGCCTACAGACTAGAGAGTCCCAGGTTCGATTCCCATTAAGGGCACGTACCTCGGTTGCGGTTCGTCCCTGGCCCTGGTTGGGGTCGTGGGGGTGGCAGCCACTCTATTTGTCTCTCTCACATCAATGTTTCTCTTTCTCTCTCTCTCTCTCTCTCTCTCCCCCCCCCCGCTCTATCAGAAGATAAATGCAATAAAAATGCAATAAGTAAATAAAGTGCTGAAAGGTGGAATTCCTGAATTCTCTATGTAGTAACAATAACTTTCAAAATAGAAGACAAAATGAGAGAGAGAGAATGTTTCACTGTAAGAAAATAAAAGGAAATTTTCGAAGCAAAAGATATATGATACCACACACAAACTTGGATTTACACAAAGAAATGAAGATCTAAAAAATGGTTAATAGAAAGATAAGTATTAAAAATATTTTTCATTTTTAATTTTTCTAAAAGGAAACTGCCTAAGAAAAGCAAAAAAGAACAGAAACAGAATTAAAGCAGCACATATAAAGTCAAAATGTATGACAAAGCACAAAATATGGGAGGAACTGGGAGTATACTATTATGTAAGATTCTTGCATTACATATGAAGTGATACAACTTCATTTGAGGGTAGACTGTTTTAATTAATTATAAGAGCCACTACTACAAACTTTAAAGAGATATATTTCATAAACCAATAGAAAAAATAAAAATAGAATCATAAAAAATAACCCTTCCATCCCCAAAAGTATGTTTTTTACTCAATAAAAAAGTTGTATCAAATAAAAAAAAAATCCCAAAGCAGATAGGAAACAATGGAAAAAGAACAAATGGTAAGATGGTACATTTTAATTCAACTATATCAATAATTACATTAAATGTATAATATACAGATGATATATTATAGAACTGTACACCTGAAACCTATATAATTTTATTAACCAATGTCACCCCAATAAATTCAATAAAAATAATGTAAATGGTCTAACCTAGCAGTTGGAAAACTTATTCTGAAAAGAGCCAGAAAATCTTTTAGACTTTGAGGATCATATGGTTTCTGTCCCACAGACTTAATCTTGCCACTGTAGCTTAGAAAGTAGCTATAGGCAATATGTAAATGTATGGGCACAACTGTGTTCCAATAAAACTTTATTTAGGTGGTTGGTAGAGTTCTGCCAGCCATAGTTTGTCAACTCAGTCTAATCACACCAAATTAAAAGAAATATTGTCAGACTGTATAAAAAGCAAGACCCAACTCCATGTTCTCTACAAAAAGCTCACTTTATTTTATTTATTTATTTTTTAATCCTCACCTGAGGACATTTTTACATTTATTTTCTGATAGAGCGGGAGGGAGAGAGGGAGGAAGAGAGAGAGAGAGAGAAACAATGATGTGAGAGAGACACATCAACTGGTTGCTACCCACACGACCCCAACTGGGGCGCCAGGGACAAACTGCAACCAAGGTACGTGCCTTTAGAGGGAACCAAACCCGGGCCTCTCTGGTCTGCGGACTGACGCTCTAATCCCTGAGCCAAACCGGCCAAGGCAAGAAACCCACTTTAAATATAATGATATAAATAAGTTAAAAGTAAAAGGATGGAAAAAGATATACCATACAAATATTAATCAAAAGGAATTTTAGTATCAGAAACAGAGATTTCAGAACCAAGGAAGTTACCAGGGATAATAAGGAACATTTCATAATACAGAGCGAGTAAATCCATCAACAGGATTTAACACTATTTTCTTTTTTTTATCATCCTTACCCGAGGACCTTTTTCCACTTTTTGTTCAGGTAGAGTGGGAGGGAGAGAGAGGAACAGAGAAAGAGAGAAATATCGATGTGAAAGGGACACATCAAGTGGTTGCCACCCACACAACCAACCAGGGCCGGGGAAAAACTGCAACCGAGGTACATGCCCTTAGCAGGAACTGAACCCAGGTCTCTCTGGACCGCAGGCCGATGCTCTCACCGCTGAGCCAAACCGGCCAGGGCGGATTTAACACTATTAAATGTGGGTGCACCTAACAATGCTGTAACAGTGCTCGAAATATAAAACAAAATCTGATCTAACTGAAAGGAGAAACACACAAATCCAAAATTGTAGGTAAAAACTTCAACTCTTCTCTCTCAGTAATTGAAATATGGACTGAGAGGTCCCAGTAGGATTCCTGATCAGGGCACATGCCCCATTGTGGGCTCAATCCCAAGTGGGGGGGCATGCAGGAAGCAGCTGATCCATGTTTCTCTTTCACACTGATGTTTCTCTCTCTCTCTCCCTTCCTCTCTCTCTAAAAAAATCAATAAAATATATTTTAAAAAGGCCCGGCCAGTGTGGCTCACTGGCTGAGTGTCAACCCATGCACCAGGAGGTCACTGGTTCAATTCCTGGTCAGGACACGTGCCCAGGTTGTCGGCCAAATCCCCAGTGTGGGGGATGCAAGAGGCAGCCAATTGATGTTCTCTCTCATCAATGTTTCCATCTCTCTCTCCCTCTCCCTTCCTTTCTCTCTAAAACCAATAAAGAAAAAAAATTGTTTTTAAATAATAAAGAAAATATATGAAGACCACCTAACTTAACTGACATTCACAGAACACTCCACCCAGCAACAGGAGAATATACATTCTTCTCAAGTACATACTGAACATTCACCAAGATATACTATATGTTTGCCATAAAACAATCAGAAAGTTTAAATGGATTGAAAATACAGGGTGGGGCAAAAGTAGGTTTACAGTTGTTCATATGGAAAATAACACAATGAATAAATAGTAACATAAGAAGAATTATGTCTTTTACTCACAAATGTAAATCTACTTTTGCCCCACCCCGTATTAAGAATATGTTCCCTGACCACACAGCATTAAATGAAAACACAGTAACAAAAGGATACCTGGAAAACCCCAAATATTTGAAAATTATTTGACAACATTCTTCCGAACAATCCATGAGTCAGAAAAAAAAACTACAAGAGAAATTAAAAAATATTTTGAATGAAATGAAAATGTATAGCTTTAAATGTTGATATTTAAAATAATAAATTTTAAAAATCAATGTTCTAAGCTTTCACCTTAAAAAAAACTAGAAAATGTACAGCAAATTAAATCCAAAATAAGGAGGAAGGAAAGAATTAATGAAAGAATTCAAATCATTAAACAGAAAACAGATAAACCCCAGAAAAAAAAATCAACAGAACCAAAAGTTGATTATTTTAAAGAACTGATAAAATTGATAATCCCTAGCTAGACTAATCAAGGTGGAAAACGAGAAAAATGAATCCAATATTAGGAATGAAAGAGGGAGCATCAATACAGATCCTACCAACATTAAAAGGAAATAAGGTTTCATGAAATGTATAATTTCTTTTCAAACTGATAAATTTGACAAATTAGATAAAATGGACAGATTCTTCAAAAGACACAAATTACCAAAATAGGCATAAAAAGAAATAGATCTGAAGAGTCTTATAAATGGTCTTTTAAAAACTGAATCCTTAATTAAAAACCTTTCCACAAAGAAAACTGCAGGCCCAGGTGGCTTCATTGGTAACTTCTATCAAACATTAAAGGAAGAACATCAATTGTACCTAAACTCTTCCATAAAAGAAAGAACAAAGGAACATTGCTGGTAGAAATATAAAATTGTAAGTCCACCTTGGAATTTCTTCTGTCAGTTCCCCAAAATGTTAAATATACACATATTCTATAACCCAGCAATTCCACTTCTAGATATCCATCCACAATAAACGTGTGTCACAAAAAGCCTTTATAAGAATGTTCATAGCAGCTTTAGTCATAACAGTTGAAAACTGGAAAAAACAACAACAACTAAAGAACCCCTTTCCATAATAATAATAAACAAATTATAGTATATCCACACAATTGAATACTGGTCAGCAACCAAAAGGAAGTAACTATAACATGTAACATGGATGAAGCTGTATTTTAAACAAGAGCTTCATATAATTTTTATGCCCAGGAAAGTTTGAGAACCATGGTTATGGAAGTACATAAGAAAACAAAGAGAGAAAATATAAAGGATTTAGGTAATTTATAAATTAATCCGTGAACACCATAAACTATATGTAACAGTTGTCATCTTCCCTAACTGCTTAATTGCCATTTAAATCATGTTACAATACTCCTCTGTTCATATTTAATTTTCTACTTGTGTGCTTCAGGGAGTTCAAATTTCAAATTTTAGTTTTCAATCCTCTACCCCAATTTCTCATTAATCCCATCTCGAATGGTACATTTTAGATAACAAATCCTGTTCACCAGTTCCCTTGCTTTTTCTTCCTTAATATTCCACTTTCTTTGTGCTATTTTTCCTACCTCTTTAATGGTGTTCTTACTTTTTGCTGCACAAACTTGTCTTTCTGCCCCCTTTAAAACCGAACCAAAAACTCATCTTTTCCACTAAGTGCTAAACCACCTCAGATTCTTTCCAAATTCTCTCAGTACTTGAAGATCTTACTCTTAATATATGTATTTATTTTACTGAATTTGGACATCTATTATAATGACTCACTAACTCCATCCCCTGGCTTAGAGAGTAAAACCTTTGGGTTCAATGAATTTAAAAGATTCCAGTCCTCTTCAAGGTTCATTCTCTTGTGCTGTTTTTACTCTTCTCTCTGGCTTTCCATTTACCAGAGGCTTAAATTCTATAGGGCTTGGAGTGGTAGGAGAGAAAGAGAGGCAAAGAGATGGTTGTTTATGACTGCTCTGGACTAGATTTTACAGAAGATGAAAAAAGCCTTTTGGGCTTTAGTATCTGTTCAGACTACCTCACCGGCCCAAGGAACCAAACAAGATTCCAAGAAGAGACTTCAGGTGAGGAATAAGGAAATGTGTTTGTCTATGAATTCCCTGTGCTATACTGTATGGCCAGACAGGATGCAGTAGTTTCAAAGACACTAAAATATTTCTGGCTTTCTGGCAGAAAATACTTCTATGTAGTCTTTTTTTAAAATATGTTTTTATTAATATTTTTAGAGAGAGACAGAAACATTGATATGAGAGAAACATCGATCGGCTGCCTCCTGCACTCTCTCCACTGGGGATCAAGCCTGAAAGGTGGGCATATGCCCTGACCGGGAATCCAATTGGGACCTCTCAGTCCAAGGGACAATCCTCTGAGCCACATTGGCAGGGCTCTCTATTTATAAGGCTAGGGGGTGGAAGTTTGACTGGAGGTGGGCAAAAGGTAAATATTAAAAAATGTCTACACTCTCAAACTAAGTGCCAGTACTTTTGTTTTGCGTACATTACTTAGGAATTACTCATATAATTTCACAACTTTCAACTATAAACTATGCCTTCCAAATCATATCTATAAACCTGACCAGGCTCCTGAGCTAGATCAATATTTCCAACTGACATCTTGGTCATGTTTTTACTTATGTAAAAAGCATAATTAGTTATCTGAAAGCAAACTCAGTATTCCCCCTCGCAAACTTGCACATATTATTCTACTGCCAAATCAGGAACCTCAGACTCATTCTCAACTTTATTATCTCCAAATACTAACCAAGTATGGAACACTTAAACTCCTAAATATCTCTGAAATCAGTGCTCTTGTTTCTATCCCACTACAAATCCCTTAATTCAGACCATCATTATCTCTATCTTGAACTAGGGCAGAGCCATAAATGACATCCTTGACTGTGATCTACCTACCAGAGGCCAGAGAGACCGCCGTATATACACTCATCCTGCCACATATACTTGATGAATAAATATCTTCAATCTCTGTTCCTCCAGACTATTCTCTTTATACTACTATGACTAGTTTTCTAAAACACCGAACTATTTGTGTCAATTTTCCACCTATAAAACAAAATAAAAATCCAAACTCCTAGTATGGAATATGAAACTATCCACAATCTGTTTCCATGTTACCTTGGTTCCAGTCTGACTTCCTAATTTTTTTCTGCACTCATTTCAGCAAATCAAACGTCACCCTTTTCCTTAAACACACTATGTCCTTTCTTTTTAATAATCTAGAATAAATAGTAACTCAGTCCTGCTTATTTTTATGAGCACCCTTATACTATTTAAAGCCATTACATCTGTAATGACTAAAGAAACAATTAGATAATATAGCCAACTCTCAGATTACTTATTAACATGGTCAGTATACACTACCTGCTGAGCTTCTTCCTTACAGTAAATTAATGTTAAAACTCTTCAGTTACAGACTTATTGCCCTCCTTTTGATTCACAAGCACAAACAGAACTGTAATTCAATTTTCTTCACATATCCATTTCCTTTATTTCACCTTGAACACCTCTTTTCCCCACTTCTGTATCTCCTCTTGCACTTTTCTCCTCCTGCTAAGTTTTCAAAACCTCTTTGTCTGCCTTTCAAAAGAACATCAGTATTCTTCTACCACTTTTAATAGTATAGCACATAAAAATTTACAAAGCACTTTCACATACTCAGTTGGTTCTTATAACATCATTTTTGGGGATTTTAAAATCAACAGATATAAAATATGTGTGTGTATAATATATATAGCAGATGCTGCCCTTATATATAAAATATAAGACACTTTTCTTATATTTTAACTCAAATTTGAGAAAATTGCAGTTCAAAAAGTTCAGTGACTCATCTAACATACTGCTTTATTCCCTCTGCCTAGAACTCCATAACCCCTCTTCATCTGCTTCTCTCTTAAGACACAGCTTCTGCTTTCTCCTCCTTCCAGAGCAAGGTTATGCCTGTTTCAATGCTATCAGAATATTTTCACACCACTAGAAGAATCCAGGTATCTGAACTCCTACTCTGGTGTTTTTGCCTACCAAACAATATTTTCCTCATTAACTAATATTACATTTATTAATGCTCATTAATTAGCCAACATTTTATAAAGTCAAAAGGAGAAACATTTTATGGGTAGCCATCACTGATTTACCAACCTCAAGGATAAAACTGTACACCAAAATATTCCTAGCATTCCTTAAAAATCAAGAATTTAAGGAATGTCTCTAAATCCTCTGAAAATATCTAGATACTGTCTCTTATGGTAATGACATCCAAAGCTGCCACAGCAAAGAAGTAAAACTGCACTTCATGAACCCTAAATTAAACTATTACATGTTTTAAGCGATGCCTTTTAATATCTTGGGAAACGTTTAGGATTAACAATCAAAAGACCAGGGCCACAGTCCCAACTCCAACACATATTTGGCTGACTTGAGAAAGTCACTTAATCTCCCTGAGTCAAATTTCCACTTTGATAATGCCACCTACCTTTCACAATTATTAAGAAAATTAAATGAAAGAATGACTGCAAATCACTTAGCCTAGAATACAGCAGTCAAAAAATGGTAAACCCTTTTATAATTATTTTTATATACAACACCATTTTTGTTTTAAGAACCATGCCCAACAACCCTTAACATGTTCCTAGACTTTGTGGCCCAGCAGCAACTACAACAAATGCCTTCAAGGAAGTTACTTTCATGACTTCTGGATCCCCTTCCTGGGTCATAACTCAGGTCCTAGAAATATAATTTGGAATATCTCCTCCTAAATGCATTATCTTGTTTCTGCCACATGAAAAATCATCAAAAGATGTTCCTGTAGCTTCTCCTTGTTGGCAAGACTTTTAACTACCTGGAACGGCACACAGAGTCAGCTGCAAATCTGGCAACTTCTATTGCCAGTATGTTTTTTAATCACTTGTTTAAAAATGTTAAATGAAATTGGTCCCGGCACTGATCACCTGAAGGTTAATGAGGTTGGACTGGTGTCTCATGTTAATCATCAAAGTCAAAGATTAAATAAATAAGTAAATCAGCTCCCCTTTGGCCACAGACATATTTGGCATATCTGATTGACTTTTTTTTTTTTTTTTTAGAGAGAGAGAGAGGGAGAAGGAGAGAGAGAAACATCAATGTGAGATGTTTGCTTTGCACATGGGCCCCGACCTGGAATTGAACTGGCGACTTTTTTTTCAGTGCATGGAATGACCCTCAACCAACTTAGTCACACCAGCCAGGGCTAGAGATATAATTTTAACCCTTAAGAAATTACTTGGTCTTCTCCCAATAGATTATACTTAATGTTTAGTAAATTTACCCTTTAGCTTTAGAAAATACTTCAGCAGTTTTCCTGATAAAAAGACATGCTAGTCTGACTGGTGTGGCTCAGTGGTTGAGCATTAACCCATGCACCAAGAGGTTGTTGGTTCGATTCCCATTCAGGGCACGTGCCCAAGTTGTGGGCTCGATCTTCAGTATGGGGTATGCAGGAGGCAGCTGATTGATGTTGATGCTTCTCTCTCTCATCGATGTTTCTATCTCTCTCTCCCCCTCTTCCTTCCTCTTTAAAAAAAAAATCAATAAAAAACATTTTTAAAAAGACATTCTAATCTAGGGGACCCAAGATCTATGCCAGGGCTAAACTCCTACAAAATCCTGGTTTTCCTCAACATTTTCCTCTATCCAACCTCCATATATGTAGGCTTAAAATTCAACTCCCAAATCATTTCCATTCTATCTTTCATGTTCCATTTTTAATACATATAGTATTTAAATAAGCTTCTATCCTTTTATCAATCCTTTGAAATACAACATATCATATACTTGATTACCACCTGTAACTGAAGAATCTTTCTGAGAATAAAAAGACTAGATAGCCCTGGCCAGTTTTGCTCAGCGGTTAGAGCGTTGGCCTATGGACTGGAGAGGCCTGGTTCGGTTCCCACTAAGGGCATGTACTTTGGTTGTAGTTTGTCCCCAGCCCTGGTTGGGGTCGTGTGGGTGGCAACCATTCAATGTGTCTCTCTCACATCCATGTTTCTCTCTCTTTCTTCCTCCTTCTCTCCCTCCCACTCTGTCTGAAGATACATGCAAAAATGGCCTTGGGTGAGGATTAAAAAAAAAAAAAGACTAGATATTATTCCTGTAATAGTAGTCTTCAAATTGAAGACAATTGCAGAGCAGATAAGCCCATTTCAAAAATAATTTTTTCACCCTGGTCAGTGTGGCTCAGTGCATCAGCCCATGCATCAAAGGGTCATGGGTTCGATTCCCAGCAAGGGGCATGTACCTGGTTGCAGGTTCAAACCCCAGCACCATTTGGGGCATGTATAAGAGGCAACCAATTGATATGAGAGAGACACATCAATATTTCTTCCCACTCCCAGGAAGATCAATGGAAAAAATATTCTCGAATGAGGATTAACAAATAATAATAATAATAATAATAATAATAATAATAATAATAATAATTTTTTGAAATTATCTTCATCACTGCTTCCTCTTATTAATTTTGATAAAAGATTACTATGTGATATCTTATCAAAGTAAAGGTAAATTGAATTTTGGTGTTAAACAGCATATAGAGTGCTTATGAACTATTAAGAGAACCCATGGAAATATATTCTCAATATCCTGTATTTGGAAATGGTGTAACTACAGTCTCTCTAAGTCATTCCTTAGAATTTGTAACCTACATGTAGAATAAAGCTACTTGCAACTAATTCTCAGCTAAAGCATTCAGATGTAAATTTACCTAACATTAACATGAATCAACAGTTCAGCCAATTACCCTTCAATATTACTTCTGCCCTCATCAGATTCAAAAGCTTCTTTCCCCCCTTAAAAGAAAGATAATCAGATAAGCTAAATGAAGAATTTTTAGGTTGGGCAAAGCAAATAATTCATATTTGCCCTCTGTCATTCTCTAACATCTACATTGAAGCTAAGAAAGTAATTTGCATGGTTCATATCTACCCAGTCCACATGTCCATGGATTTTAATTATAAGTACCAAGCAATTCACAACGCCATAATTATTTTTAAATACACAAAGAAAATTCCAACTTAATAAAAAATTGAGCAATAGTATTTTATTATAACAAAGTATTTCTGATGTCTTTTGAAACCATATTTAACTAAATATTTTTATTCATATAATTAGATTATGCACTAGACCTCAACAAAAGATCTGTGTAATAAATTCTATAAAATTTCTAAAAGTATGTCATGAGTCCAAAAATATACAATAAATTGCAATAATTTCATAATCTTTATTAATCAAAAGAAGATTAGGAATTGGTCACTCTCATACATTAAAACTTTGTAAAAATAAAACAACCCTGGAAACTTTGATGGTTTCGTGTAACTCTTTTAGCCCTGCTAGCATTACTTCAGATTAAAGGGATGACCCATGTATTTAACATTTGATATACCACTAACAGAATGCCTGCCTAATATCTAAAACAATATAGCAAGAATCTACTACTGCCATAATGAATAGGCCTTTGAGTTATAAGTTGTTTCTGATTTTAATCACTCACTTGTAAAATAAACTCAATTTAATGAACTCTTAAAAATAAGAGCAATTTTAAAAAAGATCATGTGAAATATACTTAAAAATAACTGAAATTAATGTTTAAAAAGAGGCATAAAAATAAGCAATTTAAAATGAACAAAATGTTACAAAATTGGAGTTGCACACATTTTATCACTAAAACCTAATAGTTTAATGAATGAAGTCATCAAAATCTTCAGTTACTAAAAAGCAAGGTTCAGTGATCTTCTCATGGTTCCACTGGTAGAAAGGGGTTTAATAACAGACCTTACAGATTCTTGGTTTCCTTATCTAAGCGTACCCAGTAGGCCTCTAGAACTCAGTAGAGTATCTGCAAATCGATTTTTAACATTTTGGTTCTAGAATAATGAAACTGCAAGGAGGGTCTCCGATAACATTTGGAAAAACAGACACCTAACTTGATATGCACATCTAATCAAAGGTCCAAGGTAAACAGAGGAAGGAGAAAAAAAAAAAAAATGAGAGCATCATTTGCACTACTGCCCTTAAGGCAGACTATTATTTTGTCATGTATCTATCTAGAAAATTCTGTTTTTGTGGCCTTATAGTGACTTCATTAACAGCAAGGAAACAATTGGTCATACAAGAGCCTATACCTAATGAACCATAAAGAATAATGTCTAATATTTGTTGTACCCTTACCATGTGCTAAAGAAGCACTTTTTATCCTCGCCAATACCCTATGAGGTAGGTACTTTTATTACCCTCATTTTACAGTTGAGGAAACCTAGGTGCACAATAATTAAATAACTTGCCAGAGATCATGTTATTAAGTGGATAAAATACAAATCCAGTTTTTCTCCAATACAGCTATGACAGAAATTATGTTTTCATAATTATCATGTAATTCTACTACTGCTCTTTTTTTAAAGGTTCTAGAATCCATTTTAATATAAAACCCTCACACTTATTGAAAATAATATTTTAAATATATAATTCACTTTGAAAATGAGCTTTTTGAAATCTGAAAATCTTTCTAGCAATTTTTAGCATAAAAATTATAGAACACTAGCCTACCTAAAAAGTTTATCTAGTATTTTAAACTTGATGACAATGTGTCCCTTTCTAATGAGAGAAATATCCGCACTTCCACTAACAACGCAGTATATTGTTTTAAAATTTTCAGCAAAAGCCCATCTAGTTTTACATCATTTCATGTATAAATGGAGTCAACTCTGAGAATGTGGAACAACTAGAACTCTTATACACAGCCAGTAGGAGGGTAATATGGTACAAACATTTTGGAAAACAGTTTGGCAGTTTCTTAAAGAACAATAACAACTACAACCACAACAAAAAAATCACACCTTGTATATGACCCAATCATTCTACTCTTAGCTATTACCTAGGAGAAATAAGAGCATTTATCCATACAATGATTTTCACATGAATGCTTACAGAAGCTTTATTTTTTTAATAACAAAAGAATAAAAACAACCCAAATGTCTTCAATAGAAGAATGAATAAGCAAATTGTGGAGTGGCTATATAATGGACTATACTCAGCAAATAAAAGGTAGTGAACTATAGATACAGACAATAACATAGACAAATCCCAAAGTAATTACGCTGAGCAAATTAAGCCAGATAAAATCAAGTACACATTATATGAATTTATTTATATAAAATTCTACAAATGCCAAGTACTCCATAGTGACAGAAAGCAGATCAGTGGGTTGGCTGGGAATGGGGGAAAGGCAGAAAAGGATTACAGAGACAGGATATTTTAGGAGGCAATGAATATGTTTATCATCTTGATTGTGATATGGTTTCGTAATTGTACATTTTAACATGTGAAGTTTATTGTTTGTTAATTATACCTCAATAAAGCTGTTAATACTGAAAACAAATAGTAGTCAACTCAAACTTTCCCATCCCTAGAAGGGAACATCACAAATAATCTAAAAACCATTTATAGTTGGCACTAGTTTAGTTTAAACACTGTGTTTTTCCGTGCTGCCGTAATGAGGCGCATGAACATACTGGCTGATGCACTCAAGAGCATCAACAATGCCAAAAAGAGAGGCAAACTCCAGGTTCTTATTAGGCCATGCTCCAAAGCAATCGTCCAGTTTCTAACTGTGATGATGAAGCATGGTTACATTGTTGAATTGGAGATCATTGATGATCACAAAGCTGGGAAAATTATTGTAAATCACATGAGCAGGTTAAACAAGCGTGGAGAGATCAGCCCCAGATTTGATGTGCATCTCAAAGATCTAGCAAAATTGAACAACCTGCTCCCGTCTGTCAGTTTGGTTTCACTGTGCTGCCAACCTCAGCGGGCATCATGGACCATGAATAAAAGACAAAAACACACAGGGAGAAAAATTCTGGGGTTCTTTTTCTAGGGATATAATACATACATGCAAATAAAATGCCTCAATGGAAAAAAAGAAGGAAATAAACACTGTGAATGTGATACAACAGAAAAACCCTGGACTACACTCCAGAGACCTGTCCACCAATTTTGTCCCCTCCACTGCTCTGGGCCTTGGTTTCCTGAACTGTAAAATAATCATCTCCATGGTCTACTCTTCCAGATCTAAAAGAAATGTGACTCATACACATTCATCTTTTTTCCAAGCTTCCAATTCTCATTATGTAGTTATTACTTCATTATGGTCCCTTAGTTCTACAAATGGAGAAAACAGCTCATTCTAAACACAGGTGATTGGGGATAGCCTTTCCGACCAGTACTTTACTACAGATGAGTCTCAAGGTGAAAAATGTAGAAGCTATTATAATGTTAAAAGGTGTTAGGTTTCAATATTTTAAGCTACTGTTTTATGTGCCAGTACATTCTCTCTAAGGACGAACAGTAAAATTCAAGGACAACAGAGAAAAAAAAAATGTCCATTAATTATTCAAGAACTAAGATGCCAACTTAAAATATTAACTTTTTTGCAGATTTTCTCTGACCAATGAATTGCATTAAAAGGCAAATCTGATCTATAAAATTTTCTCACATACCTTTATGTACACCCTAAAAAAAGCTTTCATTTTGTAAATTATGAGAAAATTAGTACCTAATAAGTGATCAAGGAAACATTTAAAAGATTAAAGACCTAGCTGTGCAATTCTTAGCTGCTGCTTCTCAGTGACATGAAGAACCTCTATTGGCTGCCAGAGAGGTGGATTCTGTGGACTGCCACTCACTGTCTAACCCTGGGATGCATTCTATGTTTCTAACCCATTCTCAAGAATGTTATACAAATACAAGATTCTTCAAATTAAACTAAGCATCTGACATTAAGATTCTCAACTGTTAGTAAACTCAACCTGATTTTAGTATTGGCTTCTAGACTTCTAATTTACCAACATCTTTCTAGTTCAACCCTTAAAAGTTAAAATATCTTAAAACTTCTATAGAATCTGTGGTTCAATTTTGCATGACCTTGTAAAGAAACCAAAGCAAGGAAAAGAAAGCATGCGAATTACTTATTAATTTTGTAGAACAAAAGTCAGTAGCAAACTATAACAGTACAGTCCAATCTAAATGTTAAATTGGGATGAATTAAGCCACCGCTATGGATGAAGAGATCTGAAGAAAGGATCTTCAGCGCCTGGAGAAGATGCTACAAAAGACTTTAAGGATGCAGCTTTGAGAATTTCCAGCAAAACCGATAACTTGTAAAACACCATCAAACGCATACCTACATTAAAAAATAAAGGATAACTGACAAGATCCAGCTGCAAGCCACCTTTTGGTGGTAATGCCAAAAGAAAATGTCAAAATCATCTCGTGACTCCAATCATCCAGTTTTCAAAGTTAAGACCCAAGCCAAAATGTATACCTAAATTGTTTCTTAGCATCTTTCTTTAAATGCAACGCCCTCTCCGGAAAGTCACTTCGCTTCAGCTACTTGAACGCCCAAATCCCAGTACTCAAGAATCTTAGGACCCCAAGCAGTTGCAGAGAGGTCTTCCAGCACCTGCCTGCGCGTCCCTTTCTACCTGGGGTTATATACCCCGAAGCTGCTCCAATCACTTACCCCATCCAAGCGCCCCAGTTCCTCTACTCATCTCCCAGTGGACCTCTTCTCTTCGACCTTGAGGACCCCCCCACCGCGATCGGAGCCTTAGAGCCCCAAGTGAGTTGGCGGGTGCCCCCTTCCCTGCAGCGCCCTGCATTGCCCCACAATCTCCGCTGGCCTCCTCCCCATCTACCTCCACCTGGATCACGAACGCCCTCCTACTAGACCGGGGCGACCCCCTTTCCCTTGGACACCCCGTTCCTCCAATCAGAAAACAATTCCACAGAAATGCATCGAGAGCCTACTAAGCGCAAGCTCCCACTACGCGCGGCTTGGTCTGCACCGGGCTCTCCGTCCCACGCCCGCGGTCTCCTTCCCGGCCAGACGGACGACGCTGCCTCCGCCCGAGGTGTGGAAGCGCCGGCCGGAGGCGGACTGCGCCAGGCGCGGGTACCCGGGACCGTAGAGGCTGGGCGGCACGGGAGCCGGGGAGCGATGCCGGCCGGGCGCGGGCCGCGGGCCGCGGGGACACTCACCGGTCGGGGCGCTCGGGGCGGCCACATCCAGGGGCACCTGCGGCCAGGCAGGATGGGCCCAGACGGTGCAGTCACCGAGAGGGCGAGTGCGCCCGCCCGCCGGTCCCGTCTCCTCCGAATGCCTGAGCAGCCCAGTCTCGCTTCCTCCGGACGGAGCTCGGGGACCCCAGCTCCGCCGGATGCCCCCGCCAGGCCCCCACCCCCTCGCCGGGCCGCCTCCCCCTCTACACCCGTTTCCCCTCCCCCCTCCCCCCAACCCCCACCGGAATGGAAAATACCTCCCGGGGCGGGGGGCGGGGGGGCACGCCTCTCTGAAGGGCAGCCTACCGTGACCAATAGCAGGCGGGGCTCCGAGGGGGCGGGATTCCTAGCGGCCAATCCGGAGGCATGTAGGTGAAGGCCGAAAGAGGGAGGCAGGGAGCAAGAGCGGGGCTGCCCGGGAGTCAGGGAGGTCTGGCCGCTCGGGTGCGCGCTGTGCGCGGCTGCCATTTTTGAGTCGGGCAGCAGCGACGGCGGCCGGTCCGGCCCGAGGGGAAAGGGAAGAGCCAGTCAGCTGGTAGAGGAGTGGTCACGTGAACTGGAGGGGCGGGGTAAAGCGGGCTGCGGCTCGAGGGGAGGGGTCGGCGGCGGCGAGTCACGGGGGCTGAGGGTGGTCACGTGGTCAGAGTGGGGGCATGGGTGGGCTTGGGGCGGAAGGTCAATTTGAGGTGGGAGAAGGAAGAAAGCCTTGCCCTGGTGTCAACTCCGTTAAGGAAAAGGAAAGGAAAAATGATGAATGGATAGTGGGAACGCCCGGTCAGAAAATGTGAATGAGCCTCCCTGGCTTCTTCCAGCATGGAGCCTCCTCATTACTACAGCACAAGATCTGCGGAAATGGGCACTTCATTTAATTCAAGCACTGCCAACCCTGCTCCCAGCTGTCGCACACAGGCCTCACACATCGGACGCAGGGGTATTGTCTCCTTTTTGCCTGCACTTTATATGGAAGGGCACCCGCTCTAGAAATGGCTGGGTGGGTAGCAGCTCGTAGTTGAGGTCTGGTGACGCTGCGAGGACTTTCCCTCTGGCCGTTTGGAAACCTGTCGTCCGTCCTTCACTAACTCACCGGCCACTTCTGTGTTAGGCATACCCACCATCGTGTTCCAACATCTCCAAACGTGAAGCAAGCAACTACAAAAAAACACTTGCCCATGAGACCCTATCTAGTTCTTGTGCTTATTTCAATTAATGCTTCAAGTACGGGCTAAATTACACTTCCTACCAGTCCACTGAAAGTGCTCCCCTTGAAACTACCTGTGACGCCCTGGCCGGTTTGGCTCAGCAGTTAGAGCGTCGCCCCTGGACCAAAGAGTCCTGGGTTCGGTTCCGCCAAGGTCACGTCCCTTGGTTGTGGTTTGTCCCCACCCTGGTTGGGGTCGTGCTGTCGGCAACCAGTCGATGTGTCTCTCCCACATTGATGTTTCTCTCTCTCTCTCTCTCCCTCCCCCCCACTCCGTCTGAAGATAAATGTAAAAAACAAAAGCAAAAAACTACCAGTGACATACATGTAGCCAAGGGTCACTTTTTAGTTATTTGATCTCTGTTGCAGTAGATTCTATGGGCTGTATCCCTCTTGAAGCTTTTTTTTTTATCACCCCAGTGCACCCTTCACCCCATTTGCCTTGAAACCATAAACCCTCAGATTGTCTTTCTTTTCATTTAAACTGAATCTGTTTTGTGTTGGCTCTTTAAGAGAGTCCAGGATGGGATCCCTAACCCTCTCCTCAGTTGTATATAGTCTTCCTGTTGCACAGTGGGTGATCTAACCATTTGGATGGCTTGGTATACCTTTAATGTCATCACGATCTGCATATAGAAGTGCTTCTGGACAGCTCCACTTGAGCTTAGTCGTTGGAACTGAAATACTTTCAGAAGTCCACAAAATCTGTTCTTTCTCTCTTCCTTGTCTTCTTTTGTAACATCACCATCCATTCACTTAAACTAGGAATCAGGAACCTGGGAGTAATCCTCCATGCCACTCCCTTACAGTGTAACACCTCCCTATTCCTTCTAATTTTGTCCTGTTGATTAGATTTACTAAATGCATTTTCCCCTCCATTTCTACAGCCACTGCTTCACCGTGGGCCATTTATTCATTAAGCCAATATTTACTAAGCACTTTACTATGTGCCAGGCATTATTTGAGATGCTTAGGCTATAGTGATGAATAAAACTGATACGGTTCCTGAATGGGGTGAGACATATGCAGAAGTGTATCAGTAAAGTTTCACATAAACAAGATAGTTCAGGGAGTGTTAAATGCTATGAAGACAACCCCCCCCCCCCACAACACCAATACAGACAGGGACACCTGCAAGGACCTCCTGAAATTGTTGCCCAGCTCTTCACCTCAGCCTTTCCCCCACCCCCAAACACTCATCCTTTCTCCTTATTCTCAAAGAGAATGAGGCCCAGATCCTTTCACCTGGAGTCTTGATTTCATTCCCTTTCATTTGTCAGAGTTTTCATCTATCTTTATGATACAGTTGCCTGAATGCAAATCCCCCAACTAGAAGATAAGCTACTTTGAGGGCAGGGATTATACCTTACCTCATACACCTTTGTGTCTCCTCAGAACCTTGGCCCAGAATAGGTGCCTGACATCTGAATCACGCTGCCACAAAAGCATCCCTGGCTTAAATCAGGATGGGGAGTCGGCGAACTCACCTATTAGGGTGTAGTGACAGTGATGCCTCATGGCAGAGGACAGGGTAATAATGAATTAGATCATCTGTGTTGGTCCCTTCCAGGCCTGGGATTCCATGATGCAGTGCCCCATGTGTGGCAGTAGTTGCTTCATAAACGCTATTTATTTTACAGTGCCAAGTACATGTGGGCAATTTAAAAGTACTCTTTGTTTCCAACCCAGAGTACTTTGGGTGGATTGCCAGGATAGGCTCTGCAGGAGAAGGTTGCAGTTGCCACTTCACTTTGTGTTTCCAGGCCCTTGGGTATTGCACTCCAACAGGGAAGGAGATGTTGCCAGTTCCAGCATAGTCATTGTAATTAAACCCAAGTTCTGGCAAAGGGCAGTACATAATTATGAAGTATTATTATGGTTTTTATCATTATTAGACACCCAGCTGCCCAGCCCAGGAAGCCACAGTAGTAAAACACTGAGAAGCCAAGCTCCTTTCCCAGCTGGCATGAATCAATACCAGGTGTATTGGCACACAGGCCTGCAGCCCCACTCATCAAGATGAGTCCCTGTCCCCTCTATTTAGCAAGATAAAATTTTAAATAAATAGAAAGAGAAAATGTAAAAGAAGACCTTTGCCACCACATCTGAATTGAGTTCTTTTCTTTTCCCATTTCCTCAGAATGATCTCATCTATGTATGTATTGTATAAATCCTTTCAACTTTATCCTTGACCTGCCAGCTTCCTAAACATCATTTCCTAATGTCTCCTGCGGATGTATTAGTTAGGGTGAGAGTGCAGAGCGCAGGTAAGAGTGCTTTTACTTTTCAAAAAACTTATGCTACAGACTAAATAATTCAAAAAGTATAGTCAGGCTTGACATCTTCCTTTCATTAAGTGCCTACTCAGTGCCATACTCAGCATTTCACTTATGCCATCTGACTTAATCCCCACCACCCTGCAAGGTAAGTTGTATTATTCTCATTTCCTTCAAGGTCTCAAAGACTTAGTAAATGACAGAACTGAGATGTGAACACAAAGATACAAATTTGGTAATTGTATACTCATGGCAGATGTGTCCGCACTGGTGGATGAATATAGGTATCAGACTTCACCTTCTTCTATGGAATTAAAAATTGTGGGTTTTTTTGTGCAAAGTAGATTTTAAGCTGAGCACTGAAAGGACAATTCAGAAGTGATGCTGAGGAAATGGTGCCATACAAGGAGGCCAAATTGGCCTTAAGCCTAAAATCAGTCAATAAGGAAAGATTTCTTGTTCAGCAATGAGTCATATTTTTCAAGTACCTGTCTTGTTTCAGCTCTTCCAAAAACAGAAGTCAACCCAGGTGGTACAAGATGGCTGAGGATGAAGGAGGGTGGTTTGGGGAGGGAATCGGGTTTTTAATGGAGAAGTCCCACATGGCCCATAAACTGGCACATCAAGCCCTGGCTTCTGGAACAACTGAAACCATGGCAGCTTTCAGTGCTGCCAGTCAGTGATTTTTAACGGATATGTGTAGAACAATTTCCCATTCTCTTCTTTTTTCTGAAATCAACTGATGAACAATTTAAAAAACAATTTATTTATCACTATGTTGTATAAAGCAGTTTACTTCTATTTTTAGGGTGTTTTTTTTGTTTTTTTTTTGTGTGTGTTTTTTTTTTAGGGATTTAAGATAAAATACACCCATTTTAGTATATAGTTTGATCTATTTTGAGTCATGTATACCTTTATAACCACGATAATAATTATGAAATAGAACATTTCATCAAGCCAAAAAGTTCCCTGTGCCTCTTTTGCAATAGGAATTTTTATACAACTTGTAATTTGATGACTCCAAAAACTAGATCTCTAGCTTCAACATAGCTTTTCAAGTCTAGGCCTATAATTTTAGCTACCTGTTTAACATAGACATTACAAACAGGCACCTCAAACCAAAATGAGTAAAAGATAAATCTTAGCTACACAAAAATCTCCATCTCCCTCCTCAAATCATTTTTTGTTTGTGTTTTGTATTCTTTAAGTTGGTTGAGATAATCATCATCTACCAAGTCATATAAGCTAAAAATGTTTAAAAATAATCTTTACTCTTCCTTTCTTCCACCTCCCCGAAAGTGATTCTAATTCACACATTTTGTAACCTGTCCTTTCCATTTCCACTATCCTCCCTCAGACACTTAAATTTGCTTGCACGATCACAAAAAAAAATGCCTAACTTGTTTCTTCATGCTCCAATTCATCCAGCAATCTGCCATTCTAATTTTCTTTTGAAAACCCAGATTTGACTGTTTCAATCCCCTGCATTCAGGGACTACCCAACTGTATACAAAATGGCACTGAAAATCTTTCACAGAATGTGGCCCCAACCTCTCCTTCTGGACTGCTTAGCTCCCCACCACATGGAGCATGTTATACATTTTCATCTTCCTCTCCTTTTTACCACATTTCTGTCTGAAATGGGCCTCCTTCTCTTCATGGAAACTCCTACTCACCTTTCACAGCTCCATTTATATGACTTTTCCTCAGTGAATCCTTCCCAGACCTCTCCCAACAAAAAGTCTCTTTGTTATACTTGACCTCCCACAGCATGTTATATATACATTTATCACACTGAATAGACATGGTGGTGAAATAGAACAGCAGAGATAGTCAAAATATCTGGGTCTGACTTAAAAATCTCATTCGTTGTTTGCTATGCCATTCAAAGCAAGTCACATAATCTCTCTGGGCCTCAGCTATTTAATCTATAAATTGTAATAACAAGTATAATAATAATCTACCTCATAGGACTCTTGTGGTGATCAAATGAAGTAATTATAAATGTGAACATGATTTGCATTATGTAGATATTAGATATTATAATTACAAAGTTATATTTTAAAATAGATTTTAAGTTCCTTGAATGCAACACCAACATCTGGTCATCTTTATATCCCTCTACCTAACATAGTGCCTAGGCCTGCCTGTCACCTAGATTGGTTTATGGCATAAGTTACCATTTTTTTGTAGAATCATATCTCACAATTAACTCATTTAGCCTACTATCTATAATTTTTCTTCAAAAGCCAGTCATGACATCCTCATTTCTTTTTATAATTCTTTATTGCCTTAATAATTAAATACACTAAAAATTTTATAAGGAAATGAAATAAATTCTATCTACAATTAACTTATTCAACAAAACTCCTTAGAGGTTTGTTCTAGGCACTGGTCATACAAGAGACATCATAGAACTTACATTATAGTGGGGACAATAAGCTCAAACCAACAAATACGGATGTTAGTTTATATAGTTAAAGGTGCTACAAGTAGAACAATGTTGAGTGTGGGGCAGATGTAACTGGAGCGGTCAGAGTAGCTTGCTTGATGAAGTGGAATGTGAGCATCGATGATGAGGAGGCAACTAGACAGAAGGAAGGGCAGGGGGAAGAGCACAGACAGAGGCTCTGAGACAGGAGCAGGCAAACGACATGCAAGGAACTGAAAGAAGACCTGTGTGGTATGGAGGGAGGGAGGGGCAAGGTAGAAGGTGAAGTCAAAGAAACATACAGGGGCCAGATCAGAACATGTAGGGTTTGGAAGTTCAGGGAAAAGAGTTTGAACCTTATTCTAATTGTAATAAAAATCACTGAAGGGTTTTAAGCAGGAGTGCAATGTGATTTGATTTTTTTTTTTTTAAGATTGTCCTAACTGCCTATGGAAAATACATTCTGGGGGCAGTGGGAGAGAGGAGCAGAAGGCAAACTAATTGTCTCGGTCCATACTAGAGATGTTGGTGGTCTGGATTAGGGTGGTAGTGCTAACGATGGTTTGGTGGGGTGTCGGGCAGAGAGAACTGACAGGTCTAGGTGATAGACTGAATGACAATGAATGAAGTAAAGACATTAAAGGTGTCTTAGGACTATGGTCTAAGCAACTAAGTGGATGAAGTTTCAGTTTACTGAGTTTACACTGCCTATAGATAGGAGTGCTGTGCTTGGCTCTGATAATGCAAAGCTCAACGAATAAGACACAGCCCTTGTCCTCAAAAAAACTCAGTCTGGTGGGGAAGACTGCCTCCTACCCCGGTGATTTCTATGGGATGTTTTAAGCACAATGACAGAGCTATGTGTAGGTTACAATGAAAGCATCAAGAAGGAGCCCTTAGCCCTGGCCATTTTGGCTCAGCGGTTAGAGCATCGGCCTGCAGTCCAGAGAGACCCGGGTTCGGTTCCCGCTAAGGGCATGTACCTCGGTTGCAGTTTGTCCCCTGCCCTGGTTGGTCGTGCGGGTGGCAGCCACTCGATGTGTCCCTTTCACGTCGATGTTTCTCTCTCTCTCTCTCTTCCTCTCTCTCCCTCCCACTCTATCTGTGCAAAAAATGGAAAAATGTGCTCGGGTGAGGATAAAAAAAAAAAAAAAAAAGAAGGAGCCCTTACTCCAGTCCAGCTAAGTGAACCAGGAGTCCTCTTCTCTCGGGAAGATAACTAGGGAACCTCTTTAACATTTGTGAATATGTGCAGTAATCTACATTCTAGGTAAAGCTTTAACGTAAGTCTTTATAGATAAAGTATAATAGTTGTCAGCAGTATCTTCCAGGTTTGTTATTTCTTTTCTAAGAGAACTGGAAAGAAGGATATGGAAAAGAGCCAGGAAGCTAATGATACTGGATAGAGAGGAGGTGTGTCGCTAACAAGAATGGGAGTCAGTATGGTCTGGGCTTCTGTTGCAGGCCACTGCTCACACCCTCCCAACAGTATGCCTTCCTTTGAGGATGAGTTCAGGCTTTGTTTGTTTGTTTTAACTGCAACTGTAACTTTAATAAAATTACCATAGGATTCCTGAAGGACTTCTCTCAAGTTATTTTCTTTCTGGTATTTATTTAATTATTTATATTTGACCAGCTGATGCATTTACATGTTTCAAAAATCAAGGCAAAAGTAAAAGATATATAATGAATGGTCCCTGCCCACCCTGCTCCTTCCACCCAGTTCTCCATGCCCACTCACCCTCATAGGTAGAGAAAAGTATTTACTATATTGGTTTTCTCTACATCCCTTTCAGAGTTTCTTCATGCAAATATAAGAATTGTTATATTTATTCTCTTCCCCACTTCTTACACAAGAGGTGGCACATTTTATCCCCTGGTCTCCATCTTGCTTTTCCCTTTAACAAAGTATCTTGGAGAGCTTTCATAGCAGGACCAGGAGACCTTCCTCGTTCTTCTGCACAGCTGCCTAGCAACACTGCAGAATGTGCCGTAGTTCACCTGACCATTCCCCTGTTAGTGAACACTTGGGGCTTTTCCGATCTTTGCTATTTATTTCAAACAGTGCTGTAATGAGTAACCTGGCTCTTCTGTCCACAGGTGTATCCCGGAAGTCTCCCAAACACTTTAGTAAAATCTTCCAAAGAAACGTTCTAACATGGTGTGACTGGGTTTCCGAATTAACACCTCGGCTTTCCAAGGATTAACTCTCACATTTCATTAGGAATAGACCCTCATTCTTTGGCCTGTAAATTATGTCTTTATATTTTTTCCAACGAGGAAATTTTTTTGTATTTAATCTGATACTCCTGCTTAATAATTGGCATAATGTTAAAAAAAAGAAGAAGAGGAGAGAGAATAAAATTCAGTTTGATTATTGCCCCAGTTAATGAATTGCAAACTCTAGAAAAGACCTGAGTTTTCTTAATTCAATATATAATAGCATCTCTAGGATTAAATCTCAGATGGGGATGATGGATTTGGAGTTTAGAACTCGCAAGGTGTACAGTGCCCCAAGCAGCTTTAGTGTTGCCCTATCCCCAGGGCCAAATACCCCTTGGCTGCCTTTTATTAGCACCCCTTTTCATTTCCCTTAGTAAGTCTTCATTTTCCCATAGTCGCTTTGGGAAAATAGGTTTAAGGGCTTGGTAAAATGGGTAGACTTTGATAAATGTGTTTTATAACTGAATCATGTAAACTTTACATTGTAAAGTATTATATTATTGCACTAGCCACCACTTCCTCCCAGAGACATTTTTTTATTAATAAACAAGTTTCCAGAACCGTGAGACCAAAGCAGTTAATTTACATGAGATATGTGGGAGAACACATACAGATGCAGAAATATGTACAAGTGATATGGCAGTGAGCGCTGTCAGTTAGAATATATATATATATGTATATATGTATGTATGTATATACACACACACACACACACACACACACACACATCTTAAGAAGCTAACTCGGCCATATTACTATTATTATTAGAAAATAAAATTGTCTTTCCACATAGCACTTCTCCTTGGTTTTGTTCCATGTGTGTGGAGGTGTGTGGGTTTGTTTTTTTTTTAATTATAGCATGAGAGAAAGCATTTAAAAATAAACTATGAAGTTTACAAGGTGCAGCAAATAGCTTTTCATAGCTCTAAAGCTTTCTTCGTCAGGAATCACAACATCTACAAGTTCTAGAACTGTCCAATCTCTCTGAAGAGTAGCTAGCCCCAGCTCTAGCTGAAACTATTTTCCATTTTTAAAATGTCTCACATAGGGACTCTGTAGTCTCTCTTTTGGCCATTACCTGTTCCCTGTCATCTGGTAAGACATGGACACTGTCCTTAGGATATAGCCAGAATTCCTTCTTCAGTGAAAAACAGTACTTGAAAGTATTTGTGCATGTGGTCCCTGAGTATCTGTAGAGAACATTAGTTCTACTAACCACACTGTCATTGTGGGGACTGTGGTCTTCCCTTACTCTCAGTCCATAGGCTTGGGGAGAAGAATGATGTCTCCATCCTCCCCTTCCCCCATCTCCTTCCTTGCCAGGGAGTGGAGGGGTGCATGTGACCTTGGTCTCCCTCATCTAGTATATCTTATTCCCAGTAATCCATCCTAGACCTACTGGAAAAGTTGCTCTGGATTTGAACCTAGAGGCAAGTAGTCCCTGGAGTTCTTTGCATCCATGTCGGCTACACAAGGAGAGATCTTGCCCGAGAATGGAGCCGATACTGAAGATGCTGAATAGAGAAAGGGAAAGAAAGAAATCAGGTCCTGGGTCACACTGTTTGAGCCATGTATCAGGCTTCACCTGAACCAGAAACTCTAAATTATTCAGTTACATGAGGTGATAAATTTACCTTTTGATTAAGCTAGTTTAGATTACATTTTTCATCTCTGGCAAGCAAAAGAGCTTTAGTTGATGTAATATCTTCAAACAAAATTAGGCAAATTAAACTCATGTTGTTCCCATGGTTGGACAAATTGCAATATTTCCCCCAGATAATTCCCAGACTCCTCTCTTCTTGGGGTGACTCTACCACTGCAACATACCTGTCTACATACCAACCCGGAGTTCTCTTCCCCTTCCCCCAAGGACTCCTCCAGTTATATGTTTAACCCAGCCCACTGGTGGTGTTAAAGAAGGAAAGGAACAGATGGCAACCTGATTCATATTCTCTTACAGGGAATTAAGCCAATTTATTTTGGGGGTCAGTTCCAGTTCAGTTTCAGCAGTGAATTCAAGTTGTTTGAATCCATTTCTGGTTCATGCCTATAATCATCCTCAGTAATCCAAAGTCCTTCATATGGGAAAATATTTTGGGGGCGTTAAAGTTGTGTTCCAATTTGAGAGAACTATGTGACATAGAATCAAGTTACACCTGTCTTATTCGGCCTTTTGTGCTAACAGAGGTAGCATATGGGCAAGATAGGGAGGTGATTAATAGTATACTTAATACTAAAATAATCAGCCTAGACTGCATCCATAATAAGTGGTGTCATAAAAATCTACCCTTGGAATTACTTTTAACATTTCTAATCCATAGGAGAGCACATTTTGAAATATCATATCATATAGTAGCTACCAAATTTCCAAAATATAGGTTGGAATATCTTTTGCAATTTTTACCTTTTTTAGAGAAACAAGTATCTCTTATAGATGAAACATTTTTGTTTGAGAATTATTCCTAATTAGAGTGGTATTGTCTTACGGCACTAAGACTTAGTGAGCAATTTTGAGACAAGATTATTTTCTGGAAAATGTTATTAAAAATCTAGGCTCAGAATATCAACAGGACCATATTTAAACTGCTTCATGTAATCTAATGGATATGTTCTGATATAAACTATTCTTTGTTTTATGGCTTCATACACATATGAAGCCATGTATTTATTTTATATAATATTGATTATGTAATATTTGATATTTGTAAAATTCATATAATATAAATATATTACTTATAATTTATATATATAAATAATTTTAAGGCACAAAAATTATTTCAGGATAGTTTTTGTTAGTGGATGGTATGCAAACAAGACATAGAATGACAGATGCCATCTACATATTTTACAAAAACACCTCTTGTGTTTTCACATGTGTAAGCAGGAAGTTGGATTTGACCAGATGTAAAGGGATGTCTTACAGATGGCACACGTGAGCAGGACAGGTCTTCCCAAACTGACGAGGCTGTAAAAGCAGTTGTCATCAGCGTGTGCGTGTCTGTCACACCTGTTCTGCAAAGAAGTCCCCACTTGCAATACAGATTTTCAGAATGGAGCCCAGGGCTAGCTGAGCTTAGTTCAGTTTTTAACTAGTTCAAGAGAGACAATGACCACCAAAATGGATTGCTTATCTTTTTTGTGACTTCTGAGACTTTTACATTTCCCTGGCTCTGTGGTATTTGAAGTTAAAGTTGGAGGTTAAAATCCTTTTACTTGGTCCTTATAATCATAATTAATCTCTTAGCATTCAATTCGTTGGCAAAGTGCGTTGGAGGGAACGAACTCATGTTCTGCAAAAGGGCTTGGGTATACAGAATTTCAATGCTTCAAATGATATAATTTTCTATAATATTTAGCCTGCCATTTTTAGTTTGGTATTCGTATAATAGGAGATTTCGAAGAAAAGGCTAAAGAGGATAATTTGCTTGGTTGTGCTTCTGTTCTTTTGTTCTTTTAGAATCTAAAATTAACCAACATCTGCAGTGTCAACAAGGACTCCACATGACATTCAAGTTCGTGCTCTTCCTAAATAATGCATTTGAGGCAATGTAATCTGAGAGGAGGGCTGAGGTGATACTGAGTAGAATGCCTGGCCCACCATCCTCACACTTCAGTTTCAAAGTGATTTAACAATTAAGACCTTATTTGATCCTCATAACAACATTAAGAGGCAAGAAGATCAGGTATTTATTCCTGTTGAACAGAGGAGAAGATGGAAGTCCAAAGTACAGAAACAAAATGACAAACCTGGTGAGTAGCAGAGTGAAAATGACACCCGGGCCCTAAGGTTCCTAATCTAGTGCCATTTCTACCATATTATTAGGCTCAAGTTATTGACAACCTATGTTAAAAAAGCAAGTTTTCAAATTAAAAGATCCCACCAACAACTCTGTAGGAAAATAAAAAGAACTCAGTACCAGAAACTAAATAATAAACATGCATGTTTTGTTTTTAAATATTAACGGATTTCATTTGCTCAATTTAGTTAGCAGATGATTTCCACAGAGCTTCATCTAGTTACCCTTGTGATTTTTTATTTTACCTACAAAAAAGGCGTTTTCACCAAAATGCTTTTTCTACTTGTAAAATCACACCCCATAAATCTATGTCATATCTAGAATATTTAAAACTTTTCCTGTAAGAGATGTTTCAACTAAGAGTGTTTTTCCTCGCATTAATAAATTATAGTTTATGTCTACCTGGGTTTTGAAACATTTCATTTCAACTCAAACGTCTGTAAATGTATGCATTGTTGCAATCATTCAATGTATCTGGGACAAAAAAGAAAATAGTTGGAAGTTGAGGAATGAATTAGCTTGTGATGGATATAGAGGCATAAAATTAGAAGGACCTCATCTTTGAAAGCAGAAATAACATTATGGCCAATCCATATAATATTACCATTTCTACTTTAAGATGTAGAGAAGTTCAATTGGGTCCATTTCTTGAAAGTTTGAAACTTAAAAATGATAAATGCTGGCATTCTTGAAGTGGAACATTGTGTGTGTGTAATTTCAAAAAGGTACTGGTGTTCTCAGACATTGACAGGCAGATCTATTTCCAACAAGTGGAAACACAGAACTATACTGGCAAAAGGAGCAGCCAGCAAGAATTTTAATCATAATTTGGCTCAGTTTATGCTGGTTCTGACTTCACAAAAGTGCATCTTTAGGAAGTACCTTCTACCAAGTAGAAAGCTGTCAAGAAGCAACATTAGAGGTTGCTGGCACCAAAGCAACTGGAGCTTCCTTAAAACTTGAAAAATGTTTCCCCATTAATTGGTTAGATATGCCTCAACGAATCACAAACATGATTTAAGTTTGATATTTTCCAAAACATTCTTGTAACTCTTATATCCTACCTATTCTGTGTTCAGGGTTAGTGGAAATACATTAAATATTTTGAAAGGTCATCTAACCTAAGTAGAAGAATGTTATCTTCCCATGCATGCGAATACTTGGACATGGAAGTGATTTAAAAAAGAGACACAGAGAAAGACACAAGGGGCATGATATAGAATGTACTTTGCTAGAAACAAGTAATTGGGAAGAATTGAGGGGAGTTGGAGAATTGGGGTAGAAAAGCCTTGAGAAAGGGGAGGGTTAAATAATTTGAGTAGGCAGTAACTTCATCTAGCTAGTCCTGAGAATCTGCAAGGAGGGAGCCAAGGTGATAGAAGGGAGTGACCTGCAGAGAGATGGGGTGTGCAGAGACAGAAGGCAACAGAATGAGGAAGGCAAGTGCCCAAGGTACCATGAAGAACCAAACTGCCTGTTGTTTTCTGTTTGCGTCTTATCAGATCTTGTTTTTCTCTCCCCTTGCCTACCATCTCCATACCTCTGCTTCCACTGCAAGAAAAATCTGTGTTCACAGGCCCAAGTTTAACTTGGTTCTCATTCACCCACTGAATGATTTGTGGAAACTGACACTGGTAGTCATTATTTAGCAATGACTTCAGCATTAATTAGAACTCAAATGATATAACTGTTCCCAGTCAACCCATTCACAGCCATAGACCTCCTTAGGCCACAGTGCAGGAACGTGGTCTCTTGGCTATGTTGCTGCTGATTAATGTACTGGGCAGAAAAATGTTGGAAGGGCCAATGCAACATCCAATGCTTTTCTGCCAGATTGGCTTTTAAAAAAAAGCATGTCAAACCATGTTAGCTGATACCTGTATTGTTTGTCTGAATTATAAAACACAGCACTACATCCTGTTCTCTTGCAATTTATTATTAGAAGAAAGAATACAAGCTAGTGTTAGACCGTGCCTATAATGTATAAGATAGCTAGACAATCCTGCGCGTTCCTATGCTGCCCACTGGGACATGTCTTTGAACACTGATACAGTAATGATTATTCTCAAAATTAGATATAATACCACTCCCTATTCCCTTTTCTACCCAGATGCAGGTCAACAGTGAGTCTCAGAGGCTGTAGGAAAAGGACATGGTCTTGCAGCTGTCACTAAAAAAGATCAAAGACAACTACATACATATAGCTCATTCACCTGCCTCTTCTCTATCATCCAGACCACATACATCATTGCCACAGGCAGGATCAGGCTCCCCAAGGTCATCTTAAGCATGTCAGTGGAGGGTAGCTGGACCCATGGGACTTTTCCTCCATAGACACCCATAGGAGGGCCTTATGGGGCCTGTGCACTCGCAGGAAACTGATTTCTCTTGTGTGAAAATATTAAGAACCAGGAAGAGTGGAACACAAGGTGATTTATCCCTGAACCCCTCTTCCTGCTGGATATGACCCAGGGTGGAGCTATTCTTGCTGTCACGAATAATTCAGCCCTGAGTGGATCAACATGTTTAAAAGAAGTTTCCAAATATGTCTAAAACTCTAGGTGCAGAAACATACATGCCAATTAACATGGGAAATTTAGAATAGAACAGAGGTTGGAAATTAGGGATGAAAAAAAAAACAAAAAAACAAGAGACACTGTGCTATAGAAGAAAGAGTCAACTCTGTAACTAGTTGTATGCTTTTGGTCTTTACGCCCATGTGTCAGTTTCCTTAACATTATAATAAAAGTAATTTGGTGAGAAAAGCTTTTAAGAAATACTGATTTCTGTTCTCTCTCTGTAGTCTCCCTTTCCCTCTCCCATTCTAACTGGTTCTGTGTCTTTGCCTCAGGAGAGACTTATGGCTGAACTTCCAGGCTTTAGTTCCGAATAAACCCATCTAAGAGAGTTATGGTTGGAGGAGAGCCATGTTCCCCACACTGTAAAGATCTGTCCTCCCAGAGCAGCAAGGATGTCGTTCTGGTTCTTGGCAGTACCCGTTATGCATGCCCCAGGGAGGCTGTGTCTTTGCCAGAGTCCCTCTTTTCTAGAAAATAGCAGAGGAGCGAACCCAAAGGGATCATGCAGATTGGGACATGCCCTTGTGGAGTAATGATAGGAAGATCCTCCAGGTGTTCTTGTGCTTCTTAAGATGCCCGGTCCCTGCCAGAGCCCTGTGAGTGTACAAGATGCTTCAGACTGACCGAAGCTGAATTTTCTGTCCACCCAACAGCACCGGGGCTCCAAGTTTAAGTTGAATTACCATACTCTGAAGACTCTAAGGAACCATTGGTGGTAAGATGACCTTTAGTTTAATTTGTGCCTCCTTATTATTTATTAAAACTAAGCCTAAACAAATCTTGTGCACAGTAGGAAATCTGCTTTCTTGGGGTTGAATTTACCAAGGGTTTACTTTTGCTAGCCATCCTGTCATACTTTTACTGCACTGGTCCTTTACTGGCCTTCACGTTTTCTCATTTGGGATATTTTATTGAGAAGTATTTTCAATGCAAATACAATGTATGTGCATGTGTATATACATATGAGATCATCATCATGTTATTCTACATCTTGCTTTTTTTCACTTATATGTCTGAGATATAGCACTATCTCATTTTTCTTGGCTGTATAATATTCCAAACGAATGATGTACCATGATTTATTCAATGAATCCCCACCTAAAAGACATTTCCACCACTGCCCCAACTTTTTAGCAATTACAAACAGTGGTGCAGTGAACATATCTATACTTATATCTTTGCCTATTTTAATGAATTGATTTTATAGGCTAGCAGTGGAATTTCTAGGCCAAAGATTATATGTATTAAAAAAATTTTTTTTTTATCCTCACCCGAGGACATTTTTCTATGTTTTGTTAAGGTAGAGTGGGAGGGAGAGAGAGGAAGAGAGAGAGAGAGAGAGAAACATCGATGTGAAAGGGACACATCGAGTGGCTGCCACCCGCACGACCAACCAGGGCCGGGGACAAATTGCAACCGAGGTACGTGCCCTTAGCGGGAACCGAACCTGGGTCTCTCTGGACCGCAGGCCGACACTCTAACCGTTGAACCAAACTGGCCAGGGCAAAAAATTTTAAAGCCACTTTTTATTATGAAATAAAGCAAAAATACAGACAACCAACCAACCAAACAAAAAAAAAATGCTGAGCTTAGTGGATTGTTATACAGTAAGCATACTTTTAACCTTCACCCCAACCAAGAAACAGAACTTGGTCATCCATATCAGAAGGTTTTCATGTGCTCTATGGTGATCACAACTGCTTTTCCTTCCCTGAAAGTAACCACTATACTGGCTTTTTTTTTTTTTTTTTTTTTAAATCCTCACCTGAGGATATTTTTCCATTTATTTTCAGATAGAGTGGGAGAGAGGGGTGGGAGAGAGAGAGAAGGAGAGAGAGAGAGGGAGAGAGAGAGAAACATCAACATGAGAGAGACACATCCACTGGTTGCCTCCCGTTTGACCCCGACCAGGGCTGGAGATGAACTGCAACCAAAGTACTGCCCTTGACCGGAATCGAACCCGAGACTCTTTGGTCCAAGGGCCGACACTGAAACAGCTGAGCCAAACCAACCAGGGCCCACGATACTGACTTTTATAGAAATCACTTCCTTCTAATTTTTGAGGTTTTATGAGCCAAGTGCCATCCCTGAACACTATAGTTTAGGTGTGTCCAGTTTTTAAAAACTTTGATATGTCTTTTAAATGTCTTTAAGTTTATAGTTTCCCCCTCCAAACTTTCCTTTTCTTTCTTTTTTTAAGAGATTAAGAATCTGAGCATTAGCCTTGTGGAAAACATGGCTTAAAAAAAAGGTTTTATTGATTCTTTAGAGAGAGAGGAAGGGAGAGGAAGAGAGAGAAACATCTATGAGAGAGAAATATTGATCGGCTGCCTCCTGCACGCTCCCTACTGGGGATCAAGCCCACAACCCAGGTATGTGCTCTGACCAGGAATCAAACTGGTGACCTCTTGGTCCATGGGTCAAAGCTCAACCACTGATCCACACCGACTGGGTCAAACTTTTATTTTCCATACAATTTCTCTGTTAAAGAACCCAAGGCATTTGACCTGTAGAGTTTTCTGCAGTCTGGATGGTGCTAGTTGTGTATTCTTGGTGCAATTTAGCATGTTTCCCTGCACTTCATATTTTCTGCAAACTGGCAACTGGATTTGCAGGCTTAATGAGACTTAGGTTTTGAGTCTCACCTTTGGCAGGAGAATGAGTGGTACATTAGGTCTCTGTGACTTTAGATATATCGATGCCCAATGCCTACATCCATTAATTTATTATGGGCTGTAAAATATTCTAATTCAGTTATTTATTTTTCATTTATTAGCTGCGATATTTCTATAAAAAGATACTCCCTCCCATCTATCATTTGTTTAATGGGTGGTACAATTCAGATTTTCAGAAAAGGCAAAGTAAATGCTTGCTTCTTTTCCTTTATTTACCAGTCTTCAAGATAACAAATGTTTCCCGTCATCCTACAAATGAGGCATTTTTTTTTTAGTTAACATGAACTCATGTATTGTTCATATTTTATGAGTCTCAAATCATTGCTATAACTTTGGCCAAAGAGAGCCTCTTCCATTGGCACTTGAATCCTTTTGACATGACCCTAGTTGTTTTGTAGCTTCCTTGCTATCTTATATGACAAGATATTCTAGGCTCATCTTGTACATCTCATGCCCCAGACCTGGAGTCTGTTATTTCTCCAATCAGCCCTGGTTTCTTTTAGTAGGAAATTGTATTTCAAAACTACAATATAGGCACTAAGTATGTTCATCACTTCTGTGTTAGTCATGGTTTCTAGGCCTTTTCAGCGGACAGAGCTAGGAAGTATCTGTATATTAAAAAAAAAATAAAACACATGATGAGTTTATTTTGATACTTCTAATTCAAATTTAGAACCATAGGCTTAGAAAAACAATAGACTCAGAACAATATTAGTACCACCATAACCAACATGATTGCTAAGAGTTACATTTTTTCATTTGCACACTAATTTGCGTCTATTTTTTCAAAAGTAATTTCTAGCCCTGGCAGGTTTGGCTCAGCAGTTAGAGTGTCAGCCTGTGGACCAAAGAGTCGCAGGTTCGATTCCAGTCAGGGGCATGTACCTCGGCTGCAGTTCGCTCCCTAGCCCTGGTCAGAGACGTGCGGGAGACAACCAATCAATGTGTCTCTGTCACATCAATGTTTCTCTCTCTCCCTCCCACTCTGAAGATAAATGGAAGAATATCCTCAGGTGAGAATTAAAAAAAAGTAATTTGTACTTTATCTACATTGTCTGAGGACATAGCCATTGCATACAATATGTGCTCCCTTATCTCCCTCACTTTATCCTGATTGTACAAGTAGTTCTATATTTTAACCCTCACAGATCTTCCTACTGATGTGGCGTGAGTCACTCTGAAGCTCATTTTCCAGTAGCTACATAGGAAGAGTTTACAGGAACAATATTCCTTCAGTTCTTACATGCTGATAACACTTTGTGTTCTTTGTACCTGAAAGTCTGTTTTTCTGAATATAAAAATTCTCCACTCACATTTAGTTATGAATCTTAAATGTTACTCCAGTTTCTTCAGACATAAGTTTTATTGTTGAAACATCTGATGCTAATCTAATTATCTTTTCCTTATTATACTGTCTTTAAAAAACTATATGCCCAAAGGATTTTTTCTTTTTCTTTAAATTTAGTAATATTATTAGAATATGTCTTGGTTCATTATTCTGAATCAATATTCTCAGGTACACGGTATGCTTTTTCTATATGTATATATTTTTTAATTTCAGGAAAATTTATTGATTATTTTAAAAGAAATATTTGTTCTTGCCCCTTGTATTGGGTTTGTTTTTTAGGGACTCCCTATTGTATGTTGGATCTTCTTTGCATACTGTCAATATTGGTCACTTTCTCTGCGACCTTTTTATTTCTTTCTTCATTTTATACAGATCTTATAGTTTTCCCCTCCTTTTTACTTTATATTTATTTTAAAGCATGATTGTCTTTATTTGCTTTTGTGCTCCTTGTAATTTCATTTTTAATTCTGAAATAAGTTTTTCTTTTACTTCTAATTCTTCTTTCAACTTTGCTTCCTCATTTCTGATACTGTTTTAATTTTTATTTATGTTATCCTTTCATGTGTAACTTTCCTAATGTCTTTCACTTCATTTTGAATGGTAGGGTAGTTTTCATCTTGTTTGAGGTCTTGCCTTACTAGAGTAATTTCATTGTAGGAATGTTATTCTTCTACGTATTCTCTTTTCTCTAATGTTTGTACAGAATTTGACCTCTATCCTTTTCTTTTGTTCATTTCTATGTAAAACTAGTTTTTCTGAACTTTTAGGAGGTATGGTTTAGTTAAAAGGCATGGTTGAGGAGTTAGAAAAGCTGACTCCACAAGAGTGCCCTCTTCTATTATGTTTGTGAAGTGTTCAAAAACAAGGTGGCTGGCTCTCTGGGATTTTCTGACTCTGTCGTTCTCCCCATTTTTATCTGGGATTTCTTTTCTTTTGTCTCTGTTGTGTTAGTCCTGCTCAATTTTGGTGCTTCCACCTACAGTTTCTCCTCTGGGTGGGTGGCCCTGTTCTGGAGAGATGCCCTGGCTCACAGTCTCAAGAATGCATTGGACATACACAGCTCCAGCCCCTTTAGTTTCTCACACTGTGAGCTCCATGCACTTGCCCACTGTGGAGGGCAAAATTCCTCCAGCGAATACCCACTGGCTGTTTTTTAGCTTTCCTGTTCTCAAATCATCTGGAAACACTGTTCCTTGCTGCTTTCTACATAAAAGCTGATAACACACGCAGGTCTTGTGTCTACCCCGTTTTGCTTGTATTTTGAAGTTCATGGAGATACTTTGTCACCTAGCTTTTTCTGTAAATATTCCAAGGGGTTTTTAGTTGTACCATCTGGTTACTTTGTTTTCATGAGAGGATCTGGGGAGATTCAAAGCTATGCTACCACCCCTTCTATCTTCCCTCCTAATTTAAAAATCGAGTAGATATTGCCAAACTACCTGGAGGATGATGTGCTTCGTGTGGACATTTGCTTTACATAAATAGACTCCTATTCCTAAACAGCACAAGGAAAATAGTGAATGTTCTAGGAAGAGGCTTTGCATCCTATGCATTTTCATTCTGAACCCAAAGTGTGTGAATAAGTATCAAAGAGCTGTGTAAATAAGAGCTGGTGGGATCTTACAATTGTAGAACCTTTACATTCTGTTTATGGCTGCTCTGAGATAATTAACAAAGCTGGAGGATGGGGAACATGCTGACTTTCAGAGGCCCATTCAGGAGGAAGATGTGTATGAATCCTTCCATTAGCCACAGCATCTTTGTAGCAGAAGTTGAAGATGTCTGCAGGGTCAAGTTTGAATATAAATATGTTGGAGGAATTTATTTGGGTATCTCTCAAACCTCAGGTCACATGTCTGTTTTTTCAGCTTTCTCCAAAAATTAAATCAGCTGGGAAGGACAGTTGGTTTTTATTATATTCTTCTATTTCAAAAGTCTTCTCATTAACAACAGGCAGCTTCTGATAGGGACTTTTAGTTAGGTTCTCAAAAAACAAATAAACAAACAAAAAACCTAACTTTTTTTGGCCTCATATTTAGCTTATGTCTTTACTGTGAAAATGAGTCAGATGCCTCTAAAATTAGCAACTCACGTAGAATTGTCTAGTCAACTACAGATATTTAAGGTAGAAAAATAAAACATTCTGTATTTGACAAATCTTTCCATACTGATGTATGGAAGAGTACCTAGTCATCGACTAATTATGTATTTTAAAACATTCAACTCAGCAATCTCCTTCTTTAAGCGTGGGTCAACATTTATCCCTGTGAATTTTATGTTCACTCCCAATTCACCAAAATATGATGCCTCCTACTCAGTGACCTGATCATGTAAAGGTGAAGATTCATCTACATCTTCATGCAGAACTTCTGTCATTGAACGTGTCACTAGAAAACTCAGTAGAGGCTTTCTTTGGGGGAGTTTTAAGGCCAATGATGATTCTTTAAACTAAAATTACTTAGAATGGATAAAGCAGGGAAAGAGCAAAGACACAGTGAAGCACCTATACTACCAATTTTCATCTGCTTATTTAAAAAAAAAAAAAAGTGTTTCCTGAATGAATGAGTACAGTTCTACCTTTTTTTTTTTTTATCCTCACCCGAGGATATTTTTCCATTTTTTGTACAGATAGAATGGGAGGGAGAGAGAGGAAGGGAGAGAGAGAGAGAGAAACATCGATGTGAAGGGACACATCGAGTGGCTGCCACCCGCATGACCAACCAGGGCCGGAGACAAACTGCAACCGAAGTACGTGCCCTTAGCGGGAACCGAACCCGGGTCTCTCCGGACCACAGGCCGATGCTCTAACCGCTGAGCCAAACTGGCCAGGGCACAGTTCTACCTTTTTAAAAATATTCCAATTAAGCCTTTAAAAACATCAGTGTCTAGAGCTAATTCATTTATTTAAATCTAGATTGCTGTCATAGTTATATTAATTCTACAGAATACTATCCCACAGACTATCTCGAAGGTCTCAAAGGGATTATTACCTCCTAACAACTTAAAACCCATCTGTTCCATTCATTTGTCAATCCATTACATGATTCCCATCTACCCATGAAAAATATTAACTACTTTAAAATTAGACTCCACAACGTTGGAGTCTAGTTTTAGAGCAGCTAATTATTACCTAAATGAAAGTTTCCTAATTGGCATTTGTAAAGTATGAAGTATCAAACACTGTATTTTTAAGTTCCATGCACAGAAGATACTGTTAATTGCTAAAACTTATTTGGCTTAAGAGACCTATTTGCTCCTCACTGCATTGGCTACACATTAGCTGGAGAATGAGAAGTCTTTTCTTTTTGTTGTGTTTTTAACATTTACCCTGTGAATAAAAAGATGAGAAAGAACCCCTAGAGGCCAGAAGTGAACAGGGATCTCAGTGAGGGAGTAGAAAGAATTAAAGAGAAAATGAAGTGTACTGTATAGGAAATAGGAGAGGGCTTGTTGTTTGGTATTTTGCAGAAGGAAAGAGGGGATATGTGTTTTTGGTTTTTTGAGCACGTAGATAAGTACTTAAGTGTGTATAGAAAACCAAAATCAGGGAAGAGGCTGCAGCAGGTGAGGAGTTTTAAAGGAATGTCCTAGACAGGTATTTGCTACAGCAGGACTGTTTGGTTTGCTTGTTTTTGCAGTAAGGAAGTTCATACAGCAAGGAAGTGTTTGGATCAAAACACTGATTGATGACAAGTGTGTGTGGAAAATACTGACCTGTTTATTATTAAAGAATTATGTAGACATCAACCTGGATATATATGGAATCATGGTAGTCTACACCTTGCGTGCTTATCACCTGCTCTTCTGGAAACCATATGCACATCAATACAAACATGAAGAACTGGAACAGTTCCAGAAAAGCCTCGGAAATGAAGGACTGGTGGTTTACTTCAGTGGTTAAAGCACTTTGGAAAGAAGGCTGAACAAAAACATGAATACATTTTATGAAAATGTGAAGTTTATATACTGTGTAGTCAGGTCACCAGATTATTCAATACTAAAACTAACGGGGAGAAGGAATACCTGAACTTTGAAAGAAATGATTTTAGGACATGTAAGAGGAAATTTTACTTTACTCTTTTAATTGTAAGTTTGTCATACCAACAAGTGCTAGAGACATGAACAAAATAAATGCTATAGGAATTTAGGTAACTGCATAGATAGAGAACTCAGGGAGCTAGAGCTGTTTAGGATATATCTATACTTTGTAAAGGTGATGTATTATGATTATTTTTATCCTTCTACAAAAAACATTTCTTGGTTTGTCTATCAGAATAGTCTTCTGAATGAGCCATACTAGATCTACCGACTGTGACATCCAGGTCCCAGCACAGTACATAGTAGAAAGTCGGCAATTGGTCTTTGCTTGATTTGTTGAATCCTTCTTGTACTGGAGAGAGGTATGGCCTTCAGAAAACTGATGTTGTTGACTTAATATACAAATATTATCCAAATATTTAATTTGGATGAGGAAGTCATTTTAGCAAGGCAGATAATTGTCATCAATAAATAAACAAAATGAATGAATTGCTAATAGCAATGGGATGTTAAGGTGTAATACTGTGGGTTAAGACGCCTGAGTTCCACTGTGACTTCTGCTACTGCCCAAGAAATGGTCCATTACCTTTGATAAGTAAAATGACATAGGTAAACAAGCCTAGACCATGACAGACAGCTGCCTTAATAGGCCAATTTGGTACTGCTTCAAACCCATAATCTTTAAATATGTGGTTAATATTTATTTAATGACAGCCTGAGAACCGCAGGGGAAAGAGGACAGGCTCAGTCTCTCTTCCATTGGCTTGAACAATGTAGTTCTGACCCAAATTTGTACCCTCTGCTCAGCAGAAGACCTCTGTCATCAACCATACTCTACCCCTCTTTGAAGGCAGGTGAGTGAACCTCTGCTGTTACTTGAGCAACTCCCTTAGGAGTCTCTCATCCCAAGACACTTCCTGAAAGGGTCCTAGTAAGTGTAATAATATCTGTTTCATTCCATTTCAGTATACTTATTGATTCAGTACACAGATTGAATATACGTGTCATGTACATAATTATGCCTGGAGTTCCACCCTTACTTCAACTCAAAGAAAGAGTACTATAGCAGTAGCCATAGGTAGTCACCAGATTGACATTCCACGAAGATATTTTGTGTTAGTTCTGTATCCATAACATCTAGCTCCATGTGGGCAGACAGTGTGTGTACTAGGTGCTTATGGAAATAGTGCATGGATGACTGAAGGAAGATAACACTGGGTCACTCTCTGATTCTCCTCTTTGGTCCATGAAGGCACCTTAATAACCACCATCCTTTATTATTACACTGACTCATGGTGAGAATCAATTCATGTTAATGAAAGGAGGAGGCATCTTTGGGAAAGGGCTCCTCATTTCATGCTAGCCAACAGCACAGTCTTTCAAGCCCAACCATGTAAACTATTGTTATTTCTGAACAACTCAATATGCATTGTATTAGTTCGAACTACATGAAAAAGCCTATTTCTAACTATTTTTTTTACCTACAAAGAGGCTAATCATAGAGGGAACTGCATTGTTTTCAGTATGACTTGGTGGAAAGTACATGGAGATGAGATTCTGGAGTTCTGAATTAAAATCCAAGTACTGCAAAATTTTAGAGAAGCTACTGAACTTCCCCATGTCTGCTCATTTGATAAATATCTAGCTTCTGTTATATGCAAGACTCTGGGGAACACTAAGATGTGTGAAACAGTTTCTGCTTCCTTTAGACTCACAGTTTACTTGGGGAGATAAAAATTCACCTGCAAAGTATTATAATCCAAAGCAGTATATCGTGGCATCAAAGTTGCCTTTTTAAAATTAACTTCATCCCCAGCAAGAAATTACTTCCTGCCACAGTAATCAGGAGAGAAATATAAGAGAGGACAGTTGAGCTTAGGCTTAAAGGATGATGAAGTTTCATTAAAGCAGAGAATTGGAGGAAGGCAGTTCAAACAAGTCACATGGCAGGAGCAAAGGTGCAGAGGCTGAAAACACCAGCTATTTTTGTGTGGCTGGACAGATGGTTCGTGTGGGTGGGCTGTGGGAAAGAAGACCAGAAACCTGTTTCTTCCATGGCATGTAGTAGGCACTTTTTCATTTTAGTTACTACACTGAATAAATGGAATAAGGAAGCCTGGTAGCAAGAACCCTAGAATAGGAATCAGGAGGCCAGACATCAGTTTTTCACCAATTCTTTGGCTCCTTCAAACAAGTCACCGTGGGCTGCGCTGTTTTGAGCTGTCAAAGGGAGGTCATTTGTCTAGTCCCCTAGGTGGTTCTGAGAGTTACAAGGGTGAAATGAACAATGAGAAGGAAAACTTTTGGAAAAGAAAAACTGCTGTGCCTTTCCCCCTAACACAAATTGCTGTGGATAAAAGTAAATTTAGATACTCTCGGTAACAACAAATCTGTGTACCTTCTTCCTAAAATACTTATTGGAGGGTAATTTCATGTCTCACAAGTGAAAGAAGCTGGGGAGGTGGGGAAAGCCCAGATTCTTAGGCCAACCAAGAATCCGACAAATTCTCTTTAATGGAGGCGTGGACAGACTGTGTGGAAATAGCTGCTCCATATCAAATGAAATGTCTATCACCACACCTGAGAGAAGGGGAGGAAGCCTTCTGGAAGACGGAGATCAGATGGAAGAATTCATTGAGCCTCAGGAATATCATCAGATTGCAAAAGCCTCCTGGTGTCCTTCCAATTCTACACCGTGTCCTTGCTCCAGCAGCTCATGACCCATGCACAGGTTTCTGATGCAGAGCAGAGAGAGGCATCCTTTTCTTTGCCAGTAACTTCTCTGGAGCCAATCTGCTTTGGCAGTCATCCACCAGGGCAGGATGGGTGTGCCTCCATCCTGCTTCTTGGATGCGTCTTGCTGTTTTCAGCCAACTTTCCTCAGCCCTTAGGCCCCTGAGTGGACTCTATCAGGTCAGAGTCTAAGAACAGCCCCAGTGATATTTGGTTTGATGGGTTCTCCGCTGCTGACTCAAATCAGGTCAGATGCCCACCAAGACATTCCCTATGCAGGTCTCAGGGAACGCGGCTCCTTTTGGTGCTTACACTCTGTGGGTATCTGAAGGCTACAGGGGGGCAGACCCATCCATGTGGCACTGCCACCAAAGCTGCAGGGAGGAGCAGCAGTATTCTGGGGAGTTTTCCTTGGCACTCCTGACCAGAGTCATTGCCATCTGTCAGGTCCATGACCAGATGAGCTCATTTCCCACAGTGCAATGAGTTATTCTAGAAAATCTCGACCAGACCCCTGTAGAGCAGGGCTTCAAGGACTCCCGTGTTCATCATGGAGTAGTTCCGCAGGCATCTTCCTCCTAAGTAAACACTGGAGCCTCCATCTCAAGTTGAGCTTATGGACTCATAAGGAAATGAGGGCTGGGTGGCCACGAAATAGGAGCTGGGCAGAGGTGCCCTGCATCTGCTGCTTCTGTTCCTTAGGCAAGCCGATTTGGGCACGCCTCAGGGGTCTCTGAGCAGGAAAATCCTCCTTCAACCCGTCCTTGACTAGCACGAGTCTCAAAGGGAGAGGTCCAACTGTAAGGGGAAAGGACCTGACATCATGCCGAGAAGCAGTGCTGCTGGTTACCAGGTGTGGACAGGATGGGAACTAACATTGCTCCATGTATAGAACTGGAGCAACACTTGCCTGGACCCTTGAGGAAGTTTCTCTTAAAAGTCAAGTGAGCAAGAAACCCTCAGTCCCGGGAAGTTCTCATAAGTCTCTGGGTCTGGGAAACAGTATGAAACACACTCATTTAAATCTGGAGGTAAAAATACCTCTCATTTCCTTGTGTGCCTGTCACCTGCATCAATATTATTCTGGAAGGATCGGCTGGTGCTCATGATGTGTGTCAGCTACCACAAGACAGATGAGTTTCAGAAAATTGTCTTTTATGGCATTTGAGAGTCTGTCAATGTCCTAGTTTCGTAAATGGAGATAAAGGTTGGGCCTGAGGTATGACTCCAAAAAGACAGCACAGAACAGGGCTGGCATTTCACAGCGGAGCTGCGGAGCTGCGAGAGAGCGCCATCAACATGAACTGTCAACGCCTCGGAACGCGGAACGCGGCAGGGTGTTGTTTGGCCGCCCAGAAAGGCCCTGTCAAGGCAGGCTAGGGTCTGAGCCTCAGGCTGTAGATCTGCATGCCAACACATCCAGGAGGACCAGGGTCAAACAAGTCTCTGAATAACAGGGATCCTCTTGTCTGACTCTGGAGGACATAGTAAGATAAAGTAGTGAGGAGCATACAGACATGTCCCCAGAAGTTTGCCTTGTATTAGATTTATGTATTTGATGAGTCATAGCTTGCTTTGTATCATGTTATATATTTACAGTAGATTTATGCAATGAATGTTATTATTTTCTCCCAGAGTGGATTATGCTGAAAATTTTAGGAAGCGTGTTTTAGCATCAGAAGTAGGTCAGAAAGTTGGGAGATATACATCTATATCTATCTATCTATCTATCTATCTATCTATCTATCTATCTGTAACATTTCTGTTTCTCCAATAAGGCCACTTTGGGGGATTAATTGGATGTATAAGATCTTAATTTTCTGATACTTACCTTCCAGAAATGTGTCCGAAATAGTTTCAGTAAAGCACAGTTCCAACAGCGACTGAGTCGACGCTGGAATGTCTCTGCAGGGCCTGTCCCTGCACTTCCTTCGTGCTGACTACTGGTATTCTGTTTCTGCAGCTCTTCTTCCAAATAACCCCAGCCTTTTCTGTTCACTCCTGCACTGTGTCGACTCAATATTTATGGACACCTTTCCTTTGGAATTGTTTAGCGCATGCTGCTCTGTGATAATTCTTTTCTAGTAAGCTCCAAGCTCCCCAGCAGTGGGACCTGCTATCGTGTTTGCCAGGATTTCCTCAGAGCAGGGACTGGTTCTCTTCCATCCAGCCTTGGACACTGATCAGGCAGAAACACACTCTTCACCTCCTGTCTCCTCCCCAGGCTTCTTGGAGAAGGGGCTGCTGCTAGCTGACTGGCCTCAGATTACCATCCAAACACCTGGTTGCAACAAGACCACAGGCAAATGAGCCTTTTCTTCACAGTAAAGAAGTTCAGTCATAGACAAAGCTAATTCACAGACCACGGAGTCCTCCGGGAACTGCCAGGCGGCTGGCTCACCCCTCGTCTGCTCCTTCTCTCTGTTCGCTCCCTGTCCCTGCCCTTCTCTCTGTCTCATGCGTATTTTCTGTGACTAGTCGGAAAGTCTTGAACGTGGAAGAAATCTTCTGCATCTGTCTTGTATGTTTTGCACAAGGGCAATGCCGGGGCTTGTGAGGCTGGTGATTGTACACCTATTATATAATGCTGGAGCGCTTATCTGAGCTGAATTCACCATATAGAATAGCCTGAAATTATTCGGATCCGTTTGGGGGCAACTGCTTGGCCTGGAATTGTCCCCTGAGTGTTTTGTTTTGTTTTTGTTTTTTTAAGTAAACTGGCTGTATTTAGCAAAGTAGAGTTAGTGTTTTTAATGGCCTGAAAAATGATATCCAGATGCTCCACACAAAGGAGGGGGCCCTTCCTCCAGTTCTGAGCCTGCCACAGTCGTCCTGAGCCTGGTCCTCCCACTGGACAGTTGCCCTGAGCTCTCTGGGGGTCTACCTTGGGAGACCTCCCGGGAGTCCAACTGGTCCCAAACCCAAGCAAGGAAGGCGAACCATCTGGATTGCATTGTCCAGATCAGCTCCACATTGCCCAGGCACCCTGACAGCTTTTTGGACTGTTTGAGGCTTGGATTTAATTCATCAGGTTCTCCAGTCAGAGGCCTCCAGACCTCTCTTTGTCTCCTTCCAGAATTCAGATTCCACAGAGGCACAATTAGACCTGCTAGTCACTTCCAAGTTTGGCCTTCTCAGGAAAAGGACCAAGGTGTGCTCCGAGAGACACTTTCCAGCAGCTCTTGGACTAGGAACAAATACAAGAAAGGGAACGGTCTCAGCAAGAACTTCCTCCTTTCCTCTCTTTCTATTCCCACTGCAACAACCTGCCCATCTACTAGCCCTGATGACTGACACTTATTTGGAGAGGAGAAAGAAAACTTGTCCCATCCCAGGATGCTTTGGGGAGCCTTTGAAAAATGGCAGCCTGGCTCTCCATATCATCTCCTCACCGTAAAAGGGCTGTGTGGGAAAAATAAAGAGGAGAACGTGGTTGGGAAGAGGTTTGGAACTTTCCTCAAACCAAATGATAAAAAATGGACTGAGGATTTAAAACATTTTTTTCTCTAAACCCATAAGCCCCTGTAAACTATCAATGCATGTATATTGCAAATTATTTTTCATAGGGCAATAAACACTTAGTTCGAATGGAAGAATTACTAAATTGTTCCTTTTTTTAAAAAAATATTTTTTCTTTATTGATTTTAGAGAGAGGAAGGCATAGAGAGAGATAGAAACATTGATGAGAGAGAACATCGATTGGCTGCCTCCTGCATGCCCCCCACTGGGGATCGGGCCTACAACCTGGGCATGGGCCCTGACCAGGAATCGAACCGGCGACCTCTTGGTGCATGGATCGATGCTCAACTACTGAGACACATTGGCCTGGCACTAAATTGTTTCTTTACAAAGACTAAACATTTTTCCTACCATCTTGTCTCTATTTCTGATTTGTTTCTTCATTGACAAGGAAAAGATAATTTTCCCCAAATCCCTGTCTAAGGGAGCACAGATTCCAAGTTAACTGTATCCCAAAGAAAGAATCGAGTGTGTCTCAGATCATGCTAGTTCGCCCAAATAGTTGAGTGTAGTGACCCGGAATCCCAGAATAACCTGCACCATCAGTTGCCTTTGAAGCCTCCACTCGCCTGCGTCGTCCCCCCTGGCGGTCGTGTCTGGGTCAGGCACTCCTCCCTGCTTCTCTCACCCCACTTCTAGCCGCTCTGGTGTTGCACCTGGAACTAGGAGACGACAGCCTAGAACCCAGATATACTGCTGCTAACTACGCATGAGTCAGCAGAGTGAGTGGCGCAGGCCATACTTTTGTACATTGTCCTGCTCTCTTGCTCCCCATGTCACCACCATAAAGCTGTGCAGGTGTATCAAGATTTGGAGCAAGGAGGAGGTCATATTGTCTCACAGTTGACAAATTAAAAACGAACAGCAGAAGTCCACACCACCTAGGGAATCTCTTATTGACCACGTTTCCACTAGGTCCCCGCCTCCTGTTTCGTCATTCACACGACTCCCGTGTTCTCCAGGACCCTCTATGTATTTGCGCCCTCACCTCCAGTATCTAGCAGTTCTTTTTGCAGAATACTTTAACCAATTTTTTGTCTCATTTCAGACCATGCCTTTAGAGCATCGCCATCATACGGAAAGGGGCCTCTAAGGTACTATGTGGATGGGTCGGTGTACCCTTCCCCATGCTGGGGTAAAACTGGACGTGCTTGCCTTCTTTCACATCTCTGTACTGGATCTCACTGGGCAAATGAAGGAATGTGATTAGCGTGATATAGGGCCGGGGAACTGATCCAATGCAGACATTGGCTCTGGAGATGCGTGATGGGTCTGCAAGCATCTCAGGGCCATGAAACTCTCAGCTTTGATTTCTTACCAGGTCAAGCCTGGAGTTTCCAATTTGGCAGCCAGAGTGCAGCCTTAAAGAATTCAGGAGGCAATCAATGCTCAGAAAGCCTCTGGGTGGGCAGACACCATGTAGGAGGTTTGCCCATGGGCTGCAGGTCCCAGCCACCAGGTTAGGGTGTAGGCCAACACTCCAGCCCAGGAATGGGACCAGCGGGAGCATGGTTCCCCACCACTGGATGGTCATTCAGAGTGGAGCTCCAGCCTCTGAAGGGGACTTAAGTGGTAGGCAGGATAAATGTCAGACACCAGGGTCAAAGCTCTGGTGAACACACATGTAGAAAGCGCTATAACTTGGCCAATAAGCATGACCAGTAGTCACTGAAGAGGCCCCAGATCACCAGATCATGTACCAGCAAGGATATGAAGGGAGTAAAGTGGGCACTAGGCCTTTGGGAGTGGACACCTGTCTGTGGGAACAGGACCTGATTTTAAGTCCCACTGGATAATGGGGTGAGTGGGCTGGACTGAGCTATTTATGTAGTGAGCCAGCAGGGCCAGTGACGCTGGACTCGGGAGGGCAGAGGAAGAGGAAACAATGGAGAGGCTGGTAATCTTCAGCCATAAAGGAGAGCATGTTTATTATTAGAATAGCACCTCCCAGGCACTCTGGCCACGCACCAGCCTGACGTGGTGGGAAAAGCACCAGATTAGGAGTCAGGAACCTCTGTTCTAGTCTGACTTTAGCCAATAACCAGTTGTGGGCCCTTGGATGTGTACTTTCACTAACTGTTGGGCTTCCGGGTCCTCATCTGTGACATCAGGAGGTTGGCCTACATCAGTGGTTCTCAGCAGCATCACTTGGTAAGCTATGAGAAATGCAAATTCTCAGGCCCCACCCGGAGTAGGACCGAGCAATCTGTGCTTCAGCAAGCCTCCAGGTGATTCTGATGGACAACAAAATTCAAGAAGCACTGGGCTAAGTCATTTCTAATTCCCTGCGTGCTCAAACCCCTTCAGATCTGTTAGGAGAGATGAAATTAATCTCTCTCTCTCACACACACACACACCTCCAGCCACATATAACTTGGCCACCCATAAATTACCAGTCTTCTGATCTTATAGTTAAAAGCTGCATGAGCAGGTCTTCACTACACGTCCCAGAAACCCAGCCTATGTCCTTTTTCTCCTCAGCCTGTCACTAAAATCAGAGCCTGCCTCCAAAATGGATACATTAGTGTTCTAGTCAGCAGGTGGCAAATTGTATAATAAATTCTTGTCTCCCCTACCTCCTGCCCAATTAGCCAGAGATACGATAGGAAGATCTACTCTTTTCCACAAGCAAGGTCACAATCTGGAGTCGTAATAGAAGCCAGTTTCCATCCTGCCTCTCCCGAGGCTGCTGCAGCGGATTGGCTACGCGGCAGGTGGGTCTGCCTGGTAGCAGGGATATAATAGGCAAAGCCGTGCAGGGAGGAGAACCAAAAGGGAAGAATAGCTGTGCTAAGCCTGTTGCCTTCTAGTTAAAAAAATTATAGATCTATTTATAATGCCTCTTGCTCCACAAAGGATTTGAGGCACTGCCTTCTTGTTGGAAAACCCCTGATGCCAATACTTGGCATCTGAGACCGTGGACTTCCTGCCCGGAGCAAGGGGCCAAGTTTTGTTCACACGGCCTCTGTGGAGGTTGCTTCAGGCAGTCTGTTCCAAAATACCCTCTACCTGCTCACCCCTCCCTTCTGCCTGCCCCCAACAGAGAACGGATGAAAGGTAGACAAGGAAGGTGAGGGTCTGGAAAATTGGTTTCAATTAATATGGGAGAAAAAAAATGGATCCCTGCTATGTACCAAAAATAGTTTCTGGTGGAATAAGAATTTAAATGTGAAAAGGATAATTTTTTAAAAATATTTTAAAAGAAACTACAGAATAGCTTTATTAACTCAGGACAGGAAAGAGTTTCTCAAATAAGTCACAAAAGGCACACACCATAAAGGAGATAATTAATACATTTTCTACATCAAAATTTAAACTTTTATTCAGCAGAATTCACCTTAAAGAGAGCAAGAAGGCAACCCAGTTTAGGAAAAATATTTGTGACATATGTAACTGGTAAAGGATTAGTGTCCAGAATATATGAAGGACACTAGAGAATCAAAAATAAAGAGAAACACCCCAATAGAAAAATACACAAAATACATAAACAGGCATCCACAGAAAGGACACGCAAATGGCCAAGAAACAAGAGAAAAGATGCTCAACGTTCCATTTGTTTTGCAGTGAGATACCTATTTCATACCCATCAGGTCGGCAAAAAAATTTAAAGTCTCACAATAACAAATGCTGCAAAGAATGTGGAGAAACCAGAACTCTCATGCTTTATCAGTGTGAGTATCAGGTAGTACAGGGATAGGAAAACAAGTTGGCATTTCCTGATAAGGGGCAAGATAGGCACACCCTACAGCCCAGCTATTCACATCTCAGCATGTACCCTGGACTCTCTATCCACATCCATATCCACACCTGGGAATGTTTCATGCCACAGGTTCAGAATAACCAACCCAAATGCCCATCAACATTATGTGAACACGTACACTTTGCCATGTTGACTCAGTGCTCTACAGCAGTGAAAACGAACAGTGGATGCACACACTAGTACAGAGGAGCCTCACCAAACAATACTGAGTGAGAAAAGCGAGACAAGAAAAAGTACCCTGTGTTGTTCCATTTATGTAAAGGTCAAAACCCAGAAAAACTAAAAAAATATAGTGTCAGGGACACAGACATGTGTTAGTCAGTGCTCTGGCGAGAAAGACGGCATACACCGACTGGGTGGTTATGATGGCGAATTAGGGGACTTGACCAGGGCGTGTGTTCTCAGTGAGGGCAGTGTCATCCCAAGGGGGTGAACATTGGTTCTTGGGGCAAAACATACTCTTTCCACAGACAAAGCACAGAAGAGGCGTATACTACATAAACAGATATGCAGTATAGTATGTCTGTGGTATTGAAATTTCATGGTAGGGAAGATGATTAGGGAAAAAATCTGAAAAGGCTACTTAGTGGGACATGATAATGAAAAAAAAAAAAAAGATTGAGAAACACTAAGTTTGGGAAACCAACAAAGAATAGAGCTAACAAAGCAGCCAGGAAGCTTTACTGCCCTCAGCCCGGAGGACCAGGAGAGAGAGGGACTAGCCGTGTGGAGGAGCGGCCTGCCTTCGGCAGAGGGTAGCAGCCGGCTTGTGGTGGGCGGCCCAGCAGGGAGGGGGCCCGGGAGCAAACACCCTGACCTCGCCCTCCTCGGCCTCAGACCTCCTGCCACTGCTTCACTTGGCCAAACCCATCAGGAAGCCAGGGATCCAGGGAGCCCGCGGGGGCCCAGGGCAGAAGGGAGAAGATGAGAATGGATGTGGAGGGGCAAGTAGAAATTACACTGCAAACGCCTGTGGTGAAATTCTAAGGGACAAAGGAATTACTGGCATACATTTTAGGATTGCGGTTAGCTCTGGGGCCGGGAAGGGAAGGGTGAATGGGGATCTCAATAATATTGGTAATACTCTATTACTTAAGTTGGGTGGTGGGTTCACAAGTGCTTATTTTATTCTTCTTTAACAATACATATATTTATAGTCATTTGCATATATAATCCATTTCATAGCATATTTTTAGGAAGTTAACCTGGTAGTAACTAGGTAGGAGAGGTCAAATGAAAAGGCAATCTTTGGATATGGGGACAGAAAGAAGATTAGAATCTAGGTTTTACCACTAACTAGCTGGTGGAGATTAAACAAGTAAATTAGCTTTTTTAATGAACCCTAGTAGAGTCTGAGGAACCCCAGCCCTACCTACTCCCAGGGATTTTAGGATTAAGTAAAATTATATATAATATGTGAAATCATGTGATACATGTGCATAATAAAAATTATTTCCTCTTCCCTATTCCACCTATACAATTCTGTGCTATTGTTTACTCTCACAAGTTCCTGTCCTTTAGCCAACCCGATCTGCTCCCTGACCCGGACCCTGGCCCTCTGTCCAGGCACAGGTCCGGGCCCCTGTCCTTCCCTAGCCTGGGCCTTCCTTATGTCAATCAGCCTGGCTCAACCCCTGCCCCAAGCCCCGCCCCTCCGGGATGGCCTCCCTTTGGCTCTCACACAGTGTCTTCTTAAACCCTTCCCAATCGTGGACATTAACACATATAAGAATTAAGATATTATAGAAGTTATTATCAAATGTAATTGGGACTATTGTTGATCAGTTACTTGAAAAAGTTGGTTAGAGTCCATAAGAAAATAAAACACCAGCTTTAAATGTTTTATTTTAACTTAAAACATACAGATATGGGTTTGTTTGTCAGTCTTGATAAGAAGCCTAGGCTTTTCATTTGAGCATGAGTCCCTCATCATCTCTCTTGCACCATTTTAGTTTCTCTAAGGTGGAGCAAGAACAGTCACTTGAGAAGCCCAAGGTCACAGTGCTTGCAGCAGACCTGGTGCCAGATGACTCCGTATCCCTCAGCACAGTGCCGAGCGGAGGAGTGTTCTATACATTTAGTTGACCAGCACAGAGCAGCTTGGATGGCTGCCCGAAGCGGGCTGGGCTGGGAACAAAGACGGTAAGCTGTGAGGTGCAGCTTTGGCAGGTGCCAAAGAAAACTTGACTGAAAGTATTATAACACTGCCTGTGGTGGTCATCCCCAGATCAAGTACTGGGCACAGCTACACACACACAGCTTCAACCTCTGTCCTATACCCTGTTGCTCATTCTGGGACTTAATACTTGTTTGGTGTGTGTGTGTATTGGAGGGTGGGCTGGGGGCTGGGAAGTAGAGAGGGACAGGGACGGTTAGAGGAGCAGGAGTTACCTCCTCAACTCAGCTTCCCTGGCGCCTTTGTCTGTCTGTGCTCCGAGCTCAGAATCTAGTCCACAGCTATTTAAAAGTCTTGCCTTGACTCTGGAATGCTGGCAAACTCTAATGGAATTAAGAGTTCATAAGTACAGTTTCCTAGGGCTGTTGATGCTTAATATGAGACACTTAGCAAATCCCCAAGAGACAGTCAGTATACATACATGCCTATATATACCTATGTATATGTGTATGTGTGCATGTATACGTGTGCGATCCTCCCGCCTCCCTAGGCTAGGTGAGTACAGATTGCACAGGGAGTCACGAAGTGGCTTTCTAGTTCATGGCTTCTAGAATTTCAAGGTGCACATGCTGCTGCAGATTTTATTGTTTCTCATAAATATCATCTCATTTCCCCCACACACACAGGCAGCACTGTCCCGGGGTGCAGGGGAGGCCATGCAAGTCCGGTCTGTTTGTCTTGGCTGGGCCTGCCCAGGGATGAAGCATGGTGGGCGTGGGCCCTTCCGGTGGTGCTGGCAGCCAGTGGTAGGGGCACACAGGCTGCAGAGGGAAGGATGGCAGGTCGAGGCGCACAGGCTCCGGTTGCTGGGGCAGAAGGTGTGGAGGAGTAGTGATGGAGAAATCAAGGTGCTGCAGAAACCCTTTAGCACTCCCTGAGTTTTCCCATCTTTCTGCCCACTCGCAGGTCCTGGTTTAGGAGAATGAGCCTGGCTGTACAACTGCTGGCCGCTGCTAGAAGGACGGGGTATCCTGATGGGCTCCAGATTAATATTCTGGGAGTACTAACCACTTACTTCCGGTTAGTGTGATGTGGCCTCTCGAGAGGTTTGGGCTGGGCGGGAGGAAGCCTTCTTTGAGAACAAGGGTAATTAACAACTGGGTCAGAAGCTCTTAGATGGCAGGTCCCTGATTTTATAGATGTTCAACCTACAGCCCAGAGAACTTCATTGACTTGCCCCAGGTCACACAGCTCATTCGATAGCACCCTTCATGAGTCCTTTCTCTTTTCAACGATTGAATCATCCAGGAAATGTTCATTAATTTTTACACAAAGTGAAAGCAAATTAGTAGCAGGCTTCTCCGTCTACCAGCCCCGGTACTTTGTGCAAGTTATTTACTCTGGTTTCTTCCTCTGTAGAATGGGGTGAAGGAACCTCCCCAGAGCACCGGGAGGATGAGTGAGTTCACGGGTGTGAGCCATGTCGTGGGCACTCCCAGGCTAGTTCCCTTTTCCTTCCCTCGCTATGATTTTCTCCTCCCTGCCCTTTAAACTCAGTAGACAAAAATAAAATAAGTTCACACTTATTTCATTGACAGGCTCACCTCAAATCCATGCTGTAATGAAATGTAAACAGAAGTGCCCTAGCCAGCCCGGATAAGTCGGTGGCACTGTGACAGGTACGGTGGGAAGGACCCTGGGAGCAGGGCGGAGGGGTGGGGTGGATGTGGATTCACAGAGCAGAAAAGGCCTCCAGATGGAAGGGCAGAGAGACTCCCTTCACAGTTAAAAAGAGAAATGTGCTAAAGGAGGAGAGGCCTCAGAGAGGGACGGGGAGATGGCAGTGACCGCAAGAGATGACTAAGGACGCTCCCTTCCCTGGTGACGACTCGGAACACTGTGGGAGTTGGATTGAGCAAGGCGGCCAGTGACGACGGAGCAGCCCACAAATCCCAGGAGGGCAGCGAGCGGGGCACTCACATCAGTCCCCAGGGCAGGAATGGAAGCGTCAACAAGGTGGGGGCTGCCTGGGAGTGCAGGCCAAGGAGAGACACCTCCCTCTGCAGTACCAGGAGCTAAGGAACGACATGCCCAACGGGTCAGTCTTTGGCGGCATGGGCAGAGAGGGGTTTGCCAGCTTCATATCCCAGCCACCCAATTAATGATTCTGCAAACTGTTTTATGTATGATGCTTCTTCTTACAGCTCCTCTGTCAGAGATGCTTGGCCATGGGAAGCAGACTATTTGATTTGCATTAATAGTTATTTTCACATACAGCATACATTAAAACAAAAACAAAAGTGCCATAAAAATATTAATCTGGTCTTTTCATAACAGCAACAGGAAGCACAAAGATTTCATTATCATTCCATGTCCTACAGGATCTGTGGAAGCAAACAACACTGCTGGGAAAGTTACTAAAATGTGAGCTGGACTGAAGACTCACTTGGAGCAGAAACGCAGACCTGGATGCACAATGTGAGTGACTCACCCTTCAGCCCAACTCCAGTCTCTTCTTGGAAGCTTTCTTAGCAGAACCTTAGAGACACATGGTGACTTTAGCAGAGTTTCCCAGAAAACATCAGTTCTTGAGAAGCAACCCAATGGCCTCTGACCACCAGGGTTCCCAAGTGATCCTTTCCTCCCACAACCTCCTCCTTACCATTGCAGGGGACTCTCCCGGTTGTGTTCCACTCTGCCACAGGGTGGCTCCACTCGGCAGCATCCCACCCACAACCCCAGGCCCAGGAAAGCAAGGTGGCTGCAGCCATCAATCCAATTCCTCCACTCAGACAAGGGGCCCCGAGGCACTGGCCACAGCGGGGTGCAGCGTCCTCTCACAGGGGAGAAATGGAATTTGCTAATCCTAGATGTCAATGATTTGAAGAGCGCAGCATCCAGGGGAGAAATAGAAATGAAAATCAAGTACCTTTCAACCCAGTCATCTACCCGAAAGGGCTTAGGAGAGATGAAGAATCCATCCCAAGGCGCAGCAGTACAGCCTGGAATGGTTACCTGAGCCTGAGACCACAGCTCCGGCCACTTTTTAAGAGCTGAGAGAGGAGGAAAGGGACTGTGGCTTGGCTGGACAGCCAGTGTTCAACGTTTGCTGCTCCTGTGACTCGCCCTGCAGAGATGTTCTTGTTCTCTTTCTGCTGCTTACAACTCTTACTGTTTCCAAAGGGGAGCTTAACGCCCCTCTGGTGAGGACCTTGCGGTGACTTCCTAGGACATGGCCAGGAGTCTAGAGCTCTCTGTACCATGACCACATCTCTTACGAGGGAGACTCCTCTCACCTTGCCTGCCCCTGGCCAATCCTCTTTGCCCTCAAGGTCCCTCCGCCTAGGGCACGGAAAATAATGTGCTGTGCCGGAACCAGAGGGCACAATAAATCAGAGCGAGAGAAGGAAGAGGGCTGAGTTTAGTGAGTCAGAGATGAGAGTCTAAAGGAGGAAGCCAGAGAGTCCATGGCAGGAAGATGGTCGTGGTGGAGATCTGGAACATGAGCGGGCCTGGTCCTGCCCGGGCTCTTCTCTACAGCAGGAGGGAGAACAGGCTGCAACCTCACAACCCCAGCCCAGGTACCTTAACTTTCCTATCCGGGGCTTCTGAGGACTTCTTTCTGGGGGCAAGGGCTTCTTTATTGTCTCTCTCAGTTCAGAAAAGTAAAGCCTGGAGTTTGGGGACTAATGGTCCATCCTTAAAGTCCTCTTCATTACTTCTCCCCACGGCCTACGAGGTCTCTCATGCACAAGGGATCTTTAGGCCTGTCCCCCGGTCCTTAGGTTCAGGGTGTTCTATGTACCTGCTCTGCCCCCGCCTTTTACTCTTTACCATTTGGCCATTTCCTTAAACTGCCAGTTATATCTTTGATAATTATAGCAATAATACATGCATTGTCATTCCAATTAAGGAAGGTACTTTGTGTTTAAGCATCCAGCACTTACTGTGTGCTTTATATAGCTTATCTTATCTAATCCACATGGCAACCCTCTGAGGAAGGAATCATAATTGATATCCCTTCTTTTCTAGGGGGAACAGGGACGTCCACAAACTTGTCCATGGTTCTGGCTCCTTGTGTGAGCTGAGCAAGTTACCACTTCTCTGTGCCTTGGTCTCCTCATCTGTAAATGGGACAAATAATAAAACACACACCTGGCGAGATTGCCATGAGGCTCGAATGAGCTGCTATGTGTCCAGTGCTCGGCAGTTCCTGGCCTGTGTGTGTTTGCTGAGTAATAGATGAACATCTGAGTGGCAGAGCTGGACGTAACCCACATGGTTTGATTCCAAAGCACCCATTCCTCGCCACTCTCCATTTCCTTCCTGAGTGTGTCCTATTCTGTTTCTTCTGAAAGCTTTGCAGAGCTTTTGATTTTCACTTTAAAAAGGCAGGGAAACAGGTATAGAAGGTGGTCGGTCCCCAGTGACACGCAAGTTTCTCTTCCTCAAAATTAATGGTGACACTAGGTATTCTTCTGGGTTTACACCTATTAACTCATATAGTTCACATGGATTCTTTGGAGGTAGGATCTGTTTATCCCATTTTACAGATGAGGAAACTAAGGCACAGACCAGCCAGACTCTGCTGTCCTATCTGTCCTCTACCCAAGACCTCCCTCAGACCTGAGGCCAACCAGTTCTGCCCTGAGGTCCTAGGGCAGGAGCCGGAACAGTAATCCAGCGACTCAGCAGGAAGGTATCTCACATTGTCCCACCTATTCTGTCTTAGTCTATGACCAAGCCCCCAAATGGACCCCAGGTTTCAAAGCTGCTGCAGCTTCACGTCCTTGGGTACATCAGTCCTATTAGCCTGATCCATTTCTAGGATTTCCAACCATCATGGTTTGCCCAGGAATGTTCCAGTTTTAAAGCTGAAAGTCCTGTGCTTTGGGAAATCTCTCAGCCCTGTGCAAACCAGGACAGTTGGTCACCCTACCCATTGCACTGGCCTACAGCCATTTTCTGACCCAGTAAGTTTTGTTCATGGTGCTTGGTAATCCTTGCCTCTTCCTATAGATCTCCCTCGAATAACCTGTCTTCTCCAAAGGATCCCTCAAAACACTGCAAGTTAGCAACAACTGCATCACATTCTAAGTCACTAGAGCATAATGAATGTTATTAGGGAGGCTTTATTTCCGGAGGGAGGAGAGCTCGGGGCCACTTTTCTAACACACATGGATGGAGCATAACCAGCCACGTCAGCAGTTTCCTCTGCCTGCACAGATGACCCAAGAAGCTATTATTTTCCCTTCACATTTTCATTCTCCCCAAACACTTCTGCTAATGGTTTCCTTTCAGCCAAATGCAAGCAACAGAATAAAGAGATCTGGGCTTGCACTTGGGGAGACAGTACGAGTAAAAGAAAGAACACAAACTAAAGGCAGAAAGACCTGGGTGTGAATCCTGTCTTTGTCAGGCCATTTTGTGTAAGTTACTTAACGTCTCTGAACACTGTCTGTAAAAGGACACTCTGGGATCAGCGATGAGGTGTGCACTGGGACTTCATAGAGGGGTGTGTGACAGACACTAGATGCCTGATGAAAGAGGCCGCGGTTGAAGACGGGAGTGCCTGACGGGCTGGCAGGATCCTGATCCTAAACCGAGTCGAGGTCTCCGGAGGGCTGCTGCTGGGAGGCTGAGGCATGCCTGCTGCGGTCTCTTGGCCAACTTCCTCTTACCTTCAAAGTCACTTCTCTGGGGAAGCCTGACTACAAACTCACAGGATCCAGTACTCCTCCTTTAGACTGAGTTTTAGAATCTGAATTCAAAATGTACTTGGGAAATTATTTAATTTTTATCTTTCCTGCCTGCCCCATTACTCCCTAAAGGCAGGGACCATGTCTACCTTGTTCACTGTTGCAGCTTCAGCAGCCAAATCAGTGCTTGGCACACAGGAGGCATTCAATAAATGCTAGTTGAGTGAAATCAGTCAATCAATCAGCCAATGAAATGACCATCAAAGGTATGTGCTGGGGGGAGACAGTTCTGTAAGGAAGCTTAGGCTGTGGCAGACCACTAGATGGAGCTCAGGTCCTGCATGTAAACGACAGTGAGCTTCTCCAAGGGACTCAATTTCCAATAAGAAGCGATGCTGCTGATATTATAACATCTATCTCTTATTGAGCACCTTGATAGGAAATTTACAATGCATTTTCTATAGTTCTTACGACAAGCACAGGAGAAAGTATCCCATTTACAGATGAAGAAATACATTTCTAGTCATTTTAAGTAACTTTTCTGAAGAATACCCAACTTGTAGTGTATGAGGCTCTGAACCTGGGTCTGTTTGCTTCCAAATCTGTGTTCTTTCCAGTGTACCCCACTGCTTCCACCGTAGTCACCTAATGTTACCAATAAGCATGCTTCCTGCTGTCACAGGTCCCCTCCTCTCCCCCTCACAGCTAATTATTGTTGTTGTTTTCTTCCCATTTTTGTGTTGATTTCAGGTGTACAGTTTAGTGGTTAGACAATCATACACTTTACACAGCATTCCCCTCGATTATCACATACCCAGTTAGAACTGTTCACACAGCCACAGATTTCTAAAAAGTCCATTTGTGGAGGAGGCGGGGGGGATGATGGGCACAATAGATTTAGTGGGTCTTAGACCAGACATTTAAGTCTTGAGCTCACTGATGAGTTAGGTCGTAGCATTCTGAGTGAGGAGGAAATAATCTTCAATTTATCAGTCAATCCATAGTTGCACACGCAGGGCTGAGCGGATGTAGATGGGCTTACAGTCCGGCTGCAGATGTAAGACATACACAGCAGCACCCAAGAGGACTAGGACTTCAGAGACCAGCTGGGGTGGTCACAGATGTGAAAGCCAGGGTTGACCTTCACGGAAAATACATTTAGGGAGATGGCAGGTAAACTAGTCCCCTTCGACTGAAGGTGTGGACCGAGGGTCAGTGGCATCAACAGCGCCTGAGAGCTTGTTAGAAATGCAGAATCGCGGGTCTCATCTCAGAGTTCCTGAACCAGAATCAGCATTTAGACAAGACCCCCAGGTGATTCTCACACATGAAAGACTTTGGGAGACTAAGTATCTGTATTCATGTTACCTCAACAATATAATACTCTAAAACATTCTTTAATTTTACTGTTTAGTTATAACTTGGGATTGATTTGGTTTTAAAAGGACAGTGCTACGTACTCTAAGCGTCTGCCCTTCCTCTCTACAAGAACCTGTGGGGGTCCTAACAGTGAGCTGTTCTGTGCTCTGGCGAAGAACGCGCTCACCCGGACAACTGCATGCATTTATGCAATGGGGAGCATTCTTCAAAAACCGAGGCTTGAAAAATCCTAAAGGATATTTTTTTTGAATCACTAAAGTAAGTTTACCTTATGTTCCAAACGATGTTGGTACATTCTGATTCTTTGAAAACTGCTCAACCACGTATGGTTTACGACGGAACCATGATCAAGTCTCAGATGACTCCCCACCTCCCCACGCTGTCCTTCCACCCGTCACTCTAGGTAAAGGGGAGTTTGAATGTGGAATCCATGGTAACTCTGATGGAGAAAGCTGTATACTTAGACACCAGCATGTAAACAAGACTCGATTTAACATCTCAGTAAGAAGTGATGGCGGCCCGATGCCTAACTGTGGTCCCTCACAGACGTTGAATCCATTCGGAAAGGCAGCACGGCATGAAGCAAAGAGCATAGAAAACTAGGTGAGGAAACCCGGGCTCAGGTCTGACACGCGGTAGCTGTGTGGCGACCCTCTGTGAGTCTCGGTCCCCCATCTATAAACCTGGGAATTGGAAGTAGGTAATTGCTACGGTTCCTTCCCGGTCTAGCATTACATGAGTTAACTAGGAGTTGGAGCATGGGTAGTTAGGTAGTCCTTAAACCCGGATTACATACAGCCAAATATAAATGGCCCACACTATCCTTACTTACATAAAAGTTGCGAAGGCTGGTTTCCATAGCAATTCACCTTCATGAAGTCATTTATAAATTCAGTTCTGCAAAGTGACAATATTACCTACTGGCACCTGCAAAGCTCCCTCATGTTTCCTTTGCTTCCATTCTCGCTCCAGGCTGTGGTGCCAAAAACTGTCCTAGTCTGGAGCAGCCAGAGTTCCGCAGCGGCTGTGGGTCTGCGCGGAAGGTGCTGGCGGGTGGGAGTGAGGCGGGCCTCCGTGGGGTTTACTTCCTCTGCAGCCGCCCTTCACCAACTTCAGCAAATATTTTGCGATGTTGCAAGGTGTTACGCGAAGTGAAAAGCAAGCTGTGATTCAGCTGGTATGAAGACTTTGCCAACAAAAAGGAGTGATCTGTTTGGCAGCAAACTATTACTTCTGCCAGAGCCCACAGACTGGAATACCGAAAGCAGTATTTATGCGAGACATTGCCACCCTACGAATTGGATTTTCCAACTAAGACCAATTTCAAATTAATTGGCCCAGCAGATCCTAACTTGTGGACCTCAGACCCCTGGGAGCTGTGTACCTCAAGGGATCTGCAAACCCATGTGATGTTCTGACTGCAGACTGGATGAAAAATGTGCTCATTCATATGGATTACTTCCCAAATATGCATACATGTTGTGATGAAAAAAGAAATTAACTTACAATGTTGCTGAATATATCTTAGCTTTTTGTTATGTATTTTCTTAATCAACTGATACTAAAAGTAAAGCTAATATCATGCTTGAGTTTAAGAAAAAACATTTTTTTTGATGTCCAAACGCAGTGTTCACTCTTGTCATCATTTGACTTCATTCTTGGCTCAGGGAATGCAGATGCCTTCTGTGTCAGGAGAGATTTTTCCTCCCAGTTATTGGCTCCACTTTCATGATATATATTGGGTAGTTTATCACCATTTGGTTTCTAGAATCTTACCACTAGTTAGGAAGACATTCAAGCGGCTGGTTGAGCACTGTTCCTCTATAAGAAATGTCATCCTGGAATATAAGCTATAAGCTGTGGATACATTTCTTAGCCCACAAATTTATATAAAGAAATATAACCTAATTTTTTTAATTAACAAAAATTTTTTTTCTTGATTAATTTTAGAGAGAGAGGAAAGGAGAGGGAGAGAGAGATAGAAACATCGATGAGAGAGAATATCTATTGGCCGCCTCCTGCATGCCCCCCACTGGGGATTTGGCCCACAACCTGGGCATGTGTCCTGACTGGGAACTGAACCAGCAACCTCTTGGTGCACGAGCTGATGCTCAACCACTGAGCCATACCAGGCGGGCAAAATATAACCTAATTTTTATTTTAAGCTTCCATTTCTTTGCATTGTCAGAAACTTGATCTCAGTGAACTTGATTTCAGCCTCCCATTTCCCTAAGATTTGTCTCATTTCTGGGAGGGGCTTATGAGGTGCCAAGGTATGCAGTAGGGGAGGGGAGGTGAGGGAGTGAGGAATCTGGTCCTCAAGGACATCACCCTTCCACACTGGTTTTACTGGCTCATCCTTCACTCTGTTTGCTTGACTTCTTCAGGTCCAGGAGCACCCTCCATTTCTCTAGTGTCCTCTTGGGCACAAGGAGACATGCTTCCAGGTCTCACTGGGGCATGGAAAACGGCAAGTCTTCTAAGCCACTTCAGTGGGAACCTAACATGCACCCATTTCTTCTCTGAGGTCTTGTAACCTTCCTAGGGCTCTATTGAGGATGCAAAAACCATGCCTTTTCTATTCTTAGACCGCACAAAAGCATCTGGGATTGTACCACCTTCCAAGGGTGAACCTGCAGAGTAGTGCACAGGACCTAGCAACATCTCTGCCCTTGGTATTTTCCCACGAATTTATTCCATTCCCCCCTCCCCAGGAATAGGGACTTTTTTCTACTCTAATGATCTTTTCTTCCAACCATTTTGTCTATGCTGCTCATTTCTTCCCTTTCTCCTCCCCCTCTCCCTCCTCCTCCTCCTCCTTTCTCTTAAGGGCAGCTTCTAAAACAAAAAGCCAGGAAGACACTTTATTCCTCTGTCTCTTGCTCTCATATCCCACCTCTGAGATAAGGCTAGCTCCTGAATGAGGTGGAAGAAGGAGGGTAAACGTGGGACTGCAAAAGAGGAAGTGAGCCCCAAATGAAATTAGACACTGAGCAAAAATGGAACTTCTGTAGAATAGTTAAAACAAGACCCCAGCATGGGTACAGTTTCCCTATATGCTCTCGGCATTTTCTGCAGCGTGGCATCTGGAGCTAAGTGACTTTTAGACACAACGCTGAGATAAAGGTCTTTAAGGATTCATGAGCAATGAAAGCTCCATCTGGGTTATGGAGGCTCTTCAGCAAGTCAGACTGGGGTGTCGGGACAGGAAGGATGGGACAAGGGGAGACAACTGCACACTGCCAGGCACCACCCTGAGGCTCTTCTCTCGCGCGGGTCCTCTCTGGAACTTCCCTGTCCCTGGGGCTGTTAGAAAGGCAGCTACCTCTACCTCCAAAGTGCCCGCTCCCCCCACTCCAGGCAGATCTAAAGTCCCTTCATTCACTCACTTATTCTTTCATTAAAAACCATTGAATTTCTATGTGGGGCTATATTCTGGGGAACAAGTAACCCTATTTTAATCTTGTTGAACAAAAAAAGACATGATCTCTGGATTTAAGGATCTTACAGTCCAGTTGGAGGAGGGAGAAGCCTATGCAAAGACAGATGAAGGAGTGATCTCAACGATGGGGAAAAGGCAGGTTGCACGGGGACACTGAGGCAGGACACCCAGCTAAGTCTTGAGGTGTCAGAGAAGGCTTCCTGGGTAGGACCAGAAGGAATGGATGGAACTTGAGAGAAGCAACACCAGGACTCCAGGACAGGACAAGCTCTGACAAGCCAGGCAGGCTACTGGCTAGATACCTCTTAAGTGGGAGAGGGATCAGGGAGCAGCTGATCCGGCTCTGAACCAGCTCCACATTTCCAGTAGCAATGATGGCTGTACATTTCAAATTTGGTAATTATGAACACGTTTTTCTCATTCAAAGAGCTAACTGCTGCATGTCTAGGCAAGAAGTTTCTATTTCCGTGTTTCTCAACTTGTGCTATTTGAATCGGGAGCCTAGAGGAGGAACATGGGGGTGGAGGGTACTTCACAGTGCAAAAGCCACAAAGTCTCTCCCCCTTGCTTCCCGGAGAGAGTGACAGAGGACTTAAAAGACCTTATATATAAGGCAATGAAGAGTTTGTTGGCAAAACCACGCAGGAGACACCAAAGTGCTAAATTAGAGCTTTAGCAAGCAATGTGTTTTTATCATTAAACTCTTGGCAAAGGTTCCAAGTGGGCTGCCTTAGCTGAGTATGCTCACCTGAATATGGGGTGAGCTCCTTGAAAATACAAGTTTGTTGCAAATAATCCACAAAGAAACCAAATTAACAATTAGTTTATTTATTTTTAAAGGATACTGTGAGAAGGTAGGAGGTTCTTTGGCTCACGAAATCATGAAATAGGATTATGTTTCTTCCATTGTGAAGAGTGAAAATTAATGTCCTGTTTGGGGAACCTCAACCACTTTGCCAAAAGGCCAACTCTATGTCATGGAAATAAATCAAAGGTGCACTTGAAGAAAGGCCCCAACATTCCAGATCACACAGGATATAAAGTACATACTATTATTCTTGAGTGAATGTAGCAAGAAGGTATAATCCTTGGGTAAATATCCAGAACAAATTAAAGACATTTGGGTTAAACTGTAAACAAACATCTAGATCAAATTACTTAATAGTTTAGTTATCAATGTAGACTAATATATGCTTTAGCTTGTGCCAGTAATACAATCTTTAGAGATGTCTGCATGACTTCTTGCCCTCAATTGAATCCATTAAGTGATTAAGGAATTAAGAAACAATGAAAATACCTGGGAAAACATTGTACCACTACTGTGCAGCCATTAACCTTTTATATCAACACAAGGTTTTTTTTAAAAAAAAAATGCTGATCATTTTTAGAGCTATCTAGAACATGGGTTAGCAAACTTTTTCTTAAAGGGCCACATAGTAAATATTTCAGGCTTTGCAACTCTGCCATTATACACCAAAGCAACCACAGACAATCTGTTACTGAATGCTTTGGCTATGTCCCAAAAAACTTCATATACAAAAATAGGGGACTGGTCTGTGGGCCATAGTTTACTGACCCTTAAACAACTGCACAGGTATTATAAAAATTATAAGTTCTTTGGAAAAATTATGAGTTCTTAGAAGCTCCGCAGCAGACCAATTTCTGTGGGCTTGTGTAGTGAAGGTGCATTGGTCCACTGGCAAACAAACGACCCTTCATCTATAACCATTACAAAGGAAGGCTGGACGAGGACTGTTTGATGCTGTCAAAGCCAGAGGACTTGCAGGCTGACTTCAGGAGTTGTTAGCATGGGGTACAAACTACCAACATAGATGGAATAAGCACACTAGGCCAGTCTCATAGTCTTGACACAGTTAGCTCTTCCTCACAGTGGCTTTGTGACATAGCATGGGGATTCTGCATCTGACACTAGCCACCAAAGATAAGACTGTACACCGGGAAGTCCCAGTTTTTCTAACTCAGATTCATTAAAACAGCTGTTCCCTTTGGAATTGGGCAGGTCAACTTTCCTGTCATATTTATGGTTGCTGCTGAATGGACATCACTGTGTAACCACTCCCTCCACAACCCATCCTCTGCCACAGCTGGCTGCTCAGTAACTTGCACCCTGACCTGAAAGGTGGAGCTGGGCTCTAATTTTCTTTCATGACTTTACACTGAAAGATTCAAGGGAAGATGCAGTTGGTGGCAGAGATGTAGCCAGAAAGGTCATGTAGGCCTTGGATAGAATGTGCTCCCTAAAAAAGCAGAAGCAAAACAGAGAAAGTGTTTCACTGTCTTTCCAGTTCCACGATCCAAGGCTGGTTGTTGTTCAGGAATCCTTATATTCCAACGACAACACTGGATTTACAATGGCTTCCCTTTCCCTTTTCTTGAGTTGCCTTGATTGTTTTTTTCTCAATAACTGAATCACGTGGTACTTTACTAGGCATATTACTTGCCACAACCAACATTCTGTTTGACGTGTTTTAGATCTGTCATCCAGAAGGTAAGATTCTATAGGTTCAACTGTGATCTATTTCACTTCTACAACAGCTGGTGGTAACAAATACAATCAAATTTTCCTTGTCAGTGACTTTACAATCGTCCTCTCCCATCCCTCCTGCTACGGCCTAGTACATGATCATTCTTACCTGGACTTCAGCCACAGTCTCCTAGAAAGCTCCTTTGCCTCTATTCCTTCCCGTTCTTATCCATCTGTTGTCAGAGCTGTTAGATTAATTTCATAAAACCTACTTTCACCAAATCGCTTCTCAGATGAAAAGTCCACAATGCTTTCCTATTTCCTCCTGGATCCAGTCTGATCTCTTAAAACCAATATTTTAGTTTTTTAAATCTGATCCCACCTTATCTATCTGTTGTGTTCTTATCTCTCATGACCCTTCAACATAAGTTTCCATTTCAACCAGGTCAATCTGCCATATCCTCTGTTAATGTTACTCTTCATTCTTCCATGTTTTGCTTATTTTTGTCCCCACTATTTCTCCTCTTGATTAGAACATCTCCTCCCTGGGTCAAAATGTAGTCATAATATTATCAAGGGAAAGAGTACAGTGAGAGGAAATGAAGGCTATCTCTGACAGTCCACATTCTGAAGAGTCAATGTCTGGTGACCATCAGAAACATGGTGGAACTATCAAAAATACATGAAATTGAAGCTTCTGGATCAAGACAGCAGAACAAAACTCACATCTAATTTCTATCCTTCTCATCCTCCCCAATAAAACTATATTAAAGTTATTGCCAGGGGTGAGGGGGTTGGCAAAGATCCTAAGGATAAGAAGGATCCCAAAGGAACCACATTTTTGGAAGGTAGCAAGCAGACAGACAAATGGTATTGGTCTTGGCACACTTGAAAGACCAAATTGTAAACTCACATTAAGATAAAAAACAAATTCAGTATGTACTCCAGGATCCTCCAAAGACTCAGGATTGATGGCATCTCTGGAAGTGGGGTGAACTGAGAAGTTGAATAAAGGCTGTTTAAGGGTCAGGTGGATTCCTAGATTTCGCTCCTCCCCCCACACCACATCAATGTTTGATTGTCCCTCCCACACTCTGGCCAAAATCTGGAGGTTTAGGCTCCAGAGACCGGGAAACTCGATGGTTTCTGGATTGGAGGACCCCCAGGCACAGGTGAGGGCGAGGGTGAGGTATTTAGAACAGGAATGAATGCATGTACATCGAATGCTAAGGCTCCCTGCTTTCCCCCTCCACTTCATCCTGCAGGCAAGAGAAACTGGAGAACTACTTTGTGGAGCAAATGATCATCTCAAGAGGAAATAGCTAAAGACACTGACTTCAAGAGTCCACCCCACAAAGAGCCCGATAGATTGTCCTACATCCGTGATTCTCACCTAGAGGCATATGACAGTGTCTGGAGACATTTCTGATTGTCACAAACTCGAGGAGTGCTACTGGAACCTAGTGTGTCTAGTGGGCAGAGGCCAGGGATGCTGCTAAATACCCTGCAGTGCACAAGAAGAGCCTCCCACGACAAAGCACTGTCAGATCCCAAATGTCAGTGGTGTCACTGGTGATAAACTGCCTTACATGAAACTCCCGGTCAACTTGCCCACTAACATAAACAGAGTTTCCAATAGTCTCTCTACTCTATTAAGAGTGAGCAGAAAACAAAACAAAATGACCAGACAGCTGAAGAAAACTTCTAACAAGGAAGACAGAGATCTAGACAAACAGATAAAAGGCACATGGAGAAAAAAGACTGTAGGAAGAAAACTCTAAAAAGCTGTGCCTGACTTCCACTTATGACCATGATGGACAGCTGGGGAACTTTCTGCTCTGAACTAGAAACTGTGCAAATTTTCGAAAACTGTTTTTTGATATTGGACAACAGCAAAGCAGGACTGCCTTTCACATCGAAGTCCTGGACTTGACTTTTGTGTTTAGGGATCCAGTTTGATTCACTGAGGAATTTCCCCACTGGTTTACAATGCCACCTGTGTCCTTTGCCACCTTTCCACGAATGTATTCACCTACACCTGGCCTCTCCGTTTCTGTCCTGTTAGGTACCATACTGTCTTAATACCTCCATTTTACAATACACACTTATCCTTGGTACAGCAAGTCCCTCCAACTTATCCTTTAAAAGTTATGCTTTTGGCCCTTTGCCCTTCCATATAAAATTTTACAATCAGCTTGTTGAGTTCTATCTTGGTCAGTAAACATTTATAACTTTCTATGTAAAGGACTTGGACACCTTTGGTTACATTCTTGTCTTTTTGGTTGCTTTTACATAGAGTATATTTTTAAATTACGTTTTCTGTTTTTGCTGTTAGGGAGAAGTGCATTTTACTTTTGTGTATTGATCTTCTTTGTGGTAAGTTGGATAAACTAAGTTTATTCATCCTAATAATTTGCCATGGATTCTTTTGGAATCCACAAAATGCTGGACTGTGGCAAATAACGACAGTTGTTTCTTCCTTCTGATCTTTACACTTTTCCCTCCTTTGTCTTGTTTTATTGCACTGGCTAGGATCTCCAGTATGTTGAATAGAAGTGGTAAGAGTGGGCATTTTTGTCTTGTTACTGATTTTAAAGCCAATGCATTTAACACTTGATGTATTTGCTGTGGGCTTTTTGATGTTACCCTTTGCTAGGTTAAGGAATTTCTATCCTAACAGTTTTTATTACAATTGGTTGTTGGATTTTTTTTTAAAATGGTGTTTTTCACTAATTTGTTAATGTGGGTATTAAATTAATAGCTTTTTCTAATGTTGGCCAATCTTGCATTCCTGGGATTAATCCACATAAGTCACAAAATAATATTGTTATGCAGTACTGGATTCATTTTCTAATATTTCTAGTATCTCCATCTTTGCTCACGATTGATAATGCCCTATAATTTTCCTTTACAGTACTTGCCTGGTTTGGGCAACTTATACTAGCCTTATAAGTGAATTGAGGAATAGTCTCATTTTTCCTATTGCTTGAAAAAATTGTGTAAGTTTGGAAGCACTTGTTATTATAATTTTGGCACAACTCACCTATAAAACTATCCCAATCTGGTGTTTAACTCCTGATAAAATGTATTTAATGAGCCCAGCTGGTGTGGCTTAGTGGTTGAGCACTGACCTATGCATCAAGAGGTCGCTGGCTCCATTCCCATTCAGGGCCCTTGCCTGGGTTGTGGGCTCGATCCCCAGTGGAGGACGTGCAGGAGGCAGCTGTTCAATGTTGATGCTTCTCTCTTTCATGGATGTTTTTCTCTCTCTCTCCCTTCCTCTCTAAAAGAATCAATAAATAACATAAAAATTTTATTTAATGATTATAGATAGGTCCTTTCAGATTTTAAACTTCTTCTTGAGTCAATTTAAACCCCTATTATTTTCATAGGACACTATTTCATCTAACACTTTTCAAATACAGGGGCAGGCAAAAGTAGGTTTACAGTTGTTAGTACATGAGTTTATTTTTCCACATGAACTGTAAACCTACTTTTGCCCACCCCTGTGTATAGGTAACTGTAGACAAACATTGATATGATAATCTCAAATTTGTGGAGTTAGTAATACCTGAAGTACTAGAAAGTAGAGTATTTACCATTTTCTGGAACTCTTCTTTCTTACATTTTCTATCTTCCTTTTGAGCTCATTTCCTTCTCCCTGATATGCTTTCTGAAAATGCCCTCTAGTGAGCATCTGTTGGCTGTAAATGCTCTTGCTCTCCTAAAAATGTCTAATTTTTTTTTATTTTTATAAGATTATGACAAAAATTATATCTGTTCTTAAACTTTGGATGGTATGGGAGACCCTTTTCCTCTACCTTTCATGTCTCATTTTGTTTCATATGTACACATTTGTTTTTGGATCTTTGTGTGAGGTCTCTAAGAGATTTTCATTCCCCGCCCCTCCCCCTGGGTCTTCCCAGGGCTAAGGCCAAGATACAAAGTATTCCTACTGTCTTTATGTGTATACTGGCACTATGTTCTACACTTTACTCTATATTCTTTAAATACCATGATACTGCAAAAGACAAAGAGAGGCTAAAGAAGTGTTCCAGATTAAAGTCACAATAAAGTAACATATGATCCCAGACTAGATTAAAAAACAAACCCACAGCAATTGAACAACAAATGGAATGGGAAGAAGGACTGTAGATGAGGGTATTGCTGTCAATGCTAAGTTCCTGAATTTGACAAATGTACTGAATATGCTTGTTCTTATGAAGTACAGATGTGGTATTAAAGGGTGAAGAATATGATGTCTGCAATATATTCTCAAATGGGTCAAAAAAAATAACAAGGGAGAAAACAGTAGAGCAAATATGAGAAACATTAAAGAAGAAATCAAAGTGCAGATAAATATATGTTAAAATTCTGAAACTGTTGCCTTGCAGGGCTCTGCTTTATGCACGTCTCTGATCTAACAAACTTCCCACCTAGCTCAAGCCCATGGCTTTGTCTTCCATGCATGTGATGCCCTTTAAAAAAAGGCTTCAGCTCTGGCTGGTTTGGCTCAGCGGTTAGAGGATCAGCCCACAGACTGAAGGGTCAAGGGTTTGATTCCTGGTCAAGGGCATGTACCTGGGTTGCAGGTTCCATCCCTGGCCCTGACTGAGGTCATGTGGGGGGCAACCAATTGATATGTCTCTCTCACATAGATGTTTCTCTCTCCCTCCCTCCCTTCCACTCTATCTAAAAATCAATGGAAAAAAAAAATCCTTGGGTGAGGATTAACAAAAAACTAAAATAAAATAAGGCTTCAGACCTGGGGGACTGGCAGACACTCCTGAAGGGAACCACTGGCTTCGGTGTTAATTTACCCTTCGACTCTGCACTTTCCCTTTGTTTCTGGCTTCTAAGGATCATCATTACTTTTTTTCTTACCAGTTTAATTATATACATAATTTAAAATTACATACATAAATTTTATAATTACATACATATGTAAATATGTAAATATTTTCCAGGATTTTTGTTGTTGTATGGTAAGTTTCTCTGGTTAGCTTGTTCACAATGTTGCTGGAAACTTAAGTCCATCTATTTAACCTTTTTTTTTTTTTTTTTTTTTTTGCATTTATCTTCAGATAGAGCAGGAGGGAGAGAAAAAGAGAGAAACATCAATGTGAGAGAGACACATCGACTGGCTGCCACCCACAAAACCCCAACCGGGGACAAACTGCAACCGAGGTACATGCCCTTAGTGCAGTGGTTCTCAACCTTCCTAATGCCGTGACCCTTTAATACAGTTCCTCATGTTGTGGTGACCCCAACCATAAAATTATTTTCATTGCTACTTCATAACTGTAATTTTGCTACTGTTATGTCTTAGGCGACCCCAATGAAAGGGTCATTTGACCCCCAAAGGGGTCACGACCCACAGGTTGAGAACAGCTGCAGCGGGAACAGAATCTGGGACTCTCTCGTCCGCGGGCCGACACTCTAACTGCTGAGCCAAACTGGCCAGGGCTATTTAATCTTTTTTGAAAATTACTGACATTATTACAGAGGTCCCCCATTTCCCCCTTCTATTTGATCTTCAAGTTGCTAAAACAGTAAATCTTTTAGCGAGATGAAAAACCAAGAAAGAACACCATTGCCATCTGGTGGAGAAACGCACTATTACCACATTTAAATGAGACCCACTTGGACTCAACTTCTCATTCCCCCAAATTTAGTTAACAGATATTGTCAAATCTTCTATTATCAGGTCTTTCTAAATTTTCCTTTGCTTCCATTTTTCCTAGTACCACCTTAACCTTGTTCCTAGTTTGTTTGTTTTACCAGAATTGTTGCTTTTGAACCAGCTTCTCTTTAGTCATTATTCTTTCAATGTATTTTCCTTGTTCCTATTGTCACACCTTACTTTTACAATTTTACATTAATTTGATGGGTGCTTATCAATTTCTTGCTTATAAGCAAAATTTTTAGAACCAAGAACAGTAGTCTAACTAGGGATGAGAACAAAGTAAAGGTCCAATAAATGGTACATGAATTTTAAAAAGTATTTAGTACTATTTGTTCATTTGCCAAATTTATCTGGAAGGCAGCATATGTACAGAAGTTTCCATGTTTTTTCTGTGACAACAGACTGATGAAGGACATTCGCATACTCCTGTGGGCCTACCTAGAGTTTTTTTTTTAAACTTAAAATTATATTTAATTACAAAATACATGACCAATATGAAAAATGAGTAATTATATTGATGATGTTGGGAGCAAAGGTTCTTACTGTAGAAGAAGACACAAATATGTAATGGGGAAAGGCAAGGAAGAATCCTGTGGGGTTATATTGGAATTGGAGATATCAATAAAACTTTTAATTTTTAATATATATATATGTTTTCGTGCTCTTTCTGTTGAAGAGGTCTAGAGGCAATGACATCCCAGCAGGCCCAGATCTTAGATTCTAAACACCACTCTCCACTAAAAGAAACTAGGGATCTTTGGAGAAGTGACTGATTCTAGGGCTGAGTGAGAAAAGAAAAAAAAAACAAAAAAAAACAAAACAGTAAGATAAACTTGGAACACTTGTGCTGGAAAATAAAGAATTTCTCAAAAAATGCTAAGAGTATGCCAAAAAGACCCAGGGGCCAGCTTGAAAGGTTTCCCACTGGCCAAAGCCAGGATAATTTGACATCAAAACAAATGAGAATAACAGACTGAATAAAAAAGGAATCCATGAGTTCATATTAACATAAGTGATAAAAAGAAAAAGCTTTTTCTTACAATAATGCCAACTAATAAGTGTACAAGGAATGATATAATTAGAAAATCACCATTTGGCAGCAATCAAGTAATAATGATATAATACTTATATTCTGATGTCAGGTTTAACACTAACAAAAATCTTGATAGGAGAACTTGAGTCTGGCCACTGGATCATTTATGGAAGGAGGCTAATCAGGGCATAAATATGAAATGTGAGTTGTGGAAGTCGAGATTCCAGTTAATACCTGAGAAATGTACCTCTTCCAAAGTTGGCCAACCCAACCATTAATGTATCTGGACAGCTCTCTAACTGGGCCTATTATGAGTCCCTTTTGTTGATTTTAACTAAAAGTCCAAGATTGATTAAAGCATGAGAAGATACTTCCTGCCTTCACAGCTATTGTATTATATTTTACAGTATCCTTGTGATCTTTCTAGATATTAGTAACATATCCCAGGAACGGTTTAAAAAACTTGTAAATTAAACATTTAAAACTTTATTTTCCATAATAATTTTAAAATAAAAATGCAATATCTATACTATGTATATCATTAGGTTATCTATTCTACACATTTTATAGTGATAAGTATTTATACATACTGTACTTGGCAATGGGGCATACTTTTTTGGTCTCCCCTATCAGGCTGTAGGTTTGTTTAAAAAGTAGAAGTCCTAAACCTCTAAAGGTGGCATTTTAAAAAATATTTCTTTGAAGGTACATATATGTATTTTAAGAATCAAAACGTTTGCTTTGTTCTATTTATTTCTTTTGCAGGGGGTGGTAAGGGGAATTAAAATAGTTTCATTTTTGCTTTTCAAAGAGCTTTCCCAAAGAGTGGTGATTCATTTCCATTATACATCATCATAATGAACACTGTTCTCCTGGCTCATTAGTAGTGTGAATTCAGTCATGTGTGTAGCGTGTATTTTACTAAAATCCAGTGTATCCATTTGGATACATATGGAGTGCCCTTTCTGTTCTTATTCTCCTATGAAAGGTATTAGCACTATGGCTTCAAGAACAAATTTTTAAAATCACAAATACCACTTGTATTTGATTTGGGTCTGGGCTAACTTCTAAGGAACCATTTAGCAATAACGGTCACAGATAAATACCCTGTGAAGCTGCAATTAATTAAGGGACTGCTTATTCTAAGAACTAGACAACCAACAAGGAAATGAGGGGAAAATTCTAAGTCTGATGCCAAGTTCTGAGCATCAATAATCCCCTTTTCACTTTTGCAACATATATAAGTAAGGTAGAGGAAAAAGATAAGAATTATATGAATAACATTAAATAAAAAGTGCATACAGAACGGGGACAATATTTTTGTTGTTAAATTTGCCTCAATAAGATGTCTGTAAGGCAAACTAGTAACATTGTTGCTATTCAGAATTTCTAAAGAGCAAAAGAATGAATCAACTTCCCAGGTTTAAACTTAATTGTCTTAGAACATGTTATTTTGTAACTTGAACATCTCTGATATGCCTTGAAAATTTGAAGCAGAAAGCAAAATCATACAGACAGCCAGAAACTTCATAAATACATCTAGACGGACGTTTGCTTGTAGTTTTTGGTATCCAAAACCTTTTTCCCACACATTGCACAGATGCCTAAAACAAAAGAAAACATGTGAGCGTCAAATCACAATAACAATAATACCAACAAATATCTAATACCCATGATTTGGTTAATTTAAGTCAACCCTGAAGCTAAAACCATAATTTTACAACATCAGAAAAGAGAAAAAGAAAATTTACACTTTTAACAATGAACAAGTTCTATTTTGCCTTAGGAAAAAAAAAAGGACATGATTGTAATAGAATTTATAAAGGCTACTCCAAATCAGTACCAAATAGGAATGATATGCATGAAAAAATGGTATTAAACTTACCCTTTTTGTAGGCACAGCCCTGGCAGTAATTAGAACCTGGCTGGTGCACAGAACTTTTGCAAATTCTGCAAGTGGAGAACTTATTCTTTCCATATGGATCGAATCTAGAGATTTTTTTTTTAAAAAAAGAAAGATGTATGATACCGTAGCAACACTCTTAAATAACCTCACTTAAGCAACAAATGGGTTAATCCATGTTCCCCATTTCCTCTATCAAACTCTACAACTGATAGGCACAGCACACTTCCAGCGGGCTACTCTATAAAACGCCTGCACGCCTCTGCCTCTTCCATGCAAGCTGGATGTTTATAGCCAGTGGTACTTAATCCCAAACCTGTTTATAATCAATGTATTTGTCAATCTATTTGTTTGATATAAATATTACGGAAACTGATAAAATGTGAATGCAAAAGGTGTGATTGATTCCATTAAAAAACAAGTGAATGCTTTAGGATGACTAGTTATGTGTGAATCATTAAAACTAAAACTACCATCGATGTCTGGCCGGTGTGGCTCACTGGCTGGGCATTCACCCATGCACCTAGAGGTTGCCAGTTCAATTCTCAATCAGGGCACAAGCCCACATTGTGGGCCAAACCCCAAGTGGGGAGCATGCAGGAGGTGGCCAATAGATGTTCTCTCTCATTGATGTTTCTCTCTCTCTCCTCCTCCCTTCCTCTCTCTCTAAAATCAATAAAGATATTTTAAGAAATTAATAATAAAAAAAAAACCCTACTATTGATTTAGTATGGGTAAGACAATTAATTAATTAATCAATTTATTTTTGTTAATCCTCACCCGAGGGTATTTTTCCATTGATTTTTCAGACAGAGTGGAAGGCAGAGAGGGAGGATGGGAGGGAGAGAGAGAGAGAGAAAGAGAAAGAAACATCAATGTGAGAGACACATTGATTGGTTGCCTCCCACATGACCCGAAATGGGGATTGGAGATCGAACCTGCAACCCAGGTACATGCCCTTGAATGGGAATCAAACCTGCAATTCTTCAGTCAGCGGGCCAACACTTTAACAACTGAGCCAAACCAGCCAGGTGGGTAAGACGGTTGTTAAAAATTGGGGGAAAATCGTAAGTAGGAGGATTTGACACTTTGCAGCTGTCAGTTTTTGCTCCATTTTAAAGCTACTGGAAATATATATTCTGGTTATGAATTATATGAAGAAAATGATAAAGAACTCATATTCAAACAGCTTTGTCTGGATACCAAATGACTGTTGAGTGTATATAGTTATGTGCTTTAATTAAAAAAAAAAAAGTATATGGATTTTTAAAGATTGCCTACTTTCACTGATGTCTTCAATGACCTGATCTCTTCGGATAAAAAAGATCGTACTGCCCTGGCCGGTTTGGCTTAGCGGTTAGAGTGTCAACCCACGGTCCAGAGAGATGTGGGTTCGGTTCCTGCTAAGGGCATGTACCTCGGTTGCAGTTTGTCCCTGGCCCCGGTTGGGGTTGTGTGGGTGGCAACCAGTCGATATGTCTCTCTCACATTGATGTTTCTCTCTCTTCCTCTCTCTCTCCCTCTTGCTCTATGCAGAAATGTCCTCGTGTGAGGGGGAAAAAAAAGATCCTACTAAATAAAAATGCCACCTTATAGTGACTCAAGTACAAAACAACGTCACTTTACACCCCACAAGAGAAGGTAGGCACTATTCTTTTTCATGTACTCAATTTGTTTCAACCTGTATGTCTGGAGATTACTTTTTCTTAAAACCCTATTTTCTCCTTCTAAGATGTATATTTTAACATCTCTGAAATCTTTACAATTGGCAGAGCCTTTTCTTTCCAAAGTGAAAGATTTAGAGAATTCAAAAGTAATAGCTACTTTTTAATGATATCAGAGTAAATTTGGGAGCATAAAGGAACTAGAAGTATCTAAATTCTATAATCTGTACAAATAACAACTTAGTCAATAATAACCAAATGGTCTTAGAAGACAGCAGTAAGTCAGTCAATAATACTTAGTATGACACTGCTTATCACTCACTTTTTTTTTTTTTTTTATTCTCACCCAAGGATATTTTTGCATTTATCTAAAGATAGAGCGGGAAGGAGAGAGGGAGGAAGAGAGAGAGAGACATCAATGTGAGACAAACACATCAACTGCTTGCCACCCACACGATCCCAACTGGGGCCAGGGACAAATTACAACCGAGGTACATGCCCTTAGCAGGAACCAAACCCGGGACTCTCTGCTCTGCGGGCCGACGCTCCAACCACTGAGCAAACCAGCCAGGGCAACACTGCTTATCACTTAAAAAATTAAGTCTATTGTGCTATTTATGTGCTGGGCACCGGATATAGTAAAAGCTTTATTTTTATTATTAGTTCTAATCCTTGAGATGATGTTATCAAACAGGTATTTATTTATTTAGTAAATATATACTGAGTGCCTACTACTGTTTTAAATACCAAAGATGAACTTGACAGACAAAGCCTCTGTCCTCATCACGATGACATTCTAGTGAGAGGAGATGGACAATAAGTAATGAAACAAACACATTTTCCGGATAGTAATACATGTTGTAGAGAAAAATATAACAGGATACGGTGGCATACATGAGGGGAAGGAGGGATGACATAAGTTTAGATGCTGGTTAGGGACTCTCTCTGAGGATATAACATTTCAGCCAAGACTCAAGTAACAAGAAGGAGGCAGCTATATAAGTTCTGAGGGGTGAGCTCTCGAAGGGAGCAGTAAGCAGAACCCCTTCCAGCGGGAGTGGGCTTGGCATATCTGAGGCAGGGGTTGCTACCACAGGAAGTCAGAGAGGTGGGTGGGGCCAGATCATGGTGGACCTTGTAAGAATATAGTAGGGGCTTGGATTTTATTCAACATAAAAAGAAAACCAATGGAGGTTTTGAGCAAAGAAGTTACATGTCCTTTAAAGGGCCGGTCTGCTTACTACACTATAAGACAACTATAGAGAAATAGAGAGGAAGCAGGGAGATAAAAGTTATTAAGTGACCGTGGTTTGGAACGTGGTAGTAGCAGTGAGATGAACAAAAGCAGGTGGATTCAGGTTGTATTTTGGTAGCAGAACCAAAGAACTTGCTGATGGGTATGGGAAGTGAGGAAAAGGAGGGAGCCAGTAAGGAATTCTAGCTTTTAGGCTTGTACACCTGGACTGGACAGTGATGCAATGAGAAAACTACGATCAGAAGACTGAAAGGGAAAGGCCACCTTAGACATCCAATAGGGTGAGTCAAGTAGACAGCTGGATCTATGTTTAGAGCTCAGAGAAGTCAGAACTAGAGAGATACGTTTGGGAGTCATTAACACATAGTTTGAACTTGAAACCATTAGACTCAAGTCAATGAGGAGAAACTATAAATTTATAAAAAGAAGGAAAAAAAAAAGTCTAGGATTGAGTCCAGGGGCATTTGCCTGAGAAGAAACAGCCAGTGAACTGGGAGGAAAGAAGAGTGTGATATCCCAGAGCCAAAAGAATAAAGGGTTCCAAAAAGAAAAGATTTGTTCAAAGTGAGCAAAGAAGTAGACATCAGTTTCAAAGGTCACTGTGATCTTGGCAAGAGCAGTTTCAGGGGTGTGGTTGGGATAAAGGCCTGACAAGAATGGCTGAAGGAGAGAATGAAGCAAGGACACTGAGAAAAATCACCTCCGCTGTGAAGGGAAGCATGGAAATGGGGTGGCAGTAGCAAGGGTTCATGGGGTTTTTAAGACTGAATATAATAAAGCATGGTGTCAAGAACTGTTTTTAAGGCGGGAGACATTTTTACCCCCATTCTCATAGGAAAAGTAAAGCAACCAGCTTAACTTGTGTAAGGTCACAGAGATAGACAGTGACAGAGTCTAGATTCAAACTGAGGTCTGACTCCAGAACTTATGCTCTTTCCACATTTCTCTGTTGCCTCTGATTTGCAGAATAATTGAGAACTAGAAAAAAATAGAAGTTACGTTTTCTGGTGAAATTAGCACTATTATCTTCATATACTGATACAGTGAGGAAGAACACGGTGAAACCAGCAGGTTATAAGAGATAACTTGGTTTTGCATGGTGGGAACTACCTGTTTTATTACAATAGAATGATGCACACCAAATCCACTTCAGCAAGGTTAATGTTAAAAAAAGTAGTAATTTTTGCTCGGCTGGTGTGGTTCAGTGGTTAAGCATTGACCCATGCATCAAGAGGTCGCCGGTTCGATTCCCAGTCAGGGCATATGCCTGGGTTTGGGTTCAACCTCCAGTGGAGGGTATGCAGGAGGCAAGCCCATTGGATTCTGTCTCATTGATGTTTTTATCTCTTTTTCTCTCTCCCTTCCTCTCTCTCTAAAAATCAATGAAAACATATTTTTTTAAAAAGAGCAGTAATTTTACATATTATTGCTCTATAGCTACTCTTATACCTACCTTGCTTTTTTTGAGGTCAAAGCTTTATTTTCATTCAGCTTTCTTCCACCACTTTCTATATCGAAACATACATATATTTCAGTGAGTTATTGCTACACATTTCATAGATAATATATATATCTAGCATTAAACAATAAAAAAGTTCATTTTTTGACCTCCTACCAATAGATAAGGCTGTATCAAAATTTTCAAAAATCCTCACTTAATAGTCAGGTTCTTAAGACATTACTTAATAGAAAACAAATATTTATTAGTAAAACAGTAACAATTTAGATAAAACACAATCATTTTATTTCTCAGACTCAAAATAGGAATTTATAAATGGTTCTACATTTAATTTATTCATTGTAAAATCTAGAAATCACTTCTTTGGTGTCATAGACCTTGAAGGAAAGTGTTTCTTTTCCTTCCCTTTGACATTTGCACTATATTTAATGATTAGGAAGGTGATATTGGCTAGTCTGTAATAGTTATTTTATAGCAAAAAAAATTTATTAAGAAGGTGAAAACATTGAAATGATTTAAGAATACAAAAATCAGGTGAGAAGAGGGGAATCAGATACCAACTGTAATTAAGCTAATCAAATCAATTACTATGACATACTCATTGCTTGAAAATCATTTAATCATTTTATTATCTGTTGCCTACCAAATTAGGAACCCCAACATGTAACTGAGAGAACCAAATAAGACATTAAATTGTTGATGGATCCAACATAATTTAATGTTTAATAGATGACATATTTTGTACACATCATATTTTACTTTATAATGATCTAAAAGCTAAAACATTATTCATAGGAAGTATTTGATCCAACTTCTGTGTTCTAAAAGGAAAAATACCTGTGGTATTCCTTGCACCATCTTTCCATGTATCTGGAGTGATGACAGTACCAAGTTTCTTTTCACCTGGTATAACAAGATAGTAAAAGTAAAGGGAATTAGTATTTCCTATCTAATAAATACACTATATTGTGCCAAAGTTCACAATGGTATCAACAGTCATATAGTAGGGGCCTGTTCATGCTGGGGTCAGGGCCAGGGAACTTAGACTTAAGGTATTAACTGTGGGTAATGGATAGCTAACTGACTCTTAGTAAAATTTGTAGTATAATAGGCTTCCTCTGTACTTTAAATAAATCTTATAAATCTGTTCATTCCATAAATATTTACTAAACATCTATAAACCATTTATACCATGTATAGGCATCATACAAAATACAGAGAAAAAAACCTGAGGAGTTAGATAAAATTCTAAATTTCTAGGAGCTTTCTGATTTCTCTAACAGTAGTCCTTAACTAGGGTTTTATGGGTGGACCTTAGGAGATAGGTGAACTAGATGAAATTGTATACACACCTTTATTTATAAACTCTAGTAAGAGTCTACAAATTTTCAAAAATCCTCATTTAATAGCCAGGTTAAGACATTACTTAATAGAAAACAATTATTTATTAGTAAAACAATAAAAATTTGGCTAAAGCACAATCATTTTATTTCTCAGACTCAAAGCAGAACTTAAAAATAAGGGTCTACATTTAGTTTATCCATTGTAAAATCTAGAAATCACTTCTTTGGTGCCATAGACCTTGAATAGTGAAAGGGTTTCTTTTCCTTCCCTGTGACATTTGCACTGTATTTAATGATTGGAAAGATGATCTAGTAAGAGTCTATAGCTTTCATCAGATTTTCAAAGGGTTCAGAGAACCAAAAAAACCACAAAAGTTAAGAACCACTCAACTAAAATATAACCTGTAAAATTAAAAGTATAATAATTGAGAGCTAAAATAATTTAAGAGCTAATATACTAGGAGAAATTCCATGGAGAAAGAAACAACCTCAGCTAGGGAAAACCAGGAAAGCTCTGTGGCAATGGCAACAGAAAGGGTATTTGGCAATGGGACTGTGAAGAAAGAGGAGGAAGGAGGAAGACAAACTAGATAGAAAAAGGGCACATCCTGAGGAAAGGTATGGAAAGTTCAGTGCACATGGGCATGCAAAATTGTTCGGTTTGGCCAAAATGTGAAAAGGATAAGGGTTAGTGAAAATGAAGTTAGAAAGATAAGCTGAGGCCTTATTGTGGAAGGTGATCCTGAATGCCAGACTCCAAATGTAGAAACCCCAAAGAATTCTCTGCACACTTAGAATTTATTAAAGTAACTTGTCCACGGCCATTCTTTCACTTAATATAAGATCTGTTTTTGTTTTTTGTTTTTTTATCCTCACCCGAGGATATTTTTCCATTTTTTGTACAGATAGAGTGGGAGGGAGAGAGAGAGAGAAACATCGACGTGAAGGGACACATCGAGTGGCTGCCACCCGCACAACCGACCAGGGCCGGGGACAAACTGCAACCGAAGTACGTCCGCTTAGCGGGAACCGAACCCGGGTCTCTCCGGACCGCAGGCCAACGCTCTAACCGCTGAGCCAAACTGGCCAGGGCATAAGATCTGTTTTTGAAACTCATGGCTGTCTGTGTTCAAAATTTTATACACTGGGGGTATATAAACAAAATGGATTATGTTAATTACACAGTAATCAAGATAAAAGGACTTGAAACATTGTCACAGAAGAGCCAGATATGTCTAGCTTGGGGAAAAAGAGAACTGGGCATATGACAATTTTTAAACATAGTTTTGTGAGTTAAAAAATCATAAGATATCACTGGATGGCAACTATTAAGAGGAAAGACTCTTCTAAAAGCCAGTAAAATCTACAGACTGCTTTGAAGGTGGTGAGAATCTCCTGCCACCTTGCCTCAATACGTAGGTATTCACGAAAAAAAACGCCGAAGCCATTGGTGAGATACTGACTTCAGGTTGTCAGATAAAATACAGGATGCCCAGTGAACTTTAAGTTTCAGATACACAACGAATACTTAAAAAAATAATAATGTCCTAAAAGTAAGTGCTTCGGGACAAAGCATTCCTTACAGTAGGAAGGAGCAGCAAACAGAACCAAGTCATAAATACTGTATGGAATATACTTACACTCGTTGTTAACCTGAAATTCAAATTTAACTTGGCGTCGTTATTTTTATTTGCTTAAATCTCGCAAATGTAGAAATGACTTTTAAGATCCATTACAGCCTTTAGGGTCTGTGGGGAGAGGGAGCCAGTCAAGAAGCTGTACGGGATGATATTCTGGTTTTGGGGGAAACAACACAAGTAGACGAAGAGGTGCAAAAACTGAGACCACCCGGAATGTAAAACATATAGGATAATACAGTCGTCAGGGAGGGGCAGGAATGGTCAAAGGACAGATAGAAGGGCAGAGGTTTGAATCAGAGATCTGTGGCCGAACAAAAATAAAAAAGCAAAGGAAAAGTTCTCGGGGAACTCCAGTTAGGTTCTCCTACCCTCCTTCTTCCGCAGAAGCGCCGCTTAACTCACATTTTTCGCACACCATCCTTCTGCGTTGGGTCCTTCAGTCGCAGCAGCAGCTTAAAAACATCAACACAGCCAGAGAAAGATACCCCTTCCGGGTTAAAAAAAAATCCACTTCCGGCCCCTCCGCCTGCCTATCTTACACCTGGAAAGCCCAGGGAAGACTAAACACGAGCGGGAAGGCGGGCTGTTTCCTTTGCCCGCCCCTCCACTTCTATGATTGGCTGTATGGCCTAGGGTCTCCGCCCCATACGCCTGCGCCTGCGCGAAGGTTCGAGGGGCGAGTAGCACCTGATGGTGGGAGGTATTAGCTTCCCCTTCCCTTCTGCGGGCGGGAGAGTTAGGTAAGCCCAGCTGAGCTGACCGGCACGCGAGCCTCCGGGGGTGCAAGCAACCCCTCCCAACTGCCGAAATGACCACTATCCTCCGTGCACCCGGCCTGCCCACGCCACTCTTCCCGCGTGACCCAGGAGCTGCTCTAATGGACCGGCTCTCTGACTTTGTGTCTCTCGGTTTCCCTTGGTCTCCACGCCTGTACTTTTTGATTTGCCACCCAGCCCGTGCCCCGCTGTCCTCACTGCGGCCGGCTGAGGCTTGGGCAGAGTTCCGAGCGACCCAGTTTACGGTGGGGCTGCAGAGAAAGGCCCAGCGATTCCCGTGATGTCTCCTTCGGAGCCGCTCAGGAGGGCCTGTCACCCCACAATGTCTGCGGACCTGGGTCAGGTCAGACTGCGGATGCCAGAGCCGCAGCCCCCTAGGGGCGTCTGACGGGTGTCCTCTTAAGCTCGGTCGTCAGGGCCTAACACAGGGCTAGTATCTCAAGAGGGGCAAACACTTGACCCATTCTCCTTTGTTTGTTTGGTCCCTCGTTCTTTCATTCATTCTTTCGTTCATTCGTTAATTCAGTACTCTTATTACATCGAAATCTGCTCGTCAGTTGGGATTCTGAGAATGGCCCCCCCAAAAAATATGCAAAGGAATGTCTGTTGAGACGCTGTATTGCAGATCTGCTTCCTCGCCCCTCAGCTGAGAAAAAGACCTCTGAGATTTTTTCTTTTCTCCCTGCTTGCCATTCTACTCTTCTTGACCCTCTAGTGTGTGTCTTTATTTGAAATAAATGAGTTTAGCACGTGGGAGCTTGGGACCTAACCTGTTTTACTTGTTTTCTTAGTAAAACATTTGCCTTTGAAAAATGTAGTGCCAATTAAAGGAGATCTGTTACAAGAAGGCATGAGCTCACCCTTTTGTGCTAGAGGGAGACCCCTCTGTGTGTATGTATAACATATATATGTTCTAGAATAACCACAGTTACATATGGACTATTACCTTAAATGAATAAGATCCTTACTTAGCATTAGTGCTATGTATAAGCTCTCTGCTAGGTAATTTATAAAGATTGTGTGTGTGTGTGTGTGTGTGTGTGTTATATAGAAAGAGTAAATTATTTCCCCCCTTCCATTTGTGCTCTACTTTTTATTGGCATCTAGCACCTGTAACAAGCATTGTCATTTTGGTATTTCTGGAGTGCTGGGATTCCTTAGTTTAGTAAAATGTTTTTGAACTCTCTTGATTACACTGGCCACCGTTTTATACAAATGTGCACTTGGTGTCACTTGACATTTGTTAGAAAATGTGAACTGTGATATTAAACAAGGATCCACAATGGTAAAAAATGCCAGCAATTTACCCAAAGTGTATTCAGGGGGTTCTAGAATGCATATGGTTATATTTCCAACAGGGGCAGATCATTAACCTATACAGTTTATTTTCTGATTTTAGCAAAAAAAAAAAAAAAGGAAAAGGAATCGCTTAATTGGTCCTAGTACATGACCCTTTTGCAGAATCAAGTCACACATATTTAAGAAATTAGAAAATTTTTCAGCTCTGAGCGCTGTTTACCATATTAGTCTACATGTGCATTTACACATATGCATCTTCCTGTACTTTGAAACTAACAGAAAATTGACTTTGGTTCATAACTTATTCTTAGGTGTTGGAACACTTAGAACAGTGAAAAAAAATCATTATTGCATATGCTCTTCTTAATTTGTTTTGCATTAGACAGCCACTCAAGAAAACACCATGAAAAATACTGATATCAAGAGACTACTTTATACCCATCTTTTATGCATATTCTCAATTATCCTAAGCATCTTCATTCCATCATTCTTCTTGGAGAACTTCTCAATATTGGAAACACATCTGACGTGGTTGTGCATCTGTTCTGTCTTGGTAACTGCTGTCAATCTAGTATCATATTTAGTGGTGAAACCAAATGCATCCACTAAAAGAAGTTCATTATCATACAAGGTAAGGCTCATTTCTTAATAACTGATTTCTAGATAGAGGTAGTGTTTTTTTATATAATTTTTTTTCTTTATTGATTTTAGAGAAAGGAAGGGAAAGAGAGAGAAACATCGATGAGAGAGAACATCGATGGGCCGCCTCTTGCATGCCCCCCCCACTGGGGATTAGGCCCACAACCTGGGTTGTCTGTGCCCTCACTGACGACTTCTTAGTGCGTGGGTCGATGCTCAACCAGTGAGCCACATCAGCCTGGCAGAGGTAGATTTCTTTTATTGGAAAAATAAAGCATTAGTCAGTTACTCAATTGGATTATTTACAAGTGACTAAAGAGAACCTGTTTGGTTTTTTTTTTTTCCAAGTTGGTAACCTGTTACTTGCTGGAAGGCTTCCCACAACATTTGATAGATTCTTGCTGTGCATTAATTGTGGAATTAAGGTGTCTTCAGTGAAAAATATAGCAAAATATTTTATGTATCATCACATAATAAGGACTGTGTTTGTGTTTTCTTGTATTCTAGCTGTCTGTTATTGGTCAATAGTTCATAAATACTGATTAACAACATAGCTCAATACATACAATAGAAACAGAAATGCTTTTTTTTTCCTTTATTGATTTTAGAGAGAGAGGAAGGGAGAGGAAGAGAGAGAGAGAGAGAGAGAAACATTGATGAGAGAGAACATCAATTGGCCGCCTCCTGCATGCTCCCCACTGGGGATCTGGCCCACAACTTGGGCATGTGCCCTGAATGGGAATCGAACCAGCCACCTCTTGGTGCATGGGTCGATGCTCAACCACTGAGCCATGCCAGCTGGGTGAAACAGAAATGCTTTTTAACTATAGTGCTAGTCTGGTGGGTAGAATAAGAGGGGGGGGGGGGCGGATACTTGCCTTGTAACCTTTTTTACAGGGCTGTATTGAGGGCTGCACCTGACTGCACAAGACATGATCTGACTTCAGGACACCCAAATCCAGAGAATAGGCAACTGTTCACACATGGGAATAAGTTATGTTTGTAAATAAAATGGAAACATGCACTGCCCTTTAGGCATTCTCTTGAGTCTTTAAATTCTTCTTTTTTTTTTTTTCTAGGTAACCAGATTTTTGAAATGCTGTATCTACTTTCTTATGTCTTGTTTTGTCTTTCATGTAATTTTTGTTCTATATGGAGCACCATTAATAGAGTAAGTCTGAAATTTCTACTTTAAAGCAATTTTATTTTCAAACACTTGTTTACTAAACAAAGGGCTAATTCTGTTGATGATTAGAGAAAGACTGTGGTGTGTTTGATTATTGGATCATGGACATCATTGCCTTTAGCAGTGTTATTATTTTAAAAACCGGAATAACTTAATTTATCAGATGCTTCTATTACCTAGCCTTCTATTACACAGTTGCATGGGGAGGGTGGGGGTGGAGGTAGGTGAGAAACTATACTATACCCGTAAATCTGTGACCCTTAGAGCCTCTAAGGCAGTGGTTCTCAACCTTCCTAGTGCCGCGACCCTTTAATACCCTTCATGTGGTGGCCCCCAACCATAAAATTATTTTTGTTGCTACTTCATAACTGTAATTTTGCTACTGTTGTCTTAGGTGACCCCTGTGAAAAGTTGAGAACCGCTGCAGTTGAGAACCGCTGCTCTAAGGGAACTAAGTATAGTGATACAGTAAGTTAGGTAGTATTAGCATATCAGTTCTTAGTAAATGTGATTCTGAAGTGCTTGAAAAAAGAATTTGTTTTCTTAAGAAAAGTCAATAGATTCCTGTATTTAAATACTTAATAAACTAATGTTTATAGTTTCAAGGTAAAATTTAAGTCAACTTTTTCAAAATTGATCAATTTTATAAATTAATGAAAAGTAAATCCATGAATATTTCTTATATAACGTTCATTATAGTTTGGGAAACTTGAGTTTGGCAGTGATTAATGATTGTGGTGAAATTAGTGATTTATATATACACATGAATATAGATATGTGTATAGTTATATATATAATTATACATAGGTTTTTATATATACACACTAAATTAACAGTTAACTCTTTTCTAGAGAAGGGAAGGCAAGACCTTTGTAATGGTAAATGGACATTTCTGTCTAATCCATTTTAGAGTAGAATGAATGTCTAGACCAATACTGCTAAACCAGCATCAGTATTTTATTGAAATGCAAATTCTGGGGCCTCAGTCAGTCAGAAACTTTAGAGGTGGGGTCCCCCAATCTTTAATCGGTTTTCTAAGTGGCTCTGATATAAGCTGAAGTTGAACCACTGGTTACAGAGAAAGTTCCAGAGAATATTGAGGAAGAAAGTTAATTATCTAGAAATGGTTTTTTTTGCTTTGGACAGAATGGATCATAGGGTATTTAACACTTCTGAACTCTATCATTAAAGCCAGATATTTGCTGGATTGTTTTATAGCTTACATATGCTATAGTCATCATGTTGGTAGGACTCGTTACCTTTCAAAGTAAAGTACAAGAAAATATTTTTACATTAAATCTACTTAAGTAACAAAGATTATGTATGTGTATATGTGCCCCTTTATACTTTTTAAAAAAATTAATGCAGTGTTTTGTTTTGTTTTCTAGGTTGGTGTTAGAAACATTTTTATTTGCAGTGATTTTGTCTACTTTTACTACTATACCTTGTTTGTGTTTGTTAGGACCAAACATCAAAGCATGGCTAAGAGTTTTCAGTAGAAATGGGTAAGTTTTAATTTTATATTTTAGTGATGTTTGAATATTTTTAAAAATTAATGTGTTTTTATATTCATGGCAGCTAGCTGATTGTTCCTCAGTTCTGATGGTTCTCAGAGATGCCATAAGGGCCCACTGTTTTTGGGGACTGGAGAGAGGGAAGGAATTATATGCACTTGAGGGGGATCCAAACAGGCAGAACTGCAGGCCCCTCCCTCTACTTTAATGAGATCAGCTCTGCATTTTTCCATATGGTAGAATTCCACATAGCCTTTTTTTTTTTTTATCCTCACCTGAGGACATTTTTGCATTTATATTCAGATAGAGCAGGACGGAGAGAGGGGGGAAGAAAGAGAGAGAAACATTGATGTGACAGAGACACATCAACTGGCCACCACACACATGACCCCATCTGGACCAGGGACAAACTGCAACTGAGGTACCTGCCCTTAGCAGGAACCGAAGCCGAAGCCGGGACTCTGATCCGGTTGCTCTAACTGCTGAGCCAAACCGGCCAGGGCTCCACTTAGCCTTTTGTTTGAAAAAAGGTTTCTGCTACCAAAGGAAGGTTTTGAAACCACTCCTCAGGGGTAATTGGTCATAGTGATAAAATGCGACAGATAAAACTGCTTCCATACATCTTATGTAGAATTGGGGTCCACAATCTAAAAATGTTTGGTGTCACAACTACCATTTCTTATGGAGCCTCTTTTCATGATATGACATCTGAGTGCAAGTTTTACAGGATTTTATTTCCTTAGCAGCCATAAATATTTTCAGCATTAACATTTTAGCTTCTTGAAAGTCATTGAGATGATTTGTATCAGAAATGGTTGAGTCATAATTAATAAAACTAGAAAGTTGCTTGGTGCCCCTAATTTTGTCCTGTTTATCACCTAGCAGCAAAAACCCTTGAGCTCTTACTCTTCCATGTTGTGAAGCTCTGTGAGAATTCTTTGTGTGTGTGTGTTCTGAAGTGTTAGCCATACTTCTTTCCCTGAGGAGCTTGGATGTTCAAGATACAAGAATGAAACGAGCAAACAGCGTGAGGCTAAAACTGTGTAAATCAGACAATAATAACTGGAGGAGCTCAGAAGGGAGGAAATCACTGAAGAATGAGCTGGAGGTGGGGTGTTCTGTAAAGGACTTGGATCAGGAGTATGAGATTTGGTGAGACTGAGGGGATGGGGAAAGACACCTCATGCTGGGGGAATGGAAACCATAGAAACTGAAATGAACATGGTATTTTTGTGTGATTTGGAAGGGAACAGTCCAAGGAGGAGAGGATGCCTGATGAGCAGCGAGGCTCCATAAATTATCTTTTCTTTGCTAAATGAACACTCTTTGTTCCCTCATTAGAACCATCGAGTGCTCATAAATTCTCTAGAAAACAAAGTGTAATTATTAAAAACTTTTTCCCACATCGTTACCACAGTATCCCAAATGGCATTCATTTCTTTTAGCATTTTAGTTTGAAAATTTTAAACAGTGAAAACTGGTTGAAACTTATTGGTTTAGGATTAATAATATATCCAGCTTTGAATTCTGTTTCTGATAATAGTATATTTGGGGGAGACATTTGCTTCTACAGTTAGTTCTGCTATTCTATGGCATATGCAGTCCTAAAAATCTCTGCAAACTTGGACAATAAAAACATAAAGGAAGGCAGGAACTTAATAAAAATGGTAGGGCAGTTTTATACATGTTAGATATGTGAAGAAATACATAAATATTATAAGTAATATAGCACTTTTCCTTGGAAAAAAACGAACTTTGCATTTGGAAGTAGGTGTGAGAAGGGTTGCCTCTTGTAAGTTATTATAAAGTGGTAAAGGAGGGTTGTGGAAATCTGACAGAAGTTAAACCAGATGTGGAGGGTGTAGCTGGTACACAGGAGGGGAACTGAGGTAACTGGGAGATGAGCTTTTTTTTTTTTTTTTTTTTTTTATCCTCACCCGAGGATATTTTTTCCATTTTTTGTACAGATAGAGTGGGAGGGAGAGAGAGAGAGAAACATCGACGTGAAGGGACACATCGAGTGGCTGCCACCCGCACGACCAACCAGGGCCGGGGACAAACTGCAACCGAAGTACGTGCCCTTAGCGGGAACCGAACCCGGGTCTCTCCGGACCGCAGGCCGACGCTTTAACCGCTGAGCCAAACTGGTCAGGGCGAGATGAGCTTTTTAAACAGTATTGAGATACAATTAAAATATAGTATACTTTGCTTATTTAAAGTATACAATTCAGCGGGTTTTAGTGTATTCACAGATGTATGCAGCAGTCACCACAATCAATTTTAGAACATTTTCATCATCTCAAAAAGAAACTCTATACCCTTTTGCTATCACTTTCTCTTCCCCAGCCCTAGGCAACCACTAATCTATTTACTGTCTCTATAGATTTACCTATTCTGGACACGTCATAAAAATGAAGTCATGTAATATGTGACCTTTTGTGACTGGCTTCCTTTCACAGCTTAATGTTTTCAAGGTTCAGCATGTTGTAGCATGTGTCAGTACTAAGTTCCTTTTTATAACTGAAATAAGGATTGCATTCTAATTTTTAATAAGGATTGCATGTTTAAATTGAATAGATGATAATCAGTTGAAGACTGAGGAACACAAAAGCTTTAATTGTGAGAACTGTGTTGGAATTATATCCCAAGAGTAAAGGACCTTGGGCTATTATTGAGATTGAATACATAATTAAATGACACTATTTTAATAAGACTTCCCCTTAAAGTAAATGTAAAGTTATTCCAAATTTTTTTAAAATGCTATTTTAAAGAGACTTGAAGGTAGAAGAGTCATTTGGTTTCTTAAAAAGTTCTGCCAACTTTTTGGTATACTTGTTATAGAATAAATGTATTTAATTTGTACTATTTTTATTGTTTGTTGCCTTTATATTATAATTATTGTGGGGTTTTTTTTCACTCATAGACTTCTAAAGTAAAATAATAATCTCACTACCTTAAACCTATATTTCTCATTGAAGTTTGCTTTTTGACTTAGTTCTTTTATGCTTTTAGGTAAATGTTTAAGTGAGAATTTGATCACTTTTGCTGAAATGAAAAAATTGAACTTCTAGATAGGTTCCTGAATCTGTGGTTATTTTACCACAGTCAAGACAGTTAGTAAAACCTATTTGTGTAGACAAAAACAACAGGCCTCTTTTGGTCATCTTTGTGTTGAAGTGGATTTTATATTGGAAAAACCACTGTGAACATTAAGAGTAAAGTGATATGAACAATGGAAAATGTGTACATATAAAAAAATTAGGTAATTTGGCTTTAATGTGGACACGAAAATTTAGTGACAAAGAGGGATTGGTTTTAATCCTCCTTCAGTGGCTAAACTGACAGTTTATATAAGAATTCTGTAAAATATCTGTAGCCACTAGGAGGAGTTGTGTGATGTCTCTGTTTTAGATGAAAAGATGAACATTTAAAAAGATCAACACCATCTAAAGGACCACTGTTTTGATGAGTCTAAGCCACACTGTTTACTGTGAACCTCAGGAACCTGATACAGTGTTTGGCACATAGTAGGCATTCAAAGTCTTCTATTTATTTCAATTAATATATGATGTAATGAATTTCAGTGGCGTCAGTATGGACAGTTACTTGGAGCTCATTGATGTGAAAATTGATCTGTAATATTGCTCACTGTTCACAGAAAGGTGAGCCATTTATTCTAATTCATAGCCCTGTTGACTATGTGTATACATTCCTTAACTATGAAAAAATTAGCCAATAACCATAGAATTCAGATGACTTTATTATGGAAACTTATAAAATAAAAATAAACCAATGTTAATGCTGCTATAGATTAGTGGAATTTATTTTTTATTTCTTTTGATCCTAATTGTTTATTACAGGAGACATATATTGTAAAAATTTAAATAATAGAAAAATATAGAAAGTCAAAGATCCTTATAATCCTATCAAAGAAGCAGCTATTACTAACAGATTTTATATACTCTAATTTTGTCTATGCATATAACATATATGTAATTTAAAAACAAAAATGGTTACACTAGTCACTGCTTTTATAACTTGCTTTTTGTCACTTATTAGAGATGTCTTTAACTATATGTGTGTATAATCTACCTATTCTTGCATAGTATTCTTAGTATATCTTAATCTATAAGTAATAGAAAACCACTTTATCGTGGTTTGAACAATAAGGAAACTGATTGTCTCACACAATAGATTGTGTGGTTCTAGATACAGATAGTCAAGGTGTGGCTGTGCTTCACTGATGCTCCTGGCTCTCATCCTTGGGCTGGTAGTGGGATGCCAGCAGCTCTCATCCTTGAGTTTTCCTAAACTAATCATTGGGAAGGAGAATGGGATTCCCATTATTTAATTAGTGTAATCATCAGGGATGAGATGAACGTTGGGGAGTTAGTCAGTATTACAAGTATTCCATGAGTCATATAACTAGTTTACTGTTGAAGGTTATTATCACTTTTTTATGATTATAAATGATATTGTAGGAACATCTTTGTACCATCTAATATTGCATACTTATACAGTGGTTTCTGTAGACTAGATTTCTGGAATAGAATTCCTAGATTAAAAGAAGTTGATAGATACTTTCAACAATAAAGATTTAGAAAAAAGAAGCCTGGCCAGTGTGGTTCAGTGAATTCAGCATCATACCATGGACTGAGAGATCCTGGTTCCATACCTGGTCAGGGCACATGCCTGGGTTTTGAGCTCAATCCCCAGTAGGGGGTGTGCAGGAGGCAGCCAATGGATGTTTCTCTCTCACATTGATGTTTCTGTCTCCCTCTCTTTATAAAAAAATCAATAAAAATATATGTTTAAAAAAAGAAAAAAAAAAAAGTTGATAGATACTGCCAAACTAAAGTTCTAATTTGAAGAATAGGTACACACACACCCCTCCCTAAGAGTGATGGTTTCCCTGAATCCCCATCAAGGCTGCTTACTTTTTTTTTTCCTAATCCTCACCCAAGGATACGTTGTTCTCTTTTAAATGGATTTGAGAGAGAGAGGAAGGGAGAGAGAGAGAGAAACTGATTGGTTGCCTCCTGTATGCACCCTGGCTGGGGATCAGACCTGCAACCTAGGTATGTACCTGACTGGAAATCTAACCAAAAACCTTTTGGTGTACAGGCCAGCGCTCCAATGAACTGAGCCACCCGGCCAGGGCAGGGCTATTTACTTTTTATCAATCTACCAGGGCTGCTGCCTAGTGGGATCTGTCATAGGGAGGTAGACTGTGCTACAGTAGCTTCATCTGATTTCTAATGGGATGCAAGAGCCTTGGTCAAAAAATTTGAAAACTTTGATTTATGGAACCATCATTTGTTAAATTTCACCTGAGTATTACTGATTAAACTGTAGAGATAGCATTTCCCTTCCCTACCTCCATTCTCTCCTCCTCCGTGTTACAGAAAACTGGATAGAAAATAACATACAATCCTCAAAATGCAGCTTCAAGACAAGAAGAGTTGGTGCCAGTTAAGATGGAATGACAGCTTTAAAGATAATTCACTCCTTGTATCTGAGCAGATAGGTGGTGTGGGCAGCCTGCTCCCCAAGTGAAGTGTGAGCAAGATGAAAAGAAATGGCATGGCAACCCTAAAAACACTGGAAGAAGGCATGCAGAAGGCAAAGAATCCAGCTTAGAAGAAAATACTGCTCAGGGAACAAAAACAAAAAATACCACATAAGTTTACCACAGAAAAAATGGTATTAAGGATATGGATTCAGTAAAATGAGAGCTCCAAGATGAGATAATGAAACTAAATGAGGTGGAGGAGATTCCAAATTAATTAAATAAATTGAGATTCCAAACCATACCATTATAGAGCATAAGTTAGAAAAATAGACAAACTAGAAAATCAAGGTCTAGCATGGAGGAAAGGTTTGAGCTAATCAAAATGAACGAGGGGTATGGAGAGGCTAGGGAAGAATAAAGCAATTCAAGAAGAAATGATAATATAGGGAACAGACAAAGGAGATAAACTTAAGATGAATTAGTGCACCTAAGATGCAAAACAAGAAATAATTCAAAGAAAAGGTAGAAGGCAGTTTCTCCAAATGAAGGAACTATTCAGTTTGTATATTAAGGGCCTCAAGAAAATAATCAAGAAAATAATGGAATGAATTCCGGTTACAGAATAGAATATATTTATTTCTTTATTAATAACATTTATAAAAAAAATTATATAAGCAATATAAATTATACAGTGGGGGAAAGGGAAGATGGAAAAAGTATACTTGTACCCAACCACTATGGCTATCCCCAAATCCTTACCCTATTTGTTACAACCTCTTCAGGGAATAAAGATAAAATGAAATTCAACATAATGAACAGTGAGTTCTCACCTTATGCCTAGTTATTTTCACCTGCTCAGCCCAGAATACTGACTGCCAGGCTTATACCATCTGGGCAGAATATTGAAATATTTCTGGGGAAAATGGTACTAAACAAAAGCCTACAGATATGGACATGGTGGGGGGTGGGGGGAGGAGGGAAGGGGCATCTTCAAAAGGCAGAGTTCCTACCAAAATCCTGCTACAGTGAAGCCTACCAGTTGAATCCTGCACAGTGAACATTCAGTCAACTGTTTAGTGTTTTTTTTTTTATTGAGGTATAACTTCATACCATAAAATTCATCCCTTTAAAATGTACAAGTCAATGGTTTTTAGTGTAGACAGTTTTGTAACCATGACCTCAGTCTAATTGAGAACATTTCATCACCCCTAAAAGAAACCATGCGTATTAGCAGTCATCTTCCATTCCTACCCTTCTCTCCCACCTCACCCCTAGCCCAGGGGACTGCTAAAATACTTTGTCTCTGTAGATTTGTCTCTTCTGGACATATCATATGTAGTATTCTAAGCAGAATAAGAATTGAAGAATCAGCCCTGGCCAGTTTGGCTCAGTGGTTAGAGTGTCGGTCTGCAGTCCAGAGAGACCCGGGTTCGGTTCCCGCTAAGGGCACGTACCTTGGTTGCAGTTTGTCCCTGGCCCTGGTTGGGTCATGCGGGTGGCAGCCACTCGATGTGTCCCTTTCACATCGATGTTTCTCTCTCCCTCCCACTCTACCTGAACAAAAAAATGAAAAAATGTCCTCGGGTGAGGATAAAAAGAAAGAATTGAAGAATCACTGGAATTCATTTTAGAGAATTCCAGAAATGAAAACAACAAAAAAGGAAAGTGGAAACAAAAGTAAAATAAAGTCCAGAAGATAATGTATATTTTTTACATTTATAAAACATGAACAGGGGGCAGTCAAAAAGAATATTCAGAAACCAACAAAGCTCTTGCTAATGAAAATTATGATAGAAAAAAATTCAAAAGAAGTAGAGACAAAGTTGAAAATATCCCTTAGTAAGATAAAAAACAAAAATATAGGAAATGAAAAGGTAAGAAAACCAGAGGACTAATTCAATATTATAGTATTTCCACAAAAAAAAAAAAGAGTGAGGAAAACAAATTTATTAAGGGATCTGGGCAAAAAAGCAAGTGTTTAAATAAAAGAAATTTTTAAGACCTGAGATTGTAGATTAAGAAGGCCCATGTGTTTCCAGTATAATGGATGAAAAGACGCCCACTTCAGGACACACTGTTGTGATATTTTAGATAACCAGTAATAGATGATTCTAGAGGGTCCCAGAGAGGGAGCTGGTGGGGAAAACATGTTATCCACACAAGACCAGGGAACACAATGGCTTTGAACTTCTCGGGCAGGAATCAAAACAGTTGGAGCAATGCCTTCAAAATTCCGAGGCAAATGATTTCCAACAATTATAGTCATTTTAGATGTAAAGTATCTTTAAAATCTATTTCCCATGTACCCTTTCTCAGGAATCTATTGGAAGAGGTGAGGTGCTTTAAAAAAAAAAAAGAGGAGGAAGTCTTGCAACCTAGAAAACAGGAGACTCAATCACTGAGAGACAAAGGGGATTCACAAGATGATGGTGTAGGACAGCAGCTGTGCCGCAGGCTGAGGGCAGCCAGTCCCCTAGAGCGGGGGAGGTGTCTCCACAGAAGAAAGTGAGAGAGCACAAGCCAGCATTTAGAAGTGATGCTTTGTTTCTGTGGAATATTTAAGGATGATTTGGTGGCAGGTACGTAAGCAAATGGGGGGGGGGGGGGAAGGACAGTTCTTAACACCCAAGGAAAATTAAAAGTTATATGTACTGTAAGGAAGGAAATACAGTTGTGGTTTACTGTGTGGCTCAGCCGTGATGACTGTTCTCATAACCATAATACTGTACATCCAGTGCTAGGTAGGGATGCAGCCGAGAGCAGAGGTGTGATGAGTCAGAAATATGAATGTGGGGATGGGAGTCTTGTGGGTCAAGAATGCTAAAACCTCTTCTTCCATTAGAAAACAGAAAGTAACTAAATCTTTAAAAATCCATACTTAACGTATGTTCTTTTAAATTTGAGGTGCACAGAAGGAACAATGAAGAGTTGAAAGTCTGTCACAGGAGGGATTTTTCTTAATGGTCTAATTGTTATATTTTACTTTAAAGGTATTATTTTGATAAATATGAATTTTTAATTTAAAAAAGACAGGCTACAGAGTTTTTCTATTAAGCTAGGTCTTGGTTTCAGTTTTTATGCATTTATTATATGTAAGATCATAAACACTCTTGGCTACAGCAAACAAAATAGAGGACAGCCTCGTGGATGTTGGCACTTTTTAATCTTAATAATTATAGATGGCCACAAGCATGCGGTAACAATGAAAAAATGTGAAGACATGGATCTTGCGCCTTAGTCCAAGGAAGCTGGAGCTTAGACATTAGATAAGACATGTATGTACATCTTATTGAAACAAAACTATGATTGTATTACTACTTGGAGTTAAAACCTTCAGTGGTTCCGTTAGTTTGACTTTTAAAGCTTTTCTAAAATCCTTACCCTAAATCTACCACAGTGAGATAACACTTCACACCCACTAAGGTTATAATCAATAATAATGTGTTAGCAAGGATGTGGATAAATTGGAACCCTCATACACTGCTGGTGGGAATAAAAAATGGCTCAGCTGCTTTGGAAAACACTGGTACTTCCTCAGAAAGTTAAACAGCGGTATCATATAACCAAGCAAGTCTATCTCTTAGTATATACCCAAGAAAAATGAGAACACATGTCCACACAAAAACTGTAAAAGAATGTTTATAGTAGCATTATGCAAACAGCCAAACAACTCAAATGTCTATCTACTGATGCTTGGAAAAAAATAAAATGTATAGCCCTACAACAAAATATTTGGCAATAAAAACGTATTTTTAAATGCTATAAAATAGATGAACCTTGAAAACATGCTATGTGAGAGAAACAGTCACAAGAGACCACATATTACATGATTCTATTTATATGAAATGTTCAGAATAGGCAAATCCATGGAGATGGAAAGTAGATTAATGGTCGCTCAGGACTCGGGGAAAGGAGTAATGGGAAGTTACTTCTAATGGGTAGTTTTATTTGGGGGTGATGGCTGCACAACTCCAACTATACTTTAAAAACGTTGAATTGTGTACTTTAAATGAGTGAATTATATGGCTAAAAGATTTTTACCATACTCAATAAAGCTATTATTTTAAAAAAATTCTAACTCTAACCTACTTTTCCAGTCTTATTTCTCATTTTTCCACTCAGCCTCAACCAGTTTTACATACATTCTTTTTACCTGCAATGCAACTCTTTCTCCAGTTCAAGACCAAATGCTGCCCATCCTACCAAATGCAGCAAACCTTTCTTCTCTTCCATAAAATGAAAAAAGTCAACTCTTCCCAGCAGAAATGAAACTGCTCTCAACTTCTACCAGACTTGTGTCTCTAGCATATCACTCTATGTATCGCAACGTGGAGGAGTTGCGTGTTAAGCGCCGGCTAGTCAACATTTGGCAGCCACATATAGTCAAGTTACCCAAGAAAGTCCTTTAAATTGCCTGAACAGTACAGTTCTTTTTACATTCAACTCACCGGTTTATTTCCAAGCTTGGAACAGATACTCTGTTCTGTAGAACGCTAGGTGAAGAAACTGACTTGCATTTGTAGGTGTTACATAAAATACAGTACAGTAAAGACCATCAAGTAACAGATTTCCATATATGATTGGCCCCAGCCTTCTCCCAGCCCAATTTTCAATAGGAACAAGCTAAAGCTCTTATCTTGTGTAGGTGAGGGAAGGGGAATAATGAGATGGATTGGTTTATGAACTGACTCGTCATTTGGGACTAATTTAGTATACATTTTGGTGTAATAATTGGCTTAATTTTAGTGAAAGAAATCTAACAAAACATATTTTTTCCCTTATATCACACTAGTTGAAAGAAACTGCTTTTCATAAACTTCATAATAATCCTGCACTTTAAACAATTGAATATTTGGACCCCACTTGCTGCATTGTGGTGGGTTTTATTCTGCTGTAACCATGTTCCACACAGCAGGCTGAAATCAAGACCTACTAAGAGAATGGCTGAGTTTTGTCTTTCTACGGTTACACTTAATAAATAAAAATGGTAGGAAAAATCACTGAATCTTTTGAAATATTTTGTTCTTGTTGTCTAACCCTCCACCAAATAGAGTTGATTTGTTTAAACAAAATGTGCCATAAGGACCTGTTGAGTAAATGAAGCTCCGTCCATACGATGGAATGCTATTATAACTGTTAAGGGAAAACAACAGCAAAACTGGGTTTATATCATGATGCTCTGAGTTTTGTTTTGAAGGATATAAACATCTGTGTGTATATACACATATATCATACTAGAAAAAATCTGTGCACGCATAAAATCTTTCTGGAAGGATATATGTAATAAGTTGGTAATATCAGTTGCTTCTGGGAAAAGGAACTAGTAATGATGATAAGGGCAGGAGGAAGACTTAGATTTCACTGCAAATGCTCTTTCAAACGGTCTGACTTACTGTTTGCATATGTTAGCTTCCCAGCTGAAACACGCATTTCTTCCCAATTGTTAATAGTTCATGGTAAATATATGTCAGTTTGAGGTGCCTATTTTAAATGAACAGAATATGTATGCATAGTGTTAATTTGTGCTTCTGTTTGATTCTGCAGAAGCTAAGATATATACCACCAATGATTTACCTATTTGTGTTTTGCAGAGTGACATCCATTTGGGAGAATAGTCTCCAGATCACTACAATTTCTAGTTTTGTAGGAACATGGTTTGGAGCCTTTCCTATTCCACTTGATTGGGAAAGACCATGGCAGGTTGGTTTCAGCTACTTAGAGCAACAAAATAAATGTTTGTAAGTAATAAAACTGATGATGCTAACTAACGTGTACATATCTATATTTATATATATAAATTGTTTTGTTGTTCAATTAAGTAGGATGCCAGTTCCCTCTCTCACTGCAGTCCAGGCGATTTCTTATTGGAGCCTGTCTCAGTGGCACAGGGTCCAGACCATCCTGCCTCTTTCTTCCAGCACTGTCTTTCCTATATAGTGAATAAACAAGCTTAGTTTGTGGCTATGTATAGGACTTTTTTAAAAACAGGCCAGAAGTTGCAGGAATTCCCTGTTTAAAAAATTGTTTTAAATGTTTTTATTGATTTTTTTTTAGAGAGAGAAACATTGATCAACTGCCTCCTGCACCCCCACCCGCCGGGAATCGAGCCCGCAACTTGGGCATGTGCCCCGACCGGGAATCAAACCAGGACCTCTCAGTCCATAGGACAACACTCAATCCACTGAGCCACACTGGCCTGGTAGGAATTTCCTATTTTTAACTTAGATATTCATTGCCTTTGTGACTTTAGAGTTATATTTTTGTTAATGTGATTGATGGCCAAATTGAATGTTGATCTTGAAATATTTTTTAAAAGCATGTAGCAAAGTAGGTTTTTAAAAGGGGTACACGATAGAGATGGAAGCTCATTAACATCAGGTGTTTCATTTCCTAGCACAATAGGATATAGCTAAATAAGCTAGGCAAAGCACTATGAGATAGGTGTTCTTTTTATCCCCATTTTACAGATGAGGAAACTGGTACCAAGAAGATGTGTAATATTTTCAAGTTCACTGAGCTAGTAATGCATATATCATTCTTAATTTTTAATGGCTTAGTAGTATGCCATTATATAGTTACTCCAAAATTTATTTAATAAATTCACTATTGATCATTTAGGTTATTGCCAATATTTTACTATTATAAATAGTGCTATATCATAAATATCTTTGACTCTGTATCTTCACAGATTTTTCCAATTATTTTCTTAACTTCCCCAGCCCTGGCCAGTTTGGTTCAGCAGTTGGAGCATCGGCCTGCAGACCAGAGTCCTGGGTTCTGTTCCCGCTAGGGGCACATACCAAAAAAAAAAAAAAAAAAAAGATTATTTCCCCCAAATGGAATTGTGGTATTAAAAAATATATTTTCTTGCCCTGGCTGGTTTGGCTCAGAGGTTAGAGTGTCGATGCACAGACTCAATTCCCAGTCAGGGGCACATACCTGGGTTGCAGGTTTTTTTTTTCCTTTATTGATTTTAGAGAGAGAGAGGAAGGGAAAATGAGAGAGAGAAACATCAATGAGAAAGAACATTGATTGGCCGTCTCCTACATGTGGGGATTGGGCCCACAACCTGGGCATGTGTCCTGGCCAGGAATCAAACCAGCGACCTCTTGGTGCATGGGTTGACGCTCAACCACTGAGCCATACAGGCCGGACTGGGTTGCAGTTCTGATCACCATGCAGGAGGCAACCAATCGATGTGTCTCTCTTACATCGATGTTTCTCTCTCGCCCTCCTTTCCACTCTACCTAAAAATCAGTGGAAAATGTCCTTGGGTGAGGATTAACAAATAAACAAAATATATTTTCCCTTCTTCCAACATAAAGAGAATTTTTTTTCTGATTACAAAGTGTACATTAATTTAGAAAATGTAAGCAATGTTAATAATTATAAAGAAGAAAATAAAAATTATCAAATATCCAACCACTTAATAAGTGCCTTTAAAACTTTGGACTTTAATGCGACTATCTCCAAAATAGAATTAAATCAGATAATCAAATCTCTCCTGAGCATACTTATTTCTTAAAAAGCAAAATTGAGATTTTTCTTTAAAACAATTTAAAATTGTTTTATATTTGTGCTTATTCCCATCAGATACCAGATTAATGAAGTATTGTTATATTTAAAAATCCTTTTGGTTTTCTCAGGTTAAAATTTTAATATTTGGGAAACATATATTTGTTTCTAAAGTCACAGAAGCCACAGATACTTTTTTCATAAATTGAAGCTAGAGATCATAAGGATTATAACTAAATCAACTCCTATAAATAATGCTAGAGTGAGGGATAAAGCTAAGATTTATTGAAGAGTAGCCTATTTTTCAGTTACTTGGTATCTCTGTTACCAAAGGTTTTCAACAAACCAAAATAAAATATTTATATGAATATGATTATGTTCCAAGCATGGGGAAAAAAAGAACTATTATACTTAATTGACAGAAAATGGTTTTGGATTTAAAAGGTGGGTTCATTGTAAGGTAGTCATGTTGACAGTGCTCTGCTAGCAGGATTTGCAATGTGAGAGAATAGTGCTGGCCAAATGAACTGATTTGCGTGATCTTGGCAAGAACCATTTAGTATCACTTTGACAAGAAATTCCATACTGGAGATTACATATCTCACCACAGACAGCTCTTCCCATGTACTGTTAGGCACAGGAGAGTGGTAGAGTATACACGATCAGTGTAGATTTACAACTAGAGAAATGTGTCCAGATGTAGGTCATCTGCACATGTACTCCTACTTCAGACTAGCATTTGCTTTAAGAACATCTGGACAAACACATCACTTACAACCAAATTCAGAGTAAAATATAAATGGTCATTTAAAACCAGTAGAAACAATGTCAACAGACTGTGAAAAATGAATTCTGTCATGCAAATGCAAGTTTGTGATAAGCACAATAAACAAAAACATATTAAAAAGTAGCTTGTGAGAAATTTAGAACTGGTTGCCTAGGTTTTATCTTCCTCTTTTATCTGAAAGAGCCAGTAATCCCAATGGTTGTTGAGTTGTGCCAAGTGTTCTAGTTGTTCCAAGTGTTCTGCAGATAGAGTGGTTCCCCATGATATCTGTGATGGCATATATCTCTCCAAAAATTATAATTATATTGCAGCACATACTTTTACAAATTTATTAAAATGTATCCCAAATTAAATTATCTTAGTTTGTACCTTAACTGCTTGGTTTATAGTAGAGGCTCAATACATAGTTATGAATGAACAGAGTCATTCACATGGGACTCTTAAGAATGACACTAATGTCTACCAGGGATTGGTTTAGAACCAATTTCTGTACTTATGCTTCGTAAAATTATGAAAACAGCTAGGAGCAAGAATCCCCTTCTGTTTCTGAGGGGAGGCTGCATATGGTTAATACAATGCAGTGTGTATTCTCTTATAAACTTGATACTGCTCAGACATTTCATATGAAGAATACCAGGTATTAAATATGATTTATAGTACAAGGGCAAGGGAATAGTTCCTACAGCAGGGTATAACACTCTCATGAACCATTTTATTTGTTCTAGTCAGTACTAGCAGTGTCAGTTACCTAAGAAATACTTACATTAGTGATCATATAAGTTTACTTTCTCAAGTTATAACATGTAATATACAAAATGATACCAATGCATGGTACAATTTTCATAATTTAAAAATACTGTTTCATTTAATACAATAGCTCCATGTTTTAAGTACAAGAGGCGCTATTATTCCTGTGCTGCGTGCACATTGAGAAATTGAGGCTCAGATGATCAGTGACCTGGCCAGGGCCATACAGCCAGTAAGTGGCTGACCTGTCTCGTGAAGTCGTCATTCTCAGGCCCGTCCCATGCTTCTTCCCGGAAAAGCAAAGTAAAGCTCCCAAGTAAAATATGAAGTATTTTAAGAAGTAGCCTAATGTTTTTGTATAATTATTTCAAAACTTTCTGTGAGTATTTTTAACTAATTTCAACAAAAATTATAATTATATAATTATATATTCATGATTATCTAATAAATACTTGATCATCGTTTTAGGAAATCTGCAACAGCGTATACACTGTCATAGTCAGTGACATGCCAAACTAGCTTTTAGAGTATCAAAAACACATGGATGTCAACATTATGAGGTTAAAAATGTATTTGCACTTAATATATACTCAAGGGACTTACATAATATTGTACATTTTATAATTAAGTAAAATGTATTAAAATTGTTTACTCTCAAATCACACAACAAACAAATGCCATCTACATCATTGAAAATGATCCTTAAAATGAGGAAACCAAAAATGTAAATGTTATGAACTAGAACAGTTCATAAAAATACTTGTTAGAGTGATGGGATTCTTAACCAGGAGTCCATAAGCTGGGCTCCAGAGGTCTGTGAACCCCTGAAATTATATGCACTTTATATATATAACATATATGGATAGTGTTTGACAAGGAAACATGAATTCTGTTATAGTTTTTAAAAATTATTTTCAAAGTACTTAAAATTTGGGCAGGACTTTTTCTTTTTTAAATAGGAGCAGCTTTAGAAATCTCAGCTGTAGAGATTTGGGGAATGGTGGTCTTTATTTTGTAATAACTTATACAGGGTGGGGCAAAGGTAGGTTTATAGCGGTGAGTACATGAAAGTTTATTCTTATAAACCTATTTTTGCCCCACCCTGTATGTACCCACTAGGAATACGAACTAAAAGATTATCATCAAGGATAGCTCACACATATTGGTCACTTGTACTGTGTGCCAGATACTGATACAGGTGTGGTTGGAAGTTCCGCAGAGTGCATTCTCTCATTCAGTCATTACAGCAACCCCAGGAGGTGAGTTTTATGATCCTCATTTTGCAGATGAGAAACCAAGGCACACAAAGGTTAGGTGACTTGACCAGAGTCACACATTTAACAAATGACAGAGCCAAGACTTATCCAGTCTAATACAAAAATCAGTGTTCTTAATCCCTATTTTGTACTACTCAGAACATGCTTTGAAAAATATCGAACAATACATAGATATATTAGTACATTTTTCTTTCCTAAAAATGTAAGCAGTTCTACAGTAATGCTTGATCAGAAGAGAACAGTGTGGTTTTCAGGTGGAAATAAGCTTATGTAATGTTCAAATGCCTTTCAACCAGAAATATCAATTTGTTTAACAGAGTAAATACAGAGTTATAATGATATTATTAAGTTTTTTTAGCTTATAAGGATGAAATTGTTTTATTTCTGAGAGAAAAATAATTTATTTCCAGGTACCATGTACCCAGAACCTATACTATTTAGGACTTTGTTAAAGTTGATTACTTTAAGAGAACACTGATTTTTTTTTTTTTTTTTTTTGGTACGTGCCCCTAGCAGGAACCGAGCCCAGGACGCACTAGTCCGCAGGTTGATGCTCCAACCGCTGAGCCAAACCAGCCAGGGCTGATCTTTTTTAAGTGATGAAAAATATGAGTCATTTGGTATAAAGGATAATAGTACGCTAAGAGACTTTCTTCCCATGGTGTAACTGTTCATTTTTTAAAAATGTTTTTCTTTTTCCTTTATTTTTTCCCCATCACCATTTATCTATACCCCTCACCCCCATGAAAGTTAATTTTATCTACTTTGTATTATCTTTTGTTATGCAAGAGGGGGATTTTTATTCTATTTTGTGATTTTTTAAATTTTAATTTATAAAGCTTGGATAAAAAGATGGCTGTTGTTTTGGTGGCAGACTTGTAAATGACTTCCTTTACATGAATGTCTTTGAGTTTTCTATTTTTCTTAAAACAAAATAGTTCTACATAGCTATCTCGGATTACTACAATTTGGAGAAATGTTTGTAGCAATGCAGTTGAGTCGTCTGTTCAATGGATGATACCATGTGTTCTTGTTTGTTTTTTAATCATTTAGGCATGAAGAATGTTAAATAGAAACATCTCTGTACGTGAGACAATAGTTTTAAATGTAAATTTCAAGATCTAATTATGAAAATACATGATTAAGCTAGAATTGTTTGACAAGTCAATATGAATTCTGTTGCCACAGTATAGGTTTTAATTTTTTAGAACAATTATAAGGTTAGTGAGAAATTACTTGAGGAAAAATTATTAGTGGGCCACTTCCCCCAACTTCCTTCAACTACTCGTTTAGGCATTCCCTGTCTCGGCCTACAAAAATCAGGGAAGTTACCCTTGTATGAATAAAGTCCCTTTAAAAAGTGACTGTTACAATTAAGGACGACTTGGGAAAGCCCAATCCATCACTAGGAGACAGTCTCAAAGCCAGTCCAACATTTTCCTTTGCTGACGGCATGGATTGTTTGAGACATTTAGAAAGTGTTCCAAGAATTCTTAACCCCTCATTAGACAAATCTTTTTAACCAATATTTATTTCATTTTTGGCATTCCACTGGAGGTCAAGTACAGCAGCTGTTTAAAGAATGTGTGTGTGTGAGTGTATGTATGTATTTAGAAACAAAGAGCCACAATGAAATTACAAAATGATTAAAATAGAATTAAGTGACCCAAATTGGAATTTCACTGGGATTCCCACGGGATTATTATTCTCCCTACTCTCAGACAGCATGCTTTCTAACAAAGTGCAGACGCTTACACTTGGCCCATGATGAGGAGACTTACAGCACGAGAAACACAGGCAAGAGTATTATCCCACATGTTTACACAGGGTAGTAAATAAAAACTACTAAGGTAAGAAGTTCAATGCTTTACATAGATAGTAAACTATGCATGTTATTTTATTTGTAACCCCATGTGTTAAGATGGGGCACTGTTAAAGTAACAATCACTTAAAAAGCAACAACCAACAAACCAGAATTTAATTTGGTACTTAAAATTAATAATTGAAAATAAGATGGAAGCAGTGTCTCAAGTAACTAAGATAATTCACAATAAAAACCATAATTCAGGCTCTATTTATTGGAAATATGATCATTCAAAGTGGGCTAACCTACAATGTACCTCTAGAGATAGAATGAGGGTATAAGTTAGCAAAGTGTTAAATAAGATTTCAGGGGCCTCTAAAATTACTTTTAAGAACTTCAGAACTGATTACATATAAAAAACATTAACTATCAGTTTAAGTTCATTCATACATGACCTTATTTGAAGCAGTGTATTTGCACTCACTAGCAACATTCGTGTCAATAGGTATTTTTGAAGTACTTTATCTCCCAGATATCTCACTACTTTGAACTCGTTGTTCCAGTGAATTTATTTTGAGATTTAAGCCTTTAATGAAGCCGGGAATCTGAAAATAAGGCAATTTTCTACAATCTGCGTATGAATAGAAAACAAATCTTTGGTTTTTGGTTAAAGTGGCAAGAAGGACTCTGCAAAAAGAAATAGTAAAGAACCAAAGCAGTGAAAAGGCTCTTAATAAGCAATGGGAAACTCCAAACCCCATCAAGGTCAATAGAGTACCTAAGGCACCTCCGGTTCAGATGATGCAATCATCTTGCTTAGAGTTCTAATAATCTATGTACAGGATTTTTACCATCTTAAGAATGTGAAACTAAAATGGTAATGCCCAGCCATGATTATTGTGAAAAAGAAGAGAATCATAAGAGCTGATAAATGGAAGTGACACTGGAGATCATCTGTTCTGTCTTCCATATTATAGATGAGAAACTGAGGCCCATTCATGAAACAGGTAATACCAGAGCTGTGTTTCCAGATTCCTAGTCCATTTCTCTGAGGGTAGGACAAATTCTAGATGCTAACTTTCATTGGCTGGTAAAACCAAGTGTGAAGAGTTTCAGAGATGTGAATTTGAGAAAAAAATGAATTTCCACCAAATCCCCAAAGACATGTTAGAAATGTATAATACTTGACTGTCTTAATTCCTTTATACCACATGTTGGACAACTTAGCTGATATACTACTTGGTTTATACAATTCCTTTCAAGTCTATCTAAAAATAGCACACCACGATTAAAGGAGAACTTACATAAGATTCCATTGGAGCATACATAAGGCCATGGTACCCAATCTGAACCGCTTCTTGGAAGAAAGAAGATATCCACTGTCCAGTTTAGAGAAAGCTCCTGACTAGTTATCTAGTAGACTCTCCACTCTTCAATGGGGAAGGTGATGCTTATGTTTTAAAAAAATCTCTATAAAGCTCACATACAAGACAGTCCATTCTAGATTTGTGACTGGTATGAGTATTTAAGGCTGTCATTTTCAAGTATAAAAGTTTAGTGTTCCATATCCAATCTGTGCAATAGACATAGCTGTAAGCTCAAGTCATGGAAATTAACAGGAGCTCATCAAAGACATAAGATCATAATTTAGGCCACAGCAAGTTTAAATGTAGGAAAGGGGGCGGGGCAGGGAATGTACAGATTAGATTATGCTTCTCCGAACTGCACTGGTGTGTTCACACTGAAACCTGGTCTGACACTGTTGTCTGTTGCATGGCGTGTGGAATAAGGCAGATCCACAGCAGACCCAACAAGAAACCTTAATTAGATACCAGAACTGGAAATGAAGGTGGTTCACCTCTAACATAGTTCTACGGTCTGTGACCCCAGAGAAAGATTAGAAATGGCTCTAGTATACCAAATAAGCTTCACAGATAACAGGAACAAGTGTTTTCTAAACAGGGCCTTTCACTTAGGGACCAATATGTACTGCTTGTGAATGGAATAAATCAACACTATTTACTTCTGGCTTGGTGTGATTGTGGCTGGGGGAAGTGGGTACAGGAAGCCAGTCTTTTGTTTAACTTACAATCTAGGTGTTTGACTTAAGTTGTGGTTCTGTAACTTCTGCTGATTCCAATACCTGTATCTGAAAGGTGACATCAGTTTTATAATGGAAACAATTGCTTTGTTATAAATTCCATGCAACATGATTGAATTCTAGGTCTTTTTAACACAAGTTAAAGTTTCTTGTGGCTTGGTCATCATACATCCTTCTCATTTCATTTGATATACAAGTCAGTGTGGACATTACAAACAAAATTACCAACTTCAGAGAGCTAAATTGAGTCCAAGATTATGGCAAAGTCTGACCCAAAATTTTAATCTGTAATTTTAGCATGTCTCTCATGCAGTTTGGGGAGCATCAAACTAAATCTACAGTCGCCAGAAGCTTTGTTACAGCTGAATGCACGTGAACTAAAATGTGTACATTTTTAGTGTTCATGATGAATGTAGTATGACCTTATTATACTTTTGGCATTCTTTAAGAAAGCGTATTAAGCTTTAATATAGAAATATTTAGGTTATACTTAACTTGTGCTCAAGTAATAATAAAACATTTGTTCTCTTTTGATCTCCTACATTCTCTTCTCAGGTATGGCCCATCTCCTGTACGCTTGGAGCGACCTGTGGCTACGTGGCTGGCCTTGCTATTTCGCCACTCTGGATATACTGGAACAGAAAGCAACTTACATACAAGAACAATTAACTGGAACACAGGAAGAGTTTTTGTGCAGATTTCATAAGGACTGTGCAGAAATGTACATGGTCTAAGCCAGGCAGTCCCATTTACAGCACTGGTTTTTATGTAGTTACATGATGTGATTGTAGCTTTTTAAACTATGAAACCCCTGAGAGATTGTACCTTCTAGTTGAAATAAAGTATTTATAATAGATTGTGGCTTCAGATGCTGCTTGCTGCTTCTTGGACCTGTAAGAAACATTCTTCATGAACTTGATAGAATTCTGAGGACAAGGTTGTTGTTTTTTCTTTCAAGTTTTAAACTGCTTCAGTATTTATAAGAGGTCTGGGTAGAGCTGTAGCATTTCATTTGCTTTCTTAGAGAGAAATGAACAGTTTCCTTGGCCACTGAAGATGTTTCTCACGTAATCAAACAACAGTTTATACATCTTGATCCTATTCTTTTTTTTACTGTGTGTTTCTTTGGAGTTAAAATGGCTATGATAGCCTCATCAAAAACAGTCTTCAAACCCTTCTGGGTTAGAGCTGAACATTCCACGTAGCAGCACGCTCCTATCTGGGAGGGAGGGAAAAAATCACAAACACAAAATCTTTTTATACAACTGGTATGACACAAAGACACCATTATAAGGAACACTATAAAATGCAGCTATGCAAAAGGAATGAAATCATCATAATACCCAGAGATAGCTGTTAAATTACTAGTATATATCCTTTCAGACTATTTTTGTGAAAAAGTCATCAAATATTTACTGGGTACCTACCATATACCAAGCACTGCTTTAGGTGCTGGGGATAATGTCAATGAACTGAACAATCGGGCAAAGCCCTTGCTGTGTGAGGCTTACATTTGCTTAAGTTCTGGAGGAGGGGCAGAAAAAGGAGGGACGGTGGTACACGCTTGGAGAAAAAGCAAGCACAGTGAGGAAGATGGGGAGAGCAGAGGGCAGTGGTGGTCAGGGAAAGCTCTCAAGGTGAAGTCGTGAGGGATACCTGGGAGAACCTCGAGGCAGACAAGGCCCAGGTGCAAAGGCCCTGCTGCAGGAGCTGGCTCGGAGCGCTGCAGGAACAGTAAAGAAGCCAGAGTGGCGGGAGACTGAGCGTGGAATGGCACCGGATGAGGTCGGCGAGGTGGCCTTGAGGCCACTCTAAAGACTTTGGCTTCTACTCTGAGAGCGGACCTGTTCATTCATTCACCGAAAATGTACTGAGCACTTTAATTTGACAAATGACAGAATACAGCAAGGAACAAAAGTCTCTCCTTGTGAAGTTTACACTTTAGAGGGAGACCATGAACTAATAAACGTAGAGGTAGAATGTCAGAGAACAAGGTATGGTCTGCAGAAAAATGGAAACGTGAGATAGATAGGTAAGGGGTGGGGGCAAGGTCAGGCAAGGTCTCACTGACAGGAATATTTAAGCAGAGATTTGAAAGGAGTGAAAGAATGAAGTTTCCAGAGGGAAGAACATTCCAGGCAGAGGGAGCAGCAAAAGTTCCCAGGCCTGAGGTAGAAGACGGGAACAGTAAGGAGCTCACGTGCCTGAGGGAGGGGAAGAGGAAGCAGGGGCCACGGTGAGGACTGGCCTTGACCCTGCGTGACCCGGGAGCCGCTGGAGGATGCTGAGCAGACCAGTGACCTAACGAAGCTTATATTTTACAACTCACTGGGGATGTCGTACTGAGCACAGGTTAACACGAGGCAGACACACGAGGAAAGGTGAGCTAGGGACTGTCCCAGTAATCCAGGCCAGAGGGGAGGGGCCTGGCCCTGACTGACAGAGGAGGGGCTGGTGGGGAGCATTTGGATTCTGGATAAATTATGAAGGTAGAGCAATATGTTTTCCTACTGGGTTGGCTAGATCATATAAAAACAGCAAGGTCAAGTGTGACTTCAAGGTTTTTTGACCTGAGAAACTGGAAGGACAGGCTTGGAGGATAAAATTAGGAATTGTTTAGAACATGTTAATTTGGAGGTGCTTAGCCACCAAGATGGACTTGTCGGGTGAATGGCTGGATAACCAAGTCTAGGGTTCAGGGAAGGGGTCCAGGCTGGAGACAGAAATTTGAGAACCTTCAGCAGAAGACTGTTCACACCACAAGACTGAGAGAAGGTCACCTGGGCCTCGAGAACGAGTGTGGCTACAGAAGAAAAGATGTCCAAGAAGCTGAACTGACCCCTGGGCCCTCCATCGTTCCGAGACAGGGAAATGAGACAGGAAAGGCCGACGGGAGGAAAACCAAAGAGGGCGTTTAAGGGAGCCAAGTGAAAGTATTTCATGAAGGAACCAACTGTGCCAAATGCTGCTGAGAGGCCTAAAAACAGGATCATATTGTTTTGCGACCACTTTTTTTTTTCTTAAACTACATAATAAATTTGAACATCTCCATGGATATATTAGTATAAAATTTTAATAGATGCAGAGTTTTTATTCTTTGCCTTTATAAATAATGCAGCAACTCTGTAGCCATCTCTAAGCACATCCAAATAATTTTCTTAGGATAAATCCCTACATATGGAATTGCTTGATCAAAAGTGTGCGTGACTTGCATATATCAGGACACTCTTACAAGGGGAGGAAAACCAAAGAGGGCGTTTGAGGGAGCCAAGTGGAAGTATTTCATGAAGGAACCAACAGTGCAGCAGAGTGCCCATTTCCTTGCACCCCTGGGAAAGGGGCTGTTATCATTCATTTCTCTCTCTCTCTTTCTCTTGTTTTTTCTTTTCTTTTCTTTTTTTTTTTGCTAACTTTATAGGTGGAAATTGAACTTATATTCAACTACTAAGGAGTTTGAACATATTTTGTATCTTCAATGGAAATCGGCATTTTTTGGTGAATTTTCCATTGATGTTCTTAGCCCATTTTTCTATTGAGAATATATATCTTTTTCTGATGAATTCATACGCAAGGGGTGCCTGTATACTAAGAATATTAACCCATTTTTCTGCCATACGTGTCAAGTTTGTTATGAGACTTCTAATTTTATTTCTGGCATTGGATGTATTAAATTTTTATGTGGTTAAATCATCAATATTTTCATTTATGACTTTTACCTTTATGACATTTAGAAATTTCCTTCTCTCCCCAAGATCACAAAATCTCATATATGGACTTTCTGAAGTGATTTGTTAGTGAAGCTATTCATCTTTTGCTTTGGGAAAAACTGTCCTCCCAAAAGTTTTCTTGCTTTCTTCTGCCTCCTGATAGTACATTCTAAAGGACCTTATTAGAATCTGTTTCCACCAAAGTCCTATTAAAGTCACATCTAAAAAATAGAATCCAATAATGTTAGGGCCCAATGGAGAAAAAAGTAAGCTAGCTTTGGGGTGAGAGAAAATATCAGTTAAAAGGTATTATGCGCATCACAGTTATATATTTTTTTAGAATACTTTTATTTTCTATCTTTCATAAAAAGATTGGAAGAAAATTCAACTCATTTCTTCTCAAACACAGCCACAATTATTAACTGCAGATTTAACCTTCGCCCCGTGCCATCCACTACCCACTCCACGAGTGTGAACGGAGACAGAGCCTGGTTTGGCACTCTACACATATTTAAGCGAGTAAGGAAGACTTAAAGACCAGCACCTTTTTCTGATGCCTCTTTCTGCACCTGACTCATTAGGAAAATACTGGTGGTGGTGAAAGAGTCTGGGCTCTGGGCCAGGCCTTACAAGTTACCTGACATCGCCACGCCTCCGTCTTCTGTTCTACAAAACTGGGAATGGTCAGACCTACCTCAGAGTCGGTGCGAAGATAGATGAGATAATACAAAGCAAGCACTCAGCACACTGCCTGGCATATAGTAAGTGCACAATAAATGTTAGCCAGTAGTATTACTTTAACTGCTCTTATACTTATTTAGAAATTCTATAAAGGTTCCATTACCTCTTTTGCTAGTTTCTGTCCTTGTTCCACACATATAGGTTTTTCTTTCATATCGTTCAGTCTTGCTAAAGTTTTGGGGTCATCTCGGAGATCAATCTAATTAAGAAAGGTCAATAATGTCCCATGACAGTTACAAGTCTTTAAAGAGGAATCAAAGCATGCAGTCCCACTAACTCCCACATACCAGTAAGATTAAACAAAGGAACTTAATTTTTAAAACCAACTAATATAATTGCTTTCTTTCAGCACTTTTCCCAAAACATGTGATAGAATTTATTATAATTTACAACTGGGCTTAAATACATGTATCATTTGCTAAACCTCAGGACCGTGTGTCTGAGGGCAACACCACAAGACAGGCCAGGGAGTGTTCTTGAATGGGTAAGATCAGAGCAGACATACCTGAGTTCCTATCAATAAAAAGGGGACATTCGGTGCGTATTCCTTAAGTTCTGGCACCCACTCCTCTTTCACGTTCTGAAACGAGGCTGGATTCACCACAGAGAAGCATATAAGGAAGACATCAGTCATGGGGTAAGATAAAGGCCTCAGCCGATCATAGTCTTCCTAAGGAAGGAAGAAAAACCTCATTATTTCCGTTTCTATTTCTTTAGCTTACTAATAATAGGTGCATTTGAGTAACATGACAAAAATGCAAAGTCTGGAGTATTCTGCAAGTGAAATGTATAGCACTCTGCATAAAACAAGATAATCCCATTTGTTTTTATTTTTCCTTTTGAAGTTCTGAACACCAGTGGGGTAAAAATATGACAAGATCATTGACAACTACAATGACACCTGGAGAAAACTGTGATTCCTAAAGCTGTCGCTGGAAACACTTTTCACTGAAAAGTTTGCACCAAGAACTGACTAAAGCTAGATGCAGTCCAAGTGTTATCGTTTATAGTAACTAACATACGCTGGAAGTTTACCGTGTCAGGTACTGAGCTATATACTCTCCCAAGTACTACTGATTTAATTCTCATAACAACCACATGATAACATAAGTATCATCATGTCTGCTTTCCATTTGAGTAAACTGAGGCGCAGAGGTTAAATAACTTGTGTAGGAATGTATAGCCAATGAGTGAAAGAGATGAGATTCAAACCCTGGCAGTTTTACTATAGAACCTATGCCTTACCTACCACACATCTCCGCTGAGACCTTAAGTCTTTGCTTTCTCTATTTATATGGGTGTTTTGTTTTGTTTTTAAATATGTTTTTACTGCCCTGGCCAGTTTGGCTCAGTGCTTAGAGTGTAAGCTTGTGGACCACAGAGTTGTGGGTTCAATTCCAGTCAGAGGCACACGCCTTGGTTTCGGTTTGGTTCCCAGCCCTAGTCAGAGTTGTGTGGGAAGCAACCAATTGGTGTGTCACATGTCGATGTTTCTCTTTCTCTTTCTTTTTCTCTCTCTCTTTCCCCCCACCCCTCCCCACCCCCATCTGAAGATAGGTGGAAAAGGATTAAAATATATATATGTATGTGTGTGTATTGCCTTCAGACAGAGCAGGAGGGAAAGAGGGAGGAAGAGTGTGTGTGTGTGAAAATTTAAAGACAGAAGATACAGAGAAAATTCACAAAAAACCCTTTCCTCTCCAATTTGCATTCCCTTCCTGAATTGCTGTCTTCTCCCGTATCACTCCAGGTCGTTTTCTCTGCGTGTATAGATCTACAACTGGACACATTCAAACACCTGCACCAGGGCGAGAGCATGCGATCCATGGTGTTCTGCCCCTGCAGTGCGTCCTGGAGACCCTTCCAGGCCAGGACACTTAGACGACCATGTACTTCTACACTGCTGCTTTGTATTCCACAGAAGGCTTGTACCATTGACAGCTTTTAGCATCTGTCACAAAAGGCAGTGAAGATCCTGTTTTGCTTAGACTATTTTCTATGACACAAAATTCTTATCTACAGTCTAGTGAGTGAACACAGTTAAGCCTCTATTTCTGTGGTGACCAGCCTCTCACCTGGTTTCAAGGAAAGTTAATACTGGGCCTAGGCCACCGCCCTTCTTCAATGACCCACTTCCTTTCAGAACTGCAGTGAGTGTGGAACTAAAGGAACAAGTATTAAGAACATCGTCCACTCAGAGTTTCAGCAACAGTATTTCCCTTGTGGAACAATTTCCCTTGCGTGTCATCTTCTAATATTTTTCTTAGTGTAATGTTCTACTCAAGCATATTAACGTCTCAAAGTCCTGACTCTGGAGTTAACCCTTCTGTTTCTCTGCGATGCTTCTAAAGGGCACACCCTCCATCCGGAGCCAGGAGCACCGAGAGACGTGTCAGGTGTTGGCTATTACTAAACAGGAAGAGAGAAGCCATCCCCAATCTTCTCTACCCTTTGTTTTTTAAAGTAGAAGCTTCTAATTGGTTCTGAATAAAGTAGTGTTCTGCTATTAAGAAATTAATGAAGAAATCAAGTAATATGGGTATGAAACATATTGTACCCCAGCCAGTTACCATCTGAGGACTCTTATTAAAACTAGAATATGTCTTTAAAAATCAGTTTGAGAATTAAGTAGTACGACTGGGTGCATTAAATATACTTTCTGTACTCAGCTGCCTATTTCAAATTGCATGTCAATAGGAGAAAAAAAAGTGACAACATTTAATTTTAGCATTTACCCAGCAACTCTACATTCCTGAGAGAAAGGTCAGGGAATGGGGCGCTCTTGTTAAAAATCTCTCCTTAGTCCGGCCGGTGTGGCTCAGTGGTTGAGCATCGACCCATGCACCAAGAAGTCGCCAGTTCTATTCCTGGTCAGGGCACATGCCCAGGTTGTGGGTCCGATCCCCAGTGGGGGGCATGCAGGAGGCGGCCAATCGATGTTCTCTCTCATCAATATTTCTTTCTCTCTCCCCCTCCCTTCATCTCTCTAAAATCAATAAAGGAAAAAAAATCTCTCCTCACCCTTATTTAGATCTCCAATTTTCACAGAATTAGAAATGGGACTACTATCTCATAGGATTATGAGGAATAAATGAAATAATGCAACTAAATCCCTCAGTATTGTGCCAGGCACATAAAAAACTCTAATGCTTTCCCATAAATTCTTCAACCCACAGGAAACTGATTCTTCTGTTCTTCTGTAAATCCATGCAGGCCCCAGCAGTCCCACACCAGTCCTGGTTTCGCACCTCTCTCCAACCACAGAGAAGAAATCCCTTTAATGAGAAATAAAATTTTCTACACTAGCCATCAAAACACACAAATCAAACTGAGGTTTCTTGAGGGCAATATAATTTTCAGATTAATAAAAGAGAATATTATTACTGTACTAATTAGTCACTTGGGAACTCAAAAGCCTTAAGGCTATTTAAAATGTAACCCTCAAGATGTTTATATATTTCTAAGAAAACCAAATGAGATTTTTAAAGGATATTTACCTTTTAAGCAAGGTTACCTCATCAGGGAAAAAGAATGTGCACTCTTTCTCTCGAAGGGTATTGCAAACAATAAAAACAAAGTGAATGCAAAATTCTCTAGCTATGCCTAACAACAACAGTCTACAGGATATACGTGCTGTATGGATTGCTTTCATAACCACAGTGAAGACTGACTCTCCTCAGTGAGAGACACGTGGGCACAAAGGAAAGAAATCAATCATTTCTAGATACCAGTTAAATTGCAGATCTTGTTGAAACAATTAAAATGTGAAGGATTTGGGTTATAAAGAAAAAAATCGAAACAAAGACAAGTATGTTTAGAACTCCTTAAAAATAAATGTTACCTCTTAAGTCTGAACTACCTAAAATGAACTCCTTCTGCCTGTAATCTCCAACTAAATAATTGGCAGTTATTATAAGAATGAGACCTTTCTGCTTCCATCCAGCCTAAGTAATTAGAAGTCTAATAATAGACAGCACATTAAAAAAAGAAATTGTCCCCTATGAATACTGTACCCTGCATCCTAGGAAATCGTTTACATCCACTGTGCAGTATCTGGAGTGAGCTTATGTGAAGCTCTGGATCTGGGGATAAATAAGTTTCATCCCCAGCTATATAGAGAGTTTAAGTTTGGAAATACAAAGAAAGTTAAATGTGGAGCAACTGGCCTTAATTTTAAATAGCCACTTATCAAAGTCCAGACTTCTCAAAGCCAACTCTCTAGTGTCCTCTTAATTAACAAGTCAATTATATTTTAGTTCTTTAAAAAAAGGTAGGTTTTTAGACATTTCAGCAAGGTAAATGGAACTTTCTCGGGAGTAGAGAAAACCATATAAAAGACAACGGTCTTTCATCAAAACCACGAAAAACAGTCATGAGTTTGATCAGTAGGATTACTGGACTGCGAAGTCAAAGCTTGTTTCTGACCAACTGGCTAAGTGCCAGAAGTAGCCACTTTTTTAAAGTGTCTTCCGATAGCTTAGTGATTAAGCTCTCTGCTCTTGTCAAGAGTCTTTGATCTGCGATGATGACAACCTTAACCCTTGAAAAAGATCACACACTTACAACCTGACAAGGATCCACAGACACAAAGAGACCGAATGAAAGTGCTCTGAGAGGAGGCGAAAGGCCTCCAGGGGTGACAGGACGGTAGCACGAGACCATCAGGTGGGAGACCCTTCCTGGGCACAGCTCAGCCAGCAGGGCCAGGACCCTCCCTATTTCTAAACGCCCTTTGCCCTCTTCATGTGGACCTGGTGCTACCTCCTACTTTAGTGAATTCTCTTTAAAATACATATTATTTTTTAGCATGCGTATGCCCATTTAATACAAATCCAAAACATGAATTTTAAGCAAAACCACTCACACTGGATAGTACAGGCCCTCCCACGCTTTGTTAACTGGCATCACACACTGTCACTTAACATCAACGAGCAAAGATTTATCGAGGCCGTGCTGCATGGAAGATGTTCCAAGGATACACAGACATAAGTATAAGAAATAACTGTTCTCTCTGGAGCTTATAGTTTAGCTGGGAGTTCAAGACATATATATATATAAAGATAGTCACACACAATAATGGGAGAGAGAAAAGTGTAAACTGGGCAGGGGAATATATAAATGCTTAATTAAAAAAAAAAAAAAAAGTTAATAAGCACCTACTATGTGTCCAAAATAGTGTGATGTGCAATCATTAGGGAATGAAGAAAGGACAAGATTCTGATCATATATGATTTATATAACACCATATAAACATTTGCAAAGCTCTGTCATAAGATATCTGTATGTTAAAAATCAGGCAAAGAGCTCAAGTTAGCAATACAGAACCCGCTATGTGCTTGTGCACCTCAGTAGAGCTTTGCAGACCTCAAAGCCACAGCCTGGAAGTGAAAAAGAAATTGCAGTGCTGGTGTGGGAGCATGCATAAGGTTAGCGTGGAGGAGGGCGAATCCGACAGGTGGAGAGACACACAAACATTTAAGGAATCCCTGCTCTTAGGGAGTTCATGGTAACGGAGACGAATGTATGTGAACACTATATGACAAGTCAGAATGTGGTAAATACCAAGAGTGGTAATTAGGGGATGCTAAAAAACTTCTTAGAGGAGGTGGCCTTAAAGAACGGAGAGGATGGCGCATATATGACTTACTAGCAATGTGGCCTTGGTCAAGTCACTTACTTCTTAGAGGCTTAGTTTCTCTGTAAAATGGGAGAATATCAGTGACAAATGCTTTAAAGAATATAAAGTGCTATAAGAACATATTATACTCCCAAATAATCCAGCATTCTACTTTAAGAGACAGTCATTTATCAAAACTTACAAAAGTTTTCCTAAAACAACCTTGAAAGATAAACTAGGGACCACAAGTGAATAATTATTTAACAGACAAGCCCCAGACTTCTAAAGTTTAAAACAGCTTCTAACTGCCCTGGCTGGTTTGGCTCAGCGGTTACAGCGTCGACCTGCGGTCCAGAGAGACCCGGGTTCGGTTCCTGCTAAGGGAATGTACCTCGGTTGCAGTCTGTCCCCAGTCCTGGTTGGGTCGTGAGGGTGGTAGCCACTCGATGTGTCCCTTTCAGGTCGATGTTTCTCTCTCTCTCTCTCTCTCCCTCTCCCTCCCTCCCACTCTATCTGAACAAAAAATGGAAAAAATGTCCTCGGGTGTGGATAAAAAATAAAAAATAATAAAACAGCTTCTAACTACTTTGAGACACATAAAATGTAAGACAAGGAAGAATATCCCTGACAACTGGTGGCTTGTGGTATATGAAGGAGCAACTCTGCCACTTCCCAAGCACACAGTAGTGATTTCCCTCTGAAGCATCTGTTTCTTGTGAGAAGCCCAAAATAGGTATCAGGCATGGCTCTTGAAACTCTGAAACCCCCAAAGGGTGCTGTACGGCAGTCAAGAGGCCACATGGGCTGAAGCTAGCTTCTGAAGATGAAAAATGTTTTCTCACAAATCTAATATAAATTTTAAACATTCCTACAATAATTCTTGGTAAAGAAGTCTATGAAACATTATTTCCTCTGTGTAATCCTTTCTGTCACTTTGAGTTCCATTTTCTATTTAACTCTGTGAAATAAAAATATCACTTTTCACCCCCTTAACAATAATTGCGTTTTTCACAGAAGCTGTGTTGGGTTCCTCTGGGGAGCATTTTGATAAGTTTGGTTCAAAATACATCAGTGATGAGTTTATTGAATTTGCCTATACCTCCTACTACTGCTGAACTACAGAAAATTCAGAGAGGAAAAAGAACTTTTTTAAGTGCTATACATTCCTAAGAGGTAACTATTTTTCAAAAACTTTTCAAACATTTGGCTTGTTTTTTCATCTTCAGTTCAGTTGTGAAATGGTATTTATACACATCACTCGCCTGATTGCCTCTTAGTAAAAGAATTCTTGAAACTGAAAGTTTAGCTTCTAAGTTTCAGTAACTGTTATCTTCCTATATTTTGATTTATAATAAGCCAGGCTCCCAATTGATTTACTAGTTATTTAGGAGCTAGTGAACTAGATCTCTGGCTTCTTTCCCATCACTATCTTCTTTCCGATGCCTGACTGATCATAACCCCTGACTAGGCTAGCAGGAGGAAAAGGACAGTTGAAATGTGCTACAGCAGAAAGACAATCCACCAGAGCACAGGCCCCGCCCCTGTCCAACGGTGTCAGTCTGACTAGCACTTCCTCTCCTCTAAAAGCAGGGGCTGAACTAGATCACCACATTACATGGTTAAAAATGCGCAAAAGAAAACTTCCTACCCTGGTGAGCAGCCCTAGTAACAGATTTAATGTGGGAGGAGATTTAACCAACTGGGTAAAAAATCAAGCTTTAGGATTCTGTTTTATCTAAGCTGACCCCACAAGGCAGAGGATCAAGACTTTGCTAAATATGGCCCTCAGGCAAGCTGTAGTTCCCCATCTGCAAGGGGAGGATAAATATAGCATGCACATATTAAGATAAATGAGAGAGCTGGTCAAGTGTTTTGAGCTCTTCAACAGACAAGCCTGACTTTCCAAAAAAAGACAAACCACAACTTTGGAGCCAGTGCAGTTTCTTTTGTGCATGGTGAGACGACTTCCCTCGTAAAGGATTTAGAATTGAAATTCTACACTGTCTGGAGCTATAGTGACAAGTTCTTTCACTAAAACAGAGGTCAGCTGCCTAAGGCATGCAGAGAGAAGGTAAATGTCAGGTCATGCTTCCACACAGTCTATTCCTTTTCTAACTTTCTTGGCACAAATTCATGTTGATGGTACGCCTTCCTTCATTCATTTATTCTAACAAGTATCTGCCAGCTCAAGGCTGAGCACTGTGAACGCTCTTGTGAAAGCCAGACAGGGCCCTGCCCTTACGGAGGTCACAGAGTGACAGGAGGGACCAGGGCCTCTCAGCCAGGACAGTGCTACTGCGTCTGTCCGGGGCTGTTCTGGAAAGGGGGGGGAGGTGTTTTTGATTGTCAACATGAATGAAGGAGGAAAAAGAAAATTTTTAAAGTGCTATAAATTCCTAAGAGGTATTTTGAAAATAAGAGGTGTTTCTGAAAAACTTTTCAAATATTTGGCTTTTGTGTTTTTTTTTCATAATCTTCAGTTCAGTTGTGAAATGGTATTTATTTATTTTTGTTACACACGTTTCTCCTTTTCCCCTCTAGACGCCCTCCAGCATTGTTGTCTATGTCCATTGGTTATGCATATATGTTCTTTAGTTTATCTCACATGCCCCCCGCCCTGCTCCCCTCCCCTGAGGTTTGTCAGGTCTGAACCATATTCCTATCTATGTCTCTGGGTCCATTTTATTCATCAGCTTCTTTTGTTCATTATATTTCGCAAATAATTGAGATCATGTAGTATTTGTCTTTCTCTGATTGGCTTATTTTGTTTAGCATAATACTCTCCAGGTCCCTCCATGTCATCTCAAAGGATAAGAGATCTTTCTTTCTTACAGCTGCATAGTGTTCCATTGTATACATGTACCACAGCTTTTTTATCCACTCATCTACTGATGGGCACTTGGGCTGTTTCCAGATCTTAGCAATTGTAAATAGTGCTGCTATGAACATAGGGGTACATACATTCTTTCTGATTGGTGTTTCAGGCTTCTTAGGATATAGTCCTAGAAGTAGGATCACTTGGTCAAATGAAGTTCAATTTTTAATGAAGTGGTATTTATATGGTAACCTTATTGTTGTTCAGGGAGCCAGGGTGCTACATAACCTGTGTGTGTGACTGGTGAGTGTACTGCCTGGCATTGATGAACATGGAAAATTCTTTTATAATTACCTGAGTCTAGGATCTAACTCTGGTGCACATAAAAGCACAAAGTATTTTTTGCATGGTTTAATAAATTTTCTGGGACGGTAGTTTCAGTGCAAATTGAAGGAGAAAAATAGACTGTACTTTATTTTGTTCCAAACATTATAGGAGTTGCTTACCACTGTAGAAAATTTCACACCAATGGCAATATCTGAATCACCAATAAACCACAACTACTTTCGTCAACATTTGTAGCTATTATATTCATGGTAATTCTACCTCTAGGTGTAGGCACCTGATTATTTCATTATGATTTCTCGAGAACTCAGCTCTGAGAACTTAGAAATGTAATACTGAAATAAATATTTTTATGATGAATCACTTTTGTTTTATTTCTCCTTCATATTACTGCTAGGATGTTATACTGATTTAAAATTATTGCCCTGGCCGGTTTGGCTCAGTGGTTGGAAGCATTGGCCTGCAGACCAGAGAGTCTGTTCGGTTCCCGCTAGGGGCACATACCAAAAAATAAAAAATAAATAAATAAATAAATAAAATTATGTGTATAGAGGTTATATTACCTGTAGATTTCATTTAAGGATAACTAAAGGAGATGCATTTGTTATAAAAGGAGGGATGAGTTTGAGTTGGTTGAGGCCCTGAGCTAGGCATTCAACAAATTGAGACAAAAAAAGACTATAAATGCAAACTGAGATACGTGCAATGAAGGAAAAGAGCCAGGTACTAGGAGAGAGAATCACTAGGATGATGTCTGAGGGATGGCATCTAACCTGCGATCTGAGGGAGGGTTTAGGGAGCCAGATACAGGACAGTGTGTGCAACAGCCCTGAGGCAGAAAAGCCCTGGCAGAAGCTGGGAAAAGGCCAGGGTGAGAGGGGCTGGAGAGCTAGCCGCCCTGTATCATCAGAGCCTACTGCAATGGGAAGTCACTAAAAAGTTGAGAAAAGGGAGTCATGTGATTTGTTGTTGTTTTTTTAAAGGCAATTCAGGCTGCTTTGTGGAGAGTGATTCGGAGGTGGGCAGGAGTACAGAGCGAGAGCATTACAGTAACTCAGGTGAGAGAAGACAGTGGCTTGGACTGAGTGGTAGCAGTTGACAGCTAAAGAAATAGTGGATCCTAGATATGTTCTGGAAGTAAATTCAGGCTTGAGGGATGGGCTGGATGTGTGGCTAGAGGTCAGGAACGTCTCTGAAATAGTCCGGGGTTGAGTTAGTGCAGCTACATGGATAATGTCTTCTACAGGGGCATGAGGAAGACTGAGGGTGGAGAAGCATTAGGGGGAAGATTCAAGAGGCCAACTTTGGACATGTTAAGCCTGAGATGTTGAGAAAACTGTCAGAAAAGTATGTCTGGAGGAGCTTTCTGCCTCGAGTCCCAGACCCCAGCTCCAGACGCCTCTTTCTGGCTACACCAGAAGCATCTCAAATTCAACATTTCTGGACTAAACTCATTTATTCCCCCTCAAATCTGCACTCGTCCTGTGTTCACCATCTCAGTAAAAGATATCACCACTCAATCAGGCTCCACCCCAAACACACATCAAACCCATCAGCTGCCCAGGGAGTCTCATCGGCCTCTCCCTCTCCACTTCATTACCTAGGAGCTTCTCCTCATCTTTCAGGCTTTGGCCTAGAAATCTTTTCATCCGACAAATCTTCCATTCAGGTTAACAGTCACTAAGTACTTCTGTAGCATTCCGGACTTTTCCTGTCAATTCCCTCTTACACTGTAATAGGATTGCCTCTTTTCTTATTTGCAATCTCCACAGGACTCCCTGACAGCAGGGGACTATTCTTCCAAGCCTGGTTTATAGTAACTGCTTACTAAATTCTTGCTGAGTGAACGAGGTAGCATGTGGGAAGGTGAAATCAGAAAGGTCAACTGTAGCCAGATCACAGGTGGCTTGCACAGTGCTGGCCTGCACCTCCTGCACCAGCTACAAAGCTGGAGAAAGTGAATCAAGTATCTGACTTCTCTAGTAACAGGCTAATTTCTCAGGTTGCCATCACTACATTCAGCCAAGAATCAAACTGCCTCCTGTGATCAGGGCTCTTCTATGGTGCACTCACCACCCACCAGCCTGAGTAACGGGATTCTAAAGAGGAGAGCCTGCACTGGGCACATTTTCAGCATTTCAGTTTCTGTTATTATTTTTCACCACTCCCTTTTATTCTTGTCTTTTTTTCTTTCTTTTAAAAAAATTGATTTGAGAGAAAAAGAGAGAGGAGAGAGAGAAACATCGATTTCTTGTTCCACTTATTTATGCACTCATGGTTGCTTCTTGAATGTGCCCTGACCATGGATTGAACCCACAACCTTAGTTTATCAAGACAACGCTCTATCCAATGAAGCTACCTGGCCAGGGCTTATTCATTGTCTTGACACTTTATCTAGGTATGAGGGATATTGTTCACTGTCTACTGAGCATCCTTCTCCTATTTCCTTCTTCTTCCCAAAACTGACTTTGTTCAGGATCCACCACTCCTTGATCCAGACACATGCCCCTGGGGACCCTGATCCCATATTTAGCGAAAAGAATTCCTGGTTGGATTAAGTCAATCATGGAGTTTCATTCCCCACCCCATGGCCAAAGTCATTGGTTCTAAGATGGGCATGTGACCTAAGTAGTCCAATCAGAATGAATATTCCCTAGACTATCCAAGGTGTCTCTTCATTCACCCCTTTTTCTCCTTCTGCTATTCCTCTGCTTTCTCTCCCTCTCTCCTTCAGTATATAGTTGCCATTCACTGGGCCCTACCTCTGCAGCTCATGAGGACTGTTCAGGGACTCCCTCTTCATCAGCCATTGCTGTGGTCCCTGTTTCACAGTGGAGTACATACTACTCAGGACTATCTATTTAGAGGGAGGCACATATAATAACCAGGCCTCACACTTCCACAGGAACAGCCCTCTCACCCTTTCCAACACTTGGGCTACAGAGGAACCTTGAGCATTGTGAATGCAAGTCAGCTGGGCTTCCCATGGTGGGGGCAAGGCTGGGGGCGGGGAGGGGAACAGCCAACACAGAACTATAAGTAACAGATGGGCCAAATTCAAAGGAAACACCCTTCTCCTCATCTGTGAACTATGCCTGCCCTTCTCTGCCTTTGAGACTGGGGAAGAGGCTTATGAAGACTAAAGTGTATCATTGGCCTTTAATACAAGACAAGAGGCCAAGCTGTAAAAGAAGACCCCAGGAACTACACCCCGATTAAGCCTGAAATGCTGGTTTTCTCCATGCCCAGTTGAGGCAGCCAAGCTGCATGGAGGAGTTAAACCATGACTGACAAACCCATTTGGAATCCTAGTACTTAAACCACACTCCTTGGCCAAATATACAGTGAAATCTGTGACCTGAGGACGAGGAAGGCTTCTTGGCAGGCAGGCAAAATCAGGATGACCTAACGCAGTTTACAAATACGCTTTCACAGGCTCTTCAAAAAACAGTTTCTGTTGCGGTGATGAAAATGTTTTAGAACTCGACCGAGGTGTAAGCTATACAACATTGTGAATGTACTAAATGCCACTGAATTGTACATTTTAAAATGATTCATTTTATGTTGGGTAAATTTCACCTGAATTTAAGAAAAATACAGGTCCATAGCGTGCAAAGCTGGAATCTTGCAAGTACTCACACACATGCGCGCGCGCGCGCACACACACACACACACACAATAACCGAGATTTCTCTGAAATGCAGAGGTGAGGGACACAGCAGGAATACCCTGCAGAACCCAACACAGCAACTCCTCAGGACCTGCAATAATCCCGTGGCAGCTTCCCCGTGGTTGAGCACTTGAGCTCAGCTCCTCCTTCGTGTATGTGTTATCTCCCTCTGCCTGCTCTGCATCGCTTCATCTCCTCCCGCCAGCTCGGGCCTTCTTGTGCTGCAGGAGGCTCCCAACAGAGCCCCCCAGGCCTAGAACAAGTAATCACATCACATCACAGCTCCGAGCAGAGTACCCTTCTCCTGCTTTCACACGAACCCCAACTACCCCACTGAATCTGCACCACTTGCCTATGAAATAGGGCAGCTCCCACTTTCCTGATGAGGAAATTGAGGCTCGAAGAAGCTCAGCACTTGCCCAAAGTCACAGGAGAGGCTGGCAGAAGTGAGGCAGGAAGACAGTTCTAACAACTAACTTAGAGCTCTCCAGGCCCCTTTGTTTTAACCAGGCAGTAGATCACAGGTTTGGACACAGACCTCTTGCATCTTTGAATTACAGGCTTACTAGTTGTGTTGCCTTGTCTCTTCTGTTTCCCTTATCTGTCAAAGGAATTACTAATACATTGTCCTCCTTCAGCTGTTTGGAGGTTAAATGAGCTAAGGTATGAAAGGCACTTAACATAATGACGGCTGCTAACTTATAACCACACCCAACAGTTCTCCTCCAGTGAGTTTCAGCAGATGTAGGACAGAGAAATGGGTGGAAAATGAAGATTGAGGGTAAAATCGACTGTGAAAATCACAGAAATTTTGCTGGCTTACTAAGTGCTTATGTTTACATGGCAGGCAAGGACTGAAGTCAGGTATTTTATTAAAATACTGAACATGACTAAACCAATATACCTCAAATGTGTATTTAAAAAAAACAACAGTGGCCCAGCTGGTGTGGCTCAGTGGTTGAACATCGTCCAATGCACCAAGAGGCTGCAGGTTCAATTCCCGATCAGGGCACATACCTGCAGGTTGCGGGCTCGATCCCCAGTAGGGGGCATGCAGGAGGCAGCCGATCAATGTTTCTCTCTCTCCCTTCCTCTTCCTCTCTCTCTCTCAAAAAAATCAATAAAACATAAAAACCAACCAAACAAACAACAACAACAACAAAAAACGATGATTAATGAGACCTCGGAAGTTTAAGAGTCAAGACTTGGATGTGGCCACCAAGCCCTGGCTCACTCTTGCACACAGCTACGGGCCGTTTTCAGTGGCTGACTGGACAGTGTTAATGAGACACACGCCTGCACCAGCATCCTGTGTTCTGAGAAGCTCAGCCAGTGCAGGAGGGGACTTCCCACTGCAAAGAACCTGGTTAGGGAGACAGACATTCACGAAGTGAATTAAGATCCAGGGCAACAAAAACAAGAGAAGCAGCACTACGGGCGGATGAGGAAACTGGCGACAACAACATTTTATAACAAAAGCACCAAATAAAGGTCATTCCAGGGGTTCCAAGTGTCCATTCTCTTTTCTGTGTCCTCATAAAACCCTTGGAGGCAGCGCTGGGACAGGTGCTGTCATCCTGCTCTCTGGGACAATGCGGGCAGCGCTGAGCCCAGGGCACGAGGCGAAATGGTGGCAAAACTATCGCTGGAACAGTGGGACTGGTCAGGATGAGGGCAGAAGGCGTTTTCAAACTCTGAGACATGGACCCTATGATCTGGTCAAACTGCACAGGAACCTGCAAGGTTCCAGCTCCTAGGCCTGCCCGGTGCAACCCACTAAGGTGAGTCTGTCACGTCGACTCCTTTATTGAGTCTGTGTTATGTGCCCATGGTCCAGTGTTGCCTCTCATGGGCTGTGCGTGGCAGCGGTACAGGTCCTTTCAGAACCTCTGAGTCTGTTTTCTCATACATTAAGAAGTGGAGGGGAGCCCTGGCCAGTGTAGCTCAGCCTTTAGAGCATCAGTCTGCAGACCAGAAAGTCCTGGATTCGGTTCCTGCTAAGGGCACGCACCTTGGTTGCGGTTTGTCCCTGGCCCCAGTTGGGGTTGTGTGGGAGGCAACCACTCGATGTGTCTCTTTCATGTTGATGTTTCTCTCTCTTTATTCCCCCCTTCGCTCCCTCCTGCTCTATCTGAAGATAAATGCAAAACTGTCCTCAGGTGAGGATAGAAAAAACAAAAACGAAGGGGAAGGGGTAGGATAGTATCTCCTACCTCATAAGGTCATTGTTATGATGAAACGGGGTAAGCAGGTCCATTTGAGAAGACCTCTAATGCAGGCACAAGATTAATGACAAGAAACACTATGCTAAATACCATGGGAACTCAGAGGGGAAAGAATGTCCTCCTTTGAGGACTAGAAAGTGCGGCGTGAAATATCCTGTCCTCCCTGGGCCCCCTCCCTATCCCAAACTCATACACACATGCCATCTCGTTCGCTAGGAAAACTGTCCGTACCTTCCCCCACCATCCCCAGAGCTGAAAGTGCTCCTTCCAGCCTACCAGTGTCCTTGCTACCTGTAGGTATAGCTAATAAGAACAGGAGACCTACAGCAAGATACCCTAATAATGTGACATAAGGCTACATTTTGAGAATTAAATGAAAATCAAACCACAGTACTTATTAGTCATCTACAGTGTGAGTCATACTGAGATGACTGAGACATGAAAACACCCAAATCTAATCAAGGTAACTAAAGTGTAACTAAAGAAAGCTGTCACCGCCCTGACCAGTTTGGCTCAGCAGTTAGAGCGTTGGCCCTTGGACCAAAGGGTCTCGGGGTTTGATTCCCAGTCAAGGGCATGTATCTGGGTTGCAGGTTCGATCCCCAGCCCTGGTAGGGGTCATGCAGGAGGCAATCAATCGATGTGTGTCTCTCACATCAATGTTTCTTTCTCTTCTCTCCTTCCCTCCCCTCTTCCCTTCCACTATATGTAAAAATCAATGGGAAAAAAATGGGTGAGGATTAACAAAAAAAATTTTTTAAAGAAAGCTGTGACCTAATAGAGTGTGTTTTGGCCTGTATGAAAAATGTTAACTATAAAATCATGGTCTGTACAGACTCTACACAGAGTCTAGCAAAGGAGAATTTGCATAACTAGAATATTAGTGTCCATCCAGCTCTGCCCAATGGTTAAGACGCTGAACTGGCACAGGGATACACACGTCCTGGTCACTAGAGAGCTGTGCTCTCATGGAATGGAAAGTTCAACACAAGGTTTCAGGACCCAGGAAAAATACAAATCTCCTCCAAGACTTCTAACTCCTTTTGCTCCAAGGCCTAAATTCCAAACAAGCTTCTTTTGCATTCATTTTTGGGGGGTACTTTGATGCTAAGGAAAAGCACACAGTATAACAGGCACTGGAAAGAATATCCATCCCTGTCACTTTGTTCTTCATATTTGTGTTTTCTAATATATATATATAAAATAAATAAAATTGAGGAACACCTCAGTTAAATCTTGGCTTATTGAACACATGCACTTGTCTCTGATCTTTCCAAAGTTCTCTTAACAGGTACAGTAATCAAAAGAAAAGAAAAAAGCACAAAGTCACAGGACAGAGCAAACAGGAAAGGAGACACAGCAACAAGATTTTAGAAGCTGGAAGGCAACGAACACATTGGAAGTGATTCAGCAGACCCGGGCAGCCACATCCTGGGCCAGGAAAGAGAGGGGAAAGCTAAGACGCACCTCCTTCCGCACAGCAGCTCCCCCAAAGGTGTGGGAACAAGCTGTGTTCTCCAGTTGGGTTGAGGGTAGAGCCACACACAAGAGGGGTAACTGACAGCTGGCTTAGGAAACAGTTTAATTCCAGATCCCTTTCTGCATTAACACCCATATGATGGTGGTAAACACCCATATGATGAAACCCTGATGAAAGGCAGAGGACACTGATTCTCTGGAAAGAGTAAAGCCGAGGGTTCCCTGGGTGGAGGACATAAGGCCCTGGCCAAGGGACATGAAAACTGAGACCATTACCCTGCTTCCTCTGCTCACGAACGCGGGCAGCCCAGCAGGAAACCCGCAGGCAGGAGAGTGGAAGATTCTTTTCTGGTCCAAGAGGAAAGATCAAAGTTTGACATGATAGCTCCCCAAGGAAAGGCCCAGACAGATCACCCTAGAGCAGTGGTTATCAATTGAAGGAGTGAGGGGTGATGTTCCCCAGGGGGACATCCCGCAGTGGTTGGAGATATTTTTGATTGTCATGACTCGGGTGGGAAGAAGCCAGGGATGCTGCTAACCATTCTACAATGCACGGGCCAGCCCCACAACAAAGAATTATCCAGCCCAAAATATCAATGGTGCTGAGGTTGAGAAAGCCCTATGTACGGTCAAGCCCAGCGTCAGCCAGCCCCACACATACACCACGCTTCCCACATGCTCCAGTGACATTCTCATAAAGACCAGCAGACACTCGAGGAAACGCCATGAAAGACAAAGATCAAAATGAGAGACTACGCAGGGAAACATAAACTTCAAAAACATCTTCAGAGAAATTAGAGAAGACATTCAATCAAAAAGCAAGTGAAAACCAAACTTAGAAGATGCTAGAGAAAAAACAGAAACATCCAGAGAGCAGGAAAAGCCTCTTGAAAATTAAAAATAAAATATACCAAAAAAACCCAAAACAAAACAGAAAGGGTAGATGATAAAATCGAGGAACTCCTGCGAAAACAGCAGAATGGCGCAGAGTACACACAGGATGTGGCAGAAGTAGGTTTACAGTTGTGAGTACATGGAACAGAGTTCATTCTTGTATTATTATTCATGAATTACAACTTACTCACAACTGTAAACCTACTTTTGCCCTACCCTGTATAAGAAAATTAGAGAACCACCCCAAGAATTGCAACATCTAAATACTGCGAGTTCCACTGTAACAGAAATCTAAATACTGCGAGTTCCACTGTAACAGAAGACATTAACTGGAAGTGAAGAAATCAGAGAAATAAACCAAGAAAATTTCCCAGAACTGAAAGCATGAGTTTCAGACGGAAAGGGTCCATAACAGCCAGCGGCCACCCCAAAGCCCCTGCTTGTGAATGTGCAGGAGGAAGAAATGGCAGATCCTAAGAGTTTCCAGGCAGGATCAAGGATCACACTGGCACCAGACCTTTAACAGCATAAACTGAAGCTAGAAGACAATGGAGACTTTTTTCTTCAAAGTTCTGGCAAAAAAAAAGATGATTTTCAATCTATTTTCAAACTGTCAATTAGGTATGAAAGAATAAAAACGTTTTCAAACATACTAGGTGTCAAAAAGTTTTGCCTACAATGCAACTTTCCTCAGGAAATTAGTAAAACATATGCTCTACCAAAATGAGGGAATAAATCAAGAAGACATAAAAAAACGTCGTAACTAGGGATCTTATGTAAGGGACAGAGCTAAAGGGAATCCCGTTTACGAAGAAGGGACATCCCAGGATGACGATCGGGACAGGCTAGAGGCAACCAGCCCACACCGGAGCAGGTCTGGCTCGGGAAGGGTGCCTCCAAGAAGAAATCGGTCGAATACCTATATGTTGGGTCGCATGAAAAGAATAATTAAAAAAAAAAATGGCAGCAAAAGGCAAAATATATAACCACTGACCAGTGATCAAATCACAGTACAGCTACTGGGAAGAGAGGATGGGAAGTGAAAGATACGGGTGAAAGGGCTAAAGCTTCATCATGGTGGCTTAAAGTCACAGAAGACTTTTTTTTTACCAAAATAAACAGCTAAGAACTGAAAGTAGTCACCTCCGGGGTGTGGGAAATAGCTTTACTGCAGGGGAAGTAGAGAGGGATCTCTTGTTTCTCCATAATAGGATATTATAAAATTGTTGACTCCTGAAGTCATCTGCATGCATAACTTTAATAGAAATAAAAGGATATTTTTTAAAAATTGGAGGAAAATAGAATAAAGTATAAAGAAGTAAATTACTAAAAACATTCGATATCACCACCTAGAGCTAACCATTTTAACATTTTGACAATTTTGCTCTGATTTTTTCCTTGCACATTATACACATGCACATTCTTCAAAGTTGTGATCATGCTTTATATAGTTTTGATTCCTACTTTTTTCACACTTACATCATTAGCCTTTTCATGTATCTTTAAATATTTGTCGAAAGTAGTTTTTAATAGCTGTGATTATTCTAATACACATCCCATCATTTAACAAATTCCTTTTTACTATGCAGTAATGTGTTTATAATTTATCACTATTATAAATGTTGCTGTAAAGAATATCATTTTATGTAAATATTTATGTACTCTAAATGTTTCAGCATAAATTCAAAGACATGGATCATTAAAAAATTTAAGGGTGTTTGCCAAATCAACTTCTGTGATACTGTGGTTTATAAGAAATACGTATTTGATCTTGATTCCCCTTTTCTGGGGTGGGGCTCCTAAGATCCTTGGAATTTCCTAAGTGATGACAGCATAAAGGTATCTCTTGTTATGTTAATGAGTTGACCTTTGGACCCCACCTAAGGATGGGGGCCATTCCAAGAGACCCAAGGATGTGATTAGAGTGTTGGAACTGAAGTCCCACATCCTCAGGGGCTGCAGTTGAATCAATATCCAAAGGCCGATGATTTACTCAGTCGTGCCTGTGCAATGAAGCCTCCACACGAACCCCAAAGGACAGTGTTTGGAGACAGGGTTGGTGCCGAGGGGTGCTGGGAGAGTGACCGGCTCAGAGGGGACATGAAAGCTCTGTGCCCATCCCCACAGGCCTGGCCCTACAGCTGCTGTCCCTTCACCCATGTGATCCAGTCAGTAGCATGTTTCTCTGAGTTCTGGGAGCTGCTCTAGCAAATTAACTGAATGCCTCGAGGAGGGAATCATGGGAAACCCTGACTTAGAGCCTGTTGGTCAGAAGTACAGTAACAACCTGGACTTGCCATTGGCAATCTGAGCTGGAGGGGGTCCTTGGAACCTCCACTCTGTGACTGGTTCGTCAGAAGCACAGGTCAACAACCTGGGCTCCAGACTGTCTGAAGTGGGAGGAGTGGGGGGGTGGTAGGGACAGTCTTGGGGGACCGAACCCTTAGCCTGTGGAATCTGAAGCTGTCTCCGGGTAGGTAGCGTCAGAATTGAGTTGAATTCTCAGACAACCCTGCTGGTGTTTGATTGTTGTAGGGGTAGGGAACATCCCCACCACAACACACTGAAATTGAGTCTCAGAACATTAAAAGAATTCCAAATGGTTTGTGTCCCTTTTTACTTCCAATAATGGTGCACAGAGCATCTACTTCCCTGACTCCCGGGTAACAATTTTTTTCTATCTTGTCCAATGTAATAGGTGGAAAAAAAAGTTTTTATTTGCACGTCTTCGCACATAGTATGTTCACTGGCTATTGGCTTTTCTTCTTCTGTGAGCTATATGTCTTGTGTCCATTTTCCCACCAAGACCACATGGTAAATTAATCCTTTGGCAACCTCATTTATATCTAGATCTCTGATGAATCAACACAGACCATACCTGTGGACCAAATGTTCTGTGAGGGTCTCTACAAATCGTGTTTCTGAATCTAGACGGCCCACTGAGACCCTGCCAATCTGTGAGGCGCTGGGCACCTTCATGACATGCCTCACACTTCCCCTTTTCACCTGCTCATGGCATGTCTCATTTCCTACTTGCATTTTGGTCATCTGTACATGTCTTCCCCTACCACTGGACTCTCGACTCCTACAGGGAAAGAACCCTTTCTAATGAATCTTAATGTTCCTCACTTACCTCCCGGTGTTTAACAGATACTCATGTATTTGATGAATAAAGCCATAAGGATGGGGATGGAGGTAGGGGAGGGTATGAACAGAGGCAAAGAGAAAACAAGAACAATGGAAGGGGAGAGGGGAGACCACCCCCACCCCTACCCATGGCCAGGGTGAAAACTACACCAAATGCACATGACCAGCAGAACCTCACTCTCTGCCTCACAACCTGGAAAATGGTTCCCAGAGCCTGGGGCAAAATGCCCACGTACTAAAGACTGACAAAAAATAAATAAAAAGGAAAGACAAGGATTATTCAGCCATAAAAAGAAACGAAGTATGATACATTCTACACCACAGTGAACCTTGGAGACAGTATGCTAAGTGAAAGAAGCCGGACCCAAAAGGATACATATTCTATGATTCCATTTATATGAAATGTCCAGAACAGGCAAATCCAGAGAGACAAAAAGTAGACTGGTGGTTGCCAGGGGTTGGAGGGAAAGGAGAACAGAGAGTGGCTGCTAACAGGGTTTCTTTAGGGGGTGATGTTCTGGAATTAAATAGTGCTGATGGTTGTACAACTTTGTGAATATACAAAATCCACTGAACGTGAGTTATATGTCGATTTTTAAAATAGGAAAGAGGAATAAACTTATACAAGTGGTTTGGTCCACCAGGAATTCTGAGTAATCACTTTCTTCATTAACACTGGCCTATTTGGCACGGCTGGTCAGGCAGCAGGCAGCATTCAGGTCTCCCCTTCTATCAAGGCACAGCTGAGCAGTCAGCCCATTCTCTGCTTCCAACACAGGGCCACAGGACACCCTGGAGGGACACCTGCCATCAAATACACTGAAGGAACCCTAAGAGCCAGACTTGCTAGAAAACAATACGTACCCTGGCCAATATTTTATCCAAAGCGAGCTGGCCTTTCAGTAACAGGCTCCGTGAGTTAAGAAGTGAGTTCCATTGAGTTTAAACAAGCAATGCATTGAAACGACCACCTATAACCTGACTTTATTTTTTTTAATTTATTGATTGATTTTTAGAGAGAGAAATGAAAGGGAGGGGGAGGATATCGATTTGTTGTTCCTCTTATTCACTGGTTAATTCTTGTATGTGCCCTAAATAAGATCAAACCTGCAACCTTGGCATAATGGGATGACACTCTAACCAACTGAGCCACCTGGCCAAGGCTATAACCTGATTTTAAAGACCTTCAGTAACATGCAGCCAGATCAGAATTCCCTTCAAAGTGAGCTGATAAGAAAGCCAACATGGAGGTGTTGTACAGCCATGGGAAAGGTTCTTTCCATAATAATTTTTCTGACAGATTCTCCTAAATCCAACACAAACCTGGTTTCTTACTGGGACCCCCAAAACTTGTGCTGAGTGCTATGTGCCACATTACCATCTAGGTGCTGAGCAAATACTTACATGTGAATAAACCAAATGCTACACCCTGGCTGCTTTGGCTCAGTGGTAGAGCGTCGGCCTGTAGACCAATGAGTCATGGGTTCAATTCCAGTCAAGAGCACATACTTCGGTTGCAGTTCATCCCCTGCTCTGGTTGGGATCATGCGGGAGGCAACCAGTCGATGTGTCTCTCTTGCACTGATGTTTCTCTCTCTCTCCCTCTCTCTACCTCCCTCCCACTCTATCTGAAGAAAAATGGAAAAATATCCTTGGGTGAAGATTAAAAACAAATGCTAGACTATAGCCAGCAGACGATTTGTTCAGTTGAAACTGAAAGAAGGGGTTCAACCCCAAGAGGGCTGGAGTCACTGAGGAGGGCACAGGATACTTCAGCCTCAAAAGGATCTTCTCACTTTCACTTTCTGCAGCTGGATGAAGACTGGAAGCTACCTCCTGCCAGACAAAGCCCCTTCCCCACCCCCCTCAGGACCAAAGAGCCCACTAGAAACACCTTAAGGTAGTAAAAGTGAGCCCTGGACCAGCTTGCTAGGAAGGACAGACCTTTGAAAATTAAGCTGGGGTAAATGGAGTTTTAATTGAACTGGACAATCAGAATTAAATGCTCTTTCTCGGTAGTGGCTCTTAGAGGGAGCATAGTTTGAGCCAACTCATTTGTAATACCAACCATTATGCCATTTGAAAGAAGATGGCTTTTCTACACTGGAACAGTTTGGAAGACAGCGAGGGAGCAAGAGAGAGGAAGGAAGAAAGAATTTTAAAGTGGTGTGTGTGTGTGTGTGTGTGTGTGTGTGTAGAACAGAGGAATGGAGGAGGAAGACATTTACACAGAAAGCCTGGGTCAGCCAGAGAAGTAATTATTGCCAAGATGGGTGTCTGAGTAACTGCCTTCCTCCAACCTTTCCTGGTGATCTGCTTGGGGAGTTTTAACACAAAAGGACCTCACTGCCCATCTGTTGCTTTGGAACTAATTGAGCACAAACCACACTGGCATCCTCTTCAGGGGCAGGCCTGTCAGCACCCAGGTGCTAACCTCAACTATAGTGAACAGTCCCAATCTGCCTTGCTGCTTCATGTAAGCAGAGAAAATGGCTCCTCGAAGAATACCCATGGAGCCTACCATGTACACGGCCCTGGACCGACAGCATACCAGTGAAGCAAGGGAGGCTGAGAAAGTTCTGCTTCTGTTTTTCCTGAGAGTGCCTCGGCCCCATCTCCACCAGAACTAGGAAGGCAGCACCGGCCCCTGAATGCTTCAATTCACTGCAACGTGAACTGGAGAGTCACAGCCATGTGCAAAGACCTGGAAAGGAGGTGTGTTTGGTGGGGCAGGGGTTAAAAATGAATAAATCATGCGCTCCAGGGACAGTGTGCATGGTGAGGGTGCATGGGTGTGTGTGTGTGTGTGTGTGTGTGTGTGTGTGTTGGAGGAGGGAAGGTAGTTTGCTAAGAGGAGCTACACAAGTACACAAATATTCACTAACTCCCTCTATAGCTCTGACATTTCTGGCTGCATCAGAATCGCCTGGGGAGCTCATTATAACAGAGATGTCCTGAAGTTTCTGATTCAGGTCTGGGGTGGAGCCTCAGAATTCAGATTCCTAACAAGTTCACTGGAGATACATGTTGGTCTGAATTGCACATCTGAGAACCAGGACAGTAATTCAAATCCTTAGGCATCTAGTACATGTCAGAAGAAGCCAAACTGGGCAACTTTCTCCATCAAAAATCAACCTGGAGAACCCCTTGGTCAGCTTAACTCTTAGGAGCAGTTCATCTCCTTGGAAGGACAGAAATAGCCTCTTTGTGACCTCAAAGAACAGGCACCCACTCCCCTCCCATCACTCACTGTTGGCTCCTTCACTGCCCTGTGAGCTCCTGGGGGCAGGGCCTGTGCCTGACCGATCTTGTAAGCCCTGCCGCTGGCACAGGTCTCAGCCTAGGTTTGGTACTCGGGGAATGTTTGCGGACTGACTGCATGAATGTTTTCATCTGGTCCTGACAGCAAGCCCAGGCGGGAAGATACGAGAGCTCACGCAGAGGTGGTGCCAATGGGGACAGCCCAGGAAGGCAAGTGAAAGGAGTAGCAGGTGACAGAAAATGTTTGGGGTGTATCCAGGGCATATTCAAATTAAGAGAGGCAAACAGATTTGAAACGGCGGTTTTCACCTAAATGAGAAAACTCTTGGAGAAAAGAAAGGTTTGGGGCAGCTGCTTGGGACAGAAAAGACACCTGTCATTTGCAGGCCTAAGCTGCCCTGCTCGGCAGCCCCCAAACAGCAAGCTCACGTCAAGTGAAGGCTGGCAGGCAGAGCAGGGGTGAGAGATCAAAGGGGCAGGAAGGGGACCCTGCCTCCTCAGCCCCAGGAGAGTCGGCTCATGTCAACACAGAAGAGTCCCAGGCCCTCCTTGCTGGAAGAGATCGCACCCGCACACAAATGGCAGCGAGCCCCTCCCACACCCTCAGCAGCAACGTGGCCACCCGGGCACGTCTCTTTTTAAGCAAGAGTCGAGGTTAATGGACAAACTGACCAAATACCCTTAACTTCCCAGGTAGGGAGCATTTTTCCAGAGCCATTTTAGCAGCAGCCCCTACTATTCGTCTATAGACACCGTCCCGCCAACCCTTCTGTCTAGAAAAGCAATGTACTTCTCACATGAAATACTCAACAACAGAATATATACCATTAAAGGAGACGCTTAAGCCAGCTGGTGTGGCTCAGTGGATTGTGCGTCATCCCATGGACTGAGAGGTCCCAGTTTGATTCCCAGTCGGGGCACATGCCCGGTTGCAGGCTCGATCCCCTGTAGGGGACGTGCAGGAGGCAGCTGATTGATGTTTCTCACATTGATGTGTCTCCCTCTCTCTCTCCCCCTTCCTTTCTCTCTAAAAATCAATAAAAACATATAAAAAATTACTTAAAGGAGACACCTAACACTGTCAAGGGCTTAGTGTGTGTGATTTAACTTAGAGAACCCTGGACTTGAGCTGGACGGCCCGCCCAATAATCTTGGTGCTGCCTTTTACCAGCTGTGTAGCCTGGAGCAAGTCACTTCGCCTCATAAAACCTACAAAACGAGGCAACCACTTGCTAACCACTTGACTTCTGGAGCAGGTGAGAAGCCTCAAGTGCAACATGCTTTGCAATCTGTAAAATGTGACTGGATGACCAGTGTGTCACTGTTAAAACCCAAATTCTACCCTGAGCCCAGGAAAGGCAGGCCAGTCTGGGGATGGGCTGGTTCACTACTCCCACCAGCCTCTTGAAAAGAAACAACAACAATAAAGGCCCCTTCCCCCACTTTTTGTTCTTTCTATTAAAATCAACAAGCAACAAAGCACCAGATTAATATCTCCTAATTACTAAGTTGTCAGTTACTGGGTGAAAAACTCCATAATTTAGTTATCAACCCAACTCCACATGTCGACACTGACAGCAGGGATCTGAGATCCATCAAAAGACACATTTGGGACACCCCCTGCCTGCACTCCCCCCCCTGCTCCAGCCTAGCCAGAATCTGAGCTCCCATGACCCTCTGTCGGGGACGGCCTCATTTAGTCCAGTGCTTCCCAAGCTTTCTCTTCATGATACAGAGAAAAGAGATTGTGTGTTCACCACACAGCGGGTGGGATGGAAGGGCCATGGGTTAATCGACTGAGGTTGGACTGCTCAAGTCAGAGGGGACAACCTGAGCCCAGACTGTCTGTCCCAGGCCCCACCCAGCTGCCTGAGCCTGAGAAAACCTGTTATCTGGGAGCCGAGAAGCGCTGAGTTTCGATCGAGGTCTTGAGAGGTCAAGCTCCTTGATGGGAAGTGGGCCCTGGCACAAGTTACCACAGAGGTAACCAGGTTACTCTCCCACTTCCCATCTCTTCCTGAAAGCCTAGATCTCCCCAAAAGCTCACCCTTACCACCTCTTCCTAGTTGGGACCGTGCAGCACTCGGGGTAGCTTTCCCAGTTGCATAGGTGGACCTCTCTGCAACTTTCTTCTCCACAAAAGATCGGAACACAGAGCAAATCCACACCAACTGAAATGAACTGCTGTGGAGCCTCCCAGGCTGTCTGGGCCACCACTCTCAGTAATCACAGGCTGAGCACCGGGCCAAAGGGCAACTACACCTCATCTCTAACCCTCACAGCAACCCGCAAAGCAGACATATTCTCCTGTCTACAGGGAGGAGGGGGACTCACAGCGGCAAGCTGGCTGGCTGACAGTCTCAGTTACAAAGGACCAAAGTTGATCTAGAGAATCTAACACCCACACTTTCGCCGCCACGCTGCCTCCTCCTGGGGAGATGTGCGACGGAGGTGTCGCAGAAGATGCAAAGGCCTGAGCCTGACAGACAGCTCTGGGGGTTGGGCCCACTGGTGTCCACTACGCCCCAGACTCTGGGTGAGGATAAAACTGATGTCCTGCCGCCCACCTCCACACCGTCACTCCTAACCTTGGAGACTTCTGCTGGAAGTAGAAGAAGGGTTGTGCCTGAAGCTATTCTCTAATGGCTATAACCTTAGTCTTTGGTTACATTGTACCAAAAAGAATTTGACAGCCAAATGAGAATCAACCTATTCTAAGGAATATGTGATGTATGCCTTCCATGCACCAGGTTCTGGGCCAAGTGCTGGAACACGGAGGAAAACAGACACAGTGGTCTCTCCGCACCTTAGAGAGCAAGAACCGGCCCAGGGGGTGCTGGCAGGAACTGGATCTGGGAGATCTCTATCGGGGGACACTCCGATGACCCAGCCATGGCCATCCTGCCACCCCATGCGGCCTCCCTAGCTGGGTGTCCCCTCGGTTCCTCATGCAAAGCAGCTGCCTGCCCAAAACCAAAAGAGGAAGAGCGGACTGCTGAGGGAAAGGAACGCTGCTCCTTGACCCTAGCATGTCAAATTAGGGCAGAGCCAAGCCCCTCCGAGTGAAAGGGAATTTTAGTTTTTGAAAAAGACGTGTGTGTTCCTTGGTTTTGTTTCTGTAACTGCTTCTCCCGTCTCCTCCTTGCAGTACTGCTATTCTGCATCTGAGGCCTCTTGGTAGGTCCTGCTGCTGCCAACACACGTGTCACTGATGGAAACTGATACCCTCTGGAGAGCTGCTTTGTTTTGTTTCCTGTTAATACCATTAGGTCTCATCTCCTGAAACCCCAAATTCCACAACAAACCTGCCAAAACCCAGCTCGCCATTAGGCCTCTGACCCATGAGTGAGTTAGTTTGTTTATTTATTTATTTATTTATTTATTTATTTATTTATTTATTTATTTTGTTACAGATGTTTCTCCTTTCCCCCCATTGACATGACCCATGAGCTTTAAAGCCATGCTTCCCACCTTTCTGATGACATCCTGCCGCACACAGATAAGGGAAACACAGGCTCAGCCCTGGGGGCTGCACACTACCCCACATCCAGCAGCACACCTGTAACACCCAGTCCTGAGACCTGTTGGAAAACTTCGGTTCCCAGAACATAAATGTCACCAAACCTCAGCAACTCATGACAGAACTGGAGAAGCCAGATGGATCAGAGTTAGGAAGGGGATGGGCCCGTCTAAGGCACAAAAAGGAACCCATCAGAGCTGATGGGGACTGCCCCCACCCCATGTGCCTATCTGAGTTGGCACATCCCAAACCCACATCACGTCCCAAGAGAGGGAAACAGGGCATTCAGTCACTGTAAGGCTCTGGAGTCAACAAAGGCCGTCCACCTTCCCAGCACAGAGGAGGAAGCCAGCATTCCATGTGACGTGGTGCAGGCTGGAGATATAAATAGCTTCCAAAAAGGTTAGCAAAATGCACAGATGACAAATCTACAGTAGGTTACTAAGGGAAACCAGGATGCTTAGTGCCAGCATCTCACCTGTTGCAGCTGGTGTCTGGAAGGAAGCCTGTGGCTCCTCCTAAACTCTGCTCCCTGGGCCCTCATGGATGTAATGTGGGGCTGCAGGGACCTCGTGGCAAGTGGGAACTTCCTAAGCGCTATGGATGTTCCCTGCACGCCCCCTCCAAAGTAAAGAAAACTTTTTTCCTAATCACATCTCTGTCTACTTTCCATAGCCCACTCACTCTCCATTTCCTCATCTGGGTAAAGTCTACCTCTACCTGGGAAGGTAGTGTAAGGAACGCTGCCGGAGGATGGGAGGAGCCTGCCCTGGCCTTCCCCTTCCCCTTCTCCCCCCTTCCCATTATACAGGGCCCCTGGGTGCTGCCCCATGAAGTGCAGTAGGCAGGGCAAGGGGAATTCTGCGGCTGCCTCCCGTGGAGATTCCCTTCTGCAGGGGAAGTGCTTCCCTGGGCGTCCGGAGGGCTTGCAGGGCAGCCACAGCTGCTGGGCTGTATCAAATGAAAAACAGATCTCACTTGTCACTAAAAAAGCAACCCAAGGGACATCTGAATTAGGAGTATTTATAGCTCTCATGTATGTGCCCTTGAACTTGTGTGCCTTTAAGTTAACAGACATAGCAACAGCACGCCTAAAAGCACACATATGGACTTTCACACACAGAGGCAGTGTCTAAATCTGGAACTCTAGGGAACCCAAACTCACCCCTAACACACCCTCCGGAGTGTGGGTATTCCAGGACTTGGGATAAACTGGGCACCAGTTCTCTCTCTTCTGGGTATCAAGTTCTGCCTTCCTGCCAAGGATTAAGGAATCAGCCTGGAGCCAGCAGCTCAGGAGCAGCTTGCCAGGCAGGTCCCCACCGCTCATCTGCACAGAGAGCAAGAGCTCTTCCCACTTCCATGTGCTTCCAAACAGTGCAGAGGCGGGAGGGAAGTCTCGCCTCTCCAGCCCCTCCCCGAGCAGACAGAGGGGCTGCTGGAGAGCCTACGCTGAAGTCCTGAGAGCTGAGCAAGAAAGGAGAAGCTGCACAGAGGCCCAGGCCGGAAGCCAGACCCCTGCACAAGGCACCAGTGAGGAGGAAGGCACTGCCCTCAACTTCCACTCCAAAATGCTTGGCCGTCAAAATGTCAGCTGCTCCTGGTCCACCCGAGGGCTTGGCCAAGAGAGGGGCTTCCCTTCGGCAGTAATGCTAGTGTGTGAGGATGTTGAGGGATGTTCCCAGGCAGAGCATGTGATGGGGACTAACACTGGCCAACACATTCACATTCACTATGTCTTCCTCCCCCCACCCTTATTCTCTCCCAATAGCAGCAGAAGGTGATGGGGGAAGAAGCCTGCAATGTCTTGCCTTCCATTTGAAAAATGTGCAACATCTGTGAAGCATAATAACGCAAAGCACAACGAAACGAGGTCTGCCTGTCATCTCTTGAGTTCCCTGATACATAAATTGGGCAAATGTGTGCCTATGGCTTTAAACTTCACTGGGGTCAGAGACCAAGAAGAATAAGCACATAGACTAGAAATTTCAACCAGAGGAGGGTAGTGTTGCTGTTATTCAAATATAATGAGTGCCCATGTGCATGAGGGAAGTTTTTGGAAAAAATAACTGCTTTCCAGTGCTGTGAGCTTCCTCCTCATCCCACATTGCCTTCCAAAGTAGAATCAACTGAAACCTATACACCCCCTTTGTTTCTCAGATTCTACATACACTGAACTCTTAGTTTATCCACGAGTTTCTTTTACATCACTGAGGATGCAGGCTCTGATTCTGAAAGTAAAGTATATGACACAATAGAGCACTTCGAGCAGGGAGCACTGGACTGTGTCCATGGGTCCATGATGGAGAATGTGGGAACCATAAAGTGCAAAGCTGGCTCCACACCTCTGCTGAGAACAGTATAGGATCTGGAGTCCTAGTGGAGTTGCTATCAACTCCAGGCATAATGCACTAATGCACTGTCCTCTTCCACCTGTGACACCCCCCCCTGCCCCCAAAACTCCCAGGGTGGAACACGATAATTTGTCATAATATATTATATATTTACTATAAATGAAGAACAGCACACATTAAACAATATAAGCTGGCCTAAAACACTGCAGTATAGAGTCTAATTATCTACATTTTTACTAGATCACAAAGAAGGAAAATAACTTAGCCAGAATCACATGACTAGTTGAGCAAGGGAGAGATCTAAGCCCCAACCTGTTTGGTTTCAAAGCCCATGGGCTTTCCTCTACTGCCCATCAACCTTAAAAATGTTCATGTGTGTGTGCATGTGTTTATCACTACTGTTATCGTAAGATTAATCTGATACCTATTCATAGAGGCATGGGGTCTTAATGGCCAAATACAACTCAGAAATCGCCCACATAGCATGCATAAACAGGCATCTGATCCAGACACTTCCCCCTATGCTGTCATCAGCCATGGCAGACCCCTATCATAAATGTATTCTTTTGCTGTGCTAGGAGCTTAGCACAGTGCTAGGTACACAGTAGGCACTTGCCATTTAATCTCACTGATGATGACTTTGCTAAGATTGCTTATTAATAATATATCCTTAGGTGCTAAAAGATGAATTATGACTAACTTTGATCCCAAAACAAAAGACTTAGACATTGGGAGAAACAAAATCTTGGCCAATAGAGGAGGTGTCCCACCACTGGGCAAAAACAGTAATATTTGAACCTTACTAATAGGTTGATCCCACGTGGTATATATCTTACAATCTCCATGGGAAACAGCAATTATGATGACATATGGAAAGCCCTGGTTTTGTGAGTGGGATCTGTGTTCTCTACTCTGTAAAGATGGCATACAACCCCCACTCAGAGAATGTCTGCGAAGATTCCAAATACCATGTCTACAGACACAAAAGCAATTTCATCAACCCAGGTGGTATCTCAGCACCTCCCATGGCTTTCTGTGCACATAACCACCTCCAAGCAGGGCAGATTCAGATCCATGTCCTAAACCCAGCAATACCTCTCAGTAGCTGTGATCTTAGGTCAACAACCTCGCCTCTCTGAGCCCATTCCCTCATCTGCAAAAATGGAATAGCTCCTATCGCATAAGGTTGTTTTGTGGAGAAAATATAATAATATTTGCATGTGGTCACACCATGCCTGATATACAGAAGAAACTCAGTAAATATCAGTTGGGTTTGAATGTTCTCAGAACAGCTCTGACATATACATGTCCTGCTGGATAGAGCTTGTGGTCAAAAACTGGTCATGGTGACAAGTAAAGAAGAAAAAAAAGAAGGGGTAGTGACAGAAGTTAAAAATAGAGACTGTATTTTAAACCCTGTCTCCTTTCAACCATTAATTTCAACCTGATGTTTAAAAGTCAACTGTGCTGCCCTGGCCGGTTTGGCTCAGTGGTTAGAGTGTTGGCTTGAGGACCAGAGAGACCAGGGTTCGGTTCCCACTAAGGGCACCTCGGTTGCAGTTTGTCCCCAGCCCTGGTTGGGGTCATGTGGGTGGCAACCAGTCAATGTGTCTCTCTCACATCAATGTTTCTCTCTCTCTCTCTTCCTCCCTTTCTCCCTCCTGCTCTATCTGAAGATAAATGCAAAAATGTCCTCAGGTGAGGATAAAATAAAAAGTCCACTGCGCTTCTTAAAAGTTGGTCAAAAAGTTGGTCTCCGTGCATTCTGATAGCTAGAAGGAATAACTATAAGGCAGGCAACCAAAAGGGGCCCAGAACTGGTTGTACTGACTTGGGTCAGTTTGGAGAAAGGGGAAAGTCTCAGTACCCCTCATTGCAACAGTTTCTCAATTCTCTGATGTTCCTTCAACTTAACAGTTTAGAAAACAGAGGTCACATCAAGGAACCCCCTGAACAAGGCATTTTTCAGAAAGCCTGGTACCACAATTCTGAAATAAAAAACTAGAAAAGCCACCAAGAACAGCTCCCCTTTATTGAGCTCCTACCTAGTATGTACCAGACTCATTTTACAGATAAGAAAGCTACTACTGGACATTCCCCAAAGACACTCACTAAGCCCCTCAGCTGCTCACATGTCCTCAAGGACCCAAGTCTGCATGACATGTGGAAACTTCTTCCCAACCCTCTTCAGGAGTCTCCAGATCTAATCACAGGGCCGGATTCTACAAAACTTCATCGTACAATCTAGTCCCACAGCAAAAGTGGATTGGGAAGAGGGTGGAGCTGGGATGGAGGAAGAGAGAAGAGACCTTAACCTTTCGGGAGCACCTCTAATTTGCAAATAATGGTCAGAGGCTGCCGGGAGAAGAGTGCATTTTCTTTCTGCACAATAATCTCTCCCAGAAAAAAAGCCAGTCACCTGGCCTTCTTAGGGAAAATAAATAAATAAAGCCCTTCTCCCAAGATTCATACTGAACTCCTAACCCTTCCAGCCCCTCCCAGCCCCAGGGAGTGGCTAAATGGTTGTTGTTTCTTTTCTTTTTTCCCTGTGGTCCCCCGGTAACAACACAAATTATGTTTTCAGGGACTCCAGTCCCAGAGTGCAGTGATGTTGTAATAAACATAACCAGGACCAAAGCCTTCCCATCATATTAGATGATGCCATTTTCCACCAATCAGGCTCCTCAGGCAGGCAGACCATTCACCAATGAGGGACCAGACAGAGGCTGCGAGGGGGAGACCTGGCCATAAGGGCGCTTCACAACTGGCCGCTGGCACTTCGCAACAGGAGTTGGGACCCACACGCCAGGCACCATACAGAAGGCAGACAGGCAAAAACTTTCACAGCCCAGGTTGTTCACATGGGGTGGGGTGGACTGGTCTGGGGTTTGTTGCGTTTTTTTAAAAACCTTTTCCTAATTTGCTAACTTGAAAAAATAAAGACTTCATGCAGAGCAACCCCTCGCATACACGCCCTCCCTCCTTGGCCACCTCAGTTTCCAAGGGCCCTTCGCAAGCACCCAGAATCTAGAAAAGGAAGGGGATGTAGGCCAGCGGCCAAGACACTCACCTGTCCGGCCGTGTCATAGAGTCCCAAGAGGTACTGCTTGCCCCCTACGGTGACGCTGACTGCAGGGGCAGAAGTGGGGGTGGGGAGAGAAGCTCACAATTACTTAGACTCTGGGGCAGTTTCGCTCCCCACCAGGACCTTCCACTCCCAATCCAGCTGGAGGCATGAGATGTCACCCCTTTTCCCTTGTGCCCGGCTCACTATGAAGTGGCGTAAGGTCGGGGTGCAATGTATCCCCCAGCTACAGCCCACTCCCTTCTTCCAAGTCCCGCACATAGCCTCATCCCTCCCGACGGTCCCCCAAATGTTTCCCGGGGGGCTTGGGGCAGTAGGGAGGCGGTTGTTAGGAAGGTCAAGGAGGTCGGCCCAGGATGCCAAGAGGGTTGGGAAGTGCGGGTGCGGGCACTGGGTGCGGGGGTAGGTAAGTGGGGGCAGGAAGAGGGGTCCAATCGGCCCGCCAAGGGGCTGGTCCGAGGCAAAGCCTGGAGGTGGGGCGGGCCGCCCGCGGAGGGTGCGGCGGGGGAGGGGAGGGAGCGCTCAGGGGAGGCGGCGAGGGGGCTCCGCGAAAGTTGCTCCAAAGTTCCCGGGCCGCGAGCAGCCCCTTGGCTGGCCGTTCCGAGGCTTACCTGCGTAGTGGTCGAAGACGGTGGGCACGTACTCCTCCGGGAAAGCGTCGTTGGCATAGCTCATGAGTAGGCACGTCTTGCCCACCGCCCCGTCGCCGACCACCACACACTTGAGCATCAGCGCGCCGGGCCCGTGAGCCATGCTGCGGCCGGCCGGCCTCCGGGCATGGTCCCCCCGGAGCCCCCGCCCCGGCACCGGGCTCAACCCCAGCCCGCCTGGGGGGTCCGCCGCCGCAGCCGCTCCGCGCAGCAGGGCCGTCCCCCCGGCCCCATGCAGCGGCTCCCCCCGCCCAAGGGGAGGGGGCGGCGGGGCCGGGGCGCTGCCGCCGCCTCGGTCACTGCTCGGATCCCTGCCCGGGCCCCGGTCGCCGCGCCCGATCGATGCCCCAGCCGCTCGGCACCCGCACGCTCTCTCCGGCCCGGCCTCCCCGGGAGGATCCGCTGGATCATAAGACTGTCCGGCCCCGGGGAGACCGCAACTTTGGGGAGGGTAGAGAGGGGAGGGGCCAGGCGTCTATCCCCGCCCCGCGCGGGTCCGGGCCCCCTCCGCGCTCGGCCCTGGAGGAGGGCGGGCCGAGGCGCCTCCCCCGAGTGCGGGTCGCCCGCCCGCGCCCGCCAGCCGGTTCCTGCGCCCCGCCCGCGGCCGCCGCCGGGCCCTGCCGGCTTGCCCTAGCTCGACTCCCCGCGAGGGCAGCGGCGAGGAGCCGAGGAGGAGGAGCCGAGGAGGAGGGAGGGGAGAAAGGTGAGGCTGGGGGAGGGGGCCGTGAGGGAAGCGCTTGGGAGGAGCCGAGGGCTCTTCGCGAAAGTGTCCGCAGCGCCCCGAAGCGTCCAAAGGCCCCAGTGCTGGAAGAAGACGAGGAGGCCTCTTGGGGAACTACGACGGCTCCAACGATGACGCAATAGTCATGCAAAATTATACATATATATTTAAACTCCACCCAGAAGGCAGGATCCATCGACCTCTAAGCGCACAACGGAACTAGAAATCGGGAAGGAAGAAAAACCAGGAGGGTTAAAAAAAATTTTTTTTAAAGGTGCGTGGAGTGATGGGGGAGGGGGGGGCTGGTCTCTGGGTTGGAAAGTAGGGACTCCTGGCTAATTGCTTGGGCCCCCTTCCCACAACCACCCATACCATTCACAGCAGAAACTTGAATCCTTTACTATGAAACTGATGACTAAGGGAGTTACAGCATCTTGAATCACTGAAGCACTCCACAACCAGCCAGAAAAGGGAGACACCGATGGCTGTGGATGCCACAAATGTACCTTTGTTCCCCCTGGAGGAGACACTCTCTGAGGCCCCCGTGCAGTCCCCAGTGCCCCTCGAAGGTGTTAGGTTGTGATCCCCGAGGAGCGATGCACTAGGGTGCCCCAAGACTTGGCCTGTGATCCAGGTAGCAACCCCTTTCCTTCTGTCTGGGCAAAGCTTGGAAACACCTGGCTGCCCAGGTCCCATTCACCTACCAATAGTGTTGCTTTGAACATTAGACACTGAGAGAGAGAGATGGAGGAGGCTGGGTACACTCCACCCTGACACTGCACCCCACCCTCTGCTGATATGAGATAAACCACTTCCTTTCATTGATTCACAAGATTAGAAAATGCTGTGTTGAGAGGCAGTTTAGAGGTCAACTGGACCATCTTCCTTAGACTCCCTTAGGCTGTAGGTAAGCAAACAGACCTGGAGAGGTGAAGCGGTTATACCAAAGGCTTCCAGCTAATGCCATTATTCAAGGACATTTCACTTTGGGAAATGCTCATTGTTATGTCCCCGTTCCTCACTTCTGAGGCCTCAACTCTGAAACCCCAAATCTGATTTCCATTGTCCCAGGAGGACTTCCTGGATTATTGATAGTTCCTAATGGAATCACCTCAAGATCTCACCTGACTCCTCCAAATGCATCTAAGTGTGGGTGGGCATCTGCATTGCTCACTGTTTAGATTGTGCAATGAATCTGGAAGATACTTTGTATGAATGACAAGAAAGGCAGCATTGAAATCAGATCTTGGTCCAAGGCCACTTTCTGCCACTTAGAGGGAAAGAAAGGAGAACTTGCTCCCTTTGCCTATAGGGCCATTTCTTCATGCAGCATTTGCTGGGACTAGTATTCTGAAAGGAAGTTCTATCAGGAGCTAATGGAGTGTACTCAGCCAAGAGAGTTCATTTGGTCCCAGCTCTGATTCTAGTTAGAGGCCCACTTCTCTGGCCTCAGCTTTCTCATCTCTAAATGTGAGTGCATCCCTAAGAATGAGATCAGGTCTCACCCTTGAAGGTGCTTCAGAATGTGTCCTGAGAGCTCCTGGTGACAGCTTTGGGACAAGAGAAGAAGCAGCTGCTGGAGACATAGGGACAGCCTTTATAAGAGTTGACAAGCTCTGCCCCAGGACAGGAGGAGGGGGACTTCCCCAGTTCATGACTCCGGCCTCCCAGTTCTTATTGGGGCAGATATTTACTAGGGATCCAGGGAGCGGGAGGATCAGCTCCAGAACCTTGAAAAATGTCAGGGACTCCCAGTTCTGGATGGTCTGGAAGAAGCTCTGAAAATGTCAGAGCGCTTCACGTGGGGAACTGATGTCAGATGAATCATGCAGAGGTGACTTCATTGGTGATGGTGACCTCATCCCTTTGGCCCATGGAAAAGCCAAAACTGACTGCCAAAAATACTTAGACCTCTGGGCTGATTCCACTAGTGTCTATGTGGAGTGGGAGGGAAGAATTATCCTAGATGCCCCAGGTCAGCCCACAGATGGGTTAGCTGGAAGGACCAAACAGATCTTAACAGAAACCTCACTTTCCTATGGGCAAGAGGATAATGCCTCAAGTGATAAAAACAACAACAAAACCAGTTCTCAAATGTCAGGGATTTGAGAGACAGATATCAACTTTGTTTCCAAGCATCCCATATGCTCTGTGCTTACTTTTCTTCTTTTGTGTCAGCTGTGTGTGTCAAAATACACAATCATCTGTGTGAGAACAGTGAAATCTCTACTTAGCCTTCTCTTTTTCCTGTAGTTCCTACTCTTCGTTGATTCATCCAGTATGTCATTTAACAAGCATTTATTGGCATTTACTAGATGCCAGGCTTTATTCCTGGGCAGGGGACAAAGAGCTGGAAAGCTACAATTGCTGGAGGGGGAGGCAGAAAGGAACTGATGAGCAAATAGATAATTAGTCTATAATGTGATGAGTGCTGTGGTAGAGGATAAAGAACAGGCTTCTGGAAGTGCAGGGGAGGCTGTTAGTACCTAGCTAGCTCTGTGTGTGCTGGGGAAGGATTTGCAGAAGGGTGTCATTTGCCTGGGCTTTAAGAGCCTGGTAAGAGTACCATAAGAGTGCCCGGGGAAGACAGCCCCACACCAGGGCAAGAAGGAACAGCACACAACTTCTTGGGAATGGAGAGCCATCTAGGGTAGACAGAGTGCAGGATTAGTGGTGGAGGGGAACTGGTTTGTACTTAATTGGGAACTATAATATTGATTGTGCTTCGTGTAGAGGTTCACATTTCTACCGTACCCAAGTAACTGGTACTATACCTACCTTCTGTCTTAGTCTATTCTGGCTGCCATAGCAATATACTACAGACTGGGTAGCTTATGAACAACATAAATGTATTTCGTATGTTTCTGGGAGCTGGAAGTCTGGGATCAGTGTAGCAGTGGTGTGGTTTGGTGAGGGCCCTCTTCTGGGTTTCAGACTTCTTATTGTGACCTCACATGGTAGAAGGGATTAGGGAGCTCTGTCCAAACTCTTTATAAGGGCACTAATCCCATCATGAAGGCTCTGCCCTGGTGACCTGTTCACCTCTGGAAGGGCCCATCTACTGATACCAACAATTTGGGCTTTAGGTTTTAACATAGATTTGGGGGGACTCATTCAACCTGCAATACCTTTCTAATAACTTGGAAATTGCACAAAATATATGAAACCACTGTTTCTGGAGAGTGGACAGCATATAGCACAGGACTGTGATTCCTAAAAGAAGAGAACAAGTGAGGCAGGCTCTACCATCACCCCAACTTTCTGCTGGAAGTACTTTCTGAATTGTAGCCTAGTGAAGGGGAACTAGACTAGACCACAATACAGTGACTTGGCTGAACTGAGAACATAGGTAAGGAGACTTTTCAACATAGAGTACCAGAGTGGAGGGAGTGTAGCAGCCTGATCCTCTTGAGTGTGCTGCTGTACATTCATAGAGTGAAACTCCACATTGCTAGGCAAAGAGCTGCCAGGGAACATGATCTGCTTGGTTCCCAGGGGCTCACACAGAGCTGGGAGATGTTTGAGTTTCTACCAGCCAATAGGAAAAGACCTCGTAGAATGTCCAGAGGATTCAGTAGAAACTCCAGAAATATTATGCCTTTGCAGAAGGGCTAAATTAGCCCTAGAGTAAAAGTAACTCTAGATGTCCCCCCAACAAAGTTTATAAATAAGCCTCATAAAGAACAAGTTCATCCACTATTGCCACAAATGCCAGGCAAAATAAATGTCATCATTTTTTTAAAGGATACAACAAAATAGAGACAATAGCACAATAGCTGAGGGCTGTGTGTTGCTGAGCGAGCAGAGCATCTGCACTCCTGCAGAGGCTACTGTCCACAGCTCACAGGCCGGAGGCTTGTCCTGGGGCTCCTTGCTGACCTCATACCTATTCTCAGCCTTCTGGAGGCTTCCTGGGCTCTGGCCTGGACCTGTCTCCCACAGGCAGCTCGAGAACTGTGGTTCTCAGAAGGGCAGGGCGCGGGGCAGAGTATTTTGTGAATGGCATCTGACGTTTACCTAGCACTTCACAAAGCTTATTCTCTCCTTACATCATTTAGTTTTCACGGCTTCATCGAGAGGGCCGTGGAATTCCTCATTAACATCTTTATTTTACAGATGAGTCTTTGTGTCTTTATCTGAATTTCGAGCCTTTATCCAGATTGCCCAGCCTATAAGTGACATCAGGACTGAAAAGCGAACAGAGAGGGAGGAAGGGAGAGAGAGAGAGAAGCATCGATGGGAGAGAAAGACAGCAATCTGTTGCCCCCCATATGTGCACCAACAGGGGGATCGAACCCACAGCCTAGGTATGTGCCCTGACCGGGAATCAAACCCATGACCTTCTGGTGGACGGGACACTGCTCCAACCCACTGAGCCACGTCAGCCAGGGCAGAGTGTGAATTCTTAATATAAATTATTTGAGGAGAAATGTTTCTTACCCTTCCTGGTTCTGGCTCCTGCAAGCATTAGCTTTCTCCTGCCCTGACCAAAGCCTGCCTTGCAACTGCGGGTGGAGTTCTTGGAATACAATTTTATTTTATCACTTACTGATCAACACTGAAAAAGAAATGAAGCTTTCTGGGCACTCTTGATTTTCTCTCTGGGTATCTCCATTTACTTCCAGACCAAATACGCTCTCTGGCTCATACTGTTCTCCCTCAGCTTGCTCCGGAGGCAGCAGGGTGCATAGTCCCTGCTTTCCTACATCCTCACCCTGCACTGAGCTGCTGGCTCTGAGCTGCAGTGGGCTGCCAGGGCCTGACCCTGACTCATCAAACCTGCCAGCTGGCTCTGTACCACGTCTCCTTCCACCCCCAAGCTCCGTCTTTGTGTTCCTGTCCAAGCCCTCATCCATACACAGTCTCAACCTGGCATTTGGCTTATAGCCAGACTCTCCTGCCTCTGCTAATCTTCCTAAACCCAGGTTTGGCCAAATTCCAGCCCTGCTCAGCAGCCTTTGATGGGTTTCCTTTGCCTAATGCCCTATTCTCAGTCTGACATTTCAGACCTTCCCCAGCTGAACACCGTCTCTCTGGACACTGCTCACTCCCACTGCCGCTGCAGCCCTGCTTGTTGCCACCAAACCAATCTGTTCTCCGCACCCAGACCTCCTACACATCCCCACCACGATGCCGTGGCTCCCAGCATCCTCCCCATCTAAACAGTCTCTCACTTACCGAAATGATCAGTCCTTCGATGCCCATCTTTACTCCTCCCTCCCGGATTGATCCCTTGCTCCCAGGACCACTCCTTCAGCTGAAGCCTGCAGCCACTCACCCCGTGTTCTTTCCTGGCTCTTGGCCCATCCTATTTTGGATGCCAAATACCTTTCCACATTTCTGAACCAAGGTTCTCTCCGGGAACCCTAAGGGATTGCATAGAGTCAGGTACCCATAAAGACTCCATCGATTCTTGTCTGTTTGGATAAATTCTCCTTAATGAATGCTACCAACTTGCTACTTTTGCCAGGTGACTTGCCTCCAAGTTAAGGCGTCTGTTGTCACCGTTGGTGTGTCTCAAATCTCCTACCATACGGTTTCCTGTCTGTAGAGCAATGCATTGTAAGAGACCATGATGAACTTGGAAGGGGACTTAGAAGTGATCCCTGCATTCACTTAACTTCCTTGAAACCACTGGTTCCTAACACCCCACACTGTCAAGTGATTATCTGCTCACCGGTTCCTCCCCACAATACACTGTGGGCTGGAGAGGCAGGGCTGGTGTGTGACTTGTTCTCTCCTCTAGCTGCAGTGCCCACATAGTGCTTGGCACATCATATCTGGTCATCAAGCATTTGTTGAGAGACAAAAAAGGGGATGCCCCCTTCCCACATATTTAGCATTTGAAATCCCCCAAAGGAGTCAGTGTTCCTCCATATGTCCTCACCCACTTCCTGGGCTTTGCAAGTTGCCTCATGCTCCAGGCTCTGGAAACTCCTTCTTTTCCTCACTATGCAATCTCTAAGTGTCTGGAGGCCCAGGTTGGGCTGCCTGTCTTTTGGCCAGGGGTAGGGAGCCCACACCCAGACGCCTGCTCTTAGACTTGCTTACAAATCCTAGCTGGAATGAAGACCAGTTGCTTCAGGGTCTGGGCAGGGCTCCAGACTTACAGACGTGTTTTGCCCACCAGGAATTTCTGCCAGTCCCTGCTCTCTCTCAGTGGTGCTGTGGATTCACACTTTCTTCTCCAGGGCTGACACGGGCTCACTCGGCGAGGGTGAGGGCTAATGAAGAGAGATTTCCAAGCTCACACTTCCTCTAAAGACTCTCCAAGGCCCACAAATACAAAATCATCAGTTTTGAAATGTCTTCCCCATGTCATAAGGTGGGGCTTCTAGGGCGCTGGCAATGTTCTATTTCTTGACCTGAGCAGTGGTTGCAGGATATTTGTATATCATAATAAGTCATTAAGCCATACATTTAAGCTCTATACAGTTTTACATATATATTATATTATATTATATTATATTATATTATATTATATTATATTATATTTCACAATTTAAAAAAAGAGAAAAAAGAAAGTCCTGCACCTTTCTCAGCTCTTTTTTTTTTTCTTATCCTTACCCGGGGACATTTTTGCATTTATCTTCAGATAGAGTGGAAGGGAGAAAGGGGGAAGAGAGAGAGAGGAACATTGATGTGAGAAAGACACTTCAACTGGTTGCCACCGACACGACCAACCAGGGCCGGGGACAAACTGCAACCGAGGTACATGTCCTTAGTGGGAACCGAACCCGGGTCTCTCTGGTCTGCGGGTTGACGCTCTAACTGCTGAGCCAAACTGGCCAGGGCTCCTTCCTCAGCTCGTAATCTTAGCAATTCATTTTTAACCCATGCCTCTCTGCACCCCTGCTAGTGAAGGAGATTCTCGTCTTCAAGGAATTTCCTGGAAGAAGCAAAGTCACTGAAAAAATAAGACTGAACCCAGCTCTGAATTGTATCTGAGAAATAACCATGCTGTCATTACTTTGAGGAGGAGTCCAGAGGTCAAGGAGTTGGCGGGGTTCAAACTGGGCCTGAAAATAGAGGTGGGATTTAGGTAAATGGAGAGATGCAGAGAAGAGCATTTTAGCTGAGAGAATGGTATGAGCAGAAGCTGTTGGGTGGGGTGGAGCCTGGTGTGGTTGGGGGGCAATGAAAAGACCCTAGTACTGAATAGTTTACAGGATAAGGCTGTCTTAAAGAGCCCTAGATGCTGCCGCCCGCCCCCAACATGGTCATGGTGGATGCCACTTTTAGCATAAGCCTGCCTCATTGGAATGGAGGGCTATGGGCTCTCAGGCAAGAGCAGACATGTGGGATTCACATTTCTCGGTTTGTTTTGTTGTTTTGCTCAAGCCACCGGCCCATGTGGCCTCATAATCCCCATCCCAGACAGACTAAAAGTTACATCTGCCAGACACATTACACAGGCACCCGCATGCCTGCAGAGACACCTGCTCAATCCTGGGTTTTAACCCTGCCTACCTTGCAGCTGCCTGCAGTTCCTGCACCCATCAGCTGTTGAGAAATGAGAGTACGGGAGGGGGCAGGAGAACTCAGGACTGAAATTCAGGACGGTGACGGGTGATAGCCTATGAGGTCTTCCACCCAAGCCCCGGAGCCCTGGAAACCGGGGACTTCACCCACCGTCACCAAGGATGTGGCTGGCCACCTGAGACTGTGGGTGAAGATGGCATGACATGCTGGGAGCTTCCCAAACTCTGGGCAGGGCTACTAAGTTTAATACAAGGAGGCAAGACTTGGCTGTGTTTCCACTTACTTCAGGGAGTGGAAACCAAATCAGTTACGGGTACTCTGTGTACACAGTGACTGTGAGGAGGAAGGAGGCCTGAAGCAGAGCAGAGACGATAACGGTAGTAATCGTAGCACAGTAGTAATGATATTAACTATATGCCTAGGATTATGCTAAACAGTTATTTCTTCTGTTTCATCTTCACAATAATCCTATGACGGGGATGCTATTGTTTCCATTATACAGATGAGGAAACTGAGGCTTCAAGGGGTGAGCCGCTTTACCAAAGTCATACAAAACTTTGGGCAGCACTAGGATCTGAATTTCAGAGCCCATCCCATGGAAGCCTGCGCTGCCCGGGTCAGCCGGGTCCAGGCCTGGAAAGGATGTCCTCCTCACTGCTAGAGCGGGCCAACCCTTGTGGTGGGTGTGGCCCTCTTAAAGACCAGCTGGCAATTTTTGCTTGCTCTGGTTTCTCATTAAACCGCTTTTGGATCACCTTCCTATGTGAGTCACATACAGGGAAAAAGACTAGGATCTGCCAACGGGACAGCTGTATTTTTCATTAGTGAATTAATAAACTGGCCTGCCTGGTTCACACACGTATCCATTTCTGATGGCTTGGTTATGGTAAGCCCACCCCAGACTTGAAGCCCACCATGTGCCAAATTAATTGAGATTCTGAGCATGTAAGAGGAGCCCCCGGCATGGCCTGTGTGCCAAGGAAATCCCTCTTGGCCTCCTCTTGCAGACTTGGCCAGCCTTCCCCAGTGACAGCCTGGATCTTTGGATTAAGCTGCCTGGGCAGACTGCGAGGGTCATCTGCAGAAAGAAGGAGGAAACAGTGCCAGGTTCCAGTGTGTGTTCCAAGTTCCACATTCCGCCTGCAGACTCCAGGCGCCAGAGCAAAAGCTGGCCCTTGGCAGTGGACTGGTAAGGGTTCATCTGGTACATGTTTTCTCCGACACACATAACCTGGGGCTTCCTGGATCTCCGACTCTCTGCTCTCATTGACAGTGGCTCCCAAAGGTGGTGACCAGCAGGGTTACCCAGGCTTTTTTTTCCCCTACCCATTTAATTTACCTGTCTTATTTAGGAGCAGAAAATGTTTTGCCCCATTTAGAGAAGTGCAATTTTTAAAAAATTGCATCCTACATTAATGGAGGAATTTTCTTTTTAGTTTCCAATAGCAGCTTGTAAGGCTGAACCCAAAGTCTTGGTCTTTGTCACCATCACTGGGTCATTTCCCACCAAGCTTGGTGAGTGGTACATCTTTCTGGGACAGCATTCCATTTTTTTAATTATTATTATTATTATGTTAAAAAACACATAACATTAAATCTACCCTCTTAAAAAATTTTTAAGTTACAGTACAATATTGTTAGTATTGTAAACTGTATGCACATTGTTGAACGTCAAATCTCCAGAACATTTTCATCTTGCATGACTAAAACTCTCTACCCATTGACATCAACTCCCCAACTTCCCCTCCCCTTTGCCCTTGGCAACTACCATTCTATTTTCTGCTTTTGTGAATTTGTCTGCTTTAGATACCTCATGTAAGTGGAATCATGCAGTATTTGTCCTGTGACTGGCTTATTTCACTCAGCATAATGTCAAGGTTCATCCATGATGTAGCATGTGACAGGATATCCTTGTCATATTTTAAGGCAAAATAATATCCCATTGTATGTATATACAACATTTTCTTTGTCCATTTAACTCTCAATGTCACTTAGGTTGTTTCCACCTCTTAGCTTTTGTGAATAAAGTGCAACGAGCATGGGGGAGGGTGGCAAATAACTCTTTGAGGTCCTATTTTCAATTCTTTGGGATAAATACCTAGAATTGGGATTGCTGGTAGTTTCATATGGTAGTTTCTATTTTTAAGGAACCTCCATGCTGTTTTCCATAGCTGCTACACTATTTTACATTCCCACCAATATTGCACAAGAGTTTCAATTTCTCCACATCCTCCCCCAACACATTTTTTTCCTGCTTTTTTTCAGGGCGTAGGGGGAGATAATGGCCATCCTAACAAATGTCAGGTGCTATATCATTGTGGTTTTGATTTTCAGTTTCCTGATGATTAGTGATATTGAGCATTTTCTCATATAACTTTTGAGAATTTGTATGTGTTCTTTGGGTAAATGTCTATTCCTTAATTTTGTTGTTGTTGTTGTTTAGTTGTAGGAGTTTCTTATATACTTTGGATATTAATCCCTTATCAAATATATGGTTTGCAAATATTTTGTTGAGAACTTTCACATCTATGTTCATCAGGGATATTGTCTTATAGTTTTCATGTAGTGTATTTGTCTGGCTTTGACGTTAAGGTAATGTAGCCCTCAGAAAAATATATTTGGAAGCATTTCCTCCTCTTCACTTTTTGGGGGGCAGGGTTGGGGGGTAGAGTTTGACAGGGATTGGCATTAGTTTTTAATTTTAATTTTTGGTAGAATTCTCCGAGAAAGCCATCTGGTCCTGGGCTTTTGTTTGTTGAAAGGTTTTTAATTACTGATTTAATCTCCTTACTAGTTATAGATATGTTCAGGTTTTCTATTTCTTCATGATTCAGTCTTGGTAGATTGTATGTTTCTAGGAATTAATCCATTTATTCTAGGTTTTCCAATTTGTTGGCATATAATTGTTCATAATAGTCTCTTTATTATATAATTATTTTTATTTCCATGGTATCAGTAATGGTTTCCTGAGTATTGAACCATAACTGACTAGAAAACTTCTGGGCCAGGTCTGCCCGAATTGTCTCATTATTACTCATGACAAAAGGTGGTGAGTGTAGTAAAGAGAGAACTCTAGGAACCGAGGTTCAAGTCTTTCTTCCTCTAAGGTATGACCTCAGATAGGTCCTTTCCCTCTCCGGGTCTCAGTTTCCTCATCTGTGAAAGGAGCAGTGGATAGATGGTCTCCAGGATCCTCCCCTTTGGGCGCTGACTCTCTCCCTCCTCCCCCTACACACTCCACAGCTAAGGAAGTGGAACTCTGGAGCCTCTCCTGAAACTCTGCCGTAATCAAAGGAACCAGAGGGTCTGCCAGCTGTCCCTTTCCAGGAGCAGCCATGGCCCTGAATGACGTCGATGTGCAGAAGCGGATTAAACACATGATGGCTTTCATTGAGCAGGAAGCCATTGAGAAGGCAGAACAAATAGATGCCAAGGCTGAGGAAGAATTCAACATTGAGAAGGGACGCCTTGTGCAAACCCAACGACTGAAGATCATGGAGTATTATGAGAAAAAGGAAAAGCAGATAGAGCAGCAGAAGAAAATCCAGATGTCCACCATGAGGAATCAGGCAAGGCTGAATGTCCTGAAAGCCCGAAATGACCTCGTTTCAGAGTTGCTGAGTGATGTGAAGCTGAGGCTCACCAGGATTGTGGCAGACCCAGAAGTCTACCAGGAGCTGTTGTATAAACTGGTGTTACAGGCTCTGTTCCGACTGCTGGAGCCAGTGATGATTGTACGCTGCAGGCCACAGGACCATCTCCTGGTTGAGGCTGCAGTGCAAAAAGCCATCCCTGAATACATGACCGTCTCTCAAAAACATGTGAAAGTCCAAGTTGACCGAGACGTGCACCTGGCGATGAATGCAGCGGGAGGTGTGGAGGTCTACAGCGGCAATCAGAGAATAAAGGTTTCCAATACCCTAGAGAGTCGACTGGATCTCTTAGCCCAGCAAAAGATGCCAGAAATACGAAAGGCCTTATTTGGAGCCAATCCCAACAGGAAGTTTTTAATATAAACCTCTGGGAAATGAAGCTCATGTTGAATTGCTGAGCCATAAAAGCATAAGTCATTAAGGCAAAGGAAACTAACTAGTCATGTTTCCTCCTCTTTGTTGCTCTGATACTATTCTCCGTTCTCTCAAGAAATACCCTTTGAGTGGCTAATGGCATTATACCGTGAAATAAAGCCTGACTGAATGCTTAGAGATCTAAGTCCAGTTCATCCATACACACCACAGCTTCTGGGCAGTTCTGCAGTCTGGGTTGGAGGGAGTGAAGACGAGACGTGTGTTCTTAGCTCATCCTCAAGCTGAGATGTGAGTGGTATGTTTGGCTTATGAGTCTGAGTGCTCTAAATTTCTTTGATATGTATGTGAAGTGTGTTTTTCTTCTTTTGTTTCAACTTCCTGTACTTCTGTTGCTGAAAGAGATTTAGAGATCTTCCTTGTGTCTACGGGTCAACTCCATGGGCATTGTAGTCAGTGCAGTCACACAGGGTTCCGTGCTCAGAGGGCTTGGAGCTTGGGGTTTAATGCTCTGTAGCCACTGCCTGGAAATTCTTAATTTTATCTTTGAATATGTTTAGTAAGGGAAGCCCCAGGGGACTTTGGAGCACGCTCCAATGGCTTGGAGCCTTGGCTCACACATGGTGCCAACTCCCAAAGCCTCCTCACCTCCTGGGATGGGTTCTTGGCCACTACTTCCCAGCTCCCTGGGCCCCACTTTTCTCCTCCTTCACCCAGGGAACATTGCTGCCCTCTGCCCCTGGCGAGGGCCTGGTGTGCATGGAGGGAGGGTCAGGGTGAGGTGTACATACTCTACAGGGTCTTATGACTAGGCATAATAATAGTGGCCATCTGCCTGGCTGGCGGCTCCGTGGCACATACAGCAGGTGACTCAGTGAGGGTGAGCACATCACCCACCAGACACTGAGCACATCCAGGTGCGGAGGTTTAAAGACCCTGGGTTCACTTGTCTGCCGTGGGTTAGGTCAGCCAGACTGCTATAGTGGGAGCTGCCTGGCTGGACTTCCCTGACCGCAGCCAGGACTCAGCACATACATCTGTGGAAAGAGGACACGATGGTGGTCAGGCTTGCTGGGCCTGAGTCTCAGGGTGGGAACTTCAGGGACCCTGTGAGGGTCTGCGCTTGCCCTGTGAAGTATCCCTGTGCCTGACGGAGTTCGCCATCAAACAGCTCAGGAGACTTGGGGTTACCTCTTGATGAATATTCTGAGAAGAGTCAAGAAATGCAGACTGTAATTTTGGTGCTTCTCCATATGGGCATTGCACAATACAAAGATAAATAATACAATTCATGCTCATGATTTAAAATTTTTATTTACTTAGACATTACACAGCAAATACATGCCATGACAAATCAAAAGAGACACTGTAGAGAAAAGCACAAAGCTTTATAGTTTAGTAACTTTCCTTGCACTTGCTGAACAAAGGTACCACGTTTTCCTTTCCCAGTGGGCCCTGCACATCACTGGCCAGTTCTGCACGGCCGTGGTGACTTAGAGGCTAATCTATGCCCCAGTGTAATGTACACATTAAAATCAAAGTTTTCTGAAGAGAAAAAGCCCCATAACTTCTCCCAGGGCAAAGGTTGGCTTCTGCGGTAAGGATTGTATAAGGAACAGAAATCCTGTGAAGCCCAAACACAAATCTGGGGACCGGTTATTGCTAAACAGGGTGTCTCCCAGAACCTAAGGACAGGACTCCAACATGGTCTCAGGAGAGGGCTGGACTTGGAAGTCAGAACGCCATCTGAAATTCTATCTGGCTGCTTCCTTTTCTTTCTCTAAGGAGTCACTTTCTCTACGCTCCAGTTTAAATGGAGTAAGCATGTCTCACAAAGTTCACATTCCCAAGTCCACATGTTGTGGTTCCAGAAACAAATTTGCTTCTCTTGGAGTTAATTCCACTTTCCTGAGAGTCCACTGGGCCCAGCTCAGGTCAGATGTCCACCTATGATCCACTTAGTGTTTGGGGGCAGTTTTTAGAAAAAAGGGGGTCTTTGTCAGCTAGACAGAGTCCCCAAAAGGTATCTTCTATGTAGGCCCTTTTGGGTTACAAATTCTGTCACTCAGTAAACGTTTTCTGAATGCCAACAATGAGCTAGGCGCTGTGCCAGGTGCTGGGTGACAAGGAATGCGATCTGGTCCTGCCCTTTCACTAGTCACAGACACATAAACACATGAGGATCATGGTAATGATACAACATGGAAGGGCCAGCCTAGTGCTATATACAAGGTCCTGTGGGACTATGGTAACGGGAAGAGAGGGTCACAGAAGGCTCTGGGGTGTTAGCAATGGAGGTGGGGAAAATACTCCAGGAAAAGGGAGGAAAGTATATGCAAAGACCCTGAGGTGTGACAAGGCAAGTGGTGTTAGAGGAACTATGTGTAGTTCATTGTGATGAGTGTGAGGGGTGGGGGAAGTGACCATGGATGAGGCTGGGAAGGTGGATGGAGCCTGATGCATGGGGCTGCATGCCCTGCTTAGGAGTTTGCCTAATTCCGGTGGTGGTGGGGGGAGAGGTGGGGAAGTGATAAATGGTCATTGAAGGATTTTAGATAGGAATGAAACCATGGGAACTGGACTTTTCAAAGATGATTTTAATGTCACTGTATGTGGAAGACACATTGGAGGGAAGGAGAGACTGGAGGTAGAAGCCCTGTCAGGGGCAACCTATCAGCCTAAGTGAGAGATGATAAATAATCTACCCAGCTGCCCTGGTTGGTTTGGCTCAGCAGTTAGAGCATCGGCCTGCGGTCCAGAGAGACCCGGGTTCGGTTCCTGCTAAGGGCACGTACCTCGGTTGCAGTTTGTCCCTGGCCCTGGTTGGGTCATGCAGGTGGCAGCCACTCGATGTGTCCCTTTCACCTCGATGTTTCTCTCTCTCTCTCTCTCTCTTTCTCTCTCTCTCCCTCCCACTCTTTCTGAACAAAAAATAAAAAAATGTTCTCAGGTGAGGATAAAAAAAAAAAAAATTAAAAAAATAATCTACCCAGCTCTTTTGTGAGGCCAGTCAAATTCACTGACACACAGACGGAAAGAGATTAGAATTCGTGACCTGTGCTCCCCTTCCTCCCACCTGAATAAATCCTTTCACTTGTCCAGGACTTGAGGCTTCCCCATCGGTTTCACACCATCTTACAATTTTTTCTTATCAGGGTCCCCCTACTCTCGGAGCCTTCCGCCTTCTCTCCGAGCCTTCTTTCCAGGCCCCGCAAAGCAGTCCCTTCCCAGCTGACCCAGCCCCAGCCCCCAGCCGCTGCCCCTTCTGGGAACCCCGACCGAACCTCCTGCTGTAACCCAGGAGTGCCGGGACCCCACTGGCCCACCCCAGCTCCGGCCCTCTGAGCTGACCGCAATCCACTGCTGGGCCCTGACATTCATTCACTTCAAAATATTGATAGTCAGGTAGGTTTCATGAAAGGTTTAGTGCCTGTGGGTCAAAATTTCTGTTAAATCCCATTTAAAAGTCTCTCTGTTTTCCTCAAATTTTCTCTCTTCCAAAGCTGCCAGATACTCTCTCTTTTTCCTCAGCCTTCTCTTCCTTGGTCCTCTCAACCCATGGGTTCCGGTCTCCTCTCTCATGATGTCCCCTCAGCAAAACAAAAACTGGTGACCAACCAAACCCCACTGTCCCACAGTCCTGGCTGCAAGGACAGTCACTCCCACTGAATACTTTCCTGCATTGCCTTTATTTACTGGTAGCAGCTTTGTCTACTGCTCCCACCTTTTTATTATTTCATTTACTTTTTTAATCCTCACCTGAAGATATGCTTATTGAATTGAGAGAGAGAGAGAGAGAGAGAGAGAGAGAGAGAGAAGCATCAATGGGAGAGAGAAACATCGATTGGTTGCTTTCTGTACATTCCCCACCTGGGATCAAACCCACAACCTTTTGGTATACGGATGACGATGCTCCAACCAACTGAGCTACACTGGCCAGGGCTTGTCCCACCTTCCCAGACTCAGCTCCACGTGGGCAGGGACAATGTTTGTTCTTCCTTCTTCGCATTCCCTGCAGCCTTGTTATTTCAGTGCTGACGTTGGGTGTGCACATGGTGGTTCTGAACAGACATTCATGGTTGCTATGTTATTCTTTCCTGCCTGGCTCTGGTTTCTGACCCGAGGCCTCCAGAGTCTCTCTCCTCTTCAGCCTGTGGGTTGTGCCACAGAAAGGGGCAAGGATGTGAGATGGGGCAGGGCTAGGGACAATGGAGGCCTGCACTGCAGTCGAGGGATAGTGCTTGACAAGAAATCCTTCTTTACTGCTCACAGGGGAAGGTTGTGGATGGGCAAAGGCTTAACTCAAGCAGGACGGTGCCCCAGGGTACCCCTGCCTCACCTCATCAGGGCTTGGTTACCCCCTGGGCAAACCTGGGGCTATATTGCATCTTTCCCTCCCTCAGAGATACATGGGGGAGGAGCTTTGCTTTGCAACTGGGTGCAAAGTTAGGGGCTGGGTCATTCTTAGGGGCCTCAGCCACAGGAGGCAAACCTTAGCCCTTATCTTTCTGTAGCCCCCAACACTACCCTTGACCCATGGGGTGGACTGCCTGTCCCCATTCTGACAGCTGCACTCTTGTGGGAGTCCCGCCTTAGAAGTGCCCGCGGTGGCACTCTGTTATTTGACTGGTACAAGTGCACAGGCATTCTTTATTAGCGTTAACTGTCCTATCCTCAAGAAGGCGCCTTCCTCCTTTAATACTCTTCAACCCTGTGAGCCAAAAGGAGCAAACTGTTACAACGGGCCGGGCCCAGCCCTTCCCCACTGCATTTCTCATTAACACTTCCTCTTGAGGTGCAAGGGAAGCTGTTTGCTGCTGATGCAGACAGAGGCTGTGCCTCCTTAGGGCGAGGCTGCTTCAGTAGGCTCGCTCCCTGCTGGGGGAGGGCTGGGGGGATCTGAAAACGCAGGCAGCCAGGCCCTGCCCCTCCCTGAGGCCTCCACCCCAGGAATCCTGTTGGCAGGAGAAACATGGTGGAGGGAGAGAATAGAGTTAGTTCTGATTTTGAGCTGCCTGGAGAGCCAGAAACAAAGGGGATGCTTTAAGCACAGGCTGGATCCTCAGAGATGGCAGGGAGAGCGGAGAGCAGCAGAAAGAAAATGCCACAGGACTTCCTCTCTATCTCTGGGGTCCCAGGGCCCCCAAAAGTGGATCAGCAGATCTACTCTGGGTCCATCATAACCCCCCACACCTCTGGGGAGCAAGTGCAGTCCCTCACTGAGCTCTCCAGGGGACATTGTCCAAGTCTGCCCCTTCCTATGCTTTCCTCGGTTTCTGTCCCTGTACTCTTCCAAGTCATTACCTCATCCTGAAATCATGCCTGTTATTGACAGTACCGGGAAAGGATCGAGTCCTCCCACCCCCGCCTTTCTAAACTGTTCTAAAGCATGATAAACCTCACTCTCTCTCAGCACCCAAAGCTTTCCCGCACAGTCTCCCAGCGCACCCAGTGGCTTTTCCTGCAGGACAGCAGCCCTTTCGCGGGGAAGCAGGCTACTTTGCTTCTCTCTGCGACACAGCAAAAGAATCCAACTCTGAGAGACAGTCCTGGCAGACCCTTGGCCCATTCACCACACCCTCCACACACCCTTGGGAAGACGGAATTGAGCACATTCTTCTGTCCCTGGGAGATGAGCCCATAGAGGGTGAGGTTTAACTCATCCTGGTGGCTACAAATGTGGGTGGATTCACATCCTAGAGCAGCAGTTCTCAGCCCATGGGTCACTACCCCTTTAGGGGCCGACCGACCCTTTCCCAGGGATCGCCTAAGACCAGCGGAAAACACGTATTTCTGATGGCGATTCATAACAGTAGCAAAATGACAGTTATGAAGTAGCAATGAAAATAATTTTATGGTTGGGGGTCACCACAACATGAGGAACTGTATTAAAGGGTCGCGGCATTAGGAAGGTTGAGAACCACTGTCCTGGAGGTTCCAGAATGTTTAAAACTTGAAGGTCTCTTGAGAGCCAAAGGTTCATTTGAATCTGAAGCTCAGAGGAAGCAAGGACACAGTCCATGGTCATAATCAACTAAGACACCTGGGACTATAAAGAAAAAACCTGAAAAGACCGTGTTGTTATCATTCATTTTATGAAAAACTTACTGTATAGAAGAAGTTCCAGAACTTTGGCTCCCTGCAGGTCAGATATGTTAGCAAATGCATGGCCTTAGCTGGATCCCCGAGAACACATAGACAACCGGTGATTTGGGGTTTATCTCAGTGCTATGGAGAAGCCGAGGGCTACAGGCAGTGAGGCCTTCCCTGACTCTTGCTCGAGTAGGGCCTCGTGTACCTAATGCCTGAGGAGGCGCCGGCCATGCAACCGGCAGAGGAGGAGGGTGGGAGTGGGCAGAAGGGAAGGACATTCTGAGCAGAAGGAGCCAGAAATTAAGGCAGAAAAAGCTATGCCAGTTGAGGAGCACAGAGGAGGCCAGTGGGGCTTCACTGAGCAAGGCAAGGGGAGAGGGAAGGGGCGGGGCCAGCTCATACAGGGTCTTGTGGATGCCACTCGAGGAACTTAGATTTATTATGTGCAATGGAAAGCCCCTGAGCCCCTGAAGCATGAAATGGGCACGACCTGCCCAGCTGGTGTGGCTCAGTGGTTGAGCATCAATCCATGCACCAAGAGGTGGCCAGTTCGATTCCTGGTCAGGGCACATGCCCAGGTTTTGAGCCAGATCCCCAGTGGGGGGCATGCAGGAGGCGGCCAATTGATGTTCTCTCTCATCGATGTTTCTATCTCTCTCTCCCTCTCCCTTCCTCTCTCTATAAAATTCAATTTAAAAAAATGGGCACGACCTCATTTTACTGTGTAAAATGTACAAGTTTCTCTGTTAGGCCCCCATGACAGCACTAACCCTTCTTCTTGGCACAAAGGAATCCATACTGACCTACGGAAATAGCAAAGCAAATCAGCCAATCATCAACCAGCTGAGACCAATGAACAGGTCTCTTTATAGGTAATACTCCCCCATCTAAAGAGCCCCCTGTAAATAGCACTTGGGGCCGATGATATCCCTTTTCTTATAGAAAGTGCCATTAACTTCACTTTATCTTCAGTAGCAGGAACTGCTAACATTCAGGTATTCTATGGTTTCCATGCCAAGGTGGGAGCAAACACAATTAGTGTAAATAAATGCACTAATTACAAAAATCACCCCATACAAGCACTGCCACTTCCCTCTTTCCTTATTAGGGGCCCACCGTACCACTGGGATTGGTGAACCTAGGCTTAGCTCCCCTTCTTAACTTTTTGTGACATTATCATAACTATGGAATCTTTTGGTTTCTTTTAGTTCTTCACAGCAAGTCCCTTTTTCTGGTCCACTCAAGTCCTGCCTCTTCTCGAATCCTCCTGCCTCCAGGAACCTTTCCCAACCTGGCTCTGGAATTTTGGGACTTGGACACACCCTTGGACTCAGCCCATCGATTTGTTTCATGCGCTTTGGAGTTGGGGCTTATTTCCCTGGAGAGGGAGCTGCTCCCTTGATGGTGATTTCCCAGATTTTTTTTCACCTTGAATTATGGGGTCACTTGATCCCCAAGTGGGGTGGAATTGGAGATAGGGTACTAGCTCTGGCCCCATGAGAACAGAAAGATCTGGTAAGTGGGGATGGCACTAGATGTTAAACAGATGATGGAGCCTGGTTCTCTGGAGTCATAGCCTGGCCTGACTGATTTCTCTGGGGCTTGGGATCGGACTTCCTCCTGCTCTCTCTGGCTGTTGTGTGACCCTTGCAGGTCACACTTCATCTGTTAAGTGAGGGACCAGGGCCTGATGACCAAGTTCTCTGGGATGCCTCAGCTTCCCAGCTCGCCACTACTGGCTTCACCCACTGATGTTGACCCTTGACATCTTCTGACCTCTTTTCAGGCCTGCTCCTCTGGTGCCCACCTGGTTTGCAAATGGCCTTTAACATATGCTGGCCTGTGAGTCCCACTTCCTCTTATAAGGGCTGTGAGCAGGACTGGACCCTAAAGGGAGTGGGGAGAATAAACTTAAAATCTACTGACCTTCTCTTTATCCAAGGGCAAAGCATGTTTCCTGGGACCCTGTTTTGGGGACAAGGCAGGCTGTGTGTGTGGGTGTGAGCGGACGGGTTTGGAGGGTAGATGAAGAAAGCCGTAGGCATGCCCACTCTGAAGAAAAAGATAATAAATCAGCATGCTTCCTGCTTCCAGGCTCTCACCCACTGGAGAGAATCCACACTGGGGTCTCAGAGTCTGGAGTCTTAATAACAGTATCCTGTACTCTTCAGGCAGCACCATGCAGCCCTTTACATAGGGATAGCTGTGGTTTATGGGCCAGAGTCCTGGGGTGGGCGATTCTAGGCCCAGGTTTGCCTTCATTTGCTAGTTTACTCCAAGAAACTTACCTTCTCATTTCCTTAACTTTCTTAGCAGTAAAATGGGAGGAAAAAAAGCCTATTCTCATTGGGGTGTTTTGGCAATAAAATGAGATAAAACAGAAAGGCAAAACAGATTCCCATGAGTTTCATGTTAATTTTGATTACTGAACCTAACTCAATGAAAATATTTTTATTATTATACAAGAAATAGAAAAACATTATAGAAGTTCAAAGAAGTTTTTTTTCTTTTTTTCTTTATTAAGTTTAGAGAGAGAGGAAGTGAGAAGGAGAGAGAGATAGAAACATCGATGAGAGAGGTCATTGATTGGCTGCCTTCTGCATGCTCCCCACTGGGGATCTGACCCATAATCTGGGCATGTGCCCTGACTGGGAATTGAACTGGCGACCTCTTGGTGCATGGGTCGATGCTCAACCACTGAGCCACACCAGCCAGACTCAAAAAAGTTTTTAAAAATCACATATAATTTTACCATCCTGATACAGTTACCATTTTCTGTAGTCTTTCAGATGTCATAGTGACATCCTCAAATAATTATGCATAATATGCCTACCTTTTACACCTTGATCTTTCACATTGTGATATTACTTGGTTACCTTCCTTTTCAATACTCAAAAATTATTGCACCTATTATGTTTTATAATTTATTGAACCATTCAAACAGTAATCGACATTCGAGCTTCAAGCTTTTGTTATAATAAATAATACTGTAATGGGCACATGGCTTTTTAGTGGAATTTATCTGTATGTAACATTTTGTCAACTTGATAAATGATTATACACACACTGTAGAAAAATGTAAAGATCCAGAATAGTATAAAGAAAATTTAACTCACTGGTAATTGTACCACTGGAGGATACCATCATGGAAATGCAGAGTCTATTTTTACATTTTTTCCTTGCATATGTTGTGTGTAGGGGCACAAATGTGAATACGCATTATTGACCTATGGTGTATATGTAGTGTTGCATCCGGATTTCTGCTAGTTACTATTGTGGCAGGCACTGGCGAGCATTTCAGTTAAGAGACTGGACTCTAGATTCAGATGCTCTGACTTCAAATCCTACCTCTGCCACTTACTCAGCTGAACCCTTTGAATAAACTCCAAACCTCAATTTTCATACTTAATTAGCTAGCTAATCCCAGGGAAGTTCCTTCTCTAGGCCATAGTTTTTAGAAGGATAATAATATTATCTGTCTTCTAAGGTTGTAAAATTCAATCCACAAAAAGCATTTAGCGAAATATCTGGAACATAAGTAAATGCTCAACAAATATTCCCTACGGCCATTTTTTTCATGCATTTTCCATATCATGAAATATTCTTGGAAATTACCGTTTATAATAACCGCTCAATATTATATTGCTCTTTTATACCGTATTCTAGTCAATTTCATCATATATATTTTTCAAAAACAAGGCAGTGAATTTTGTGTACCTAAACCTTTGTTCCAGTTTGGATTTTTCCCAAAGGCAGGCATCCTAGAGTTGGAATTAATGGGTTAAAGAGTATGATGATCTTTAAAAGACTCTTTAATACATATGCCAAATTGCATTGGCAGAAAAGATTTTAAAGAGCCAGGGTTTAAGCATGGTTTTCAAGCTGCAGCAGTAAGAAGTGCAATCTTGGACTTCTTCTCTCTTCTATCTTTCTTTCACAGACCTTAAGTTATAGCATTTGGAACCATATCCGTCAGGGTCCTAGACTTTTGAGACGGTCCCTTGGTGTGAAAGAGGCCAGCGCCCGGGAGAGGGAGGAGGCAGAGATACTAGTGTGAATGTCACAAGCCCCGTCTCAGTAATTGTACCACAGATGACAGATGCGGCAGCAGTCACGTGACCCGAGCATGACCTCATAGCTCCGGGTTCCCCGCCCCCGCCCCGGAGCCGACCCAGCGGGGGCAGCCGGAGCGGGAGGGCGTTTTCATCACTCTGTTAGCAAGTTACCTACAGGAGACCTGGGGATGAAGTGACCGCCCTTGATTTCCTGCGCGAAGGAGAAGGGGGCCGCTAGAAGGCCCTGACTTCTGTGCTCACTGGCCAGGGAGCAAATGTATCTGCACGATTAGCAAGTATTTGCTGAACGCCACGGGTGCCCGGTTCTGGCTGCAGGCCAGGCTTGGGGCAGACTCTGCAAATTCAATCTCGCTTAGTTCGTACTACCTACATCTTTCTCACTGCTGAGGAAAGACACTTGGAGACACAGATGAAAAAACTTATGGCCTAGCTGGGGAGTGAGGACTAGCCCAAAGCAACAGGGAACGAGAGGAAACAATGGGTGCCGGCGGTAAAATGGGTATTCGACTGCCACGAGGCCGGGGTGGGGGTGGGGGGCGCTGTGGGCCCAGAAAGCTTCCAGAAGAAAGGAGGCATTTTGGCAACTTGGGAAAATGCAGAAGAGGTTTCACACAGACCTGAACATGGGGGCGTCTGTAGTGGAGACCGTGGGATGTTGGAGGAAAGCTGAAAATAAAACAAGAAAACAAAAAAGACCAGAGGAAAGTATTGATAGGATGAAGGGGGAGCTCCTTGGCCCATGTTTCACCAACTGGACATCAGTGAGAGTCCTCCTCTCCCTCTGAGGGTGCCCACTGGTCTCCCAAGATTTAGGGACTTTTCAGAGCTGTTGCTTTTGCCTTCCTAGTAGACACACTCCTCTGGCAAGCAAGGGCCAGACTCTGGGACCCTGGTGCTCGAAACGTTTTTCTTGAAAACTCCTAAAAGAATTTTGAAAATTTATGTACCTGTTTGCATATTTTTAGAAGCAAACATTCAAAAAGTTTTCATAGCCCTGGCAGTTTTGCTCAGCGGTTAGAGTGTCAGCCTGGGGACCCGAGAGTCCCGGGTTCGGTTCGCACTAAGGGCATGTGTCTCGGTTGCAGTTTGTCCCCAGCCTGGTTGGGGTTGTGTGGATGGCAACCATTTGATGTGTCTCTCTCACATCAATGTTTCCCTCTCCCTCTTCCTTCCTCTCTCCCTCGCACTCTATCTGAAGATTAATGTCCTCGAGTGAGGATTAAAAAAAAAAAAAAAGTTTTCATAGTATACATACTTACATAGGGTATGCTTTCAGATATATTCAAATATTGACATTTTAAAATAAAACTGTTTTAGTACCCTGAAAAATGTTTCTAAATGAAATTTCATAGCGATTGGATACCCACTATCAACCTTTTAAAAAATACATGAAGTTCTTCCTTAAATGTGGAAAAAAATTTATCTTTGTTTTTTTCTCCTTGAATTTATATTTTCATTCTACTTCCCCAACAGAATTTATTCTAACATATTTTTATAATTGAATGTCTTTTGTGTATCACCCTATCATACTTCTCTCCAAAAATCTGTATATATAAAATGAATTTATTTGTAACCATTATTTGTAACCTGTGACCATAGACTCTAAATGTTAGAGAATATTTTGTCTGGATTTGTACCATGATGACTAAGTACACAATTAATCAAAATAAATGCTATTAGAAATCTTAATAGATACTAAGGAAGCATAAAAAATAAAACTTAATTGGAAATGCATCTCTTAATGAGATAAAGCTATCCTCCCCCCACACACACTAATTAGTTCATGTATTCTTGGGTGACTATTACTCATTGATAGAAAGGGTCAGGGTTCAGCATTCTATTTCTGTTTTTTGTTTGTTTTAAATAGACACAAGAAGCTGAGCTCAGAAATGTTTCCACATACACAAGTACAAAGGCATGTAAGGAGTTTTGTAACAGCAATGTCACTCAGTTTTATAAACTCCTTCTGAGTTGTATGCCAAATATCACATGCGTGGATCATTAGACATCTATCAGTTGGCAAGTAGAATAGAGTCTCCTTCATTTGGAATTAAAGCAGAGGATTGGAAGCTAGTAGATTTGCCCAGTCGTTAGTCCCTTGTATTTTTCAAAATGGATACCAGGATTTAGATTGTACCTTTGTGACACTGTACGTTCTCCCCTCACATCATGGTAAGAGTTGGGATGAGTAAGGAGTGTGCCTTTGGGAAGGGGGAGGAAGGTGATCACGAGCGCAGAGGTATGTGAGAGAACCCGCACCAACCCTGGTGCCCATGGGCAGGCAGGACACCTGCACGGGAGAGTGCTTGTGGGAGTGGAGGGCTGGGTGAGGCTCTTGAAAAGATCCGCACCAAATATATACCCTTTGGATTGTCTTCATGTATCCCCAAGAGCATCTGTACCTTAGTTTGATCTGGCTTATTGCTGGATCGATGAGCAAAGGAAGGGAAAATAATGGGGTAAGGGTTCCCATAGGTTCTGAAGGTCTATTTGTAGGAGGGAAAGTGCTCTAGGCAGAGGTGACTTTCCTGAGGGTGACCATCTCTCTGTAGGGCCTTTCTGCTGAGGGGACAGGGCAACAATAATCTGAACCCCAGGTACACCGGATGCTGTCCCCTGATCCAGACCCTTCTCTCAGAGCCCTCCTCCTTTTGGTTCAACCTGCTTTGAGCTCTTGAATGAACTTCCTTCTCATTCTTCCACGTGGGGGTCTCTGCAGGGCAGGGTGGGGTGCCCATAGACCGGTCAGAGTGGAAAGGAACATAGTGGGGCCAATGAGGGCCGGAGAAAGCTAGAGACTTCATCAGATCCTGACACAGTGCTGGCTCCTTTGCTGGCCTGTCTTCTTCGTCCCAAGACATGTTTATTTGTGGGGCCTTGGCTGGCCTCTGCGTGCCTTTGTGTCATTAGAAAAAGGTCTCCTCTGAGCAGATCCAGCACCATGAGTCTATGAGGTAGGGAGCACAAGACACCTTTGTACTAAGAAAAAGACTCCTTTTCCTCTGGACAGACACAGCCCACTGCATGGAGCATGGCTTGGCCAGGGAAGGTGGGCTGCATTTCAGCTCCCACCCGTCCCCTCAGCTGGGCACTGCACAGTGGCCTGACCATGTCGGGTACACTTCTGGTTCCAGCCTCTCTGCCTTTGAGGGCACTGTTTCCCCTATCTGGAGTGTTGGCCTTCTAGCTGGATTAGCCAATCTTACCCATGCTTGGTGGCCCAGTTCAGGTGCCGCGTCCTTACCAGGCTCCCCACCCCCGCAGTCATCTCCCCCTTCCTGCAGGACTGTCAGTCTATGTACATTAATTACACTGGAAATGGGGGGAGGTTGCACTAGAGCAATAGTGCTCAGCAAGGAGCAATTTTGATCCCCAGAGGATAATTGGCAGTGTCTGGAGACATTTTTTGTTGTCACAACTAGGGCAGGGAGCCTGATACTGGTATCTAATGGGGAGAAGCCAGAGGTGCTGTCAGCCATCCTATAGTGCACAGGACAGCGCCCATCCCCACCCCTCTAGTAAAGAATTATCTGGCCCAAAGTGTCAGTAGTGCTGTGAGAAACTCTGAACAAGATGATCTCTAGTCTTGAAAAGACTTTATGTCACACCTTAAATGATATTGTGGGTTTTTTTTTCCCCACAATGTGTTTTAATGACTTCAGTGTCAGTGTTACATCCTCAACCAGATGGTGGATTCTTGGAGGACAGAGACCATGCGTCCTGCAGATCCCTCAAGGGCACTAGTACCGGATCCCCCAGGGCTTTAGGCTGTCAGGAAGATGTAGAAGATGCTCTCAGAGCTTTGTCATGAGCTTCTGCTAGAATTTCTTGCCAATTGGAATCTATTACATTATATCTTAACAAAACAAGAGAGCCAGACAGACACAAAATTCCTTAGTATGTCTTATACAACCACCCTGGTTTTTAGCCACACCTCATTACATGCCTAAGCCCTGGGCTCAGCTGAGAACATGTTGAGAGAAATCATTAAACTTCAAGGTTGTGGGCAGGCATGTGTCAGCTTTCTCTTTAGCCTGGAGCAAGGAATCCATGAACTGTGTTTCCTAAATCCGTAAATGCAGCCTGGGAAAACCCCACACAAGGATTCATTAGAAAAAAAAGCTCTGATAGATTTTTCTCTTAAATGCAGCATCTCCCAGCAGGTCAGATGTTTCTGTTTGTGGGGGTCCAGAGCAAAAGGACAATGGAGGTCCACAAACCATGTGTTTAAATATCTTTTTTTTTTAAATCCTCACCCTAGGATATTTCCCATTGATTTTTAGATAGAGTGGGAGGAAGGGAGAGGGAGAGAGAGAAACACCAATGTGAAATAGACACATGGTTGGTTGCCTCCCGCACAACCCCTACTGGGGCCAGGGATCAAACCTGCAACTGAGGTTCATGCCCTTGACTGGGAATTGAACCTGAGAATCTCCGGTTCACAGGCCAACACTCTAATTGCTGAGCCAAACCAGCCAGGGCTTAAATATCTTGTAACTTTAAAGCTAGCTAACAAAATGTTCAATGTTCTAGCCTCCTATCTTGAAAAAATACATCTTCATAATGATCTAGAAGGTCAAATTGAATTGAGAATTTCCATACTCCTTACATCACGATGCTGGAACATGGTCATTGTGGGGAGAGCTGGCCCCAGACCTCCTCTGACCCTATACTCATGACACATGGCCTGACCCTTCCTTCTCTCCCCCAGCTCCACCTCCCCTTTGAGGGGCCGATAAGGACATTCCAGCCTACATATTCAAGTTCCAATCACACCTCTTGGATGCTCACCACCAATTCCGTCTACCCTGGGGCGGGGAAGAGGCCTGCAGGCTCTGGAAACAAGTTTGGGATCTTTTGGGCAGGGAGTTCCTGGGTCCTGTATCCTCAGAGTCTGGGAAAAGGTGTAAGCATGCTGCTCACATCCACTTGGCCTCACAGGCTCCTTATCGGAGAGGAAGGGAGAGGCCAGAGCAGATTCAGAGTGGGCCCTCCTAAAGTGCCAGCCCAGCACGATTTCCTTCTTCTCAGATCAAAGGGCAGAGCTTCATCCCAGAGTAGCAGCAGCTCCATGATTTGCCCTGGGCCTTCGGGAGACCGACCCCCACCCTGGCCCCCAGGAACGTCAAGGGCCTCTTTGTAAAGAGATATAATTCATATACCCATCATTTATTCACCTCTGTAAAGTGTACAATCCAATGGCTTTTAGCATATTCAGACTTGTGGAACTATCACCACAATCAATTTTAGAACATTTTATCATCCCAAAGGAAACCCTCCCAATCCCTCCAGCCCTAGGCAACCGCTAATCTACTTCCTGTCTATACATTTGACTCTTCTGGACATTTCACATGAAAGGAATAGTACAATATGTGGTCCTTTGAGACTGGCTTCTTCCACTTTATGTTTTCAAGGTTCCTCTATGTTGAAGCGTATATCCCAGTGCATCATTCCTTTTTATTGCCAAATAATATTCCACTGTATGGATATTCCTCATTTTAGTTATCCACTCATCAGCTGATGGACATTGGGGTTGTTTCCAGACCTTTCATGGTTTTTCCATGGACCCTCTTCTGAGCGTCCTCAGTAATGTTGGTTGACAGTAATGTTGGTCGTTCATGGCACATGCTTGTCTGTGGAGTTTCCCACTGGGTGTCCCCTCTCAGTCAAGCCATGCTGCCATTTGGCCTTGGCACTGTCATCAATGCCTCCACCCCTCATGGTGCCAGGACAGGGCTGTTTTCCCTCAGGAGGTGGGGACATGGCTCCCTTTCCTGCTGAGGGGCACATGAGAGAACTCCACTTCTCCCCATGTCTCCCAAACACCCTTGTTTAGTGTCTTCCCTACAACCTCCTTCATAGGACAGGCTGGGAGCAGATGCCATGATACCTCCTCGATTAGCCATTGCTGAGCCCAGGTTCCAGCTCATATAATTCTCTCTCTTTAGCCAAATGGGAAAGCCCTCGCATGATTTAGAACTCTTGGTTCCAAGGGACAGAAACCCAAACCAAAGTGAATAGCAACTGAAAGCTTTAGGGTGTCTCTTATTTCCAGGTGGGTCCAGGGGCTCCAGTCATGACAACAGGGCTCACTTTCTCTCTCCCCTCCTCCTCCCCTCCCTAACTGTGTTTTCATCTTTTCGTGGCTCTGCTTTTCTCTCTACTGGTTTTATTCTCGGGCAGGCTATCACCAAGGGGACAAGATGGCCACCAGCAGCAGGGACTTACGTTCTATCAGCTTAGCACCCAGTGGAAAGACAGTTTACTTTCCCAAGAGTTCCAGAAATGTCCTAGTTCTGAGACTCATTGGTCAGGGTTGGACCATGTGATGACAGAAGAATCAAGTACTTTGGCCAAGAGATGAAATGTTCCAGTTGGTCAGGTCTGGGTCCTGGGCCCACTCTTGACTGGGAAGTCAGCCCACCTGGACCTCATGGACTGAGATTGAGGAGCAAGGAGTTCCTCAAAAGAAAATCAAGGGAAAATGAATGCTGGTCATATCCAACAGATGTCACGGGAACCCTCCTATGGCCTGGCCTGTCTGGGTCTGCCCTACCAGTTTATCACCCATGTTCAGATATGCCTGAACCCAAGCAACAGCCTTTCCTAGGCTGCAGCTGACATCCTTGCTACGTGTGATAAACTAATTTCTCATTAGATTCTAGAAATTGATATTCAAGATATTACCCTCCCTAATGATGGTTTGCAATTGAACATGAACAAATCCTTAGTTTAAGTAATTTTGCCCTAATGGTAGAATTATAGGCTTTATGGTGGAACACTGGAGGAAAGAATTTTTGTTAAGATTTTAAAATTGATTTTTAGAGAGAGAGAGAGAAAGAAATATCAATGAGAAGTGAAACATTGCTGGGCAGCCCCCTAAGAGGGATTGAGCCTGAAATCAGAATATGTAACCTGACCGGGAATCGAACTGGCAACCTTTCTGTGCAGGGGATGACACCCAACCAACTGAGGCACACTGGGTAGGGCTGGAGAAAATAGTTTTGAATTTAAGAGGCCTTTTGAGACCCTGAGGCACAGTAAGTAGGTACCTATCCAACCCACCCATGTTTAGGATCTAAATATCCTTGATATAATTTCATAGTAATTTATGCATGCCAGGGATGAGCCAAGTCAGGTTGGGGAGGTATCAGAGGGGCAGGGAGTCATAGAGAAGGTGCCTGGTGAAGAGGCGAGAGCTGGTTGTAGACAGCAGCACAAAGTAGCTCTTCTAGGAGATTCCCCCTCACTCTTTCTCCCCCTCCTTCCTTATTCCTTTGTCACTATGGCAACTAATGATGCTTCCTCCTCCTGTTCTCTCTGGCTGTTTCTGGTCCCCAGGCCCCACTGCTCTGTCCGACCAACTTCAGAGAGCTGTTGCCAGCCTCTCTCTACGTCACCCAGTTTGGCACCCAGCTCTGCCCTCCACCCCAACACACTCTTCCTCCCCATTTCTGTGCTTCCAGGCCCCCTCTTTAATCCCCGTCCAGGCTCGAGCCAAATCCCCATCTTTCTTCAAGAAGTTGTATATGAAAATTAGGTTTCTGCCACTCTAGTCCGATTTGAAATGCATTAAGAGGTCTGTCTGTCTCTTGAAACACCTCAAGGTGAGGCACTTTGTGAAGAGGAGAGTCCCTTACTGCTGCTCCTGTGCTTAAACCCTGGGTTAGAGTGAATCACATTCTATTTTTGTACTAGGAGTGTGTTGTGTTTAAAGAAACCCCAGCAGGTCTCTGAATGAAAGAGACTCTATCATAAGGGAAATCATATCTCAAGTTCAGAGATGGTCAGCCAGTGGGCCCACAGACTTTTCATAGGTCCAGAGAGTGGCTAAGGGACCTGAACCAGCAGTTTAAAAATCAGCAGGTATCACAGAAAAAGATTCGGTTCATGACTGCCCTTGGAAACTGTACAGGAGGCCTGCGTCCCCACATGGGCACAATGGGGCTGCTGCGTTCACATGGGCTCTTCCTTTCCTGCGGGCTACCTGCCCCATCTGGGCCCTCCCGGCACCCCAGTTTCTGAGCCCTGCCCTAACCCATCTGTCTGGAGAATCGGGATTGTCCTGCAGTGTGTGGTTTGCTTAGGGCAGTGACCTGAAGTTAGCTTGGTATCTGAGGGCAGGTGAGCTTTCCCCCCTTGACTCTGCTCGCAGAGCCTTCCAATCGAAGCTCTTCATGTTCTAGGAGCCCACTGGGCAGCTCTGATTCCAGGGCCTTTGTTGATGTGAGCAGACAGAAATTGCCCAGAAATGGAAGTCAGTGAGTGTGAACTGTAAACTTTCTCTCTGGGTCCAACCACCTTCCTCTTCTTTTTTAATCCCTGCCCTAGTTCCCTGGTCTCCAGAGAGAGAGCGAGGTATGGCTGATTCAAGAGGGAGGACCAGCTACACACCCACTTACCTGACTTGAGGGGCAGAGTAGAGGATGTTGGGTGAGGTCCAGTGGAAGCTCTTTAGGGCTGAGCATGGATCTCCTGCGTACTTCTCAAGAAAATGGCAGGAATATGAAACAGGTTGGGCCAGGGAGTAAGGACTTGCATCCTTGTGCCTCTGAAAGGCATTTTCCTCCGCAGCTTTTGGTGGGAGGCAGTGAGAGAATGGGTAGAATACAAGGGTAAGTTTTTTAAATCACACATTTTTGAATGTGCTGCCACTTGGTGTACACATAGAGAGACACACAGTGGGGCTGCCAAGTACCATCTGAAATACAGTAACAGTACACTTCATATATGTTATTAAAGCAGCTCTGAATCTTTAGCCACACACTCAAATAGGCAAGACGGATTTCTTTGTTTTCTTTAAATCAACTGTCAGCTCCTTGCCATACCTGGTCTCAGCCACCTTCCTGCTGAGGAAGCTCAGGCAACTCCTGAACCTGGGTCTGCTTTCTCAGCTGCAAAGTGAGGGTGGTACTAGTGCTCCTTCTCGGGATGGCATGGGATGGGGTGCGATGGGGGCGGGCATGGGACAAAATGAGGAGACGTCAAGAGCATCGGACAGGCAGAATATACAGGAGGTGTTGTACTCCCTTCTCCCTCTCCAGGGAGCCTCACAGAGCGTGCCCAGGTTGCCTATTGCATCCTTTTGTTCTTTGGCTTGTTCATTCATTTATTCCTCAGGCCCTGATGGAGCCCACCACTGGGGCGTGCCGGCAGCCACACTATTAACTGCTCTGGAGTCTCCTGGCTGAAGCCAGAGCTGGGTGCGGGGAGAAGATCTGTTCATGGAAGGAAGACCCCCACCCTACCCCCCACCCCCTCAGCTAAAAGTTGCCTTGCTCAGCACCTTCTGCCCAGCTTTCTGGTAGCAGGCTTCCAAGGCAGGCCTTCTGTCCCAGGACCTTACAAAGGCCCCTTTGATGAAAAGTTTGAGGCAAAGTGACTGTGTCATTTGATACAAATGAGGCTCATGGGGGTACAAGTTGAGCTTTATTCTTCTATTTTTGGATTTTCTAGCCCAGAGCAAAATGATCAGCTGAATAGGGTAAGGGGCAGAAGCCAGGAGGGAGGGGAACCTCTGAGGAGTGGGAGAGTTTGCAGCTTCTGTTAATTAGCCCTCTGATTAGCAGCTGCAAGCCCACCGTGTGACCTGCACGCAGAGAGGTGCCTCCTGCCCTGTAAGATGCTCCTTCCATGGGTGAACCGGGGCCTCAGCATCCTTCAGCCCTGGGCCCACGCCAGCGGTCCCCACCCCTTTTCAAAATGCACAGCTCTTGCTCCCTCCTTCCTGCTGATGGATGGGATGTCCAAGGACACAGTCTCTCAGAGTGGGATTTCAGAGGCCCCACCAAGACCCCTTACCTCAAGGGGTCTCCTTCATATACCCGCAGGGCTGGCCTCACGGGTGGACCACCAGAACAGTGGCACCAGGCCCCACGCTCTGGGGGGATGCCCAAGCTGAGAGGACCCCTGCATTCAGGGAGGCCACATTTGGTTTCGGGCTCTGCTGTCGCCGCCTCAAAGTTCCTAATATTTTTGTGTTCCTGCATTGTCCTTTTTTTTTTTTTTATCCTCACCCGAGGATATTTTTCCATTTTTTGTTCAGGTAGAGTGCGAGGGAGAGAGAGGAACAGAGAGAGAGAAACATCGACGTGAAGGGACACATCGAGTGGCTGCCACCCGCACAACCGACTAGGGCCGGGGACAAACTGCAACCGAGGTACGCGCCCCCAGCGGGAACCGAACCCAGGTCTCTCAGGACCGCAGGCAGACGCTCTAACCGCTGAGCCAAATCGGCCAGGGCTGCATTGTCCTTTTGCACGGGGCCTCACCAATCCTGGAACCGGTCCTCTCCGCTTCTCCCGACTCTTGATATCCAGTGGACAGTCCCTGCACCTTCCCTGCGCGTCTATTACTAACACATGTCGTTTGGATAGCTCCACGCGTACCATGAGCTTGCACCCCCTTAACGCTCACCTGTCACCACAGCCCTGTGCTGTGGTAACATGACCACCCGGGCTGAGAAGGTCCTTTGTGGGGTTGGTCCCATGACCCCAGGCCCTTTGATGCCACCCCTTTGTTCCCCTTGAGGAACAATACTGCCTCCCTCCTGACACATCCCTAACCCTTCCTACTTAAGTGTAGGAAATTTGCAAGTCTGAAGCTGATTCTTCACTTTGCTCCTAAAAGCCGACCAAGCCCTCTGAGGGTGCTTAATAAATACCGACTAATGAACCTGCAGCTGCTGCTCTTTGGCTAATTAAGTCTAAATAAGTCACAGACTTTAAATTATGCAACAAGGCTTGGCCAAAACAGCTTAAAATGTGGGAGCCACAGCTTTTCTGCTGTGCCCTGTGGAAAAATCCCATCTTTTAATCATGCTTAACCTTCCTGAAGGAACAGTGGCAGCCTTTAAATAATAAATGAAGGTATATTAGCAAGATTTTCCCAAAGCTACACACATCAGAGGCGGATCAAAAAAGACAGAAGCAGGGACAGGCTTGGGGGGATTCCGGAAGTTTCTGGTGAATCCTGGAGTGTTGAAAAAAATAATTTGGTTCCTTAGAATCCCAGAGCAAGGACTGCGGCAGAGTACAGAGGGAGGCTGTATGCGCAGCCCCCGGGGGCTCCCACAGTCCTTCCAGGGCTACATGCTCAGTTCCTCTCTCTCCTGCCCATCTTGCCTCCATACCTGAAACCTCCCTCCCTCAGAGCCTCGAGGCCAGTTGCAATGTCTTCACAAGGCATAGGTAGAACTGAGTCACTTCACTGAAAGCAGAGAGCTTCCCAGACTAAGATGCCCCAGGCAATGCGGTTTAGGCTGGTCCTCAGACTGCGTGTTGAGTAGCAAGGATTTAGGTTTTGTGATGCGGCTGCCTGGGATAACCAATGAGGCACTTTCAACACCCCTGGACACCATCACATGTCCATTAAATCCAACCCTAGGCTTTGGTTCTTTAAAATATTTTTAAAAACTGAGTTAGAGTCTAGATAACTTGCAGATCACCCAAATGAAGCTTGGAAAGCTTCATCGATGTGCTGCAGCCATCTGCTAGGGTGGGATTAGAAACGCTCACGGCAGGGAAGTGGTCTTTGGAAGTGGCCTGCTCCCTCTTCCCTCCTGTGGACTTCAGGGTCTCCAGGACTCTAGTCTTGTCCTTGAGCTCTGGGTTGCTAACCATGAGATTCAGATGGGGAGCAGGAAAGACACTTCCATCTCTCCCTAAGCCTGCCTGAAATTTGGCTATGAGTGCTTGACCGTTTGGGCGGAAGCTGAGTGTAGTGTGTGGCTCTGTCTTCGGCAGCTCGGGGTGAGTGGGCTGCAGGCTAGATGTCGCGATGTCTGGGGCACTGGGCTTCATTCTGTGGGATCTGGGACTCAGGAAGGGGAGAATCTAGGGGCAAGCTTGCCTCCTCTTGCATCTCTGCTGAAGGTGCCCAGCAGAGTGCGGCATGCCCTTCTAAGTCCCCAGGCAAGGCGGCTGCCCCAGTTGTGGAAGGTCATGGGGCCTCAAGCAGAGGTCAGGAGGATGAAGGCAGAGCTGTTCCAGCCATGGAACCATGACCTTTCTACTGTGGTATGTGAATGAGCCTGAAGACAGAAGTGGGCCAGGCCCAGATTGGCTACAGCTGTGCTCCACCCAGTTGTCCCTCCACCAGGACTCTGGCTCAACCCCCGGGAAGGGAGTGGGAGCTGGGCCTAAAATAGCAGTGTATGGTAGACACAGTCGCTTATTCAATATCCACCCTCCCTCCCCCATATCAGAATCCTAATTTTGTTCAATTTTGCAACAGTGTCCAGGAAAATAAAAACCTTACCACCTCAGATGCCCTGCAGCTAGGAGGAGCAACATAACCAGTCTGGGCAATGAAATGTGAGCAGAAGTGTCTAGATGGGTCTTTCTGAAAAGCTTTTAAAAGGTGGTCCCTTTTCTTTTCCCCTCCTCTTCTGACTTGGTGTTGTGCACCTGATACCTGGAGCTGCAGCAGCCATCGTGAGATCATGAGGCTGAAAGCCAGGGGGTGAGGAGGATAAAAGCTGTGTGCTAAGGATGGTAGAGCAAAAAGAAGCCTGGGTCCTCTGTGACTTCCTAGAGCAGTCTCATCAGTCATGGACTGCCATACCTGGGACTTCTTAGTATGTGAAAAACATAAACCTTCATTTTGTGAAGCCACTGTGGCTGGGTTTCTGTTACAGCTGAATGCAATCCTCACACACAGAACCTTAGGAAGAATGTTCCCGTTGGAAATGGGAAGAGAAGCTTAAGGCAAGAACATGGTCCCCTGAGAGAGGGAGGAAAGGGGGCTTTCCCGTTTTGAAGGGAGTCACTATCTCATGCTACAATTTTCAGAGATTCTGTATTTCCCAAAGGATTGAGTTCATATTTCTCAGACCAAACTTCGGGACTATAAATTTGACCCCAAGTTAATTTTCCAGGCCTGTTACCCATTACACCATTCACTGGAGCAAGGATGAGCCTTCTCTTTCTCCTGAATATAGCTTATACACTCCCATCCTAAACTCAGTTCACGTGAGTTTTCCTTCCCCCTTTCCACCTGTCCCGAGCTTACCTGCCCTTGTGGGCTACTCTTTTGAGAAGACTCCCCATCTCCCTGGGCTCCAGGGACCTCTCCTTCCTTGATCTCCTTCACCACTGACTGGTAGCATCTTTTCCTTTTCACGTGTTTGGCCTCATCTCCCCAGCAAGGCTGTGAGCCCCTCTAAGGCAGGTTCTTGGGAGCATGGTAGTGTAGAGAGATCACGTACTTTGGAGTCAGGCTTGAGATCTAAGATGATTTGGGTCTGTCACGTAACCTCTCTGAGCCTCAGTATCCTCATCTGTGAAAAGGGGATATCATTTCTATCTCCCAGGGTTTTGGTGAAGATAGTCATCAGAAAGCATTTAGTGGAGTGCCTGGCACACTGGAGGTGCTCAAGAAGTGTTTATGTGTTGACTTATTGCCTGCTTGGTAACCTTTCAGCTGTGCCTTTTCCCTATGCTTTGAATCTCTCTCTCCCTTTGTCTCTCTCCCTTATGATTTTCTGCTTCGCACTTGAACTGGGAGACCTGTACCAAGTTTGAGGAGTAACCCTGAGCTGTTCTTATTTTCCCAGAGGAAAGATATTAGGATGCTGACCAGTCTTCAATTACAGTAGGAGGCGTAGAGGGGCAATTTCATGCTCATTGCTAAGGGGTGAAACGAGGTGCTAACTGAACTGCTGAAGAGAGTTAACTAAGTCGTTCTCTGAAGATTTGTAAGGAAAATGGATGTATTAAAGCTCAGTTTTACCTGGCAACAGGTGATGGACTCCATGACCTGATAGCACTTGGTATTTTTCACAAACTCCTAATTCCATCTGCTATAACACGGTAAATATCTGGGCCTTCATTTTTTTTGTTTGTTTGTTTAATATCCTGATCTCCTTCTTTTGCCCACCCCAGAAACTCAGATCAAATAAGATGGTTGTGAGAAGTGACCCATAGCAAAAACCCTATCACTGAGCATTTAATGAGAAATGATGGCTTTATTACTTCCAAGTAACCTGTCACTGGAGCTATAAACGGGGTGGATGCATGGAGCTGAGCGGAAGATGAGAACCACCGTCGACTTAGGTGGCAGGATAATAGGTACAGACATTGAATCCTGGGGAGGTCGTCTTTTTTTCGTGTGTTTTCACCAAGCATCACTCAGAGCCCAAGACAGAAACTTACTCTTTTGTCCCTGTTAAGGCAGAGCCGTGCGCCTGGGAAGGGGAGGGGTTCCTAAAGACTTGATTGATTGCACAGCTGTCCAGTCTCATTCAGTTTCCTGCTTTATCCCTGAGGTTTCCTTTACCTTAGACAGCCGGCCAGCCATCTTTCCTGAGCCGGGCTGGTGGGGTCAGTGCAGCTGACAGTGGGCTAGGGGTGTGTGTGATAGAGAAGGGGTGGGGTGGGCGCTTGCGATGGGGGAATTGAAGTTCTTTTCCTTGTAACACACGCACCCAGCAGCTTCATTGTGTGCCTCCTGCAAGCCCTCTAGTGTTGAGTCCATCCTTTTAGGTTGTGGTTGCCTGTTTATGGGGGTGGAGGGAGGTGTGTGCAACTCTATTGTGGACAACTGTTTATTTGCTGTTCTCTCTCTCTCTCTGATTGGATGGTTGAGCTGTGTGGCCTGTTTTGTTTTTTTTTGCTCCTCCCACTTTTCCACTAGAGCAGTTGCTGAGTTGCTGACCTGCTCTGGGCCCTTTCAGCCATTTTCAATTGCTCCTTCCCCAGGATGCTGCCCAGATTTTGCTACCCTGCCTCCCCCAGGCGTGCACTGCTCAGTGATAGGGACATCCTTCGTCAAACCGGTAGGCCTGTCCTGGGCTCCCTGGAGCTTCAGCATCTCTTCTTGAACTGTATGTGGCCCGAGGGCAGGCTCCAAGCCTGCATGACTGACTGCACAGTCCTGCTCAGGCCCAGTACTAAATGGACTCTTGCCAGCGGCCTGCTGATGCTGCCGACAGGTTTGCAGAGCTGGAAAGAGCTTGGGGAGTCCTCGGTCCTGTATCAGTTTCCTGTGTTAGTGTTGCTGCTACAACACATGGCTACAAACTTAGCAGCTTAGGCAACTCCAGTATACTCTCTTACAGTTCTGGAGGTCAGACGTCTGAGACGGGTGGGAAGGGCTGCATTCTTTCTGAAGGTTCTAGGAGCGAACCCATTTTCTTGCCTTTCCTAGCATCTAGGGGCCGCCTGCAGCCCTTGGCTCGTGTACCCACATCACTCCAACTCTGCTTCTGTGGTCACACCGCCTCTTCGATCCTCACCTTCCAGTCTCCCTCTTATAAGGACTCACCTGGACAACCCAGGATCATCTGCCCATTTCAAAGTCCTTCATTCGATCACACCTCGAAGTCTCTTTGCCATGTAAGGTGACACAGCCACAGGTCTGAGGACCGAGACATTGACACCTTTGGAGGGCCTACCCCTAAGCCTACCACGGCTCCCCAGCCCTCAGAGGTCTATGAAAATGAGTAGATGCGACAGATCTGGAGCCAGCCGGGTCGTGGTGTGATTTCTGATTCTGGAAAGGCTTTCTAAACATGGCTCCCTGACCTGCTAACTCGTGAAATCGTCCTCTAAGCAGAGAGAGCATCTTCACCCCCAATGAGAACTCAGGCTCAGTGCAAGGCCTGAGCAGGTCGCTCGCACTAAGGTGGAAAAGGCTGACAGCGAGCCATTTCTAAGGTCAAGTTCTGATTGCAGGGAGGCACCCTGTCCGGGCAGGAGACGCCAGGGAGGGAGGAGCAGGGCGGCTCGGGCTCACTTGGGTCATGTCCCAGTAACGCTCTAGCATGGAGGGTCCCAGTGATGGAGAGAACAAAGGCACTTAGAAGTATGACCATAGAGTTTTAATCAAACAGAGCAAAATGGCCGCGATGCAGAACAGGTAGTGCTTGGAGAAGAGAAAGAAGATCATCTCCTTGGTGACATAGATTATGTGTATAAAGATGAAGCAGTACAGGAACATGGCAAACTGGTTCTGGGGGTGCAGGAGGTCCTGGAAGCCTCCCGAGAACTGTGGGGGAAAGAAGAGAGTGGAGCTGGCAAAGCCAGGGCATGGGCAGCAGGCAGAGCTGGGCTGCGATCCTGTTCTCGTGCCTTTCTGGATGTGACCTCTGGCGGGTCGTCCTCCTCACCTCTGAGGGAAGGTCGCAGTGCCTACCTCGCAGACGGCAAGGAGGGAGAGGCAAGAAATAAGAACGTTCTAGCAAGGTCACTGGCACATAGAGGGCACTCACGGGCTTTACTTCTTGAGCCTGCTCTTAGCTCTCCTGCCACAGGCCTTCCTCTCTGCTGTTTCAGCCTGAGTCACACAGGGAGGCCGTCTCCTCTGTCCCCGAGAGCCCAGACCTGGGGGCCAGCGCTCAGCATGCTCCCTGAGGTTTCCCGTGACACAGGACAGTAGCACGTTCTCTGGACACTAGCACAATGACAGGGTGTCTCTTGGGCCCAAGTGACAGTTTCTGACTCTCTTGGTCTTGGCCCATGTCACATGGGGGCAGTCTGTGTCCTTCAGCCGGGGTTTGGTCTTTCCTGTGGGCAGGTGATGGGAGATGGGTGGAGGGGCCTCCCCAAACCCTCAGAGTCTTGGCTGGGGGAAAGCAGCTTGAGTTGTCTGGCTGAGTCTGCCTGTGCTGTGCTTTTCCGGGATCTGTACACTTGAGGTTTGACAGAGCCCATTTTAACATCGACATATAAGTAAGGCAAAAGCTGATACAATATTTTGATCTGTAGTTAAGATACCAGCCATGGTTTATTCTTTAAAATATCTTTTAAAATCGTGCCACATTTTTTGTAAGCGGACAGATGGCAGGGACTGTGATTTCCTTAACTAGCTAGAAACACACTCGCAGAGGTATCTTTCAATACAATGAAATTTACCTACCCACCCATCCACCCGGATAACGAGAGAGTGGAAAGTTTAACTATCGAGTCCGCTCTCCACCTTTCTGCAGAACACTTTCGCAAACTATTCCTGGAGACTGACTCGGGTTTTGGACACAGCCTTGCTGAACCACTACAGAAACTGCGAGGGCAATGAAAGCACAGGAGGGGAAGGAGACCACTCTAGTGGTGCCCACTCTAGAGAGAGGAGCAAGGCTGGAGAGCGGAGGGAGCAACAGCGTCCTAGTGGGCTGGGCGGGCTGGGCAGATCTGACATCTGTCTGGAGACTCCCTCTGGTGCTGGGTCCGCGGACTAACTTCCTGCCACCTTTGTAGTCTGCATGTGTTTTCCGTCTGAAATGCTAATGGGTGATATTTTGATTTTGATAACAAAACATGCATTTGTGAAAACTTTTAAAAGCACTTTCAATGGTCTATCTTTCAAGTAGAAGTCAGAAAGCAGGTAGAACTCTACACCAAGCATTCCCACCTCATCCAGCAAAGAGAAAGATTTTTAAACTAAAAAGGGGAAGCCTGACTGGTGTGGCTCAGTGGTTGAGCATCAACCCATGCACCAAGAGGTCACCGGTTCGATTCCTGGTCAAGTCACATACCCAGGTTGTGGGCCCAGTTTCCAAAGGGCGGCATGCAGGAGGCAGCCAATCGATGTTCTCTCTCATCGAGGTTTCTATTTCTCTCTCCCTCCCCCCTCTCTAAAATATATATATAAAGGGGAAATACATATATAGTTAATAGGATATACCAACTAAAGGCAGAGTACCATATATACCTGCTTTCAATAGTTTCAGGCTTCAACTTAAAACAAATTTTATCCCAGGATACTGAGAATAAAACCACAAGTTTGGAAATGGAACTTATTTGTGAGATGTCAAAAATATCAGGAAATGTGCCAGAATCTTAGAGACAGGCAAATATTTTCTAGATTAAACAAAACAAAACAAAACAGGGTGGGGAGGGGTGTTGAGATTCTGAAAATCCTCATTCAATTAGCTTGACTTGGCTTAGCAAAAGCATTTAGTGTACAATTAAGGAGGTATTTTGTAAGAAAAAAAAAAAGATAATTGCTAAGAAGCCAGCATGTATTCTTTGAGAACAAATCATGCAAAACCAAACCCATTTTCTTAAAAAAAAAAAAAAATTGGGGACACGCTATAGGTAGTGTAATATCTTAATTCCAGGAAACCATTTGACCGTGTGTCTCAAGATAGTTTTTTGGACAAAGTAGAGAAATGTGAGCTGGATAAAACGTAACACAAGGGTGGAGATTAATGGAACCTGTAGGGAGATCTTTTAGTGGTATTCCCTTTAGGTCATACCCTCCCCTAACAGTTATAGCAATGACTTGGATGAAGACAGAAGACAAGTTTCTGAGAACTGAGGATGAGTCAGAGCTGGGAAGCATAGCTCATACATTATATTCCAATAAAATTGAAAAACGATGAACGTGAGCTGTTGCATTTGGGTCAAGAAGTGAATTGCATGAGTACATAAAAATGGTAATAGCTAACATTTATTGAGTGCTTACCTAATGTGCCAGGCTCACTGCATTGTGCCTTACATGCATTCCCTCATTTAATCCTCACAATGACCCTATGAGGTAGGTACTACCTTATGGATGAGCAAACCCAGGCTCCAAGACGATTAGTAACTTGCCCAATGTCACGTGGTTTATACGTGGTAGAGCCAGAATTTTAACTGTCTGATTTTAAAGCCCAGAGGACACTGCTTTAAACAATAACAGCTTTCATTATTTAGTGCTAGTGATGGCCCCGTCATAGTGCTAAGCACTTTACATCCCATTTAATCGCAAGTAGGTGTTCTCATTCCTACTTAGTACAGATTAGAGGGGAATGGTCCATTTCTTGCCAAAGATGTCCAAGCTTTAGTTGACAACAAGGCAGAGTGATCCGACAGAGCAAATGCAGCCCTAATCAGGGGAGGTGATGGTTTTATTAAAGTCCTCTGGCCAGACTGCTGTGGGGGTTCTGGATCTTCATCTTAAAAGAGATGAAGAGAGGAATGGAGAGTGGTGGAAATCCAGTCATGGAGGAAATGTTGAAGACTTTCCCCTGAGAAGGAAAGCCAGGGGCAAGTGGGTGGACAAGGTGGGGCCCCTTCCGGGGTCAATTCTCAGCTTAGCATGAAGGCTCTAAAGCAGCGAGCGCCCCGCCCTGGACCTGGGGCAGGAGGCAGCAGTACAGCAGCTAGGGTGGGCTTCAGGGACGAAGCCCCCTCACCCTGGAGTCAGCCCCTGGCCTTCAGGCAAAACCTGTGGACTCCCCCCTTTCACGTCACCTACCAGGCGGGGCGCCGCCTGCTGCTGCAGCTGCTCCATCACCTCCTCGTGCTGCCGCTGCCGCTCATTCTCCTGGTGCAGGTACTTGAGGCGCGTGAGCTCAAACTCCATGCGTGCCTTCTCCAGCTCCATCTCAGCAACGCGCTCGGTTCCTGGGGTTCCTGGGGTCCCTGGGGCCAGGAGCCTCTCTGCGAGTTCAGGTCCATCACCCGCCTGGCCCTTGGTGGTGGGGCCAGCCTTGGGGGACAGCAACTTAGGAGACCCTGAGCAGCCTCTGTCTTCACGAGTTGCTGTCTCCTCCAGGTTGTTGTAGGAAGAGTCTGGTTTAGGGCACTCTGCCTCCTGAGGTGGGGAAGAGGAAGGACCAGGGGTGGTGAGGAATCAGTATGGGGCTGCCCCCCAGCCCACCCCAGGGCACTCCTGAGCCCCAGGCCACAATGAACTGCAGTGTTTGAAAGAGCGCTTGCTCTGAGTTGTAAAGATCTGGCTGAGTTCTTACTGGAAATGCTCTCACACGGAGCTGTCAGGACCTGAGTTAAGAAGAAGGAGAGAGCAAGCAGACAGACAGGAAGGAAGCCCGAAAGCTGAACGAGGAGGCGTTGAGGAGTTGGGGAGTTGGGGCAGAAGGCTCTCTTCCTGGTGATTTTCACATCACCATGGAGATAACTTCCCTACCCCCGACTCCACCTACCTTTGAGAATAGCTAGGCACCCCGTCCTCTGGGGGCTACTGTGGGAGGAAGAAAACCCAGGGTCTCTGTTGAGAGAAGCTAAATACATGGGAACCAACAAAAGGGCTATGGAAGAGCTGGATTCCATACACAGAGAGAGGAAAGAGTCCCAAATGGGGACATAGATGGGAAAGACCTAAGTCAGCTTCAGGTGGCTTCACAGTCTCACGCAGGGCTCCTGGCCCCTGGCCCCTGGGTATAGCTGGACGCAGCTGTGAGGATGGGGTGCACATCACCTGCTCTTCTTAGCAGCCTCTGGAGTCCCCCAGCGCTCAGCTCCTACCACATGTCTCCACAGCCCTCTCCCTCCCCCTGGGGTGCCAGGCTGGGGCAGTGAGATGAGGCACCCCCTTACCAAAGCAGCCCTGGACTTCCCTTCAGACATGGGGTCATCAGGCACTATCTTGGGGACGGTCGGGCAGCTTTCTCCTGCCCCCCGGGCTTCCATGATCTCCCTGTTCTCTGTTGTCATCCTGAAAACCAAAATGCTGCCAACTGGGGCCAAAGGACATCTTTTGAGGGACTAACATTTGGCCTCACCAGATTCCATAGCCTGGCCACCATCACAATCCCCTGTCCTCATAATAACCCACATTCTACCAGTTGCTAGGGTCCCTTTGGCAGAGGGTGTAACACCTTTGAGGTCCTGTTATTAAGAACTGCAGGATGGGCTTTAGCCTCCCCTAGGGACAACAAGAATCACAGCACTTGAAATCCAGAATTTCATCATTTGAAATCTACTCCCCTGAGGTCCTCTTTTAAACACAGACTGTATGTAGATGAGTCATAACTCCACAAATCCTGTTATGGGCTGAATTGTGCCCCCACCCCTAAACTCATATATTGAAGTCTTAACTTCAGTACCTTAGAATGTGACCTTCTTTGGAGATAGGGTCTTTACAGAGGCGATTAAGTTAAAATAAGGTCATTAAGGCAGGTTCTAATCCGGTATGACTGGAGTCCTCATAAGAAGAGGGAACCTGGACACAGACATGCACAGAGGAGAATGACGTGAAGATAAGGGAGAGAGGACAGCCATCTGCAAACCAAGAAGAGAGGCTTTGTAGGAGTCAGGGTTCTCCAGAGAAACAGAACCAGTAGGATAGATAGACATGTGTGTATGTGTTACATATACGCTTTATTATAAGGAATTAGCTCACATGATTCTGGAGGCTGAGAAAGGGCACGTTCTGCCATCTATAAGTGGGAGACCCGGGAAAGCCAATCTGAGTCCAAAGGCCTAATAACCAGGAGTGCTGCTGGGATAAGTCTCAGTCCAAGGCCAGGAGCAGACCAATATTTAGCTCAAGCAGTTAGGCAGAGAGAACCAATCCAGCTTTCCTCCACTGCTTTTGTTTTTTGTTTGTTTGTTTTCCCGTAGATCTCTACCTTTCTTTTCTTTCTTCTTAAACTTATCTTTATTGTTGGATGTATTACAGATGTTCCTCCTTTTTTCATCCATTGACCCCCTCCTCCCCACTCCTGCCCCCCTCCTGCCTTCCCCACACTGTTGTCTGTGTCTATTGGTTATGCATCTATGCATAAGTTCTTTGGTTTATCTCATCCCGTTCCCATCCCTTCCCTTTGAAGTTCATCAGTCTGACAACCAATTTGTACTTCTTAATTCCTTCACCTTTTTCACCCAACCCCTCAACGTCCCCATCTGGCAACCAAAAATAGTTCTCTGTGTCTATAAGTCTGTTTCTGTTCTCTTTATACATTTTGTTTATAGATTCAATTGTTAATAAATACGTATTTATTGACATTTTATTGTTCATATTTTTCTTCTCCTTTTTCTAGAAGACCCGACAACATTTCATATAACACTCTTTTGGTGGTAATGAACTTCTTTAGCTTTTTCTTGTCTGGGAAACTACATGGCCGTTGATTCTAAATGATAGCTTTGCAAGATAGAGTAATCTTGGTTGTAGATCGTTGCTTTTCATCACTTTGAATATTTCTTGCCACTCCCTTCTGGCCTGCAGTTTCTTTTGAGAAATCGACTGACAGCCTTATGGGAGCTCCCTTGTAGATAACTAACTGCTTTTCTCTTGTTGCTTTTATTTTATTTATTTATTTATTTTTTTATCCTCACCTGAGGACATTTTTCCATTTTTTGTACAGTTAGAGTGGGAGGGAGAGAGAGGAAGAGAGAGAGAGGGAAACATCGATGTGAAAGAGACACATCGAGTGGCTGCCACCCGCGCGACCAACCAGGGCCGGGGACAAACTGCAACCGAGGTACATGCCCTTAGCGGGAACCGAACCCGGGTCTCTCTGGACCGCAAGTGGACGCTCCAACCGCTGAGCCAAACCGGCCAGGGCTCTTGTTGCTTTTAAGATTCTCTCTGTCTTTAACCTTTCGCATTTTAATGATGATGTGTCTTGGTGTGGACCTCTTTGGGTTAATCTTGTTTGGGACTCTCTGCTTCCTGGACTTGTATGTCTATTTCCCTCACCAAGTTAGGGAAGTTTTCTGTCATTTTTTCAAATAGGTTTTCAATTTCTTGCTCTCCATCTTCTCCTTCTGGCACCCCCAAGATGTGTATGTTGTTATGCTTGAAGTTGTCCCAGTGACTCCTTACACTATCCTCATTTTAAAAAATTCTTCTCTCTTTCTGCTGTTCTGATTGGGTGTTTGTTTGTTTTTTTGCTTCCTTATATTCCAAATCAATGGTTTGCTTCTTGGCTTCACGTACTCTACTATTGATTCCCTGTAAATCATTCTTTATTTCAGTTAGTGCATCCTTCATTTCTGACTGGTCCTTTTGGATGCTCAAGGAATTTAGTGGGACTTTCAAGAAACTTCGTGAAAACTTCAAGGAACTTAGTGAGGACCTCAAGAGCATAAAAAAGCATTCCCCCCCCCCCTTCCCCGTGAGCCCTCAGAGTTAGATGATGGCCATCCACACGGTGTAGGACAATCTGCTTTACTCAGCCCACCAATTCAAATGCTAATTTCTTCCAGAAACACCCCCACAGACACACCCAGAAATAATGCTTCACCAGATTTCAGACATTCCATGGCCCAGTCAAACTGACACATTAACCACCACAGGCCGTGACAGATTCTTCCCTCACAGCCTTCGGGAGGACCTGATCCTGCTGACGCCTTGGATGCCTAACCTCCAGAACTTGAGAACATAATTTCTGTTGTTGAAGTCACCTAGTCTGTGGTACTTGGTTACGACAGCTGTAGTGAATTCATATAACCCGTTATTCATAGAATGGATTGCGGGGGACCAGCAAAGAGATTAGGAGGCTGGGGAATGCACTTTGCTGTCTTCAGCTTTGTGGAAATGACATCAAAGATTTCGGTAGTTGGAGGCAGGGTTGTATTATGGAAAGAGAAAGGGCTGCTTTCGGATTCTAGCTTTGCTACTCTCTCTAGTAGCTACTCAGAGAGAGTAGCTACTCCCCTGCATCACAACACTGATATAAGAATAAGATGTGTATTTGCCCACGACCTGCCTATGCAGGGGCTAAGTGAATGCCAAACAGCATATCATTATTATAAGGGGTGGGTTTATCACTGGAGAGAATAAAGTGCTCGAGATCTACCTTCTTGAAAATCTTTATCTGAACCACGACTTTTCTCTCCCAGCACTATGATGGTGATCATGGGAACTGTCTCACCACTATTGTGTAAGATGTTAATCCTGTCTCATGCACTAGGAGTATGTGCCAGATAAATATAAGATGTCCAATGAAATGTGAATTTTAGATAAATAATTTTTAGTATGCATACATTCTAAAAATTTCACGGGACACACTCATACCAAAATTATTCATTGTTTATCTGAAATTCAAATGTAACTGGAGCCTGTATTTTTAGTCACTAAATCTGGCAATTTTAACCTGCTCAAAGAAACAAAGAAATAATGAGCTGCTGTTCTAATCCCCACGTATAGAAATGTACTGTAAGTGCTGTGGATAGGTATGGCAGCTGCTTATCAAACAACAATAAGATCTCAGTGGCATACAGCAATATGCATTTATTTAGCTGGGACAGCTAAGAGTTGGCTGAGCTTGGCTGGGCTCACCTATCGGGCTTGGCCAAGGCAGCTTTGTTCCACATGTCCCTTGTCCTCTTCTTGGGAACAGTGGGCTAGCCTGAGCATGCTTTTTTCATTACAATGGAAGTAGCACAAGAGGTCTTGGAACTGACATGCCATCACTTTTGGCCAACAATACCAGATGTTTGTATGGCCAAAGCCAAAGTCAGAGGATAGTGAAAAGTACTCTGCTCCTTTAGTGGGAGGAATTGCAAGAACCTAGGTCAAAAAGCGTGACTATGAGACATTATGAAGAGTTGAGGTCCAAAAGGCAATCTGACATCTTAGTCAAGAAGATCAGTTCTGATTTGGTTGGAGCAGCTAGGGAAAGTTTGTTGGATGAGGCGACATGAAGGGTGGGTGGGATTTGGGCAAGAGGGAAGGACCTGCATGAGCAGTCTTGCCTGATAATCATTATTCATTTGCCTCTCCATTTCCGCTCTTTGCCCTCCTCCACCCTGCCCCTTCCCTAGGTGGTGGACCTCTACAAAACTGCATTTATTCATTAAGCGAAGTAATATAATCTAATGCAAAATGGACTTTAGGATTCTCATTTCCCCTGTCCCAAGGTGGAATCCCCACACACCTGCCCTTTAGGGGCCTCGGCAGGAAGCTGGGGAGGTAGGTCTCATGAGCCTTGGGTTGGGTTGGCACATCTGGCAGCATGGAAGGAGCCCCCACTTCCTCCGCCGAGCACAGAGAAAGGGACATTATAGTAAGGCCACATGGGAGAACAGCGGAGACAGGACAAGGACTTGGGTGACTGGGGACTGTGCTGGATTCAGCAGCCAGAGCTGGTACACCTTCATGTACTTTGTCAAGGTGACAGCCCAGCTGGTTCTGGTGTTTCTGCTGCTCTGTATTCTCTCATTTCTCACAGACATCCTCCCTGACATTTTCCTACCTCATTGCTGCAGGGTATGTGGGATTTCTGCTACCTCCCAGTTTCAGCTTACTTGTAACTTCAGCTTCTCAGGCCCTTCATGGCCCCGACTGCATTCTGTGTTGGGTTTGTCCTAACTCTCTGTTTCCTAGTAGACCGTTCCAAGGGCAAGAATCAGAACGACCTGGCTTGCCTCTATCTGGGCAGAGTGTTTTGTCCTAGCCACTGGGCAGCCTACTGATTGGGAAGGTGCCCAGCCCGGTCCGTTGGCGGTGAAGTGGAAAGATGGGGAAGCAGGGACATAGTCTGGTGCGCAGCAGCCCGGGGTTGTCCGTGAGAAGGAGCTGCGTTTGCGGGGTCAGTTTCCCTTAGGAGGGGCACTGGGTGCAGCAGGCACCATGTTGAAGATTGTGGGCACATTCATAGAGCAACACGTCAATCGTAGCTTTAGCAAATAACCAGAGGAGAGACTTGTATATTAGCACAGCTTTCGTGTACATGATCTCATTTGATTCCCAGAATGCCCTTGTGAGGTCATTTAAAGCAGGTATAATTATTGCTGCCTGGCAAGCAGGGAGCCTGAGTCATACAGAGAGATGAAGTGACTGGTGTCTGAGTGCAAAGGGCGTCAGGACTGGAATGCAGGTTTTCCGCCCCATTTCCTGTTTTTTTGTTGTTGTTGTTTTTTTAAACACCAGACCATGAAGGTGGTTTCTGGGGCTCCAACTTTAAGAGGTGGGATGATTTGCTACCTCAAAAAAAAGAAAGAAGGCAGTATGTACATAGATGTTTATTACAACACTGTTTATAATAGCAAAAAGACTGGAAAAAATGTAACTTGCTGCCAGAAGGGATATGATTAAATAATTAGTGCTGTATCCATATCAAGAATAGTATGCAGATTTTAAAAAGCATAAGCTTAAAGAAAACATCCAAGTAGGTAGATGCAGTCATGCAAATATGGAATGCTCTCCAAAATATTCAGTGGGAAAGCAAAACCCGTGCTCCGAGTGTGCTACTATATGAAAACATATTACACCTGTATATGCATGCCTCCAATATGCCCGGAGAGACATAAGAATGGCTCATAGGACATAAAAGGGTTTGGGGGTTTGGGGTGGGAGGGACTATATAGCACTAAACAGCACTTTGTACCCTTTGACTTTAAAAAAACAATGCGCACATATTACATTTTCAATTAGAAGTTGAAAATGGTGTCTGGCTGAGAGAGCTTTGCTCCGTGTGGGTGAAGGAAGTTTAGGATGGGCCACATCCAACCTACACATCGTCTCCCTACCCCTCGGCCCTGCCAGTTTAGGGTAGCCTTTCTCCCAGTAGACGCCAGTAAAGGGCTGGGTTAGCCAACGGCCCAGGATAGGCTGTGGCTCCCTTCCGCCCGTGAGTGTGACAGAGGCAGGCAGACCAGAGGATCAGGGAGCTGCGCCTTCTGTCTTCACACACCCCAAGCAGAAGCAGAGACCCCACCTCCTAAGCACTTGCCTTGTTTGATCCCTCTGCTTTACTGTGGGTGAATTGGCAGTAGATGCATTCCCACAAAGCTAGGTGTACGTCAAAGCCTCCTAAGTTTAACTCTATTTTGGGAAGTAGAGTGATAGATGCAGGAACTTTGCTCTTTAAAGGAATTTTGTGCGTAATTTCCTAAAGATGCTTTCTCCCAGTCTATAATTCATGTAATTCCCACAGCCACTCCTGTGCTGGGCGTGTTAAACAAAGCCCACCTGTGGTGACCTCAGAGCGCCTGCATGCAGGTGCCTGCGCTCTGATGGAGCTCCTGTCGGGAGGAACATTCCAGTGAAGGGCCTGCTGCAGGCTGACTTTCAGAGCTGGGAGGTGACCTTGGAGACCGCAGCCAGGGCCCCAGTGGCTGTCAGGAACCACTTCTGCCGAGCTCACCTGGCATCAGAGGGGCCGCCTAGCGCAGTGCCATGGGAACCGCTGTGCCCCAGGGACAGGTCCCGGGGTCCTGGCCCCAGCTCTGTCTTAGCTAAGCCAAGACCTTGGCAAGTCCCTGAAACCTGCAGGGGCGCAGCTTCTGCATGTGAAAAGCTGGGCAGTAAAGGCTGCTCAGTCCACACAGGCCTGTTACCACTGTTTCTGCCTCACAGCACGTGGGCTTGGGGGCCGGCGGCGCGTTTGCCCGCTGGCCTGTACGTGTGCTTTCCAGCCGTGGGTTTGGTCAGCGCTGTTGTCCACAGAAAAGCATCACTGAATGTTTTATATGACACCCCTTTTTCATCTCATGTAAGTTTACATAAAAAGACATACTCCCACAAAGAACGCTGTGCTGGTCCATTCTCCTTCCCCCGAGCCTTAGGAAGGCGACCTCAATTCTGTGAAGCGCGCGTTGGCCAATACTGCCCTCTGATGGTCCAGTTTGTCCTTACTAGGAGGCTTCCAGCCCGGGAGAACGTCTCCTGCTCCTGGACATTTGCAGAATTATCAGAAGGTCACCCCAGAAAAGCTAAACCCACAAGATCCTTGGGAGGGGTTCCAGCCCAAGAGAATGACTGGCGGAACCCAAGTGCAGAGCTGGCTTGTGGGGGTGGGGAGGGACATGTCACCAACAAAAATGCCTGGGCGCCGAGCCCAGACAGAACCACGAGAATGAGACCCACGGTGGAAGGGGCCACTGGAGGGGCACTCAGCGCCTGGGACATCGAGGGGAAGCAGTCAGCAGCAGGCCCAGCAGGCAGGAGGAGCGGGGTCCCCGGAGGCTCCCTCCAGCAGGCAGGAGAGCTGTGACAGCAAACAGCTGGGTTTGTCCTGGGGCGTGGGGTAGGATCCCCGATGTTTGAAGGGGTACAGGGTTATATGTCTGGGGGGCCCAAAGTGGAATGACAAGCAGAAAATTAAGACAGGAGGAGGGAAGGGTCTCGCAGGGAATCAAATTCTCTCTCTCTCTCCCTCCACTTCCTCTCCAAAAAATCAATAAACAGCCCTGGCCGGTTTGGCTTAGCGGTTAGAGCATCCGCCCTCGGACCAAAGAGTCACAGATTCGATTCCGGTCAAGGGCATGTTCCTCATTTGTGGTTTGGGGTCATGTGGGAGGCAACCAATCAATGTGTCTCTTTCATATTGATGCCTCTCTCTCTCTCTCTCTCTCTCTCTCTCTCTCTCTCTCTCTCTCTCTGTCTCTCCCTCCCTCCCACTCTATCTGAAGATAAATGGAAAAATATCCTCAGGTGAGGATTTTAAAGAAAAATAAACAAACAAACATATCCTCGGGTGAGGATTGAAAATAATTGAGAGCTGAGAGAATAAGGTGAGGAGATAAGAGTAAGCACCCAGGTCCTGGAGCTGGGGGCCAGGTTAGAGCAGGGTGGCCCCAGTCTGAAAATGCGATGCAATCACACAGGTGACTAGAGGCTCCAGGACAGATGGAAGTGTCCCCAGCTGGCTGAAATGATGGGGGAGGGTTCCGCACCTCTAGCTGTATGTGAGGGCTGTCATTTCGGGCCTGGGTTTAGCTTTGTAGGAGATTCTGTGTAAGACCTGAGCTCGGTAAACTCTGAAAGAGCCAAGGTATCTCCTCTGCCTGCCCCAGCAGGGCCCCGCTCCCCTCCGGCAGCCAGGCCTGCTCCTTCCCTCAGCTTGTGCACCTGCTCGGGGTCTCAGGTCACTCCATGCCGGGACACAAGGCTGCCACTGGGGCTGCTACCAGAGAGGGCTCCCGGCTGCTGAACCACACCACGTCTGGTGGCGCCGATGGCCCAACAAGCCCCTCTTCCCAGGCATATTTGCAGCTGGACTAGTGTCAAGGCCTCTACACCCACAAGATGGAATCTTAGATGCAGAGGCAGAATGATGGGAGAGATGGCTGGGAGTTGGGGAAAGCTTCTCAGGACCCCTCATTGCTCCACAAGATGATGAACACCCTTCTGCTTACAATCCAAGCACTTATAGTGGTACCCTCCTTAAAACCCACAGGTGGGCCCTGGCCGGTTTGGCTCAGCGGTTAGAGCATCGGCCTGCAGACCAAGGAGTCTCAGGTTTGATTCCCGTCAAGGGCACGTACCTTGGTTGCAGTTGGTTCCCAGCCCTGGTTGGGGTTGTGAGGGAGGCAACCAGTTGATGTGTCCCTCTCACCTCGATGTTTCTCGCTCTCTCCCTCTCTCCCTCTCTCTCCTTCCCACTCTCTCCGAAGATAAATGGAAAAATATCCTCAGGTGAGGATTTAAAATAAACCCCACAGGTGGGCCATGGCTAGCTGGCTCTGCTGGCTGGCTAAGAGGCTGCTTTCATCCCTCACGGGGACTGTGTTAGCACTTGCGTCCTGCCTGCCGTTTACAGGTGGCTTTGCTTTCAGGGGTCATTTCTGAAAGCCCATCCTAAGGGGTGTACGTGAAGGTCAGGTTTCCAGGGCCGTGTCGGTCGGGGAAGTGCTCTACACCATACCCCCTGCTGGAATCGCCAGTCCAGCCGGCAGATTGAAGGTCTGAGAGGTGACGGAACCGGGGACTTTTGTTAGTGCGATTTCCAACTGTATTTGATCTAGAATCATTTCGCCTCCAGGCTCTGTGCTTTCTGCCCTGAGAACTAGTTTCCGACAGAACTCCCAGGGAACCTGCCCGAGTGGTGCTGGGAGCACTATTAGATGGTGAGTCAAAATGAAGCTTTGACCTGCAGAAGCTGCCTGAGTTCCCTGTGGCTTCGAGAGGCTTCCATGACAGCCCAAACCATCATCTCTCTGGGCTCCTTGGGTCACACCCCCAACCCGGGATTAGAATTAAGGCTGCCAGGTTTAGCAGCTAAAAATACAGGGGACCAGCCAAATTTGAGTTCAGATAAACAACAAATAATGTTTTAGTATAAGTATGTCCCGTGCAGTGTGTGATAACCTATTTTGAAGACACCTGTGAGGTGTAGGGGGGCCTCTGGGAACAGGTGACACAGCTCTGCAGACGAACCACACTAGGACGTTGGCCTCACACCCTGACACCCCCACAGCCAGTCGCTCATGGGGCTGGTGTGTGCGAGGCCTTGGGCTGGGCTCTGCGTGCGTTGCCTCATTTACAGGGTGGTTGTTATTATCACCCTGATTTGTGGTGAGAACACTGCTGCGCCGAGAGGTTAGGTCATTTACCTAGGTCACACAGTTGTTAAGTAGCGGAGTCGAGATCAGGTTTCTTTTGCTTTGAAGTCTAGTGTTTTATTTTCTCTTGGCCACAGTACTTACTGTCCGCAGCCTGAGCCAGTGGCCCTAAAGCCAGCCCCCACGTCATCTTCAAGAAGATCCCATAACCCTTCAACTCCTCCCCTTGTCTCAGTTCCCAGTGACCAGTGTTCCCCTCAGGGAGTTGCTGACCACCAGGGAGAGGAGTGTGAGAGAAGTGGTCAGAGCTTTCCATTGGACAACACTTAGCTGAACCTTCTCCGCCCTCCCGTTGGGCTGCTTGCGTCAGTCAGATGTCACCTTCTCTGTTCCCAGGGACCCTTTCTCCTCTCCCCCAGGCTGACTTCCTCTTGTGGGGCCTTGCAGCACGCGGTATACCCCTCGTGGCCCTACACATGGAAATGGACCATTGCCTCACATGTTTCCGGACCTCTGGACTTCAGGCTTCTGTTTCTTTGTAAACTTTATTATTATTCTTATTATTTTGGACGGGGCTGCCTGATTCATCTCTACTCCAGGACCCAGCAGGACATCTAGCACATAGTAGGTGCCCAAGCACATGCTCGTTGAGTGATGAGTGAGGCAGGACACACTGGAAATGATGAAAAACCCAACACCAAAGCATGCATCTTTGCTGTAGAAAGTGAAATTTATTACAGGCATAGCTCGTGTGTTACAATCTGCTTTAATGAGCGTCACAGATGGTGCGAGTTTTACAAACTGAAGGCAAGACCCTCCACAAGCAAAAAGGTTACGACACTTTATTGTGAGACTCGCTTTATTGCTGTGTTCTGGAACGGAGCCTGCACTACCTCTGAGGTATGCCTGTTCTGGTTTCTCGGTATTTAAGAATAATTTTTGTAGCCTCGGCCCAGGGAGCAGCCGCTCCCTGGAAGCAGTACCGCATTCGTCCACAAGATGGCGGGCGAGGCCCGTGGGAAAGCATCGCGCTGCAGCCAAGCCCTCGCAGGTGACCCCTTTTCATCAGAGGGGCACAAACCTGAAACCTGTTAGCTAACCCTATAAATGCGCATGGATGGAGAGCCCTGGCCTTGGAAGTTGGTTCTCTGGCTGATCCCTGTGAAAAGCAGCCTTCTGGAAAGGTTGTTTAGAGGGACCGTGTGACAGCAGGCCAGGAAGCGGCTGCGCCTCATTAACCCCGCTTTGAGTACAGTTCTTGAAACGTGGGGACGTGAACTCAGTATAGAGCTCGCACAGCCCTCGGCCTCTCCGTGACTCAGACAACCTCTTTTTTGTCTCTTGGAGCGCATTTGCGTTGAAATTCACTCCAGCTCTGTGGCCACCTCCCGGGCTGGAAGCTTCCTTCCCGCCAGCCCCTCTTTGCAGGAGCCTGCACACTGGGAAGAGGTAAGAGAGGCTTCCCGCTGGAGCTGCCTGGAAGGAGGGCTGGGCTGCCAGAGTGGCCTGGGGACTTCCCAGGAGGGTGGGAAGTTGCCAAATAGCTCTTTTGCAGGGCTAACGAGGCCTACCAGGATTTCCTCCCCTAAGTCATATAGTTACTGAGCAAGGCCAGCCACCCCCTGCTCCCTGCGCCGGGGCATCGGGGACTGCAGAAGAGGGAAACATTTTGCTACTGCTGTGCTAAACCAGATTTTAAGGCTGCAGCCATCCCACCCCCAATTTCTTGCTGACCTAAATCCTCCCCTGAAGCTGAGCTGGGCTCCGGGCCAGGGCGTCAGCTGCGGACAAAGGCGCCCTGTTTCGAAGGTCTGGGTACTGTGTTTCCTACACAGTCTGACAAGTGGTGTCCAACTCCCCCAAGTCAGTGTGATAACAGAAATATGCAAAGATGGCAGTTGCTTCCTCCGACCTCCCAGGACACCAGAAACACTGCCCCCTAGTGTTTCTACCACGGAGCAGCGGGCTTGTGTGAAGCTGCCCCTCCTCTGCCCAGGTCTGGCTGGCAGTAGCTGTGCGGGTGCTTCCTTAACCAGGAGCTTGCCCTGTTTTTTCCTGGATGACTGGGCAGCTGCCCATTACTCACTGCTTCTCCTCAGGGTCTTTGGAGCGTGAGCGAATGACATGTCCGCCACCGGCCTCGGCCCCTTCTCCCCAACTCCTTCCAGCCTCTGGGTAGTGAGCGAGGACGGGCTGGGCCGGGCCCAGGGCTAGTTCTGCTGAACTGCCCATTGCTGTGCAAACTTGGCGGAGAGCTTTCCGCTCTTTGGGCACAGTTTCCGCTCCTGAAAAATGGGGATAGTAATCTGTGCGCTAACCTGCCAGGTGTCGGCAGGCCGCGTTCATAGAGATGGTGCAGGTGATAAATGGGTGTGCGTTCAAGACAGACAGGGCTCTCCGTGGGCCTAGGAGGTGAAGGCACAAGGGAGGTCACGAGGATGAGAGGGATTTAGACAGGTGCACAGTATGGGGGAGGGGTGCCAGGTGGGGAAATGGTGGGAACAATGGCACAATGACAGGAATCCATAGAACATATTGTAGGGATAGTGAGTACATCATTCTGGCTTAGTCGAAAGCTGTGTGTGTGTGTGTGTGTGTGTGTGTGTGTGTGTACTTCATACACATGCAAGTGTGTGCATAATGGGGATACGAATCTGGAACCTTGGTGTGAGGCCCAGCTACGGAGCGTGTTGAGGTCTGGCTCATTCCTCTGGGGGAGCATTGCACATTCGTGAGCACGGATCACATACAGAGCAGCGGGAGAGTAGTGTGGCTGTGTGTGTGAGACAGGGTTGGAGAGATGGGGGGGGGCCCAGTTGGGAGACTGTTGTAAGTTCTGGGTCAGAGACTGGTGTGGGAGACCAAGATGGCACTCAGGGGACAGATATGAAAGCCATTATGTGGAGGAATCAACAGGACTCAGCTGAGGCAGGCCCCGGAGACTAGGAGGATGGTGATACTATGGAAGAAACGGGCAAGGCCGTAGAGGCAAAACCTGCTGGAGAAGGCTCAGCTTGATGGGGATCTCAGCCGAGGCGACTGGGTTCATTCGGCCAGATAGCAGCAGCGACAGGCGACAAGGACAGCAGAGGCCCACGGTGGACAGGACTGGTTGATAGGACTCCTCTGGGTCTTATCTCTGTAGATGTGCTCTTCACCCTGTCCTGCGTCTTGACTCGGCCTCCAGCGACCAATCAGCTGGCCCGGCTCTCTGATGAGATCTAATGTTGACCAAGGCAGAAAGATGCCTGCCTACGGCGAGGCTTCACCTCCCTAGAGGCTCGTGTTTCTCTCCCTGCAAGGCCAGGCCTCGGTTGTTTGTGCCGGATAGGGAGAAATCTCAGCCACAGGCTCGGTCTGGGGAGTGAAGACCCGGAGTTCTGTCTAAGAATGGGGAGAAAAACGACGATGATAGTAGATCATTTTCTGGGAAAAACACAGGGCAGCAGGAGGCCTTTGTTCCTCCAGTTCAGGTCCTTGCAGACAGCTGCTTGGAGGATTGAAGGAGACATTTATTTGCTGTGGTTTTGTTGGCATCACTAATGTCTGGTAAATGCTCAGCAGCCCCCAGGAGAACGCTGCTAGCATTGTGAGGTGTGCATTTTGATTCTCAGGAAGTCGCAGAAGCAGGCAAGACGTGAATTAAGTATAGAACCGGCCGGAGCCACAAGAAGGAGCCAGGGGAGGAGGGAGGCCCAGCTCTGAGGTTAACCAGTCCCTTCTTCCCCCAGGCCTCCGTTTTCTCACCTGTGAAATTAGAGTCCCGGCTGGAGGACCTTCTAGCTCCTTTTGTACCCTGTTGTTCTGCGACTTATTGTGTGTTACTGTCCCAACCCGGACCTGGGTTATATGGGCAATGGTGGAGAAAGATGCGCAGACTTTGTCATCTGGAAAAGGCCACCGCAAAATCGGCTGTCTCAGGCCCCTCAGAATGTTTGAATCAGTCTTGACCAGCTGAGCAGAACTGTGGGCTTGTGGGCCAGTGTCAGACCTCACGTTGCTCAGAGCTTGGATCCTCCCAAAGCTGGTTTTGCGAAAGACGGTGAAAGACTAATTTTAACAGCAATTAAGCCCCTTTCTCAAAGGGAATTTTGCGTGGACTTGAGATGCCATAGATAACACTCCAGCTGTTGTGCAGAGGGACACAGAATCCCAGGCTTCTCCTCGAACCTGCAGGCTCCGCGGAGCAGTTTGAAAGGGGCCGACCTAAAGATCAGACTCTAATGGCAGACGGGGGACAAGTGAGGTCCCCAATTCCATGTTCACGTTATGTCTTTGCATTTTAGCAAGAGTCACTTTAAGCAGCAGCGTCCCTTCTGCCTCGGGTGAAGACACTGTGCTGTAACATCATGTAACCCCCGCTGTGGAATGTGCCACAGGAGAAACTTTTCAGCACTTCGTATAACGAAAACCTTGATCTTCCTGCCGGCAACTGAAATGTCCTTCAGCTCTTTGCTCTAAAGCACATAAGCAACAAACAAGTGAACAAACTCTGTGTCCCCTGAGAGGACCTTTCCCGTAGTAAGATGTGTCCCTTCATGCACTTCTCTTTGTGCAGTGGGCTGGATGCTTCGGACCGGCACTTGGCATCCACTTCAAACTCCTCCTGTGTGTTTTCCTGTACTTGAGAGGCTGGGAAGTTAACTACGGCATTTCCCGCATACCCTGTCCCTGGGACTCTAGAGTAGGTTTCACCATTAGATGCACTAATACAATATCTGGAGGTGGCTATGGAGGGGGTCGGCCTGCTGCACTGGCTCTTGCGGACAACCAGTGTGACTCTGGCTGCACGCTGGGACTCGATGGGCAGCCACTGGCTCCGTGGGCGTCATGGCACGTGGGGGGTGGGAGAGCCTCCCTGATCCTGGGGCTGGAGTCTTGGGGTTGTGTTCTTGATTTCCATGGTTCTGTGTGTTGGACTTTGCTTCTCTGCCACCCTGACTGGGACAGAGGTGGCAGCTCGCCGAGTGGGTGAGTTGGGTGTCAGGGTTCTGATTGGCACTTCTGATGGCCCAGCCTAGAGCCTCCTCCTCCCGCTCTTTCCGTGATCCGTAAGCACCAGCTCCTTAAGTCACAGAATTATTTTTCAGCCTGAACTATGCCTTTATTTATTGACTCTCTACAGTGCAGTGACTTTGTATCTTTGCTGGCAATCAAGGACAGTTAGTATCAAATGAGAGAACACAAAATCTCTAGATATCACTTCTCAGAAATCTGGGCTAATTTGATTTTAAGAACTAGAACTGCTTCTCCTGGTAACTATGTAGCAGTCATCACCCCAGAATTTTTGTTTAATAAAAATGAGTGGATTCTGTTTCCTGCACTTGAACCCTGACTGATACTCCTAAGATACCAGGATATTTAAATTGAAATCTTTTTGCTCCTTGTTGAAGCTTGAAGTTCTCTGAGCCTTAATGTCCACCTCTATGGCTCCACGATAGTAATAATCTCATTGCATTGTATTGTAATTGTTTGTTTCCTTGTATCTCTCACTGTTGGGCTCCTGCCTCCCTTGGTGGGTGACTGTCATCTGTTGGAGGTTTTACTGTTTACCAAGCTCTTTCCCCCATCATCACTTGACCCACAGAACCATCAAAGAAGGTCAGTAGGGAGGGCTTATTATAATTACAGGAGAACAAGATAATTGCCATGGTGGAGGCATGTACAGAACAGGGCTGGAGAATGAGCGGAATGCTTTGGGTTGCCTGGAGGGATCAGACAAGGAAGATGTTACACATGAGCTTCAGAGAAACAAGATGCCTAAAGACAGATAGGCAGGGGAAGGACAGAGGGACAAGCACGCACGGAGGCCGGAGGCACAGAGGCAGGGCATGTTCAGGGCAGACAGCCTGAACTCGGTAACATCAGACTGGGGAGTGGGACCTATAGGAAGGGCCCGGCACCTCTGTCCCGGGAGGGGGTTGACATTTTCCCCTGTAGGTAGTTGAGAGGCAAGGAAGCAACCTGCCTGAGTGACCACACCGAGACAGTGTGGAGGATGGGCTGGAGGGGTACGTTTAGAAGCAGGGACTGTCAGCAGCCTATGATGGCAGTTCAAGACACCAGGTGATTGATCCGATCTGGAGGGTCAGAGAGAAGGCGTGATCGAGGACCATGCCCAGGTTTCTGGCTTGGACAACTCTGCACATGGTGCTCACTGAGAAAGGGAACTCGGGGAGAGGAGCAGGGATGGACACAGTGAATCTCAGATTTTCTGGTAACCAGATGATTATATAGTCCTGACCCTTGAGAGACACACACACACGGAGACACACACAGAGACCTGGGTCTTTCTGAAGGTAACATTTTAGATCAGTCAGTGTTCGGGTGGCACTGGAAACCTTGACTGGATGGCCTTGTTTATGGGAAGGTGAAGACCAGGGAGGACTGAGGACAGCGCCGGGAAGACCATCGCTCCTCACAGGAGGAGAGACCTGCAGGCAGCAGGGAGGAGCAGCCGGAGATACGAAATGACGACGAGAGGAGGAAAGAGGGTCAAGGGAGACACAGTGGTCAACAGCGTCAGCATCACAGGAAGAAGCCAGTGGGATCCGCAGGGGGACAATCACGGAAGGGAAACCGGTCCTGGGGGAGCCAGGTCCTCGAGGGGATCGATGATGCCGGATGCATCTGAACACCTGGGTCGCCTTTTCCTCTGAGGAGGAGCAATGTTGAGGGCAGATGTAGTGCTGAGGAAGGAGCGGGAAGTTGAGAGGTTTTAATTTATATTTTTGTAAAATAAGAATGAGGTTCAACTAAGAGAGAAGGTAGTCGAGTTGGGAAGGAGGAAAAACATAAAAGTTAGAAGAGACCCTGAGGCGAGCGGGAGAAATTGTGGAGTTGCTGAGAGCGATGAGGGTGGAGCTGACGCTGTAAATTTGTGGGGCACCATTCTTCAATGTGGTGAGATTTTTGCCAGCAGTCCTAAGGGTAACCCTGGGACAGAAGGTGGATATTTAGATAAATTCAGGATTAGGGGATAGATCTGACAGAAAGACAAGCAGATAATAAAGCTGAGGTGGTTTTCAAAAGAACAGTTGAAGTGAAACACTATGACCTTGGCTAGCTGGGACGGAAGGGGAGTCAGTACATGCTGATACATATGGAGAACCAGGTAGTCAAGAGCTCAGAGGTCAAGGTGAGGTCAGATGTAGGTGTAGGGAGAGGACCCAAGTGAGAGCTGAAGGAATCAGAGGTTGTGGAGAATTGAGCGTGAGACTTCAAAGTAGGAAGGAGGTAAAGGTCACTGAGCTGAAAATGTTAAAGACCTTGAGACTGAGATGTTAGATATTAGTTAACATGAATGCAAAATTCCCCCAAGATGATTCCAGGAATTGGGTGAAAGGAAGTCTGAGAATCCAGGCAGTCCCTAAAGAATAGTGATAATGCTGGGTCAGAGACCATGTGATGATTGGCTTAGTCACTGAAGAGAAGGGGTTTTGCCCCAAAGCTGAAGAGGAATAGTCTGATAAATTTTTTCTCCTTTCTGAGGTTTCTCTGCATAATTTTGAACCTCTATGACAGCCTGTATTTCATCTGGCCTCTTGCTACTACCAACCTTTTTCAGTGTTTCTTTTGCAATATTGTTAGGTCCTTAAGAACAGGTATAGTGTACTCTCGTGTTGCAAGTATTTAATAAATGTTGGTTTTAAACTGCAGAGTTGGCCAGATCTTGACTTAGTTGGGTACTTTACCTGAAACAAATTCATGAGAGCTTTATTCCACCCCCCATCAATGTGTATTTCAACATGAACACCCCCTCCCCTAAATTCAAGGTCAGGATGGTCTGCCTCTTACATGGAACACGAGAGAGATGTTAGATTTCCATCTCCTGGGGCCTTGGGGTCTGAAAGTGTCCCTGAAACCTAAGTGTGCTCGGGCTCCTGATGACCTGACAACTGATGGGGAAACACAAGAACCTGGAAAAGGTGCCAAGCCCAGAAGAGGCTGCTGAAAACCAAAGACTCCACCAGATGATCAGTTGTACAATGAACAGCAAACTGTACGCAAAAGCAAATATTTAATTTTAGGTGGAGCTTTATTTTCCTTATATCAGTATAATACAGACTTTGGATCAAAGCCTTGGGGACTAATGTCAAAAAAATTAAATTAAATGTAATTATATGCCACTCAAAGACTCCTGGGAAGCCATTCAAATATGCAAGTGTCCTTTGTGAAAGGCGGAGTTAGTTCTTCCTGATGGAGAGAGGCAAACTGAAGAGAAGGTGGGTTGAGTGGAGGTAATTATATTTGATAAACTCAATTACCACTTCTCAGCAACTGTAATGGGTTCTGTTCAAACAATGGAAAACTGATTATATGTTTTATCCCTTTGATGATGCAAGTGAACAAAAGAAGAAATAACAAAGTTTCTAGAACCTGGCAACTTCAAGGCAAGACCAGATGCTAAATTATAAAAGCGACTTCAGGACTCATTAATACATATTAGACTGACCCCTGTTGCCTGCTGGTGGTTAGCAGATATTTGAATGCCAGGGGCAGGAGGATGCTGGCAGCCCCTTCGAGGAAGGTGCCATGTTTATACTCTCGGGTATCCCCCTGCACGGGGCAGGCATTGGCCACAGTTGGTTCGGGAATGCTCAGTTTGGCCCCCGGAATCAGCAAGAATTGCTGGCTTTTCTGATACAATGGGCTACAAAGCTTTCTCTTTGAGGATGATTGTAAAAGGAAGTTCTAGTTCACACATGGATTCCATGTTAGCCCTTAGAGACTTAGATCTGTAAAAATTAGCAAACAAAAACCAAACCAAACCATACCTTTGGCCAAAAGCTAGCTATGAGTTGAATTGGATTAACAATATTCTTTTCATATCATTGTGTTAATAAATGTTTTACCTCCCCAATTTTTTGTTTGTTTGTTTGTTTTTAGTGGTACGTGCCCCCAGCGGAACTGAACCCGGGATTCTCTGGTCCGCAGGCTGACGCTCAACCGCTGAGCCAAACTGGCCAGGGCACCTCCCCAATTTTTTTTATCCCTCTCCTTGTCCTAACCTTCAGAACACACATCCAGCAGTTTGCTGACTTTCACAGGTACTTCACATACAATCCTTGTGTTCTCTCCACTCTACCCCCACTGTTCTCCCCAGTGCCACCGTCCAACTCCTCACAGTAACCTAGGGCCATCTTCTCTCTTAGCCCAATGGGTACTTTCCTCTAAAACCTGTCCTCTTCTCCAACTTCAGGAACACAGTCCTGGCTCATGTCCCTGTTACCTGCTGCTTACATGAGGACACCATCTCCCAGCTGGCCTCCCTGACTGTCTTCTTACAGACCCGTCCTCTGTGCTTTTGTTGAAATATACTTTGCAAGCCAGGCAGGCAAAACATGAAGGGATCGCGCCACACATGGCATAGTGGTTGAGACCTGGACTAAGAGGCCTGGGTTTGAACCCCAGTTCTACCACTTCCTGGCTGTGAATTTTAGTTGCCTTGCTGGTAAAACTAGGACTAAAAATAATATCTACTTTAGAGGGTTATCTGACAGTTCAGTGAGTAAATCTGTAAAGAGCTGTGCCTGATGCCTGCCTGGTACAGAGATAGCTGTTGTGAACCCTGGGTGGGGGCTGGGGGCAGGGGGAAGGACACCTAAGAAGGGTTCCTGGTGGCTAACTGGGCTAAAAAAAAAAACAAACTACAGTTTGCAGAAGATTTTCTGTGCTAAACTGCCCAACTGCAATGTGTTTCTGCTGGCAAGCTAGCCCTTATTAAAGGTTTCCTGGAATACTTTTCAACCAATAGGATTGAGGCTTTCTCCATCCAATCAGAGCTGCCCAGCTCTGACTAATCAGAGTGTCCCTGTTCAGACCAATCAGGACAGTGCCCTTTTGACTAAAGTACAAGGATTCAGAGCCCTTATTTGCATAAAGATGGACCAATCAGGGACTTCTGTTGAAATAAGCCAGCACCAATCAGGGACTACTGTTGAAATAAGTCTTCTGGTTTGGAGAGTGCACTTGCTCTTCCCAGGGAAGAATGAAAACTGTGTCTCCCTGGATGAGCTGAAACACCAGAACAATGCAGAGTGGAGCATATCAGCACAGTGCAAAGTACAGAGCAGAGGAGACCATTTGGGAGCAGAGCTGTCTAGCTGAGAGGGCCTTGAATTGGTGCCAACGGTCATTGGTTGATACATTCAATCAGGGTTAGCTACCATTAGTCTCATGAAAACCCTTCAGTGACTGCCAACAGCTTACAGCAATGGGTTTCGCACTGCTTTGGGAAGGCTGGAGTGTTTTTTCAATATATGCTCTTTGGTATGGGTGGCGGGGGAGGAGCACTGGCACACACACGATTATTCAAAGTCTGATTTTGTTTCAAAATGTATATTAACATTTTAGGTAGAGATTCTCTAGTTTTCCCTTGAGTTTTTAAGTTTAACCTGCCAGTTTCATAATTCTTTTTTTCAATCCAGTGAATATTTAGAATCTTATTGAAGGGAGACTATTATAATTTCCCCTAAAATATTCAAACTGCCTTTAAAATTTAATATATTCCATTGTTAAGTGCTCCGAAGTTCTGATTAATCAATATTATCTTCTGATTTATATAATACTTGAAAAAAAAATTAAAAATATATTAAATTAGCCCTGGCTGGTTTAGCTCAGCGGTTAGAGCATTGGCCTGTGGACCAATGAGTCGTGGGTTCAATTCCAGTCAAGGGCACATACCTCAGTTGTGATTCATCCCCGGTCAGGGTTGTGTGGGAGGCAGCCAGTCAATGTCTTCCTCTCACATTGATGTTTCTCTCTCTCTTTCCCTCCTTCTCTCTCCCTCCCTTCCTCTATCTGAAGATGGATGGAAAACTATCTCCTGGTTAAGATTAAAAAAATAAATAAATAAAATAAAATATAATTAAACATAAATATGGTAACTCAAGTATCTCGCATATACTTAAGAAATCACTTTAGAGTTTTCAACTTAAACCATATGTCTAAAAGTAGCACACATTTGCCTAGCTGGTGTGGCTCAGTGGTTGAGCACTGACCTATGCACCAAGAGGTTGCTGGTTCAATTCCTGGTTAGGGCACATGCCCAGGTTGTGGGCCCAATCCCAGTGGGGGGCAAGCAGGAGGTGGCCAATTGATGTTCTCTCTCATCGATGTTTCTCTCTCTCTCTCTCCTTCTCCTTTTCTCTCTCTAAAAAATAAAAAATATAAAAAAAAATTAGCACACATTTTTTATTAGAATTACAAGTGTAATTTGTTAGATAATCTAACAAATGCTCTTAAATATTTATGGACTTGAATATTAATTTAGACAAAGTATTCCTAAATGTAAAATTTTCCCTTTAATACAGATTTGATTTATTTAATCATTTTTATACTTTAAAATCTCCTATGGTTAGAAAGGCACTTATCAGATAAGAAAACAATTATATCATTTCAACTTAGTGGCTTGGGGCTTCTGATACCATGTTCCAAGTTTCTCATTGACCAGAGGAAAACAGGGCCTCATACCTGCCCAAGATGACCTGGCCACGGGCTTGATGCTTGCCCAAGACCCTGGAGCGGGCTCGGGCCTCTGGCCTCTAGGTGGGCGCTGTGAAGCCATTCTTCTACATTCAGTGTCAACTTACACATCGCCGAATTTTTGTGACGGTCTATTACCTCACCAAGATTACAACAAACTCTGCCACTCCTTTAACGTTGGCATTTCTTTGACTTAGGTATTTGAATGTATTTTCCTCCTGGCCCTTTATACCCTTGCAAAATAATTTTGTCATTTCTTTTAATTTTATCATTGGATTTAGGAGCAGATAACTATCCCCCGACTCCTACTTTTCACTTTTTAAAAAAAATCCTCACCCAAGGATATTCTTCCATTTATTTCCAGACAGAGTGGGAGGGAGGGAGGGAGAGAGGGAGAGAAAGAGAGAGAGAGAGAGAGAAACATCAATTGGTTGCCACCTGCACAACCCCAACCAGGGCCGAGGACTGAACCATAACCGAGGTACGTGCCCTTGACCAGAATCGAACCTGAGACTCTTTGGTCTGTGGGCAGACGCTCTAACCGCTGAGCCAAAGTGGCCAGGGCCTATATTTCACTTTTTAAATGTCTGTGAAATAGTGTCAAGATTTTGGACATCAGGTAACAAAGGTCAGGAATCCCTGCAAGGAAACAAAATGAGTGATTCCTATAATTTCTCGGGTTTACTGACTGGAGAAACATTTCAGGCTGTGGTCAGGGATGGGGAACTCAGATGCTGTCTCCTTGAGTTAAAGAGATGGAACTAGGAATCTGGGGAAGCCAAGATGGCTAGACTTCTCAGAATAGAAGAGAGGAGAGGAGAGAACGGCACACAGAATTCCAGAGCTCTGTAGAGGGCCGCCCTCAAGTGTTCTGTTGAGTACTGATCAGAGCAAACGTGAGAAAACTACCTGGGGAAAAACTACCGGAAAGGATCAGATGGAATGGTCACCAGAGATCACACACAGTTAAAAATAGTACTTAATCACAATAACCAGACTGGACATCTCGTAATTTACAGGGTTTGGGTTAGAGTAACTCAGCAAGGTCTTCCCTTGGTAATGGGGGAAATTAACCCTTGACTGAAGGCTGTTCAGTGTATAAAATGAGGGCCTGAAAGGATCGGCATTTCCAAACAACTATCTGAGAACAACTGAGAAAACCTAAAAATATTTATAGGAATACAAAAATATTCAGCATCCAACAAGACAAAATTTACAATGTCTCACATCCAATAAAAAATTCCCAGGAATGCAAAGAAAGAAAGAGAGAGAGAGGGAGAGAGAGAGAGAGGGAGAGAGCGCGCGCGCACGCAAGCGAGCGTGGGAGAAAGGAAACTGGCCAAGAAATGACATAGATGAGAGAATTAGTAAACAAAATTAAACAATTATTATGACTATAATCACATATGTTCAAAAAGATAGAGAACATGTTAGAGACATGAAAGACATTTATATGACCTAAACTGAACTACTAGAGGTAAAAACTATAATGCCTGAAATGAAAAATACACTAGATGGAATTAATGGCACATTATAAATTACAGAAAAAAGATGAATAAACTTGAGATAATAATGGAAACTATTCAAAATGAGCGTGAAAAGACTGAAAAAATGTAGACAGCATCAGTGACCTGTGGGACAACTTCAAGTAGTCATTTATATATGCATTTAGTATCTCAAAAGAGAGGAGAGAACAAGGAACAACAACAAAAAACTTTAAAGAAATTATGGCTTAAAAATGTCCAAATTTGATAGAAACTATAAATCAACAGAAACTCTACAAACCCAAGTGAAAGAAATATGAAAAAAACTAAGCCAATACACATTATAATAAAATTGCTTAAGCCCTGGCCGGTTTGGCTCAGCGGTTGGAGCGTCGGCCTGCGGTACAGAGAGACCTGGGTTCGGTTCCTGCTAAGGGCACGTACCTCGGTTGTAGTTTGTCCCTGGCCCTGGTTGGTTGTGCGGGTGGCAGCCACTCGATGTGTCCCTTCATATCGATGTTTCTCTCTCTGTTCCTCTCTCTCCCTCCCGCTCTATCTGAACAAAAAATAGAAAAAATGTCCTTGGGTGAGGATGAAAAAAAAAAAATTGCTTAAGATGTATGATAGAGAGAAAATGAACCAGGCAACCAGGGAAGAAAGACAAAGGAACAAAGGTAAGAGGGATAATTCCCATGGGAAACAATGTGAGAAAACAGTGGAGTAACATCTTAAAAGTATGGGATTAAAAAATAGTCAACATAGAATTCTTCACCCAGTAACAATCTCCTTCAAAAACAGAGAAATTTCATCTAAAAAGAAGCTGAAAAAATTCAGCACCAGCAGACCTACACGATAGGAAATGTTAAAGAAAGTTCGTCAAACAATTTTGAGTGGAAAAAAAAAAGCTAGTTTGTGTCTTATCCATTTTATCTAAGTTATCTTCAAGTTTTTCACATTAAGTGGACATTATGTAAGCACTCAAAAAGGCAGAGATTTTTAGATTGGATTTAAAAAGCAAAGCCCAACTACATGCTGCCTACAAGAAACCCATTTTGAATATAAAGATTTAAAATATAAAATGTGAATAGGTTTAAAGGGATGAAAAAGATACACTAACTATAGTAGCTATATTAATCAAACAGTAGATTTCAGAATAATAAATATTAATGGGGATAGAGAGTCATTTTTAATGATACAATTATCAATCATTAAGAAAAATAGCTCTAAACATTTATGCACCTAATAAAATAACTTCAAAATATATGAAGCACAAATTTATAGAACTGCAAGGAAGAATGGAAAAATCCACAATTCTAGTTAATAATTTCAACACCTCCCTTCCTTAGTCACTGATAGAACAAGTAGAAAATTAATAAGGATATAGAAGATTTGAACAATATTATCAATCAACATGACCTGATAATTTATAGAACATTCTACCCAACAACAGCAGGACGTACATTTTTGTCACACATACACAGAAAATTTACCAAGACAACATATTCTGGGCCAAAGGCAGTTCTCAGTATATTGAAAAGGACTCAAGTCATACAAAGTATATTCTCTGACATCAATGGAATTAAATTAGAAATCAATAAAGGAATATCTGAAAAACCCTCAAATGTTTGGAACTACATAACACACTTCTAAATAACACGTGGGTTGAAAAAGACATAACAAGAGATATTAAATATTCCATTTTATGAATGGACATGAAAGCACAGGATTTCAAAATGTATGTAATGCCACTAAATAGCACTTAGAGGCAGTTGTAGTGCTAAAATCCTACATTAGAAAAGGAGGCCTCCAATCAATGACCTCAGCTTTCACCTTAAGAGAGCAGAATAAGATGAGCAAATAAAATCCAAAATGCAAGTAGAAGGGAGACTATAAAGGCGAGACAGGAAATCAGAAAAAAAAAAAAAAAAAAAGAAGAAAGAAAAAGAAAATAAACACAATAGAGAAATGGCTCTGTGAGAAGATCAAGAAAAATGATAAACCCTTTGTCAGACTTATTAAAAAAAGAAAGCACAGATGACCAATATCAGACGTGAAAGAGGTGTTATCATTATGATGAGGGGAATAAGGGGATATTATGACCAAATTTATGAGAGTAAGTTTCACAACTTAGATGAAATGAACAGATTCCTTGACACAAACTACCTCTTTTTCCTCACCCAAAAAGAACCTAAATATTAAATACAGTCAACTGAGTATGTGTATGTCCTACTGGGATCCTGTTTCCTGGCCGTGTGCAGGTGTTCACTCTGCTGTTCCCCAGTGAGTGTGCCGGCTTCTGTGCGGCCCAGGGTGTTCCCCTGTGCGGGCTATTTTGCGCATGTTTTCTGCAATTAAAATGGTTTTCAAGTTTCACGAAAAGGAAAATTCCTTCCCACGAATGCCCAGTGCTTGAGGGGAAAGGTCTGTCCTCCTGAGCTGAGAGGCAGATGGAAGATTTCCAAGGACTGAGTATCTGGAGATGTTAAAAACGAAGTCACCAGATTCGACATGCTTTTCGGGTGTGGGGAGGGGTCGAGTGTGTGCCTTCACTAGCCCTCAGCTGTGGGCAAACCCAGGTGCTCGTGTTGTGAGGGACCCTCCGGGGCACATGAGGGGCTGAGTCAACGCGGTGACTTGGGGATGCACACCCTGGGTCTCTGCCTCTGCCCAGGAAGGGCTTTCAGAGCTGAGCGGGAGCCTCGAGTGCAAGGCACACGGGGCAGTGTTCCCTGGAACTTGAACAATTTGAAGTTAGGGCCCCGTAGTGTGTCCCGCTTGAATAGTGGAGAAGCAGCGTATGGACCTCCTAGCACCTAGAGGGTCAGTGGCTGGCAGATGGAGGGAGACTGCGAAGCGTTCTCACCTCAGTCACCTGAGGAAAATAGGGCCATGACTGGAAGAGGAGGCCCAGAGGAAGACTCCAGAGGACACTGGCAATTAGAGAGACAGGAGCTGTGGAGACACTGGGGTGAATGGGGAGACTTGCAGATGGGCTTCCAGAGGGGGTGCCTCTGGGGTGGCGAGGTCCCCCATGGAGCAGGTGCCAGGAGGCAGGGGGGGGAGAGGCAGGACCAGCAGTGCCTTAATATGGCCCAGTATGTATTAACAGCTTCTGTTACCTAAACGTCTAACGTGCCTCTCTAGTTAGAGGACTCCGTCTGTATTATAGGTATCATGGGCAGTTTGGCAAAGGGGAATATGCCTGCCATCCACATTCCAGAAGCAAATACCCGGGAGAATTTGTATGAGAAATTATTGGATTTGAGTGTTACAGACAAGCTCATGGATGGCATTCCTGTTGGATTATTAAGGGCTACTCAGGGTGTTTGGAGATGCCTGTTGCAAGTTTAAGTCCGTAAGTCCCTGGTTAGCGAACACCAGTTATGTGCCCCTATCCGGCACCGGGTCCCTGGCCTTGGTTCCAGGCCCTCCTAGCAGGAGCTTCCAGTCCGGTGGAGGAGCCAGGGCTAATTAGAGGAGAATCGAAGAGACAGATGGAGCGTTGGAGAACGGCCCACAGAGGAAGCGCTCAGGCACGTGCAGAGGCAGGGCCAGCGGGGGCTGGAGTCGGGGAAAGGACCACTCTGAAACTGAGTGCAGGTGGAACCGCTATCAGAGGCAAATACCAGCTGAGGCTCTGTTCAGCTAACACAGGGTGACTTCTCATGTTATGAAATGTTCAACACCTCCAGTAAAATGGACCTGATTTATAAGCTAGGTGAATGAAATCATGAATATGATTTATGTCTAGAGTTAGAATTTAAGGGACTAGAAAAGTCTGTGCATCTCCATCTGGACACATCCTTTGGCATCACTGTGCAGAGGGGACATCAGGAGGAGTAGTCCAGTGCCCCGGGCACTGTTCTCTCCAGGGAGACGGGAGCGAGGGGTGCTCTGGCCTTGTAACCCTGAAGTGACAGGAGAAAGTCCTCTAGCTTTCAGAAGTGGGAGGGGTCCCTCCTAAACGTCAGACTGTGGGGAATGTTTGTTAGTGTGGCAATAACTCAGGAACGCTGTGGGCAGAGGGTCCTCTTTCAAAGTCCTTCTAAGGCCGTATATTCATTTGTAAGAACCAAGGACACTGGAAGGATGGCATCTAGGGAACCTGAACCCCCCCTCCCCCAGCAGGAGAAATCTGCTGAGCACATGGGAGTTCACAGTCCCATTCCAGGGAGAGAGCTGGGGTCCATGCCTCTGCCCCGGGGTCTGTGGGGTGTAAGCCTTGAGTGAGCAACAGAGCACCAGCTATCCCCAGAGGAAGGCTGAGCTCAGCCTGCAGAGGTTGCGCGCCGGCATGCTGGGATGGGTGTTGCTATCGGTGTCCATCCCCCCGCAGGCAGGCCTCTTCCTGTAGTGAGGGGTTTAGAACTTGCCGTGGCTGAGAAAAGGAAGCACGAGGCTCGTTACTGTTTTCTTTACGAGGTTTCTCCCATGTTTGTAGCTTCACAGTGAAGGCTGTGGCAACTTCAAATAAAAGTCAGATTAATCAAATCAGCTCCAGTGTACACGTGAGTATGTTTTGGGGGAAAGAAACTGGCTTTCAAAAGATGCTGGAAAAATAGGGTAATGTTTGTTGATATGAGTTGTTTATTTATTTATACGAATAATAAAACATTTAATTTGGGAGAGAGAGAAGAGGGAGAACCTGCCCTTCAAATAAGTCTCCCAAGTCATTTGAACTGTAGACGTTCCCTTTTGATGTCATGTACATATGCGTGTGTATTTGGTAGAGTGATAACCCTGCAATGTGCAGTTTTTTTTCACCTTGCCTTGGCATCATCATGCCTTGTTTCATGGATCTGAGACTTTGCTCAGGGCTGCATAATATGGCACTGCGTGAGCAGTTCAGGGTTTAATGACAGGTCCCTCTGACACAGGAGAGCCAGGTGGGTTCTGTTTATAGACAGCACAGCCATGTTAAATTGAATGCTCTCTTGAAGAGGAATGTCTTAGGTACGAATTAGGGAACACTTTAAGAAAAGCTAAACTAAGGATTCTAGAAGTGGACAAAGACACTTGAAACTAGTACAAGAGTGGGTCATAGGCAGCTGTCCTTCTGCCTCCCAGGATGGCACTTGAGGTGGTGTGTTCTCCTGGGTGCTGTGGTTTGTTCTGAATCCCCTCCACTATCCCGTGTTAGGTTGGCTGTCAGCGGCTGCATTTATTCTTCTCTGTCCAGCACGAGAAGGGTGGGAAACTCTCTATGTTACTCCAAACAGAAAAATCCAAACTTAAACATTTTTCACCCTGCAAAGGGATAATTGGCTTTATGAAACCTTTAACTAATGAGCTCAATTGCATCTAAAATGTTTTATTCCTGATCACATTGGTGGGACTTCTGATTGGGAGAGGAGGTGAAAATTAGAGAACTTTAAACCAAAAGCCTGGGGATGTCTTCCCCCTTGAATACTGATGGAAAAGCAATTAATATAGTTAGATAGCACAGGATTCAGTTTGCAAAAATTTAGGCAAGTTAAAAAAATTTAAAAAAACACCAGCTAGAAAGCAAGGTGAACAAGATTTGCTGAGCTCCAGTCAAGTCGGTGGTAGAATCGTAGAATCAGAGCCCTGGGAAGGACCCTCGACCCCTCGCCCTGCTGAGTGCATATTCTCTGAGGTCTCCTGGCAGAAGGGCATGGAGCTTTGGGCCTAGAACACTTCCTGGCGTGGGGAGGTCACTATCCCCATGAGATACCCTAAAATGCTTTGCTTGTGGGTAAGCTCTTCTTCCAATGGTGACATCATCTGCCTCCCCCGGAGCTTTCTCTGGTGTCCTGAGTTCCGCCCTGTGGAGCAACACCAAACGAACCCGACCTCTCTGCCCACCTTTCAGGTGGTTGTGGCCATCATCATGCTTCTCTCGAGTCTGCTCCTTTCCAGCCTAAATGCCCTTATTCCTACTCTTTGACCTTTGTCAATCAGACCCTTGTCATTCTAATGTGTCTCCTCCAGACAAAGGCCCATACGTATGTCAACATCTAGCAAAACTGTGATACCCATAGCAACGTTTCTGGGATTAGGACTTGGCAATCAATCCCACTTAAGCCTCGGGGGGTAGAAAAAACCTTCCTGCAGTGATTTTTTTTTTCTTATTTGTGGGACAGTGAGAGTAACAAACAGAAAAAAACAAACCTAGTAATTTCACCCAACTTTAGTTCTTTATTGGGTCTTCATTTAGTTCTTCATGGGGACAGTTACTTTTCTGAGTCATTAGGGGTTGTGGGGGGAGAGAACAGATAAAGAAGCATAACAAAAGAAGAGTTGGCTTCACTCACCTCTCCCCAGAACAGAACACAGGATCTCTTATTTGCAGTTCTAGAAAGTAAGAGCTTCTAGAGTCTTTCTTAGAGGTCACTTCCATCAACCTCCTGATGTTCATACGACAAAACGAATGCCCAGAGAAGGTAAGTGACCAGCCTAAGATCATAGAGAGATTAATGACAAGCCCTAAAGCAGGGCCCAAATATTTAGGGTTCTTTCCATCAATTTCTGCTGCCTCTACCTCTCTTCCTTGCCTCCTCTTAGACTCTACCTTTGTACCTACCCCCCAACCCCCAAACCTCTTTGTCCCTCTGATCATTATTTTTACTTAAAAGATTCATTTTAAAAATACAAGTAGCAAAGTCAGAAGATGCCTAGGCACCTTTTCCCCCCATGAGAATCTTTTGCACTGTGGTTTGTAAAGGAAGCTGACTTTAGCAATCTAGGTTGTTATCAAAGGAGAACAGTGGTCATTGAGACAATGCATGGGTCTAAATATGTCGGCAGGTGTAAGAGCTGTCTCATCCCACTGGGGCTACAGGAAATGTTTTTACTCAAATATACAGGTCACAGATAGGTCAGAGAGATAGTGCAGTACCAGGGGGTCAAACCAGCCACAGTGTGGTTTCTACAGACATGCGGCCTCTCTCGGGCCAGGGGAACAGAAGTGCCCATCTCTAGAAAATGCCTGACTGTTCACATGGGCACCCATAGGGAGAAAACTCATTTAAAACAAAACTTCTGCAGAGTCAGGGGCCATCTTTAATTTTAATCTTGGGTCTACTCACTTCTTCTAGAATATATCTTGGACATTCCAATATGTTCATTTGTTTCTCCGTGTTTGTTGTGTATTTGTTTACTTGTTCAATAATTATTTTTGGGTGCCTCCTTTATGCCAGCAACTTTCCCTTCTTCCCTATCTAAATTCTACTCTGAATCCTTTAAGATTCAACTGAAATTGCGCATCCCTTGTTTGTACTGTCTCTGCCTCTCATCTGCTAGGAACACTTGATGCTCTCCCCTGTAGGCTCTACCTTACCAACTGGATAGGCAAACCCAATGTTGTTTAGCCACGTGCAGCCAACCAAGTTCATGTGTGATTTTACATTTCATGTTCACAGCATTAGATAGGTATTATCATCATTTTCATTGCAAAGGTGAGAAAACTGATGGCTCAGAGAGATTAAGAAACTTGCTTGTTGCCCTGGCCAATTTGGCTCAGCAGTTAGAGTGTCGGTCCATGGACCAAAGAGTCACAGGCTCAATTCAGGTCAAGGGCACGTACCTTGGTTGCAGTTCGACCCTAGCCCTGGTCGGGGTCATGCCGGAGGCAACCAATCAATGTGTCTCTCTCACATTGATATTTCTTCCCCTCTCCCTTCCTTCCTCCCTCCCGCTCTATCTGAAGATGAATGGAAATATATCCTTGGGTGAGGATTTAAAGAAAAAAAAAGAAGAGACCTTGCTTGTCACATGGTTGGGGTAACAGTGCAAGACTCAGACTTAGGCTGGTCCATCTGATGCTAAAACTTCTTCTTTTTTGTCTTCCATCTCACTATATTTGTCTTAAACTTCCTTTTGTTTCTGTTGAGTCTTACACATTGTCAGTACTCAGCTACATTCTGATTGAATTGATCTAAAGCCTTCTGTTCCGGTTTGATAGTTATAGAGGCATACATTCACTTTGGAAACCATCCCAGAAATATGAAACTATTGGATTGGATTATGGTCATTTTTGTTTCTAGTGTTATCCTAATTTCTTGGGTTGAGCCTGGAAGAAGATGAAATAAATATATTGCCATTATAAAGCAGCTTGTTCGTGCACAGCTATCACATCATGCCCTACCCTCCAGAACAGAATTTGATTTCTGGGGTGGAGGAGAGGGAGAGTACTTCTGAGTTGGCCTAAACAGAAAAGATGACTTGATATCTGACATTTAGGGAAATTCCTCACTTTTCATCTAAGTGCCTTAGCATCCATATCAACTCAGCTCAAGTTTGCTGCTTCACTGGGAATTTGGCCTGGGTGGTGTGGCTCAGGGATTGAGCATCAACCCATGCACCAAGAGGTTGTTGGTTCAATTCCTTGTCAGGGCACATGCCAGGGTTGTGGGTTCGATCCCCAGTGTGGGGCATGTAAGAGGTGGCCAATCGGTGTATTTGTCTCTTTTCCTTCCTCTCTCTTTAAAATCAATAAAAAAAATTATAAATTGGGAGTTTGGCATTGTTTGCTTGTTGATTGGTTTGTGCTTTTTTATGGGAGCTCTGGCAGTTTTGTACTCTCGCATGAGCTTAAGAAATCAGTTTCACTCTTGGTTCAAATTTATGCTGCCAAACTAGTAAGGGTCCCTCCAATATTGGGTGCCGTGTTTATCTACTTACATAGGCAACCTTGTCATCTGTGAATGAAGACAGTTTTATTTCTTCCTCCCCCGCCCCCTTTTTTTGTCATATTTTAGCAGCTAGGACTTCCAGTATGATTGTAAAAAGGAATGGTGAGAGTTAATATCTTTGCCTCATTCCTGATCTTAGGGGGAAAGTCATTCACTTCTCACCATTAAATATGATGTTATCTGTCCTTTTTTTTTGTAGATATTCTTTATCAAGTTGATAAAGTTATCCTTTATTCCTAGTTTGGTAAGAATTTTTACCATGAATTGAATGTTGGGTTGTTGTCAAATGTTTTTCTGAATCAATTAATATGATCATATACTTTTATCATTAGCTTACTGATGTTGTGGATTACATTGATTGATTTTTGAATGTTGAACTAGCTTTGCATACCTGGAAAAGATTCTACTTGATCTTGGTATGCAATTCTTTTTATTCATTGTAGGATTTTATTTGTTACTATTTTACTGAGGATTCACATGACTTTATTTAAGCCGCAGCCATGAATAAATAATTCACTTGTTCCAAAGTCTCAGTGACTCCTAAGTGTCATCAACTAGAACCCAGATCCCTTAGTCACTCAAAGTTCTCTAGAATCTGGCCTCAGTTTACCATTCTATGCTTCTCTCCCACTACTTTCATGATGTTACCTAAATATTTTCTATGCTTTTCTTACCACTCTGTTTTTAAATATCCTGTTCCCTTTATTGGGCACTAGGCATAATATTCAACTCTTTCCCACTCTCATTTTCTGAAATCCTGTTTTTGTTTAATACCAAGCTAAATTATAACCCTTCCCCCATTTCTGGAATTATGTCTTTTTCATCTCTGTGTCTCCTAAAACACAGCGAGATATATGCCTAAAATTCAGCTTTGGCCTCATTTGTCAGGATCTGACTTTGTCTTTGTTTTAGATTTCAGACACTGAGATAATCTAGTCCAGCTTTGCAAGCCGAGTAGCAATCCCTGTATTTTATTACAACAGAATGTCGTTTCTGTGCTAATTATTTACTACCTCATGGTCTATTTTATTGCTGGACTTCGTAACTGTTAGAAGGTTTATGTGATACTGAGCCAAGGTTTGCCCACCCATTACTTCCATCATTGGTTCAACAGAAGCTTTCATGAAGGGCTTTTAGGGAGACAACATGGTGCAGTGGGAAGAGCTTAGGCCTTAGCATCAGGCAGTCTTGGGATAAAAATCCAGTCTGCTTCCTATTAGCTACACTGTCCTGGATGAGTCCATGGGTTTGCCAGAGCCTCTGTTTCCCTTCCTTAAAATGGGGATAACACCTTTTTAGGAGAATTGCTAGAATGACTGACAAAATGTATGCATGAAATAAATTATGTAAAGCTGTAAGTACAACACATGTAATACGGTAAGTACTCACCAAATTATAGCAATCTGTGAACTACCGGGTGTGCAGTGCTCCTCCAGGTGCCGTGCGGAATCAAGGTGTATAAACAAATCCTTCTCTCGTAAGGCACTTAGGGTTAATTTGAATTGTGTTCCAAACTTATTGTTCCAGATGAATAACAGGAGAAACTTTGCTCCCCTGTGGGATTAGTCCAGGTTGGCTGTCAAGGGTTGGGATTTCTGATGGGGACAATGTCATAGTTTCTTGGGATCAGGACTCGCCTCCTCGACTTAAACGATATATGATCAATCAATTCAATCGATGTTGCCAGTGGTGGTTTGGAAAGGCCAGACTCAGTATAACGCTTGTGTGGGAAGGAAAAAATGAACTAGGCTTTGAGGGTTGATTGGGTGAACTGGTGTAGACAGTGGAGCTGAGGGGAAAAACAAATGAGAGTCCCTTTGAACTTTCTTTTCCCGTCATCAGAAGGCTCTGTGGGGACAAGTATCATCTATCTATCTACCTCTTTATTTTTGGTTGTCAGATAATCTTTAATATTGAAATCTTTCCTTTGTCATTCTCAATTAGCGGGGCATTCCGCTGCACCACAGTTGATGTCATCTATGATGTGTTGAGGGTGGCAGCCATTGACATTGCAGCCCGCAGACGGGGCAGTCCCCGGGATCTCTCTATGGTTCCAGAGAGTTCTCTAGCCAAAGATCGGTGCCGCATCTGTCAAGCAATGTTAACAGTCTCGTCACAAGTGATGGTTCCACTGTGCTTAATGTGTTTTGTATTTTTTTGCTTCTTTTGGTCTCATGGTGGTTCTTTGAGGGCTTTGATGATCAGGGCAGAGGCAGAAGGTACTACCGCACTCTGGGCCTGTCTGTTCTGAATAGTCAGTTTTACTGTAATCCTCAGACCTTTCCGATCACTGTTTGCTTTGGCGATGTCATCACCAACCTTTTTTGGAGATAAGCCCGGGGAGCTGATCTTGGGGGCCAGGGACTTTTCCATCTGTGCACCTCAGGCATATGACTTTGACCTCACTGGGGCTGAGCTTTGGTGGCATGGTGGAGGCAGCTGGTGTTGGATGAACCCAGATTCAGGATGACCGAAGAAAGTTGCACCTAAGCCTCCTCCAAACCTAGAGCCAAAATACAAAACCAAGCAAACAAACAAAAAACACTGACAAGCATCTATTTTAAGACAATAATTCATAGTGATATCCAAACCTTTTTTTTTAAAACATGGATATTCTCTTCCCCTTTCTTACACTATCACTCTCATTCTGTGACTTGTAAAGATAATTGTGTATAGCTTGTTTTGTTTAGGCTATGCAGTATTTTTTGTTTTTTGAATATGTTTTTACTGATTTTTTTTTTAGAGAGAGGAAGGGAGAGACAGAGAGATAGAAACACCCATTAGCTACCTCCTGCATGCCCCTTACTGGGGATGCAGCCTGGGCATGTGCCCTGAATGGGAATCAAAACAGACCTCTCAGTCCATGGGAGGATGCTCAGTCCACTGAGCCACATCAGCCAGGCTATGCAGTGTTTCTATCTGTGAACTGGAAGTAAGATTCTCAATGACCTGACACTTTGTTAAATGTTTTGTGGTCTTAGTGGGCAATCGGTAATGGTAGCATTGACCATTTTCTAGGTTAACATGCAGTGACTGGTCTCTATGACACATAGCTTTTGGGACTTTGCCACTGATGCAAAATTAACTCCTGCGGGAAACTTTGCTGCTCCTTTTGGCCCCCTTCTATGTAGAGGTTCAGTGGATTTTCATGTTGGCTCCAATCCTAATTAGGCTCCTTAACTTGGCAAAAGAGGACATTGGCCCTATCCTACGCATGGCTTATGGCCAAAGTATATCCTGTCTTCCTTGGACAGAAACAAGAGATTATCAGAACCTCAAGCTTTTTCTTGATAGTATAACTTCAAACTTTGGAGCCTTTAGTCTTATCAGAAACTTTTTTTTAAATCCTCACTGGAGGATATTTTTCCATTTACTTTCAGATAGAGTTGGGGAAGGGGAAGGGGGAGGGAGGGAGGGAGAGAGAGAAATATCGATGTGAGAGAGACACATCTATTGGTTGCCTCCTGCATGACCCTGACCAGGGCCGGGGATTGAACCTGCAACCCAGGTTACGTGCCCTTGACTGGAATCAAACCTGTGACTCTTTGGTCCGCAATCTGATGCTCTAACTGCTGAGCCAAACCAGCCAGGGCAGAAACTTATTTTTAATAAATAATATTCTTGGAGGATTATTTGAAGGATAAGCCATCCATCTGCTTCTTTATATTCGAAATATTATCCTTGGGTCAAAGGATACCATCAGATGATTGCAGACTTGGACTGCATTGTCCTGGTTTTTCAAATAATTCATTCTGATGAATTGAACTTTGACTTGTACCATTAGTCTGTATTGAAGAATAGCCCCTTGAAACCTGCAGTGTATTCACTGTGGGTCATCAATGAAGGTAGAATTCAATACACTACATTGGGGCAGGGAGGAAATTCTCTCTGGTTGCAGTACCAGTACACCTGTGCTTTACCTGGGTACCTGTTGCTGCCTTTCAGAAACCAAGAAACTTTTAACCAATATTACCCTCTGCATTTGCCCCGGGAAGCATGTGGTCTTCTTCAAAGCTGTGGTCTTCTCTCTACCTAGCATTGTATCTTACTCCTTGCTTTATTGGTTTTGCCGACTTTGTTTTCCCTTCAGCACAATATTCTTATGGAAACCAAACACTAATTATACTGTATGGATATTTGTAACTGGCACAAATCCCTTTCTGAGCAGGTCAGGGCAAGTTTGAATTTGTAAAAGCCTCCTCTTTGATGAAGGTCAGCATGGTATGTAGAAAATTCCCGAGGAAAGAGCAAAGGACAGGCATTATCTTTAAAGAACACAGATCAGCGTCTGTTTACATCTCAGTTCTGCAAAATTATCTTCTAACTCTCACAGGCAATACACCCAGGCCACAGCTTCAGCTTCTCAGGAAATCGTGGAGATGTTCCAGAAATGAGTCTGGGCCACTGACTAGAAATGCCATCATACTGGGCAGATGACTGCAGTCATAGCAGAAACCAAGCACACCCTTAGTCAACCCCCCCCCCCCCGCCCACCAGTCTGCCTCACCTCTGAGGGGACCAGCAGCTGCTCAGAACACACCCCAGACCCTCGTGTGGCAGAGCCTCCAGAATTCATGCATCTCTGTGGCTCTGCTCATGTCTGGAGGTCTCTGGTTAGTTGTCTTTATTCCGCCTAGTAAAGAGACAGATAGGCTGGTGAGCGCTATACAACCCTGGTGAAGAGGTAGAGATTACTTGCCATGACCCCTCAGAGAAGTCATGGACTCCTCAAACTGAGAATGTCTTCCTCAGCCATGGACTCGGCCCTTGAGATGTCCTCATGCTGTGCTCAGTGCCCTTGGCTCAGCCTACAGCAGCCTCCTGGGTGCTACATGTCCTTGGGGACTCATCTAAGTCCTTTAACTTCTCTCCACACCACTAAGAGTCATTCCTCCACAAGTGCAATTACTGCAGCCTTAGGTTTGGAGCACGCTTGGCCCTTAGACCCCGCTGTCCTTGTGCCTAGGCCATGTTATTTGTCCATGGCTGTACTCCAGCTAAGATGTAAACTCCTAGATGCAGCACATCTATCCTAACCTTGGTCTTATATTTCTCACGGACATCAACATGATCCTAAGCACCGACAGGTACTCAAAAATGTCTCCTCCTCTCCTGTTGCTCTGCATTGCCCCTCCTCTATTCCTTCTGCATCTCCTTCTGTTTATGGGTCTCTAGTAATCAGTCTTGCTGCTGTCACAAGTAGCCCCCAAACCCTAGTGGCTTCTAAAACATAGATTTGTTTCTGTGTCATGAACATGCTATGCTAGCTGTGGCTCTGCTCCATGTGTGTTCTCATGTGGGATCCCTGCTGAAGGGGAAGCCCTGGCTGGAGACGAATCATGGCTGAAGGAGAGAGCTAGAGAACTGGAAAAACTCGCATGGACTCTAAGGCCTTTTCTCTATTATTTCCATTCCTATTGTTCCAAGCAAGTTATGTGGCCAAGGCTGACATGGGCAGGGATGTGAACCCCACCCACAGGAAAGCACAAGGGAATGGTGGATGTGCAATCATCTTCCAAGGAAGGGAGCCAAGAATTGGGAACAATGAACATTTTATCATAGTAGATGCCTGGTCCTGCTGGGAGCATCACATAGGCAATGTGTGCTCGTATCTAGGTACAGTCGTTTTATGGCATACAACAACTTTAGCTCTATTTTATAACAAGGAAACAGAAACTCAGACAGCTCTTAAATGAATGACTGAATGTCTGCATTTCTTTCAGTTTTTCTAATTGACTGGTCATGCTCAGCCCCAGCAGCATTTTCCTTTTCCAGGTAATGCTACTAGTATCACTCTTACAGTTTTCCACCTGGTCCTACAGAAGAGCATTCCGTAGCTTTTCATAATCTATCTCTATAGATTACGATATTTAGATGCCCCAATCCCTAATGGTGAGTCTGATGGTAGAAACTTCAAGGACCACCCACAGTTAGGGCTAAGGGAGCCTTGTTAATAATACATGTTAAGCCCTGGCCAGTTTGGCTCAGCAGTTAGAGCATCAGCTTGCGGTCCAGAGAGACCCGGGTTCGGTTCCCGCTAAGGGCATGTACCTTGGTTGCAGTTTGTCCCCGACCCTTGTTGGGTTGTGTGGGTGGCGACCACTTGATGTGTCCCTTTCACATTGACGTTTCTCGCTCTCTCTCTCTCTCTCTCTCTCTCTCCCTCTCCCTCCCTCCCCCCCCTCACCCTCCATCTCTCCCTCCTTCCCTCCCTCCCTCCCTCTCTATCTGAACAAAAAGCAAAAAAAAAATGTCCTCAGGTAAGGATAAAAAAAAATACATGTTAAGCCTCTCTTAATGTATGTTCCAAATGCTAGTCTCAAATCATTAGTGGGTCTTGACTTGAAATCAATGTAATGAGTCATCAAAAATATATTTTTTAAAAGAAATAAAATAAAATGAAGTAAACAGTATCAGACTCCATCATATGTAATAAGGATACATTTCATCAAATGTTTGTCTCATTTATATGTGTATATGTTGTATGTATACAGAATCATAGTCTAAAAGGTGTTTTTTGTTAAGTTGCTGTCAAAAAAAGTTTTGAAAGCTATTGCTTTAAAAAATACTTCCTTTAGTTCACTCACTGGGTCCATCCTTTCTGGGATCTGGCTCAGTGAAAAGCCTGGAAGGCCGAAGTCCATCCTTGTGTCCCATCTTGCCATGGGAGGCTGACCTAGATGACAAGGATGGGCTCTTCTCTTCCAGGTATTTAGGGCCCAGGACTAGGATGCTGTTGACTTCCAAAAATGAGATAGTTGATCAAGACATTCTCTGTAAGACCCCTTTCAGCTCTATGATTCTACGAGCCTATCTCTTTTGTTGTAGGAAGAAAGCAATCCACCAAAATATCTTACTATTTTTTGATAACATGAAACCCCAAACATTTTGGGTTCTGTTTTCATACCTCACTCCTGTGTTTGTGTCACTGCATGGTTTGCCAATTCATGAGGATAGTGGACTTTTTTTTTTTTTGTCTGGCCAGTGCTCTTTCCTGCCAGTTCTGGTCCTACTTTCTATCAACAGCATTCAACCATAGCAGTTGGACCAATGGATAAATGTGACACAGCCATTAGAAACCCTCCTTGCGATCTTCTCTAAGGAAGCTGAGATTGTTTTCTCTTTTCTGGACTCATAGCTGGGCGCTCGAAATGATGTTAAGCCGTCTTTTCTATCCCCCCTCTGTGCAAGGAGGCTCTGGGCAGAGGGTGAGGCTGCACTTGGAGACGGGTGTGTGACGGCGGTTTCAGGGAGGAAGAGAAATCACAGAACATACCTGTAGGTTGAAGATACCCTGGTTTGAACTCTCAGAGCCATCTGACCTGAGGTCAAATCCGATTTTCAAAGTCACCGTACAAATACATTCCTTTCTTGTGTAAACTAGTTTTACTTCTGTTCACATACCTTTTGTCAAAAACAATTGCATTCCCCCTTCCCCAAAGTATTTATTAATCATAAAAATGTACCATAAACAGTGTTTGAGCTGGACAATAACAGTTGCAAATCATACCCGCAGCTAGTTTCGCTTCAGATTTTTCCAATTTTTGTTTAGTATAAAAAAAATATCATTAAAGAAAACTTTTTAAAGAATAAAATTTATCTCTATTTCCACCAATGTATTTTTATTTATTTATTTATTTTGGTTTTCCATGTTTTCATCTAATGTTCCCTCATATGCAAGATAGTTTTCCATGGTTGAAATCACAGTGTACCCCAAATTTAGAATTCTACTTTTTCTATGAACATTAAATAATAAAGTCTTCATATTGCCCTGGTTGGTTTGACTCAGCAGTTAGAGCATCGGCCTATGGTCCGGAGAGACCCAGGTTCAGTTCCCACTAAGGACATGTACCTCGGTTGCAGTTTGTCCCCAGCCCTGGTTGGGTCGTGTGGGTAGCGACCAGTAAATGTGTCCCTTTCATGTCAATGTTTTTCTCTCTCTCCCCCTCCCACTCTATCTGAACAAAATATCAAAAAGTGTCCTTGGGTGAGGATAAAAAAAAAAAGTCTTCATATTAATAATACTTAGTTTCTATATAACAGGGTAACTCAGCGCCAGCACCGTTGACATTTTGGGGCCTGTCCTATGCATTGTGGAATGTTTAGCAGCATCTCTGGCTTCTCTCCATTAGATGCCAACAGAACCCACCTCTCCCTCCACTGGGACAACAGAACATCTCTCCAGACACTGCCAAATGTCCACTGGGGGTGGGAAGTGGGACAAATTATACCTGGTAGAGAACCATTGCTGGATAATATTGCTGACTTAACACCACAATTTTCTTAACCATTCCCCTATAATTTGGATTTTGACATTACTCCCAATTTATTGCTACTACAAATAATGCAAAAATCAGTACTCGATGTACTTATATATTATGAAATTGATATCCTAAGAATAAATTCATCATGGTCAAGTGGTAGGAATGGTATTTATTGCCAACTTGCTTTTCAAAAGAATTCCACCAGTCTCTAGCATAAGGTACAATGTTAATTAGTTAATTGTTTTCTAGTCTAACATGTTGCAGTTTCAATTCAATTTCAGGTTCATGAAAGGGGTCTAGACTTGGAGTCAGGCTGGTCTGGGTCAAAACCCGGCATTAGTACTGATAGGTTGACCGTAGGTACTTTCTTAATCTCTCAGTCCCATGTCCTCATTTGTAAAATTAGCCTAACAATCCTTACAAGGGTTGTTTTGCTCAAAACCATTAACTGACATTGATCTTTACTGCTTTGGATGCTCCAAATGCCTCTGCCTGTGAGAACGTCACTGAAAAATGCCATCTGTGTTGTTAAAAGCCTGGAGAGGGGAAGGAATTGACCTTGATCACACAGGAGATCTGTATTCCCCGGGGAGGTGGGGGTTTATTGCACCAGAGAGGTTACTGCCCTTGGCGCCTACCTTGCTGGAGGCTATGGGGGCCATCAGAGCAAAAGGAGGCAGAGACTGCAGACACTTGAAATGACGGGAGCAGTAGGTAGAAATGACAAAACTGAAGGCCGACCTAGGTGGAACCTGTAATAAAGGCTGTGGGTATACGCAGGAGGACGGGAGTTCGGGGGCTGTGGGGTCATGGGGAGAAGGCTTTATGAGGAGGACATAGGGTGGGCTACACGCACTATCAAGGTAGGGAAGATGAGGAGGTGGTGGGTACAGGTGTGTCAGTGGAGACTGGGAGGAGCTGAGCTAGCACCCAGGGGAGCAGGAGGGTGCTAGGAGCAAGCAGTGGGGAGTAAAGGAGGACAGGTAGGGCGGGGCACAGGTAAAGTCAGGACAAGGCGAAAGGACAAGCCAGCCCCCTGTCCTGCTGCTGCTGTTGGGGGTGTTTGAGTCCAGGTATTTGTGATGGAATTGATGGGTTGCTGAGTGGACCAGAAAGCTGATTTGAGCCCATAATAGCAGGACTCTTCTTGATTAAAGTGACAGAAATAAAATATATACAACTTTAAGCAAAAATAAAACACTACCATTGGTGATTCCTCACAAAGTTGAAAGAAATTCCATGTGACCCAGCAATTCCACTCGTAGTTATACAGCCCCCCAAATTGAAAACAGAGGCTCAAATAAAAACTGTCTGCGCATGTTCATAGCAGCACTAATCACAATAGCTAACAGGTGGAAACAACTCAAATGTCCATCAGTGGAGGAATGGATAAACACAATGGGGTATATACAAATAATTGTGTTTGTGGAATATTCAGCCACAAGAAGGAAATAAATTCTGTTACATGCTACAACATGGATGAACCTTGAAGACATTATGCTAAGTTAAAGAAGCCAGGGGCAAAAGTCACATGTTGTATGACTCCATTTCTAGGTAAACCCATAGACAGAAAGTAGGTTAGTGGTTACTAGGGGTGGTGGAGTGTGGTGGGAGTGTCTGCTTAATGGGCAAGGGGTTTCTCTGGGGATGAGGAATGTTTCAGAATAAGATAGAGGTGGTGATTGCACAACATTGAGAAGGTGCTAAATGCCACTAAATAGTGCACTTTTAAGTTGTTAGTTTTATGTTGTATGGATTTCATCTCATTAAGGGTCACTACCACTCAGGAAGGGTAAGCACACTGCTGGTCCTCAGAAACTGCTGGAAACCGGACTGGACGGCCTAGAAGGCTTTCCTCTGCTGCTTTCTGGGCATCTGCGCAGTGGTCTCACTCCCCATGGGGGAAATGTGGCAGCTGAGACCTCCAAGTGGCTCTAAGCATGGCGGCCTCCCGGCTGTCAGTCTCCGTGACAGCGCTCCTTATTGGTCCAGCATGGATCAGCTGCTCGACCGCAGCAGGGACAGGGCCATAAAGCTTGCAGGGATTGGGGGAATAGATGGACCCACATGCTAGGATGAAGTCCCTCGGGGCCTTCGCCCACGTGGATTGGATTTCAAGGGAGAATGAGGAAAGCTTGCCAAGTAGGTCCACCTCGCAAATTTAATACAGATGTTCAAAGTAAATGCCACCTTTCTGAGGAACACCCACTGCCAGCCCCCAACTGTGAGTTATTATGACAAATGATTCTCTTTTCATTATGCTGGTGGCTTTGCTTTTGCTGTCGCTGGGACCCCAGAGGGTCAGCCCTGCACACAGCAGGTCCTCAGTACATGCCTGGTGCTGCTAGTGAGTCTAGGCCTCTGAGGGTTCCTCTTTCCTTCATTCTGAATGCTTCCTCCATCAGCAAGTCTGGTCAGCCCTACATCCATTGTACATCCTGATTCCCTGGACCTTCTCTCCAACAGGCTCCTACTAGTGCCCTGGCTTCTGCTGTCATCTCAGCCCCTGAAAGGTAAATCAGATCATGTCATACCTTTCCTTATACCCTTCGATGCCTTCCCACTGTATTTTGAATAAATGCAAACTCTCTATTGGGGTCCGCAACTCTGTACCTCAGAGATTCTAAATCCTACCTGTCCTTTAAATCACCTGGAATACTTTTTAGAAATATTGATACCTGGGCTTTCCACAGACCAATCAAGTCAGAGTCTCAGTGTGAGGAGATGGGAGACTGGGCATGAATATTTTCTAGAAGCTATAGAGTTGATTCTACAGTGCAGCCAGAGTTGAGAGCCACCACCCTCCGTGATCTGGTAGCTGCTGGTCTCTCTGAATTCTCTTCATCACTGTTTCCTTCATGACCACAGACCTGGCACATTGGCCTTCTTTCTGCTCCTCAAGCCCAGACAAGCTCATGCTGACCTTGGGGCATTTGCACTCAGTCCTCATGTGATCTGGAATGCTTCACCTTCACGTCTTCACTTGACTGGCTCCTCCTTGTTTTTCTGATCTGTGCTCAAACTTTACCTTCTCAGAGAGTCCCTCTGACCACCTGACTGTTTTATCTGATGTTCCACCTTGTTTACTCCAGTTGCTTTCTACCACGTTACCCTGTTTTCCCATCTGCACAGCACTTGCCACCATCTGAAACAAGCTTAAGAAGAAATCTGTTCGTATCCTGTGTCTCTTACAAGAATGTCAATATCATGAGCAAAGGGGTCTTTCTTACTTTATTCATGCTTTATCTCCAGAATCTAGAACAGTGTCTGGCTCTGAAGATATGAACCCATGCACCCCAAATTTCACATTGTTTAGATATGGGCTGTCCATTTGGCTACTGAGCACTTGACATATGACTAATTTAAATTGAGATGTGCTGTAAGTGTAAGATATACACTGAATTTTAAAGAGTATAAAAAATAAATGTAAAACACCTTGCTAATAGTTTGAACATTTTTATTACATGTTGAAATGATATTTTGGCATATTGGGTTAAAGAAAACATTAAAATTTATTTCACCTTTTTTTGTTTTACTTTTGGGGATGTGGTTGTTAAAATTTTTTAAATTACAAGTGGGTCACATTAAATTGATATTGGATAGCTAAAGAGTTGAAAGGGCAGAGGATGTCAGTGGTGCACCCCCACCAGCTCCCATAATTCCATGGCCTCTACACTTGGGGTTCATTTCTAAAAAGGTTTCGTGACCTTCATAGGTTTCCTATTTATGCAGACAACATCCCATGGAATTGCCAGGCTAAGGGCATTTATTACGTTGGTTTGAACCCTCTCTCTGCTTCTGGTTTTGTTCCCTTCCTCACCATTAGTTCATCTTTGTTCCCTTCTTGAGCTTTTGTTGTCATCTTATGAACCATTGATACTGTACTTTGGCAACCATGCTTTTTGTTTTTTATTATATCTTTTCTAAGAGCCACAAAAACCAAAGGTAGACTCATAAAAGGGAGACTTGAGCTTAAGGGCTGGAGGACATCTACTTGAAGCAAGTCATCTGGCACCTTCCCAAGCTCCCTTCTGACCCATAACTGCAGGACAGTGGTTGGCCCAAATTTAGACAGTTCTCAGAGGGAGTTCTCATCACAGCATTCAGGGGTTCCTGAGCCAAGTCTGGTATTAAAATTCTTATTTTGGATTGGGCCTGGCCAGTTTGGTTCAGTAGTTAGAACATTGGCTTAAGGGTTGTGAGTTTGATTCCCAGTCAATGGTATGTACCTGGGTTGCAATTTCAATCCTTGGCCCTGGTTGGGGTCATGTAGGAGGCAACCAATTGGTGTTTCTCGCTCTCTCTCTTCCTCCCTTCCACTCTATCTAAAAAAACCAATGGAAAAAATATCCTTGGGTGAGGATTAACAACAACAAAAACAAAAAAATCTTTGTCAGGACTTTTCTACTTTAGAAAAACCAGGAAATAAAGTCACTCACTCACTCACTCACTCACTCACTCACTCACTCACTCACTCATTCTACAAGGTCACTTGAAGAACCTACTGTATGTATGAGGCACTATAAACATCTGAACAAGACACAGTCACCTGGTCCCACTAGGAGAGGGCATTTGAGAATAAGATAGCAGAGCAGAGGTATATAGAGGACCTACCTGGTCCTCAATGGCATCCTTGGGCCTCTGAATAACCCAGTACTGCACTTTGATCTATGTGATCTTCTTATTTTAAGGCATTTTTTTTCCCCATCAAGGTTTTCTACTGTTTGCAGCTGAAGTATCCTAATTGATAGGACTGAGTGTTCTTGAGGTGACATTTCTATTCCTGGCTGTGTTCATTACATCACTTCAAGATCCCAATTGCACCCTGGCCAGTTTGGCTCAGCGGTTAGAGCGTCGGTTCAGGGACCAATGAGTAATGGGTTTGATTCCAGTCAAGGGCACATACCTCAGTTGCGGTTCATCCTGGCTCTGGTCAAGGTCGTGCGGGAGGCAACCAGTTGATGTGTCCCTCTTAGGTCATGTTTATCTCTCTCTCTCCCCTTCCCTCCCACTCTATCTGAAGATAAATAGAAAATATCCTCAGGTGAGGATCAAAAAAAAAAAAAAAAAGATCCCAATTGCCTCTGAGTGAGATAAACTAAAGGTATAGAGTTAGATGAGAAAGATGAAGAGGTGATTTTCCTTGGGACATCCACTTTCCATAGATCCCTTTTCTATCACCCAACTCATCAGCACCCCCATTCTTCATGTCCTTTCTTATCTAGCTTAGATACCATCATCTGTCATTTCAGGATCACTCTTGCCAATATCCCAGAACCCCATCCTGCATCAGTCTTACTGTCAGCTGTCCTTATACATTCATACTTTCCAATTTCAAATCCACTCAGGACTAGTCAGAAGTTGCACTGTGTTTCTCTCATCAACTCACTTCCTCACATTCCACAAGGACTACCTGAAAACTTCATTTTTGCAAACTTCTATTTTGCTCCTCTGTATCTCCATATTACTAAGAAAATGGAAGTTATCAGTTGGAAACCCTCTTCAATTTTCATACCAATCTACAAACCAACCTATATTTACACCCACCTTTTCTTTCGGTCTGTGACTGCTGTTAATGTGGTGTTTCCCTTTCTTTCTAAAGCCATTCTTTCCACCTGGCTTGGATCGTCTTGCACCAATCATCAACCATTCCTCATTTTTTGTAAGCATATTTGAGTCTCTCCCATCTTAAAAATAAATCCTTCTTTGATCCCATGACCAATTCTAGCTCTTACCCTTATTTTTCACCTCTCCACATAGCCTAACTTCTAGAAAGAGATGTCTGTACTTGCTGCAAGGCTATTGGCACTTCGAATGGGATTGCATTGACTCTATCATATATATATATTTTTTTAATCCTCACCCGAGGACATTTTTCCATTTTTTTCTTCAGATAGAATGGGAGGGAGAGAGAGGAAGAGAGAGAGAGAGAAACATCGATGTGAAGGGACACATCGAGTGGCTGCCACCCGCAGGACCAACCAGGGCCGGGGACAAACTGCAATAGAGGTACATGCCCTTAGTGGGAACCGAACCCGGGTCTCTCTGTACCGCAGGCCGACGCTCCAACCGCTGAGCCAAACCGGCCAGGGCGGGATTGCATTGACTTTATAGATCAATATGGGGAGAAATAATATCTTTAAAAATATTGTCTTCCAATCCTTGAGTATGGTAAAGCCTCTCATTTTTTTTTTTTTCATCTTTAATTTTCCTTAAGGTTTTATATACTTCCATGTGAAAGTTTTACAAATGTTAGGTTAGGTCCTAAATATTTGATATTTCTTTTTGCTATTGTAAATGTTATTTAAAATTTTTCATTTTGTTTCTTGTTTAAATGTATGCAGAAATATAACTGAAACGTTTTTTATTGACTTTGTGGCAGCAATCTTGCCTAATTCACATATCAATTGTGATAATATATCTGTAGATACCTTTGGATTTTTTATGTACACAATTATATTATCTGCAAATAACACTTATTAAACTACAGAAGTCAATAAAGAGCTTACGATCAAGCTTTCACATAATTTGTGTTTGACAGTAATACAAAATTAGACATTTTTGAATCTTTGTAGTTCTTAATTTTTAAAATTAATTTTAATTAGAGAAACTTTGCTCAAGCAGTAGGAACTGAAATCGCCAGATACTTAAAGCATTAATCAATTTGGAAATGAATCAAGAATTTTACATACAAGTACAAATGATATAATGGGGTTGCATAACATAAACTATTGTTACTGTAGACTTACAACAAAATATTTTGATTTTATTAAGTAAGTCTTTAAATCAAGTCAGTTAAAGGAAAAGTTAGAGCAATATCTGGATCTCTATAGTGTTCTTTTTTGTTGTTGTTAAAAATGTTTTTGTAGTTTTATTATATCACGAGACATTGAAACATCTGAACAAATCAGTATCTGGGCGGTGAGGCACACACTTTCTCCTTCACTTCTTTGGGGTTACCAGAGCAACTTGTCAATAGATAATGCAAAATTTTTTTATTTTATTTTTTAAAGTCCTCCCAAGGCATGCGCTGGTACAACACAAACTTCCATCACATGCAACTCACCTCGCGTCCAAACATCGTGCACGATACCTAGGTAGCAGCAGCGCACTACGCCCACTCCCACGGCAGCCGTGCTCGTTTGTGTGTGAGTTTTGGAGCATCTGGAAGTGTGCGCATAGCACTCGGAAGCGGAGGGAAGAGGAAACAGTACGAGGGCCTGGCTGGGAGGACGTCGGCGGAAGTTGTGCAGGACACGCCCGAACATGTCATTCATGCAAATCCAAGTGTCCTTGGTGTTCTTCACCAGGAACACCTGGTGGGACTCCGTGATAGTCTCCACCCGCCTGCGCTGGCCCACAACCATGTTGGCGGCGCGGCCGTCCGGCGGGGCAGACGCGGGGCTGGCGGTGCGGTCGTCCAGGGCTGGCGGTCATGCGCCCCGGTGCTGGACTGGAGCCGAGGGCCAGCCGACAGCGCCACGACAGCGGCTTCCCCCGGAATCGCCCTTTCCACGTAAGGCACGCGTGTCGTGTACATTTGTCTGGTCGTTGTCGCATTGCGGGTAGCGATGCTGCCTGGAGCGGATCCGGTCTCGCCCACGTTGGCCCCTTTTGGAGGCCGGGCCGGGGCGGCGGCCGTGCGGCCTCCTCTCGTTCTTGCAGTGCTCACCCACGGCCAGGAGAGAAGGGCAGCGTTTGTTGCTCATTTTTTTTTTTTTTTTTCAAATTTCCTTCAGTCAAGACTATAGTTTGAATTATACTTGTCCGAAGACAGATTATAAAAATTAGATGGGGGCTTATTTCTATGTGAATCCTCTGCTTTATACTCATGCAATTGTTTTTGTTCCCTTGTTTCAGTTTTCTCTTATCTTATTGGAATGCCACTTTATTGCATATTTCTCATGCAGATTTTCTTTTTTTTTACTTTAAAAAATTGTTTTCTCACGCTGGCTGGTTTGGCTCAGCGGTTGGAGCGTCGGCCTGCAGTCCAGAGAGGCCCGGTTCGGTTCCCGCTAAGGGCACGTACCTCGGTTGCAGTTTGTCCCCGGCCCTGGTTGGGGTCTTGCAGGAGGCAGCCACTCGATGTGTCCCTTCACGTCGATGTTTCTCTCTCTCTCCCTCCCACTCTATCTGAACAAAAAATGGAAAAGTGTCTTGGGGTGAGGATAAAAAAAAAAAAGTTTTCTCGCCCTGGCCGTCTGGGTCAGTTGGTTGGAGCGTCACCCCCATACTCCCTACCCCTGGGGTGCTTATGGGTAGGAAACCGATGGATCAATGTTTCTCTCTTTAGCTCTTTCTCTGTTCCTTTCTCTCTAAACAGTTCAATAGAAACATATCCTCTGGTGAGGATTAAAAAAAAAAAATCATTTTCTCTAAAAACTTTGGTGTTGAGAAGAGTGTTAAATCTTCTTCCATGTTTGTCCAGTGGAAAATTCTAAACATTAGTTTACATCAGATTGTATTTTGTGAAAAGTATTCACTTGCTGCGGAGGATGTGGGAGCCATTTTGTAGGATCATTGTCCAATGAGCACAATAAAGCTATTTATGAATACAATTTTTTAAAATGGGAAGACTCGAGTTTAATTTGTTGCTTCTGAATTGTGAATTAGATAAGTTATTTTCATTGTCATTGTTTTGAATAGCTGTCAAATCTTTATTATGAAATTGCAAAAGTTTCATCTGATGTTTTCCTGCTTCTAGAGTTCACAAGAATACTTGTTTTTATTGTTTTGTTCAAAAATTAAGGCTTTGTTAAGTAAAGATATTCTAATGTCTTTTTCTAAAATTCTGTTTTGGGTCATGCTTAATAGAAGTCTGCTTACTTTAATTGCTCCATTATTTAGAAACTTAAGTAGATCATCCCTTTGAATATTTTTCTATTATTTTTTCTTTCCTGAGTTTTAATTAGCTATTTAAAAAATAATTTATTTTCCAATTACAGTTGACATACAATATTATATGTTTCAGGTATACAACATAGTGATTAGATATTTATATACCTTATAAAGTGATCACCCTGATAAGTCAGGCATCCATCTGATATCATACATAGTTCTTACGGTATTATTAACTGTATACCCTTTGCTGTACTTCACATCCCTGTGACTGTTTTTATAACTGGCAATTTGTGTTTAATCACTTTTACCTTTTTCACCCATTCTCCCTACCCCCCTTCCATCTGGCAACCATCAATTTGTTCTCTGTAGCTATGAGTTTCTGTTTTGTTAGTTTATTTTTAAAAATTTTTTATTGAATTTATTGGGGTGACAATGGTTAATAAAATTATATAGGTTTCAGGTGTACAATTCTATCATGCATCATCTGTATATTGTGTTATGTGCTTACCACCCAAAGTCAAGTCTCCTTTCATCAGCATTTACTTCCCCTTTACCCTCTTCTACTCCCCACCCCTCTTCCCCTCTAGTAATCACCATACTATTGTCCATGTCTATGAGATTTTTTTTTGTTTTGTTTAATCACTTCACCTTTTTCACCCAGCCTCCCAATCCCCATCCCTCTAAGAGCTGTCAGGCTCTTTTCTGTATCTATGAGTCTGTTTCTATTTAGTTTGTTTGTTTTGTTCACTAGATTCCACATATTTTTGTTTTTTAGATTCCACATATAAGTGAAATCACATGATATTTGTCTTTCTCTGTCTGACTCATTTCACTTAGCATATTACTTTCTAGATCCATCCATGTTGTTGCAAATAGTAACATTTCATTCTTTTTTATGGCTGAGTAATATTCCGTTATATATACACCACATCTTCTTTATTCATCTATGAATGGACACTGAAGTTGATTTCATATCTTGGCTATTGTAAATAATGCTGCAATGAACATAGAATTGCTGGGTCTTATGGTAGTTCTATTTTTAATTTTTGAGGAAACTCTATATTGTTTTCCACAGTGGCTGTACCAATTTTAGTTAGTTTTTATTTCTAGCATGATCTACATTCCTACACATGTTCAAAGATTTAGCATTAAAATACTAAATGTCTTCAAATGAAATACAAGTGTTCAAATATATAAAATTTGATAATTATCAAAATAAATTAGTTATTAAAAATAAAAATTATTTCATATGTTTCAAGTTATTTATTCTAAACTGTGCTAAATTATCTACTAAAAATAAAAGCAAAATACAAACTATACTTGAACTATCAAAATTTTAGATAAAAATTATGTAAATAAACCTGAAACATTGACTATTTTATTATTTAAAACATTAATTTTTTATTAAAAACTATTTATAATTCTCACATTTAATCTTTATCTAGATTCCTAGATGAAGAATCAGAATTACCTTTTGTGCATGTTACATCTAGTGTAAAGGTAAAAAAAATAATAGATCAGTGGAACAAAATAGATTCCATAAATCAATCCATACAGATATGGTCATTTGATTTTGATTTATTTGGCTAAGAATTTATCAATTTACCTGGCCGGTGAGGCTCAGTGGTTGAGTGTCGACCCATGCACCAAGAGGTCACCAGTTCTATTCCCAGTCAGGGCACATGCCCAGGTTGTGGGCCAAATCCCCAGTGGGGGGCATGCAGGAGGCAGCCAGTCAGTGTTTTCTTTCATCGGTGTTTCTAGCTCTCTCTTCCTCTTCCTTCCTCTCTCTAAAGTCAATAAACAAAAAAAAAATTATCAATTCTATTCATCTCTAAGAACCAGCTTTTGGTTACATTGATTTTTTACTTTTGTTTTTGTTTTTCTTATTTTACTGATTTTTGCTCTTATCTTTCTTATTCTTTTTTATTCTATTTACTTGGGCTTAATTTTTTCTCTTTTTTCTAATTTTTAAGCTGAGATCACTGAGTTCAGACATTTCCTCTTTTCTAATAAAAGCCTTTCAGTGCTATGATATAAATAACTTACAATAGTTGCATTTCCTTCCTTCTGACTTCTGGTCTGTTGTCAGACATTTTAGCTCTACATATGTCATATGCCTCAGAACACATTACTAATATTTTTGCTTTAGATATTTAATTATGTTTTAAACATAAGATAAACCTTTAAATATTCACCCACATATTCTTTCTTTATTTCTTTATGTATTTAGTATATTTTCCTTTTGCCTAAAATACTTCATTTAACTTTTTTTTTGTAATGCAGATCTGCTGTTGATTGTTTTTTTCAGCTTTTGTAATCTGAGAAATTATTTTGTACTTGCTTTTGAAAAATTTCCATTGGATCTAGATCACTAGGTTGACAAGTTTTTTTCTTTTGTATTTTAAAGATATTAAATTATTCCACTCATTTCTAGCTGGTATGGTTTCTGGTGAAAATTATGATGTAATTGTTATGCTTGTTACTCTTTATATATCTTTTTTTTTTTTGCCTGAGTTGAAGATTTTCTCTATCATTCTAGTTTTATGTCATTTAATTACAATGCTCTTTGGTGTAGTGTTCTTTCTTTTTCTTTTGCTTGGGGTTTGTTGAGCTTTCCATATCTTTGGACTTCTGGTTTGCATCATATTGGGAAAGTTTTGGCCATGTACTTCAAATAGTTTTTCTGTCTTTTCCCACCTCTCCAGTTAATGGATTTTGTTCACTCAGTTTACTGATGCTCTGTTTTTCTTTTTCTGTTTCATTTGAGTACTTTCTATCACTGTGTCTTCAAGCTCACAAATCTTTGACAATATCTGCTTGTTAATCCTATCCAGTGTTTATTTTATTTCAGATATTGAAGTTTTTATTTTTAGAGTTTGATTTGGGTCTTCTGTTCCATTTTCCAAGTCTCTACTTAATGTAGTCAATCTTTTCTCTACTTTCCTGAACATATGGAATATAGTTTTTTAAAAATTTAATTTAATTTAATTTTATTTTATTTTGTGTGTGTGTGTGTGTTATGTGCCCCTAGCAGGAACCGAACCCAGGACTCTCTGGTCCGCAGGCCAATGCTCAACCGCTGAGCCAAACTGGCCAGGGCTGGAATATAGTTATACTAATTATTTTCATATTAGTTTTATCTACTAATTTTATTATTTGTATTATTTTCATATATGTTTCTATTGATTGATTACCCTCCCCCATATGAGTTATATTTTCCTGCTACTTTGGATGCCTGGTAATTTTTATTAATGCCAGACATTATGAGTTTTACCTTTTGGATGCTGGATCTTCTTGTATTTCTATAAATATCCTTACATTTTGTTCTGAGATGCAATTAATTCATTTAGAAATAGTTTGATACTCTTGAGGCTTGTTTTAAGTTAGGAGGAGACATGATAACCTTTTGTCTAGGATAGTCTACCTGAGAGGTGATGAGTTAGGATGTCTTCTAATAAGGCTCATGGGAATACAAATGGCTCCTAACACTGTGTGAGCACCAAGGATTTACCCACCTCTTTTTGAGTACTGTTTTCCCAGCTTCAGGTAATTTTCTCAAATGAATGCATTGATTACTTCCCAGCTGATTACCCAAAGGGGACCCTCTGCAGATCTCTGGGTGTTCCCTCTCCCTTCCCTTGTGCAGCTCTCTCTTCTCCACTACCCTGCCCTGAGAACTCAAGCTTCCTTGGACTCCCCAGACTCCATTTCTGTCTCCTCAACTCAAAGAGACTGCCAGACTCTGCTGGCTTCCCCATCCCCCACTGTGGCCTGCCACTGCTCTCCAGCATAAGTGGGGCAATAATGGTGCGCCTTTTGTTTGTTTCTCATCACCTAGGGATCCCTGACCGCATTGCCTAATACTCAAAGTCAGTAAACTGGTTTTCCCCCCAGTTTTTGTTGTTGTTGATGATGCTGGGAATGTAAATCTAGTCCATATTACTCTATCCTGCTCAGAATAAGAAGCTCAACTCTCTTTTGAACTCAGTGAATATCGCCTTCCTACTTCCTACAATGAATTGTCCCAAGCTTAGCACAATACTCTTTAAAAAAAACTACAGTAATTTGAGCTAAAGCCTATTTGGAAATTCTCATTGCTTCTAAAACTGTAGGTACAATAAATCCATATTGGACTTCTTACTGTGCCATTACATTCATTTAGTGTTGACTGCCTACTGTGCAGTAGGCTCTGGTCTAGATACTGGGAATACGGCACTGAGCAGACCATATGAGAATTCTTGCCCTCTGGAACTTATAGGCTGGTGAAGGATCAATAGATTTGACCATGTAACAGCATGGAGTGATTTCTTTGTGCTACTGATTATCTTAGGATCTTTGTTCATATAAATGTAATTCTATCCTTAAAACAACCCTATGTGATAAGTACCATTATTCTGCGCATTTTATAAAGAAAAGGGGAGGTAAATTACATGCCCAGGGTGGCACAGTTAGGGGACAGAGCTGAAATTCAAATTACAGTTTGGCCTGAGCACAATGCTGTACTGCCTTTCTATGTATAGGAACTCAGAGGGTCTCTGGAATTGACTTGCCTCCAGTAGCTTTCTAAGGTCAGATCTCCATTAATATGCAGCTTTACAAATCAAGGTCAACTGCTATTAATTTTGCACAACTCAAACTATTTTCCAATTGGCTCCTATTTTCTTGCTAGTAAATACGATGTTACCTTGAGAAGAGGTCTTGCCCCCAAGCTATTTAAGAGGTGCTCAGAATGTTGGGATCCAGTCTTTCCTGCCTTTATCATCTCTATAGGCAATTCTAGCTGGTGACACCTTGTCCTTTTTATTCAGATAGAGTGGGAGGGGGAGGGGGGGAAAGAAACGTTGATGTGAAAGGGACACATCGAGTGGTTGCCACCCGCACGACCCAACCAGGGTCGGGGACAAACTGCAACCGAGGTACACGTCCTTGGTGGGAACCAAACCCGGGTCTCTCTGGACCGCAGGTCAATGCTCTAACCGCTGAGCCAAACTGGCCAGGGCCACCTTGTCCCTTTTAGAGAAGGCACCTATCTACCCCCTCAGCTCACTCAAGTGAGCTGAGTAATGCTTCTAAAACGAATACCGGTTTTTCTGCAATGAATTTGAAGTTGGGGCTTCTTGGTCCAATGTTTAACAAGAAGTGCAGGCAGGGTCCAGGCACAGCTTTGCCACTTAGAAAGCATCGTCACAACTTGAAGGGGAGTCAGGCCAAGAGTATTAAAAATGGGGGCATGTGATTCTGGACTGGAATCAGTTAGCGTCTTGGGCTGAGCTGCTGGCCATGACTGAAGAAGGAGGCCATCTGGGTTATTTAACTGACAGCTTTAAAAGCTGTGGGACCTGTGCCATGTCACCTTTCCTTCAGCGTGGTCTACCTGATTCAGATCACAAGCTTTTTGGGAGATGAATACAGTCGACATTCAGTTAGGGAGAATTCCAGGAAAGGGCACTTGACATTATCTGCCATACGCGTGACAATAACTGGTCCATTCTTCTATGTCTATACAGCTGTTTAAAAACACTAAATATATAGAGATGTAAATAATTAAACATTACTTGCTTAATTATAAATTATATAGTTATAAATCAATTAAAATAACACTAAAGATAGTACAACTATTTTGGACACTGTTGTCAACATAATGTGGTGAAGCGTTGGTCTCATGATTTGTTTTCTGAAATGTCAAAATAACTCTGGGCTCAGAAAGTCACTCTAAATCTGTAACTTTTGTTTGAAAAATCATAGTTTTAATGGCTCTATATGACTTAGAACAGCTTTTGGCCCAAACCACACATATCTCCCTGCCCAAGTGTGGATATTTTAGCCCAAATTTTAAAGGAAATATCAATATTTGGCTGGGAAGTAGAATTACTCTGTTTATTTGCACAGTGGGCATATTTCTTTTATTTTTATGTTTTAAATCAAGAGCATGAGAACGCTTGGGTTTATTTCTTCCTGCCCACTTTGGGCTGTTCATTTTTGTGTCTGGCAGAAAAAGGAACTTGGAGAAATGAGCTGCCCAAGTGTGTGATTTCCTGGTCCGCCAGGGCTGGGCACAAAGCAGGTGCTCCTGGGACATTCATGGGTTGTTCAGGGTATTTGTAAAGGGACGGGAAAGTGCCCACTCTGTCTAGATGTCACAGTAACGTTTTTTCCCAGTGTCCTATCGACTCTAGCAACCTGGGCAAGTCCAGATCTTTCTAGTTCTCTGCCACAGATGCCACTGTTGGTAACATGTGGGGCTGACAGTTACCCTTACATTTGGAGAGGAGGGGAACAGGGACACAGAGCCCTGAGGAAGAGGATGGGGTGTGAGCTCAGGGGAGTCTCCGAAGCAGATGTAGGGTTGGGTCCATGGGCAAATTAGCCTCTTCCAGTCCTTGTCCGGAGTCTGTGTAAAGTAGGAATTGAGTGGACATCGAAGGCCCTGCACTATGTCCCTAGCTAGTCATAGGACAAATAGTTCTTCATCTGTAAATGAGAGGGCTGGGCTAATGAATGATCTTCAAAGTCCCTTTGAGGACACACGTTCTATGTAACATGATCCCCACTTCTCTGTGTATATTTTCACTCTTTCTGTCTCCACTGTAGCACCAAACTTTGGCACTTTTTGTAATTGGACACAGAGTGGAGGAGGGTGTCAGTCAAGGGCAGGGCAATGCCCCCCTCCTTTGGGTCTTACTCCCCCTGCTTTCCTGTCCTCTCCTTTTCCCCAAGACGAAAGTGCTGTGGACACCTCAGGACTGGGAACACCCCCCCCCCCCCAGGTCATTTATGAAGTTCACTCTGTGAATTAGTGAACCAGGCAAGGCTCCTCTTAACTGACAGCTCTTAGCTGGATGAATGGTTGAGGTGTCGAGAGAAATCAGGTGAGTTTGGCTGGAACTGGGGTGACTCAGGGAGCTGGTTCCTGGGGACGGAGCAGTGTGTGTTTGAGTCAGAGAGAGAGAGAGCTCACCTGTGCCAGTGACACAGCCAAACGGGTTCTGGGCAGTGGCTGTTGAGGCTGAGGCAAACACATTGAGAAGTTTAGTCAACAGAATTTCAGCCCTGTCTGCATGGACCGGGAGGCAAAGCTGGGGCTCGCAACAGCCCCGAGTGGGTTGGCGTTGTCATACTTCCGCTCAGAGTACCTAGTTTTGTCTTCAGAAGCTGAGCCTAGTCCCTTCTGCCCTCCCCTCCCAATGCCTGGGGCAGAGGGTAAAGCACGCTGGCTCACCAGCTGCGGGAGGTCATGTAACTGCCACCAGGCTCTGGAAGAGGCTGTCTGCCTTGTTCTCTCTGGGCTGTGGGGAGGACCCAAGGGCAAGAGGCCAGTCCCAGGGCCGGGTGCCCCCAAGCAGGCTGGAGAGGAGGGAACGCAGGGTGCCTTCTGGATCCTCCAGGGGAGCTTCCTGGCTGCTGGACTTCTCCCCAGGACCGGACATGTCTGAGCCCCTCTCTCCGCATTCAGCCCTTGCCTTTCTCCCTTTTCGCTCCCATCCACTCTGGCGAGCTCATCCCTCCACAGCTCTAACTGCCCCTCGCTTCTGCTAAGCAGTAGCCCCTGGGCTGGCGCCTGGGGCAGGTCAGCGTGGAGCAGGGTTCCTACGCAGGTGCTCAGAACCACACCAGGCCGGGGTGCACGTGTTCGCTTACTCTAAGCCTGGGCTCTCAGCTGGAAATGAGGATTGTAACAGCACTCTTCTCTGAGGCAGTGTGAGATTTAAAGGGAATAATTTCTGTAAAGCTCCCAGATCAGCACCCAGATCCTATTTGTTATTTCTCTTCCTTACCCGCCCACCCCTCCAAACCCTCTCTGCTCAGTCTTCCTGGCCCTCACTAAGATGACCCAGTCATCCTGGACTCTGGCCTGTCCCTCATCCTGCATCCAGGCCCCTCCAGGTCTCAACGGCCCCCCCTCCCCCGCTCTTGCTGCCACTGTTGGTTAGGACCCCGTCATCCCGCTTCCATCGCAGTCGCTGCCCGCTGGGCTCTCCAGTCTCACTTCTTCCAGCCTGGCCGCCTTGTGATCGCCCCCCAGTCGGATCCTGCACGAGCCTCCAGTCCTCCTCAGTCAGTCACAGGACCAGCCCACCGTCCGTGGTGCACACAGCCTGGCCACATCAGGCCTTTGTCTCTCTTTTCGGCGCGTGTCACCATGTGCCCCCAGGCAGCGACCATGCTGAGCCACAGCGCCGCTCACTTCCCTGCCTGCTCCTGCTGTTCCCACTGCCTGGAGCACCTTCCCTGGCTCCTCCTCTCAACTAAATGCCTGCTTCTCCTTCGAGACAGTAGAATTACCAAATACAGAATCTAGTAGCCGACACTGTTCTGTACGTGTCTACAGGTATCAATGCATTCACTCTTTTCAACAACCTTTAAAGTATATGCCATTTATAGAATGAGGAAACTGAGGCACAGAGGGGTCAGTGACCAAGCTCGTAGAACTAGTGACTGACAGAGCTGGGTACACCCTCGCAGCCAGCTCTGGAACCTGTGCCCGGCCACCACAGCACACTTTAGGACCCGTGTGGGCACCGCCGTGCATGAAGGCCCCCGTCCCCACCCCCAACCTCGCCAGGCCCAGTTTGTCGATTCCCCTTCTGTGCTGGGACTCCTCCTCCTTGTCATAGTGTCTGTCATGTGCTTTCTCCTGTGAGCCTCTGGAGGTCCAAGACCATATTCTGTTCATTCCACATCCCCGTTGCCCACAGTGCTCAGCACTTGGTGGGTGTCTACTACATATTTATTAAATAAAAACCAAAGAGTGACTTGCTTCTTCCAAGCAGCCTTGCCCACCCCCACACACTTCTTCTGTTTGAAGCGTTCCTCTCCCTTGCCCACGACTGTGTACATGGTCGGCTCTTGGTTGACTCTCAGGAGCCCCAAGGAGCCAGCCGATCTGGGAAGGGCTCTGGTTTTCTGCTTCTCTCTGGTTTGGGAGAAGGAGGCTTGGTGGTCAGATTTTGCCAGCCAGCAGGAGGACAGAGGGAAGAGGACGTGGGGCTGGGGGCAGGAAACCGACCAGCCTTGGACTGGGACATCCCTCTGCTTTTGCAGCAGCCCTCTCCCCAGTTTCGCAAAGAGTTGCAAGGAATCCAGATGCAGAACTAGGGGCCATCCTGACCCCATATGACTGAAATCAAGGAGTCCACATACAGAGTATTCATTCTGAAACCACAACTGAGTCAGGGGTCAGGCAGGGCACTTTGAGGCCAACGCAGTTTCCAGAGCACCCAGAAGCTTCCCTCATTCTGACAGCCTATGCTTCAGGGGTGCTGCCGAGGGTGGCAGTGGGGCAGCCAGGGCCCCCCAGTGAATGAGTGCCTGTGTGCACTGGGTGCTGCTCACACATGGTCCTCACTGAGACTCAAGAGCTGAGGATCATCATGCTCTTTGTGCAGAGGAGGAAACCAAGTCAGGAATCAGTGTGCGCACCCTGGGTGTCCGTCCCCCGTGATGTCTAGTAGTGCTAACATCAGCCACTCTAGATTCTGGCCACGAGTCTTCCCTTTGGTTTGTCCCATCAAGTGGGATGCACACCCCAGAAGGAACTGAGGTCTGTGAGCTTTGGCGTTGTGGGTTTTTACCCCGGAAGCCTTCCCTCTTCAAATGTATTTGTTCCCAGATGCTTCTTGCAACCTCTACCGCACACTTCCTGTGGAGCTGAAGCGCAGAGGGGGCTTGGAACATTCTTGCAGCCACCTGGATATAGTGGTTTGGTATGGATGTGTCCAAATGTAAAATCATTGGCTATTTAAATTATCAAGTACTATGTCCCTCTCTCAGCCATCTCATCCCTACCTCATCCCCCTACCTTGATCCCCACACTCCACCCTTGACTTCCTCACCACCCCTCCGCCCCTGCTTGACCCTCAGATCCCAGATGATAAGTGAGGGGCAGGGAGAGAATAAAGCATTTACATATTATTTTGTAATTTTTTTTAAAGCAAAACATGTAGTGTGTGTGTGTGTGTGCATGTGTGTCACTCTGTTGGTTTTAGTTGACATTAAAATACCCCTAGCATGAGACCTATTCGAGTGTTGAAGCTTGGGGATGTCCCTGGGAAGTGCCCCTGCAGAGGGTGAGGCTTCTTGGTCACAGCCTCAGATCCCCAGATCTGGCCAGGCCACAGGTTAGTTGGGACATTCGTGTTCTCAGCCCCTGAGCCCTGCTAACTCTCTTCTTGACAAAGGGAGGGGGTCCCATAGGACACAGAGCTGGGCTCTGTGCACACAGGGCAGGCCACGCCTGGGGCTCAGCTGAGGCCCTCGGAGATTCAGCCAGTTCTGGTGGGGGTCGGGGCAGGAGGGAAAGCACTCAGCTGATGTGTGGGCGATGGGACCAGGCCACCTGGGTCCCAGCTGTGCTGCTTGCAGCTGGGGTGACCTTAGGCCGGCTCTTTAACCACTCTGAGGCTGACGTCCGTATTCATAAAAGGAGGGTAATTATACCTTTCTTTTAGGTTTGCTGAGGGTGAAATACCAAAACACTGTTCTCATAATTCCATTTCTCTGAATTCTATTGTCCTGTGCTCTCTCCACACTCCCTCATTCCTGACATTTCTTTATTCTCCCTCACCTCTGCCCTCTTAGGAACAGAGCAAAGTCATAGCAGACTTTATTTCCAAAAAGACTTTCTCTAGATTAGCGGTTGCCTGGATAGAAGGGGATAGAAAGAAGGAGAAAAAAATGTTTGGGGGTGATGGAAACATTGGCTACTTTGATGATGGTTTTGTAAATGTATGTCAAAACAGACCAACTTGCGTACTTTCCATGTGTGCAATTTATTGTACTTCAATTATACCACAACAAATTGGGGAGGAAATTGGAAATATGTATATCAAATGAGCACAGAGAATGAAAATGTGCTTCAGTGCTACATTCACATTTCACTAAACTACAACAGAACATTTTAAAAAAGCTTTGTCAGTGGTCATATTGATAGACCACCCCAGTTTACCTGTGAACTGGGCCAGTATGTGCTATAACTCATAAGCTCTGCAAGGGTCGTGTTTATGGCTATATTCCTTATGCTGGGCCACAGCCTAGTGCCTACTAGGCATGGGTAAAGACTGATGGCTGGCTGGCTGGCTGGCTGGATTGAAGGGATGGATGGATGTGGAAACTAAGATTCAACTAAAAAGAGAGACTGGTCAGTCAGCCAGCTTTGGAGCAGGAGAATGTTGGTGGTGGTTTCCCCCACCTTCGGTCTGCCCAGGATGCCACGCAGGGCCCTTGGTGATTGCCTCCTCTGCCCGCTCTGTCACCTGCACCCTCCCCCAGATGGCCCGCTTCTCCTGTACACATTTCCTAGGGCTTGGTTGCTGCCTGACAGCTTCATCTGCGCACAGGTGGAAGATGTTGGTGTCTCCCCAATAATGTATTTTTTACATCCTGAAGGATGTGGAGCATGGGTGCCTCAGTCTCCTCCTGCGTAACGAGGGGTTGGACCGGGTGGCCCCTGAAACCTGCCCTTGTCTGGCATCCTAGGGTCCTTTCACTCCTGTATACCAGCCTGACGCTGTTTGAATGAATGAATGAATGTGTCCTCTGACATGGTCCGAAATGGAAAAGGTACAGCAGGGCGATTCTCCTCCCACCCTCGTGGCTCTTCTCCTGGTGCCTAGTCACAGAGGCTGCCACCATTGCTTGTTCCTGGTGTGTCCTTCAAGGGACGTTCCAGTGTCAGTAAACACAGAAGAGGCTTGAGGATTTGGGCCACATTGGTTCAACATTGGTTTGTTTGTTTTTAACACTGGAATGCTATTGTATAGCTGCCCCATAATTTATTCAAACAGTCCTCTGCCCCCGGCATTTAGCTGTGAGCATAATGCTGCGGTGAATATCCTTGTGCGTGTGTTTGTGCGCACATGGGGAAGTATAACTGTAAAAAACCAGTAAACTAAAAAAGATATATGTGGCATTTCAGTTTGCATAAACATGACCAAATTGCCTTTCAAATATATTTACAATTTATACTTCTACCCACAACATAGTATGCCCGTTTCCCCATATGCACTAATAATACTTACGGAAGTTTTTTCCAGTTGATAACATTTTATTGAGATATAGAATTTATGCAGATAAGCACACAAATCTTAAATGTGTATTTGGATGAATTTCTCCAAAGTGAAACATATCTATGTCTCTACCTTCTGGGTCAGAAAGAGAATAGTTAACAGTAACCTGGAAGCCCCCCTACTTTTTTCCTCACTGTTCACCATTCTGCCCAAAGGTGATCAGTATCTGACTTGTGATACCACAGGCTAGTTTTGCCTGTACTAAACTTACACATGGAATGATATCGTTTGCAATCCATTGCTCTGGTTTTTAACTCTCAGCATTTATGAATTCATCTGTGGTCTTAATGTAACAATAGTTCATTTCTTTTTCGTTGCTGCAGCATATTCTTTTTTTTTTCTTTTTTAATACACCACAACTTATTTGTTCATTCTACTGGTGATAGATTTTGGGTTATTTTTAGTCTGAGGCCATTGGAAATAACGCTGCTGTGTATGTTCTTACACCTGTCTTGCAGGACAAATGCACCCATTTCTCTTGGGTATTTCTGTGAATAGAATAGCTGGGTAAGAGAGTACTGATGTTCCGCTTCCCTAAGTGGCTGTACCTATTTACACTCCCCCCAGTACTGTGTGAGAGCTCCAGCTGCTTTATGTCCTCTTCAGGACTTGGTGGACAGTTTTTCAGCTTGAGCCATTTGGTGGGTGTGTAAGTGGTTTCTCATTGTGGTTTTAACTTTTGTTTTCCTGGTGATGACTGAGTTTGAGCTCTATTTAAAAAAAAAAATTATTTATTTAGAATGATTTTTAGAGAGAGAGGAAGGGAGAGGGCGAGAGATAGAAACATCAGTGAGAAAAAAACATCAATTGGCTGCCTCCTGCATGCCCCCTACTGGGAATCAAGCCCTCCTCCTAGGCATGTGCCCTGACCAGGAATCGAACCAGTGACCTCTTGGTTCACAGGTCAATGCTCACCACTGAACCACAGCAACTGGGCTGAGTTCCATTTTATATTTTTATTGGCCATTAAAACTTTTGTGAAATATCTATTCAAGTCTTTGATTCATTTTTCTATTGGTTTTTAAATTGATTTGAGTTATCCCGGAAATAGCTTTTTTCTCGGATGTAAATATTGCAGATACTGTCTCCCATGCTGTGGATTGCCTTTTCATGTTTAAAAAGTCTTGGCAGATTATCATTAACATTATCATTCACATTTAGATCTCTAGTTCATCTGGAAATTTTATGTTTGGTATGAAGTAGGAGCCAAGGTTAAATTTTTTCCCAGATCCCATTGACTTGGTACATTTATTGAAAAGAACATTCTTTCCTTTTGCTCTGCAGTGTTACCCCTGACCCAGAGTGAGAGTCCATATATGAGTGGGTCAATTTCTGGATTGTGTCTTTTGTTTTATTGGGCTTGTCATTTGTCTATCCTTATGGAACACCACACTATCATAATGTTTGTGATTTAAAAGTAAATTTTAATAGAGTAATATAAGTCCTCCAACTTTGTTCTTCAGTATTGTTTTGGATACTCTTGGCTCTTAGAATTTTCACATACATTTCAGAATATGTTTGTCAGACTAGAAACACATTTATACACACAAACTGAACTATAGTATTCTGATTGGGATTGCATTTAATATATAGCTAAATTTGAGAAGAATTGAAATCTTAGACATGTTGACTTTTTCAACCAATGAAAATGGATAGCCCTTCATTTTTCTTGGTATTTTTGTCTCAATATTGTTTGAAGTTTTATATTTAGCACTCTTGCACATCTTTAGACCTGTTCTTAGATTGTTTTATTTATTTTTAGATTGAAATCAGTACTTATTATCATTTGAAAATGTGACTTTTCAGTTATTTGATGTTAGTATATAAAAATACAGTTGATTTTTGTGTCTTTGAATTCAGCAATCTTGCTAAACTCACTAATAAACCTTAATGGTTTATCTGAAGACCCTTTTGCATTTTCCTATTGATTCATTACATTTATTGAAAAGACTGTTTATGTACACTATCATGTAGACTGTAAATAATGGCAGTTTTTTCCTGTTGTAATCCTCATGCCATTAATTTATTTTTCTTGTTTTATTTCACTGGCTAGGTCCTCTAGTGTAACTTTGAATAGAAATGATAATAGTTGGAAACTTATATTAGTATAGTATTAATTTTACATTAATTAAGTATAATGTTTGTTGCAAGTTTTTAATAAATGCCCTTTTCAGATTGAAGAAGTTACTCTATTACTAGTGTACTACTAGTGTACTAAGAGTTGGTTTTTTTTTTTTTTTTTTTTTTTTATCCTCACCTGAGGACATTTTTTCCATTTTTTGTTCAGATAGAGTGGGAGGGAGAGAGAGGAAGAGAGAGAGAGAGAGAGAAACATCTATGTGAAAGGGACACATTGAGTGGTTACCACTTGCACGACCAACCAGGGCCTGGGACAAACTGCAATTGAGGTACGTGCCCTTAGTGGGAACCGAACCCGGTTCTCTCTGGACCGCAGGCTGACGCTCTAACCGCTGAGCAAAACCGGCCAGGGCAAGAGTTGTTTTTTAATAATGCTTTTCAAATTTTATCAACTATCTTTTCTGCATGTATTGTTTTTTTTTAAATCTTTACTCTGTTAATATAGTAAATTACATTGGTCAACTGTTCAGTGTTAAATTAGCTTTATATTAATATTTTGTTGAAGATATTTGAATATATGCCTGTGAGAGAAATTGGCCTCCAGTAAATTTTTTTTTTCTTGTTAAATGCCTGTCAGGCTTTGGTATCAAGGGTATGTTGGCCTCATAAATGAGTTCAGAGCATTCCTTTTTGATCTATTCGTTAAATATGTTTGAGAAAGTGATTTTCCTTAAACATTTTGGAGAGTTTAATGGTGAAGCCATCTGGGACTAGTTTTCTTAGTGGGGAAGCTTTATTTAAGGATTTAATTTTTCAAATAAATAATGGAATTCATATTTTCTATTTCTTCTTGTGTCAGTCTTAACTTTGATTTTTCAGAGAGTGTATTTCACCTAGTTCAATGGCATAAAGTTGTTTCTAATATTCTCTGATAATCTTTAATTTTAGTTTTTGATCTTAGTAATTTGTGGCTACTCACTTTTTCCTGCTATATGCAAGGTGTTTATCAATTTTATTACTCTTTCAAAGAACTAACTTTAGCTTTGTTGATTTTTTCTCTATTTTGCATTTGTTTTCTACTTCATTATGTTTTCCTCTCATATTTATCATTTCCTTATTTCTTTTTTCTACTAGGTTTAATTTTTCTGTTTGTTTTCTAATTTTTTGGTATAAATACTTTTATCATTGGTTTTCATCCTCTTTCCTGTTATATCCATTAAAAGTTATAAATTCCCCTTTAAGCATGGCTTTAAATGAATCACAGAAGCTTCAATATATTGCTTTTATTAATATTTAAAGTATGTTCTAATTTCCAATGTGACATTTTTTGACCCATGGCTAATTTAGAAGTGTATCACTTAAATTCAACACCTTGGATGTGGCCCACAACCTGAGCACGTGTCCTGATTGGAAATCAAACCAGGGACCTCTTGGTGCATGGGTAGACGCTCAACCACTGAGCCATACCAGCTGGACACCTTGAGATTCTTAAACTTGCATTTGGTTACTGACTTCTAGTTTAATTTCACTGTGGTCAGGGAGTAAACTGTGAGTCATTTTAAACCTTTGAAATGTGTTAAGGCTTGCTCAGTACTAATACTATGGCCTAGTACATGGCTAATTTTAGTACATTCCCCATGTGCACTTAAAAGAATATCTGTTTTGTAGTCATTGGGCACAGGATTCTACATATGTCAGTTAGGTCTTATTTCTTAACTGAGTACTTCAATCTCTTATTTTATTGAGATATAATTCACATACCATAATATTCACCCTTTTAAACTTTACAATTCAGTGGTTTTTAATATTTAACAAAATTGTGCATCCATCACCACTATCAAATTCCAGAACATTTCATCACCTCAAAAAGAAACCCTTTCCAGACTGTTTTCCGAAGGGCAGTACCATGTTACATTCCTACTAGAAATGTATGAGAGTTACAGTTTTTCTACATCCTCACCACTACTTGTTATTGTTCATCTTTTGGATTTCAGCCATTTCGTGGTATTTGAAATGGTACCTTATTGTGGTTTTTATTTGCATTTCCCTAAAGTGTCCTTTTATCTGTTTATTGGTCATTTGTATATCTTCTTTGGAGAAATGTCTAAAATATTTTGCCCATTTTTAATTGGGTTGTTTTCCTTTTAATAGTTGAGTGGTAAGTATCTTTTATATATTCTGGATCTTACTCCCTTATCAGATAAATGATTTACAAATATTTTCTCCCATTTCGTGGGTCATCTTTTCACTTTCTTGATTCTTATTTACTTTTTTCCTGCTTGTTTTGTCAGTCACTGAGAGACATGTATTAAAGTCTTCTATCATTATGGGTTTTCTATTTTTCCTTGTAGTAGTATTGATTTCTGAGGCTTATTAGGTGCATACAAATATAGAATTATAATATCTTCCTGTTGCATTGAGACTTTTTATAATATTCCTCTCTATTTTAGTAATACTTCTTTTTTAAAGTCTGCCTATCTGATATTAGTAAGCTACACTGGCATTTTTAATTTAGTGTTTGTATAGCTTTTTCGTCCTTTTACCTTCTCCTTTCTGTAGTCATATTTAGAAGGGATATATCTGGTAAGCAGCTTCTATTTATTTTTTAACCCAGTCTGACATTTTTCACTTAATTGAAATGTTTAACCCATTTATATTTAATGTAATTACTAATAAGTTTAGATTTAAATCTAGTATCATATTATTTATTTGCTATTTGTCCCATTTAGTCTATGTTCATTTTCTCTCCTCTTTTACCCTCCTTTGGAATAATCATGTGTTTTTTAAAGATTCCATTTCCCTGCTCTATTAGCTTGTTAGTTACATATATTTTATGCATTATTTTTCTAGTGATCACTCTACTGATTACCTTGACTTATTAAAGTCTAATATAAATTAGTTCATTTACCACTTCTAGACAATGTAAAGACTAAAAGCCATGTAATGCCATTTACCCCTTTCCACCTTTGGTACTGTTGTTTACATTTACATTAATTTCACATTTAACCCTCTAATATATTATTGTCTTAACAGTCCATATTCACTTAGATTTAATTTACCCATTTACCGATCCTTTTCTTTGTTTCTTCATTCCCTCCTGCATTTCTTTGTTTTTATCTGACATTATCTTTTATTAAGTTAAACTTTACTTTTTTAGAATAGTTTTTGGCTTGCAAAAAATTGCAAAGATAGTACAGGGAATTACCATTTACCTTGTGCCCACATTCCCTATTATTAACATCTTACACTACTATGCTATATTTTTTTATATTTAATAAACCAATACTGATACATCATTATTAACTAAGTCCTTTATTAAATACTTTATTAAAATCTCCTCTGTTTTTGCCTAATATTTAATCATCTCTTTTATTTTTAACAACGGTGATTTTTTTTTTCTTTAAAAAAATGTATCTTTATTGTTGAAAGTATTACAGATGCCCCTCCTTTTTCCCCCTATTGACACCCTCCTTCTCACTTCACCCCTCCACCTTCACCACACTGTTTCTGTGTCCATTGGTTATGCACGTATGCATAGAAGTTCTTTGGTTTATCTCTTTCCACCCCCCTGCCCCCCTTCCCTCTAGGTTTGTCAGTCTGTTCCCTACTTCCATGTCTCTGGATCTATTTTGTTCATTAGTTTAATTTGTTCATTAGATTCTACATGTAAGTGAGATAATGATACTTGTCTTCTTTCTCTGACTGGCTTATTTCACTTAACATAACACTCTCCATACTCCTCCATGTCATCTCAAAGGATGAGAGATCTCTCTCTCTTACAGCTGCATAGTGTTCCATTGTGTATATGTACCACAGCTTTTTTATCCACTCGTCTACTGATGGACATTTGGGCTGTTTCCAGAGTCTCTTTAGGCTCCTCGTGGCTGTGATAATCAGTCAGGTTTACTTGTGTTTGATTACTTTCACAGTTTTGAGCAATACTGGTGAGGTATTTCATAGAATGTTCCTTAATTTGGATTAGTCTCATGTCTTTCCTGTGGTTAGATTGGTGTTATAGGTTTTGGGGATGAAGAACCACAGAGGTAAAGTGCCATTTTTATGACATCATGTCAAAGGTACATAAAATTAATAGGTCCCTCAGAATCTGGATGTGCCCCTGACTGTGGGTAGCTGTGCCCACTGACCACTCCAGGATACGACCAAATATCCTGATAGGAGGAGAAAGGAGGTGTGGGTCCAGTGTTTCCTCGGGGCGTCCATCATCACACCCGTCAAGGTGTGAGCACCCTGTTGTGCTGGGTAGAGTTGTGTTTAAAGACCTGCCTTTTCTTTAAAACATGGTCCCTCTTTGTAAGCCAACTGCTTCATTCACCTGGTGCTCATCTGAAGAAAGCACCGCTGTTCGACACTGGAAGACAACTGGCTGTGCTGGGCTGGCCGAGGGTGGGGTGTCGTTTCCAGCCTGGTCACACGTTCTCTGAGGGTTCTGAGGTGGTTTCACTTTGCTCACTGACTTCAGATGTGGCTCCGCAGTGTCTCCCAACGAGAAGCAGCAATTGTTAGTGACCATGCAGTATGAATACATAGTAAGGAAACATGTTTAAAGCCTAAATTCAGCAGAATTTGTACTGTTCTGCTCATGCAGAAGATGCCACTGAAGGGATAGTGCCAGTTTCTCTCTGCATGTCCTGGTTTCCATGGGTCATCTGTGTCTGGTGGCCAGGCTTCTCCACACAAAGATCTGAGCAAAGATGTGAAGTTATAGCTTTTCTTTATCTTTGCTAGGCATGTTTCTATGGCATCATCTTCAAAAGAGCTTTCTTCGGTGGTGGGGGCCAGCTCTTCCTCCCTTGCGTATTGAATGCAGGCACGCCGCAGTGGGGTGGACTGAGGTTTCCTGCTCAGCTACTTGCCTGGAGCAGAGCTCTGCTTTCTGAAACCGCAGAACCAGGGCTGACCTGTGGGGCCACCGGAACTAACTCTCCACACTGTGCTTTTGTAGATGTTTGAGGGTGGGCTTTTGAGCTCCCCCAGGCTTGCCTCTTCCTGGACAAACTGTCTCAGCTTCTGCAGCCAGTTGTTGTGACACGATTGCAAGTCTCATCACCATTTTAGTCACCTTCTTTGATGAAATTCCCGTTTAGCCGTATGTCTATGAAAGTACAGTGCCCAGAGAGAGACATAATATATTGGGGTTGCGGCCAACCACCCCAGTCTGAGTCCTCTCTCATCCAGAGTCAAATCGTCAGTGTTCCTGGCTCAGCTGCCCACGCCTCAGCCAGGCTAACGAGGACGGGAAAACATCCCCTTGTTTCAGGCCAGCGGGTCCTCCAACTGCAGCCGTCTCCCTTCGTTCTTGCAAATGCTGGGCCCACCCACCGGGTGTTTCTTTTAATCCTCACTCAAGGATATGTTTATTGGCTTCTTTTTTAGAGAGAGAGAGAGAAATATCAATGTACAATGTGAGAGCGAAACATCAATTGGTTGCCTCTTGTACGCATTTCAACCAGGAATCAAACCAGTAACTCTTCGGTGTATGGGATGACGAGTCAACCAACTGAGCCACACTGTTCGGGGCCCACCCACAGGGTTTAAAACTCAGATTCTGGCAGGCAGAGAGGGAGAGCCCCCTGGCCACCCTCACATGTGTCTTAGAAGGTGGCCACCCTTCCTTACATTCAAGGAGTGCACTTGTATGATACCCCAGGTGCTGTCGGATGTTAGGAGGGCCTAGAGTCACACAGATGTGGCAGAGGAGCTGTGATACCTCCTGCCACGCCCCCAGCCTCTGGTTAGAACCTCTAAGACAGTGGTTCTCAACCTTCCCAATGCTGCGACCCTTTAATACAGTTCCTCATGTTGCATGTGGGGGTATCTGCATGTGGGCGGACCCGCCTGGAGACGGATAGAGGAGCGGTGTCTCGGTTCCTAAGACCATCAGAAATACGTGTCTTCTGCCCTGGCCAGTTTGGCTCAGCGGTTAGAGTGTCGGCCTGTGGTCCAGAGAGACCCGGGTTCGGTTCCCGCTAAGGGCATGTACTTCAGTTGCAGTTTGTCCCCGGCCCTGGTTGGTCGTGCGGATGGCAGCCACTCGATGTGTCCCTTCACATCGATGTTTCTCTCTCTCTCTCCCTTCCTCTCTCTCCCTCCCATTCTATCTGTACAAAAAATGGAAAAATACCCTCAGGTGAGGATTAAAAAAAAAAAAAGAAATACGTGTCTTCCAATGGCCTTAGGCGACCTCTGTGAAAGAGTCTCTCGATCCCCAAAGGGGTCGCGACCCACAGGTTGAGAACTGCTGCTCTAAGAGCTCCTCAGGATGACACTCCATCTCTTCCCTTCTCTCTACATCAGTCACCAGGGGCAGACCGAGGCTTCCAGGTCATCTGTCAACCTGGCCTTTGTCCTTGGACAGTTCATTCACTCCCATCTTGCACCCCTGCCCAGCCTTCAGATTCCCCTGCGCGCTCCGGAGCTTTGACATCAGCCACTTCCTAGACCCTCCCTTCTTTTCTCAACGTGCCTTCACCTTCTTTTTTAACTGGAGCCCATTCTGCTGAGGACCCCTGCTCCCTGCAGACCTCAGGGAGGGGCCAGTCCTGTCTCCTGCAGGCAGGTGTCAGGCAGGTCCGGAGGTGGAGGGGGTGGGTCGTTCAGCTTCTCCATGCTGCTTCCAAACCTCCTCTTCTCCCTTTCTCCCACTCACAGCTGTCAGTCTTGGCCTCTGGTCACTCCTCCTTCAGGGACTTCAGCTTCCATCATCTCTCTTCCCTCTACCTGCTCAGTGTCATTGTAACACCACTTGCCAACCTGACTATTCTGCCTCCCCTGCTGCCTGAGACCTTCTCCTCCATGTTATTTCAGCTACCACTGATATTGCAAAATTTGCTTTAAAAAATTAATAAAATAAAGTTACTATATAGTACTAGATTAGCTTCAGGCGTACTAGTTATTCAACATTATATACCCAACAAAGTGATCACCTTAGTAAGTCTAATAACCATCTGTCACGGTACAGAGTTATTATACTATGGACTATCATTCCTAGGCTGTACCCCTGTGACTTACGGATTTTACGACTGGAAATCTATGCCTCTGATCCCCTTCAGCTCCCCCTCAAACCCCTCTCCTCTGGCGACCACTACTATGTGCCGCGGTAATGTTAGCAATGGAGAGAACTGGGAGCAGAGACTCTCTGCTGTTCTTGCACCTTTTCTGTGACTTTGACTTTATTCTAAAATAAAAGTTCATTCAGTGTTTAAAAGAAACAACACACCCCGTATCCCTGTCGTCAGTCCACCCCCCCCCCCTGCTCCCGTCACAGGGAAACCCCTGAAAGAGCTGTGGGTTGCTCTGGTCTCTCCGCCCCGACCCCAGCCGGCTCGTTCCTCCGGCCACTCCCATCAAGCTACTGTCCTCAGCTCTCCACCAGAACTTCTCCGGTCAAGGTCAATGATAATCTCCATGTTGCCCAACCCCAGAGCCAATGTTTCCCCTTATCTGGCTCCTCGGTGACTTCTACTAGCACGTACATGGCCCAGGGCTCATTCTTAAGATGCTACCCTTTGTGTGTGCCCTTATCTCAGAGGCATATTCCATCCAGTCTCCCAGGAATTCAGCACAGGTTACCGACTGTCGATGCGCAAATGTGTATCGTCAGCCTTAACCCTGGGAGGTAGGGGCTGTTACCATGCTCCTTTCCCACGAAGGCAGACACAGTCCCTCAGACGTGAAGGGGCGTCCCCAGTGTATAGAACTAGAAGCCTCAGAGCCAGGGTCTGAATCCGGGGCTGTCTGACTCCAGGCCTGTGCTGTGAGTGACCAGGCTGCCCCACTGCCCTCTCAGTCTGCTCCCTGTCCTCTTGCTCCCCAGGCTGTCCTGCATGAGCTGCCAAGTCTGACCTTGGGCTTTTGTCCCCAGTGTCCACTTCTCCTGGGATGATCACCCCTGCTCCCCCCACTCCCCCTCTCCAGTCCTCTTCCTCCCGCTCTGGTTGGGCGTTTCTCTCCTCTGGAGGCCCAGGTTGATCTCTCCTGGCCTCCTCTGAACTTCTGCAGGACCCTGAGTCCGCTCTAAGACAACCAAGGGCTCATTGCATTTATAAGTTTCATTCTTTCTGAACCCAAGATGAGGGTCCTTGGCCCATGTTTAGAGCAGACCTGGGGACATGACCACAGTGTCTGAGCCTGGGACTACCTGGGAAAGTGGGCCGCAGGCCTCACTATTAGGCACCATCTCAAGGGGTCTGAGCTGCTCAGAGTTACTTCTGTTTTGTTTACTCCACTGGCTGGTGAGCTCTTGGAGAGAGAGATCATGACTTCACCAAATAAGTATCATTTTAAAAAAGTGCGTAGCTAGGGGAGTGTGTATTTTTGATTCACAGTTGGGAATCTGCATTTGCAAAGATCTGACTTCAGTTACATGGGGATTTTCAAATGTGCCAGTGTCTGGCACCTCTAATCCCCATGTTGTTCAAGGTCCACTGTACGTCAAATCCCTGTTCTCCTGGGTCCTGGGAAGCCAGGGAAAGTACAATCTAGAAGTGAAGGAACTGATTTAGACTTCACAAAGGCCACAGAGAGGCCAAACAGTTCCCACAGGGCCCACTGAGTTCAGAGGGACATTTTGAAGAAATGAGGGTGACCATTGAGCATGACCGTTTGGGAGGGACTGAAAGTGCCTTGAGGAAGAGACAAGGAAGAGGCTGGGGACAGGTGAGGTGGGGGCGGGGACGGGAGAGCTGCGGGGCGGCCTGCAGGCTGCTTGAGGAACTGAGAACGGCCGTCACGGGCAGAGGACACGCGTCGGGCTAGGACACTGGCCCCTTCACTGACAGTGCATTTGGCCTTGGTCCCTTGATGCTGGCCCGGGGCCTGCCCAGCCCTGCCACCCCTCACTGTGTGACTAGGCGAGTCGACTTAGCCTCCCTGGGCCTTGGGCCCCGCATTTCCAAAATGAGATTGACAAATTAAATAATGGGCTGGGGCTACATCCTTTCTCTCCTCTCTGCTTCCTCCAGGCTTTGTCTCAGGTAATCCAGTGGAGGCTGACTCAGATGCTCCAGATTTCGTATTTTACTTTTCAAAACGCAGGTGGCTTAGGAGTAGGCGTGTGCCGGCTCCTTTTCAGCACTTGGAGGCAATCTGGAAAAATGCACGCAGCCCGTCTTACTGGGGTCGCCCCTGTCTCGAGAGTAGAAGAGCCAGGTGACCTAATCACTCTTACACAAGCCTCCTGGTATAAGTCCTTTCTCACAGAAAGCAGAGGATGGGCAAGGGCTGAGGAGAGCAGGCTGTGGATGGTTGAGTCTTGCGTTGTGAAGGACATAGGTCTGCGTTCTGTCTCTAGTGAAACCCACAGGTCAAGCCCCACCCCGGTTTGAAATGTGCATCAGAGACCATGCTTCAGGAGAGGGTGAATTTTGCCCCGTGTAGACCAGAGGCAGCCAGAGCTGGCCTTCTCCACCAGGTGGGGCTGCCTCCTTCCTCAGCTCTGGGCCTGGGTCCCCCTCCTGGAGACACTTCTCATCTGGAGGCTACCAACCAAGGCAGGAGCTGGGCAGGTGTCACCTTGCTGGAACTTGCCTGCCGGGAGAACATCTCTCAAGTCAGGAGAAGCCCCCCAGTGGCTGGATGAGCGTTAATTCTACACAGGGGCCCTGCCTGTCCCTGCACACCTGGCCATGCAGGTCACACAGGCCATACCTACTCCTGAGCCACCTGCATTTTGAAAAGTGCAATATGAAATCAGGAGCATTTAAGTTCGTCTTCACTGGATTACCTGAGACAAAACACGAAGGAAGCAGGGAGAGCTTATCTTGGGGCTTGAATGCTTCTAGAGGCCAAGCTCCTGTAGCCCATCAGTCCAGCGGGAAAAGGGCCTTGGTGCACTCCCCCACCCACCTTGCAAGGACTCGGAGCTGCCTCTACCCCCAGGGCCCGAAGGGCACTATCACAGTCTTCAGGTGGTGACGGCTAATGACCTTGCCCGAGGATGTTTTGTAGACCCACAGCCCTCTGAAGTTGTTGGGTTCTGGGATGGTGCCCATCCACGTCTGAGTCCCGAAGCTGCCTGTGCCCAGAGGCCCCCGCTGTCGAAGGCCTGGCTGAGATGCGTCCGCCACAGAGCAGCTTCGGGGAGGCGGAGGTTTTCAGGAAGTCTGAGATGGCAGGCAAAGGGAATGGGAGCTGGGCAGAGCTCACAAAGTCCACTCCAAAGGTCCCGGCACCAAGTTTGGGAAGAGAGGAGATGAGCAGAGTAAGCGAAAGAACCAGAAGAAGATCTAAATGTTAAAGTAATAAAGACGGGAATGATGTATTTGGCAATGAAAACAGAGTCAGACAGACCCAGATTCAGACCCTGGCTCTGAGGCTTCTAGTTCTATAACACTGGGGACACCCCTTCACGTCTGAGGGACTGTGTCTGCCTTCGTGGGAAAGGAGCATGGTAACAGCCCCTACCTCCCAGGATTAAGGCTGACGATACACATTTGCGCATCGACAGTCGGTAACCTGTGCTGAATTCCTGGGAGACTGGATGGAATATGCCTCTGAGATAAGGGCATAAAGAGTAGCATCTTAAGAATGAGCCCTGGGCCATGTACGTGCTGGTAGAAGTCACCGAGGAGCCAGATAAGGGGAAACATTGGCTCTGGGGTTGGGCAACATGGAGATTATCATTGACCTTGACCGGAGAAGTTCTGGTGGAGAGCTGAGGACAGTAGCTTGATGGGAGTGGCCGGAGGAACGAGCTGGCTGGGGTCGGGGCGGAGAGACCAGAGCAACCCACAGCTCTTTCAGGGGTTTCCCTGTGACGGGAGCGGGGGGTGGGGGGGTGGACTGACGACAGGGATACGGGGAGTGTTGTTTCTTCTCGGTGTGAGAGGGGAGAAGCATGGCTACGACTGGGCTTACATTTCATTTCTCCCGTTCGTAGGGTGGCTGGTGGGAGCCACTTGATGTGACTGTCCCATCTGGGAATGGCGCTCACTGGGTCGCTCTGCTTGCGGGCCAGGAGAGCTAACGAGGTAAGTGGGAGATCACACCGTGTGCACTGAACTGCTAGGCAACAAAGTACGTGACGGTGAACAGAGGTGGCAGCCAGCAGGCTGCCCCCCAGCCCCCAGTCACACCATGGAGACAGCTCTGTTCATAAGCAGGTCCTGATTGGAAAAGTAAAATTTTAGTTAGGGAACCCGTCGTGCCCACGTCGGAGCGTTCACTGTTCTGTCTCTGGCTGAGTTGTTTTCCCTCCCTTCCCATTCCCATTCCGCCTGGGAAGTCCCCACTCTCAAGCCTTTCGAACTGGCGTCCTTTCCGCCTGCCGGAGCCCAGCGTTCCCTTCTCACAGTGTGGTCAGCACACAGGCCCGCGTAGCTTTTCCCTGGGTCCCCACTGGTACGAGAAGGGCCCTGTGGCAGACAGAATGTGGGTGGTGTGACGTGGCTTCCAGTCTCAGCAGTTGACAAGTATTAATGTTAGTCTCTCTTCCTTCACCCCTCTTCCTGTCCGTTGGCCTCAGCTGTCCCCTGAGGATCAATGTCAATGTCGTTCTCGGCCACTATTTAATGCTTTGCTTTACATCAGGGTGACCCGTGACGAATCCCCAGGAAACAAGAGGCAGCAGCAGTGGTAGAATCAGAATACTTTAATAAGATATCAGTGTCAAAATACATTTCCTTATAAAGTTAAGCTCCCATACAGTAATAATGTTGTCAGTAGGAATTCAACAAAATAATAATGTACAGGAAATCATTACATCGATAGGTGAAGTTAATAGTGAAGCTCGGAATACTTTTCAGAGTGTTTTAGTAAAACTGTAAGGTTGGAACACCCTCGATGCCGAGACACACACGCAGGACTTGACCCCAGCGGCGTGGCCGTGGCCCTGCGGGCTCGGTCGCCGTGTGGGGAACGAAGCTGGGGTGCTTAGGTATGATTTGGGCAAACACACTGAACAAATTTCAAAAGGAATCTAGGTTATGTGAGAGAAATGATCTAAATTTTGTTTTTGGCAGTGAGTCCATCCAAGCTTACCTAATTCTTGGCCTGTTGTGCTTAAGGTGTGTGTTTCTAGCAACTTCTTCATTGTACCCATGACAGATAGGTTCTATGTGATTGGTATTTAAAAACTGAAGGTATCATCCCTCTTACCCAGTGAGTTAAAGTGCTCTGAGACCTCTCTATTTCCAGTGCTTCCTACCTATACAAGTCACTTCAAGTGACACACAGACCTGGGGGAGGGCCTGAGGCGGGGGCTGCCCCCAGGTCTGCCTGCTGCTTGCCAGCGGGGGCACCGGGCTGGGGCTGGTCAGGACCAGCTGCCCCCCTTTCTGCATCCTCTCTCAGTCCTGCTCCAGGTGGTAAGCTGGGAAGACAGGGACTGGGTCACTCCCACCTTTCTGAATCCTTCCTTTCTTTCCTGGATTCCTGCCTAAACCATCGCACAGTGGTTCCGGAAACATCCACATGTGCCACGAGACAGCCCGTCAGAGCCACACAGCTCAGTGCACCTGCAGGCCAGCAGTAAGACCAGGGACAGTGAAAGCACGTCCTTGCCTCAGATGCGCCGTCAGACCCTCTTGGCAGCAACAATAATATATACATACATACACGATACACGCGGAGCACGAGGAAAAGGCAGCGCGCAGTGCTCCCTCGCCACGGCGCGCTCCGTGGGTGCTGGGCCCGCCGCGGCGCCCCCGCAGAGGCCAGCGGGCGGAACCTGGAGCGGTGTCCGGCGGCCGTGGGAGCGCCGCCCTCCGCGTGTCCGCGGGTCAGGAGGGGCAGCTCCAGAAAGATCCTAAAGTGATTTTGTGAGGCTTCCATTCCGTTTCTGAGTTTTCAGATATTACAAAGTACCCATATATATGATAAACTCTTAGCCCAGATAGAAATCTAAGAAAAGAAAACTTGTGGTTTTGAAGAAGAAGAATTAAAAAACAATCCACGAATGTGGGGAACACCGAACAGTCTAGGAAAAGCCACTGCAGCCGTCACAGACAAGCGCATACACTGGAGTTCACCCTTCACATTTCCTTTATTTCCCCAAAAGTCATCAAAATGAGAGCAAAGATCTGGCTTTAAAAAAAGGCTGAAATTTACAATATGCTGATTCGTTTTAAAAAAGAAAGGAAAAGGGCTGTGGGAGGCGAGCCACAGAGCAAGCTTGGAAAGCAAAATTATTTTGTTTCTCTTTGGCAACAACAACATCATTTGAGTTCAGCGAAGCCAAAGCGTCCCTTACAGTAGAAATCAGACACCAAACTTGTTAGTAGGACTACCGAGTGTGCATGAAAGAGAGGCCTAGGAATAATATAAATTAGAAGTAATTGAAGTGGGGGGAAAAATCTTACAAAATTTAAGAACATTTTCATTGACAGAGTAAAACACAGCAGGTGAAACAAGTGTGTATTTGAAAACTATGGATCATAAAGTGAGCATCTTCAGAAAAAGGCCATTACTTGGTAACCTGGGCAAGTTTGCCAGGTAAGTACATCTTGTAAAAAGTGTGTTGGTGTTAGAAATACCTAGTTGCCAAAATAGATGTAGAGAGTGAAGCCGGCAGGATGGCGCGGCGGGGTGCCTGCCCTGGCGGAGGCTCCAGCTCAGGTGGCCTGGTCCAGGGCTCGGAGAAGGTCCCCTCCTTGCAGGAGCGTGGAGCTTCCTGGCACAGGAACGTTCACCTCACAGTCATATCTGGTCAATTCGGGCAGCAGGTAGGGCTCAAACGACGGCCCGAGCAGCTGGCTCGCCATATCTGAAAGAGTGGTTGGTACCGAACTTTTGAAATGAAAGCAAACATTTGGAAGAGGCTGTGTTCCATAGGACGCTAGCAGGGATGAGAAGGGCACCTGAGCAAGCAGGAGGCATTTTTGGTTTTTGTGACTCGGGGGGTATGGGTGGGGCAGCCCTAAATTGACTCTGTTTCTTCAATGTCTTACCTGAGTGACCTGCTCTATACTCAAAGGGTGGACCCATCTCACTGGGTGGGGTGCTGAGCCCCAGGGAAGAGAGAGTGCATGGTGCAGACAGCAGCAAGGGCAGCGCTTAGGGGAGATCTTGGAGCCCCATGAAGCCTTCTTGGCCTGGGACACAGTGTCACCGTGCACTGGCAGCAGGGAGGACAGCCCCAGTGGGGAGAGGGCATTCTGAACCAGCTGCTTCCTGCACACACATCTGTGAGCATAGGTGCCACACACAGACAGGTGCACAGACACGTGTGTGTACATACACACTGCAGGGAGGAGCAGAGGGGACTCTCACAGCACCCAGACCCCACTTCCTTGGAAGGAGGCCCAGGAACCTGACGGACAGCCTGGAAGCTCTCCATTGGGTCCCTTTATGTGGGGTCCACTTTCCCTTGGCTTATGTGCAGGGCCCCCTTCCCAAGGCCTCCCCCCTCAGCCCCTTCCCACAGCCCACAGCCCCCTCCCCCCTCAGTCTCACGCCCCTCCAAACTCCCACAGTAGCCGTGGGTACTCACACTATCCCTTTCTAATTCCACTTCTTTTATGTACTGTCAGAATCCCCACATACTGATTTCTAAGGTTCAAGGAAACTTGTGGGCTCACAGCAGGAATAACAATGCTGGTTATTATTTACTGAATACAAAATAGACCAGAACTCAGCACTTTGAATGCAAACCTCTCACTTAGAGGGCGGCTTGCTCTGTCCTCCCCCTGGGAAGGAGCACAGCTGGAATCTAAGCCCAGGGCTGTCCTCCAAAGCCTGGATTCCAAGGCACTGGACAGCAGGTTGCCCCAGGCCATACTGCTGGAGAAACTGCCCTCTGCTAGGGCAGGGTCTGGTATGTTCCACCACAACTTCGAACTGTGTTCATGCACCCTTTTGGGCATGGCATCTATGTTTCACAAGGTGGGAACAGACTAATGAGGTCCAGGATAGAAGGCAGGTACAAGGTGACTAACCCTCCAGAAGGTGCAGCAGGGTGACCTTTCCAGAGCCCCTCCCCCCAGCAGCATGTCTCCATACATGTCCTCAGCTCCCATCTGAACTCACAGTGATGCCCAAGTAGGTCAATGGGCCATTAGGCAATTCAGGAACATGAAGAACTGAATAAAACACAGGCTTGAGCACTCTTTGGATCAAAAGAGCCCTGGATGTCACCTGATTTCTGGAAGGTTCTTTCTAAAGCTCCATAGACAGATGGCCTTTCAGCCCCTGCTGCAATTCTTTTGGGGAGGAGGGCTCACCCCTCTCAAGGTAGCGGCCTTTCATGGCAGCAAGTTCACCCTGGTACTGAGCTGAGACCTGCCGCCTTGTGACGGCCCCTCCCACCCACACCGGACCCTGGCAGCGGCTCCAGTCCCTGCGTGCCCACCTTCCGCCTTGGGAGCCGCGGGCAGGCCGTAGTCCTGGTACGGAAAAGCGCAGCACTGCGCGGGGAAGCCGCCCTCCGCGTTCTCCTCCGGGCTCATGGCCGATGGCGGCTCCGGTGGCGGCAGGTGTCTCAGAGGCTGACTCTGGCCGCTCATGGGATTTTGGGTGAACTCACCTGAAAGACCAATGTCAGAGAGTGAGGGCAGAGCCACCTGGGGGAGGGGAGAGACCGTGAAGACGCCAACCCCCCGGGCCTTGAAGCCCAGAGGTTTCTGAGGGTGTCATTTGAGTGAAAGGGGAAGGTAGGTGGTAAGGTAGGTAGGGGTGAGTGAGTGAGCCTCCAGCCCTGCCACCTGCAAACACCCCACCCCACTCCCCGGGGCCAGGCCTGCTGCTCACCACTGGGGACGTTCGCACTCGGCTGCTTGTCGGGCATCGGAGGGCAGTTCCCGCAGCCCCTGAGACTCTTCATCCTTTTCCACATCAGATGCGAAGGGCCGCTTCCTGGAGGGTCCCCCTGGGTTGGGAGGGGCAGATGTAGAGGAGAGAGGGCCACAGAACCAGGTCCTCAAACTGAGTCGGGGTGAGGTGGGCTCAGAACAGCTGTGCCCGGAACAGGGCTGGTGTGCCCTCTCTCTGAAAGCCCCCCCTGCTGCCCCTGGCTGGCACACTGAGCCTCACGAGGATGAGAGCTTCCTGCCAGCCTGGATCTCTGCTCTCAGCTCGGATTCCCCGCCCAGCCGGCCCCAGGCGGCGCCCGTCAGGGATGGCTCACCCCACTCATGTCTGGGAAGGCTTGCTCGTCGTGCTCCAGCTGTCGCTTCAGCTTCAGCTTGTTGGACAGGGCTACCATGGCCCGGCTCATCCTGTCTGGGCCCTGAGGCCTGAAGCCGTCGGCAGACCTGCCAAGTCCAAGAGAGCGGACCGTGAGGGAGTCTGGACCCCACGCCACCCCGTGCCTTCGCCTAAACTCGGGGCCTCAGAGGAAGGGGGTGGGCCTCGGGGCTGAGCTGCTGCCCTGCCTCTGTCTCCTCTGCCTCCCTCCTCTGCGCCCCTCCTGGGTGGGCGGCCTCCCAGGCTAGGTGAAGCAATCTTTTTTTTTTTTTTTAAATCCTCACCTGAGGACTTTTTTCCACTTTTTGTTCAGATAGAGTGGGAGGGAGGGAGAGGAAGAGAGAGAGAGAAACATCGACATGAAAGGGGCACATCGAGTGGCTGCCACCTGCATGACCCATCCAGGGCCGGGGACAAACTGCAACCGAGTTACATGCCCTTAGCGGGAGCCGAACCCGGGTCTCTCTGGACCGCAGGCCGTCGCTCTAACCACTGAACCAAACTGGCCCGGGCAGGTGAAGCAATCTTGACAAGGGTTGGCCTCCACCTTGCCCTGCCGGCACCGCGCCCACTCGGGATGGGAGGCTGCTCTCTCAAGTGCGTGCCTCAGCCCAGCTGGTTGAAATGGGGCCTGCTGGGAGACTGGGAAGGCCATGCTGGGCTGCCAAACAGGGCTCCCTGAGGGAACAGAAAATCATCCCTCAGATAGCTGTGTTCTGTGGCTCAGCTAAGGAACTAGAGCAGGTCACTCTAGGGGTGTTCTCATGAGAGACATTGGTGTTCAAGGCCTAGACAAGCTACATCTCTCCCTTCTGTCCTCAGCCTTTCTTGGTCCCCTCCATTCTCACTCGAGCCCTCACAGACGTGGGGTGACCCCACAGCCTAAGCTCTGGGCCTTCAGGAAAGGGTTCACTGGAGGCTTGGCCACCGTGGAGCGGGAGTTGGTGATGGGCAGGAAGCGTTTCTGGGCCCCAGATCTCCCCCTAGGGTGTGTCCATCTGCTCCCTCCCTTTCAGCACAGCTTTTGCTGAAGCTGCCAGGGGTCACTGCCACTTACCTCTTGAACATGGAGAGATGGGGCGAAGTGACGGGGGGCCCCAATGGTGATGCCCCCAAGGCCCCAGCATGCTGATCGCGAACAGACCACTTCATGGGCCTCAAATGCAATGGTGGATCAGGGGGCCACTGTGTGTTGAATCTTCCCCCCAAAGAAGAGAGAGGGATGCTGGCCTGGCCACAGCACGATGGCAGGGACACTTTGCTTCCACCGTCGAAAAAGATGGAGGACATGGGCTGGTGCTCGGGCTCTATGGTCCTGCTTTCCAGCTGCTGCTGATACTTGTCCGGGAAGAAGGGGCCGTGGGAAGCCCCAGGGGCCAGAGGCTGGAAGATGTTCGACATGGTACTGAAGCAGTGCTGAGGGATGAACTGAGGGCTCTCGGGCAGGAGCTTCTCCTCGGGGCAGATGGGACTCAGCTGGAAGTCCTCCCCATCCATGGGGATGTAGGGCGCCAGGGTCTCCAAGTCCAGCTCGTTGAAGTCCAGCTGAGGAGATACAGAGCACAGGCCAAGTTCAGCAGTTGGGGCCACTGCACACTATTCCATCTCAGCCGCCCCCTTCCCTGCCACGCGTGGTCATCTTGGGCACGGCTTGACCGCGGCCCTCCCCCGCTCCAGCACCTTTACTGGCTCCCTGTCACCCACCAGAAGGAAACTCCGCCTCCCAGACTGTCCAGGCTGTTTGTCCCTTCTTCAGCCTGGGCCACACATCTCCATGCTCCACTTGGACATCCCTCTGCACCACACTGGTGTCCTTGCCCACCCAATCCAAAATGCTCTCCACTCTGCCTGCCACGCCCGCCTCTTCCACGAAGCCATCCCTGCCACTCTGGCCCGCAGTGACTGCCCCGTCCCCATCCTCGGGACATGTAGGCTGGTGCTGCACACAGTGGCTCCTGAAGAGCCCAGGGCAGCTGTGTCCCCTTTCCCAGGAGCCCCGGCCCTCGGCACGGGTACAGCTGTGGACTGCTCAGAGACAGACAGCCTGGGAGTGACTCTCATTCTAATCTGCAGGCCCTCAGAGATGGCCCCTTAGGTTCCGAGTATCATGCTGGGCTTCCAGGGAAAGCCCACAAGCAGATGCAGAAAAAAGTTTCTACCTTTAGAAAATGACACCCTCCCTGGGGGGAGGGGGTGCACCACTTAACGTATTAATGATCACAACTAAACAAAGTGGCTAAAGACAGAAGCAGACCGTTATAATTAAGTACCAAGTAATAAGTCCCACTGGAGTTCAAAGGAGGGAGGGTAGAGAGTGGAGGGAGGAGCAGGAAAAGTGGCAGGACAGACACAAGCTGAGGGGCAGGGCGGAAATCTGCACGAATAACGGACCAAGACAAATGGAAATTGACCATTTTCCTTTGGGTGTCGTGAAATGTCCCCACCCACCACCTCGGCCCTGTTGACACAGTTTCTGCAAGAGCAGCTGGCCTGTAAGAAATGCTTTCCTGAAAAGTTAGTGTGAATGAAAATCCTCGAGTCAAATACCATTCTTAAGTGCATTGAAAAGAAATAGTATGTCAAAGGCTCCTAAAATGATTACGTTTGTGAAGGGAGTTTGCTTATAAACTGGACTTTCATTCTGGATGTACTGTTTAAAGGCTGGGCTTCCTTAAAGAAAGGTTCGGGCATAGTTTGGGTTTTCATGTGAACTAAGAAAAGTAGCTCAGCGAGTAGATCAATAAGGTGAGAGTTCCAGGCAGAAGAGCGGGGTTTGACTGGGGTAAAGCAGAGGGCGGAAGTGGCCGCAGGGACCTCCACAGGCTCGACGTCTTGGCGCCCTCACCCAGTTAGGAACCCTGGTCTGGGCCTCGCCTCTCCACTGGTCTCTGCCACAAAGGGGTGAGGCTGCACGACCAGACTTGAGCCTTCACCACCGCGGCTGGCAGGCATGGCACCCCACCCACTCTTCTCCCTGGCCGCCTACCTGGGTGCTGCACTGGTCCTTCGCCTCTGTATCCATGGCAAAGAGCTTCTCAATCACCTCCATCTTCAGATCATCACTCAGAGCCGTGTAGTAGTCTTCAGGGCTTCTGGGCTGGGGGCCAGGAAGGAGAGTGACTGTCAAGAGTATGACACTGGTCTCCCCAAAGTCCAAGGTAGAAAGAGAGATACATTCTTGGGCCCATAGATCAACCCTATTCCACCAAACAGGTACTTGCGGAGGGGCCACTTCCCAAGAGCCGTGTGAACCGCCTCCTCATGCAAGGAGCCTGTCCTGAGCACGGGATAAAGGCCGTGCCCGCGGGGCTCTGGAGACTGTGCCGCTCTCTGCCCCGAGCAGGGCCAGCGCTGGGGTTCAAAACTGTAACTGAGCCCCTGCCTTCCGGGAACTGGTCATGCAGATGGGTGGGGATGACTCTGACAGCAAGCACAGCTCACATACCTGGCAGGCATGTCACCACCTCTGCAGGGGACGCTAGGATAACGTGAGTAGGAGGAGGGCAGTATTTCTGTTCAGACTGACCAGCCATCCAGCAGTGGCCAGAAGGAGGAGCCCACCCCTCCGTGGCCTCCCTCCAGGGGGGCTCACCGTGGAGCAGCAGCTGCTGCTGGTGGCACTGGGGCTGGTGTTCCCCGGGGTGGCCGCCTGTGGCATGGTGAAGGCGGGCAGGCTCCCGGCCTCGCTCTGGGCAATGTGGCCCCGCAAATCCTCAGCCCACGGCTGGTTGGGGGCCAGGATGGTTTTGCCATAGGCTGATGACTCCTCAAAGTTCTGGTTCTCTGTGGACACAAGGGTCTGTCTGGTTAACACCCACAATCGTTGGGCTATCCCCCAGGGCAGAGAAAGAGCCCCAAGGATGTACCAGAAACCCCCACAGGGTCTGGAATCATGCCTGGGGCTGGGCCCTCAAAGACGCGCTGTTGCTTAGCTTGACAAAGGGGCCTTTAACTGGGCTCTGCTCAGTGTACAGCTCCCTTTCAAGACACCTTCCTGGCCGGAGCATTTGGTTTTCAGAGACTACATGTACTAGGGCTGCCCTCCTCGAAGAGCCATGCAGGGTGCGGACGAGAAGGCTGAGGGGAGAGCTGGGCAGTCCGCCTCGGTACACGCACGACGGAGGCCATGAGACGCCCCATCCCAGGACTGCTCTGTGCGTCTCCGGAGCTGCTGTCCTCACGTGGCCTCCAGGACCACCGCTCAGAGGCCCGGGTCCAGGGCAAGCAGGGGAGCTCTGCCTGCAGCCGCCACGGTGAGGCTGTGGGCCCCACACGGGGGACGAAGGGCCCTGTTACATCAAGGTGCTTCCAGCATGGGAGCGGGGAGGGCCTGAAAACACGCTGCGGCTGCACGGACTCACATCCCGGGCCGGGCGCACGCTAAAGGAGTAGTGCCTGTGGGAGCTCAACCTGGGCCGGGTCTTTTCTCCATGCATGTCTCTGGAGTTACTTCTCTAAACATGACTTCAGTTGAGCACTCCGCCCTCTCTGTGGAACAGTGACCGTGGCCTCAGAGCAGGGGGTGCAGCCATGACCCCTCAGCGGGGGTCCTCATAAGCCCCACCCCACACTGAGCAAGGTCAGCGTAGGGCACTCTTACTCTGGGGCCGCGCGTGCGTTCTGTGCCCAGCACGGAGTCTGGCCACTAAGTGATTAATGAGACTCATGGAAGGAACAGGAGTGTCTCTGGTTAAGGAAAAGCTGTAGCCACGGAGGCCGTTACGGTGAAAACCTCCCCCACTGCGAGAGGGTGTGACAACCCGCAGCTCGGCTGAGCAGCACCCACCGAAATCCAGGGAGATGATGACGTCTCCCGCAGTGGGGGCCAGCTGGGCCAGCTCCTCCGGCTCCTCCTTCAGCTTGGTGAACAGGAACTGGCTCTTCTCAGACACAGCCACCTCGCCACTGTTGTCAAAGATGCCCTTCATGGCCACCAGGTGTGGCTTGAACAGGGATTCTGTCTGGTCCATGGAGAAGACCACATCATTCTTCTCAATCTCACTGGGGGGACAAGAGGGCACTTCAGACTCCCACATTTTCTAGCAAAATCCTTTTGCTCCCCAGACACAGGGAAACCCTGATGGCCAAGCCTCTCAGTCAGACACATGCTTGCGGACACTGGGTCGTCATTTTGTAAAGAGCCACACAATGGAAGTTTGGAGTTGAGGTGGCAACATGGAGGGTGCCCTTGGGCCCTGGCCAGTTTGGCTCAGCGGTTAAAGCGGCGGCCTGCGGTCCAGAGAGTGCCCTTGGGCTACGAATCTGCCTGGGATGCTCTTTTATGATCAAACACTATGCAGTGCACATGGGTTTCACTGTAGAAATGACTACCCAGCTTTCTTCCCAGGCGCTACAGGTGTGAAGGTGTTACATCATTTTTTCTCAAAACACATGAGTTTTTCCTCATTCAAAAAAATACTTATCAAGTGGTGACTTTGTTCTGTCTGCCTCCCCACGTGGGTCAGAGGCATGATATAGATGACAGACCAGGGAAAGGATAAATCCCAAGGGGCCTTGTTCCTGAGACATCCACAGACGTGCTCTGGGTCACAGGATCAGCTCTGCAGAGAGCTCACAGAGAGCCTTCGGAGGGGTTCCCTGGGCCTGCCATCCTCAGTCCAGGGAGCTCGGGCACCTCACACACCCATCCCCCACCGGCCCTCACACTCACCTCAGGACATAGTTCACACACATGATGCACTGGGGCTGCAGATTGCGAGGGTTGTAGATGACCGTCCCCTGCGTCTCCAGCCACACGTAGCCGCCATGCTTTGCCAGCATCCGGTACTGGCCACTCACCACCTGACCCTTGGTGCACACTGGGGGAGGAGAAAGGGAGCTGAGGTCAGGGAGGTGGGGGGTAGAGACCTCACTGGAGGGCAATCTGCAATCTGGGTGGTGGTGGTGGGGGGGACAGATCTAGGCACCAGACCCTAAGACTGGAGTTTAGAGATCATCTCACCCTTCATGTTAAACACAGGGAAAGGAGGGCCCAAGGCGTGAAACAACTTGCCCCAGGCTGTCCATGCGAGGAAATGGCCTGTTGTCAATCCCCTGCTAAGTCCACTCACCCACTTGTTCTGCCCTACTTTATCCCCAGAGCTCAGTGACGGGAAGCTCCGCAGGGGTACCAGGGGAGCCTCTGTCCAGTGCCCCAGCTTGGGGTGGGTGCTTGCAAGCAGCGTGGACAAAGCTTGTCCTCAGGGCAGCCCTTTGTAGCAGACCGGCCACCAATACTAAGCTCGTGAAGAAATGCAGTTTTTAAAGAAATGATATCCTTCATGTATCCAGGTCACCTGTCAGTGCCACCGCAGGGCCACACAAGGTTTGTGCCCCATAGCAAAGGCAGGGGTAAGGGGCTGGGCTGAAGAAGGGCTGGACCCCCAGCAACTTACACTCAGCCTCTTCAAATCATGGGAAGTCCTCCCCGCTCCTCCTCCCCAGCTGCCCGGCTAGGCTGCCCTGTTATGACTTCTTTCCAATCAGACTGTTCTAAATGTTCATTTAACATTTGTGTTTGCTGCATAAAGGCATTGGGGAAGGGGTCCCACATCCCAGGCTCTTCTCTTCCCCACTCCAGAATGTTCTGTCTGCTCCACTAAAAAGGAATGAGTAAATCCCTTTAAATAGAAGTCTACTCATGTTAGAATTTCTGGTAGTTTTCTGAACTGCCCAATTACTTTTATTCCTTGGGAATTCATTCTCCAGAAACCCCCAAATCACAGGTAATTGGAAAGAGGCATGGTGGAGGGATTGGGAAATCTTGCTAGCATGGGGACTTTGGGAAAAGAACAATCTCTCTCGGTTTTGGTTACCTCACCTGCAAAAGGGGGCATGATAAAATAATAGTAATGATAATTATTATTTGTTACCACAACTGTTTGTACTGAGGGCCGGATCTGCCTTATTAGGTACAAGAATGCGGACTGAATGTCACTGATGAGTGCTATATAGGAAAAGCTACCTCTTTCCCGAAGTTACTCATAAAATAGGGCCCAGGCCCCGCTACATCTACAGGGCATGACAGAGATAATGCTGGAAGGGCCTGTGGGAAATTATCCAGATTCTCTGGGAAACGGGGGGCCCTCCCCACTCACCACCCCGTGTGCTTGAGGACAGAAGCTTGGTTCCCACATGCTGCTTGTCGTCCTTTACCTTTAAGTTTCTCTTGGCAATGTTACCCTCTTCAAAAACGTAACAAGCACCTCCAAGGTGCAGGAACTACCATAACTTGCATGTGTACAGTGCTCTACAGTGTTTAAAACTATCTCATAAGAGGAATTCATTTCTGCAAGCAATTATAACACTGCCTGGCACATAAAGTCTCAGTAAGGATTTTTAGTCTCATCATCACCTGGTTTAGGATAGAGCAACACCATGGGTATCTATTACTATTCCTGTTTTATATCCGAAGAAACTAAAACTTGGAACTATTGAGTGATTTGCTAAAAGGCCCCCTCAGTGGAAACAGTAGACAAGATTATAGCCCAAATGAAAGACTCCTAGTCTAAGCTTGTTTTTGTATAAAATCTACTTCAGTGAGGTTTAATTCACCTTTAATTTAAAAAATGCACCCATTTAAGCATACAGTTCAATGAGTTTTGACAAATGTACACACTCTTGTAATTATCACCACAATCACAGGCATGGTGACTTTCCCATCATCCCCCTAATCAAAAAAAATCTTTGTGCCTCTTGACAGTCAATCCCCATTCCCCTCCCTGGTCCCAGGCAACCCCTGATGTGTTTTCTGCCATGAAATATTGAAATATTCTCTACTTTCATATAAGTGGAATCATACACGAGTATGGACTCTTTTGGGTCTGGCTTCTTTGCACTCAGCAAAGAAGATTCCTCATACTGTTGCAGATATTTGGGGTTTGTTCCTTTTCATTACTGAGCAGTGTTCCATTGTATGGATGCACCATAATTAGTTTATCCATTCACCTGTCAACGGATGTGTGAGTTGTTTTCAGTGTTCAGTTATTATGAATACAGTAGCTATAAACATTTGTGTACAAATCTTTGTATGGACATACTTTTCATTTCTCATGGGTGTATCTAGAGGTGTAATGGCTGGGTCATATGCTAAATATACACTGACTTTATAAGCTGCCAAATTATTTTCCAAAGTGCTTGTATCATCCTAGTCTTTTTTAAAAAATCCTGTGTTATAGGGAAGATAGAGATCATCTTTTAATATGAGGAAACTAAGGCCAGAAGGATTGTGACCTGCTTAACATCACCTGGGACAAAAGCGACTCAGTCTGGACTAGGTGTGGTCTTGGGCCTCCTTGGGCCTCCGTGTCCAGCACTCTCCTAAGCCACCATCCTCTGGGAACACTGAGTTTGCTGATCCCCATCCTGAACCATCACGGGCTCTTTGACGGAAGACATAACTTCTGTCCTCCCTGATTTCACCTTAGCTGAGCCACGAAGGCTCCCCTGCTGCAGCAAAATGATTCTTGCACAATTTCAAGTGACGAGAGTTAACTTATTTAGACGGTTCTTAATGCAGACAAAATTCAGAGCTCTTATTCTTGATTAAACAGTGCAGCAAGCAAAGGTTTTAACTGCATTTCTAGCGATTGCAGGCGAGGGCCTGCTCTGTCAGTAGAATATAATTACGCCTGCCTTCTAATCATCTGCTCATTAATGCCAGCCTTGGTGAGGGGTCTGCTACTTGGTAGATAGGCTTTTTATGACCTTTAATCTTGTTTTCCTAAGAGCACATAATGTCCTCACACAACAAAGAGAAACCACCCCCCAACCCTCCCCTCTGAGAACAATGTATAAATTACTAATCCATTTGGAAATGATGGCTTTCAATTATCTGAATCTGGTTTGAGGGCTGAGCTTCCCCAGCAATTTCAGCGGTGAATGTTCACAGGCTAAGACATACGTGCGGAAGGTCGGGATGCTGGTGTGTCAGTGTGAACCAGCCTCACACCTGGGCCTCCAGCTGTTTCACAGCGTGAGTGTGGGCCGGGTGCAGCTGTATTTGCACGAACCCATTGAGAGGGAGGGAGGGGGGAGGGGGAGAGATTGAGATTGATTTTTTTTTTTTTTTTGCAGCCAGTATTAACCAAATTTCTAACCCACGCAGATTTCCTTTGCCAGATTTGGGCTTGCTGGCCGGTGCAGGCCTGCGGGCACAGGTTTCTGGGCTCAGGCCTCGGGGCTCAGAGCACCTTGCCCGGGGAAGAAGGAAGCTATGATTTCCATTTGGGCTGTGAATTACCTTTAAGTGTGCCTAATGCTTAAATATACAGATTCAATAAAAAGGACCATATTTTCCCTAGAGTCAGCAGAAAACTGATGTGACAAATGTTTATCTCAGCTCATTTTTATGAATCAAAGCTTTTCTGAGAAGGTAAAAAAAAAATCCTTCTTACATGCCTGTGGAAGTCCTCAGTTTTGTTCCCTTGGACAGTAGTTTCTTTCCTCTACTTTCCTACCCAGAAGAGAAAGTATAAGACTGTCCACCAAGAATTCCCAGAAACTTTTATGTTTGTCCTCTGCTTTGACCTCACCCTTGGCTGATGAGCAAAGCTGGACTTCCCCCAATTTCACGTCTATGGGAGGGAAGGGCCAGGGACACTCACAGACCAGAAGAGCATGGGGAACCCAAGGTGAAGGCTGAAACCACATCCTACAGTTTTCAAAGTGGGGCAGGCTGGGGCTGGATCACACCCACCCTGGTGGGCAGGGCACACAAGACCCACCTCAACCTCCCTCCCTCATCCCTGGGTCCTGTCATCTCCTGAACTCCCCCAGCCCTCCTCTTCTCCGAATGGATGTACTTGTTCCTACAGCACTCAGCCCAAGGTGGTTCCAGGCTGTGCTGTCACCCTCTGCAGGGCTGTGCAGACTGAGGACTCGGTCTGCAGGGGCGCCCAGTGGAGGCTGAGGTTCAGCCCACCTTTTCTCTCCAAACTGAATGGCTTGATGTGGGTGTGTCCCCCTGCAGGAAGGGCCCTTGTTCTAATTTGCATGCAGGTGTCACATAGGCTGGGGGCAGCTTTGTTCTCTAACTGCCCTAAGGGTGTGAGTCTTTCTGCTGCAGGAGACAGTGCTCGGTGAGGGAAGTGACGGCATCCTCTCCTATCCCACCAGCCGCGCCACTCAAGGCCAACTCCACAGATCCACAGACACAGGGAGCCACACAGGGCACTCCAGGAACTTACAGTTCTGGTGACTTTTGGTCATGTTCTCGGAGTCCAGTGCATGGTAGAACTCATAGGCTGAACGGCCCAGCAGCTCCTCTGGGTGGTAACCAATCAGATCTTTGATTCTGAATTAAAAAAAAAAAAAAAAAAAAAAGCATGTGGGGAAGAGAAACTAGATGAATGTGGGCAGGGGCTCAAGGAGCTCAGTACAAAAGGTAAACCAAATTCACACATGCAGATGAAAACACTACTGGCTTCCTGGTCACACCATTCACGCACACAAAAAACGGTCAACCTGAGCTGTTGGGCCACCCAACCTCCACTCCTGCCCTTCCTGAAGTCATATTTGGGGAGGAAAGGAAAAGCAGATGCTCAGGGGACTCCCTAACACACACATGTGCCTAGTCTCCAGCAACCAATGAGGGCTCTCCACCCCCTCATTTCTGCAGATGACGGAGTAGAGATCCAGGGGCCACAGACAATTTGCTGATTCCACACGTGTCCAGGGACAGAGCAAGAATGAAAAGCTGGGCCTCCTGATTACTAGATCGTGCTCATTCTAGTAGAGGGTGATATAAACGAGAAGTGAAAATTATGTGGCCCCCAGTGGGGAAAGCATGGAGATGACCTTTGTTGGTGCGTGAACCAGAGTGAAGAAGAACTGGGGGCAGGAGAATCCCAGCTGTGCTTAAAGGTCCACTCCAGTGGGTGCTTCTCATGTCCTGCCCGGTGACCTCAGATTCCTTTTGGACGTGGGGTCTGCCTTCCATGGGTGCTTCTCCTTTTCCCTATCTCAAGGTAAGGAAGGAGGGCAGGAGGTACTGAGAGGAGGAAATATAAAGTCATAGCCAGAGAAACAGGTCTCCTTGTTGCATTCTCCAACAAGAGCAGCTCTGAAGCGACAGGGACTGGCTGTCCTAACTGTGCCCTGCCTCCTCCTGTAAGGTCTGTTTTTGATGGAAGGTGGTTGAGAAAAGGCAAGTATGGAGAACCATGAAGAATCACTAACACTCCAAGGACCCTTTGTGCTGGAGTGGTTAAAATAAACCAGCCCTGCCCAAGAACCACCAAACTAGCCACATCCCCACATCACACCTAAAGATTTTTTTGTAATCTTTGTTATCTCACACATTTTATTCTAATGCGCGCATTGCCTCATTAACGTGGCCTGTCACAGGTTAGAAGTGATGCTGTTCTCATCATTCCAAGCCCTATTTCAGAATGCATGGCTTTTAGGTCTGGCTTATCATTTATCATCTATGTTGGAGATTAATAATATGAAGAGGACTGCCCAGCCGGTATGGCTCCGTGGTTAAGCATCCACCCATGCACCAAGAGGTCGCCAGTTCGATTCCCGGTCAGGGCACATGCCCAGGTTTGGGCCCAATCCCTGGGGGCGGGGGGAGCATACAGGAGGTAGCCAATCGATGTTCTCTCTCATCAATGTTTCCCTCTCCCTCTCCCTTCTTCTCTCTCTAAAAATCAATAAAGAAAAAAATTTAAAACAAAACAAAAAATAATATGAAGAGGAAAACAGAAGCCGTGTTTCTGCTCCTCCCCGCCGAAGGGGTTTGCATACCTCTCTCAGAATAAATCATCATAAAAATTAGCTCCATCCTCCCACTCCCCTATTTAAGCATCTGCAGATGTCCCTATTTCCAACTATATCAGGAGTAAATAAACTCTGCCTAACTTCCAAGTCCCTCCAGAATCTAGTCTCCATCTCCTAAGCAATTTTATTTTCAAGTAACCGTCAGCATTATCTTGTACCCTCTGCCTTGGGGGACCCCTCTCTGCACAGCTCCCCACACCTGGCGAACTCATTCTTGCTGCAGGACCTTGATGCCTGCTCCCCCCGCCCCTTCTCTACCTGCAGCTCAAGGCCTCGACCTCTCCGTGGCGCCCTCTCCAGGGTCTCCTCGTGGAGGCCCTAACGCCACAGAGCTACGTATTTGTCTCTCCGCATCCCACCTAGGCTGTCAACCCCTGAACTCAGGGACCCTCTTCTCCCCTACATGGGCATGTACTTGAGTAGCTGATAAGGGGGTAATTCTCTTTTAGGACGTGAGGTACCATCAGCCCTGTCTGTCCCAGCACTGCTACGGAATCGGCACCAATTCTCTACTTTTCCTTCTAGAACACGACACACTGCCTCAATGCGTGCTGGTGCGCACACAGCCCTCGGCAGGAACCCTCATGCTACTCAACCCGCCCTTCATCCTGGAAGGTGTGTCTGCTGCCAGTGTGGGCAGAGAAGAGGCAAGTCCTCGCCGAGGTGAGACTTGGGGATAAAGCCTTTGTCAAACAAGGGACAGCCCGAGAGGCTGAGAAGCTTAGGGCTCAGCTGATTCAGCCCAGTGGAGATTTCTCCAGTGAGATTCCAGGAGCTCACTTGCACCAGCCAGCTGGTCTCAGACCAGGAGGATATGCCCCTCACTCGGCCTTGAGCAGACAGTCTCGGAAGTTGTCAGCAATGGACATGTTCCTCGCACCCTGATCCGGGGCTGGTGCCCAGTGGCACCTTGGCCGAGGGGGAGACTGGAGAGCAAGGAGACAGCAGAACAGCGCTGGCCCTTCCTTTTCTACACCAAATCTCTTCTGTTGGGTCCAGTGCCTTTCTAGCCTCACCTGGGAATCGGGATTGTACTGGGGGGCCCTGCCGACAACGGGCTGACTCCACAGGCTCCCAGATTTGCCTGGTGAGCTGCTGCTTTTCCCAGACAGGTCTAGCATTTTAGGGAGACTCTCAAAACTGAGGCTATTCTGGGACGGATTTGATTCCACTCCCTGAAGAGCTCCAATGTTCTTTCAAGATTAGAATCTTTAAATTAAAATGTTCAAAGCAAATGTTTGTTACCATCAGCGTCATAATAAAATGTTTAATGTAATTAATGTGCCATCCATTCAGAGGCACACAATGGGCATGTTTGGGAAGTGGACAAACAATCCTCAATTTCAGAACTGCCAGCTATCTTCCCAGTAGCAGCCTTCATTTATCTTGTCAACTAAAATAAATATTTAATGTCTCCTCCTTTATTCCTTTAAACAGACTGTAAAAACTGGGAAATGCGCACACTGCATTCAAGTTGTCGGGCTGCACAAAGCCAGGAAACCCTGACTTCAAGCTAATGGTCATTCGCCTCCCTCCGCAGGCGTGCAGACGCCAGGGGAGGTTAACGAACCAGCTTGTTTATAGGGTCAGCTACAGCGGCCCAGGGGCCTTCCCTGCTCATTTCCCTGGGCCCCGAGAAGCCTCCGGAGCTGGGCTGTGATAACACAGTTTCATCTGCTCTCTCCACCGGCGGCAGGGACACTTTTTTTCTTTCTTTTTAATTAACAGCCTTTGACTCACTGGGGGGAAAATCAGCTTGGAGTCACCCATAAATTTAAAAAGTAGACTCAGTAGGGCTGTTCTGTTTTCAGAGAAGGAAATGTAAAAGGGCTCAACCCACCAGATTTCAGAAATGAGAACAGAGATCACTCTTTAATAATAAAGCGGAAGAAGAAACAGAGCAGGAATGAGATGGGGAAGGAGATGTAGACATTGGCAGCCACAGGAGACCCAGGAAGAAGGAAGGACACGAGAACACAGAGGAAAAACACTTGTTAAATGCTGCGATTAGACCACCAGGGGCTGGATTTGAGTCAGAGCTGCCTTCGCAATGCTGCCCTGCAGGGGTTCTTTACCCTACAAGTGGTCAGAGGCTCTCTTCACACGGGCGGCCTGTGACCCAGAGCTGGGAAGAAACGACTCTCTCGGCTGCCGTGTCAGGGTGGTCACTCGAGAGGCAGGAGGAATCCGGGCGGGACTGAGGGGGCTGCTCCTCTTCCCAGTGGCCCCGCCAAGTGCCAGTCCCTGTGGGGCACAGCAAGTCCCTGACTTCAGAAGCCACTGCCTGGAGTCAGAGGAGGTCTGGCTGCAGTTTTTACCCCTGTTCCCCACAGGAGTAAAGGATTTGCTGAGTAAGCAAGATGGGTTAGGGTATTTAAACTGTTAAAGAGGATAAAAAGCCCTGGCCGGTTTGGCTCAGCGGTTGGAACATTGGACCACAGACCAGAGAGTCCCGGGTTCGGTTCCTGCTAAGGTTGCAGTTTGTCCCCGTGTGGATGGCAGCCAGTCGATGTGACACATTGATGTCTCTCTCTCATCATCCCTCTCTCCCTCCCGCTCTATCTGAAGATAAACGCAAAATGTCCTCAGGAGAGGGGAAAAAAGAGGATAAAAGTTTTAAGTACTTTCTAACCACCTATGTGTTTTCCAAAGAATGCATTTGCTAATAAATCACACTTCTATTAAAGTCTGCTTTCTTTCCTTCCACTCACCCTCTGGCGATGGCCTCTCCTAGGTGACACCTGATTCGCCTCATTTTGGTTTTTAGATGGTATATCAGCTTTGAAACTGCATTTCCTAATATCCAGACTATCACTAACTCAGATTTCAGTGTCTTCCGTTTTAATATGCTTTCATCTAGATTTCGTTTGTTTGGCACGTTTAACCTTGCGCTTTCCTCAAATATTACACGATTATGTGAAATCTGTGCAACCAGCTGGATGGTTCATGGGTAATCAGCTCCCATCCTGTGCGAGGTGTTAAGGGCCGGGTTCACTTATTCACAGGAAGGTCGCCCCGGCTCAGTCCTGGATTGACCCTGCTCTGAGTGCCACCAACTGCCATGGCTGCCCCTAACTGCCTGGGAACGCACACACAGGTGGAGGACGTTTGCCTTAAACTGGAGCAGGAGAGAACCGGATCATGGAGAAAGAATACCTTTTGAATTATGAGGTCTAGTAAACGTTGATATAAATTCCAAAGAGAATCTGTAGAGCTGCCCCTTTCGGGGAGGGTCTCAAGACTAGATTGAGCAGGACAGTATGTAAGCATTTCTCATAGATATGCTCAGACTCTGCGGCTGACCTCAGGCGCGGGCATTTGCAGGAGGCACAGGTGCACAATGGGAGCATTTAAAGTTTCTCCTAACTCAGGGATTTAAAGAAACAGCATCATATCCTCTTGCATAAGATGTGTAGAGAAAGGGTAATTAGAGAATAGGCAAAATATTTAGAATAGACTATATATTAAACTAAAAACATTACATGTGATGGATTAATCTGAAAGATCACCTTGAATTTGAAGGTGCTACCCATCCTCTAAAAAAAGGAAAACAAAACAAAACTATTAAATGCATTTTAATATGCATGAAAGTATATAATTTTTTACTATTAATCTGCCTGAGTCAGCAGCCTTCCAGGTGTTTTGATGTGTATCTATTTTATAACTCATGGCTCTTTATACTTTTCTTCATTGACATTCTCTGTATTATTCTATTATCATCTTTGCTATTCTCACTTCTTTGTATTAAAAAAGTCATAAATTTGATCCACAGAATTTGAAATGCAGGCATCTTAACTTATTGAACTTGTTAAGCCTCATATTATTATGCACTGTGCTGCCTTAATTTAATAACAAAACAGAATTGCCCTCAAATTCTTTGCCTATAAAGATTTACATAACCCTCTTTGTTAATTTCACATTTTTACTGTAATTTTGATGCCTACCCCCAGAAATACTGATCATATCCCCATAATTTACTTCTAAGGTACAGGAAGACTCATAAAACTGACAAGAATTACAGTGGAATTAATGTAAAATGTAGATTTTTGCTGTGCCCTCCTTGACGGCTTGGCTTCCTTCACAGTTATTCTCTTTCGCCACTAGATGGCACCTCCACCTGAATTGAAGAAGCACCCCATTTTCAAGTTTGACTACTTGGGAAGCAGTTTATCTTCCTTTTGGGTGAATGGAATGCTCTATTTTGTCCAGTTCACTGTTTCATTAAGTTTCTCCTGTAGCAAACTAAACTCTGTGGGATCAGGAACAATCTCTTTTACTTCTTTAACATAAAAGTCTGTGGTGCAGGGTTACATGCAGAGCAGATGATCAGTAAATATGAGTTCATTAATTGGTCGCTCAGTATTTTAGGAAACACTATAAATGAAGATGAGATCATCAATTACACTAATAACTGGGACATTCTTCTTCCTTGATCTTGTTACTCAACCTGACTTTCCCAGTCTAGAGCAGTCGGCCATATACACATAAATGGGATTAACATATACATTGTTACAGAATTCACTTTCGAAAAGTTTACTGTGTTCCACATAATTCATACAGGACTTGATATAGTCCCAGACCCCTTATTCAAAGGACCGGGGCACGTGTCTATGGCCCATCTGCATCCCTTCTCTCAATGTCACGTTTCCGATGTGTCAGGTGATTTCTGGTTGACTGATTTTGGAAACCTGAGAGTTAAGCACATGATTCAAGTCCTCTTTCTTTCTTATTTCTCTCCCCTTCTTCCTCTCAGTTCTCCCTTCTTTATTTCTCCATGACCCTTTTTTTATTTGTTGATTATGTCTGTGATCTCAATGCATCTAAGAAAAAGTACCAAATGATCTGAAAAGTGATTTTGTGGATTCTATTGCCTTACGTTTTCATCAGATTCTAATTTTCCTTACTGCAAAATAATTCCCTTTGTGGGAAGTCATAGTCCTTCATGTGTGTGAGATGTTATTAAATCCAGTGAATTCCATGATTAAAATGGAAATCCTCCTTCCCCCAATTAGCTACCATATGCAAGGGCTGGTTTTTGAAACATTGATCTCAGAAAGTTATTAAGGAGAATATGAGAGAGAGGAGAGAGAGAGAGAGAGAGAGAGAGAGAGAGAGAGAGAGAGAGAGAATATGAGACTGAATATGTTTTTTTCCCCATCCCAATACAAACTGAAAATAAAACAAGCTACGAAAACTAAAAAATACTAGTCCTCATCAAAGCAATCCAGAAATAACACTTAGAGATTAAGGACTTAAAACAGTCACTTTATAAATGGCCTAAGCCATGTCTGTGCCCTTGTTAACTAATCTGCTTTCGGTGGCCACACCTGCTGTGTAGTGCAGCACGCTGCCTCCAGACACCTCTGCTCCCATCTCCTGGCCCCTCTGGTTCAGAGTGCGGGCCATGGACTAGGCTTCGGGAAAGACAAGGTTTGCTTCGGTGCAGTGTGCCCAGCAGAACCCCGCAGTGTCCCCCGCTCCCCCGACTCACACACCCTGCTCCAGATTCCCTCCGGGCGCGACTCCACCCGCCAGCCCGAACCGCTCCAGTGACAGTAGACTCGCCCCCTCTGCGCCCCCTTCCTCTCCACCACTCCAGCCCCCAGTTCCTCATGGTTTTTTCCTCCTCTTTTATCCAAAGGTCGGTTGCTTTTAGGAAATGACCTGAAACGCATTCAAAACAAGATAATGAATAAAGAATAACTTCGAATTACCCTTTCCAGAGGATTATTTCCTTCACTGTAACAACAGTCCTAAGCTTAAAAAAAAAAATTCCCCTTTTCTGTGACCTAGGAATGACAAGTTATTCTCTTGGACAGGAGGGCTCTCCCCGTGCGTGTGGGGGACACAGAGGGGCGCTGCCCTCACGGGCCACACACAGCCTTCCCTGTCCACAGCACGGTAGCTGCTCCCCAGCTGTGGGGCCGACGCACTGGGCACCAGCTCCCTCTGAAGCCAGACGGGGCTCTGCAGTGGGGGGCGGGGGTTCCCTCGTCACCTCGGGAGACTACACCGGGGGGTGCACTTGACAAAACTGTCTTCTGCCAACAATGTTCATTTGAATACAAAGACTGCATCTGATAAAGAACCTGCCCCACACACGGATTTCTCTGGTGCCTGCCTTTGGAGCAGTCTTCCCTCTAATCATCATGGTCATTACAGCAGTAACGGTACCAACACCTGTCATTAATGCTGGCGTCAGTTCCAGGGCAAACGTCTTCATCTGTGACACTTTCTCCCTGAGTTAGAGCACTTCTTTCTCCTTACATCACACCCACTGCCCCCAAGAGCCCTGAGTCCTGGCACCACGGTGGTCAGAACTGGGGGACAGGAAGGACTCAAGGATACTGTCACAAACATTCTTCAATTGCCCTGGAGTGGTAGCTAAGATGTCAGGGTTTGCTGAGAAACCCTAGTGGTGAAGAGTTACCACGGAAACTGATTCTGGGGAGAAATGGTGACTCTGGCTGCTTCAGAAAGCTGAGGTGGCTTGAGAGATCCCTGCGGGCACCTCTGCACCGATCAGTATGAATGGTGCATCCACATGACGCAGGCCTGCCCAGGCCAGTCGCTGCTCCTTTCTTCTTGATGGTGGTCATTGCTCATGGCCATCTAGTCTCCCCTGTCTTCCTCCTGGTTTCTGATTCCCCCTAGGCCAGGGCGCACATGGGGCAGAGGTGAGGCACTGGGGCCAGCGGGACTCCCATGCGGCTTGAACACCCTCTCCCAGGCCTCCCTCAACACCCAGCCTCTCCACCTGTTCCAGCATCCCCCCGAGCTAAGCCTGGGGCTCCACGATGCGCACGTGCAGTCTTAGGTACTCTCCTGACAACGTGAATAGAGCGACCAAGCCCCAAGTGTTTCCTACTGGATTTGGATCTGGGCCATTTCATCCCAGAGTCGATGTGCTTAATCAAAGAGAATTCCCAGTTGGGCCTGGCTTTGGGGTTAGAGTGTCACTTAGGTCTCCTCGCAGAAAAGCCTTCAAAATGAGGTTGGGCAGTAGCCAGAACAGAGGTGACACAGGAGGAGAGACCGAGGGAAGGGCTCGGCTGTGGAAGAGAAGGCATGTACACCAGGCAGCGTGGGGCAGTGTCCCCGGCCGGAGCCCGAGCCCCCAGCTGGCGTCCACATTGGAAGTGCTGATGGACATCTCCTGCCACGCATCTCCTGGCGAAGCAGACAGGCTTGGAAGTTTCCTCAGGAGCCTGACATGTAGGTGGAGGGACGCACGCATCACAACGATCAACAGTGACAACAGAGCCACACACCAGAACAGCTCTGCACTCAGACCTGACGCCGCATCAGTGGGGAGCAGCTAAAGAAGGTATCAGGAATCCCTTAGCTGTGTGCATGGACCGAAACGGCAACACAGGCCCACAAGCTTGCACCCAGCAATACCACCCACGTGTGTACCCCACACCCATACCTTTATCCCAGGCACAGCTAACACACACACACACGCGTAAGACACACACACACAGCACACACCCCAGGACCCTACTTGTCATCGCAGTAGGTGAACTTCATGTCCATGCTGTGGCGGCTCAGGAAGGTCTTGCTGTCCAGGGGGATTTCCATGTGGGACGGGTGCTGGATGGGCTCACACATGATGATGAGGCAGGACAGCAGGGGCTCCTTGTAGCCGCAGAGAGCACCGTGAGGGGGGCAGTTGTTGTAGACCTTCACCTGGCCGGTGCAGTGCAAGACCTGGAGAGCAGCACGGGGGTCACACGCGGGCTGCGAGCAGCGGGCGGGGCACACCTGGGGCTCCAACCCATGCCTGGTGTCGCCCTACCTTCCAGGTGGCTGACTTGAGGTTGACGGTGCGGCCTCTGTTGGTGACAGTGCACTTCATCCTCATGAAGAAGTCCCGGTCCGTGGACATGTCTTTGCTTTTCTTCCCATATCCAGAGCCTGGGGAGGAAGGGTGGAGAGAACCCGCTGAATTTCGTTTTCATTTACATACAGAAGAGGGGCCCAGCTGCAGTGCTGCCTGTGCGGGTGTTCGTGTTTCCCACAAATCCGCCTCCCGGCACTGCAGCTGCTGTGCATGCCGGGCCCCACCTGGCCTGTGGACGGGGGCTGTCCATCGCCAGCTTGCCCCCACCTGGATCTAACCCTGCGGCGTAGGGGGTGACGCTGTTCTCTCATTGCACGTGGTTGGTGCTCCCTTCGGAGCAGCGAGGCAAGGAGTGACCATTAGCCACCATCTCAGCAAATCTCTGCTGGGGCAGGTCCAGCTTCCCTAGGAGGACTTCCAAGGGACAGTCTAGGTAAGACCACCAGTGCTCCAAGGCGTAAGCCTCTCAGCTTAGAAATGTCCCTCAGATGCTCCTGTCCTTTCCGCATTCCCGTCCCACGGGAACTTGAACCCTGCCCTGGTTTCAACCAGTGGTGGCTGCATTTGGGATAGTGTGCCATCAGCTTTCTCCCTAACGTGACATATGTCAAGCTTGAGACAGACTTCTGGTACAAATCTCCTGGGATTTGGTGAGCAAGTCCATTCTGAGAATGAACTCAACATGGATATCCTTTCTCAGCCAGAATTAAATAAATCACCAAGACAAACAAATAGCTTCCTTCCTTACAGTCTCCAAGTAGCCTGCCCCTTCAGAACTTTCTCCACTTTCTGCAAAACAAAGTGATAAATGCAGTAAGTGCCAGCTGAGTCCCCTCGTCCAAGTCTAAATGCTGCCTAAGCCACCATCCCCACCTGGGTCTCCCAAGGCACACGCCTGCCCCTGCCCAGCATCTGAAAACAACCTAGAGCCTTGTTTCAGATGCTCACACCCCTCCCTCCAGGCACGGCCAGCAGCCTCTGCCCCTACCTGCAGAGGGCTGTATTTATTTGACGGTCCTATCCCCAAAGATCTTTGTGTCAGTGAATCGTGTCACCTTTCAATCTATCTTAGACATCCCTAGGAAAGCCCACTAAGTAATGGACAGAACCGGGGGATTGTTGTTTTTTTTTTAAGAAAAAATATTCCTCCATCATGATAATAAAACCATGCCTTCCATACCTAATAATGTTTCTTGCAATTTTAATTTTCATAGGTGGGGTTGGCATATCACAAGATAGTCCTGTGTCTTGGGCCCTGGACCCACCACCAGGACCAGCTCGCATTGGAGATGAGTGTGGCTGTAGCCTGGGTTATGACTGTCATGGCCGCCTAACTTGTTGGCCTCTGGATTCTTGCCATTCTGTCATTTGATTAATCTTTCTGAACATAGCTCCAATCAGATTACTCCACCCCTGCTCAAAAACCGCCAACAGCTCCCCTCTGTCTACAGGATAAAGTTCGAGGCCCTCCGCCTGGCCTTCACAATCTGCCTCCTGGTCTTATCTTCCTCCAGGTGCTCACATTAACCCGCTGCCTCCAGATTAGTTCACTCAGGTCGGCACCTTCAATACGGATCTGCTTGCTGATTTGTTGAGTCTGATCCCAAGTCCTTGATACATGGACCAAGAGACCTAAAGTTTACTCCGATAAATAGACCAGGGTCGTGCTGTGAATCATGGCACTGGAGAGCCGGAAGGTCCTAGACTTTGCCTGGTTCAGTGCTGTCAATTTGAAAAGAAAGACTCCAAGGAACCGAGCAATGAAGTGACTTGGGTCAGGTCACATGGTCGGACTGAGACGAGGGTCAGTGATTGAACTGAGACTGAGAACCCAAGGACGAAAAGGTTTCTGGAGCAGAGAAGAGGTAAGAGGCTTTGGTTTTGTCAGGCTTCAAACACCTGCTTTAGAAAGGGATCAAAAGTCTGGCAGCCCCTTCCCCAGAGTAGCAGACAGGACTTTCTCGGCAGCTCAGATAAGATACTAAAGAGCCCATGGCGTGCTCTCCAGACTGTGCTCCAGGAGCGAGGTGGTCCGAGGCCTCCGTGGAGAGCAGAGGGGCCGTATGGGAGTCAGTGGGCCCGGGCTGCAAGCTCAGTCTGTAACAAGGGTGCATGTGGGCCAACGAAATGTCTGCTTTAACAGTGTGTACGGTAACAACAGCCAAACCCTGCAAGCTTAGCACCCTGCCTGTTATGCAGGTTGGCAAGCATGCATCATGTCAGTGACAGGTGAGATGTTACAGGGGCTGTTTAGACGTGGGCAGAATCTGTTCAGGGCAGTGATCAATGTCAGGATTAGAAGGGACATTGAAAGTCACTGAGTCCCCCTTCTGTCCAAAGCCTCAGTCCTCTTGAGAATATCTCCATTCATATATTTGCTTGAATGTCCCCGTTTATATATGAGATAAAGCAGCAACTCCAACTGTTATTGCCAAGTGCTTTCTGCTTGTATGGGCCCTCCTCCCACCAGCATTTACTGGATGTCCCACAGGTAGGGTGCAGTATACTAGACCTTTTAAATTTCTTCTCCCTCAAAAACTACCTGTCCTGTGTCTCCACAGGGGACCAGATTTAGTCTTTGGCTCCAGGGGTAGCTAATGTCCAAAGGTGGCCCCAATGAGCCAGCCTCCTGATATTCACTGCCCGTGTAGTTCCCCACACGCTGACCAGGGCTAGACTGTAACTCGCTCTACCCAACAGAATGGGGCAGCGTGATGCTGTGTCAGCTTCAGCACAGCCCTGGGAAGGCCTGGCAGCGTCCACTTTTGCACTTCAGGGAGCCCTGAGCTGCCATGGAAGAAGGCCAGCTACCTTGGAGACCCTGGTGGAGAGAGAGAGGCTCCGAGACTCCGTGGGGTGAGACAGATGCCCACAGCCACACTGTCCCAGAGGTGTGGGTGAGCCATCTCGCCCATCCCCCCTAGTCCAGCCCCGGATGATGGCAGCTAGCTGATGGGACATGGAGCAAACAACTGCTCACGGAACCCACGAACTGTGAGAGGTGGCAGGGTGATCACTGAAACCATTACATTTTGGGTGGCTTGTTACCTAGCAATAGACAGCGGCAACAGTTCCCATGCACACTTTGCTACAGATGAGTTTACTGGTTTGGGTGTCATATTTGGTTGGACTCCAGGTGATGAAACCTCCTGGGGACACTGTCTGAACCCAAAGGAGTGCCCCAATAGTGTGGTGTCGGGCGCCCTGCAGGGCCGAGGATGTTTCTGAGTACTAGGTCCTTTCGGTGCCCTCAAACCCATCTCACAGGCTCGTCAGCTTCTGGGTCATGATACTCAGGAGCCATCTCTCTTACACCATCTACAAGGGAATACAGATCCCCTCCCAGGTGGCACACAAAGGAAGGAAACATACAATAGAGAATACGTTACCATCTTTGAAACTCAGGTTCTCACGGATCTCATCATGGTCACAGGGATGAGTAAAGTCAAAGATACTGTGTCCTGTTAGCTCCACCTGTTTCAAAAACAAGGTTGGACTTCATTATTCCTAACGTTGGAGTAGAATATTCTAAGAGGAAGCTCAGCCCCCTTCTAGATTTGGAAACAGGGAAGGGACTGAATCAGTTTTTCTCATATTCCCAATTCAGTGTTAGGTTCACAGACCGACGAGGTGACAAGACTGCCATTGGTGTCAGAGACTTGATTCCCAAGGGCTGGCCTGTTAACCTAACGAGCAGAGCTGTCTACCAGAACAGCCATCAGCAATGCCAAACCCAGTGCCGGGGAGTGTCCTGAGGCTGTGGTCTGGGATCAGAGAGTGGGCAGGGTGGGTACATGTAAGGAGGGGTCAGGAGAGATGTGATCAGAACCCTCCACTAATTTATACCCCCAAATAGAAACATTTTCCCTTTTTGAAAGAGCCAGAGGAGGGTGGTCACCTGTGTGAGTCCCATGAACTTGCTGATGTTCTCCGACAGAAAGATCATGTCACCGTCTTGGGTCACCACGGCAATGAAACCCTCCAAGGCCTTCAGGTACAGGTTGTCCATCTGCTGGTCAGCCTCAGCTTCAGACTCATTTTCAGAGCAAACTGGACAGAGAGGGGGTTGAATGTCTTGCATGAATGGGTGTTAACACAGATGTGGCTGGCATAGGCAGGAATCTGCCATGGATGGCACAAAGGCCTCAGTGGACTTTTCTGGAAATGCACCCTGCCAACCACCTAAGTGTCTGCTGCATGCCCAAACAGGGGGCACAGGATGAACACACACGATCAGCAAATGTGCCAGAGTCATACATGCTGCTGTTTCTGCAGAGGAATAGAACAGGCCCATCTGGGGACAGGCCAGCCTGTGGAGTCAAGAGTTGGGCTGTACAGAGTAGTATCCTGGTGGCTTTCCTTTTGTTTTGCTAAAATCGTGGAACAAAAAGAGAGAAATTCTTTCCTCTCCACACTCTGGTGCAGAAGGCTAGCCTATGGGAGGGAGACCATCTGGGAATGGCCTTATACCACACACATACCCATACACGACCTCTGCTTACTTGGACACCCTCCGCCCATCCCCCCACCCCACCCCCAGCATTGTTGTTTATGTCCACTGGTTATGCTTATATGCATAAGATATTTGGTTTATCTCCCCCCACCCCCATCCCCTTCTCTGAAGTTTGTCAGTCTGAACCCTACTTCTATATCTATTTTTTTCATCACCTTATTTTGTTTATTATATTTCACAAATACATGAGATCATGTGATACTTGTTTTTCTCTGATTAGCTTATTTCACTTAGTATAATTCTTTCCAGGTCCTTCCATGTTGTCTCAAAGGATAAAAGATCGTTCTTTCTTACAGCTGCATAGTATTCCATTGTGTACATGTACCACAGCTTTTTTATCCACTCATCTACTGATGGACACTTGGGCTGTTTCCTGATCTTAGCAAATGTAAATAGTGCTGCTATGAACATAGGAGTACATATATTCTTTCAATACATGAGACTACATCAAATTAAAAAGCTTCTGTACAGCAAAAGAAACAAGCATCAAAGTGGAAAGAGAACCCATTATAAGGGAAAGCATAATTTCCAATTATACATCAGATAAGGGGTTAATCTCCAAAATATATAGAGTGCTCATACAACTCAACAAAAGGGAGACAAAGAACCCAATTAAAAAATGGGCAGAGGACCTAAATAGACACCTCTCCAAACAGGACATACAAATGGCCAAGAGACATACAAAAATATGCTCAACGTCACTAGTCATCAGAGAGATGCCAATTAAAATGACTATGAGGTATCACCTCACACCTGCCAGAATGGCCGCCATCAACAAATCATCCAACAACAAGTGTTGGCGAGGGTGTAGAGAAAAGGGGACCCTAGTGCACTGCTGGTGGGAATGCAGACTGGTGCAGCCGCTGTGGGGAACAGTATGGTGTTTTCTCAAAAAGTTAAAAATTGAACTGCCATTTAACATCTGCATTTAAACAGAGGCTTTTGGAGAGACAATGACCCAGCTCAGGACTTTCAACTTTCAGCACATACAGAATCCTCTAGAGGGCTTGCTAAAACAGGGTTTCTGGGCCCAGGACTGCTATATAATTTGGGAGGCCCAGTATAAAGTAAAAATGTGGGACCTTGTGTTGAAAAATTAAACCAGGCCCAGGACCCCTCTAACTGTGGAGTCCTGCAGGACTGTACAAGTCACACCCCCACCCCCTGATTTCCTGATCCAGTAGGTCTTGAGTGGGGGCTGAGAGTCTTTTTCTAGGAAGTTCCCAGGTGATATTGAGGCTGCTGGCCCTAGGACCACAGACTGAGAATTACCACCATAATTCAAGGCCCTAGGAGTGACCCTGATGCTGGGAAAATCACCCTATTTTGGCAGGTGGTGACCTATTTCGGGATGGGTGAGGAGAGGTTTTCAGCACCGTTTACATCACACCAGATAGGTGACCACCGTCCCCAGACAGCAGAGGCCAGCCCTGTGATTTCTGGCCGCTGAAGGAGGTTTTTTTCTCTTTCATTTCTTTGATCTCAGTGGCAACACTGACTTCAAAATCTGGAGTAATCCCAAGACAACCTTATTTGGGTTAACTAGGCCCAGAGGAAATAGTTCTGCTTAAAATTTCCTGTTTTTAACAGTTCCAACACAGCCAGACTGGTTTCCATCCATGCCAGTACACTTGCTTCCAGGAGGTGGCGAAGTTGGCTACAGCAGCTGGCTTCTGGGGGAGGGAGAGGGGCGCTCGGGGGGCCACCAGTGGAAACAGAACGTCTTGGAACTGAAGTCACAATGGCTGGAGCACCAGGAAGCCAGCAGGCGGGCCCCTGGGGACCCTGGGACAGCCGGGCCTCCTTCCTCTGTGGAACTGTTTGCTCCCGTAGCACCTGCTTATTCTCCTGGGGGCTACTGAAGGCACCCGGCCAGCTCCCTGCCAGCTTGGGGCTGAGGGGGAAATCTGCGGGGGAGAGGCAGACCTTCATGCAAGGGCCAGGGGTCCTGCGCACCAGCCCCACTGAAGACTTCACTGCCTGTTTCCTGCTCTCTGCTGTGAGCGTCGTGTCTTCCCTAAGGGCCATCAATCTCCAGCTCCGTGTTAGGCACATGAGAAATCAACCGTGCAGTTATTATGCTCCTACCATGTAGTGTCTGCCCTGTTCGAGTCACAAAGGAGGAAATCAGGCCTCTCTGCTCAGTCCCGTCCTAGGGCGCACGAGGATATGGAGAGCTAAGGGCAGCCCTGTCCCTCCAGGACTGCACAGGGGTGTAAAGTCGGCGATCCACTCCTGTCAGGTCACACAACAGGGAGAAGACCTCGGTGCCCGGTAAAGAGCACCACAGTAGGTGCTCAGTGAACTGCCCAGGGGGGTCTTCAAATTGCCTTGGGTTCTCGGTATCAGTTCTTGCTTCAGAGTCTGACCCCCAAGAAGAGGGGCTGGTCACCAAAATCCGAGGCACTTTGCTGAGCTGAAGCCTGCTCAGCCCTGCTCAGCTCAGGGAGAACAAGACGATTCTTTAATGCTAAAAATAGCCCCTGTAAACAGGCTTTGATGACTCCCTACAGCCAGGATGTGCGCGGGCTGAGGTTTCGGAGCACTTTTTCCGGAGCACCGCTCATTTCCTTCAGGGAGCACCGCCCGTGTGGGGCAGGACCCCGTGGGCAGCAGGAGCTGGGCGTCTGGGGTGAGTGGGCAGGGTGGAGGGCAGATTCTCCTGGCCAGGTCTCTGAGACCAGGCTGTCACAGGTGCTGCTGCTGCTGCTGCTTAGAATCTGTTTTCAGTCCACCAGGGTGTCTTCCTCTTTGTTTCCTACTCCGGGAGGCTCCACCACTGCTTTGACTACTCTTAAACCCGTTCTGGTCCAGGTGTGCTGGGCAGACAGTCACCACGTAGCTACCATTGCAAGGGCTGTCCTTTTAAACCAGTGCCTCTCCTCTAGCTCTCCCGGGGCACAGACGCCCTGACTCCTGGGTGTACTGACTGAGAGAGCAGTCTCAGTCTGCCACAAGGAAATTGTGTTTTGATCGCTTCCTGGGTCATTAGCCATACTTTTAAACTCTACTGTTACAGGGAGTGGGCTTGGGCTACCCTCACATCTTTGGCAGAAAGTACTGGTTTTACTCGATCTTTCTGGCCTCCCAAAGGGCCTTGAAAGTCCACTCTTAGAGATTCATTCCTTTGTTCTTTACATAACTTACCATCCTACCTTACCTCTCTGTATTGACTTTCATCAGCTCTAGCACAGGACTGGTGTTAGCGAACACCTACTGATTGACCAGATCCTTCTTTGGTTTAAGTCTTAAGGAAATGATCTGAACAAGGTCAGTATCTCTAGAAGAGATTACACATTAGCTACTCTTAGACATTAACATCCTAGCATGAATCAGCTTATCAGCTCCTTTCCAAACAGGACAGAAAAAGGTCTTGGTTTGAAGGGTGAATGAGGCAAGGGGTGGGACAGGAAAAAAGTAGGGGGTGCAAGCCTAGGAAAAGAAGTCTGGAGGTGATAAGAGGGCACCCGAAACCACATCTGCCTCCACAAATTCCCCCTTTGGTTCCACTTTTCTTGCATGAACAGATCACGGTAAAGTTACTTGTCCCACATTTTAATATCTGTCCCTTAATAGTCTAAAGATCAGGAAGTCATCATCTCTTATCAAGGCTGATGTCTTTAGCAAGCAAATGCTAATGAATCAATAATCAAGCTGACGTTTCACTTTAGAAACTTTGCTTCACATTCAGCTCCAGCTCTCACGTAAAATGAATTTGATTTCACCACAAACCAGTGTGGTGAAGTCGAAAATCCGTGTGATGGTGAAAAGCCAATGTTGCATATTTACTGTTGTTCAGTGCCCTTCGGGTGCAGAAGTCACCCTCGTCTTGAAAGAAGATTTAAGACAATCAAGTGGTATTTCCACCGATGTTCCCGTCAGAGTGTGTTCTGTTCTCGGCCCAGCGTGGAAGCTAATATCATAAAGCTATTGTTTCAATTTGCTTCCTGTGATACAAATCTCTCTCGGCAGCCCAGACTCCTAGCCTGGATTTCTGAGCGCCGAGGTTTCCTCTCCAACATTCCCACACAGAACAGCCTACTGTGAAAATCAAAGGGAAGCGTGTTACTAAGTAAAGAAGAAACTTTTCTAAAGCAAAACCTGGTCTTTTTTAGCCTTTTGAACTCTGAGGTATGCAACCAGCCATTTCCTATTATAAAATGAACCCACATCAGCGCTCACCGTCGTCAGCAACGTTTCGATAACGAATCTATTTTGACCTGGGAAAGCTTGGCAACTGCGTTTGGACAGAAATCGCTGAAAGACAGGTAAGAGGATAGTATACTATAATATATATATATATCAATTATAAATTATATATATACAAATTAAATATACTTATTAATCAATTTACTTGTTCATAGTAATTTTGCTTTCTGAGCTATCACTTGTGAGAGCCTAATATGCGGTAGGCAAGAGGATAAGGGCTCTTATATCCATGATCTCAACCCTCCAACAGCATTGCTTAGCAAGTACTCTGTCCCCTTCGTGCAGATGAGGAAAGTCAAGGTCAGACGGTCAAGAGATCTTCTCAGGTTGCAGAGAAAGGAGGTAGCTGGACTGAGGTTCCAATGCAGGTCTGTCTGCCCACAAGTCCTTACTCCTTTTCATTGAAACACATGTGTTGAAAAAGCAAAACATGACTAGAAAAGAAAAAGATCCTGTCCCCCCCCCCCCAGCCCCTCCCAATTCCTGGAAACAGTATCAACAGCTGGGTGAGGGGAGTGTGGCGGGAGCCTGGAAGGGAGGGTAGAGAAAGAGGATGCTGAGTGCCATCTAGCTCCTCCTCCCCTGGGTGACACTTGTTTTATGAGAACTGCTCCTTCAAGGACACCTGGATGGCTCTGTATCCTTTTCTGTCATTTCTTACTGTGGGACAGAGAGGACCAGAGCAGACATATTGAGGACTCTGGTTGGTCTGGGGCCACCCAGCCAGAGGGGAGGCAGTTTGCACCCAGAACTTGCAACAGCTCCCGAGTGGAGATGTGTGAGGTCTCACTGTGGCCACTCTGCTCCTGTCTCCCTCGGCATGTCTGGCACACAGGGGTCCACACCAGCACATATGCAAAACGTGCTCAGACGCCCAGCCTCTGACTACAGTCCTCCCAAAGTCAACCTCTGACCCACAAATAGGCTTATGTGTGGGAGAACATGGAAAACAAGACCAGGCACCAAGACAAAGGTCAGAAACACCCCCCGAACGTGTGAGGACCGCCTGCCCGCCCCACTGCTCAGGGTCAGCCCGAGGAGTCTCCACTGAACTTTGGCTCCCGGCCTTTCGCCTCCTCTTCCACACACCAGCCCTTGTAAACACCTTCACCTGACCAGGTTTGCAGAACGCGTCTGCCCTCCGGTGTCTGTCTTCCTCATGGACCAAGATTCAAAACGAATTTGAATTTCAGGTGCAGATTCACCGTGTGCTAAATGTGTGGCTTTGGGCAACCTTAGCTTTTCTTTCTTTCTTTTAAAAATGTTCTTATTGACTTTTTTAGAGAGAGAGGAAGGGAGAGAGAGAGAGAGAGAGAGAAACACTGATGTGAGAGAGAAACATGAATTGGCCGCCTCCTGCACACCCCCTACTGGGGATCGAGCCCACAACCCTGTCATGTGCTCTGACTGGGAATCAAACCAGGACCTCTCAGACCATGGGATGACGCTCAATCCACTGAGCCACACTGGTCTTAGCTTTTCTGTGCTTCGTGTTTCATCATCTATGAAACATTCTACAAGTCCAAATTCAGGGAGGTGTCCGGACCTAATGCATTACCCCTTCTGGGGCTCTTTGTTGGTGGTGGAATAGGGGTGGCGAGGGAATGAAGCAATGATTAGCCCAAAGAAATTAATATCTAAGAGCAGAATTTCAAGTACCATTAGCAGGAAGTTAAGATGTTTCTGGGTGTCAGGAAGGGTCTTCACCTAGTCATGAAATCCCCCACTGCCTACTCTGAGTATGTGTGACGGTGATTCCAACACTACCAGACACTGCCTCACCTGTCCGGGACGACGAGCCTCCTTAGACGAGAGAGGCGCACATGTTCCCTGAGACGGACGGCATCCCCAGGCCCTTCTTACGCCCCGGCCCACTGTGCTCTCTCTCTGTAGCGTGTAGCGCACCGAGTCCCACTGCTTTGCGCTGTTTCTCTGAAGGTATTTTGTAGGACATGTCCTTGCCTGTGGTTCCCCTCTCCTGTCCGTACTTTTCCAAGAGTCTTTAGACTTGCAGCACAGGGCTAGCCCTCCAACCCTCGGGCCCACGGAGCTGTCATCCTCTTTTCTGAAAGTCTGTCCCCATATCCTTCCTGTGCTCCAGGGCCCAGAATAGCACATGCCGGTCCGGCCTCCCAGCCGCGCTGGATCCCCTTAGCTCAGGCTTTCTTTCCCAGAATAGCCACTTCATAACAGGATGGCAGAACCACCGGCTCCAGCCCCCCGGCTCCCTCAGGAAAACTGCAAACCGACCGCAACAGAACCCCCTGCCCTGCCCGCCCCTCACGCTCACCGCCCGGGACGCTGCCCGCCTGGAGCAGCCCGCAGGCGAGGAAGGACGCTGCCCACCACCCGTTTGCTTACACTGACAGGCTGGACGGGACTGCCGCCGAGGACCCGAGACTCAGGCCACCTCTCCCTGGTCAGGACTAACGGGAAATGGCTTTATGGAGAACGTCAACTCTGAGCAAAGAAAGGCTTTGTGAACCTGAGGCCTGCAGAGACGCCGGGCGGGTGAGGACGAGCGGCTTCGGGGGAGGCTGTTGTCCCTCAGGCTCCCCGCTGTGAGCGAACGAGGCTGCGTGGGAGCCTCACAGACAGCAGCCGTCTCGGGATCCTCACAGACCCCGTGCAAGAAGTGCTTGAACCCTCTCTTACAGTGGAGGGAATCAAGAGCAGGCACACCAGATAATCTGCCTGGCACGCTGGCTAGGGTGATCCTCACAGACCCCGTGCAAGAAGTGCTTGAACCCTCTCTTACAGTGGAGGGAATCAAGAGCAGGCACACCAGATAATCTGCCTGGCACGCTGGCTAGTAAGAGGGAACGATCGTAGGGGCACACCTCTGCCCTTTCGGAGAAGGTGGCTGACGATGGGCACCGAAACCCCCTCCGGACTCGGCCTAGGGTGGAGCGTGGTCACCTGGCCAGGCGGAAAGGCACTGAGAGGCCAGCAAAGCTGCTTTGCTCTCCCAGCCCTTCCCTCTTCCCTGGCTTCCAGGGGCCCATGCGTTTCCTTGGTCCTTCTTGCCCTTCGCCTCATGGCTGCATTCACTGTAAAGGGCACTGCGGGAAGACAGATGTGTACCATGAAGGAATAAAGCACGAAGGATGGTGTTTCTGTGGGTGGAAGTCTTGCAGTGAGAGTGCCTGGGTGGGGAGATGCTCCCAGGGGCCTTCTAACTGCTGGGGAGTCTGCCAGCCTCACCTGAGGACAGGAGCCTGTGTGTTCGCAGGAAGCTGATAGCCAGGCGCATGATGGAGGCCTTGTCCAGGTGGGAGCTCACGCTGTGGGGCAGCGGCAGCTCGTGGGCCAGCTCATAGAAGACCTCCGTCTCCTTGCTTCTCCGGCACCTCGCTGCATCCCTGGACTTCTCCTTCCTCCTCTCCGAGCTACTCCTAGATTGAGAGAGAAAGGGTTAGTCCCTAAAACATCACTGTCATTCTATCACACCCCTGATCAAGATATCCCGAGGGCCTCCAATCCCTGGTACAACCAATCTCTGACACCGGACCAATACAGGCTCACACCTGTCGTCTGAGCCACACACCTGCTTTCTATCGCCAGCTCTGTGCTCGTGGGTGTTTGTGCTGTGAAATTCTAACTTCTCCATTGCCAACTCTATATACTCAAATGATTTAGACCACTTAGCCTCAGTTTTCTCATCTGTAATATGGGCATAATAGTTCTTATACCCCACAGAGTTACTGTGAGCCTGAAGTATGATGATTTATGTAAAATCATTAGCACCAGGCCCTCCCAACTGGAAGAGATCAGCATTAACTAATATTAATAACACATCTGTCCATGAAAAGATGACCACGAGAGTAAAAACATTACAAAAGTGTACAGTGCAATCCGGTTTTCATAGAAATATATAATAGTTTTTATATATCATATTAGAACAAGTATAGAAATATAATAAAATAATAACTACTGTTCTTACAGCTGTCATTTATAGTATATTCCAGGCACTGTTTTAAGCACTACTATGTTAGCTTCTTTTATTCTTACAACTACCCTGGAAGTCGTCATCATCTCTAATTTACAGATGAGGAAATGGTCCATAGAGGCCAGTTTATCTGTAGCTTCTCGGCAGGTAAATGGGGAAGTGGGGCTTTGCACCAGGCAGGTGGGCCCAGAATCCAGGCCTTAACCACGGATGCTTGTCTTGTCTCTCTATACACAAAACTGTTAGCAGTTTTAGATTGGTGAGGTTATAGGGGACTTTTTTCCCTTCATGCTTATCTATATTTTATGTTTTTATAATCTGTATTGCCTGGTTAGTAAACAAGTTGTTGTTTTTTAAAGTGTCCAAAGCATATGACTGTGAAGGCCTCATCCAACCAGCTCCAGCTCACTCTCTCTATCCTCCCTTCTGGGATTTCCAGGAGCTGCTGTTCCTCTCGCGTGGCTTTGTAGCCTTTTATCTCGATACCCGTATTTTGGGATTCATGGATGTCGATGTGTCTTTCAAACCCTTCACGATCTGGAGCAGAGGCACTGTTTACTTTACAACACGTTTCATTTTAAAAAACAGACTATCCAGCTCCCTCGATGGATTAAGCACCATTTGCTCAGACTGTAGGAAGATGGTCCAATAGCTGTTGATGGTCAAGAAGAACCTTCAGAAAAACCATAAAGTGGGTGCAACTTTTTTTCTTGTCCTATCTCTCTTTTATGTTTCCTTTACCTAACCCTGCTCCTCACCCTCCTCGACTTCCAATCCCCAGAAATCTCTCCCTTGCACCCCACCCGGCGCAGCCCTCTTGGATCTGCTCTCACGAGCAGGTTTCTTTCGCACCAGCCCTTCAGTGACAGTTTATATGTTAGTTTCTTCCACTTGCAGGTTAATCCTGAGCTCTGTGGAGCAAAGCAGCTCTGCAAGGCTTGCAGGCATTTTGGCACAGGAAATAAGGCTGGGAAGGGGACAGGACACTAAGACTGTACACATCACACCCATATGTTATGAAAGCCAGCACCCTGAAGATGCTGGGATCCAACTTCAACACCAACCCTTGCCCACCTGGACAAAAGCAACATCAACATATGAGTAGTCATTGGGGGCATCTAGAGAAGCCACCCTGGGGTGGAAAGGATCCCCAGAACAGACTGTGACATTGATGCCAACATCTGCCTGCATGAAGCTTCCCTTTGCCATGACCCCTTCCTTCGAGTGGAAGGGCAGACAGAGCAGAAGAGAAGCAGAAGGGAAAAGGCAGTCCACAGCTGGCCTCTGTCTGGCAATGAATGGCGTTTGACATGTTTCCCTGACCCACAAATATTCATTGACCCCTACTTTTGTGCCTGACGCTGCACCAAGTACCTTCCGTGTACTGCCTCATTATAATCCTCGTAACAACACAGTATGGTGGGTATTGTGAGCACAGTTTACACATGTAGAAACTGTGGTTCGAACACGACTGCAACTTGCCCATGACCACAAAGCAAATGACTGCATATGCCCTTGGAAACTGTCAGTGAGCGGGCACTTATGAATCCTGAGACACATGGGTCCCTGTCTAATTCCACCCTCACAAACTACATGTAAGATGGGCAAGACAGGCGTCGCTGCTGTCCCCATTTCACAGATCTGGACTGAGGCCCGGCCTAGTGAAGTGACATACCAAGAGCCACCCAGATGATTAGTGGCAGAGCTAGGGCTAGACCCCACCTCTTCCTAGGCCAATACTCTTCTCACTGTTTAATGGTAGGAGGTAGAGGCTTTAGCAAGAAATAAAGAAACAGCAACATCTTAACATTTAGAAGAAGAAAAGATTGAGAATGTCATGCAGCCTCTTGGTTTAAATGTCATATACTCCATTTTACCTGCTTTTTTTTTTTTTATAATTGCACTCTGGGACAGACATGACTTTAATTAAATTAGCTACTTAAACATGACACATCCCAGAGATATCTGTCTAATGTTGACTCTTGGAAGAACAGATGAAAATGTGCAACATTGCCATGATTTAATTAGCAACACTGAAGAACAATTAACACCAAGTGTGAAGGTGAGACCCCACCCCCACCCCCAACCTAAGCCCAGCTGATTCATATACAGTCTACTTCCTCACACAATTCATCACAGGGTTGGTCTCTTAGCAAATAGAACAGGGGACTGGAAGTTAGGAGGACTGATATTTTAATATGTTGGCCACAAACTATCTAGCTCTCTGATTTGGATTTAAAAACCCACATTCTTTGTGTCCTGATAGGCTCATCTGTAAAATGGGAGAGATTTCATGCCTTATTTGTAAAGATCAAATGAGATGAGTGTAGAAGGGTTGTTAGTACAGGTCTACCTTGCTGTATTTTGCTTTGCTTTATTGCGTTTCACAGATGTTGCTTTTTTTTTTTTTTTTTTACAAATTGAAGGCAAGATCCTTCACAAGATTCAGACTCACTTTTTTGCGGTGTCCTGAAACTGACCCATGATATTTCTGAGGTACGCCTGTACTAGAAAGCTCTCCACAAATGAAAACCATCATGACAGATAATAATGATTCTATTATCCGGCCAATATGAGTATTAGTCACGTTCAGACTTTGGCCACACCAGCTGTTCTTCATTGCCAAGTCAATGCTGTCTCGGGGCTGCAGGCAGATTTGCGATCAGGCTGATCTCGACCAGTTCCATGTGTCACGTTCCTGAACCTTCTTCAGGCAGTGAGGCTTTGTTTCCTAAAATACTCAGGCTTTTTGTTCTCTCCCTAGATGGACTCTAGAATGAAAGGCAATAGACCAGAAGTTTTTAAAGGACAATTCTAGACACGGCATGTTAGAATGCTCTGCTTTCCTGTAAAAAGATATTCTATCCTAAGTTTTCCAAATCATCAGAAAAGCCTCAGACATTTACTTCTTACTCCACATTACTCTTTCGACAAAGTTCCTGCTCCTGTCTTTCTTGGTGGCCCTCCTGTGACCACAGGTGGTCCTACACGATATTCTGTCTACAAACACACAGCGTAAGCCCAGCCCGGGGTCACTGGCCCGCACGCAGACGCAGAGGGGTTTACTGGGCTGTGTGCTGGACCCGGCGGAACTGTAGGGTGGACAAGGTGTGCATTCCCTGCTTTCAAGGAGAATGCAGTCGAGTTAGGGAATGGACCACCTGAAGCATTTTATTAACTACAGTAATAAGTACAAACAATAAGCACTATAAGTGGTTAAGATAAGAAAGAAGCTGGTGTGAGTGAACAAAGTCAGGGAAGGCTCCGCGAAGGACAAATAACAACCCCTTTGTGGTGTTTGCAGGGTTCAGAGAACACCTTTCCCCCCCTACATGTGTTATCTTATGTGAGTCTCACAACAACCCTGAAAGACAGGAACTGTTATCCCCCTTTAATACATGAAGGGGGGAAGATTTAGAGGGATTAAGGAACTTGTTAAATTAGATATTGTCTCCAACCTAGTTCTTCTGAGTCTCCAGGATCAAAGTTTTCTCCATTGGCAGCAAGGAAATGGTTTCTTATTTTATACCTTCGACACGCACAGTGCTGTGTTAGATTCTTTCCCACAAACTGGATTCATGTATAGGACAGGAGGAAGAGGAGGGTTAAGATATGAAAAGAGACAGTGACATAAAGGTTCCGTGGGGGGTGGAGGGAGACTCTGTCCTTAAATGAGCACCCACTCACCTGGGGAAAAGACCTAGACTTAAGCAGTAGGATTAAAAACCAATATTGGAGTTCAAATGGGGTGCGAGCAGGAAAAAGGGGGACTCAGTACTGCGGGCTTAGCAGGAGGCTGCCTCCATCACTGCAGGGCTGGGCTGGGGCAGAGTTATCAGAAGTGACTCCACAGTGCTCCATGAAAACTGCGGTTCCAGCCGGCACATGTGTCTCTCCGTGCTGCAGGTGGAGAACAAGCAGTTTCTGGCTATTGTTTTGACATCTTAATATATAAAAATTTATACTGAAGTCCCTCCAAGTTGGAAACTGAAACGTTGGATCCCAACTAAGGTAAGTAACCACTTAAGGACCAAGCCACCAGACAAAAGGCAACAAAATGGACTGTCCTAAAGCTCCAGTACTTACTATAATCCAACCAGGAAAAACCTCTCGGTCCAGAGCTTTGCTATCTTAACTTTTGGGTCATTGCTCTAGGATGGAACCATTATCAACTGTTGGGCAAGATGATCCTGGCTTTGGACTTCCAGATGAACACAGCTGGGTGGGGCCTCCAGATGTCACCAGCTGCACCAGTGGGGTCGGTTGCCTCATTAGCTATAGTCTCCTGATGCTCAGTGTGATCCAGACCCCACATGTAGTGCCTGTCGGCCATCAGGGTATCAAAACCATATGTCCCTTACCTCTAAGGCTAGCCAACTTAGAAGCAGATAGATTACAGGTCAGGGGGTGAGGCTGGAGCTAATGAAACCATCTTAGACAAGTCTATTGGCTGGTGGTGCAATTCTAAGCAGGTACCAATGTGCAGGAGCTGGGAATGGAGGAGATGCAGTCAACTGCAATTAGGAGGCGCTCTCACGACCCCTCAGTAAGGCTGTGTGGCTGCTGCACAAAGGCTGCCTGGGGGAGGAACACACCGGCTCAGGTCCCAGAGAGCAGGACAGGTGGCTGGCTTGCACACCAAGAAGAACCAAAGCCAGCGCTTCTCAATCTTGGCTACTCACTGGAATCCTCAGAGGAACATTAAAAATTGATGCCTGGGTCCTTTGTGGAATCACCCAGAGATTCCCATGTGACAGGTCTGGGGGGCAGCCTGAGCATCAGGGGTCTAAAGTTTCCCATGTGATTCTCCAGTGCAACCAGGGCTGAGAAACTCTGTTGCAAAGCAGTCAGCTTTAAAATAAAAAGCCCCTCCACAGATACACACAACACACAACTTTTGTTTTTGGTGCAAGGCAAAGGAAACTGATATTGACTGAGTACCGGGGCTAGGTGTGTTTCTTAAACAACTTCATAGGATCCTCCATTAAAATATGCAGTGTTTTTGGTCCTGTTTTTGCTTAGCAGTGGCTTGCAACTTTAGTCTACAGCAGAATCACCTGGAGGGCTCCTTCAACCACAGGTTTTTGATCCGGTGACCACGTCTTTGGAGGACTGACACCCAGCCTGCTTCTTAAATCAACCACACTCCTTCCCTCTAAAATGCACTATGTCCACATTCACTGAGGCCAGCAAAGTTGGAGTCACCACCAAAAATCCAGTTATTTATCTTGGAGCTCATGTGACTGTCACTGCACCAGATGTTATAACTGACAGAGAGAGGCAAAAATGAGGAGGCAGAGATTTGAATAAATGCCACGTAAAAGGCAGCTGCCCCTCCCAACAGCCGCCTTGGGGGGAATGCAGACTTCACTCCTGCGGAGAGGTCACTGTGCTGAGGACCCGGGGAGGTCTTCTGGGAATTAGTTTCAGGGCTATACGGGAAAGTCCGTCACCACACTTCATCAGCCCTGCTGCATTCCAAACCCCAAACAATATCGTCCCATTCCCCACCCCATTCAGTCGCCAGACTTGGCTGCGGGTGGAATTTGTTGTTAGAAAGAATGAAATGTGCCCTCAGAGATAAGGCCTAGCCGCGGCTGAAGGGTTCGGAAAGAATGGCTTTGGTTCCGCAGGCGACTGGAAAGGACTGGCGAACATGTTTTAGGCCAGGGCGGAGTACTGGAAACCAACTTTCCGGGGCCATTCTGATGGCTGTCCGAAGGCACTAGTGGTTACTAGGGGAGTCTATATTATAAAGGGGAGCAAAGGCATCAGCATAGGCCAGTCAAAACAGAAGAAATCAAATTAGCAAATTCAGGAGGAAATGGGCAGATCAGACCAGCCTGGACGAGGGAGAAAAGGCATCGATACACTTCAGTCCACACACTGGTGAGGGGCATGGTCTCTCCCTGAGAGACACCGCAGCCCAACTGGGAGATAATAATACTATAGACCAGTATGTCGAAAGCCCTAAAGAGGAGATATGGAGAGGAGCTGAGGGCTGGAGAGGCTAAAACAGGAATGGATGGTTTCACTCGCCCCTTCCCTGAAGGAGGAATCCTAAAAGTGCCTCATACCTCAACCTCCCAACCTCCCCCGCTCTGGGGCCAAGCCCAGCACCCTGACTCACTCTGATGGCCTGTGCCCCTCAGAGAGGGCCTGGACTACATTCAGAGCTGACAGTAATGTCTGAGGCCCACCCAACATGGCCCTCTAATGGTCCATTGTGCTTGGGGCCCGCTGGAGATGCTTATCTGGTAGCCTTCTCTGCTCCAGGCAGCCTCGGAGAAGAAAGCAGCAGATCCAATTACTGAGCAGCCCCATAGGTACAGTCCATCTGGGGCTCCAGATAACCCAGCTCCTCATATAATCGGAGGACAGGTGCAGTCCCCAGCCCAGCTGGGAGAAGCCATGCATGTACCGGAGTAACAGTGACAAACTGTCTCTACGTTTAGCTTCACCAAGCCCAAGCATTAGCAGGGTTCTCTTGATTCAACATATTAATGGGTACTACCACTTTAAATGTGTATCAGTCATTATAAAGCACTTTGTAAGTAAATCTGTGAATCTTACCCAGAAGGATAGCAAGAGCAGTTATCACGATTCCCGTTTTAGAGACGAGGAGAACTGAGGCTCAGACAGGTAATGGGAACGTGTGGAGTTGGAGCAGAATTGCTGGGCTCTCTTTCAAGGACACACAAGCAGAAGGCCGCTGCCAACCAGCACGCCTTACCATCTCACAGCCTAGTTCATCTTAACAGATCATTTTCTTTTTATAAAAAGGTTATGCTGGACATAAGGTTAATGCATATTTAAATGGGCAACTGTGAAAATACGGAAAGGTATAAAGAAAAAATTTGAAATCCCATTGGGTGTATGGCTTTTTACTTAACATTTTATCACATTTTAAAGAATTCTTTAAACACATTTATAACAGCCAGCAATAATGAGCTGTGTGGGTGGATTGCCACACACTCGACTGTTGTTCAGATATGGTCTCTAATTCCTAGCTGACATAGATAACGCTATGATGTCTACCTTTCCATCAGGTGTTGCGTTTTAATTTACTTTTTATAATGAAAGATGACAAGTATCCAGCTTGCTGCCAGCTGCCCGCAGCTTCCTCAGTGATCCCTGGAAAGCTGAGGAGCAGCTTTGACAACACCCGCACCTTCAGGACCGTGGCTGCGTTACTGAGCGTGGAGCCCTGGAGGTGGCCATGCAGAGGTGTCGGGGACAGGAAAGCCCTCGGGGCGTGCACACCACCTCAGCAACTTCCGCTGCCCAGTCCCAGCTCCCATAGGCGTCCTTTCTCCCTCGGGCCGTATCCAGGTTACAGCATCTGAACAGAGATGACCAGCTACTGAAATGAGAAAACCCGGCTCTGCGAAGGTGGCTACCCCTGGAGTTCAGCAGGGCCTCAGCCCGCACTGTGACAGCAGTGTCTTGCCATCTCTCTCAATCTCGTCCTACCCAGTGCACTGACAGCAGAGCGGACTCGGTGGCCTCTGCACCCACGGGAAGGGAGGAGAGCAAGCAGCCACAGTGGGCATTTGCCTGTCTCTCCATTGTTCTCTCCGGCCTCTGACACCTGCTACTGCCCAACCCTCCACTGTGCACACTCCAGCTGAGGGGCCCCTGAACCCCAGCAAGTCAGAGCAGCGATAAGAACCACATGCAAGCCCTGGCCAGTTTGGCTCAGTGGTTAGAGTGTCGGCCCGGGGACCAGAGAGTCCTGGGTTTGGTTCCCACTAAGGGCACGTACCTTGGTTGCAGTTTGTCCCTGGCCCCGGTTGGGGTCATGTGGGTGGTGACCAGTCAATGTGTCTCATCTCTCTCACATTGATGTTTCTCTCTCTCTTCCTCCTGCTCTATCTGAAGATAAATGCAAAAATATCCTCGGGTGAGGATAAAAACAAAAACAAAAAAAACCCCAAAAACAAAGAACCACATGCAATACCTGCAGAGGAATAAAGAACACGTCACACTGCCTCTGATTTAATCCTGAAACAGTCTCGAGGGAGGTACGGTCCATCCCTATTTTATACACGAGGAAACAGACCCAAGGATGTTAGTGACATACCCACTGTCACCCAGCGATGGAGCCAGCACTCACACCTATCCTCTGACCCCAAATCCAATATTCCTGATGGAAATTGGGCAACTTTTCTCAAAATGCTCACAGGCAGGTCCCTCTTGCAGGGTCAAAAGGTTTATCGGGGGTGAAGCCCTCTAAGGACACTACTTGATGAGCTCTTGATCTGGGAAGCAGCAAAGGACATATCCTGGTCACCCTCTTGCCCTAGGTCAGCCCTCAGTTGACTAAGCAGACCCAGGGGAATATTTTTCTCTGCTTGGAGATGCCGGTCTTTTTTTTTTTAAATGTTCTTATTTTGCTGGCAGAATCCACAGCCACCTTGGGTTAAGTCATTCTCACTGGACTGTTTCCTTGGTGCCACCTCTCTGGGCTATTTCCCCACACCCAAGCTGTGACCAGGTCTGATTGAGGGTTCGTCTTTAGGGCTTCTGCCTATCAGCAGCCTCCTTCCTTTGGGTCCAGCAACCCTCCAACAACACAATCGGTGGTATACGGCTCGAGCCGTGTGTGTACAGTCGTCCTGCTCCTACAACACGGCCTTCAGCTAAGAGCACTGACAAAGAAACTGCCCAGCAGAAGGATAAAGAAGAAAGTGCCCGAGATGTAAACCGGGTTCCCCTGCATGAAGCAAGCAGTCTCTCTGCAGCAAGTGGGGAGCAGTTTACTGCCCATGTAGCCCCAAAGATGTAGCTGCTGCCCTTTCCCGCCTCCCATCCTTCCTGGGGGACATACTCTTCCCCAGGACGACTGTACACACACCTTGGCTGTCTAAATTGCACTCATCTTTCAGGACTTCCCACAGACCATTTTTTGTCCAGGAAGACCTCACCTCTGCTGACGTCTCTGCACCCTGCTCCAGAGATTCCACACTGCACGGTCCAGCCCTATGCTGCTGTCTGTTCATTCCACTCTCATAGCTTCTGTCTCCCCCACTGGGGCACACATCCTTGAGGGAAGGGCCTGTCCTCTGTTCTTTTGGTGTCCTCTAAAGCATAAGTCGTACAGGGTGGTACACATTGAAGACACTGGGTAAAAACGACTTGAATGAATTCTATGGATTCCTCAAAGTCACTCACTGTTCTAGATGTTTCATAAGAATTCTATTCTAACTCTTAATCAGAATAAAAGGTTTCCATTTGGGAAGGGCCATAGTGTAAGACACTCAAAGACGCTCGTGTGTGTGTGTGTGTGTGTGTGTGTGTGCGCTCAACTCGGAATCAAGTCTGGGACTGAACTAGAGCCGCTGACAAGTGCCCGTGCTCAGTCAGCACGTCTCTGACTTTGTGCACACAAATCACCCAGCATCTTGTTACAATGCAGTTTCTGACTCAGTAGGTCTGGGCTGGGGCCTGAGGGTCAGCATTTCTAACAACCCCTCAGATGGTGGGCACTAATTCGACTGGTCTGTGACCACAGTTTGAGTAGAAAGAGACCCAGGGACTCAAGATCTCAAGACCAAGGACCCAATGCAGATGCCAACCTCTGGCAGGGCTAGTGCTCCCCTCATGCTGTCTTTATTCAAAGTCCCCTACAGTTTGACAAGCCAGGTCTCTTCTGCCAGGAAGACTCACTCTCGTTTTATATTTCCGTATGGGTATCACTAACCCACCCTTGATGTCTCCTCCTTCACATCTTCCCCACCTCTATCATCTCATCCTTTCTTATTTCTTAAAACTCCATCATCAGGGCCAGTTCAAGCTCTACTTCCCCCAGAAGCTTCCCTGGCCACCCTCCCTTTCTTCTCCAAGGCGCTTCCTGCCCAGATCACTCGGTTGCCCTCAGTAAAGGCCGCCCTGTCTTGCTGGCTTTTCTAAGCGAGCCTCCCGCTACTACAGCTGGGTGTGAGCAGCTCGGTGCCTGGGGGCACAGGGCACAAACACAACATCTTCTGTGCCTCCGTCATGGGGACTTGGGCCAGGGCAGGCAAACTGGGTAAATATTTGCTAATTGGTTGTAAGGACAATTCAAGTGTATCCTTTACTCTTCTCCTTTCCCCCTTGGGGAGGAAAGAAAAAGTGATCCCAGCTGCCTTGGCCTCCATCCCCAGCCCAGGGGCCTTGCTGCTCTCCCGGGAGCTGCAGCCGGGCCAGCTTCGCGGTGTGTTCCCTGCCGCACCTCTTCCCTTCAGCGAAGAGTTAACGCACTGGGAAGGCTGCTTCCCACTTGGAAATCTCCATTTCCTCATGCACCACGAACAAGGGAACATCTATGGACAGAGGCTGAGCGAGCCAACTGCACAGGGAGTGAACTCACTCTGAATGGGGCTGTTCTAACACCCGCCAAGTCAAGTCATTAAGATGCCGTCCCTGAGGTGCAGCCCCCAGCGTCACCTCTAGATAGCCCCCGAAGCCTTGCTGGCGGAGGGGATGAATGGTGAGCACGGAGCCCAGAGAAAGCGAGCTCTTTCATGAGCCAGGGGAGAGAGGACCTCTGCGTTTGCACCAGACTGGGGCTGGGCGCTGCAAGGAGGCAGAAGTGGGGGTCCTCCTTTCTCCTACTGCCCCCTTCACACGCTGAACTAAAACTAACCCCCTGATTTATGCAGAGTTGCCGAAATGATTGCTTCTTAAAAGGCAACCAAGGTGGGGGGCTGGGAGGGGGATAATAACATTAGAGAAAGTATGTGCAATGCCAAAAATAATCATCGTGTCATGAGAAAACAGAACTGGGCCGCCTCGGGGGCCAGTGCTGGGCATATTCAGGAAGGAGGGGGCTGAAATTCCCCTGGCAGTGTCATCAGACATTCTGGGTGAAAAAAATTAAAAAGCCATAACTGGAATAGGCAGTTGTCAGGAAGAGCTCTTTTTAAGTACTGAATATGATTTTAAGGGTCAGTTCTCTGTTCCTTATTTCAAACACTTTAATTTCAAAGGAAGTAACATTTGTTTCATCTTTTCATCAGGACCTGGACCGGATTGGCAGTTAATCATAGGCCAACAGAGAAATACCCTAGGATCTGCCTTACTGATCCCAATTTGACGCCAGAACTTCTGGTGCCTGGTATTTAAAGTATTTCCAAATGCAAGAGAAGGGGGTGGGGAGCACAGGATCACTGGCTGTCCCGCCCGCATCCCATAATCCCTTCTCTTCTCCTTATTTACAAAAAGAAGAGAGAAAGCAAAGGAAAGGGGAAAGGACGGAGAAAGGAGCCAGAGAGAGTCTCGGAGACTGTTTCCCTCCTGGGCTTCCTTTCGAAGGCTGATTGCCAGCCTGTCCACATGGGCACATGCCCGGAGTCGTGGGAGCCCTTGCACAGCCGCAGGGAAAGCCTGGGCTTTCTCCCACATCTGCTGTCATGCTGCGACGGGACATGGGATGCTCATGCCCACTTCGGAAGCTACATCCCATTCCTCTGTGGGGGAGGCATTGAAAGCCACGGGAAATGCCAAAAAGCCTTCCCCAAGTTACCATCACACTCTCAAGTGATACTATGGAGCTATGTGGGAGACAGGGCTGTGCTTCCTCCCCGCCCCCAAGCAAAAGCTTTTTCTCTCTACTCATTCGACAAATATTTATGAATACCTCTGCATGTGCTGGGCTGTAAGTCATGGAATGAGACATGGAACAACTATGCCTGACCTCAGGGAGGTTGCAGAGAAGTGGAGAGTTAAGTTCTGAAGGCCTGGCCTGGGGTCGGTGATGCAATGGTAGTTCAGAGGAGAAGTCTGCAAAGCTGGACAACGTGGGGAAAGAGGAGCGCTCGTGCTGGAGGTGGGTTCGAAGAAGGAACAGGTAGGGGAGGCAATGGGGAGGGCAGGAGCCATGAGAAGGACAGAGATGCTGCTGGTACCAGTGGCCAGGAGACAGGCTGGAGGGCAGGGTGCAAGACAGGAAAAGTCAGAGTAGGGAGAATAAATCCAGTCAACAAACACCAGTGAGTATCCACAGGTGCCAAGCACAGACACAGGCCTTCAACAACCAAAGGACGGGCGGATGAAGTCTGATGATCTGATAACCGCCTATGCCATTGATTAATTAGTGGCTGATGTGCAAGGTGATGGGCAGGGCAGAACCCAGCTGGGATCCCTCCTCTGCTGGTGGAGCCTTTGCCGACTGTACAGCAAGTATGAGCAGCCCTCTTGCTTGGCGACAGAGTCCGGGGAAACAAGTTCCTTCGCTGGGAGCTCTAAATATGGCAGCAACCCTTGGGCCACCACGGGCTGGAGCGCCAGTGCAGCCCACAGAGACCTCGGCAAGGCATTCTTGCTGAACAGTAACTCATCAACGCTACCCGTGGGATGAAAAGCAAACTGAACCAAGGGCATAGGCCTCCTCTGGCTCCAGTAGTGTTTTGTTTATTTTCAAAGACTTTAGCCCCAGTCTTCCGGCTGTTTCCCTTTGCCCCTGGCCTCCTTGACGGCTGATCAAATAGAATACAATTCCAGTAAGAACTCAGGGAGAGGAGCAACTTACCATGCCCACCCCCTCCCCCCAAACTATTTCAGCATGTCACTCGTATTTGAAAATGGGAGTGGCTTCCTACTGCCCTCATGATGAAGTCCAACCTCTAGATGCCCCTGAGGTCTGCCAGCCCCCACCCTGCTTTCCAACCCCAGCTCCCACAGCCGGCAGGACCCCACCTGCTCTGGTCAGCCTACACTGCACCGACACCTACCACTCAGCACCCCCTCCGCCACCCAGGTATCATCCCCTCGCTGGAAATGCGATCCTTCCTGTCCTCCATCCAAACCCATGCTTTCAGAGTCATCATAGCCCACCACCTGCATAGAGGTTTCCCTGATCACCCCACCCAGCCCACACTGATCTCCCCTCCCACCCTGCCCTGAGCACCTGGAGACTCGACCCAAACACTTAACTGCAAGGTAGCATCACCTCAATATTCCTCTTCTTCTCTGAGGGCACAGGCAAAATGTCAACTTTTTTATGTATCTCAGAGCCCAGTACTGTGCCTCACCCCGACAATGACGGTTTTGTCCAGCTCTTTCAGATACAGTATGGAGGGCTGGAGTGACGGCTAGAGCAGCCGTGACCCCCAGCTGCTGGACACAGGCTGCAGAGTTGAATGGCTGCGGTGCTTTCCAGAGAAAAGCACCACAGAAGCGGGTTAGTACAGAGGAGGGCAGCGGTGCCCTCATCGCTAGGTTACTTAACATCCGGTGACTCCTCACTGGCCCCAGGAAGCTGATCCCCATTCCCTACGGGTGTTTTCATACAGAAGTTGCTGGCTGTGCCAGCTGCCCTATGGCAGGGGTGCTCAGTCAGCTTTCACTGACACTGTGAACAAGCCTGGACAGGGGCGGCCGCCTCCCCCACGCTCCTGAGGATGAGACCAGGAGATCGCTGCCTCTGATCCCACCTCCTGACACAACAGAATAATCTGTTGCCCAAAACCACCCATCGCCCTCACATCACATGTGTAGGTGCCCTTCTTGGAATCAGGTTTCTGCCAGGGCTTGGCCAGGGTTGCACCCTTTGGTGATGTAACATGGAGGTGAGAAAATGAGCCAAAAAAAAAAAAAAAAAAAGCCACTAAACACAAAAATCCGAAGGAAAACGCCAGACAAATTAAAAACCTAATGACAACCGTAAAGTCAGTAAGTGGGGTTCGAGAATGATCCACTTTGGAATAAACACTCTCCGTTAGTCCAAAGTTCAGTGTTTAAACATGTAGTCCCCAAACCTCAATCCTACCTCCCCACACACATGCCAGACCAGGAGGCGTTAATAGAACCCAGCTGCTCCCCTTATCTGGCTAAACTGCTAATGGCAAATCTCTGCTACTGAGATTCTATCAGTGATTTCTGCAAATCACTTTTATTAGAGATAATGTCATTTTTACTTCATTATCCAGCCCAGCAGTCAAAGGGAAAACAAGTTGATATTTTTGCTTTAAAACGCCAGTTCCGTCCATTAATGCTGACGGTGACAGCAAACTGAAACTCTTGGTCACACTTTCCAAGAGATTTTGGTCAATTAACCCTGGGCAGGTAGCCCTCTGCTTCCAGAGCACCCCTAGCAGCCTTTTCCCTGGCGACTCGGAAGCAAAGGTCGGTCTCTGTGCTTCTGCTGCTCGCTGTGCAGACGGCTCGGGAAGGGACCGTGTCCCACGACGGCTGTCCTGCGTGCTCAGGTCCACCCAGCAGATGAACACTTGTATAGTATCCAGGCAGGCGGTCGCAACGTTAATTCTACTTTGTGCAAAGCAATAATTAACATATGAGTCAGCAGCAGAGAAAGACTTTAAGACTTTAGGAAAAAGCCCTAAAGTCCCTGAAGCCTCAGAGACCGCCCCGTGTTCGATGAAACGATTTACGAGATAAGCCCGAGTGTGGGGAGACCTGAGCGGAAGTGGTTGTGCAACCCCAGCGGCTCTCGTCAGTTGTCTTCCAGCCGCACGGCGGACACTCCAAGTCCCGCTGCCAGGGTGTACGAGCAAAAGGCTCATTCCTCCAGAATCAACTCGGAAATGCTCTTTCCCGTGCCCTGCTTAGCTCTTTCTCCTAATTGTTTCTCTGATGCTAGATGTGGCTTTGGAGTCATTGATTTCTCATGGCCTCAAAGGCTGCGATGACTCTGTCCTATACCACTGCAGTCGGCCCCATCCCACAGCTCTGTGACACTGAGAGGAAGTTCTGAAAAGCCATGATTGAGCTGAAAGAGCAAGTACCCCTTTGCATTTTAACATTTTTGCAAGAAGCGAGGCTCTCTGGAATTAATATCCCATCTGGTGCTTCCGTTTGGTGAGCCTTAGCTTTCATTCATTCGGCGTTTACTGAGTGTCGACTCTGTGCCAGGCACTGGGGATACAGACGGAAAGACAGGTCTCTGCCCTCGCAGAGCTGACTGCTTGGAGCTGGAGACAGACAAGCAGACCAGGACACGGGGCCGGATGGACTGCCTGGGCTCAGGGGTTCTGACCCTGCCTCTGTGACCCAGGGCCAGTTGCTTAGGTTTTTCTAAACCTCAGTGTCCCGCCAACAGGGACTGTGAAAATCCCTGCATGCTAGAGCTCTTGGAGGAATCACTGATGTGTACGTGTTGCCTTCTTAGAACCGTGCCTGCCACATGCCATGCAATTGGCCAAGTTGAAGCTATTGCTGCAGAAATCAGGAACAAGTGCTCTAGGGACACAGAGCCTGCTGTCACCCAAGGGGTGGGGGGCACCAGGCACGCGAGACCTGCTAAAGCGGCTCTCGGCTCAGGGTCTAGGAGCACAGGCCTTACCACTTGGGGCTGACCTCCAGAACAACGGCTGGGACCGGCCCTCCTGAGGTGTCCCAAGGTGCCCTCAGCCAGGAGCAGAATACTGGGTGAGCTGAACCATGGGGAACCCTGTTGTGGCATTTCTTCTATTTTTGCATTCCTTGTGCTTTGACAATGAGATGATTGTGCGGATATTACAAGAGGTGATTATCTCCATGGGCACTGAGCCTATTTTAGCGCAAAGACCTTGCCTTGCCAGAGCCAAGACTTCTGAGGTCACAGCTAAGTTGCCAATTCTAGAGAACCTTCGACAAACCCCAAGGCCACCAGGGAACCTGGTCTTTGCAGGATGGCTTATTTTAAAGGATAAGGGGCATGGACATGAGTCCGTGTACTAAACATCTCTGTGCGCCTGGCTGAGTGTGTAGGGATCGGAGCGAAGAGCAAGGCAGCCTCTACCATGAAGTAGTAACAGCCCAGACACGATCATCCACGTTTCTGGACCTCATAAGCCTTTTCCCTGAGACCCCTGTGGGAACAGGAGTACCTGGGGAGGTTCATGCCATCACAGGGGTGGGGAGGCACAGAGCTGGACTTTTAATTAGTAAAAGCATCAAGATGAAAACTTGGAAGAAAAGTTTCAAGAAAAGGGTAACAAAATATTACTGGTTCTTCTCCGTGTTACAACCAACACAGGGCAGCCACAAATGTCCTGGGGCCTCAATCAGAATATCAGCAGTTACCCATTCTTCGTTGGATGGAAGTCGTTCCGTGAATGATTCATCCTGATACCTAGGTGAACTTCCTGGCGGGGAGGAACAGATGACTAGGGAAGTGAAAATGTGTAATCTTCCCCATGAGGCAAGCCGAGGCTACGCATATAGCCAGTGGTACTTTATATTCAGGAAAGTTTTTTTTTTTTTTTAAGAAATTTTGCTTTTCTTATTATTCCTTAGAAAAAGACACAGGGATGAGCATATGAACAAGCAAGGTCTCCAGGAAAGAGACCTGATCTAGGTTCCTGCGTCCTGTTACCTGTTAGCTGCCCGCTTCCCTCGAGCATCTTCCGCTCTTTTCTGGGTCTCCCCTTACCTCACACCAGGGGAGCTCACATGCTCCTCTCCTGCCTGCAAGGATGGGGAGAACAGAGCTGAGTCCCAGGAGCAGCCTAGAAAGGGCACCTCCTACCCTGCTGTTGCCTAGCGTCAGCAGCCAGCCATAGGGCTCCACTTTTGGACATGGTCTAATCATCCCGGAAGGATTTCTAGAACTGACCTTATTAAGGAAAAGAAATGTAATATGTAACTCGACTTAAAAAATCCAGGAAGCTCTAACACTCTATCAAGTTCTTAAGACTTTTTCTTTCTTCCATAAGCCTTGGCCAAGTTCAAAGGTGAGCACTTTCCCAGAGACTCATTAGGAACAATGTTTATTTCATACATTTGAAGGTTGCAAAGTTTGATTCCATCTTGCTTATTAGGGGAAAAAAATAACTTTTTTTTTTTTTTTTTTTTTAATGAAAGCAAAGGAGGGTGAGGGGGAATGAGACAAGGGTACACTCTGGGAGAGAAGAAAGGTGCTTAGAATACTGGCCTGGGAAGCAGACTCGGATTCTGACCGTTCTTCATCTCTGACTTTCCCAGAAGGTTATAATGGCAAGTCACTGCACCCCTTCACCCTTCTGAACCTCCATGACCCCATCTGGCCTCCCTGCCTGTGTGGGTGCTTATGTGATGGTGTGTTCTGATGGCAAATATGAGATGTACTCGTACCTTCACAGAGGGTGCTATATTAAATAAAATGTATTGGCAAGTATGACCAGGATGTCTGGGTTTCTTTTGTTTGCTTATTTCTTTGTTTGTTTTTTGTTAATACTCACCTGAGAATATTTTTCCATTGACTTTTTTTAGATAGAGTGAAAGAGAGGAAGGGGGAGGGAGGGAGAGAGAGAGAGAGAGAGAGAGAGAGAGAGAGAGAGAGAGAGAGAGAGAGAAACATCAGTGTGTGAGACAGAGACATTGATTGGTTGCCTCCCTTACGACCCTGACCAGGGCCAGGGATCAAACATGAGACCTTTCGGTCCTTGGACTGATGCGCCAAGCACTGAGGCAAACCAGCCAGGGCAAGATTTCTGGGTTCTCCACTGTGAAGAAGACCCAGCAGAGAGCTCTGTGAGGGTTTGTGGTCTGCTCAGCTGCAGCCAGGATGGCACGAACTGGCCTGTCAAGCCAGGCCACGGTGACTGCTAGGTGATGCTGGGAATTCTCAGTTACGGGTTGAGGCCAGGGAGTTCATGCCTGTGCCTCGTCTGTCACTTCCATCTCATTCTTGCCCCTGGAATAAAGTACCAGACCTGCGTGGTGACTGGTTAGTGAGGGGTAGTGTGAAGGGTACTGGCTGACCTGGCCTCACTCTTCAAGGCCCACTCAAGCCTCGGCTCACCCCTTGCAGGAGGTGTCCTCAGTTGCCAGGCTGGGGTGACCTCACTGCCTACACCCCTCTTCCAGCATATAGCAGTCTCTGCCAAATATTGTTAAGTCTCTTGTCACTTGTGTGGGCCAGGGTCGCTAATGGCTCAATCTGCATAACTACCTTGAGGAACTATGGGATAATCAGGTGGCAGAAGGAGTTTGAGGCTCTTACCAGGTTTCCTCAAAATCTAAATTCACACATTTCTGGGAAGAGAGGCCCTGCAGTCCCTAAGGTGGGAAAACCTTAGGGAGCAGGAGAAGTCCTCTTGATAAGGAGGGCTTAGGAGGCATGAGGCAGAACACTGAACTCTAATGAAGCTGGGGCTGGCCCTGGGTGGCTGGCTCAGATGGCTGGAGTTGGAGCATCGTCCCATACCCTGAAAGGTCCAGGGGTTGATTCCCAGTCAGGGTACATAACCAGGTTGCGGGTGCAATCCCCATTTGTGGCATGTGTGGGAGGCAACTGATCCATGCTTCACTCCCACATCTCTCTCTTTCTCTCCCTCTACCTCTTTTTTAAAAAAAAGCTATGGCTGGAGGGCTCTACAGGCTGCCTCTGTGTGCTGCCCTCTAGAGGAGGGGCTGAGAACATCACCAGAATGCTCCAGGCTGTTCAAAGCTGAAGCTTGCAGAGCACTGGGTTTTTCCACTAGTCATTCAACAGATGAATTGTTTTGTCTGGCAGTGCCCGACACTATGTTCTACTGGAATAATCATCCAAGAATCCATGAAAAAACAGTGTAAGCCTCTATACAGTTTCAAGCCATACTACTGCTTTGGGTAAGGAGTTTTATAGATCTTGCCCCATTTAAATCCTAAAAAGGTAACTGTCGCTTTTCCACAATTCAACTCAAAAATTAATGCAATTTCAGAATTCTGGGATTTGGTCAACAAGTCTGCGCGACTGTCTATGGTCTTTGTGATTCTATATATTGGATTTATAGTTGCTATCAAATCTCCTGACTAATCTGGCCCACTCCAAGCTCTCTATTCCTATTCTCTTACCACCTTACAACCAAGTTTTAATCTCTAATATCCTTTCATTCTTTATTAATCTCCTGAACAGTAATGGCCTCTCCTCACTTAGATTACAGCTTCCTGAGGGCTGGGACCACATATTCTACTTTCTCTTTCCCTCTCAGCACAGTACTGGGCACCCAGCAGGAACTTAATATGTACTCAGTCACAAAATAACAGCATTTTAGAATAAGCAAAATGTTAGCATTTATCCAGTCCAACCCTGTCCCTTTCACGTATAGACGAGGAAACGGGGTCCATGAGGTGGTCAGTCACTAACTCAAGGTCAGCACAGCTCCTCCTTTCTGGTCTTGGAGCTGAGACCAACTTTATGAGCCTTAAGACACTCCCTCTGACCTAGGTACTATAATGACTGGCATTTTGTAGTTTAGAAAACAGAGAGGTACAGAGTGTCTAAGTAACTGATCCAAGATGCCTCAGCTAATAAGCAACCGATCAGGACTTGAACCCAGGCTATCTGGCTCCAGGGCCTATCTTGCCACCACTCTATCCCATTTCTCCTCTTCAGCTCTCCCTAGACCACGTTCCCCCTTCCCTTTCATGGGATTTGCCCTCTCCTGCCTTGACTATGGTCACCTGCTTGCTTCTCTTCCCCTGTCCCAGCCCCCGCTGGACTGTCGTTGTTAGGCATCTGATTTTCCTGTAATCCCCTGGGGTCTTCAGCCCAGTGCCTCCCCTTGTTGAATAAAACTCTAGAAAGATACAAATAGCCCTGGCCGGTTTGGCTCAGCGGTTAGAGCGTTGGCGTGCAGTCCAGAGAGACCCAGGTTCGGTTCCCGCTAGGGGCACATACCTCAGTTGCAGGTTGTCCCTGGCCCTGGTTGTGCAGGAGGCAGCCACCTGATATGTCCCTTTCACGTCGATGTTTCTCTCTCTCCCTTCCTCTCTCTCCCTCCCACTCTATCTGAACAAAAAATGGAAAAATGTCCTCGGATGAGGATAAAAATAAATGAATGAAAGCAAGCAAGCAAGCAAGCAAGCAAGCAAGCATGCATGCTAGGCTAGGTAAGTCCATTTCTTCCTCCTAAAATGCCGTGCAGAACTTTCAATGCAGGCATACTTGAGAGATATTGTGGGTTTGGTTCGGGACCCCAGCAATAAGGCAAGTATCACAAGAAAGTGAATTGTAATCTTTTGCTGGTGGAGGGTCTTGCCTTCAATTTGTACAAAATACAGTATCAGTGGGGTGCAATAAAGTGAAGCACAATAAAACGAGGTTTGCCTGTATTTGTTTTCCCCGTGGGGGAGATAGGAATCTACTGGGAGCACAGATGCCTTTGCCAAGGCCTCTCCACCCTGGCCGAATGTTGCCCAACTCTTGCACAACCATGAAATCATATGGGAGGTTCACCTCACAGGCAGGTGATCCTGCTCTTTTCTCTAGCCTATGCATGGTTTGTATTTCCTTATTTGTTCACTCTGCACAGAAGACTCCATCCTGGCCCCCACACTTAAACCACTCCAAAAAGTCTGATTTCCCCTGATATTAGTCGGTGGGACTGGAAGTTAAGTAAAAAGCAGATTCATCACCCTCCCCACCCCCACCCCTAGCTTCTCACAGGAGCATAAGTTGATCCCTGCTGGTGGGAGACGACCTGATTCCAGGGTGTCCCAAACCTACACAGGAGAGGAACTGGGCTGTCCCCAGGGGCGCTGATGCCTGGAGGGAACCGCCCAATGCCAACAGCACAGTCATCTCCATTTCACCTTGAATGTCACCCTTTTCGCAAATATTCAAAATAGCACCCATGCTATTCCAGGCTGCCTCTTATGAAGACTGACCGGGCCCCATAATTACAGTTTTGTTGCAGGAAGTAATCGCTCCAGCTCAGCTATTTTCTCTCTTCAGGGTTTAAAGCAGGTGGAGGTGAGGGGCTTTCACTAACTTTGTAGATGGCTGTTTTCTGTTTCTTCCATATTTTGTGTCCTAGTTTTAAAAGCAAACACCCCTACCATGGATTCTGAAAAAAACATCATGGTAATAGAATTTCGACTTTTCCACCAAATTTTTCATCCAGGCAGTAGCTGTGGACAAACATACATAGAACTTCCCGGATGTGAAGGTGCACATGTCGATGGAGTTTCTCTGCAGCAGATGGCGGGAACCCGGTTATGAAACTCCCCCTCCCACATCTGTCTGACACCACGGGCCTAAAGGCCAGAATTCTCCTATTGAGCAATAGGAAAGCTGACCAGCTACTGTATAATTACCCTCTATTGATCTGATTCACCTTGAATCTCAGCTGAACTACCAGGAGGTCACCACCAGAGCAAATCACGTCATTCTTCACTTGCTTACAGGACATTCTTACCCCGAGACTACTGGGGCTTTTATCACAAGGGAAGCACACCCTAAATGTCTCTCCCAGTCCCCCAGCTCCCAGGAAACACCCATGTGAGCAGTATGTTTTTGCTTCTTATGCTCTATTTCACATGCTCCTCTCCCACCTCCAATAGATGGGGCAAAACAGCGCCTCCTCCCTACCCCCCGCAAATATAACAAAAATAATTTTTTCATTCTTTAAAAAATTTTTTTTTCTTTATTGACTTTAGAGAGAGAGGAAGGGAGAGGGAGAGAGAGATGGAAACATCGATGACAGAGAACATTAATTGGCCGCCTCCTGCATGCCCCCTACTGGGGATCGGGCCCACAACCTGGGCATGTGCCCTGACCGGGAATTGAACGGGCGACCTCTTGGTGCGTGGGTCAGCGCTCAGTCATTGAGCCACACTGGCCGGGCTATGTAAAAGAATTTTAAAAGACATTAATATTCTAATTCAATACAATAATGAGTTCTTTGAACTATTTATCATCCAAGACTCTGACCTAGAACACCCAGAACCACTGCCCACAGGAGAACAATGGCTCATCCAAGTCCAAGGGAGCTGCCTTCTCTGTGCCTTCTGGTAGGAACTACACTTCTCCCAGGGACCTGTCCTCAGGGGAGTTCTCTGCTCCCTCTGGAAAGGTCCAGTCCACCCTACGGATACACTGGATAGGTTTTCTTCTCTTTCAATGGTAAATGAGCTACAGAATATACCTAAACATAAAACAACTTCTCTGTCAATGGGGCACTTCCCAATCCAACACTAGTCAGTACCCACACCAGGTAGGATAGAAGTCCGCTCTTGCTCGCTGTGTGATTGGCTCCAGTCAAATTGGTTTCAGTGCACAGCAGAAACATTAACCAGTTTTGGATTTCCCCACCCTGACATTTAACAAAACGGGCTCCAAACAGAGGACTCTGCCTCTCCTGTAAAACCTTTTATAAGGTGCTGTTAGTTTCCCACTTACGTAGCTGCTTTTAATACATGGCTTTAAAACTTAATGCGGAAAAACCCTGGCACCCAGAAGCTGCCCAAAGATGACCATTTTTCATTCTAACCAACCCCAGTCTTGCCTACCACCAGGCATCATCATAGTCAAAGTGGGCAGCAGAGGTGATGTGTGTCCTCTTCTTGGGTTCCCAACATCTATTCCCAAACCGAGAGGGACTTGTCAAAGCATATATACTATTCAGCCAGGTCAGGAGACACCATGAAGGAACCTCTTTTTATTTTCTTTAGAGGTCCTATGTTCAAGTTCTTAACCATTAAATAATCTGTATTTATTGATCTATTTCCTTTGACCTGCATGGCTATGGTCAATGGCCAATTGAGTCACCATTGTATGTCTGCATGAGATTGACTTTCAACCTCATAAATGGCTTCATCAAAGGCCCGTGTGGTGTTTTGGAAAGATTTCTTATCTCAGGATATATCATTGGATGGAGTTTCCTTCCTCCTTTTGCCAATTAGGTTACACAGGAGGTCTTATTTAACAAAATAAAAGATAGCATGACTATGAGCATGCTCATACAGAATTTTGGGCATGAAGAATGTGCAGAGAAAGTTAAATTTTCTATACAAAGGGGGTCCAGTAGGGATGGTCAAGTACCATGGACTTCCCTCTCAAAACAATCAACAAGGCAAAACCAAGGAAGGCTCTTCAAGGTAAGAAACCCAAATGCTCCCTGTAACTGAATCCTGGTTTGGCCAGAGACAGCCTTGGACCAGTCTGTTCTCAGGGTTACATTCCAACCCCCTCCAACATACACCTTCTCTAATGATGCTCTTTTCAAGGTTGGTACATGACCTCAGCTCCAGTCTTCCCCTCAACCCCATTAGGTGCCCAATTCAGATCTGAATGAGGTGCCTTTGGAATTCAGAAGTGCCATATAAGTGCAAGGTGTTATCGCTGTTCCATCTTACTTATTCCTCCTGTCCATTTGATAAAAGACCTCGTCAAGTGTGGACACAGTTGTCTTTGGCACCTACTTCCTGTTTATTTTTGTTAACATGTATTGAGCACTATTTTATATCCATCACTGAACTTAGTGCCAAATAATGGCTCGTAACTTTTGAATAAAATATAGCAGAGATAAATTAGACAAATTATGGCAGCTTTAAAAGAACTCTCCTTATAAGTGTCATCTAGATTTTAAACTTTTTAAGGGTAAGGATTCCTGGCCGAGGATCCTGTCTTGCCTGGGTGCTGAATGAAGACTCGATAGATGAGCCATGAGGTCCCAGCACCACGGGACAGCGATGCTTCCTGCAGCTCCCAATCCATCAGCCACTTCCCTCCTAAGCAGAGCACAGTGGAGATCAGGCAAGGGCTCTTTTTAGATGTTACTAGGTTTCTTTTTGCTAATGTCTCTGTTTTAGAGGCTATATTCACTGGTGTAGGTATAACTAATTTCAGCCCCCGCTGATGGGTAGGTATGGCTGTTGGGGGCCGTGTCTGAAGAACACCAAGGCTGCTTCTGGGCTTAGAGGTGCTGTGGTTGATTAACACTATTATCCCAGCGTGGACTAGATGAAGGATGCTCCAGGGCTGTGTACCTACCACTCCTGATATAATGGAAACAGCAGAGGGTCTGGAGTGAGGACCTCCAGCTTCAAATCTGGGCCTTGGCACTCTGTCTAGATGATGTGAGGCAAGTCATTTGGCCTCTCGACAACTCAGATCCGATAAATGGGAATAATATCTATTTCACAGGATGGATGTGAAGCACAGGTTCTCAAAGCGTGGTTCCCAGACCAGCAGTGTCAGCACCACCTGGAAACGTGTTAGAGAGGCAAATTCTCCAGCTCTACCCAGACCTCCTGAATGAGGAACTCTGGGAATGGGGCCCGGCACCCTAAATTGTAACCACTCCTCCAGGTGGTTCTGATGCGTGCTAGCGTTTGGCACTCCCGCTGTAAAGAGTCACATAGTAGCCCTGGCCGGTTTGGCTCAGCGGTTAGAGTGTCCACCTGCGGTCCGGAGAGACCCGGGTTCGGTTCCCGCTAGGGGCACGTACATCGGTTGCAGTTTGTCCCCGGCCCTGGTTGGTCGTGCGGGTGGCAGCCACTCGATGTGTCCCTTTCACATCGATGTTTCCCTCTCTCTCTCTTTCTCTCTCTCCCTCCCACTCTGTCTGTACAAAAAAAAAAAAAAAAAAAAGAGTCACATAGTAAATTACAGGTCCTCCAGTCCTTATTTTGAAGACAGAAGCCATGTTTTCATCTGCTATATGGTGACTAGCAAAGTGCTCAGTTAGTTCTAAGTTCTTTCCTTTTCTTATCAAAATACAAGCAGCCAACATAAGAGCTAAGGGGGTGGGGAAGAGGAGGGGGTGTATATATTGTTTCAGGTGGTGAAATTAGATAGTGGGGTAAAGACCTAAGAAAACCCTTGGCAAGACGTCTGGGGGATTTCCTCCCCAGGGAGAGGAAAGAGGATGGGCTCAGCCTTCTGTAGCCTATGGCAACAATGATTATTCTCAGGGAAGAGTGACACTCATGCCCACATATCAAGCTGAAGCAGGAAGGATTATACAGGACAAGCCCAGCCCACAGCAGGCTTACTTAGTTCAAGCTCACCCAAAGAGCTGCTGTTACTTCAGCCTCTATTTTAAAATAGTTTCACTTGCTCCATAGGACACACTTTGAAAACAGGTCCCCCAGATTCCTGTGCTGTATATAATCATCACATGGTGCCTCTCTCCTTTCCACCTTCTACTCCCAATAAACATCACTGCATTGATAGTCTCATTTACCTTCCAGGTATAAACAATGGAGCAGTGGCTTCCATTCCCACACAGGCCATTGTGGCAATAATTTATAAAGGCAAACACGCTGCTAATCATTAGGGATATGCAAATTAGAACCACACTGAACTATCACTTCATATCCTCGAGGATGGCTTTAAAAGAAGAAATAGAAAATAACGCGTGTTAGTGAGGATGTGAAGAAAGTGAAACCCTTGTGCGAGGCTGGTGGGTATGTAAAATGGTATAGCTGTTGTGGAAGACACTATGGTGGTCCCTCAATAAAATTAAACACAGAATTACCGTATGATCCAGCCACTCCACTTCTAGGTATATACCCCAAACAACCGAAAGCAGAGATTCAAACATATATCTGTATACCCAGCTCCTAGCAGCATTATTCACAATAGCTAAAGGTAGAAACAACCCAAACGTTCATTTACATAGATCAACAAGATGTGGTATGTCCATACAATAGAATATATTCAGCATTAAAAAGGAATGAGCCCTGGCCGGTTTGGCTCAGCGGTTAGAGCGTCGGCCTGCGGTCCTGAGAGACCCGGTTCGGTTCCCGCTAAGGGCATGTACCTCGGTTGCAGTTTGTCCCCGGCCCTGGTCGGTTGTGCGGGTGGTAGCCACTCGATGTGTCCCTTTCACATCCATGTTTCTCTCTCTCTCTCTCTGTTCCTCTCTCTCCCTCCCACTCTACCTGAACAAAAAATGGAAAAAATGTCCTCGGGTGAGGATAAAAAAAAAAAAAAAAAAAGGAATGAAATTCTGACAATGCTAAGTGAATAACATTTGAAAACATTATACCGAGTGAAATCAGCCAGGCACAAAAAGTCAAATGCTGTGTGAGTCCAGTTATATGAGATATACCTGGAACTGTCAAATTCATCGAGCAGAATAGCGGTTACTAGGGAGGTGTTTGACGAACATAGACTTTTCAATTCCGGATGATGAAAAAGCTCTTGAGATGAACGGTGCTGCCGGCTGTGCAACAACGTGAATGTACTCAATGCCACTGAATTGTACACTTAACGTGGTTAAAATGGTAAATTTTATGTCATATATATTTTACCACAATGAAAAAAAAACAGTTAACCGCCTTCACCCCACCACCGCCACTGTAACACCGCAATGCAACCCTAAACTATCACACAAACGACGTGTCTTAAGTAAAAGGTCTCCCAAACCTCTCCACGCTTGAAATCTAAAGTGATAATGGCAGCTACACCCTTTCAAGACAAACAGTGCTGGCGATTGCTCGGCTTGCCACGCTCCGAGCGTCTGTGGTTCCAGTGTGTGCACTCGCTGACTTCAAAATCCTCATCCCTCTTCCTGTTAATGAAGGTTTGCTTCGACCTTTCCATTAGCCCACAAACTACTATTAAAAAAGCCATTTATCAGATTAACACTGAGTACTGCAAAAGTCATCTGCCAGCGGCGTGCGCTTTTCCACGTAGGGGTTGCCATGCCAACAGCTGCTGCACGTTATTTGTCCAGAAGTATCAATTTCAACAAGGTCCTATTTCATAATTCTGAGGACCAGTTCAGTCTTGTCCCTCCCCACTTCCCAAATGTGCACCCATAGCAAAGACCCCACCAAAATCAGGTAATGACCAAGAAAGGGAGCAATTACAGAATCAACTTGCTAAAGGCCAACATGCGGAAAACGTTGTAAAGCAGGCAAAGATTATATTATTTCCTCTCTCTAACTCTTATCCCCTTCCCAATTCCTCAGGAATACAGTCAAGAATTTCATGTAATAACAGTCTGGCCAGTAATTCTAGAAAAAGGAGTCCTGGGTGAATAAATTGAAGGAGCAACTATAATTATGCAAATTGTCATAACAGACTATTTCCCTGGAGATAAGCAAAATGGGGTAAAATACTTGGATTCTATTGATGCTCAAATCTGTTGCAAATTTTTGTTTTAAATGATGCCTGAGAGCTTTTAAATGAATATGTTTAAACTGCCTGGCATTACCATGATTTTGACTTAGAAAAAAAGTCTGAAACAGCTCCCGGAAACAAAAGTAACCCTAACAAGCAATTTCCAACCACAAGCCATGAGCCCTAGCCTCATACTGAAACTCCTGATTAAATCAAAGAAATTTCCAATCCAACTTAAAAATGATTCAAAGAAAACAAGCAGATGCTCTAGACTCCTGACTCCCAAATGCATAGGAGTCATCTTTATGTTTAAGTTTACTTTACATTTAGGCCCCACCTCCAACCGCAGTCAGCGGAAGGGAAGAAACTCCTCACAACGCTTAAAAAGATATAGCTTTCAGGGATGGGACAGAAACACCATGTTGATAGCATCTATTTCAGCTAAAAAAAATTGTTTTAGACCTTCCAACTGTAACAAATGTGAATGATACTGAATATGCATTGAAGTTTTCAGTATAGTCAATACACTACTGTGTAAAGAAGAAAGGGAACCTCTTAAAAGATATGGATTATGTCACAAAATTTCAGGAGGACAATCACCAATTAAAATTTCAAATGGAGTTTATTTAAAACCTTGGGCACAGCCATGCCACTGAAGAAAAACTCGTTCTCCCAGCTGATGGCTTCTTGCTCCAAGCAGACACATGGGCTACATGACAGCCCCAGCCCAGCCCTGACGGCCTGGTGGCCGCAGCCTGCTCTCTGCAGCCACGTGGATTGTTCTAAGCCCACAGGAAGGCCTACCTGGGCACAAAACCTTTTCATCTGTAGTTACTTCTGGGACACCAGAGCTAACCAACACATTGATCCAGCATATAGAAGAGATGCTGTTTTCAGGTTTGAAAATAATCTTCAGGCTGGTTAGAGCTTGTTTTCTGAGCCTGGACACGTCAACGAACAGGGGTTGCATTATAATACATCTGTGTGTAGAACCCGATACAGCGATATTAAATCTATGTGCCTCAATAGTCAGAAACAATTCTGACATACTGCTATATAGAAAATGCATTTTCACAGCAGTATATACTATAATAATATTCTGTAATTACATACCCCTATTTATTATATAGTAAGAAGTATGTTCACCAAAGTGTTAACAGTGGCTACTTCTGGATGGTGGAATTTTGGTGATTTTTATTTTTATCTAGATGCCTTCCTGTACTGTGATTTTTTTTTTTTTTTTTTTTTTACAGAGAACGTATATTTTTTATATTTAGAAGAAAACAACTTAGCTACTTGAAAAATAGTTTTACAGGAAAGATAACTTACTGGGATTGGTATGTATATGTGCTTGCTCAGTCTCCCTAACTGCCTTTATGTCAAAATCTTCTGCCAAGCAATTTGGGGAGCCCTGTCCCTCCTGCCCTCCATCCACAGGGCCAAGCGCACCCCTGGGTGACATTTGCACATCCCTGTCCTCCCTCCACATCCTGCTCCCTGTCCAGCAGCGTCAGTGAGCTGCCCTCACACTGGGGACAGGCATTCAAGAAGCAAGGAAATATTATGCAAGAGCACAGGAAGTCAGAGGAGACAGGATTCTGGGCAGGCCTGGCAAAGAGTCTGTGTGAACTCCAGTGAACAAGAGGACTTTGCTCAGCGGGGCCGAAGCCAGCAGAAAGCCTTCCCAGGGCAAGGGAGAGCCGTCCACCTCAGGTCTCTGGCCAGTGGGAAGCCATCCAGAACTTGATGTACCTGATGAAAGGCAGATAAACCCAACTCCCAATATTTCTACTTTTTTGGCACAATTTCAAGGTGACTCCCCAACAGTCATGCACTGACTCACCTCTGTCCCACAAAACACTCCCCCTCTCTCCCAAAGCAGCGTAACTCCATTCAGTAATTTTCAAGTCTGTTCCCCTCCAGGCTTCCTAAATCAGTTCTTTCTCCCTCCTGCCTCAGATCAAAGGACATAGTACTTTCAGGTATGTGTCAAGATTGTGTCAATCATCCCACGTCAGTATCAACCCTGAGCACTCCAGATATGCTCACTTATACACACATACATACATATACATGTGTATGCAAATCATAGCAGTAATCATCCCCTCTTTTGTAGCAGTTTGTGTTTCCCAAGCCCCAAACCGACTGGCAAGGCAGAGATCAGCGCAGCTGACAGAGGTGGAAACCGAAGGTGAGAATGAGCACATGAAGGCTGCCGCGTGGCGTCAGAGCTGGGAACTGGGGTTCCTAGTTAAGGGTGCTCTCACTCACCCCGGCAGCCCGCCTCCTCCTTCCCTGGCATTAGGAGACGACACTGCCCCTCCTGATAACACAGCTGCTCCCCTTGTAGAAATCCCTGGGCAGGGCACTCTGTCCCACCTCAACCCTCTTCCTTCTGAAGGGTGGTCCCACTGTTGTGGAAGTGGACCCAGACCCCCTCTCTGGCATCATGCCATGCCCAGTAGTGACTTCTAAGGCTCTGCCCTTCTCCACTGTAACAGAACCTCCTCTTGGGGGGGGGGGGTCACAAGGGAATTAGAGAGGCTTCCTCCAAACCCCCACTGATCACCTTTAACCTCCCATCTTCCTTGCCTAAGGAAGCAGCTGGAAACAGGAGCCAGAACCAGGATCCACTTCGACTTTATTCCACAATGGAATTGGAAACCTAGAAGGGATGTTTGAGTTTATCTTGTCTGGTCCCCACCTACTGGCCCATTTTAATGATGGAGAAATGAAGCCCAGAAGTCACCGAGCTGGTTAACACTCCTCTTTGCTTTCCCCCAGGCCACAGGAATTCCAAGACTGGACATATAAACACGGCATTTCCCGAGCAGAAAGGGCCTAGGTGTGTATGGTGGGATAGATGGTACCGGGCGGAAGTGGGTCTGTGGTCCTGGGGCCCTACTCCCCTCTGCCACTGTGAGGAGCAGACAGTGGTGTTTCAACATGCAGCCCGGCCACGTAGGAAGTGACACCCACCCAGGCACTACCCCTGGCTGACAACTGCTGATTGTGGTAAGGACCGACAGCGCCATTCTCCTGGGACTCTGTTGTGTATTTCCAGACGCCACCAACACACAATGGTTCCTGCTCCTCTGGCGTAAACAGGTTGCCAAATAAGACAAACAATAACATCACCATGACAGAAAAACAAGGTGCCTGGAGAGAAGGCACCGGCCGGTGGAAAGAAGCTGGGGCCGGCGATCTCTGACATGGGTTCTGCCACGCTCTGGCTTTGGGATCCCCTTCTGGTGCCTCGGCTGTTTCATCCGTGTGATGAGAGTGACAAATCCTTTCATGGACATTCTGAGCTTTGGCAAAAACAAACGCTGAACAAATGTAAGAAATGATAATGCCGAGTTGAAGACAAAGACCCAGCAACCCTGGATTCATACTTCACTTCACCTACATTTAAGGAGCATCACATAGATACGTGTTCAGCAGTGCCCTGGACACACAGCACATGGCGGTGAGCAACTCGGCACAGTCCCTGCCCTCGGGGAGCTTACAAACTAGAGGGACGCGACAGACAGTAAGCAGACAGATACGTTAGAGCATGCGGGGAGTGTTGTATAGAAAAAAAGAGAGAGAGAACAGAGATGGAGGCATGGAGGTTAACTGAGAGAAGTCTAGAAAGGCTTCCCTGAGGAGGTTGTATTGAAGCTCAAACCTAAGGCTCAAGTCAGCTGGCTGGACTCGGGGTAGGGCTGAGAGAAGGGCAAGACCAAGGACAAGAGTTATCAGGGGTGCCACAGGTGATGGATCTGAGGCCAGAGTTGCGTGACCTGCCAAGTCTCATGGTCACTGTGTAGCAGAGCCAGGCCCTTCCCAACCGAAGCCTCTTTCCACTTCTAGTGACTCCTGCAGGCCCAGGCATCTTCTAGGCATTGGCACACCCCCATTTCTAGATCTACCGATAAGCTGTCCGACCTTTCAAAACCTTGGGTCCGGCACTTAGGAAGGCCCCAATGACGTCTTGCATGTCAGATCTAAAGTGACAAGTGGCGCTTTTGGTCTAGAGATTTGGGGTTGCTAAATCAAAGGGTAAATTCCCACTCACGGCGGGATGGCAGCCGGCAGGACCCTCTACCCTCACAGGTGAGGGGAGAAGAGCCAGGTGTGGAAGGGGCACCTCCAGTCAGACCGTTTTCCAGGCTTCTGGAGGGTTCCTCCGTCTCTTGGTGCTGAGAGGTTTCCTTGAATCTCAGAGTGCGGGAAAAATATAACTCATACCCTGAAATCACTATTGGAAAGAGCCCATAATCCTGAAAAGCTCAGCCAGGGGGTGGGAATGGGGGACAGGGGTGGGATTTAAAGGCCTGAGGACAAGCATCTCCTTTTAGATTCTCCTAAGACTCCCAGCTGTGGACGAATCACTCCAACAGGTAACCATGGGCCAAATGATTATATTGCTGTGCTTATTAATAATGGCGCCTTAATGGTCTGCACTTTAAACGTTTCAAAGGTCTTCCTAGTAAGATAATGGTTGCAAAAAGATTTTAAAAGTATACTTTTTAAATGCACGGTTTTATTGAAACTCGAGCTAATTTCAACCCCATAATAGTCCTCTCAGAAAGCAGTTAGTGTGTTTAACTCCCAGTTACAATGGGAAACACAGGGAGGTTAGTGACCTGTTCTAGGTCGCACGAGGCAGAAAGGGATCTAGAGGAGCCTTTCAGAGCTCCTCTGAATCTCACATGCATGCAGGCTTCACCAGGGACCCAAAGAAGGTGTCCCCGGGAGCATCTATAATCTGTTTGGCAAAACAAAGGCTAAGAAATACGGAACTCTTGTGGTCAGCCCCTGACACTAATTTTGGAGGAATTCAAGTGGGTGAAAGTTTGTCTTTTTCCGAAATAAACATGTACTTTGCCTTGGCCCGGAAGATCTAACTCAAGGAGAATTAAGCTGTCATCATTACCCTTGTAATATTTGGATCCACAGAAGGACTACGGGTGGCTCAGAATCACAGGGCTTATTTTGATCTGAATATGGGAAATGGTTTCTAATGTGCTCAAATGAATGGCTCAGAAAAGAAGGGATCGATACTCACAGTCATCTCAGGCTCCCAAGGCCCAATGCCAGCCAGCAGCTGTGGTGAGCATACCACCCCCAAATGTGCCTAGGTCCCATCACCTCACTGATCCAGGCAGGGAAGACAGTTTGCTAGTTCAGCAGGTACAAAGTTAGAAGTTTCAAATGGAATCTTTACTTTGGAAAGGAAAATAAAAAAACATGGCAAATTTATGGGTTTCATACCTTAACCATGTAGTCACAGATCAGCTTGGTTAGGACACCTTCCTTTGCCTTCCTGAGGCCTGTCTGCAGCTGTGGGAATGTAGATGCTATACTCAAATGTCTAACTTTGGCTAGATTCAAGTGAACATTACTTTCTAGCCTACAGGTTTCTTAGGACAACCCAGAATCAGCTTCCTGGGGAATGCCTAAGGCCCCAGACAGCTCTGTGTCTGCGCTGGGCTGCACGGGCTTTACAGCTCTTCGCCCCCTGAAATCCTGCAGGAGGAGGGCTCCTTCCACCCGGCTCCAGAGGCTCCCTGGGTTCAGGTGCAATGTTCAGCATCTTGCACGAGTAAGTATTTAAATGATTACTGAACATACCACTGAATAAAACAGTTCTGCCTGGGCTGGGCAGCAGCTTCCCATTTCTACAACCATTTACTGATTATGGAGGGGATGGAAAAGGAATGAGATGATGCACTTAGTTGTCATGATGAGATTAAATTCCAAGCCAAGCATTCAGGGGCTGCAGTCTCCCTCGAAGTACCACCGGACAGGGTGCACTCAAGTGACTCGCTTGGCCTTTGCTGGTATGGGATCTTCTCCAGTGATTTGGGATCTCTGGCCAAGACCCTGCCTGCAAGTGTCCAGCCATGACCTTAAGAGCTTCTAAATACCTCCAGGGGAAAGGTTAGACATGTTGGGGGAGGAAACAAGCCCCAGCTGTCCTACCTAGGTGACTCCAGAAAGATGGCTCCTTTTTCTTTCTCTTCTTGCGGCATCTGGCCCAAAACTCCAGAGCTCGGGCTCTAGGGAATGGTGTGGCACATCGCAGGAAAGGAGAAGGCCAAGGTCAGCTCGGCTGCTGTACTCCAGCCGGGGCATGCAGCAAGCAGCTATTGGTAGAGATGGCAAAAGGGGTGGTCTGACTTGGATTAGCCTCCCCCCTAAAAATAGGGAAGTGTTGAAGAGCAGCCTGTCCTATCTTTCTGCAGTGATCAGATTAAAAAACCTGGAATCTGGAGTGAGAAAGGGCAAGAGGGATAGAATGAAAGTCCTGAGCAAATGCTCAAGGGGACAAAGACTTTACCATCAAAATGAGAACATGGGAGGAGGGTCACTGCGACCCTCCCCAGAGCCTTTTGGACAGTATGTGAGAGTATGGTAAGCTGTCTCCCTCCGGCTTCCCCTCTGGACACTGGGAGACAACCATTGCCCTGGGGGGGGGGGGGGCTCAAAATATATATATATTCCCTTAGGAAATAACTCACCTGAAAATGCTCCTGGGATATACATTCCAGGTGAGTTATTTCCTAAGGGAAAGAGGGGGACATTTTCAGCCTTTGAGGTCCTTCTCACAGAGAAAAACCACGGCCTTCTCCAACCACTCCTTGGTGCTCACCCCAGAGCCAGGATCCTATTTGGAAGATAATGGAGGTGCCCTGAGCAGCTCCCTCAGGTTCCACTGAGCCCTAAGAGAGGCATGCACTCTCCCACGGCCCCAAGGTGGCCCAAAAATTTCATCACCACATGACTCAGGGAGGACTGTCCCTTAACTTCCCAACACCAGCCCAGGCCTGGTCCTTATCTCCCTATCATTACCAGAGCTCCAGATTGAGTGCAGGAAGGAGCTGCTCCGCAGCACTCGCCTGGACGCCCTGTGTATTCTTGCCTCCTCGTCTGACTCAAGCCGTTCACCCCAACCCGAATGCCCAAACCCACCTATCTATCGAAATTCCATCTCGTCTTCAAGACCTAGATCTTAATGCTCCTCCATTAAACCTCCCTCTAATCCATGCTGACCTATTCACAACACGCAAGATCTATTTACCCTTATTCACTCTCACTTAATTACTACCAATCTTCTACTGTTTGCTTAATGTTTTACCTGAGATAGTTTTGACTGCCTAACAAGATAGCAGCATCTTAAAGATGGGCCTAGGGCATCCACTAATAAAACCATCTTGTGATGTTTTAAGAAAATAATTATAGGAACTTCTGACTCTCCGACTAGACTATAAGCCTCCTGAGGGCAGGGGGTCCATCTAATGCCTCTTTGTAACCTCACTGCATGGCGTGGCCCCTGAATTTGATAGGTAACCTACAAATGTTTACACACAGTGATGAAGCCAACATCTCCACAAACTTACTACATGCACGGTGGGTGATCAGGAGGATGGGTAAGTTGATCTGAGCAAAGGTTTCTGTCTGTGCCTCTAACCCTCTACACGTAGCTCCCAAAGTTTCTGACACAGAACTACTGAGCCTATACACAATTACTGGGCACCTAAATGCAGGCCTCTCTTCTGGGTGCTATGGGAAGAAAAAAACCAAAAAACAGAAAAAGATGACTAGGCCCCAGCTCTTGGAGGGTTTACCACCTAGGGGTAATCAGGGACAGATACACAGGTAACACACACTCAGCAAAAGCAAGTTGTAAAAGCATCATGTAAATAATAAAATACAGACTGGAGACCACATACATACAGGGGTACCAATGCGCTGCTAATCCGCGAGGGTTTCCCAGGGAAGATGGTTTCTGAGCTGAGAGCAAGGAATCTACCACACACACTTTCCTGCCTGGCTTTTTAAAACTCTGAGATGATGCTGGAGCACTTTGTTTGGCTGCTCCTTGCCTTGATGCACTGGGCATTGCTGAAGCAAAGCATTGGCAAAATACCAGCCTGACGTTTGCCTCTGGTGCAAAACCATGTATCAATAAGACCTGCTGCGGTCCCCTGATTTTTCTTTTCCTTTTTCTTTCCTTTTAAAGCAAAATGAGTAAAGAGCTCAATTTTACATGAATGAAAACAACAGAGCCCAAGAGGCAAGACTTCCAAAAACCCAAGGGATCACAACAGAACAATTCTATAATTTTTTTTAAATTATGATTTTAGGGACTCAAAATATGCAAGGTATTACAGGGTACATCAGAAAGTTAGACATCCTTGCTCTTGAGCAACATGTGATCTTGTTGGAAAGACAAGAACACATAAAATGTCATTGGATAACAAGGAAATATAATCAGGCAGGCTCTTTGGCAAACATAACCAAGAGTCAGAGACCAGCGGAGGGGGAGGCGCCAGCGTGGGAATTACTACAGCAGGGTTTGTAGGAACTGGGGAACTTGGGCTCACAATAGGAAAGTGGGAGATATTTGAGGAGAAGTCGAGGAAAGGAGCACCCAGGATGGAGGGACTAGGGTGAGGGGACAGAGGCGGGAATGAGTCCTGTGATACAGGGTGAACAGGCCTTGGGGCAGAGGGGGGAGGTATGCATATTTGGAGCTCAGGAGGCATGTTGGGTGATGGTGAGTGGGGTGAGAGAGCTGGGTGGGGTCCCTTCTTGTCAGTGAGATGAATTCCCACTGCCCTGTAGACTGCCCTTGCGGAAGAAACTGGACCAAAGCTCCACGTCCTCATTCAGGCTCTGAGTGTGTCTAGCTAATCCTTGAAGATCTTGAAGAGAAACACTCAAATCCACAAAAGACACCCCTTTCCTACCCTGAAGACTCTGTGCTTTGAAGACATGACAACCCTGCCTAAAATAGGCCTAAAACAGGAGCAGTCTCTGCACCATGCAAACCTCTTCTGAGGGGCTAGGAAAGTTCATTTAGCAGCCGCGATGCTTCCTAGTTGGTCAGATAGCAGGAAAGGGCACAGGACATGAGTGTCCATGGATCGCCAGGAGACTCAGGGATTGGGGAGGACAGAGAGTGCACTTGTATTCTCCCCTCACTTCTTGACCACCCCAAAGGGCCTCATGAAATGGAAGGGGCACGCCAGGTTAGCCAGGACATCTACAATGAAGGCAAGAAAGCCAAAAATCTGGGAAGGACCTCGGCTGGCTCCCATGCCCCTCCCACCATTAATTCCGCTAAGCCCCTGGTATAGAATAAAGGACAGACTCCTGCTGCATGGTGATATGGTTACATTTATAGAAGCTCTCTTGTCACCAGTGAAATGTGACCTTCATACTTTTCTTATCTTAATATCTGGGTAAACATCTGTTGTGCAAGCACACAAATAAAGGTTCTAAAGGTGAAATGTGGTGTGTCCGGTAACACCACACTGCTCCAAACCCAGGCACCAAAAACTCCTTCTGGCATCGTGGATGGCTTCTCTGTCCCTTTACCCTGGGCACCAAAATTAGCTTCATCAACCTTGGCCAGTGCTGGAGTAAATGTTGCCATTCTAAAATAGCATCTGAGAACTCTTGGAAACACAGGAGAGAGGCAAGGGTACAGTGGTTTACAGACACTGACTGAAGAAAGCAATTTCACTGTGTTGCTTTTCAAACCAAATAAAAGGAAATGAGCATTATCAAGATTTCTTCTAGAGTCTCTGTAAAGTAAATGATATTCTTCTAACTCCCTGAATTCCCCACATGACGTATTTTACACATCCTCTTTTTCACCAGTAAGCAACATTGTTTTCATTCAGAAAAATAATATAGAGGTCATATGTTCCTAACTGAGTGCTCATCAGATGATCTGTGCTTTAACTCAACATTTTACTTTACTAACTTGCACGGTCTTGTTATTTCTGGAATACTCTCTAAAAATATCACGAGACACCGTGTGTCACAAGCATAATTTTTTGTTGTTTGCACTTAAAAGTCATAAACAGAACCAGGCAACCGATTTTGTGTGTGTGCTCAGAGCTGCTCTTTCTGCAACTGCGTATGACGTGTTTTTCCAGGACAGTCTTTCTCAATACTCCAAAGTGCTTCAGCAACAGGAAGTCATAAAGGTAGGAAGGAGGCCTGTAAATATTTGCTGTCATTACTCATTAGTAATGAGAATAGTTAGTATTAAAGTTTGAGTCATCCCCTTTGTGCTCTGGCCTCTTCACTACCTTGTCACAGGAGCCCAGGGAGATGCACGTGGGCCCAGCCTCACCAGCGACACCAGGGGCCGATATGACATTTCATTGCAGATGGCACGGTTTTTTCAGCAGCCCAACCTCCCCCAAATGAGGATAATGTACTGCCTTTCCTTCCCTCTGCCCCTTACCAAGACGTAGTCAAGGCAAACCTTATACCAAGTGGTGACAATATAAAAATTTATTTATTTATTTATTTATTCATTCATTTATTTTTAGCAGGAGGGAGAAAAGAGAGAAACATTGATGTGAGAGAGACACATTGAGTGGTTGCCACCCACATGACCCCCAACTGGGGTCAAACCGCAACCAAGGTACGTGCCCTTAGCGGGAACCGAACCCGGGCCCCTCTGGTCTGCGGGCCCATGCTCTAACCACTGCGCCAAACTGGCCTGGGCTGAAAATTATTTTATCAAGAGTAAAATATGCCTATTTGTTAGTATAAATATAACATCAAGAGACACCGAGAGAGCACTGTCCATTTGGCTGGGCACAGAGCACATTGATTTAGATGACTACTACCAAAAAATAATTATACACTGTCATTGATGTATTTTAAAGAATTTATAAAATGCTTCTGAACTGTCTCTGACTGAGCCCATGTCCTCTTATTCATAGCAAACCACTGACTCCGCACGGTCACAGGTCACTTCAGACTGAAAATAAGACCGAGTCAACTAAAACTAGTATAGAGTCGGTTCATCTCTAAAAAGACTGTAATACTGGCTGTACCCCCAGCACTTGTGGGCAGCCAACGTGGTAGTGGGGGTTCACCTCCCGCATCGCAATCACGAGTGCAGCATAATGGAGTCATTTTCCCCTTGTGTTTTATCACCCAGCCTGACATAATAAAATCCCGAATCCGTTATGATTCCTAGCACTAACCTCTCAGGTTTGAATGTTTTATTGGAGGGTGCCACAGAGAGGAAGTGCACTGGGGGGAGTTGTTGGAGGAATACAAGAAGAGAGTCATAACAATCTGCTTCCATGGCTTTGTGGGCAAACCACCCTTTCTGAAATATCTTTCCACGTGAGAAAAGGAACTGTTTCCCAGAGTCATTATCTTGCACAGAAGTTACTTGTAACTTTAAAACTGAAGAATTTTTCCATTTAAGGGGAAGGGGGTGGGGTGGGGAACGTGCCTCCTGGGAACAAGCAATGTTTCTGGTGGTCATGTCACATAATAAGAACTTTGCTGATGTACAGCGGCCTCTAGAAACAGCCTAAGGCATCAAGCAAACCAGTCTTTCTTGAGAAATTAGACAGAAAACCAGGGCCACTTAGAAGCAGATAACATTCCAGTCCATCCCACACCTGTTTCCTCAGCTCCAGAGATCTTCAAGGCCCTGCATGCTCCTGGACTTCACGCTCTCAGATCATTCCCAGGACCAGACAACTGGCACCAGATTACACCCAACCCCTACTAGAAAACACAGAGCTGTGAGTGGCATGCACCGTGCATGACAACTACCACACACACGGTGCTGTGCAACTGCCGACATGGCCTGCTTCTCTCTGTGTCACACGTGTGGTGCAGTTGTTGTACAGCACTGCAAAAACTCAAGAAGGCTTCCAGTTCACGGTGCAGAGGCCAGTGGGACTGTCAAAGCGCAGAGCTCACGAGAGAAAGGGCTCTGCAGAAATGCAACATTATTATTGCAACGGCCACAGCTAGTCTTTATTCCCCTATCCATTCTTTCCTTCCTGTGCTTGCAATTTCAAAAGATCAAAAGAGCCAGAGGAAGTCTTGTGCATCTTGATTTGGAGATGGCTCTTCAGAAGCCACAGAGGAAGACTTCTAACAGGTTCTTCTGCACAATGGAGTCCGAAGGCTAAGGTATTATTGAAGTCTTGCCACCGGTGAAGGGTGGGAGGTGGAAAGCTTTGAACTTCTTAAGGGCAAGAAAGAACTGCCTCCTGCCAGAGTTGAGGGAAACCCACGAAAAGTAAGAATTGCCAGGACTGCCAAGTGCACCCTTCAGATCTCCAGTACCTTTCTGAGTGTGAGGTTCAATGCAAGTGGTGAGTCACAAAAGGGAAAAGTAATTATAATGATTAGAAATCCAACAACAAAAGCAGTTATCATTTATGGAGTACTTACCATGACCCAGAAATGTAATAAATACTTTATAGATATCTTAAAAATGTAAGGCAGTATGCATCACTGGTTAAGAGTACAGACTCTGGAAGCATTTTACCCTGCTCAAATCCTAGCTCCGCCCATACTACCAATTTGACCTTTGGCAATTCACCTTTTTATACCTGTTTTCCCATCAGTGAAATGGGGATAGCAACAGGGCTTATCTCTCAAGGTTGTTATTAGGATTAAAAAAGTTAATCCATGTAAAGTTCTAAGGACAGTGCCTATACAAATAAGACTAAGTGTGCAGGTTTTTTTTTTTTGTTTTGTCCTATTGTGTGTAGAATTTCTACTAGGACACACACATGTATTCCTAGTGCATAAAATTACCTCCAAATAACCGTGCAGGGCTAAGGGCAGACATGGGGTACAGGTTAGATTAAGTTGCACCACAGGACCTTTACTAGAAGCACACACCAACCCCACTCCCACCTCCAAGACATGGAGAGACACTGGCAGTGAAGCAATGGACTTGTTTGGGACAAACAGAAGGACGCTGAAATGTAAGGCCGTCTCTGGGTCAGAGACTTAAGAGCCAGAGCTTGCGTTTTCCAGATTGGAAAGGCTTGGAAAGGCTATTGAGAACTGAACAGACTTCCTTTGGCAGGGGGGTGCTTATATATATAATATCTTGTTTGGAATTTCAAAGGTTCACAGGCTATCCCCTGAACCCCATTCACAAAATCCAACTTAAGAAGCTTCCTCTCCCTTGGCCTCCCTGGAGTTATAGTGGCTTCCACTGTTATCCTCAGTGGGACCAGAACCTCGAGCCCTATCACTAGGGGAGCCCTGTAAGATGTCTCCTTCTGTGCCCAAAGCAAGCGTGTAGAGAACAGCAAACATTCATCATTGGAGGCTTTCTGACTATGGTGTCCAAGTACATGATAAGGAATACTCTTGAACCCTCCAGTTTTTCTTACTCTCATTGTCCCTGACACTGACTACCCGAATTTGATCTGCCCTCAGAGCTGATCTCTATGCTGGTGGTCAGCACCTACCCTGGGTGATTACAGGGAAAATTATGAACCAACTCTCCCACCCCTAAACACACACACTCGTTTTTATTAATCATGTGTGCTTGTGTGTGTGGTTACTACTCCCTGAAACGCTACTGAGAGCTTATCTTTAGCTTCGAAAGATTTGATCCCAACAGAAAAGTCACTTGTAAGCTGCCAGCCTACATATATATATATATATATATATATATATATATATATATATATATTTAAATCCTCACCTGAGGATATTTTCCCATTTATCTTCAGATAGAGTGAGAGGGAGGGAGGGAGGGAGGGAAAGAGAAACAGAGAGAGACATGGATGTGAGAGAGACATATCGATTGGCAGCCTCTCGCAGGACCCCCAGGGCTGGGGACAGGGACTGAACCCCAACCAAAGTACATGCCCCTGAGGGGAATCGATGCTCTGACTGCTGAGCCAAACTGGCCAGGGCAATATATTATTAATTAAACTTCCCTGTATGTCTTCCCTCCATCCCCCACCAAACTAAGCAATTTGAAGACAAGAACAACACCCCCTATTTCTTAGTCTCCTCTTCAGTATTTTATTCAGAGTAGGAGTAGAGAGCAAACAGAACCATTCCTGGTGAGCCTGACATCTTTTATAATCTAACAAAGCGAGTCTCTTCTCTATAAGGCTCAGTTTGGGATGGGGGTGGGGGTGGGGGTGGTGCACGTAATCCTTTGGAACTGTCTAGAGGCACTTCAGGAGGTACTATTTTGCCAACAACAGGAAAAGACCTACTTAACTAGAAGTAATGAACGAGGGTTCTGACTCTTACCAGAGCTAACTTTCCTTGTGACTGGAGGTCACTTAACCTCTCTGGGTCTCAGTTTCCTTATCCAGAAAGGAAAACGTATGCCTACATGATTTGCACAGTCCCTTATAAGACAATTCTAAGCTCCCATCGGCGACACTGAAAAAACCTGTAGCCACGGCATTCTTTTGAACTTCATGAAAGCTGCATGAACTAAATGTTAAATACCTGAACCGCTGTGTTACATCAGTTCTTTATCCCTGAATTCCGGTTATGCAACAGCAACAAATCAAATGTTGAAGGAATATTTATAGAAAATATATGTAAATTGAGAAAAACTGTCCAGCAATATTTCCGCCTTCAGTGTTAGAAAAAGACGGACTTGGGTTTTATTTTAGCAGAGGAACAACTTCGGCCAGATCGTCTGAAAACTTCTAATCCAGATGTCTCTGACTCCTTCCACCACTGGCACAGCACTAAGTGATAGAAGCCTTCACCGGAGAAGGTGTTCCGAGTTCCCTTTAGCTTTGGGAATGGACTTTGATACCTGATTATCCAAGGATCTCACGTACATTTACTTGAACCACTTTCCAATCTCTAAGTACCTAAAACCTTCCAGACTGGTTTCTCTCCCAGGGAAGGGATTCAGAAATTGTCTTATCAGGAGGTTAGTCACCCCGACACTTTCCAGCTCTTCGTGGAATCAGAACCTTGATTAATGAGGCCTCCACTGCACTCCTGACATACAGCGCAGAAAGGTGAGCGCAGCACCCTTACCCAGCTTCAGTATCTGACCCTCTCTGATATCAACGAGAATGCCACTACCACCCAAAGAGTGCACTTTGATACCTTCTATCAAGGCCAGCCAGCCAGCCAACTCTTAGAAAGCAAACTCTTTATTATTAAACATTAACATATCCATCGACACACGAACATTTTGGAACAAAATGATCCTAACCACTTTTTGTAAGTATCCATGCATCTTGAATTTGGGGTAAGAAATGGCTCTGCTGAACCAACAGAATAAAAACTCATAGGAACTCGTGCAGAATCATCATCTGAGAGCCCCCTTGGCAGGCAGCACATTGCACTTGCCAGCCCCTGCAGGAAAGCTAAGGACAGCCACTTACAGGTCACACTAACTTTAACTTTCATTGTATTCGTTCCTAGCTAACAGAGCCAGACACAAAAAGTAAATATGTCTCTAAACAACTAGCCCAACAGGAATTGGACAACCATTTAAGGGACTCTTGATGGTGAGGGATATGCTGTTTGCCCTGCCGATCGAGGACCCAAAAATCAAAGCAAGTCGCAAAAGGCAGTCACACTGGGCACTGTAGCACCGACAGCGGCCTCCTAGGCAACTCGCGGGCAATTCTGGCAGTGGTTCTTAAACTCACAGCTCTCAGGAATAATTCAGAGTCTGATTACCCCCAATTTTTCCTGCCCTCTTGCAACTTGCCCCCTCTATCTTGAACGAAGGAGGCACTCCGGCCAGGTATGTTGAAATCATTTCCCACTGTTTCCAAGTTTCTTGCAATGATTAATACACATAATAGCAAAGAGCCGGCACTGAGCAGCTCAGGGGAAGCTAACACTTCACACATCTGTCAAGATTAAACTTCATGCCGCACCTCTGTGATTGCGACATTCACTCATAGGCATCAGGGTTGTAAATGTACAGTAACTTCCCTCGGCCGCTCTGGGGCCGGAGCGTGCGCTCACAGGAGCGGACTACAACTCTGTTGTGTTTTTAAAAATTGTTTCATCATTATTATTGGTATTATGATGCAGGCTACACTGGTTTTACAAAATGTGTGGGATTTTAAACTCTGCTCCCTGCTTCGGTGCCCTTCAGACACTGATTTCCAGGGCTGCTCCAAGGCCCCAGGGGGCTCGGTCTGAGGACCAAGGGTGGTCGGGCCAAAGCTCCTTCACCCTTCTCAGGCCTGGGGGCGCCACAGTAACTTGGGAGGGGGAACAGCGGTAGGTTCCAGGGAGCCGGGCTCAGTCCCCTCCCCCCCAGCGATCAGAGAACGGAGCGGCCAGGCGCCAGTCCAGAACGGGTGCATTTCACTCCCTTTTATCAAATCCTTATCTGTGCCGCGAGATGGGAACCGCCGCTTTCGACCAGAGGATACACGATTTCTGGCTCCGATCTCGCAGTGGAAGTCAGAACAAGAGCAAATCAACATAGGCACTTGAGCTCTTGGGGGGGAGGGGGGGCTCGAGGCCAGTCACCCCCTCCTCTGCGGTCCCCCATCTCCGAACCTCCTCACCGCTGCCCAGCAGCTGATATCTGAAGCTCAGGTCGTTCAACCTGCGGTGCATTCAATTCCAGTTCCCTGAACCCCAGCCCTGCCACACTGCCGCCGAGCTCGGAGCCGAAAGTTTCAGCCCGCCGGGGCAGCGCCGGTGGGGATAGAAGTGAGGGTCAGGCAGCCAGCAGCACGATTGCGGGAAGCAAAGCGGTACCCACGTCTGGCGGCAGCGAGGTGCGCTCTCACCCTAGCAGGGACAGCGCCAGCGGGGAGCGGCCGAGAGGGGGCGGGAGGGCAGCGAGAGTTGGCCGGAGTTGCCTCTCGCCCAGTGCTTAGAGGCTTGCGCGGCAGGCAGCAGGCAGATCGCTGCTGCCCTTCTCCGTCCTCTTGGGAGAGAAACCCCGGGACCTGCCGGGAGCTCCCTGTGTCTCCATCACCTCGCCACAGAGCAAGACACCTGCCCGGGCGAGGGAACAGGTTTCACTACCCACTCTCCCGCAGAGTCAAGGTGCGGGAGGGATCAGAAAGGGGGTTTCTCCAAGCTTCGGTGGGATCTGTAGACCCTAAGTGGGGGCCCTATGCTGCACCTTGGCCCCTCCGTGCCGCCGCGTCTCAGGGCAGCGTTCCGCCTCCGACCCCTCGCCAGTTTGGGGCTCAGAGAGGACATAACAACTCATTTGGAAGGACCCAAAGGGTCCGGAGTGGATGCTGCCCTGCATGCGAGACTTAAAGTCGAAAGCTGACCTAAGTTAAACCAACCTAGGAAAAACATTTCAACCTGCTGTCGCGGGAGTTTGGGGTAGGGACGGGGGAGATTTTGGAAGATACCGCGGGAGCGCCTCCGACCCCGCAGGGCCATCTCTCTCGGCCTCCTGGCCTCCTGGCACGCTCAGGTCCCCGAATCCTCGGGCCACAGAACTCTCCACTGCGAAGCTGCAGCGCCCTGTCCCCAGAGCGAGCACCTGCTTCCCCCTCCCACACTCCAAAAAACTTTCCAAATCTACCATCGGGTCTCAAAGACCTCTTTGCACTCCTCTCCCAGCTGCTGTCGGCCGCGCCGGCGCCGCGAGGCCACCCCTGGACGAGCTCTCTAGCCCGCTCCGACGCCCCTTTACCTTTTCTTCTCCTTGTCAGCTGTCATTGTTGCCGCGGTCCTTTGAGACGCCGAGCACTTGGGCTTCCCAGCCTGTGGGGGCTGCAGCCGCTGCCGTTGCTGTGGCCCTTCCTCCCTCTCTGAGGTTCCGTCCAGTGTTAAAAGTCCTAAGTGCTCGCAGGCCAGGAGCCGCACACAAGTCAGGTGGAAGTTTGCGGGCGGCTGGTTAGGTGCGGGGAAAGGGGGTGGAGAAAGGTGACAGGGAGGAACCTGCACCGGGAGGCGGGGTCAAGGAAAGGAGTGGGAGGAGGCTGTCAAATGCCAGAAAGAGGGCAGCGAGAAGAGGACCAAATTCCTTCTTTCCTCGAATTCCTGGGTGTTGAAAAAATGAAAGAAAGAAAAAGTGGCTCCGACGACCACAGTTAGTAGAATCCGGGGCGGGCGGCCGCGGCGGCTGAGATGACCATACAGTCTCAGGACACTGCCGAGGATTGTACGGCCCGCTCAGGAGAGCTGGCGGTAGCGCAGCGGACGCTGGAGCAGTGCGCCAGGCCACTCCCGAACGTCTGATTCCCTGGACTGCCTGCTCACGTTAAAAACTCTGGCAGCCCACGCGGGGGAGGGCACGCGGAGTGAGGGCGCAGGGGGCGGGGCGGGCGCGCGCCAGGAGGCCCCGCCCCCGCCCGCGCCGCGAGCGCCGACGGCCCACTTGTCCTGGCCAATGGAGAGGCGCCGCTGCAGCTCTGCCCCGACCGCGGCCCGCCCCATACCCGAACGCCCTGTTCCGTGGGGCCCGCCCACCCCGCCTCCTCCCTTCGCAACTGCCGTAGTTGTTTATGAGGTTGGCAGGTAGCAAGGTGGGATTCCGCGCCATTTAGGCGCAGTTTATGTGGACTAAGGGACAGCAACAAGTCGGTCTCTGGGGATGCTCCTCTGCGCTGGTGTCCGCCCACCCCTGCCGTGTCCTTGCGACCGGGTCCTGCACACTGCCGCGCTTGGCGGAGCGGCTCCGCGATCCCAGGCCCCGCTGCGTAGACCCTAGGGCCGGGTGGGAATAACTCTGAAGGCCCCGGTGGCTGCTCCGCGGGCCGGGGCGATGCGCTCCTTTCGGCAGAACGCCCTGATTTTGCCTTTTGGAAAAAGAGGGAAACCGATCACCTGCTCCTGTCCGGTCTGAGGGAAACCGTGCAATGAAATTGTGGTAGGGCTGCGCCTGTTCTTTCCTTCCCTCAGCTGGCGCTTTGGTTGCTTGCGGAGTTGTGCTGGGAGGGATACTGGCTTTGACTGGGATGAGGGAGAAGAGGGCCTCTGAACTGTCTGGCCTGCCACACCCTACTCCCCAGACCTGGCCACCTGGCCAGTTCAGAATCGGACAAGTGAGTCTGGCTTCCCAGTGTTGGGAAAAGAGTTGACACCGAGTCCTCCAATCACGAGATCTCAGGCCTGCCCAACGTGTCTCCAGAGTCCGATTGAAGCCCAGGAACGTGAAGGCTGCAAGTGTTAGGTGTGGGGAGATCAGAGAGCTAAGGGGAAGATCAGCGCTCAGAGATTCCATCTGCGCTTTAAATGCTGCCTTCAACACGCCCCTGCGCCCCTGCTCTGTGCTCAGCTACTCTCCCCAGAATCCCACCTCATTCCCTTCCTGGATTCCGGGATCCAGCAGGGATATCCCAGGAAGGGACCAGGAGGCTCTTAATCTCTGACAGGCCCACAGGCTTCACAGGTGTGAAGAGGAGAAGAGGAGGGGAGGGGAGGAGAGGGGAGGGGAGGGGAGGGGAGGGGAGGGGAGCGGAGCCAGGGAACTGGTCCTCCCTGAGACCTCATACTTGGCTGTACCTTTTCCCCCTTAGCCTCACCACCAGAAGATTCCACTCATATGAAGTATCTAAGGTAGTCATTCATAGAAACAAAGTAGAAAGGTGGTTACCAGGGGCGGAGGGGGCACAGGGGAAGGAGTGGGAATAAGTGTTTGATGGCTATAGACTTTCAGTTTGGCAAGATAAAAAAGTTCTAGAGATCTGTTGCACAACAATGCGAGTACATTTAACTATTTAACTGTACACTTAAAAATGGTAAATTTAATGCTATGCATTTTTACCACAATAAAAAATTAAATATCAAGAAAAATAATCTACTTAAGTGGAATTTTGGAGGTATATTTTTGTGTCACCACCAAAATACAAAATAAACAAGTATTTCCCCTTGCACATGGTAAGAGAAGCAGGAATACCTTTCAGGGGCCTTTGGAAAGCAGAATTAGGGAGACATGAAAAAACCTGCGAAGAATTGGGGTTCAAGCACATTTTCTCATTTTCCTGGAGCCAATGAGCGCTGAGCACACAGACTTTAAAATCAAATGTCGGGTGTGGCAGTGAAAGGATTCAAACAAAAATTGCAGATTTCTCTAGGGAGCCATTTCTTGGGGGTGGTTGGTCCAGGAATGAAGTGATTTTATACTGGGTTTCTCCAGCCAGCCAGTCTTAATGGACACATATTTATTTCAGTGAGGAATTCAAATTGGTAAGACATGGTTCTCTCTTAATCGGCGCTAAGCTTACTCATCTCACTTGGGACTGGAGTGCGAGAAGAAGCAGGCTCTTTGCTGGCTCCCAGGTGCCCAGAGCTATTCACTGCCAGAGCAAGGAGAAACCCCTGAGTCCTGGGATGTGCTTACAAGTCACAAAGCAACACCTCCAACCCTTCCAGAACATTTCAGCAGGATTGAGCTTATTAAAGTAGCATTTTAGATGTTTAAAAAAGAAAGAAAGGTAAAAGATCACTGAAGAACATTTCAGCCATATTAATATAGCATAGCTCCTTCCCCATGGCCAGCCTGTCCGTCTAAGTGAAAGGTCTCCAAGCTAAGATAAACAATTAGACAGATTTTGTGGAAATCCCAGTGAGTAACTTTGAAGTCTGGGAGTTTGGCAGTATCTGGAGAGTCACCAAGAGCCTGTATGATTCCCAGAAGTATTGGACCCAGCCTTGCTTAGAGCAGAGCCGAGGAGCCCAGTGACCTCTTAAAATTTCTTCCAGGATTCGGTTCAACAAATTTTGCAGGAAGGAGCTGGAAGTATAAACCAGACAAAAGCTTGAAGCTAGAGTGTCCCATTTTACTTTTTGAAACCCACAGAGACTAAAGGAGAACCGCTTTCAAAGATGATGGGTGGAGAGCAGGATCCCAGGATTTAGAGTGTCTCTCCAGAGACATTGATGTTTTGGCCACAGAGGGCAGCAGAGGGCACCACTAAGCAAACCTCCTAGGCTGCTTAAAATGAGAATGAACTCCACACCTCCCAGCAAATCTCTCCACCTGTCTCCCAACTGTAGACTGGACTGCTTGGCAACAAAGGCCATGGCAGCAGGGAAACACCCACTTGTGTTAACAAAGAACAAGACTGGGTCTCTAGCTTCCCCTCCATATAGAGCACACCCTTAGAAGGGTAGGATAGAGATAAGGAGTTTACAACTTGGAAGATACCTGGGATGAAGTGGACAGGTGGAAGAAAGAGCGCCCCAATAATCCCATTAACATGGTTCAGAATGTGGTTGGAAATAGGCTGGAATGGGTGGGATCTAACAGCAGAAGAGATCTTAGAAGGCTGGGCTGTTTCTTTAGTGTTTTACAACTTTCAGTGCACTGAAGCAAGAGAAGCTCCTGGGGTAAGAAAGAGGACTCTCATGCAGTTCCTGCACTAGTCCTGGTCCTACCAAGTGTGTTATCTCCAGGATTACCCATCTGGCCCTGGTCTGGACGTTGAGTTGGTTTTGGGCTGGAGAGAGCATGCAGGCTAGGGAGCAGAGGTGGAGGAAAGGACAATCTGGCAGAGGCCGTGGTTCCTCTTCTGTTGTTTTCACTGAGTCACCCCTTCTTTTACACTTGCATGTTACTCCCTCTAAACAAAACCAACTCTTAAATTGTGACTTCCCAAAATCTATCTTCACACTCACAGTCACTGAATTCCAGGACGGGAAACCATATCCCCTGTGTTTGGCTTCAGGCCAAAGCTGTGGGATATTTCACACAGACATATGCTGTAGCTACCATTAAATGTTGTGATTTTTGATGTCACAAATCCAGAATTTGTCATCTTTCAAAAAGAGCTCTGTGATTTTTATTAAGAAAAGGGTCGAGCGTTTTTTGTTTTTTCCCTACTGGTAAGGATCCAGTTTTAAAGAATCACAGTTCCTTCTACCCCTTGTATCTGGATTATTAGTAACATAGAGACTAATGTCTTCCATTTTTAGATCTAGGGATGAGATTTTGGTCCATTAAAGGTCTTGTATGTTTATCATTCTGTCATTCAACTAATAGTGAAGGAGCCATTGGTCCATGGCCACTGTGCTGTGCTGCTTCGGGGAGACTAGGAGGCATTCATCTGCTGGGAAAGAAAGCCAGTGGTCCCTTTCCTTCCAGGAGGAAAAAGTCCAGTTGTATACACACTGCATTTCCCAGACTGTGACATAGACACTTACTTACTTTTTAAGGCTTCTGAAATCAACAAGCATCTTTTAAGATAGTAATGATTCCAAAACTATTTTTTAAATTTATATATATGTAATTTATAGATTCTTAATTTTTTTAAAACATAAAAATTGAGAGAAAAATCATATAGTTTAAACAACAGATGTTGCAAGAATTTGGTGGTGGTGGGTGGAAAGGTGGAGTGAGTGATTGAAAAAGCAGAAAAAGCTACAGTCCCAGCCATGTCCATTGCTAGGACCCAGAACAGCCTCACCTGGACTGGCTTGTCTGCCAGGCTGGTGGGTGAAATCTCTGGCATGTTGGAATATTTCACATGTGAGAGGAATGGCCAATAGGAAGGACATATCAACCCCACCTTAGAGAGAAAGGGGCACAAAAGAAAAGAAGGTGCTACTGTCACTAAAAATGATGACATTGGGCCTGGAGCCTAGATTACTAAGGATGACACAGAGTGGGGGCAGAGATACCCTTCCCACTCCTATAGTGTGGCTTCGGCCTTTAACATTGGTTAAAATGGCACTTTTTCTAGCTCAGTTTCAATTGAGGTCCCATGACGTTAGGCTACCCTTGGGGATGGGGTGAGATCTCTGACAACAGCAGTTGAAGGGGCGGAGTATGTCCTTCATGCCCGAAGAGTGATCTAGGAAGCATCACAAGATCTAGTACAACACACAATGTCTGCAGAACAGATGGGTATCCACTGGAGGCATACCCATCTAGGACTTTAAAAAGGATTCTTCCATGTGAGCTTCTTCAAATAGATCTCAGCAGAAGAAGGTGGGGGTGCCATTGGAGGGAGATCAAAAGTGATCTTCCAGCTGAAGGAGGTCCTTCTGGAGACACAAGGGCTGCAGTTGGAGGGACCAACAGGACAATATTCAAAGAACCTACTAAGACACCAAAGAGGGAAACAGCTGCCATGGCCAGAGAAAACCAGAGAGAAATTACACCCATGCTAGCAAAACAATAACAACAAAAACAACAAACCTTTCTGACTCCTTAGCTAATCTATTAAGGGGATAGGAGCAGAGGTGCTAGGTGAGGAAATATCTTAGGATCTTTAAGGCCTAGCAGGGCACCTGGCATAAAATGGTCACTCAGTAAATGCTGACTAAATGAATGTATGCATATATGAATGTATAAACAAATGAATGTATCCATCAAGATTCTAAGTTGCAAGTAACAGATACCATCTCTCCTCCTATCCACACAGGCTGAAGGAGGTCTGAGCTGGGGAAGACAGAGCTTTAATATGGGATGAAGCTTAGAGTTTTCATTATTATACCAGACTCAGACTTTTATTAAATATGAGCAAAGGAATGTCTATTTTTTATTATTTAAGAGCGATTAGAAAATTCTTGGGACCTAAATGAGGTTTTATGCAAAGTGGGAATGCAATAATCCATCAAATAGTCTACTTAAAAGTTTAATGGGAGAAAATAATAATGTTGCTTTCTAATTGGATTGTACAAATCCTACTTGTTCAACATAACTATTTCAGGGGCCTTTGGGCCCTTTCAAGTCTGTGCATGTGGATGATGTCAGAAGCCACAGCAATGCTGGTGACTCATTGGAAGGGACT